>NC_134265.1:227542914-229942914 GCF_031893055.1 Leptodactylus fuscus
GGAGGTGTAAAAAAAATAGAAAAAAAATATGTATATTAACTTTCCCTTATCTCTTTTGGGCCTCCATGTGGTGTCTGATTCTCTCTCTCAGTCCACTTAGTCACATCATGCAATCGTGGTGCCCACTAGTGGCCCAACCACAGGCCTCAGTGGTGACCCTGGTCACATGACATCACCCGAATAATGCTGGGCACGGCAATGAGGCCCAAAAGAGGTGAGGGAAAGTAAGCATGATTTTTTTTTTCACCTTCCCTGGGCCTCCAACTATCTGAGGTTTGAAGAGTATAATGCAGTGACCATTTCATGATGAATCTCCACTAAACAATTTAGAAAATTTTGGTCAAACCGGGCTCAATGTCAGTTGGTTCACCAATTTCTCTTAACAAGCTTTTCCAGTAAATTCTGAACTAAGAGAATTAAGCTTCACAAAAATGACTGTATAGTATATATCAAAGTTAGAGTCAGGACCATTTTTGGGTGGAGTTAGAGACAGAAAAAAGTTATCTTATTGACTCCATCATAATATTATTATTTTTTTAACTATATTATACCATTATCAATATATAATAGTAATCAATAATTATATAATTAAGCAGAAACATAGCTTGTTACATATTTACTATCATAGTAATTCAATCACTAGCTTGTGTTTTGTCATTTACAGAAGCTTTACTGGGTCTGTCTGAACATGACTGTCAGCCATTTCGGAAAAATATGAGTCAAAGTAGATTTTTTGGCCTACCGACTCCGCAGTACTCATGTATGAAATTTCTAATAAACATTACTGATTTTAAATCAACACTTCTAATTACCAAGTCAAGACCCCAACATTTTATCAAATTGCTTAAAGGGGTTATCCAGCTTCCAAAAATTATCTGTATATAAATCCACAGTAGTGCAAAATCCTCCCTGTTACCTTGTGCAGCCTTTTCTTTTATGTATTTCTTTTTTTCTTTTTTTTACTTGAGACTTCTTGTATCACTGTTATTACATGCAGAGAATCTGTGAAGAAACTACAGTTCCCATAATTCCTCTCCCTGCTCTCACTCCCTATGTTTGCTGCTTACAGGGGGGAAGGGGGCGAGTGAGCTTGAACGAAACATCACATCATCATGTGACCTCATAGGGAAAAGGGATTTATTTCCTTTCATTGCAGGGGAGAGTGGAGAAGGGAGTGGTACAGAGAGAGTGATGAATCATGGGAAATGTAGTTTGTTCACAGATTCTCTGCAGGGAAATAACAGTGATATAAGGAGTCTCAAGTAAAATAAAGCCAAGACAAGGCTGCACAAGAGAACAGTGAGGATTTAGCACTGCTGTGGATGTACTTGCAGATAAGTTTTGGAAGCTGGATAACCCCTTTAAATATGAACTCAAAAATCATTATTTTTCTGCGTAGAAAACGAAGTAAATAACCACGAACTGATACATTATAGCTTAAATATTACATATTACTTTAGCACAATGAAAGGGATAAGTGGTTGCCATCCTCTACTTGCATCATTTGAGTCTAGGACCACAACAGGATAACATAGGATATCACCATCCTAATCTTGAATCTGACAGTGGATGTTCGTGGACTGTATGGTATAGAAATGAACACTGCTGACTGAAAACTAATAGCACTAGAAAAGAAAATCTGTCAATAGAGCCATATTATGTAATTGAGATATGTTAAATTAATTGTGATTTTGACTTAGGCCATAATCACCCAGTCCTATTTAAAAGCATTGTCTCAACTAAGACAAAACCTTTTGCAATGCAGCCACTGGGCTCTGCTATAGCATGCACTGGGAGCAGATGATTTTATTAGGGAAAGCCACTGCAAGCCAGATGTACCCCCTAGAGCACCCCCTGAAGCATAAATGTAGTATTACATAACAAACATTCAAATGAATGACTTTCCATGTACAAGATTGACTTAAATATACCAGAATCCTCTATGATTCCCATATGCACTATAGGGTCACAAGAACAGATGTTGTCTACAAGATAACCTCTTTAAATAAAAATTAAGAAAATAAAGATTAAGAATGATCCTGTTACGCAAAATGATCATGAAGGATCACAACATGTCTCTGCAACATTGTTAACTGAACCACTAAGAACTTTTCATAGGTGTCCCCAAATCGAAGCAACAAAGAGATATATGCTTTTTTTTGTCTATGTGACTTTTGTAATGTTGTACACACTATAGGCATTGTATCACCATTGTTACATTGCTCTGCATGTGATTTAGCCCTATAAAAGTCATATAACAGTTTCTATATATCCAGGAATCTACAGCGAGTTCTCACAACATTCTCTTTCCTGCAGTGTTAACAGCAGATCAGTGTGTGCCGCTGACACATCCGTTCCGGGTTAAGTGTTCAGGCTTTGGCCATGCTGAAACATTTGGAGGCTGACATCAGCTATCCACTCTCACTCACCAATGCAAGTTAAAAAGCATAAAAAAACGAGTGTCATATTCCCCGGCTGCAGGGCATTAAAATTCTACTGGCATTAAGATTCCTGGGCTTCTTTACTGGCTTAGGATATATTTCAGTGCTGTAACTCTTACAATATTACACTCACCTTGTAAATATTCCTCGACAAGCTGAGCATACAGTGAAAGATCCCTCTTTATGTCATGAATACATAAAGTTGTTTGGAACGCTCCACTGTAGCAGAATCTAGATATGTTTACTTCATATCCAATTCACAACTATCATATAGTATATATTTTTAGAGAAATATACAATATCCAAGTAATTATATATATATATATATGTAATATAGTTATCTTATTAGGAGAAAATCGCACTTGTCAAGAGTCTGTATTTCCACTTTCCCTTTCTGTAGTCACCAAATACTCATCTTGCTTTTAGCAGAAACTACTAAAGAAGGATGAGGGGACACAGCTGCAGTGTCTTTCGCTCAGAGTGTGATATCTTATTGCGAGGAAGTACAGGAAACATGGGACAGATTTACTAATATTATGTGCCTCAAACCTGCTGCAAAATTTGCCTAAATTTGGCACATTTCTAGCATAAAATGTTGCATCTAGGTATAGGGTATTTTTTTTCCTACCAACTTGAAATGAAGGCATGACTAAGGGTATGTTCACACGGCGGAAACCTATTCCGTCATGTGACCTCTCGGCGTAGCTAGCCACAATGGGATGCCGATGCAGTGCAGTACATCGCATCCCACTGCGGCATCCCGCTCCTGATTAGTCCCGAATGAATGGGCCTAATCAGGAGTGAGTCTAGAGCTGCGAACGCCGTGGCTGTCTCAGGTGTGGAATCCGCGGGAAGATAGGGCATATCGCTTCTTTTTCCCGCTAGCGATTTTTTTCAGCTAAAAAGAAGCGAAGGACTCCAATTGAAAGGAATGGGAGACATTTTTGCATGATTTTGTGGCGCATTCCACGTCAAAATCCACCTGCAAAAAACTCTGTGTGAACATACCCTTAGATGAAGAGAGGTGATATGAGTAAATAAGAGACTTTTAGCAACCCAGTTATCTATGATATAAGGAGTCCAGCGACATACTGTCCTGTACTATAATCAGTACAGTAAGTCCACATTCTGTACTCAGCAAGCATCTACTAAAAAAACCATCTTGATAAAAACTAACAGTGAGGAGGAATGACTTAACATAGTCAGATTATATACATTTCTGACTGGCTTATAGCTGATAGTTATATCCATTCCAGAATAAGAAAAGAATTTGGGTTTTTTAAAGAATGATTCACACTTAGGGTCCATTCACACGGAGTAAAATGGTGAGGAATTTGGTGTGGAATTTCAGCGCTGAAAAAAAATATCCTCCCAATGACTTCTGCTACCAGAAAAAGGAACCTATTGAAGTCAATGGGAGGCTTTTTTGGCAGCACTGAATCAGACGCGGATTCCACACCAAATTCAGTGCCATTTTCCTGCGTGAGAATGCACCCTAAAATTAGGCCTTATTCACACAAATGTCAAAGTCGGCCCGGTGACAGCTGGTATTCTTTAGTTCATTGAGTCCAATGTGGCTATTCATAGGTCTATAAACTAGACCTTCAAAAAATAGATCATGTACTATCATTATGTCCTTCATCTGTGTTCATAGATCCGACAATACACTCAAGTTTTTGAGGGAGCAGATAAATGCAAAACAGCCGTGAAGAAGCAGATCATCCATCGCTGTTAAAAGACCTACCTGATATTTAAAAATATAAAAATATAGTTTTGTTGAAATTTAGGTTAGACACCATTCGAGTGGTCTAGAAGTCACATTGGCGCGACAGACATTAGGAGCTGTATTTTCCTTATGAATGGAAATTATGATTTGAGAGTTGGTGCATACAGATCCTTCCAGACATGTTTACTGTGTTGTAAGTATTCTTTTCTGCTACTACAACTTTAAGAAGCCACTTTTTCAAAATTTTGCTGGAGAAGCAAAGTAATTACATTTTAACATGAGAAGAGGGAACATTTCCACACTTTTTATTATGCAATATAAAACATAAATATACTGGTAAAGAAAGGAATATATCTTGCTCGGCCACATGCTCTATGTAACAACCCTCTAGATGCCACTGTGATCCAGCTGTCTGCTTCATCAACAAAGCCTTCACAGTGTAATCTGATAGATGGATCCTTTACAGTCATAATGAATTCACAGCTAATGACATTGACCACTGGGTCCTCTAAAGAATCTCCATGCCAAACTCCATTTCTTACCATAATCCCTTCAGCTCCAAAGTGGAATAGAACTCATTATAAGGCAGAGGGATGCAACCCTCTGTGTTCATGTGCTTAGACTATGTCCTGACTAGCTACTTACACAAAATGCTATAGACACAATGGCTACAAATAGCAAACAAATGCAAGTAAAGATAGTAAAGAAAATCGCTCGCAACTTAAACTGTCTATACATCTAATTTCTTATAATAATCATAATACCGTATATCCTCGAGTATAAGCCGACTCGAATATAAGCAGAGGCCCTTAATTTTGCCACAAACTGGGAAAACTTATTGACTCGAGTATAAGCCGAGGGGGGAAATGCAGCAGCTACTGGAAAATTTCAAAAATTAAAATGGTCGGAGTTTTTGGGTGCAGTAGTTGCTGGGTGCTGGGAAAGGGGAGGGGGTGTTTTGGTTGTCTGTCTGCCCCTTCCCTGAGCTTGAGGACTGTTTTTTTTTTTCCCCACTTGGAATTCAGCCTGGCTGGATATAGGGTATCTGCAGTGCTCTTATTAACCCCTTCCTGACGGAACAGGAGCATTGCAGATACGCTATATTCAGTAGACCGGGCACTGTCAGACACAGGGATCCCTAATGTGTATGTGTTTCACAGTAATTTTCTACTTTTATATGTATTCTAGGGAAAGGAGGGATTTAGAACTTTTATTTATTTTATTTTTTTATTAGATTTTTTTAAAGCTTCTTTTTTTTCATAATTTTATGGGAGATAATTATATGGTGAGATGTTTAGATGTCTATTATGACCTTAATAAATGTATATTTGTGAAGCCAACAATGGGATAGACTATGGACCTGTAAGTTTTATACAGGCACTTACTTGTTTCTGTAGGTGACAGTTCTTTGATATACAACACCCCCGGTTGCCTTAAAGAGGACCTTTCACCACTTTTGGGCACATGCAGTGTTATATACTGCTGGAAAGCTGACAGTGTGCTGAATTCAGCGCACTGTCGGCTTTCCCGATCTGTGCCCGGTGTAAAGAGCTTACGGTGCCGGTACCATAGTGCTCTATGGTCAGAAGGGCGTTTCTGACCATTAGCCAGGAACGTCCTTCTGCCTCGCGGCGCCAGTCCGCTGTGGAGCGGAGAGGAACGCCCCCTCCCTCTGCTCACACAGCTCGTCCATAGACGAGCATTATCAGGAGCGGGAGGGGGGAGTTCCTCCCCGCTCCACAGCACAGCGCGATTGGCGCCACGAGGCAGAAGGACGTCTCTGGCTAATGGTCAGAAACGCCCTTCTGACCATAGAGCACTACGGTACCGGCACCGTAAGCTCTTTACACCGGGCACAGATCGGGAAAGCCGACAGTGCGCTGAATTCAGCGCACTGTCAGCTTTCCAGCAGTATATAACACTGCATGTGCCCAAAAGTGGTGAAAGGTCCTCTTTAAAGAAGTACTTCAGTAACTTTTTTTTACTTTCATTATGCACCTATTCCATAATTCCCATATATATATATATATATATATATATATATATATATATATATATATTTATATATATGTACATACATGAACATATATGTAAAAATTCATCAAGTATTACTTTATTTACGCATTGCTTTCTAGCTGAAAATTCATGGAGTCCTTAACATCAATTGAGGTATGTGATCTCATGGTGATGACTGAGAATACAAGGCTGGCCTTATATAATTAAACCTGGATGGACTAGTTTCACTAGCCAGATCAGATAGCTCCTGTCATGGCCATAATGAAGAAAGATAACAATGCAGCCTTCCTAACAGTATACTTATGATCTCCTAGATTACTTAGAAGAACATAAAAAAAATATTATTACTATAATGATTATAATCAGACTGTTGGAGGTGGGACGCTCTGGTTCAGCATGACGCAGAAGTGCTATTAGTACTCTAAGGTCTCCTAACCGTTATTAATCACCTTGTCTCACCTCTCCTAAGCCTTGGGTGTCCAGTGATCCCCTAAGCTTCTTCTTCAGGTCTCTTCTGGCCTTTGGCTCATGTCACGTGCCTTAGGGGTCACTGCTGAAGTTTATGATTGAGCCTTAGCAGTCATGTGGGATGTACCAATACCATGACACTGGGACAAAGAGTCAGGATGTTAGCATGTCCCACCTGTGCCTCAGCTGTGATCCCTGGTATACATGACATCAGCCAGAGGCCTGAAAAGGACACCAGGAGACTGTCAGACACCCAGGAGACATGAGGCAAAGATAGTATAACTGTGAATATAACAGGGTTTAGTGGGTGGTGAACCCACCCCATAAGTTTCCAGTTTGGTCTAATACTTTTGAAATATTTCCAAATACAGTTCTGTCTGAATCGATTTGCTTGTTTCTATTACTATCTCTAGTTGTCCATGTCATGCCATGCTGAAGCATTTTGGTATCAATCATCATAATGTCACAGCACAGGGGTAAATCATAGTGGAAAAACCACCACTATTATGGCAGTGGCTCCACTATCACAGAAGAGCTAAATGATGCTACTGAATTCAATAGTGACAGTCAGTGCTCTGTGATTGGTTCATCTAAATTTAGCAGCAAAGGACCTGCTTTGGTGTTTATTCAAATGAAGAAAGCGCCCAGTCTTAGCAGGACCACCATTGGCTATGGCGGAGGCAATACTGCTAGGATTTTACTGTTTTTAAGCACTTCCACCAATGTTTTAATTATCACAGTGTTACTCCTCATGCACAAACACATGGCAGGTTATCCCAAAAAAGTCCCCTGACAGATACGCTTCAAGGACAAAATCTGTTATGGCGCATTTTGAGGTTTGCAGCACCGCAAAACATTTGTATTTTTCCTTTGCCTTAGATGTAAGGGCTTGTTTGGCAGGCTAAGTCATATTTCTCAATAACGTAGCGTTTTGGGGTACATATAACTTATCTTTTTTTTTTTTCTATGTGGATAAATTCAGAATGGAAAATGGCATTTTAAACGTATGCTCCTTAGTTTGGAGCATAAAACATTTGATTTTTTCTTTATGCATGGGTTTAATTATAGCCATGCCAAATATCTAGAGATTTTAATTTTATTTAGTAATTTGATGAAAATAATAATAATATATTTAGACAATGAATTGTTACAACTGCTGCATCACAACATATGTATTTTTAACACATGCAGTACTTTACTGGAAAATAAATGGCATTATTTATTTTCTTCCGGTATTTTTTTTTTTTTTAATAACATATTAAATATATTTAAAGGTCCATTAGGGGGCCATTTACTGTCCAATCTACTGATCGCTTATAGATTGCCTGTCTGTAAAAAACATAGCCCTGACAGGCATGGGAGCCCTGCCACAGCAATCAATGGGATTCCTACAATAGCTTTGCTAGTTAACCAATGGAGTGACAGAGGGGAACCCTCCTGTTTAACCACCCAGATTCTGCAGTCGCTACTAACCACAACATCTATGAGGTTTATCTAATGCATTAGACTAATTTCTGATCCTGTCCATTGCATCAACTTGCTAGTTTAATAATACATCCAGCACACACTGCTGATGGAAATAGCTTCTATGGCTGCATATCTAATGGGCATAACTTTTTTTTTTCGAATGGGAGAATGAGTCAAGAATATTATGGTTTGAGTTTCTACTTACAATCAATATTATGTTTTTTTCATTATATTCTACAGCTTGACGGGAAGATATGACTAGAACCGAGGTATCTCAGAGAAGATAGTGGAGTATATTGTTCTGAAACTGTAATATCAAGTTATACTGTAACATTTGTGCAGTGAATGTGATTATCTGATGGGTAAAAAATGTTGCCACTGCCACTGAATCTATGCACTTATGAGTACCAAGCATCTAAGAGTAGCATGTGTTTCACAGTCTTGGAGAGATTGTGCAACACAGGGTGTATAAATAACCATACGGTTCTTCCTATAAACCTATAGAACAATATACTGCTTTCCCACACATGCTGGTTTCACAATATAAAGAGAAGTTTTATTTTCTTTGCTGCCTTTTGCTTTGATAAATACTAGAAAAAACATAATGTATTCGGCTATAAAGATCTGTTTTGCCCTAACAAAACAGTTCTCTTAAGTATTCTATTTGTTTAACCAATGCAACTCTTTACTAATTTGCATTATCTTACAACTTCTAGATTTTAAGCATGCTCTTATTACATTATATATTATTCTAATGTACTTCTCTTCTACATTTTCTTGCTTATCTATAGAGCTCAAAAGAGAGATCAGATAAGGAAGCAACACATAACTGGAGTGTCAGACTAAATAGTTTGCAGTTTGCGCCCATGTGGATATATAGATTTGCATAGGAGCTGTGAACACAAAACTGTACATTGAATATTTCTAATCAATACTGTTAGTAATGTATATTTGCCGATACATATAATAGATTGTTTGTGTACAATTAATTATGTACAGGAGATTGAAATGTAGACCAAGTTTATGCAGCCATTAAAATAAGTCCCAACTCTAACATTACAATGAAAGCATAGTAAATGATGTCAAGCTAATAAGCTTGTAAAAAGAGCAGTTAACAAGGTCTATTGTAAATATGTCTCTGGGGCCTGAGCTGTGACAAGAAAACATCCATAAAAGTACTTTGTGAGGGGTTTTATTTATATATTTTAATATAATCTAATGTGTAGGCTGATCATAATGTAATATATGCATCTAGACACTCTGAAATATGATGTCCTGCTATTTACCACCACCACAATCACTTCTTTTATGTTAATGTAGTAGAGGCAGTTAGTGATATAGTGAACATACCTTTTTAAGTCAAAGTATAATTTTACTGCAGAGAAAATCTACTTTTAGTCGATATGCAAACTAACCCCGGACAGGGTCGCCCTTGCCATTGTCACTTGTGCCTTGACATTGCTGCCAGACAACAAGTCTTCTAATACAGCCCTACACTATGCTAGCCCAGTGTATTGTATACTATAGCATAGAACACTGCTATATCCCATGGAAATGTGGCATATCTAGGGATTTTACATGGCACTGTGGCTTCCTGCCAAACTTTATTGCAGGCTTTCTTGCAAATAGTGGAGTAAGAAATTTTGTGAACTAAGATAAGACTCAGAGAACCAATTTATTAAAAGAAAGGGACAATATACTCTGCACTGTAAATGTAATATACAACATATTGCATTTAATATGAATTATGTACGTATAAATCCTTTCAGACCTGATATTGCAGACAAAAAGTGTAGGAGATGCCCTTGTAGAGGAATTATGATTCCTTACTTATGCTGGGTTTACACCTGCGTCTGGGGTCTCCGTTCTATGGTTTCCGTCTTCTGCATGGCAGAAGACGGAAACCATAGACCGGGTCCGGCCGTGCGCGGCGGTGAGCGTTTTGCGCTCTCCGCTGCGAAACCGGATTTTTTTATCCGGACACAGAGTAGTGCATGTCCGACTCTGTGTCCGGATTATAAAACCCGGTTTCGCGGCGGAGAGCGCAAAACGCTCACCGCCGCGCACGGCCGGACAGCTTTCTCACCCATTCAAATGAATGGGTGAGAAAGTCTCCTGCAGGTTTCCGTATCCTGCCTGTGTTTTAGGCAGGAAACGGAAACCTAAGTACGGAGACCGGGCCGCAGATGTGAATGAGCCCTTACTCTTTGCTAGACTTAATAGGGTAATCCACAAATACATCCACATCAGTGGTAAATCCTCACTGATCCCTTGTGCAGCCTTTTCTTGGCTTTATATTAGTTGAGACTCCTTGTGTAACTGATATTTATATACAGTGAATCTATCGAGAAACTACATTTCCCACGATGCATATCCATGCTCTCCCCTCTTAAGAAATCAGAAGTAATAAATCACTCCCACTTCTGAGATGTTTTGTTGCATACTTGACCATTTCCTCCCCTACGATACCCCAGGTGAGCGGCGAACACAGAGAATGAGAGCAGGGAGAGCCATCATGGGAAATTAAGTTGTTTTTTTCCCTATCAGTATGTTTTTGGAGTGTGGGAGTAAACTCACACAAATACGGGGAGAAAATACAAACTCCTTGCAGATGTTGCCCTTGGCAGGATTTGAACCCAGGACTCCTGCTAACCACTGAACCACCGTACTCCACAGGAAATTGAGGTTTTTTTTTCACAGATTCAATGCATGTAAATAACAGTCATACAAGGATCCTCAAGTAAAATAAAGCCAAGAAAAGACTGCAAAAGGAAACAGTGAGGATTTAGTACTGCTCTAGGTGTATTTGCAAATAATTTTTGGAGGCTGGATAACCCCTTTAACACACCCTTTTTATATATATATTCCTAGATGGACAAACATTTGAGACACTATAATGAAGTTCTGAGACATTAAAAAAAAAATAGCTGCAGATGTTTTGTTATTTTTATGTTTTTCTATAGCTTTCCTTTGTGTTATTACTATGAAACATTTGTAGAACATAAAGTCTCATAGACACCGTCTTAGTATCTATGCTTTTTATTTTTTTTTACTTATTTCAATGCACTTCCAGATAAATGCCAGTCATTTGGCCAGGGCTAACTCGCAGAAGGAGCAGCAAGCACAGATGGTACTAATGCATAAATGTAATCTAGCAAAAGGATGCCAGCGCCAACGTAGAAATGTTCCAAATAACTGCAGCGCACTTACAGGCATACAGCAATTGGCAAGGTTAAAGCTGAGATTTGTGAGAGCTTACCATTCCCAAGTCAACAATGGAAATTCTAAAACAAATGAGCATATTTTATTTATTTAGTCTCCATCTTCACGTACAACACACGGATATTCAATTCAAACATTGTGCAGGTAAGCAATATGCTGCTGTACATCACTCTCCACACTAATTGAGGCAAATGGTTACTGAAGTACTTAGCAGGTGGAGATTTTTAACCATAACTTTCAATTCTTAGATCATAAAAAGCCCTAAGTATTGGATATTTATTAAAATAAGCAGAAAAAAAAAATTATGAATTAAATTGTATTAATCAGTATATTGCTGCTTGTTTTTATTTGGTCATTACTGGATAATGCAGGTATATATGTTTTTACATTTATATTCTCATATATCAGCACTCTTGGCATTTCTACGCTTCTATGAATTATCTTTTTCCCTAGTCTATCCTATCATGTGGAGTCATCAGTATTGACCTTCAGTATGGACTCCAATTTCATGTGAATTTTTGGGATGACATAAAACTTGATGGCCCCCACCATCCTATCCTAGCCCTAACAGAAAAAGAAAAGTATTACCAATATTGGCATGGACCCCGAAACCTAGTGGCCCTTGGAATCTGCCAGGGTTTTCCTTGTATTGACAACGGCCATGCTGACCTTAGTTTATGCTACAGAGTACAGTTCACGTCTGCGTTCGGTAATTAGTTTGGGAAATCCACATGGGTACCCCCTCAACCAGAATACTAAATGCATTGGCAAGTGGAGAGCTTATGAAAACACACGGACCCCATAGACTATAATGGGGTCCCTATGCTTTCCGCACAGTGTACACACGAGTCATGTGGACAGTAAAGTACTTCACAATCTACTTTGATGTCTGCATGACTCATGTGGACAGTGCGCGGAGGGCAAAGGGGACCCCATTATAGTCTATGGCAGGGGTCTCAAACTCGCGGCCCCCCGAACAATTTTGTGCGGCCCAAACAAGCCTAGGGATGCCGGATCCGAGTTAAATACACTAGCCGCTACATTCCGGCTAGTGGACATATAGGCGTGATGTGATGACGTCACATCATCACATTGCGCCTACAGGTCTATTAGTGAAACTGCAGAGCGCGGCGGGGGAGCGTTGGATGGTGAGTATAAGTGTTTTTTTGTGTGTTAAAGAGGACCTTTCACCATTTTGCCCACAGGCAGTTCTATATACTGCCGGAAAGCTGACAGTGCCCTGAGTTCAGTGCACTGTCGGCTTTCCCGATCTGTGCCCGGTGTGAAGAGCTTACGGTCCGGTACCGTAGCTCTTCTATGGTCAGAAGGGAATTTCTGACACTCAATCAGAGACGTCCTTCTTCACAGCACAGCCTATCACGCTGTACTGTGGAGCGGGGAGGAACTCCCCCCTCCCTCCCTGATAATGCTCATCTATGGACGAGTACTGCTAGCAGATGATGGGTGCGTTCCTCCCGGCTCTCACAGCACAGCGCGATTGGCTGTGCTGTGAAGAAGGACGTCTCTGACTGAGTGTCAGAAACTCCCTTCTGACCATAGAAGAGCTACGGTACCGGACCGTAAGCTCTTCACACTGGGCCCACATCGGGAAAGCCGACAGTGTGCTGAACTCAGTGCACTGTCAGCTTTCCGGCAGTATATAGAACTGCCTGTGGGCAAAATGGTGAAAGGTCCTCTTTAAACATTGAGGTGGAATGAAGGGGTTCATGACACTGGGGGCAGACGAAGGGAGGGGGGAGAACGGCATGACACTGGGGCAGAAATGGAGGGACATGAATCTGGGGGAAGAGATGGGGGGACATGAATCTGGGGGCAGAGATGGGGGGAGATGAATCTGGGGGCAGAGATGGGGGGACATGAATCTGGGGGCAGAGATGGATGGACATGAATCTGGGGGCAGATGAAGGGTGTATATGTAACTGGGGGAAAGATGGAGGGGGGACATATAGTTTACGGGTGACTGTAGGAGGATTATACAGTGTGGGGGCACATGAAAAATGAATGGGCGGAGTCAACATAAAAGTGGGTGGAGCTAAATTTGCCGCGGTGCGGCCCGCCGACTGGCTGGGATCTTGCTCTGCGGCCCACATGCTGAGTTGAGTTTGAGAACCCTGGTCTATGGGGTCCTTATGCTTTCACTGCTAACCGCTTGTTAATGCATTCGGTATTCCGTTCAGGTGGGGTCCCCATGCGGACTCCCCGAACGGATTACCGAACGCAGATGTGAACCAGGCCTGAGATGCACAGATTTGAAGTTGAAAGCACATGGCAAATCTTCCTAGTGAAAACAGACTATACAAATCCATACATGACATAGTACAGGTTCATTTTACCAAATTATATTTCAAACATAATGGTTGTTGGCAGGTATGAGAATGTATAGATGCTAAACAAGACCATTTTTTACATAATTTCTTTTCTTTGTCTGTAAATGCAGTGATCCACAACATATTTCTCTGGAAACCCACTACTTCCAATGTATTTGAACTGTACACCTTGAACTTTTTCTCCCCTGCATTAGCTCTATTCCTTATTTTGGCTACATTGGAGCTTAGAAGAACAGTTATTATTGAAAGTTTTGTCATACATTTCATTTGTGTGTTTTACTTGAAGTGCTGCCAATGTTTCATTTTATGTCTTTGGAGAATTTCAAATTACCATAGAAATCTAAAGTTCTTTATGCATGATAAACCCTTGATTTCAGTCAACCAAAGAGAAAAAAGTCACATTCACAAACCAAGTGGGTGAAAACTACCCTTAATAATTTAGTTTCTTTAAAAAGAAACTAATACACGCTACTCAGTAAAAGTTCATTGGTATATGAAATATAAATGTTCTAACACATTATCTAGCAAAAGTATATAAGGTCCAATATGAAAACACAGCACTGAATGTTGCATTATTAAGAAATTCCACTTATTTGTGGACCGTTGGGATAAAATTGCATGGCTGTGACTAGTCTGTAGCCGAGAAGCTTAGTTCTTAAATACCGTATATACTCGAGTATAAACCGACCCGAATATAAGCCGAGGCCCCTAATTTTACCACAAAAAACTGGGAAAACTTATTGACTCGAGTATAAGACGGGGGGGGGGGGGAGGGGTTGGCCTTCCCTGAGCTTGAGGACTGGGTTTTTTTTTTCCCCACTTGGAATTCAGTCTGGCTGAATATAGGGTATCTGCAGTGCTCCTGTTGACCCCTTCCCGATGGAACACGAGCCCTCAGATGCCCTATATTCAGTAGACCGAGCACTTTCAGACACAGGGATACCTAATGTATATGTGTTTCACAGTCATTTTCTACTTTTATATGTATTCTAGGGAAAGGAGTGATTTAGAACTTTTATTCATTTTATTTTTTATTATATTTTTTGAAAGCTTTTTTTTTCACTATCTTATTCGAGATTCTATGCATTACTATTGTGGCTGGTCATTGACTCGAGTATAAGCCGAGGGGGGCTTTTTCAGCACAAAAACTGTGCTGAAAAACTCGGCTTATACTCGAGTATATACGGTATATAAATGTAAAATACTTAAAGGAAATCACTAAAACAGTCCCTTTTGAACTATATGTACGGGCAGATAGCCAAAGTATATGCAAATAAAACATTTTTTTCCAAATAGAGAAAAAGACATCGTCCGCACATCCCAGTCTTATACATTGATCTTCTGCTTCTCAGCAAATTCTACAATACTGAACATGAGGTTCTTAGTATACATATTGATCAATGTGTAAATGCCCAATAACCACTTCACGGCGACCTCTTTATGGTGGGTCCCTACTCTACTGGGTGCGGAGCTGCACAGCGAATGCCACAACCGCAACAAATAATTTTTGAGATCTGTTTACATGGTGCAGTGTTGCATGGCGTCTGCTGCTCCTGAGGTGCTCTGTGGGGCAGGGCAACCCAGAGCCTGGGGGCTTGGTTTGGTGGCAGGGGTGTTGCAGAACCACTGAGTCACTCCCCTTGTAGGCACTGTGTTGCAATTGTGGTGGTTGCTGTGTAGCGCTGCACCCAGAGTAGGGAACCACTATAAAGAGGTCACCGTGAAGTGGCTAGTGGGCTTATATACTTTGATCAATATGTATACTAAGAACCTCATATTCAGTGTTGTAGAATTAGCTGAGAAGCACTAGATCAATGTATAAGATTGGGATATGCGGGTAATGTCTTTTTCTTCTTTTGGAATAACATTTTTTTTCCACTTACAAATATCTTCTTTCTTGATATGATAATGAGCTGTTTGGTGCGATGAGGACGTCACCATTGCTCTCATCAAACTAAAGTGCTACATCTGTGATGAAATGTGTATATATTATATTGTGTATTTATCTATGTTTTAACTTTTGTGCTTATATTCAATGTGTTACCACATCTCTTGTGAGATTTGTATTGTAATTTCAATCCATAAACCAGAATACAGATGGTCAAATAAATCTCATAAAGTGCGTTCAATACAGATGGTCACTAATTAGCAAGTCTTTGTGTGTAGCCGCCAACCCAGATATCACAACTCCTGCTCAGTCTGAAGGCACGAATCAGGGTCAGATTCCTTGGAGACACAACTTAGCATGTGATCTGTCTGTTCTTTGCACTGCCCTCTAATGGCCAGGCTACAAACAGGTCTGTTCCTTGCTGTTCTCTTTTGATTTTACATTATTTGCCTGGATATGTCTTTCTTATTACATCTTTTTGAAGTACTGTACTTTTTCTGTATGCTAAATCTAAAAATTCAAACAGATCAAGTATTGCTTAGGCTCATTACCCTTTTTTTTGTTATTTGTGCATGGTTTGGGAATATTGGTGTCTTGCTTATCATAAAGTGGCAGGTGGTGGAAGTTATTTGTGTGAACATGTGATTGTAAAAGGTTGCTTCACTCCTGTGTAGCCTAGTTTAACCACTTCCGGACCGCCCATAGACTATAAACGTTCGGGAAGTGGTTGCCTTGTTCTGACAGGGCGTACCGGTACGTCCAATCAGAACACAGCAGCTGCACAGAGATCGTGCAGCTGCTTTCACTGGGAGCCGGCTGAAACTTCAGCCAGAGCTCCAAGAGAGAAGACAGGGAAGGTTTATTCCCATCCCTGCCTTCTCGATCCCTGTGTATACATGACCTGGCGGTCACGTGATCTGCCAGGAGCAACGTCTTGCAAGAGCTGCTGGGTCCTACAGCACCCAGATCAGCTCTGTATACTGTGTATACAGCGTGCAGGAGGCTGTATTCCTCCTGCAACTGGGGCTAAATGTACCAGCCTCAGTAGCAGGGGAAATCAGCCTCCCTAACAAAAAAAGAAAGTGATCAGATGTCCCCAAAGGTCTCTTTTGACCTTATTGGGACACCATCTGAAAAAAAAAATATTTAAAAAATTATAAAAAAGTTTTAAAAAAATTAAATAAAATAAAAAAATAAGTAAAATAATAAGTAAAATAATAGGCCAATAAAATTACGTTATTAAAGGTTATAGCCCCACCCCAGACAACACCATATAAAATAAAAGTTACCGTAATGGAGAGGAAAAACTATTTTAAGTGCACATCTGTATATGGTTACTTAAAAACTTTTTTTTTTTTTTTTAACTACATGATTTTGAATGTGTATTTCAGTCTATGTGTCAACACCCCATGAGGGTGAATGACAGCCTTTCAAGGCTTTTGTTACCATGCTGTGATATTGTATTGAGTTGGTTTCAAGACAAATTGGGATCCTTCAGCTAATTGGAGTTAAATTTGAACACTTCTATGTGTTCATTTTATCAAGCACTCACATACACAGTACCCACTAACCACAAAAACTAATAATAACCTTTATTTTCTGATAAACTGCATTTACAACTTTTTTTGATTTATTTTTTTATTGTATTAAACTGCATTATACTTATTTTAATCATTTTAAAAACAAATTATGGGATTTTTTATTTTTCAACTATCTTGCAATTTTTTAATGCTGGTATAATATTGTCACATTTAATTTTTTTTTTTTCTTGTCTTAAAGGGGTTGTCAAGGATAACTTTTTTTTTTTTTTTTTTTTTTTAGGCAGGTGCTCCGGCATTTTCTTCTGGCAAAAGTCTCCTCTGCACATGACCAATCAGTATCCTAAGGAAAGGGACAGGGGACCCCAGAGCAGCAGGACCAGACCTCGATGGGAGTATTGAAGCAACTGGGGCAGGTGAGTACGTTGTTTTTTTGTTTTTTTTTTTCACCTTTCCTGGTCTAATATATATATATATATATATATATATATATATATATATATATATATATATATATATATATGTTTATCCTGGACGACCTCTTTAAGTTCAGTATGTTTATGGCTAATTCATATATTACCACTATAAATACCTGTATTTTATCTGTTGTATTACTGTAGATGTTGCTCATAGGGAAGATTTATGATAAAAATAATTAATAAAGTCACTTATTGTGAAGTTTGTGTTTCTGTAATGTTGACCAAACTTCTGAAATTAAATTTATGCTACCCCCTATTGTGACAGTTTCTGAATAATTTAAAACATAACTTGCACAGACTCACAGTTTGTATATAAACTTGACCTAAATAGTTGAGTAACTTTATAAATTATGATTAGTATTGATTCTGAGTTCCACCTACAATATATTATAGTTTAGCTGCATTCACAGTTTTTCTGCTTATTAGTGGAAACAGTCAACAAGCTTGTCATTGAACACCTGTTCACCTAGGTTCACTATATTAAATCATTGCACAATGACAGGCATACATACTACATAATAGAAATCACTAGTGAAAGCTCTGTAGAAACGGATATACTTATGAATATGCACCAAAATTTGCCTCAATATGCTCTGCAAAACCTGGTGTGCATGCTTGATACATTTTATAACTGTGATAAATCTGGTGTAGTTTAAAACAGTATTGGTTAATCTGCCCTATTAATGAAGCAAGAATTCTGGGAGAGTCCAGCCTTATACCATGCAAAATCTGTACTGTAAAAAAGGCTCTAACATCAATGTATATCAAAGTAATTACATAAATCAATGTAATACACATACAGATATTGGTGTACATACACTGTTAATGTATTCAATATACAATGTTACATTGAAAAACTTTAGACTTTAACATAAAGCAAAGTTCCCAGACTTCGCTCGATTTACCAGTGGAGTTTGATACTGCATGCTGAACCAAGAAATGCAGAGAACAAGAGACTGTTGTAATGTACGGTTCAAATGAAGTTATACTTTCCCACGTTCACAACCAAAGACATTTTTGATCATGTTTTCTCTTTTGATTCTAATAAATAACTTTTAGATTATTTATTTTTCTGAAACACATTTCTGTTTTTCCCATCCTTCTATCTTTATTAGCACAAGTTGTCACAAATATATTTTATATAATTACTTTCCCCTTTCATTAGAGCCATTTTCATATAGCACATATTTCGTTTTGTGTCTTTAGGGTTCAACCAAGAAGGAGCTCTTTGTTGTTTTTATTGCTTTTTTTTTTTTTTAAATTGGGTTTTTCAGTTTCATGGAAAATACAGTCTACTACAACGTAAAGTACTGCAGCTGGTTAGCAGAAGTTTTAGTTGTCATAAAGATGTATTAGAGAGTATAGTAAGAGTGTTCAGTAATTTCGAGCAGCATTCCTCAAAGAGTGCGACGTGCCTCACTGGTGAAACTGTCCAGTCATGTGCAAGCACCAGCAAGTGCCAGGCATCAGCACAACGCAGAAACTCCAAAGCAAGCCCTGTTTTATTAATGTAGTTTCTGCAGCTAGAAGCAGTAAAGTGTTTGTCGTCACATGATCATGAGTGCACAGATAACACATCCTAGGAGTAAGTAGTTCAGCGGCAGTACAGACTCTAGAGACTGCAAATCATTCTAGAGTAAGTCAGAGAGGAGCCTGACTCACATCTCCAGCACCACTGTGCTCTCTTTTATAACATCATTAGCAACATTCAATCTCTGCCCTCTGTTGCGGGTTGGGGATGTTGTTGCCCATCTGGAAGTTGTAAGATTGGTAAAAGGGTTGCTTCCAGTAGCAAAGATGGTTTGGGGATGAATACTGATGCCAGTGGGGAAGGGGTAGAAAGTGGTCAATGCTACTATCTGTGGAAAAGAAATGGGATGGGCAACAATTCTGTGGCAAGAGAGGAAGCCAAAAAGAGGAAGTTAAAACGGTGAGGTGTGGGAGGAGGGCTAGTACTGCAAGCCACAGAGGTAGTTGTAGGAAGAGGGACAATGCTGCAACTAGTGGTGTTGCGCTGTGGTATTTTTGGTGCTTTCTATTTTGTATGAGATGGGTGTGAGTACCGGAGTGTTGATGAAAAGGGGAAGAATAAGAAGTGGCGATAGTTTCAGTCCCACTACTGTAACATAGTAAACCATGACAACCTCTTTCTGTTAGTTAATTAGAAAGAAGAAAGGTCAAAGGTTTGATTTTATTTACTGAAATTTACTGAACATAAGAATCTAAAGAAAGAGCCCTGTAAAGACAATTTCAATATTATTTTATACTTATTTGTTACTTGTTATAATAAAATAACGTGATAAATTGGCGTCCAGAACAGTCTCCCACCATAATGTTAAGTACTGGTAAAGTATTACTTTGTATCACTGCTTATGAATTGTTGTTACTGTTTCCATCCAGTTTAGTAAGGCTGCTTTCCTCCTTTGTACAGAAGAAGTGAAGATGTATTTTTGCTATAACCTAATACTTTCAGGCCCACAATGTCCAATCAAGCTTAACTGTGTACGATGTCAGAAGCACTTACTGCACAAGGAAAGATCTGTGTTTCTTTTGCCACACACAATAAATCTTTAGTGTCTTCACTTGATACGCATCACTCCACTTGATCTCAGGAGGCACTATCTGTCTCTGTATGATTCTCTCCATCATATAACAAGGTCACTTTTACCAGGTCTAAGTTTTTATTCTGCTAAAGTCTACATTTAACCATAACAGTGCTGTAGAGCTTTAACACAGTAATGAAAGTTGATTCAATTTACAGATAAAGAACAACTTTGCTTTAATTTCTACTATAGATAATATTATAGATATCACAATGGATAATTCCACCAGAATCTGTAAAATATGTTTTTAGGTAAAATATCATTTATATACTCTCTAGTCATCTATAACTTGGTCTGCAGGCGGAATATTTCCTGATACTGTGGATATTTTTATAAAATGGAAATATTTTTATAGGGTATAAGGAATGAAAACCAAATATAGAAGGGTAGTCAGCGACTTTTTTAAAGGAACAGTGCTTTGCCCAAATCGTTTATGCTGTGATGTTGCAATGAAGAGATGACCTTTTTGTCTGTACTTGAACCCTACAAATTGAACTGTACTGTGGAATATGATGAGTAGGGTTGAGGCGATCTAGAGATTTCAGGATCAATTTTAAAATCCGATTTCCAATCATTTTCCATTCGAACCCAATCCCGATCTCAATTCCAATCCTAATGTAAGTCAATTAGTTTTTTTAATGATCAAAGATCGGATTTTAAAAATGATCCTGTTCACTACACAGCGTAGAATCCAAAAATTGAAGCCTCCATGCTGTGTAGTGATTAATAAATCCGCCGGCTACGTAGTGCCCCCCACTTGCCTGTACAGAACTGCTGCTGCCTCCTCTCCTGATGTGTACGCCACTCCCCGGAGCTCCGGGCCGTTGTTCTCTCTTCTACTCTCTCTCTTCGCACACCGGCAGAGCACTGTGCGCGCCCCTGCCTCCCAGGCCAGTGTGATTGATGCTGGGAAAAGGTGTGGCTTGTTGTGGCTTAGGAGAGTGTGGGCAGGTACAGGGTGGGGAGACGTGAGTACCCACCCACACTCTCTTAAGCCACAAAAAGCCCTGCCTACTCCCAGCAGTAACACTAGCCTAGGGAGGCAGGGGGGCGCACAGCGCTGAGAGAGTAGAGAACAACGGCCCAGAGCTCCGGGGAGCGACAGCGGTTCTGTGCAGATAAGCGCGTTGGTGAAATTTACTCGATCGCCAATCGGAATACGATCTTTTCTGATCCCAATCACTCAACCCTAATGATGACCCTATATAGATAAAATTTTATTATTATTATTATTATTACTATGTTTATGCTTGTTGAAGTACGGTATATGAATGACACTATAACTAACCTTAAAGAGGATCAATCACAGGAAGGCAGTTTTATTTAATATTGAGGTGTAATTTTAGTGACTAAAGAGGTCTTGCCGCCATCACTGACAATGATGCTAAGAAAAAGACAATTTAGGGGCATTCACACTTGTGCCCTTGTCCACCCGTCAGGTCTCCGTTCAATTCCCCAAAGAAACTGCATAGGGGACGGCTTCCCAGTGGTCAGTTTTAAAACCGCCAGTGTCCATATGCAGCCTCTGGGTTTCTCTGGTACTCTGTACATACTTGTAAGATCAGTAGCCTTTTCTTTATTACTCACTGTAGTAAAAGCGTGTATATTTAGAATAAATTGCATGTAGCAAATATTACCGTATATACTCGAGTATAAGCCGAATTTTTCAGCACAGTTTTTTTGCTGAAAAAGCCCCCCTCGGCTTATACTCGAGTCAGCAAAAAAAAATAAATTTCTTTTTTTGTTTTTTTTTAGGAGGGAGGGGGGGTCTATGACCAGCCACAATATCAATATATAGAATCTCTCATAAAATAGTGCAAAAAAAAAAAAAGAGGGTTTAAAAAAAATAAAAGTTCTAAATGCCTCCTTTCCCTAGAATACATACAAAAGTAGAAAATTACTGCGAAACACATACACATTAGGTATCCCTGTGTCTGAAAGTGCCCGGTCTACTGAATATAGGGGATCTGCAGTGCTCCTTTTCCGTCAGGAAGGGGTTAATAGGAGCACTGCAGATACCCTATATTCAGCCAGACTGAATTCCAAGTGGAGGAAGAAAAAACAGTCCTCAAGCTCAGGGAAGGGGCAGACAGACAACCAAAACACCCCCTCCTCTTCCCCAGCATCTACTGCACCCAAAAACTCCGACCATTTTAATTTTTGAAATTTTCCAGTAGCTGCTGCATTTCCCCCCCTCGGCTTATACTCGAGTCAATAAGTTTTCCCAGTTTTTTGTGGTAAAATTAGGGGGGTCGGCTTATACTCAGGTCGGCTTATACTCGAGTATATACGGTATGTGAACTGTATTGTCTAATCTGAGGCATTATATAAAAGTATTAAGAGTAAAATTGTAGCATTATGTCTGTCAGTCTTATCAAATCTATCTATCTATCTATCTATCGTCTGTCTATCTATCGTCTGTCTATCCATCCATCCGTCACCTGTATTTAGTAAGTGTTTGGAGTACAGCTATACTATGTTCTTAGGTACCTACACTCATCTACTGCTGAATGCTATTTAGTTTGCACCTCAAGTAGGGTTCACTGAATCCCACCAAAATGTGAACAAAGTAAATACAAGTGAATGTTGTATGGATCAATAATGCAAGGATGCGTCACTTATCAATCTGACATTTGTGTTTCCTGTCACTGACCGGTGAATGAATTCCATAAAGGACTCTCTCATGGCAGGCAGAAAGTTAATAACTTTTTAAAGTATAAATGTGATACAACTCATATCATAAAGCTTTAAACCACTGTACTTTCTATCAAATAAAGGAAGCTCCTTCATAACTACTGTTCTGCTATGGAAATGAGATTTTATCTTGGCGCTCTATGAAATAGTAATAATAGTCATGGCTGAAAAAAATGAAATATTCCAGTTCTAATGTAAGTAAACAATATTGCATCAGCCTAGATTAAAGTGGCCCAGACAGAAGAATTATTATTCACCATTTTCACAGCTGGTTATCAGCTTTGTATGTTTTGAACTAGGAAACTGCTTTCTATTTTCCACGCTTTGTAACAGTTCAAGACCTTCAGCTAATTGAAGCATCTGGAGGATGGTGATGAAATACTAATTATATGTATATATTTCCATGTCAACTTGTAATTGATTTAATGCTTCAGAAAGCCACTTGTGAAGCTAGAAATCATCCAATTCATTTGCCCCATGCAGATTTATGTTAGGTTTTTGCGCTGATTGTCATATTTTATGGGGCATCGTGAAACCGGTGACATAAAACACGCATTGTCTGCAACCTGATATTAAAGGAAAATTTAACCTAAGCGAAAATACAAGAAATAACGGCGGTAAAATAATCACATTGAATCTTCATCACCCTTACATTAGACTAACATGCACAATTACTATAAATGTATATCTGTCAATAATGATACACATTCTTCTCCCACTACATTGTACACTGTTTTCTTACACCTCTCTGAACTAGTCTAAATAGATCTACATCTCTTGATACGGTGCTATTTTTTTCTGTCACGCCAGATTGACTAAAAAACTGCATTACATTAAATAAATCACGTAAGAGAAATGAGGAAAGGCATAGTAAGTCTTCACTTTCTCTTTGTCACTTTTGCTGCCGAAATGGCTGTGCGGAAAGTCTGCTACTGTAAATAGAGGATGACAGGTAGTAATTATTCAGATTCAATTCAACAAGAATGTCTACAATGAGGTGTCAGTTGCAGGTCATTAATGCTGACAAAAGCTGGAGTAGGTTCTAACAGCTGTCCACTTCCCGGGTGGGCTGACCCCACCTGCTACCGTCCCGTCTCCCAGGAACTATGACTGGACACAGCACCAGCCTTGTACAGCAGGTACAGTCTCAGTGAATACTAATAAATGTTCTTATTAGTTAGCCCAGCAATAATCCTTTATGTCTTGAGACTATATAATGAGCATGGAAACAGTCACTACTGAAAGCTTGACAAATGTCTGCTAAAACCTCTAACAGGATATCATTAATGAGCCAAAATGGCAAAAGCATTTTTGGTAATGTGTTTCTGCACAGGGAAACATTACAGTAAGCTGATTACGATTTACATGTTTATATATATATATATATATATATATATATATATATATATATATATATATATTTTTTTTTTTTTTTTTTTTTTTTTTTTTTATTTTTTTTTTTAATAAAAAATATATAATCACATTTTTAAGAAATGTAGACATGGCTATATTAAATATTGATTTATAAAGTCTAACAAAAATAAACATTCTATCATCTAATTTTAGAAATATTACTCAGAATAAAATAAATACAATTTTCTACAGAAATTAAAAGCCTTTGTGGCAGACTTTGCGGGGTCATATGGCCGTGGACAGGACTGTTTGGTAGTCAGCTGTTTAGCCTTCATTAGTCTGTGTTTCCATCATGCCCACAGAGACGTCAGAAGCCATCACTGATTTCATTCTCTATCACTCTCTCCTATGTAGACATAGTAATCCTTATAAACCTGCTGCCCTGCACTCCTGTATCTTAATTACTGTCTCTGTCACTCTACAATGTGCAAATACATCAACATTTAGTACAGCGGCGTACAGGACTGTTATATCCATCTATAATATACAAACAACCCTTCACCTCACATATGCATTGGCTTTACTAAAGCAATAGACAGAATGATATTTGGGGTGATATGTTTACTAGCTTATCATGTGAATATATATATATATATATATATATATATATATATATATATATATATTATAAAAAAGAATAATATTCAAAGTGTCAATGTATTCTTTATACTATTTTATCTATAAAACTTCGAAAATATCAAATCCTTTTAAAGTTACAACTGAAATATACACAGTGGTTTGGATAATTAAAATGATAGCAGGTAATGGTTAGTTAAGTTATAAACATTTCATTCTATAATAATAATTATTATAAAAAAAAGTACAATAGAGATGCAACTCCATTGTTAAAAAGAAAATGAAAACTGTTGTGAATTTGATTAAAAATGAACATACATAGACTGATCAGTTAAAGACAGATCTAGATTATACAAATATATTGTATAGAAAGATTATTTTATGGTGCATCTCTTTTACCCATCATGGGATATCTATATCTACATGAATATAAATAAATAAAAAATTATATATATATATATATATATATATATATATATATATATATATATATATGTATATATATATGATTTTTTTTTTTTTTATCTTTTTTTTACTTATATAGCACAATCATATCTGCACTGGTTAACAGATGTGGTCAAAACATTTCCAGATAGAGTTCACAAGCCACTTTGAATTGTGGGAGGAAGCTCACGGAAACACAAGGAGAACATACTGTATAAACTCCTTGCAGATGTTGCCCTTGCCTGGATTTGAACCGTGAACACCATTGCTGCAAAGCCACCAGGTTACCCTTATACACTGACTGGCAAAAGCGTAACAATGTTTAAAATTTTTGACTTTCAGGCTCCATATCTCACCATCCACTACAGCAATGTCAGATTACCATCACTTTTTAGACAATCATCTTGGCTATCTCATACATAAATCTGACTTGCAACTATTTAGCATATGATTAATTATGCAGATTCTTGTTATGTAACTGCATTGCTACTGTTTTGCTCCTAAAAATCGAAACTTAAATTTTTTTGTAAATCAACCTTTAGCTGTCAACACTGCTTGAATCCTTGTGGACCTGCTCTCATTCAGATTCAAGCATGTTTCGATCAAAATCTGATCTCAGGTCTCTTCTAAACGTTCCCAAATGTTTGTGCATACTAGTCGACTCAATTGTGTACGAGCACAACTTTTTCTACATTTCTACCAACAAATGCTTGTTTGAGTTGAGGTCAATCCAGCACCTCTACTTCATTGTCACTGAACCATTTCTTCGCTAGTCTCAACATATTTGGTCATTTTCCTGCTGGAAAAATATGTCATATGATGCTCACATATATCTCAGCATTGAGATTCCGATCGATCCTGGTTAAGTATCCACTTTTTGGTTGTGAAACAACCCATATCATCAGGTTTCCTTCACCAAACTTAACAGTTCCTTCAATTTCTCAATCGGTTAGCTCTCTTTTGCATTGTTTCTTTCAGACCCATTTGCACCCATCAGAGCCCAGTATATTGACTTTTATTTCATCGCTCCTAATCACCCCTTTCCAATCTCCTACTGTTCACTTTTTGGACTTTTTTTGCAAACTTGAGCCAACAGTGCCAATATTGAAGTGGAGGCTTCTTCACCTTTTTACGAACCACCATTCCAGACTTGTGTAATGCATGTCGCATGGTGCTTGTATGGACTTCTGTGATTCCACTATTACAAAGCATACGAGCCACCTCCACCGCCATGTTTGTCACGCCAGAACCTTAGGATGAGCCAACTTGTTGACTCCAGTATTTTGCCTGGATGTTGACTACATGGCTTTTGAATGGATGGACGGACTTCAATTTGTCAATTTTCCTGTCCAAGAGAAAGCTATCGAAAAGCTGGATGATGCTGTTTCTCTTTTCTTGGGAAATTTTCATGGCTGATCCTCAATTTGAACCAGCAACCTATCGACCTAATAACATACTTAGCTATTAGGGAATGTGAGAACAGGTTGTAATTTGTAGTATTCAGGAAGAAAAATATTTTTTCCTCCACCAGGAGAAAAACAACGCAGTTACATGACAAGAATCTGCATAACTAATCATATGCTAAATAATTGCAAGTCAAATTTATTAAGGAAACAGCCAAGATCGTTGTCTATAAAATGATGGTAGTCTCACATTTGGATGGTGAGATATGGAGCCTGAAAGTCAAAAGTTCTACACATTGTTACCCCTTTGCTCATCAGTGGTCCCTCTAAAGTACCACCAGATCTAGACAAATAATGAATGGAGAGATAACCGCACATGTGAACGCCTCTTTCCATTTACTTTCTCTGGCAGTCACAAAACACACTTTGCTGTTTGTGTAACTCCAATAGAAGTGAATAGAAAGAGCCATACATATATGCAGCCTCTACTCTATTAATTTTCTGTCTGGATGTGGTGTCCAGAGGAAGCCACCAAGCAGGTAGAGGCACTCTTGTTTTCCATGTACTATAGATGAACAGATCAATGAATTCTACAATATGCACCATCTTTTTTGAATAGATACTAAATAGAGATGAGCGAGTATATTCGATATTCGAATACCTCCCCTGCATAGTTTATTGTGGTAAAAAAAATTGCCATGGAAGGTGGGAGGAGATTCAAATTTTTCCCGCTTGGTATTCGATCGAGTACACCAATAAATATGCAAAGGGAGGTATTCGATCAAATACTACCATTCGATTGAATACTATTCGCTCATCTCTAAAACTAAACAATCCTTATAAACCTTATTGACCTATAAGTGGGACAATTTGCTATTTATCTGTCTCTGATTGTGTATATATTTCTTGCTCATATTAAACAAATTCCCAAAAGTATCTTACAATAGCTTTAAGAGCTGGAAACTGTTTTTCAGATTAAAAAAGGAAGAGGTCCATGAGAATGGGTAGGATTGGGGAAAACAGACAACTGGATGTGCTTGGAACTTCTTTCAAAATTTACAAGTATCATTCACGACTTCTACTGAGAAAAGGCAGACTAATGAACAATAGGCAAACAAATTAATAAAACAAATATGAACTATTTTAATAAAAAAATAAATAATTTGAAAAAGCTTACAACAAAGAATAGTATTTTGGAGTATGTTTAAACCTAAGTCAAAAAATCGGGTTTGACTACAGTTGAACCCAGTATTCCCATCTCCTCCATTTCCCGCAGATCACATGGACAAAGAGCAATTTATATGTAAATTAGCTAGTTGTTATAAATATGAAAATTATTGCTGTAGTTAATTATACTGCATTTATTTGTTACAAACCTGAAAAATACACCACATTACTACATGCGACATCCATAAAACACACATGTATTCCATCCACATATGTTCTGTGCCACTAGCCGTGAAAGATCTAATGCAGATAGCAGATATTCATCCCAAATCTCAATCAGTTGCCAAAATGGCTAATAAAATGCTCCAGTGATTTCATCAAGTGCATATGATCTCTGTCGATCTGCAGAGGGGAGCTGAGGTCACTTAATCAAAATCCACTGGTGGCTATTAAATGCTTTATGCTGCTGAAGTATACCCTATGCACTAATATAAATATTATTGTGCAAGGGTTAGTCTTATATCATCTGTTCTTGCTTTACATATGTAGTTTAAGATATCTACTATATTGTAATACATGCATAGTTAGATTATAACTGTGGAACTATTATAACTCCAAATATTGAATCAGGCCTGTGTTTTAAGACTAACAATAAGGTTTGTGTCAGTGTGCCAAACTGTATGAAATAATTGCTTATACACATGGAATTACAAGTACTGTAGGTGGTCAGCTGAGTTGTGACTATAACTACCTCTGCTCAGCACAAGGTATTGTACAGAGACTATATTGCAATTTCAAATTCATAAAATGTCTTTCTAGGTGAAAAATGTTAGCACTTGGTAGCCTACCTACAGACCAACTACTGAATTTCTTAAACTGTACAGACATGTCACTTCTCTTTGTTAGTCCATTGATAAGCTAGCAATTCCAGCATACACATAATCGCTTAGTTCAGAGTTACGCCATACATTATATTTTCTTCAAATATAGTCATCCAAATGCCAAATCAAACAAAACCTAAGCTTTACTCTAGACAGTCTTACTAGTAACTCACCTTGTCTGACTCCAGTGTCTTTGTTCCAGATAAACAAAGAGCAGAGTCATAGAAACATAACATAGGACTAAACCATTAGAACATAAAAAAACTTAATTTGGTCTACTCAGTCCACACCCCCTCTCCTCCAGTGATCTTCATAAAAGTTATTATAACTCCAAATATTGAATCAGGCCTGTGTTTTAAGACTAACAATAAGGTTTGTGTCAGTGTGCCAAACTGTATGAAATAATTGCTTATACACATGGAATTACAAGTACTGTAGGTGGTCAGCTGAGTTGTGACTATAACTACCTCTGCTCAGCACAAGGTATTGTACAGAGACTATATTGCAATTTCAAATTCATAAAATGTCTTTCTAGGTGAAAAATGTTAGCACTTGGTAGCCTACCTACAGACCAACTACTGAATTTCTTAAACTGTACAGACATGTCACTTCTCTTTGTTAGTCCATTGATAAGCTAGCAATTCCAGCATACACATAATCGCTTAGTTCAGAGTTACGCCATACATTATATTTTCTTCAAATATAGTCATCCAAATGCCAAATCAAACAAAACCTAAGCTTTACTCTAGACAGTCTTACTAGTAACTCACCTTGTCTGACTCCAGTGTCTTTGTTCCAGATAAACAAAGAGCAGAGTCATAGAAACATAACATAGGACTAAACCATTAGAACATAAAAAAACTTAATTTGGTCTACTCAGTCCACACCCCCTCTCCTCCAGTGATCTTCATAAAAGTTACCAATCAACTTTTCCCATCATACACAGTTCATTACCAACTGTACCACCCATCTCAATTTTCCCATCTCAGGGTTTCACCTGCCCTCCAGATTCCTCTCTCTTCCACTTCCTGGTTTCCAGATCAGGCCACCAGTGTATGCTATGCTTATTCTAAACTACATAGCTATCTCTGGATTTACATAACAGAGATAACAGAAGCAATAATCTAGAAACTGTTCTACCCCTTATCAGTGCTCAGCAGCTGAAAGCACTTTGCATGAAAGTGAAGAGAATATAGGTGGCCGGAAACCGAGACCGAGCATTAGTCTGATTTGGGAACCTGTTCAATCCCAAGGAAATTGGAATTGGCGTTGAAAAACATTAATCTTTAGTTTGTAGGTTTACTCTTACTATATATATATTTTTTTTATAACTTCTGCATTCGTCATATCTATCTATCTATAGGATTATACTATATATATATATATATATATATATATATATATATATATATATATAGTATATAAATATATGGGAATGTATAGATATATAATAAATAAATAATATATATATACATAGCAAGCTGCAAAATTCCATTTTCTATCCAATATGAGCTGATTTATGACCAAATCATAGTTCAGATTCCAATAAATAAAAAGTAAATTTGATCTAAAGGTGTCCATGGCTTTTAAACATAACAATATTTTACTATCAATTTGTTGAGGCAAAAATGGTAAAATATTTGTAGCAATAAACATTATGGGAAAAAGTATTGCATTTCATCTACAAAACTCCAGAAATACATTTTAATGTTTTTAACCACTGCTGTGTATTAAAACCAAATAAGCTACTGTACCTATTATTTATGAACGCAACACAATGACTGAATGTATTAAAACATAATCCCCATGGATGCTACTGATTCCTAACATATGTTAAACAGACTCCAAGTCATTAGTTGGAATGAAGGAACTGTTAATATAACATGGTAATTTATTTAAGTTTAATCAGATTTTTTGCTCTAACACTAATGAAATCTTCATACAGTTTTAACCAAAATAAATGTGAACTAAATGTTCAACATTATATCTTAATCTGTAGTTACAAGAAGTAGAAAGAAAAACACAAGATTCATTTTGTTTTTGGTATAATGGGCATTAAACGGGTGTGTATGCCTATCACCTAATTAATATAGATAGATTAAAATCTCTTGACAATCAATTAAGATTAACAGCAGAAGTTGGTCCCCATCCCCTGAGTCCTCTCTCCTGTGCCATGAAAACCAGGGTCGTGAAACTTTAATCCTGTTATCTACAGCCTTCTCCATCAGCAAAGCATCCAGATTAACACAGCAGACATTATCAAATTTACAACCAGCCGCTCGGACATCTGCCCTACTTTCAAGCAGTTAATGGAAAAGGGACTAATCTGGTTAAGAGCTATAGGACTAGTTCATACATCTTGGCACAAGAGGCTTTTATAGCTGTCATGTCTCTGTTGAAGAGTCTGCACTGAATTAAGCTGTCATGTCCAAGTTGCAATTTTGGGGGGTTAACTAGCATACTTTACAAAAGACTAATAAGGAGCACTTATGGGCACCATGTCAGGAAGCTGACACCTCTGCATAACAATGGGCATTCCAGTGCTGCACAGAACACCAATTCCCTTGTATGGTTACCTGTGAAAGATTCTACTCCCAGGATAGTCTGTAATGTTATGATAGATAATCAATAAGGCATACTTATTCTGCATATAAACTAATGACAATATTTTATATACAATTCATGTTATGTTCCATTCCCCAAAAAAAGTTTTAGCGAACTAAAAAATTAAGATTCCCAGAGAATCCAGATGACTTGCCATCATTGCTCAGATCTTTAAAGGGACTGTGTCAACAGAAAATGAGCCTATTTTATTTTAATCAGGTTTTATGATAATCATATTTTAAGTAATTTTTGGTGAGGTTTTTAAAAAAGTTCCATAATATAATCTGCATTAAAAAAAAATCCTAAAGACTGAATCTTTGAACACATTTATTTTGCTTACTTAGATAGAACCATCATATTATACAGACACAGGGTGAGGATACAATTCCTTGCAGATGTTGTCCTTGGCGGGATTTGAGCCTAGCTCTCCAACACAACAGTAGTAACTACTAAGCCACTGTGAGGTTAATGTAACTAATACTCCTGTTTTTTGTAGCAGCAGCCACCTCACTTAGCACACTGAAGATCACAGCTATCATGTATAAGTAGATAAGGCAGAGAATCCAACAATCGCAATATGTGAATTCAAAGCTTATCTACTTCCCTCTCTGAGAAATAACCTCTGCAAAGGTCACAGAGCATTACTAGAAATCAATAGGGTCTGCTCCAGAACACTGTATCCATGGCCCATGGTCCATCTCTAGGAGTCCGAAAGTCCTAAACTATTTTAGGCTTGATGGTAAGAGTTGGAATGTCCAAAATGTTTAGGATTTTGAAAATCAAAAACAACATTTCTAAACATTTTTACATATTCTTAAATGGTATATTTAACAAAAAATTTTTTTAAACAATAGGTCACTTCCTAACAACACTTTCCCTTCAAAGAGGACCTTTCGCCCCCTACAACAAGTCCAGTTCTTGACATCATTTAATAGGTGTTGCTCCACTGCTTCTCGCATGGTTGGAATTTTCTCTCCACACCATTCCCAAGTAATCAATGCTGTTAGTTTTGGTGTCTGACATGCTATTTACACTCATACTATTTACAATCAGGAGGGCGGTGTCAGGCAGGAGCAGAGAAGGGGTGTGATGCTGAGCTCTGACATTGGCCGCCTCTGAATGGGGCTCTGAATCACACCCCTCTGCCTGACACTGCCCTTCTGACTTTACAGAGCCTAAATAGCACATCAAGCATAAAAATTAATTGCAATTGTTGCTCGAGAGGTGGGTGGTAGAGAGAATATTTCAACTGTGCTGGAATTGGTGGAGCGGTGCCTATTAACAGATGCTAAGAATTTGAACTGGTGGAGGTGGTGAAAAGTCCTCTTTAAAAATAATGCCCGGTTCACATTAGCGTTCAGCTTCCATCCAGAAGAAGTCTGCATGAGGACCACCCCGAATGGAATACCTACGCTAATGCAAGCGCTGTGCAGTTATATTGTATGGGGCTTGCACTAGCGTTGGTATTCCGTTCGGGGGGTCCTCATGTGGACTCCTTCCGGACGGAAGCCGAATGCTAACGTGAACTGGGCATTAAATAAAGCTTGGACAAAATATTCCTGGGGGAGAGTGAGGTGCCCACTGAACTCTCTAGGCTTCCTAGAAACACTGTCCCAACTCAAATCTCTGTGTATGAGATTAATTCTTTCCTAGAGTTCTGCAATCAAAATTGTGCACCCCAAATTTGTTCTTGTCCTGAGAAATACAAGGTTTTGTACAGGTACTTTGAAAAAAAAACAAAAAAAAAAACATAAGTTATGACCCCTAAAATGTTACTATCCACAAGGTTAACATTAGTCACTAAGAGGTTACCTCCTGAGGAAGCCACAGTAGTGGTGAAACGCGTAGGGGTGGTCCGTCTACCTATCTGTTAGTATTCTATCGTGGCTGCTAGCTGACCTTTATTTGGAGACATGACTTCAGGTATTTGGCTGATTGCCTTATAGGAGCTATTTTGTATTTTGTATGTATATAGCTTTGGCTGCATTGTAGTGTGATCACATATGTAATCTATATTCCCTATTGATGGGATTTATATTTATGTAGTTTACCTCACACTTTATATACTGTAGCTGTCTCCTCCTATATGTCCTCAGATATTTATGCTATAATTACAAAATACTAGTCTACATTTATAGGGACATATTTTTGGATGGGTGCTTTTTGCCAACAGTATTTTTTGGTTGGCACTAATGTAGTTCTGCTATATTCATACTAGTGTTATTTTTGCTACTATACTTACCTTTATTTATCTTACATGGTCTAGCATAAGAACCCACGTTCTTTATTCTATGTGTCTATTTGTGTATGTCTTTGGCTTTAATTCAATCTGCCCTGCTGTACATTATTGTTTTTAATAATATGCTACTTAATGTGTAATAAAATATTTGATATTTTTTATATATATTGGTTGATTATTGTCTTCTTGCATTAGCTTGTGCTTTTTCCATGTGATACTGTGAAGTCTTTTCGGGCTATTTTTTGCAAGAATGTTATGTGAGGTCCCTGTGTATATAATGGTGTAACATGAATTTAAGTCATGCACCAGCAATATTATAACATAAACTGAAAATCTGCAATTAATAAGTGAAACTTTTGGAAGGGTTTTTCCAATTTTAATGTGACTGCTGGGAGTAGGGGTTAATATATCCATTCATATATTCCAATCACATTGGTATTCAAGAACCGTTGTGTGTCATTCACTCCAAAATATAGCTGTTCAACAGGATTCATCACACATCCAAACAAAACATTACACACGATATCATACACTGTCTCAGAGTCATAATTAGCACATCAGTATGCTGATTATGATTTAACGGATATTTAGCGTTATTAGTCCTTCTCAGCACTCCCGCATAATGTGTTTTCCTCCTCTATAGTTACTGCTGGCATACTGTATTGCGCTTTAGCTTGTGGGGTTCCTTTCTGCACATGCACTCTTGTGAACGGCAGACATGAATGGTATCTGAATGTTCTGCACTTGAAGAGGTATACAACAGTATATGGAGATTCAAATTATATTAGTCTTATTTTTAGAAGTAGATCAAAATGGAGGTCAACACAGTAGATGCCGCTCTGTATCTTCACATAGACATGTTTCAGAACCTGCTAGATATATCAGTAGAATAAAAGCTTTCTGTACTGTTGGACTTTCTAAGGTATACTTTATATACAATTTCTAAGAAATCTTGAGTACTATAAATAGAGACATAGGCTTATACCTCTGGAGATTCCTCACATTCAAGAGTTAGTAGGCCAGATACTTTCTATATCGCGTTGCATCACATATTAGTACATATGCAACTATTGCCATAGGGATGTTGGGTGATCTAATACATTCTTTGTCCTTCATTTAGGAGGCAATTTGTACTTTTGCAGTAAAGTGATATTACGGTACCTCTACTTTATTTAGGATATGACACGAAATGGTATAACTTAAATTAAATTACATATAGTAAGATGTTCTTAAATCTATTATTATCAACCAGTTTTAGAATAATTGAGAAAATGTTAAAGGAAAGGCCAAGGGGCTGATAATAGCATCACTAACATAATAATGGCTTTTATCGGAAAAGTCATCAATATCCTGATGAAATGAATCCTATATTCATTGTAAGTGAGTAGTGAGGTTTGGCTGTTCTGGAAATCCAACAACAGTTCCTAAAGTCCAGTCTACAAATCAATCTAACTACAGTCAATGCAATAAATAACATATAATTGATTTGACCCAGTGCCACGTTAGCGGATGTTTAGTCTAAGAAAGGGCCATGTACCAAATATGCACCACAATGCCATCCCACAATGCCAGAAAATGGGCATAGCCAGATTGAAAAATCTCTCCCACTGTCTTTAAAATAGGTTTATTCACAATAAAGTGCATAGTGCCAGAAGATACAACCTCAGGCCAAGTATCATTTGGACCGGAGGGACAATTTTACCCAAATATTCATTAGGTTTTTCAGTAGCCATTAGCCATATATAAAAGAATCCTGTACGGGAAGTACTTGATTCTGTAAATTCTAACATCTATTGTTCAAACATGGCGCTGAAAGCCAGAGAATAAGCACGACTTGTTTTCTACCATTCAAGAGGATAGAATATTGTTACAGAATGACATATCCTATAAATCATGAGAAATTCTACTATTTTCTGTGTACTAATTGTATCCTTACCCAAATGTTTGCATCGTAACTAAAAACCGCAGGGAAATTTTATCTGACTGTGTTTGGGATTTGTACAGGTCTATGTGAAAAATGTAAAACGGTACTTGAATTGAGAAATATATCACATTTGATGCATGAGTATTTAGGCAATGAATAGTTCATTGGAGTAATATAACCTGAAGGTGAATGTGACCTCAAATGGAGAATGGCTCTGCAGAGACTTGAATCATGACAGGCGTATTGAATTACTTTCTTACTTTTTCATACTCTTTTCTATCTCAATCACTTTCACATAAGCAAAAGTTCCCAGTAAATGCATAATTTATAAATTACCTTGTTAGTGCATAAAACAAAACACCGCTTTGAAAACAATACAAACTCCTGCTGCGGACTCCAGCATGTTTGATGGAAACCCATCAAAAGAGTTCATGGCTTAATGGAGGCTGTTTACGTGGGGACTTCGATCTGTACCTGCTGTCCCCTGTCACTCCCTGGAAACTTGGCGGCAGATGTTGTTGCGTTAAGTTGCCTCTGAAGTGGCTTTCTGTCCTAGTCTCCTCACCACAACAGAGTCAAACTATATTAGATCTCTTTATTTGTGCCCGAGGCAAGTTTGGGAGCGCAGCTGTGTCCACCCCCTCTTTACCTTTGGTGTTTAAACCCCCCAGGCAGCAAGTGTGAGACCAAAACTGTTCTGCCACTCTTAACTACATCTGCTGACAATCCAGCAGCCTCGCTGCAGGCTGGTGAAGACCCACGCCTCTGCTCTGAACAGATGTCAGAGACAACCTGCTAGCTCGCACCTGTATCAGCTTCCATAACCTTGCGGTTTGCCAGCTGAAAAATTTATGACTCCCAGGAATTCGAACCAGAATCAAAGCCCTTTCTCCTGATTTCTAACTCTGAATGTGTGCGGCCTTCTCAAATACTGGGCCACACTCAAAACTAGCAGACAGCAGAGGGAGAGAGTATGGATACGGAGGGGGCTGGATGCGGGAGGCCTTTGATTCACCATAGTTAAGCTATTAGTACTGCAGTTCATTTATGATTGCATTACACAAATTGTGTATATATATATATATATATATATATATATATATATATATATATATATATATATATATATGTGTGTGTGTGTGTGTGTGTGTGTGTGTGTAATTTTATAATCTGGCAGCATATAACCATTGGTTAACGGTAAGGACAAAAGTTAACAAAAATATCAAATATCAATCTTGGTTCTTTTTATCATGTAATAAATAATGAAGAAGTGAGTTTCTAGAGAAAGTTTATTCCTCTCATCAGTGAAGTGACACTCCGAAGTCATACCCATAAGTACTAAACTTAGCAATATCTCAAGGCATTTGAATTGATGCCAGTTACTTTTCTTCCACCCTCTGCCAAATCATGACAGATCCCACAGACTCCCTTTCAAGTCTGCAGTACCCTGAGAATGCTACCACTACCCTGCTGCTTATATGACTTTTATAGAACAGCCTGTAAAGTCTACAAAGAGCATGCTTTAGCTCGAAAGGAAAAAAAAAATAACAGCTTTGACATAAAGGGCTTTCGACATTTTGTACTACATATGCCTGTATTTACATGCAAGTGTTTGTCTGCGTTACGATGCATGACAGTTATACGTTGCGAAAAACATACCGAGTAACTATATAAGCACTATATGGGGTAAATTAAATTTTTTAAATATTTCAAGGTGCATTTTAATCTATTACCACTAACAATAATTGAAGTTATTTCACTTTAGGAAATGAATGTTGCTGGAGGGTAAGCCATTTGGGCATACTAAAAACTAGGCGGACATTATAAGCAGCTATCTGGCCTCCGTTTTCTGTAACTTAGCCACTTCAGTTCCGTATTATTTTCCCTGGTTCAGGTCCAATTTTTTTTTTTTTTTTTTTGTACATCAGGTTTTGAAGGCTAAAACTTTTTTGTGGCTTTTTTCGGTGAAACACATAGGACTTTATCTTTATGTTATTTTTATTTTTGCATGTCATGTTTTTTCTTTTTAATATATACAGGAACATGTAAGCAAAAAAGGAGGGAGAAGTGTCTGTTTTTCAATTTTTAAAAAAAATTTAATTGCTACTAAAAAATTTTACAATAGTTTTCCCTCTTCGTTACAGTAGTGTTGTTTCACCGGGGACAGGGCTACAACCTATGGTATGAGATGAATTTAACTTTATTATCATTATATGACTTTCATTTTTATTTTTATTTTTTATTTTGCAATCTGCCCATCATAAGGTCATAATTGACTTTTGGGGGAATGTTAAAAATATATATATTTTTTACCTGATTTTGCCTGTAACTGAGGATGATACATTGCCCCAGTTATAGGAGGAAAGCAGCCTCCTGATCATAACTGCAGAGCTGATCTGGGTTCTCTAGTCTCCGGTCTCCAGTGGATGAAGTCACCACGAATCAGAGGGGAGCCGCATCATGGTGTCTCCCATAGCTGTATATAGAACCCTTACTGAGCACTATGTACACAGTTAGTGCATGCTAAGGTACTGTAATATTAGTCCACATACAGGTATATGATATGAACAGATTTTTTAAAAAACCTGACTGTTTCAGTTTGATAAAATAAATATTACCTCATCTCCTTGTTGGGGACGCATCAAGGACACACGATCATACTGTCTTCGTAACAGAGCCCAAAGTGCATCAAGTCGACCCTTAAAGAATAGACATTATCATATCATCATCTTTAGATTGGATGCCTTGTCAGACAAAGATAGAGGTCTACACATTTGGAAGGATGTCCTACTGGTAATCAAAAATTCAAATGACAAAACAGGACATCTTTTAGTGAACACTTTTACAGGAATATAGTCCAAACCGGAAATTCAGATGCTGTTTATATTATAAATGTCAATGTCATTGTCCAGATTTGATTTTATTATTTTGAAGTATCTTGTAACTTACCTTGATTGGAGTGTACCATTTTGTCTGTGATGCTGGTGAGGTCATCTTAGACTTTGGAGGTTTAGGTGCCACGGGAACGTCCTCTTCCTCTGGCATTGTCACAACTGCATTTTTTGCTTTTTCTAATCTTGCACCTTCTTCAGTAGAGCCCTTATCCCCCCAGCGCACCTTATTAAAATTAGAATATATATGTAAATACATTTGATTAAATTTTCAACCAGAACACTAACAGCAAGTTGGGTTAGTAATACATGGAATATGGTAGAATTAAGAAATTAAAAATAGCAGTATGAAGGTTAGTCTTTCATATTCTGGTCTTCTATAATTTAGGGTCATCAGTATGTTTTGATCGTTTATATTAGCATGCAACAGAGAATTAAAGGGGTTGTCCACATTCAGACCAATATTAAGAGATAATTGTTATTACTTGTATATTGAAAAGTTCTACAATACTCCAATATAACCTTTGTATCAATTCCTCATGGCTCAATTCCTCGTGGATAAAAATCAGTCCATGGTCATGTTATATATAGTTCATGGTCATGTGATATATAGTCCATGGTCATGTTATATATAGTCCATGGTCATGTTATATATAGTCCATGGTCATGTTATATATAGTCCATGGTCATGAATTGATTTTTACTAGAGATGAGCGAGTAGTATTCAATCGAGTAGGTATACGATCGAATACTACGGTATTCAAAATATTTGTACTCGATCGAATACTACTAGCTATTCACAGTAAATATTCGATTCAGAACCAGCATTGATTGGCCGAATGATATACAGTGTATAGCATTCAGCAAATCAACGCTAGTTCTGCAGCAGGCTCGTCCTTGCTAGTCAGGAGAGCTGGCAGCTTGCTGTTATGAGGGAGCTTACTTTTTATCAGCGCAACTGCAAGTGCTGTGCAGTTAAAGTGCACGGTCCCCATAGACTATAATGGGATTTGATATTTGATCGAGCAGTCGAATATTGAGGCTCTACTCGAAACAAATATCGAATCTCGAATATTTCACTGTCCGCTCATCTCTAATGTTTACCCACCTGGAATAAACAGAATGAATGACAGCAAGCAGAGATCTAGAAAACCGCAAGTAAGTGTTACAGAAAGTATATTGGGAAATGATATAATTTTCATTATACAAACAATAGCATTTGCCTCTTAATATTGGTCTGAAAGTGGACAACCCCTTTAACACTTAAAAATAACAATAAAAGTAACATTAAATATAACATTGGGTCTACTCTTATAATTTTTATGGCATAATCTATTGGCTTCTTAGAATATTGTTTTGATATTACTTTGTCATAAAGGTGTTACTAAAACAATACGTCACTAGTGTAACCACAAATATATACTCATTGAACAGATTTATTATGCCATGTATACCATTTTTTAGCGTACAAAGCATAACAAGTTACACTTTTTTGCATATCTTGAGGTATTGCTGAAAAAAATGCAACTTTTTAAATCTTTTTAATTTCTGCACAATGCAGGGGAGGGACCATTTTCATTTACAATAGAAATCTGGAATAAATGATACTGGAAATCTACACCAGTTATGAACTCTGATAGATTTTCCCTGCAGCTATACAGCCCAGCAGAGTGTGCGCCTTATCATAAATGAGTCGCACTTTCAGCCATTATAGAGTTTATAATTACAATGCCAGTCTTTATAAAGCTGCCCCATTCCATTATATGTTTTTTTGTAACTCTTAGGGAGCCTTCACACGAGGTAAAGCTGCGCTCATTCTGATCGTAAAAACACATATGCCGGCTCCCATTCAAGTCAATGGGAGCTGCTTTTTACGCGCTCATTCCGAACGTGTTTTTACGATCAGAATGAGCGCAGCGTTACATCGTGTGAAGGCTCCCTTATTATGAAATATAATAAAAAAAAAAAAATCATATGTAATGCTGTATATCAGACCAAGTTTTTTTTTTGTTTTTTTTTAATCAAAGTACTGACTATGTGTGAAAACATGAAAAGGCATGACCACTACCCCATTTTACCAGTTAATTTTTAACTTTAGTTATACAATGGGAGTCTTTTATTTTTGTATTTCCACCCATTCACACAAGTGTGGCTAAATGTAAGTTTTTCCATAAGCCCCTGACAAAGCCCCTCACATAAGCTAAACAGAACCAGCATATTATATTCTCATCTGATGCTTAGATCAAATGAAAGAAACAGAGAACACTGTTACATAGCTGTTTTATTATGAGGATCTGATGTCATAACTGCATATCCCATGCAAAAATTCCAAAACTTAAAAGATCTCTTTTTTGGTTGTGAGCTTATCACAGCACAGTCTTTCTATGCTGAAAAATGTTTTATTCAAAATATGAAAAATAAAACTGCAACTTCCATGAAAGTTTTAATCTGACAATGACTTGAAATATAATAAAATAATACCAGACACCAAGCCATGATAAAACCCCTGGTTTGGATGATCACAAATTGTTTGATATATTTGGTTTCTTCAGAGTTAATTTTTCTAGCAACTATTAAATCAAAGCATTTAAATGTTACCATATGATATAAGATGAGTATGTGTCATATGGGGGTTACATATAAGTATAAAATCTCAGGTCAAAGGGTTAGTTGGACAGTCTTAAGCTTAATCTTCACTTAATTTACTGGGTGTAAAATACAAAGCTGACTTCAAGACAAATCACTCTCTGAAATCCAGGTACTGTTTAGGTTGGCTTCTATTTTAGAGATGAGCGAGTAGTATTCGATCGAGTAGGTATTGGATCGAATACTATGGTATTCGAAATACTCGTACTCTGTCAAATACCATTCAGTAAACCCAGTAAAAATTTGATTCCCCTCCCACCTTCCCTGGCGCTTTTTTTTTTACACCAATAACTATTCAGGAGAGGTGGGACAGGAACTAGGACAACGTAGACATTGGAAAAAAAATGTATACAGCCATTGGCTGGCTAAATCAGTAGCAGCAGCAATGATAATAATACTGGGACTTGGACGTGTTAGATGCCTCCAGACATGCTTCCTCTGCTGTCCCAGTTGCAGTCCAGAGGTGTTGGCATCATTTCCTGAGGTGTCATTGTGGACTTGGTGACTCCAATTGGTCGAATTTTGGTTTCCCTGAAACGAGCATGTTTTTCCCATAGACAATAATGGGATTCGATATTCGAACGAATAGTCAAATATTGAGGTCTACTCAAATCGAATTTCGAATTTTCAAATATTTCCCTACTCGCTCATCTCTATTCTTTTTAAAGGGATTTTCCTGGGACTAAAAAACACAAAAAGCAGGAAATGCTTGTTATATGGATGAACAAACATATCTGAGTACCATTACACAGGTTTAGACCATGTTTACTATTCCTCATATTTTCAGATTCATGCAATACTTCCTGGTTTATACTTTCTAGTTGTAGGAGTGTCAGTATGATGATGCCTCTGATGATTTGCAATACTCTCCCTGTCATGCTACTTGCTATATATATATATATTGTGTGTGCGTGTATAGCATCTGTATATGTAGTACAGACAGATGGTTACATGATACAACACTTTTAAGTAAGGCTGTGTTCATGCAGTTCATTTTCACTCAAAAAAGCATGTGTTTTATAAGAAAACCATCTTTGTTTTTAAATAATGCTTCTAACCTTGGCTGTAATCATCTATATGTGTGAAGCCGGGGCTGACTTGTATTATTATGAGGACCAGTTCCCACCTCCTCCTGGCTGCTCTGGCAGTCAATAAAGTTTAGACAGATGCTGCTTTCACATGGTGGGTGTGGCTAACAACTGAAGTTATGAGCACAATGAATGGCACATGATCAGGACCAGTAAGGAAGTGATTGTTCTATGATTGAACTGTGTTGCCCTTTCCGCAAAAGGGTAGGAAATTTCCATGTGGTTTCAATTAGAAAAATTAATTTCAGCACATATGTGCAAAATACACACAAGAAAGCAACCAAATCTATTTGGATTGGATTGTCCTCCCCGTGTACTGATTTTTATGGAAAAAAAAAAATCAGATTCATGCAGTTCTACTATTAAAAGTAGTGCAGGTGTGTCCTGCATGGGGAAACAGCTGACCTGCAATGGTCCTGGAAGTCAGACCCACGCCAATCTAAAAGCCTACGGATAGGATAAATTAATCTTAAAAATATACCGGCTTACTGGCCCAGATTTACTAATACTTAGACAGTGCAAACCAAGGCAGCCTGAAATATGCCAGATGTATTTTTAAACTGTGCAGTCTATGCTAATACCAACTTACATACAAAAATATACATGTCCATCAGTACTTAGCGATTATGGGGCTGTGCACACTGCTACACACTCTGAACACCAGGTGTCACCAAATTATGTAAGTAAATGTAAAATCAAATAATAATAATAATAATAATAATAATAATAATAATAATAATAAATCAAATGTAATTGCATTGTCAGATAATATAGAAAACAAAGATAAAATATGGTATCTCATTGATATTAACTTGTATAACATAACACAACAAACCTCCATTCTCTTAATGCCACCAACGCCACGGCCACCATAGTAGCTAGCATCAACTGTAGGCCATTTCTTATTGGCAAGTACCTCTGGCTCCTATATGGATAAAAGTGGATGGAATTAGTAAATTAAATCAAACAAATCAAAGCCTGATCAAAAATTTTATTCAGACTGACATTTTGCAAATGTTTACTTTATAAAAATAGTTTTACTTTTTGGAAAATATACTTGGTGCGATAAAGATTTTTGGAATACAGAATTATGTTTTAACTATTTATGCCCTTGGTGTAATTTATGGTTTGAATCAGTGTTTTGTGGAGTATATTCCTTACTTGGGACATTTAGTGTGAAAATACCAGAAATTCACTGAGATTTATATTTTGATTTTATTACAGTAGCTAGCATCAACTGTAAGCTATTTGCCATTGGCAAAGTCGGCTCTGATATATATATATATATATATATATATATATATATATATATATATATATGTGGAATGTTGTAATAAATTGGTAATAGAAGTCAGACACTCTACAATAATATTATATTTTCTATTCTCTTGTTTATTATTACGTTCTAATCACATTTAGATTGTTTTTGCATTTAGCTTATTTAACGGGTTACTTTTACAATATTAATATTATACAGTTACCTCTTCAACCGGTGCAGGGGGTGGGGGTGGGGGTGGATCTTTGATGACCTAGATTAAAAAACAAACAAAAAAAACCCCCAGTAAATACATAAATATGCTCTTTACCAAAAATGCACTTTTATTACTGCATTTTGCTATTTACATTAATAAATGGTACAGAATAACATATTTGTGAATAGTTTTATGTACTAAAAGTAACAATCTACATTTCCCATTTCATTGGAGATACAGATGTAGCAAGCCTTACAGATATTGCACTACTCCATGTAAATAGTGTACCATGGCAAATCTAATTTTCGAATATAAAAATGATGCATTTAATTAAATTGCAATACTATAAAAATATACTGAATAAAGTATAATAATTGTTGTTTTGAAGAGGCACTTCAACATTTCTTTTGCCTATGTAGTGCAGTATATCAGAACTGCTGCTCCCCTACCAGAGTTTCTAGCGTTCCCAATTAGATGCTGCTTCATACAGCTTTTCTCTGCCTCCTGCTGGTAAGAGCTTATAGAAAGAGATCCATTATTCATAAGTAGGAGGCAGGAGAGTGTCTAGGATGATAAGATAGGTATGGAAAGTACTAAGTTCAGAGAGTGTATTAGTTTATTACAGAGAGTGTATTACTACCAGAGATTTAGTATACCTTCTTCACAGATAGAGAAAAGGGTAAGGAAGGGTTTGTTTATTTATTTATTTATTTATTTTAATTAGAAGCTTATCATTGTAGAAACTCTACCTGCAGCAACACCCTTTAAAGGAGCTCTATCATTGGGAAAAGTCATGTTTAACTAATCACATCCTTGCGTAGCCTTTAGAACGGCTATTCCACACCTACCTTTAGTACGTAAATTGCATCAGTGGTTTCTGAATAAGTCCGTTTTTATTCATATGCTAATTAGACTGGGTGCACAATGCATCATGCACCCTCTTTGCTATTGTTTCCTATGAGATTATATAGCATAGGCTGCTGCTGATGATGACTCAGCTTCCTGTTTGCACACACATATAGGAGATATTAGCAGAGACGAGTGCTGCTGGGAACTTCCTGTGCTGGCTGGAAGCTCATTAGCATATGAATAAAAACATACTTATTCAGAAACCACTGAGGCAATTTACATAATAAAGGTAAGTGTAGAATATCATTTCTAAAGCCTATGCAAGGATGTGTTTAGTTTAAAATGACTTTTCCCAATGATAGAGCCCCTTTAAAGGGAGTTTATCATTGGTGAAAGCCATTCTTTTCTGACACAAACAACGGAATAGTATTTAGAAAGGCTATTCTACTGCAACAACCACACAATCGTCATATTTGTAACGTCGCCTCCGTTTCCTTTTCAGCACGCCCCCTGTATCTCCTCTTGATGTCGCTGGGTTCGGCAGAGCTGACAGTGCATGCTCCGCCGGACATCCTGATTCTATTCCTACACGAGAATCAGGATGGCTCGCGGAGCATGCACTGTTGGCTCTGCCCGAACCCGAAGTTTGTAGTTTTGATCCCACAGAAGACATCAAGAGGATGAGCTGGAGAATCAGGGAGCTTGCTGAAAAGGCAACAAAAGCAGCATTACAAATATAAGAATGCTGTGCTTGGAGCAAGGGGAAATGCCCCTTGTTGCATCATTAGCATATGAGATGATGGAGACGAGCAGGTGTGAATGAGAGGTAGGAGTAGAATAGCCTTTCTAAAGGCTATTCTGACGTGTGTTCATTTAAAAATGACTTTCACCAATGATAGACTCCCTTTAACTAAGGGGAAAACACTGTAGTAAGTAAAGGTAAAAAGGTGTTTGAGTGGTGCTAAGAAGGATTTGGTAGATGCTGACATAATCATGTAGTTCACAGAAAATCCTACAGTAAAGACTGACTTCAGGTTTAAACAGGAAACCAAGCTCTGGATTGATGGTCAGACTGAAATCATATGACACAGCTAACAATAAAAGAGTAAACATAATTCTACTTTGTAAACATTATAAATATTCCCTGTAGCAGAAAAAAAAAAAAAAAAAAGGATCCGTTCATTCCATGATAATTATATAATACAGAAAACAGGAAATATCATTCTATTGTTTATGCTCCAGAAGAAACCGTCAGTATCAAGATTATTCCCCTTTATGGATACAGGATATACAATGTACATACAGTAGATAGAGAGCACTGCTAATGGCAGTCACATAATTCTACTTCGCTTTGATATATCCTATTTTTAAATGTGATATTATGTTCCAAGGTATTTTGAGGTGGATTCTATAACATCTCACTTTTTGCAAAGCAATGGATGAAATTAAATGCAAAAATCTGTGATAGTTTCGGGAAAGGTCATCATCGTAATTTGAAAATATGAAGTATGGTCTCAAATCTGGCAAGACTTTTTTTTCCCCAGTATGTGCATCAGTTTGTTCTGGACGCTATTGTTCAATTTTAAGAGAATGATGAGTATTTTAATACAAAAAGACAACAGCTTTCAATAAATATATTAAAAAGATGTTTAAAAAAATGATATATATATATCTGTAAAAAAAAATTAATTCTGTTAAAAGGGAAGTAAGAACAAAGATACATGTTTCCATAATACTGGAAGGTGAAATAGCAGATGCCTTAAAATATCCTATTTTTTTTTTTCATTTTTTTTTTCCCCCGTTAGCGTGCAAAATGAGTCAGCTTACCTATGCATTACCACGGTTTCTAAAAGTGCTTTTAGGCAAAAATGTTGATCGCTTTGATTCACTTTGTTCAGTAACAATATCAAATTAAAATCTGCATTCATGATAATCCTGCCACAGTTATATCTAAATGCAAGTGCAGTCCATCTAAAAGTACATATCCACTAGCAGAGATTATAAAAGCGACCAATATTAAAACTATCAGCAGTGGTCAGCAAGACAGCACTGGGGAAAAGGAGAAACTGCCAGCAGGATGAAACACATTAAATTCTAGATTAAATGGAATATTATTTTATATCTAAAAGAAATATTTTTTTTGTCTTTTTTTTTTTTTTTTTTACAATGGATTAACCTATAACAGATGATGGGCTATAATGGACTACAAACCAGCAATTTCATTCAAAGTACATTTCTAAAATATTTTAGTATGGATGGACCAGGTAATGCCTTCCTGTTAAGCTGCCTCCTCTAAAATATAAAGACAATGGTTTTAGAGAATATGGAAACATCTGGCTTATCACTTGTGTCTAAGACACCATATGGAGGACGATTTTTATTTATTGTCTATTTTCTAGACTTAAATTTGAGAACGTATAGATCATCAGGAATTCATAGACAATAAAACACAGAATTTATAGGTTATTCTTGAAATGATATCTTACCACTTTGCAGCAGAGAGGCCAAAACCACCATAATAATGCAAGTGCTATCAGTAGCAAGATGACAAGTATCGCAATGATGGCAGGAAGACCACTGCTCTGTGAACAAAGCAAAAACAGACTTGTTTTCAAGATATTAAAATATTTTATTAAAGATATTCATATAATTATCAGTTCTGCAATTAACAAGATTAAGATTTAGTTTAACATGCAAAACACTTTCCCATTAAATGATCATTGTCATTATGATTTTTGGATTTTAATATTAATGCAGTATTATTAGTTTATTTGTACCAAGTCAGGTTTATTACTCTCTCGTATCACGGATATCCACTCCACAATAGCAATTCAAAGTCCAATGAAAATTATGACTTGGCTTGTGTAAGAATCCTCAATGAAATTCCAAGGAGAAAGCAAATCCATTCACCAACAATCACACTTAGGGGACATAAATCAGTCTCCACATGTTATATACATACATAGTAGATGAGGTTGGATGAAGACATCAGTCTATCAAGTCCAACCTATAACTCTACAGTCCCCTACAGTGTTGTTCCAGGGGAAGGCAAAAAACCCCATGAGGCTCATGCCAATTGCCCCATTTCTGGGGAAAAAATTCCTTCCCGACTCCAATCTGGCAGTCAGTATCTACATATCTTTTTGAAGAAATTGCCCTCTTTATAGAATCCTTTTGTAAAAAAAACATCTTTCTTCTTGTCTCAAGAAATACAGATGTTGGATCTTTCATAGAAAGTAACACGTGTCTGTGTTAATCTGGTTTAGGATCATTTTATATGGCTGTGTCTGATCCGGGAAACGAAGTGTGTGTTATGTCCATTTCTTCCTTACCTTTACTCTAGGCTGATCCAGATATGTGTATCATGAGATTTTGCGATAAGCTATCACAAAGTGATATAACACAAAGTGATATTCTCTCTATTGCAACCCAACCATCCTATTGTGAATTGCAGTCTTTGACGGGTTTCTTTAATTTGTTGTGATATTGCTTTGAATTAGTTTAATGAAGAACTGGAATTTTTAACAAATTAGATTTACGTTAAAGGTGAACTCACACATACAGGTCACATAGCATATAGTATATATAGATAACTTTGTGGTTGATTTAGAAGGAATCGGGCGCAGCAGGTGGATTGGGGACCCTCCATCTCATGATATAGTCCTTGCTTGGTGGAGATGATTCCGGATCACAGGGCCTTCTGAGACATGGCAGAATTATTTAGAAGCCAGAGCCCCTTAATAATTCTGCCACATCACATGCCACTGCACAAATTGGTTAAAACCACCATCTAAATCCCCATTCTCTTCACAGACAAAACCTGGAGTTGTACCTTAAGGACTGTCAGGAGAATTGGGCTTCCCTACCCCTGTTACACCAGCCAAAATGAATCAAGCAGTAGCCATAATGATACCATTACTAGAAACATAAAGTATGCCCTCTGAAGTCTATGGTTTAACATATCAGGACATAACAAAAAATTATTTGGTCCATAGGATGCAAAGAAGGAGTATTTTGTTTTTCTTGCAACATAAATAATGAAATATTTAAATAATCAGAACATTTTGAAAACATTGAAAGAATTCAAACCAAATAATTTTATGAGTAATCCTGTAATAATTTGGTAATAATTTGGTATCCAAAAATGTTTATATCAATAATCTTTAATGTTCAGTGATTAAGCTGAGCCAATTATGACGAATGAGACTACATTGTATATTATTTCTTGCAAATTTTGAAACTTTATTGTGACGAATCACTCATCAGTGAAATGCAACCATGTCTCAAGACTTTGATGGCCAGAGGTACTCCTGCAATTTACAAATGAAGACAGAGGTTACTAATCTTGTGCTATACCAAAATTGAGTTCTATTGCTACCGTCATGAGAAAAGTGATCACCTCAAGCAGCTTTAGGCTCTGCTGGGCCTTTTGTATGATTGCCCTTAGGATTCCATCTGTATTACCAACCAACTGGGCAAATAAAAGAAAAATGTTATTTCATTTTTTTCACATCCTGGCTCCTGTTCACTTACAGTTTGTAAGCCATTTTAACAGAAGTCAAAGGTCACATTTCTGTGTAATTTTTATGTTTTTGTATACTGTAGCACCATTTGTGACCGTTATATGACTTTTTATATGGCATTGTTCACCAATTTTTTCCTTCGTAGAACCAATCTTTTATTGTCATTTTTACCTGGGATAGTTTGTGTAGTCTCGCCTCTGCACATACATTGTACACAGACAAGATGAGATACTGTTCTCTTTTGTCATACATATATACACAGAAGCAATAGCAACAAGTGGGGCATTATTCAACAGTACAGTAGAGAAGGCATGAAACCAGCATTGGAATGAGATAGTAGTGCACTTACATGCCAGCGGCAACATCTGTGGTTGTGTCTTTTTGTCTCTTTCTCACTCAAACTGCCCCCTCCCCCTTTCCCAAAGAGTTCTATGAGCAGTACATAACGTCACCCCTTAATGAGCAGTCTGTCTACCAAGATAGATTCAGAAACAAATGCAGAGTGAGTGAACACTCACATTTTAGGAAGCACTGGGTAGGAAAGGAGCATGATAAGTGAAGAAAGATACCTTTTCTTTCAGTATGCTATATTACTATGTCAATTATATTTTACTGTACTATGCATTTATGATTATTATTAATACAACTACTACTACTACTACTACTACTACTAATAATAATAATAATAATAATAATAATAATAATAATTTTAGCTTACGTGTATAACACCATCATTGAGAAATGTTGTTGAAATGACAAATATAATTTAAAAAATAAATATTTAAAATCTGAATACAAACCTAGAGACACCCTGGCAGATATTGTTGAATAGATGTGAGAGAGATTTTAAAAGTGTAAGCTCTATGGTTTCCATAACACCTATTTGTGACCATACAGGCTCAACTACATTGCATTATTATCCAGCAGTGGCTTCATCAATGGAGCCAAATTTATGGCCAAGCTATTATAAATCTACTGGTCTTACTGCTTATGGGTTTTAGGCGATCTATTAAAATTAAAAACTTGTCTTTAATACCAGTTTCATGGTCATAAATTGAAATGCACTTTTCATAATCCAGCTGTGAGAAAATAACTATACTTATTCAAGAGCTACCTAATAGATATTCTGTTAGACTGTGAGGACCGGACCACGCTGGAAGACATTGGAGAAAGGTGATTTTTTTTTTTTTTTTTTTTTTTACTGTCCCCAGCCAATTTAAAACTCTTTTTTTGCCTGGACAACCCTTTTATTCTTCCAAAAGCAAATAATGCATGCAGGAATCTTAGACACAAAAATGTTGCACCTTAGTTGTCATGTTCAACATTCTCGGTAATCCTACTAGCAGGGAATCGTAGCACCTTGTAGCCTTATAACATTATTTTTGGAACGTTATCACTTACTCTACTACATATGGGGAGCAATTCTCATACTGACCAATGTGGCCTTCCTTTACAATGGGTTTGATTTGATTTTCCCAGAGTTATCTACGTAACTACACTGTTGCCATTAGTTTGCAGTTATTGTATGTGATGTGTAGTGTGATACAATCACAAGTTATTGCATGACCAGCAAAGCCTTGTGGACAATAGCAGTATGCTTCTACTGTCTGTCTCATTTTTTCATATTTTAATTTAAATATATTGAAATAGTTCAGTTTTTATTATGTAAATAAAACATTTTAGAATTATGTAACAAAAATATTATTCAGCAATGTGTATTTCCATATCAGTTAGTAAGTTTTTTTTTTTTTTCATGGCTACACACATGTGTGCCATGAAACAATTGTCTAGCCAGGTTGTATTTTGTGTTTTGTTGCATATTCTCGCTGTGAATAATACACATATGCAAGTAAAATACAAATCTATCAAAACAGAAACATCTTTTGTGTTGAAATATGTAAGATGCACCTGCCAGGTTCTGAATGTTTAACATACTGAGTTCTGTCTATCAGTCAAATCAATTATGTAATATATTTCTTTTGTTCATGAGCTTCTGATCAAAGCTGTGGACAATCCGTATCAATATCCTTAGCCTATATGATCATATTGAGATTGTATGGTTCCTTAAAACAGTATTTTCTTTTTTTAAGATTATACAAAATCATACAGAGCAATAACAATATTTGGCTAAAGCTGTAGTCACTTCTAGGCTCAATAAATATTCACATGACAGGTTAGGAAAGGATTTTCTTTCCTCTGGATCAACTTGGACTTGATGGACTACTATGTTTATATCTATATGCAAAAGAGCCATCTGATGCACCTATGGTGTGACCATCTCCACTTGACAACTCTTATATTAGGAGGCAGTGCTTGATGGTCACTACAGGCATGTGTTGTAGCACGAGTAGTCACAACCTGGGTACATAGCACATTTCATTTGAATATAAATTAAAGGTTGATTTTCTGAACAGTAACACTGCACTTTGACATGATTAATCCAAGTTTGTGATGTGACTAATGGCCTCCACAACAGCTTATAAGTGGTTTAGGAGATATTTTTATAGTTAGACTTCTTTTAATACCATAAAAACACATCTGAGGATTCCCCCAAAGGACTAAAGTTCTACTTTCAATAAGCTGCTACACAAATTGACTTTAGCAAACCGAACTTATTCAGTTCCATATGGCACAAGAATAGGCAGGTCATCCATGCTTTACAACAGTGATAAGTGGTTTCAGAAACAGACTATGGTGAATACAATACAGTAAATACAATAGTCCCTCAAGTTACAGTACATTGAACATACAATGCTGCCAAAACTGAATGTTTGTGGCATGAACCTTTGGCTGAAAATCATCCAATCATTATGGGCATTTCATTGGCCTAAACCTGTTTTAGCACCTGCACTGACGGACTGCCTGGCATGAACTGTGTAGGCATGAACTGTTTCTATGGACACCATTTTATCTCTGATACACTGTGGGACATTTATTCTGTAACATACACCAGGATTCTGACATAAATTGCACCAAAAAATGTTTTACATACATTTACAAATTGGGAGACACTGGGAGGCATTATAGAATGTATAGGGGTCAGTGAGGAGCATTATTAGGTTTAAGGGTCACTGGAGAACAATATTACTTATATGAGACCAGTGAAGGACATTATTACTTGCTTAGGGGCCTCTGAGGACATTATTACTTGTCTGAGGGTCTCAGGGGGTATTATTACTTGCTTGGGGGCTACTGAAAACATTACTACTTGCCTGGGGGCCACTGAGGAGTGTCAATACTGGCCTGGGGGCCGGTGAAGAGCATTATTAGCTGTCTGGGAGCCAGTGAGGAATATTATTCTGTGTCTGAGGGCACTAGGGAGGATGTACTGTGTGGTGGGCCACTGGGAAGCATGATATTATGTGGGGCCACTAAGGGAGCCTTGTGATAGCAAACAGTGAATTTTTGTATGTGCTGGGTAGAAAGTATAGGATGGTTTACCTTTGAGGATGCATTAACATTGTGCAGTTGTGATGCAGTTACAATTGTATCAATACTGCAACAGAGAAATGCCTGCAGTTTGTATGTGGTTCTAGCTGTAATTTCAAAAACTGCGCTAAAAACACATGAAAACTGCAGTTTTTTTGTCTTTTGGTAAAAATTATTTGATAAGGGTGCCCTGAGGAAATAATTTTTTCCAGGGGTGCCCCGAGTCTGAAAAGATTGGGAAACACTGGTCTAAATCTTAGACACTATTACTACATCTGTCTTACTGTGTGTGCTATACAACAGCCAGGAGAAGCTCCAGTATAATATAGTAATCAGTATAGATAGTAACTTACTGTACAGTTACAACTTCCAGGAGATATTGTATTTCTGCTATATGTAAGGATTTGCTTATATGTATTACTGGTATCTGCTTATTTTTTCCTAATCTTTATTTTCTTTTATTTTGGGATTACAGTCTGGGGCTTTGAAACCAATAACTGGTTTTCCATAAAGATTTGTTACAATGCTTTTAATAGTTGCCCCATCTTTGATTATATTGTTACCTAGGGGAACATCTTACTTATTGAGTACAGTCTATGCATTTTCTTTATGTGCACTTTCCATTTAAAACGGCTTTGCCACCAAGTACAAATTACTGACTGCCATTCATATTTTAGATCTTAAGGCCGGTTCACATTGGCGTTCGGCTTCCGTCCGCAAGAGGACCCATTATAGTCTATGGGGTCTGTGTACTTAACTGCACAACGCTTGCAGTAGCGTTGGTACTCCGTTCGGGGGGGGGGGGGGGGGCCTCATGTGGACTCCTTCTGGACGGGAGCCGAACGCTAATGTCATTGGCATTTCAGCCTTAAAATACGTCCATCTGTTTAAAAGTAAGCAGAAACCTTTTGTTTTTCAAATAGGAATTAAGGGTTACTGCCCAATGGTGCAAGAGCAAATTTAGATCTATTCTTCAAGGGGCCTCATCTTTTGAACAGGTGGACGAATTTGATGCAAAATTGACCAGGATCGCAGTAAGAATATATATATATATATATATATATATATATATATATATATATATATATATTTATTTGGCATTTAGTTTTTTGTACTTGGTGACAGATCCTCGTGAAATCTAACATTTCATACTTACACAACTAGAAGCAGTGATCGTCTGAGGGTTCGTGAGGGCAGTTTTTCCATTGTTCACACTCACCCAAACTTCCATCGTTCTGAAAAAGTAAAATAAAAATAAAGGTTAAGTAATTATTGGGATAACTAATTAGTCAATTTAAATAACTTTCTTACACTTCAAATACACATTTATGATAAAACTATAAGGATGTAAGTTCTGACAGTGCAAAATTGTAAAAAATGTTAGACCTGAACCTTGGCAACCTGTTTAAACATATGTAAGTGGATAGGCATAAAAAAGGGGTGAACTTAACTTTTAATAATGAATTCTTTGTAAAATGAATGGCCACAATGAAGTACAATAAAATCATATGAAATATTGCACACATGTAGCAAAACAGTGTACAGTTTCCTGATGACACATTCTGATATCAAACAGCTGATCAGCAGGGGCCCAAGGTGTTGAACCCCTTTCAATATTAGTTAATAGTAATAACCCTTAAGATGTTTTATTCACTGGGGGGCTCTCAATGCCAGCTTCATGTGAAGCTATTACACCTCAGCAAATATAAGTGCTCATTCCTTTTGTCGAGAGAGCTCAGTACAGTGACCACCACAGGCAGCAGATATCCAATCTCTGGATAAACAAGGGACAAAGGGAGACTTTCTTTTATCTGGACAATAACTGCAATCTTTAGTTACTTATCCACCATAACATACTGTATGTACTAGAGATGGGCAAACTTTTCAAGATTCATTTAGGGTTCAGGAGGCTCTGGTCCCAAATTTGTTTTGGGTCGAACAAGTTCGGTACAAACCACACCTTAAATTGGCTTAAAACATATTAAATAACATTGTCTGGGTTCCTAAAAACCTATCTATCCATTTTTTTTTCTCTAAGGGAAACACAGTTATGTCAAAGTGATCTGTATGTGTATGGAAAAACAGGTGGTAACAGTGCAGGCAAATTCTTAGATTAAACATACATTGTGGTGCCACTTACTTTTCCACAATTTAACATTTAAAACAATCCATAAATTACCATTTTTGAGGGAAAAAATGCTCATCATGTTTTTGCAGACAAATTTTGGCTGTGTAACAATTTTTTTTTTTTTTTTTTTTTTATGCCAAAACTATAGCACCAACAGTGTGCTAAAGTGTAATGTGATGGACCAAGCTGCAGAACATGTCTGGTTGAGTGATGGCAGTTGTGGTAACATATGAGGTAGTGCGGCACGACATAATACGATGGTCTGGACCACAGGACATGCCTGGCAAAATAGTGGAAAATGATAGCTGTTCAGGAGTAGCATGAAGCATCAGCAGTACACTAAATGAAACATGATGATAATAGGAGATGATGGCACCTCCATTCAGAGGCATGAGCCAGAGGTGTCTGCAAATCCTCAAGGATCTGTGCCCGATTAGTTTTGACAAAAGTAATATTTCCATGCCAGTGGTGGATATTTTTGTCTTTTTAGGTATTACAACACACACTCAGCTATTACACTTGAGCACAGACAAGATAAAACTCCCATGGCAAACTGGGCCAGCTTCTTCCAGTGTTCAAACCTATTGGACCAGAATTCCATGGGGTTCACAGTTACCTGCTGGAACATAGGTGCACACTAAGTTTGATTGTACCTGTTGGTGCAGTCAGTGGGTGTCAAGTGCTTCTTATAGCTCCAGTTGGAGCTGCAAGCTGAAAAATTGCTGGCTTATTATGTTCCAGACACTGAGTGAGGTGTACACAAAGCACGAAGAGGTCACCTGGATATGTGTGTTATTGGCAGTTGCAGTGGTCTTCCTAAAGGCTGCGGTAAGCTGTGTATACAGTCTATCCTGATAATATTCCAATTTTTTGTCCATTAGGGAAGCAGGGAAGAATTCCCCAATTTTGACTTTAGAGTAAGGGTTGAAGAGCACTACCATCCAGTACTAATCCCTCCGCTTGATGCTAATAATATGCTTGTTGTTGTGTAAGCAGCGGAGCATACAGCCTTCCATGCAACCAGGGGATTCCATGGTCAGTGTTCTTAGGCAACATGGTCATCAGGTCATCATCATCATCAACTTGGAAGAAACATGCAGCATACATGCATTAACTGCAGCATTTAAAGTGCTAAGAGCTGCGATCAATGTTGGCACGGATCACCGGTGTTACCAGCGAGTGCTGGCTGTATTATTAAGGAGTGCAATGCGTGAGAAAAAAATGCATTTAAAGTACTAAAACAAGAAATTAGTGATGCAGCATTAAAAAACTATAAAGAGAAAAATACATTGTGTAAAAGACAAATAAAGGAGGCAAAGATTGAGGTAGAGATAATAATTGTCAAAGAAAGTAAAAATAATCAAAAATCATTCATATAAATAATAAATAAAAACTGACAATGTGGGCCTTCTTAAAAATAATCTGGGTGTAATGGTGGAGGAGGATGAGGAAATTGCAGATCTATTAACCCCCTTCCCGACATGCGCCGTAATAGTACGGCGCGTGTCGGGTCTGTAACTATGGCGACCGCCCGGGAGCCGGGCGGCCGTCATAGCCGCCGGGTGTCTACTGCTTTAAGCAGTAGACAACCGGCTCTCATGCCTCCGATCGGTCCCCGGACCGATCGGAGGCATTAACCCCTCCGCCGCTGCTGTCAAAGGCGCCGGAGGCGCCATCTTCCCGGCGGCGCATGGGCGCCGCCATTTTGGCAGGGATCGCCGGCTCCTGGAGCAAGCTCCAGGGCCGACCCCCCATTGCCATGACAGCCGGGAGCCTTGTTAAAGGCTCCCAGCTGGTCTGCAAATTCTCTCTTTTGCAGGCTGGTGTATACAGCCTGCAAAAGAGATGATGATTTTTTTGCAATGCATTGCAATGCATTAGCATTGAAATGCATTGCATTAGTGATCAGACCCCCTGGGGTTCAACACCCCTAGGGGGTCTAATAAATGCAAAAAAAAAATTTAAAAAAAAGTAAAAAAAATATAAAAAAATATAAAAAGTATTAAAAGTTCAAATCACCCTCCTTTCCCTAGAACAAATATAAAAGTAGTTAAAAACTGTGAAACATATACATGTTAGGTATCCCCGCGTCCGAAATCGCCCGCTCTACAAATCTATCAAAATATTTTTCCTGTTCGGTAAACGCCGTAGCAGGAAAAATAGTCAAAAGTGCCAAACCGCCATTTTTTCACTGTTTTAATTCTGATAAAAATTTGAATAAAAAGTGATCAAAGCAATAACATTTCCCGAAAATGGTAGAACTAAAAATTACACCCGGCCCCGCAAAAAAAGACGCCCTATGCATCCCCGTACACCTATGTATAAAAAAGTTACGGCCGTCGGAATATGGCGACTTTTAGAAAAAAAAATTTTTAACACCGTTTTGGAATTTTTTTTAGGGGTCAAAATGTAAATAAAAGCATATAAATTTGGTATCCCTGGAACCGTACCGAAACACAGAATACAGGGGACATGTCATTTTGGCTGCACAGTGAACGCCGTAAAACCAAAGCCCGTAAGAAATTCGCAGAAATGCATTTTTTCTTCAAATCCACCCCATTCTGAATTTTTTTCCTGCTTCCCAGTACATTATATAGAATAATTAATGGTGGCATCATGAAGAAAAAATTGTCCCGCAAAAATTAAGACCTCATATGACTCTGGGAGCGGAGAAATAAAAAAGTTATGGGGTTTAGAAGGAGGGGAGTCAAAAACGAAAATGAAAATCAAAAAATGCCATCGGCGGGAAGGGGTTAAATGCCTTCTTCTCTACTGTATTTACACAAGAAAATCCAATGGGCAGCAACATGATTAGGGGTAATGTAAATTCTCCATTAAATGTCACCTGTTTAACCGAGGAAGAAGTGCAGTACTGCCTTCAAAGTTCTAAAATAGAGAAATCGGTCCAGATGGAATACTCCCTGTTCTGAGGGAGTTATGCACGGTGATAGACAAACCCTTATATCTAGTATTTAAGGATTCAGTAATGATTTGTCTGTGTAAACTATGGACCAGAAGGTTTCACCTCTGTGGTGGGTAAAATATTTAAGGGCTTACTAAGAGATGCTATCCTGGAGTATCTCAGTGTAAATAATCTTAAAACACCATGCGTTTATGAGGAATCTGTCCTGCATTATATTGCATATAGGTTAATAGGTGGTAAATGTAGCATATCTGGACTTTTCAAGGGCTTTTGATGCACCACATAAAAGGGTGGTATACAAAATGAGAATTTTGGAACTAGCGGTAAATATATGCAATTGGGTTTACAACTGGCTCAGTGATAGGATACAGAGGGTCCTTGTTAAAGGGGAATACTCAGACTGGGTCACAGTCACCAGTAGCCACTGAAGGGGTCAGTATACAATTACAATTCTCTCCTTTTTAATATCTTTATTAAGGAGGACCTTTCATCAGATTGGACACAGGCAGTTCTATATACTGCTGGAAAGCTGACAGTGCGCTGAATTCAGCGCACTGTCGGCTTTCCCGATCTGTGCCCCGGGTAAAACGCTATTGGTCCTGGTACCATAGCGCTTTACAGTCAGAAGGGCGTTTCTGACAGTTAGCCAGGGACGCCCTTCTGCCCAGCAGCGCCTATGGCGCTGTGCTGTGTGAGCAGGGAGGAACGCCCCCTCCCCTCCTGATAATACTCGTCTATGGACGAGCACTGTGAGCAGAGGGAGGGGGTGTTCCTCCCCGCTCACACAGCACAGCGCCATAGGCGCTGCTGGGCAGAAGGGCGTCCCTGGCTAACTGTCAGTAACGCCCTTCTGACTGTAAAGCGCTATGGTCTTTAATGACCTGGTAGAGGGCTTACAGAGCAGGGTGTCCATATTTGCAAATGATAATAAACTCTGTGAAGTAATCAAAAATGAGGAGGATAGTAGAATATTATAGGGAAATCTAAGGAAGCTGGAAGCATGGGTGGAGAATTGGCAAATTAAGTTTAATAATGACAAATGTAAGGTTATGCATTTTGATCAAACAAATAAAATGTATGATTATGTACTTAATAGTAAATTACTGAGTAAGACTGTCACTTAAAAAGGTTTGGGGATTTTGGTGCACAGTAAGCTTACCTTTAGTGACCAGTGTCAGACAGCTGCTGCCAAGGCAAATAAAATTATGGGATACATCAAAAGAGGCATAGATTCTCAAGATACATAGACATATTTATGCTTCTATACAAATCACTGTTATGGCCACACGTAGAGTGCAGAGGAGACCAAAAATTGGTGGATTGGAGAACAAAGACCAATTGTAGTTATTCAGTTTAGGAAATGACGGGTCTATGGGGAGACCTAATAACAATATACAAATAAATGAAGGCAAAGCAAAAACAACTTTTTAATGATCTTTTTTCTTCTAGGCCGGTGACAGTGACAAGAGGACATCCTCTACAGAGGAGAGAAAAAATTTGCCACAACATAGATCGTTCCATCCCCATTTTGTCAGCTCCCAACACCTACAGAAATTAATCCAGTCCATGGCTTGGCAGTGAGCGGAGGACATTGTGACTGAACTCATCACTTGGCCTCCTCCATTCCTCCTGCTTTAGTTTGCAGTATGAAGTGGCATTCAGTAACGTGTTAGGTCACATAGTCCTTTGCTGCCAAGTTATGGACAGGATGGTTATGTGCAGGTGCTGGAGGCTGACAGAATTGGGGTGGAGCGATCATCAGTATTATACAGGACAGAGGTGGGGCGCTGCCATGCCAGCGAGCTATGGCTTGCTACACCCCTAAGAATGTACTAGTCAGGAGCATAAACTGAAAGTGGAAGTAACAGAAATGGGTTACAACATAAGGACCAACATCTGTTGGCTGAGTACTAGGTGTGCTTCAGCTCATTATATCGTAGAGGAAGACTAATGGGGGTAATAAAAGATGTTAAAAAGACAAAAAGTTTGTTACTGTCCTGAAAAGGACAGATAGCCTTTGACAGGTCTAAAAGCTATCACTGTTAACTTTACTGCCTCCTTCGGCCTTCTGTCCAGTAGAAGAGGGCAATACAGTAAAGTGGATATGGCCTTTTTACATGTGGGTGATTGTGAATTCTGTATCAAGTGAATTATGGTTGACATTTCAATCCACAGTAACCTATTTGCAAAGTGTTCACTTGCTAGTTGCTTTATGAGTGTACAATAAAAGATTGTCATTTTACGATCCATTAAAAAAAGATGAAAAAATATTAAATAAAATAGTGAAAGACATTTGCTGAAAGTAATAAATAATTTACCTCTAATTTTCACACGCTGAAAATTAAACTGGCAACTGTTCAAAAAGTTATTAAAATTATAATGACTGGAGATATTGTGAAATCAAGCACAAACGTTAAAACAGATAAATTACTAAAGCGTTTTTTTTCCCTTTAAAACAAAAAGACGCCAAACTTGATTAGAGACTACTAAACTGTTTGTAAAGACGTTTTACATTCCTGTGGGGATCTAATGAATAATAGAAGGATACTATAATGACTCTTTAAAAAGTTACTACACATTGGAGTGTCTGGGGAATAGTATTAGTTAGTTCATAGACTAAGATCAGAATGGGACACATTTTCTCAGCTCTAGGTCATTTTACATTGAGAAATTCTAAAATAAATTGTAATATAGATCACATAACATCACTAATTCATGACATAATTCTGATTCCCCATGATACACACAAAGTATCACCTGGTGGATCTGCTGTGTGGAGTTCAAAGACCAGTTGAGTAAGCGGTGTAACCACATCTTACATGGTCGGATATTCATTTGATTGCTCAGTATGGAATACTTCATATACAGAATGGGCAACATAAATTGATAGAGAAAGTAGCAGAAATGGGTTACAATATAAAGACCAACATCTGTTGGTTGAATACTATGAATGTTTCAGCCCAATATGTTGTAGGAAGGAAAGCTAAGGGGGTGTTCACACTTGTGCCCGTGTCCATCCTCCAGGTGTCTGGAAAGTTCCTGGCGGTCAGTTTGAAAACTCCTTCATTTGAATGGGTTTTCTAAAGCAAACTGCCGGTGTCCGTAAGCGGCCTCTCCACGGGGAAACCATTTTTTTTTGCACGGACACAAAGTTGGACATGCAGGTCTCTCCAACAGTTTTCCTATGGAGAGGCTGCATACGGACACCGGCGGGTTTTAAAACTGATGGCTGGAAAGCCGTCCCCTATCCAGTTTCCCCGGGAAACAGGACGGAGACCCAGCAGGTGGACACAGGTCTCAAGTGTGAACGCCCCCTAAGGGAGTAATAAAAGATAATAAAAAGATGAAAAATTTGTTAATAATAATATAATAATAATAATAATAAATTTTATTTATATAGCGCCAACATATTCCGCAGCGCTGTACAATTTGTAGGGTTCAAATACAGACAGAAAGATGCATTTTGTTACTGTACCTTAAAGGATACATAGCTTTTGACAGGTGTAAAATATAATTTTACTGCCTCCTTGCCCCTTTTTTTCCAGTAGAAAAGGCAATACAGTAAAGCACATATAGCCTTTTGCCATTTGGAGTGAAAGCGAATTATGGTTGACATTTCAATCCAGAGTAACCTATTTGCAAAATATTCATTTGCTAGTTGCTTCATGAATGTACAATAAAAGATTGTCATTTTATGATGTTTTAAAAAAAGATTAAAAAAATATTAAATAAAACAGTGGAAGACATCTGATGAAAGAAGTAAATAATTTACCTCTAATTTGCACACATTGAAAATTACTGCTGTGGGTTTCTAATGCCTATAGCTTGACCTGATGTGACCAATAGGTACTGCAGTTTTTAAGGAGGAAATTTCATGTCCTCGGACACAGTCCGCAGCGCTATACTGTCATAGGGGGTGTTCCTTACCACCCAGCCAGGACACTGAGCAATGAGGAACCTTCTCCTCCTGACAGTACTCGTCCAAAGACAGGTACTTGGAGGGCGTTCGTCACTGCTCAGCGTCATGGCTGGACGGTAGGTAACGCCCCCTCACAGTACACCACTATGGTCTATACTGTCAGGAGGGGTGTTCCCAGCAAGACTGTCAGGAATGCCCTTCTGACAGTGAAGAGCTATCGGTAATTGAACTGGTATCTCTTCCCCAGGGCACAGAACGTAAAAGGCAATAGTGCGCTGAATTCAGTGCACTGTCGGCTTTCTAAAGGTATATAAAACCGCATATGCCCAACGACATGAAAAGTCCACTTTAAGAATATTTTAAAGAAGAGTAGCGCATTTTTAGAAAACAGTTCGACATTCCAGCATCCAAAAAAACAAGAGTGAAATACAATAACACTAAACTTTGAATTAGTCCATGAAAATAGGGAAGAAGAAAAAGTGTGGTGATGCAAAAAAAAAAAAAAAAAAATGCTTATGAATTTCGGGATGCTGAGCCCCTTAGTCATAGCTTGCTATGTTATGGTTCATGTTCGTACATCAAGAGTGAGAGATTTGGTTACACCTGGAGCTTTGGACATATAAGTGGGCTGCATAGCTTTTATTTTTTTCTTTGTAACACATTTTTATCTGAAGTTTCTCAAGTACAAAGTTATATCATACAGGAAGCAAATATTTTTTTCATTACCTATTTTATATGAATTTCTATGAATGATTACATATAATAAAAGAATGCTACGATTACTGTATATTGATACAAAACATAGTGGACTGGAAGGGTTTATTATTAAAAATGAAAGCTTTTCCTTAGTATATGTGCATGCTTTCAGTCCTATGAGTTATTAAAGGCCCAAATCTTGCAATTAACCATAGATGGCAGACTTTTGAGAACATTTAGCCGGCTAAGAGGCAGTCTGTAAGGCATCTCCTCTAGTGTGCCGTTAATTATTTAAGCGCACAGCGCAGGGTAAATGATCGCCACATCTGTCACCCACACAGAGAGAACCCTTATTCGTTGCGGGACCAGATGTGTTTATTTTCAGCGTGCACTAACTACTAGCTACTTAATGTGTTTCAATCCTTAGCCAAAAGTTAATTAAGCAAACATACTAAACATTAGTTATCTTATATGACAGTCATGCCTAGTTTATATCTTCAACTCTTTAATCAGATCTCGGCAGGAATTTGAAGACAAAACTATAATAACCTCAACCCAGCTACGCTATTTTTTCCTAAATACTTCCTGATGGCTCAGACCACTACCAGTTATCATATGCTACACGTGTAACAATATGACAATGTCATTAGGATTAAACCCCTTAGCCTATTTTTTTTTTTTTTTTAATCAGGTTAATGCTCTAAAATTGGACGGTTTCCTTTTTTATATAACATTGTTGATGCTCTCTCTAACACTCTCAGTATTGTTGGTAATCCATTAATAAAACTATTAGAATTATATTATGTTTTCTCCTGTTTAGTGCATTGAAAGGTTTTTCACAAGGTTTATCACTAACTTACAAAACAAGTAAAGTTAGATTTCTGGGAGTATTACTGATCACTAGTATTGGGGGTCCCAAAAACTCATAATGATGTAAACCAGCTGAGAGCTGAATGAATGTCAGGCATGCAAGATACAAGTCTTCCCTACTGTGACTGTAGGGAAATTTGTGCAAGCTGAAAAAGTCAGGTTTAGCCATTTAAAGTTGAAATTTTCTACCTGAACAAATTCTGCTGCAGAATCTGCTGTGGAATTTGCAGATTCCGAACCAGTCAGGCAGAATTCACTACAATGGGCGTTATTAGGTGGAATCCACCTGAAAATCGCACATGATGCTTATTTTTTTTGTTTTCCTCTATACTACTCCTCTTACATGAGACCACCACAAAGTGGCCGACGGAACATGTGTAATCGGCTCTGTCCAAAGTGGTAAGGCCAATTGCGCATGCATGGGATTTTGATCCCGAAGAGGCGTTCGGCTGCTGCCGATGCTGCAAAGAAGAGGAGACGCGCCAGTAACAGAAGACAGATGCGACGCTGGAATCGATGATGAAGCTGTGTTATCCTTATCTTATCTTATCATAGGAATAACGGAGAGCTACAGCAAAACTTTGGCTCTGAAACTCTAGTTGGTGCTGTGTATCAGTACCAGTTGAAAGTAATGGGAGCTTCCCCTGGTAATAATAACTCATCTACACATTTTTTTGAACTGAGAAAAACCTGAAGAAAACTACTTACTGTCCATCTTCATGAAGTTCAGTCACTGGGCAGAGCATATATTGTGATTGCACTTCAAGGGGTTTTTCATCTTTAAAAAAAAAAGTCATTTTCAAAATATTAATAGAATATATTATAACATTTTATTATAATTCAAAATATAATAAATACATATATAATATAAACATAAATATAAAAAATGATAAAATCACTAACCTAAAAATAGCTCGAGAAAGCAGACAACAAACATATAATTACATTGAGCATATCTACAGGCACAATATAAAGTATCCATGTATTCTTTATGAATTATTTTTTAAAAATGGCATTCACTTTTCTGAAGCAGTCAGTATAGTTGGTCACATATCTCAGAAGCCTGAGTTTTTAGACTCATTCAAAGATAGACAAACCCCTATCCCTATCCACTCCTCCCAACACAATACAGTATAACTAAAAAGAAAAAACGGTGACAAAGCTCTTTAAGGTTAAACCATATACAAGTGAATAATGTTTCTGTCTGTCTGGTACAATAAAAAGCTATAGCAATATTAATATACTTTGCTTCATTTCTTAATATTTTCAAGATCTTTGATAGGCCACTGCAGAAGCTGAACATTTGCCCTTCTCTGTTTCCGATCCAACATTTCCCCACATGATATGATTAGAGATGAGCGAACACTAAAATGTTCGAGGTTCGAAATTCGATTCGAACAGCCGCTCACTGTTCGAGTGTTCGAATGGGTTTTCGAACCCCATTATAGTCTATGGGGAACATAAACTCGTTAAGAGGGAAACCCAAATTCGTGTCTGGAGGGTCACCAAGTCCACTATGACACCCCAGGAAATGATACCAACACCCTGGAATGACACTGGGACAGCAGGGGAAGCATGTCTGGGGGCATAAAAGTCACTTTATTTCATGGAAATCCCTGTCAGTTTGCGATTTTCGCAAGCTAACTTTTCCCCATAGAAATGCATTGGCCAGTGCTGATTGGCCAGAGTACGGAACTCGACCAATCAGCGCTGGCTCTGCTGGAGGAGGCGGAGTCTAAGATCGCTCCACACCAGTCTCCATTCAGGTCCGACCTTAGACTCCGCCTCCTCCAGCAGAGCCAGCGCTGATTGGCCGAATTCCGTACTCTGGCCAATCAGCACTGGCTAATGCATTGTATTGGTGTGATGAAGCAGTGCTGAATGTGTGTGCTTAGCACACACATTCAGCTCTACTTCATCGGGCTAATAGAATGCATTGGCCAGCGCTGATTGGCCAGAGTACGGAATTCGGCCAATCAGCGCTGGCTCTGCTGGAGGAGGCGGAGTCTAAGGTCGGACCTGAATGGAGACTGGTGTGGAGCGATCTTAGACTCCGCCTCCTCCAGCAGAGCCAGCGCTGATTGGCCGAATTCCGTACTCTGGCCAATCAGCGCTGGCCAATGCATTCTATTAGCCTGATGAAGTAGAGCTGAATGTGTGTGCTAAGCACACACATTCAGCACTGCTTCATCACGCCAATACAATGCATTAGCCAGTGCTGATTGGCCAGAGTACGGAATTCGGCCAATCAGCGCTGGCTCTGCTGGAGGAGGCGGAGTCTAAGGTCGGACCTGAATGGAGACTGGTGAGGAGCGATCTTAGACTCCGCCTCCTCCAGCAGAGCCAGCGCTGATTGGCCGAATTCCGTACTCTGGCCAATCAGCGCTGGCCAATGCATTCTATTAGCCCGATGAAGTAGAGCTGAATGTGTGTGCTAAGCACACACATTCAGCACTGCTTCATCACACCAATACAATGCATTAGCCAGTGCTGATTGGCCAGAGTACGGAATTCGGCCAATCAGCGCTGGCTCTGCTGGAGGAGGCGAAGTCTAAGGTCGGACCTGAATGGAGACTGGTGTGGAGCGATCTTAGACTCCGCCTCCTCCAGCAGAGCCAGCGCTGATTGGCCGAATTCCGTACTCTGGCCAATCAGCGCTGGCCAATGCATTCTATTAGCCCGATGAAGTAGAGCTGAATGTGTGTGCTTAGCACACACATTCAGCTCTACTTCATCGGGCTAATAGAATGCATTGGCCAATCAGCGCTGGCCAATGCATTCTATTAGCTTGATGAAGCAGTGTGTGCACAAGGGTTCAAGCGCACCCTCGGCTCTGATGTAGCAGAGCCGAGGGTGCACAAGGGTTCAAGTGCACCCTCGGCTCTCCTACATCAGAGCCGAGGGTGCGCTTGAACCCTTGTGCAGCCTCGGCTCTGCTACATCAGAGCCGAGGGTGCGCTTGAACCCTTGTGCACACTCTGCTTCATCAAGCTAATAGAATGCATTGGCCAGCACTGATTGGCCAGAGTACGGAATTCGGCCAATCAGCGCTGGCCAATGCATCCCTATGGGAAAAAGTTTATCTCACAAAAATCACAATTACACACCCGATAGAGCCCCAAAAAGTTATTTTTAATAACATTCCCCCCTAAATAAAGGTTATCCCTGCCTGTACAGCTATCCCTGTCTCATAGTCACAAAGTTCACATTCTCATATGACCCGGATTTGAAATCCACTATTCGTCTAAAATGGAGGTCACCTGATTTCGGCAGCCAATGACTTTTTCCAATTTTTTTCAATGCCCCCGGTGTCGTAGTTCCTGTCCCACCTCCCCTGCACTGTTATTGGTGCAAAAAAGGCGCCAGGGAAGGTGGGAGGGGAATCGAATTTTGGCGCACTTTACCACGCGGTGTTCGATTCGATTCGAACATGGTGAACACCCTGATATCCGATCGAACATGTGTTCGATAGAACACTGTTCGCTCATCTCTAGATATGATGCCTTTTCAGGCTAACTTTATATGTCCAGGCACCATCTGCATGTTAAAGGACACGACTGGTGATGGCTCATACAGTTTTATGTTTGTATAAAGACAGTAACCTCTATTACAAAATTGTCTGACCATTGTATAAGCAATGCCGCCCCTGCTACCTCTTGTGTCACCCCCTCTACCTCATAGATTTTAAGCTCTTGTGAGCAGGGCCCTCAATCCCATTGTGTAAAGTGACAAATTCTTTTTAATGTATCTTTGTGTCTGTATTTGAACCCTACAAATTGTATAGTGCTGTGGAATATGTTGGCGCTATATAAATAAAATGTATTATAATAATATATTATATATAATATAATAATAATTAGAGATGAGCAAGTAGTACACGATGGAGTAGGTATTCGATCGAATACTACAGTATTCGAAATACTCGTACTCGATCGAGTACCACTCCCTGTTCGAAAGTAAAAGTTCGATGCAGAACCAGCATTGATTGGCCGAATGCTATACAGTCGGCCAATCAACGCTGGTTCTTCTCCTACTTTTAGAAGTCTTCTCCGTGCAGCTTCCCCGTGGCATCTTCCGGCTCTTCATTCACTCTGTCAGGCATCGGGCCTGGGCAGAGCCGACTGCGCATGTCCGCTTGTAGTGTGGGCATGCGCAGTCGGCTCTGCCCAGGCCCGATGCCTGGCAGAGTGAATGAAGAGCCGGCAGACGCTGCGGGGACGCTGCAAGGAGAAGACTTCTTGGAGGATCCAGCCCGACCTTCACTCGTGGACTTGGTAAGTATAATTTGATCAAACGTTGCCTACCCCTGAAAAGAGCATTTTCCCCCCATAGACTATAATAGGGTGCGATATTCGATTCGAGTAGTCGAATATTGAGGGGCTACTTGAAACGAATATCGAACCTCGAACATTTTACTGTTCGCTCATCTCTAATAATAATTATTATTTATCATTTGCCTTGACTAAAGGAGTTTTAGGCCGGGACTAAAACTTCTTTAGTGGTTTTGGAAATTGCAGCATGTCAATTATATCTACAGAAACGCCGGCGGCTTTCCCGTACATATAATTGTAACAGAAAATCTGCGGAGAAAAACTCTGCACAATTTCTGTTTAATGCACTGCAGGAAGAACTGCGATGCATTCCTGCCATGGTTTTTCCCACAGTGCTGTATAAAATTTTATGCGGCGTTTTTTTGAGCCAACGCTAAGAATGGCTACAAATGGAGTTGGAAACATATATATATATATATATATATATATATATATATATATATATATATATATATTAAAGCTCTTATACTTCTAACTTCTGCTCAATCTAGTCCTGACTTTAGCTCAAAAAAATGCAACAAACTCTGCAACAAAAAAAGCTACGTTTCTGCAACATGGGGCCTTAGACTTAAGGAGGTTTTCCTATCCCAGACATAAATGTCTTGTACCTATATTGAAAGCATGGCCAGGGATCCCCTTCCTACACAATGTAAATTTAGAGATAGTTGTACATGTGCATTCCCTTGCATTCCCTTTGCATTCTGAGAAAGGTGCAATTTCAAGACATTTATTGTAAGCAAACAGGTGGTTAGTGAGGTCGGCATGTTTCTACAGGTAAATAGTACTCTTAAAGAGGTCCTTCTCTGACTCTACCTTTTTGCATGATTCAATACGTGTTAATCAGGGGTGTAACTACCGGTGTAGCAGCGGTAGCAGCTGCCACAGGGCCCAGGACACTTTTTTTTAAATAGGCTGTTAACGGGCCCTATATACTGCAGTGCCGGGTGCTGCCTGAAGATGGAGAGAGGAGGAGCTGCCTCCTCCACAGTCCATCTATTAACAGTAGTAAAGCCAGCAATTGCTGCCTTTACTATTGTACCCAAACAGGGGTCGCCTGCTGTTCGGGCCCCTGCTGCCTCCCAGCACTTGCATAGTGACAGCAGGCAGGAGAAACTTCTATCTCCTGCCCGCAGTCCCCAAGCTCTGTGCCGGCATCTATACTAGTAGATTGAAGGACCTGAGACATGACGTAATCAAAGGTCTTTTAACCTCTAACATAGATTCAGTGTTTTTGGGGGTGGAGCTACCTGATTCATACAGGTCAGTTTACAATGGAGGGAATGGGTTGTAGGCTATGTATGAGAAAGGGGGGTACATGGGTGTGCTGGCTGTGAGCAAGAGGAAGGAATGGGGGTGCAGACTGTCAGCAAGAGAGGTACATGAGTGTGCAGGCTGTGTGTGAGAAAGTCTGCACCACCATTCCTTCTTTTCTCACACACAGCTTGCACACCCATGTACCCCTCTTACTCACAGTCTGCACCCCCAATTACACCCTATGTGAGCAAGAGGAGGGAATGGTTGGTGCATGCAGTGCATGAGCAAAGAGGGGAAATAGGGGTGCAGGTTGTGGGTGAGCAAGAGTGTGGTGGAATGGGGGGGGGGGTTCCCCCCTCCACATCACCCTCTTGCTCGCACACAGCTTGCACCTCCATTGAACAGCTTGCACCTCTTGCTTAAACATACCCTGCATCCCACGTCACCCTCTTATTCACATACAGCCTGCAAGCCCATGTACCCCTCTTGGAGGGGGCCCCATGTCAAAAGTTCACCAGGGGGCCCCGCCATTCCTAGTTACGCCACTGGTGTTAATTGAATTTTATTTTCTAGCCTCTACTGTTGCTGTTAATTTCAGCATCCAATATACTAACTGGGCTGTCTGGTGTCAGACAAGATAATAGTAGGATTTAGTAGAGGTGGTAAAAGGACCTCCTTAACAGGTAATGTTAATGGTCACACAGTTTTGGAGAACTGTATCCTAAATCCTCAATAGCGATAAGATAATGTTTAATTCAACAATTATGCAAAATGTAAAAAAGTAATTATTTGATTCTCAAATATATAAATAAAAACAATTTTAAAAAGTAATATAATGTTTATAACAACACAACATTCCAGGTTATAGTTAAGCGATTTTTTCCATTTAGACTTCAGAATACTTACGGGTTACTGTTTTATTCATATGATAAGTGCACATAACGTTCTCTATATTTTTTCCAAATAAAAATCCATTCCCTCTCAAGACAACTTGAAATTTCTCTGTAAAAAAAAAATATATATATATAGTTACTCACTGAAGAGGTAACAAAATACTGTTGCATATTTTTTATATTATGGACAAACATTTTCAAAATATGACAATGTACAAGTTTCAATACTTTCTCCTGATTCAAACACTACATAAAGATAATAGAGATGGTTGTCTCTGTTAACGATAATTATTAACTGGGATATAATTTATTCATTTAAATAGTCACAGATGTTATTGCCCCTTTTTGCCCCTTTTGCTCTGAGCCACTCTCAACCAAATGTGGCTGGAAAATAAATGCTCCCAGTTCTCCAATGAGAATTTTTTTCAGCTGTGAAATGTCTTAGTGGATTTTTTCAAACACAGCCCATTTTACATTGCCCACCCACCCTATTGCCACACACAGTCATCTATCAGCCTTTCCATGACGGTTCTTTCTGCTCCCTCTGGTAATTATACTGCCCTGCTGCCTTCAGCTTTTGGAGAACAAAGTGGTTTCTGTAAGTCAACAATGCCCAACCTACAACCCACGGGCCATATCTGGCCCATCACACGGTGCTATCCGGCTCCTCGAAATTTCTGGCTACAGTGCAAGAAATCGGATTGTTAATAAAAAAAAAAAGGTGAAGAAAAAGTACCTATGCCTCATTGATGGATTTCATTCTGTGGTATTCTGATATTCATGCTAATTTTTGTCTTGGGAGAAACACGTGTTTGAGAACGAGGGATGCAGCATTCCACAGGGGGTTGGTGGACTGTTGGCTTACAAGTGGACGGGGTGCAAAGCTAGACATCCCTGCTTGCCAAATTTTGAGTGATGCAGATAATTGATTTCTACATCATGTTGCCTGCAGAAACTTTTCCAAATCTCCGAAAACAAGCATTAAGGATCACGATGTCTATAAGTACGTATGGTAAGTACAATTTTTCTAATAAAAATGGTATCTGCTCTATTTTTTTTTTTTTTTTTTAATTTTTCCGGTGAAGTGGTCCGTGACACGCGTGTTGGAAATTTATATGGCTCCCAGGCCGTAAAAGGTTGGACTGCTGTAAGTTATATGGAAGATAGAAGCTAGCTAGTTAACAATATTCAAATAAGCAGATTTGTTCTGAGGTTACAATAAGTTCAGTATTTCAATGAGGGTAGGTTTGGAGTGCTTTGAGAATTTCACCGAGCTGTTGGAGTTCTTCTTTAACAGAGACAAGTATGACATCTGTTACAGACATGTGTATGAATTAAAGAAATAACATAATACAAGGATTGTGTTTAATTGTTCTGAAGCTCAGCCTAATAGCTAGCAATGGTGCTCCGGCCCTAAAGTCCTATGAAAGAGCTGAATAGAATGTTTATAGCTCACTATAGAGCTAACTTTGCACTTGCCACCTTCCCAGCTGTTTTGCTTTTTAATGCACTTTTGATCATTTTTATGCTTGGCAATACACTGTCTCCTTTTATGAACGCGTAACGCAGAAGTGTTTCATTTTTTTTCTCTAGCCCAGCAATCTGATTACATTGTTGTCAACTGCTGAACTATCAATAAACTAAAATAAACCTACAGAATAATAAAGCTGGTAACAATAGCGTACAGGAACATGAAAGAATGGCACCGTAATATTAAAAAATAAATAAGCCTAGCATTTTTTGCTTTGAATACATTTAACACAGTTATTGTCAATCACTTTTATTTATTTTTTCAGATCAACTTCCTTTCCATTAATATTTTACATGAATATTTATCTGGCTGTAAGACAGAATCACCAGAGAAGGAAGTTATACTTTATACTTTATGTGGCGGGCGATAGCAAATACTACTAGTGAGGAGAATAAAGCTAAAGCAAGCTCGTACACCCAGCAGCCAGGGAAATGGAATATAAACATCAATTTTCTTACCGCCAACACAGACAGATGATGGGTCCACATACAAGATTTCTGTACATGACTTCTTTAGGATCTATGGAAAATAAAATATGTGTGTTTATAAAATAGTTTTTATCATAACATTAATATGGCATAAAAACGGACATTTATGATCATATTAGCTTTTTTCATTTTTTTTTCTATTGAATCGGATATTTTACTACAAGTTGTGATCAATCCAAACCACTGTTTAAAAAAAACAAAATAACATATTGTAGAAGTCTGTAACTGCATGCCTATAGAGCTGCAATTGCCTTCCATTGACTGCCATTATATAAAAGTATTTAAGCTATCCATTATGCAGCACTCTTTTGTACAGGAGACTACAATGAATAAAACAGAAGGAATTCTGATTTAAAGCAGCCAAACAAGAGTATCCTTTTGGCAAAAACCTGATTTGGAGAAGTCTGTGGGGACGGCAACATACTATACATAACTGGATCCATTCTAGCAGAGGCATAACTTGAAGCTTCCAGTAATGGGGCCCCTCTCTAGCTTGTGCCTATATTTTGTGTGGCAGAGAGAACCTTTCAGAACCCCTAAGGACCAGAGATCAGTAGCCACTGCTACCTCTGCACCCCTATAGCTACGCAATTGATGCATGTGGTGTCACCACAATGCAATTTACAATGTAGCTCTACTTACTATGCGATTCAGTAAATATAAGGACATTACGTAATAAAACACTTGTAAAGTTGTATTGGTGATATCGGGGCTGTTACTGATGTTTGCCCACTGTCAGAAGGGAGTCTAGTTAGGCTGTTCCTTATGGCCCAGCGATGACGCTGAGCTGTGAAGAACACCCCCCCAGTACTAGTCTATAGATAAGTAGAGTCGGGGGTGCGTTCCTCACAGCCCTGCTAAACTGTCAGGAATGCCCTTCGAACATGTGGTTTGCGCCAGTAACAGCACCGATATTTCCAGCCTCGGGGCACATAACGGTTAAACCAACAGTGTGCTAAATTCAGCGCACTGTTGGCTTTCAAGCAGTATATGAAAGGTCCTCTTTAACTATAAACTGTTTTTATGTGCCCAATACAGCACCAACAGAAAATCATACAAAAACACAATTGTGCTAAACACAACAAGTTTATAATGGATAATACCAATAATCAATGGGTTTAAAGACTGGAACTGAAGTGATTTGTTCAATAAACAACCTGGAATTATGTGTCCAATAAACACATGAAAAACATGAACTTCATCATAAAGGAACTGCAGTGACGTGGGTGACAACCATAGAACAAACAACAGTAGTTGTATCTCAACACACATAGTATATACATAATCCAAAGATAGGGGAGAATATTAACAATATATATGTGTATATAATATAAAGTAATAAGTAACAATCCCTATAATATATATATATATATATATATATATATATATATATATATATATATTTATTTATGGATAAATATAATGCAACCTATATATGAATAATAAAACGACCACGTAAGTACCTAATGGCAGTAGTAGAATGGACTGTGATAGCCAGGACAAGCGAAAAACGGAGACAGAGACACTGCGAGTTCCTGGCTCGGGTTCTTGCTCATTGCGGCTGTCACAGACTATTCTTCAACATTTCTTGAAAGCTTTCATGGAGAAACCAGTGACGCTGGAAGTTTACACAAGGTCAATGAAAGTATGAGAGGTGGAGGTCACACTTAGCAACATGTGGGGAGGTCAGGGGCTTCTAGTGGGCAGTCTCTGATTCTGCATCTTCCAAGGAGCTAATGAACATGAGTGGCATGTGCTCAATGTGGAGGGGAACTGTGAAGAGGCATTGCTGAGTCCCTCCTGCACTGGTGTGTGATATCCTCCAATGTCCTTTGACAATGCCTCTAAACAGTTTTCTCAGTCCCAATGCACTGGAATAGGCGAGGGAAGGGGCAGTTGTAGAGACACTTGGCTTATACCACGTTACATGGTGCTGTGATGTTTTGCATATGGGCCTCAGTGCTCGCAGTGTACTTGCAAAGAATAAGTCACAGATGGTCACATGACCTGAATGTAAATCAGGTAAATAGAGGCAAATTTTAACATGGTGTCTATTAGAAAGTTATTTAGATGCAGGGATCCTATTACATACCGTAGTTACCTTTTTAATAAAACCCTCTAATGCATGCGTTTTTTGGAAAACACAGGGGCATTTTTGAGTAGTGTTAGTCATTTTAACTGTTTACAAACAACATATGCAAGAATACGACTGCACGTGTAGTAGTACCTTAGAGTAAGTCTTAAAGGGGTATTACGGCAAATCTATTCTTTGTATAATCAAACTCTTAATTTTATTGTAACTATTCAGTGGAAACTTGTAAAAAAATCCTTCCTAGTCATTCAGAAACGTTGAAAACCATAAGCAATTAATATACTGACTAAGGTATAGGGGGAAATGTATAACTTTTCATTACATAATTCCTATCCTTTATTTGCAGAAACCATAATTCACATAATAACAAATAATGAATTCAGGGACCTCTTTTTTTCTTTTCCATTCCTTATGTAATCCTTCCATCCCTTGAATCTCCATATGAAGGATTAAACTACAGTAAATATCCCATAGTAATACATCACATCAAACAATAATTATTCTGCCTCTGCAAATATACTATTTTTGTTTCAGGCTCAGCAATATAACAACAACCCTAAGATGGCACATAGCCCTATGTAAATACTGCAACAATTTCCAAGTGGATATGAAACGATATAAAATATATGCATCCTGACAATAAAAGAGATAAATGGTTTGCAGATGAAGCAAGCAACTAAATATCTTCCTGTATGTGCTAAGTGCTACTAAAACTCGACATTAAAAAAATGTTCCCATAAAAATGAAACACGTTTATGTTTTATTTTGCCTCTTTATCGGGGTCTATGAGAATGGTGATGCATTGCTACTTGCTCTAAAACTGGCTGCTACCACAGAGAATGAACACACACCGGCTCGAGAATGAAGAATGTAGTCTGAGACTGGAGCGATATGTCAGCAGTGCCAGAAAAGCATTGATTATGTGCCATTATTATAGATGCTTATTACACATTCATCTAGAAAAGAGTACAGTAATATCTGGTGAATAATGGAATAATTGAGCCGAGCATTAAATAACACTAACTGTCCTGTTATAGAAGACCGCTGCTAAAACTTGCCATCAATGTTCCTTGTAAACACATAGTGCTGAGGCAAGGCTTTTATTCTATCACATGTATACCTCCTGCAAATCCATGTTGTTTTTGATATATGGCTCTTTTCGGTTCCGTGAAAGTTCTACATTTGCTACAAGCTGTAAAATTATAATAAATCGTCTTTATACCTTTTAGTATTACTTTTAAACATGGCTACTGTATGAATTTGCTTTGAATAATGTATTAGGGAATGGCACAAACTATGTAGCATTTTATTATTTTCACAATTTGGACTACAATAGGGGAGACTTAGCAAGCTAAAAACACTACAATTCTGGCTTAATTTGTTCCTAAAAACTATGAATGTATTGTACCATACAAGAGTTTTAGACACTTTTTGCACCTCCCTTAATAACAGGGCACATATGCCATAGGAATATTACATGGCTTAGAGGGAAAGGGAGTATGGCTTAAGATGCACTTGCAAGCTCCACATTTTCGCCACGAAAAAAGAACTCGAGATGATGTAAATGTAGAGACAAGTGTCTAAAGGTACACCAATTCTTAATCCGGCACCAGTCACTTTATAAATTTGGTACATATTTAGACTGCCCGGTCTAAGTTTACACTTTCTAGCCACTGGAAAAAAAATGGCATGGGTTACTAATAAAAGCCTTAGATGCTTACAGTTGGCCCCTGCCAATCTGATGTTGATGACCAATACACTACTTTCCTTAACAGGACATCAACTATTTGGGGAATGGGTGGACTGGAGTACAATGATAGATTAACAAATTTGGGGTTATTCAGTTTAGAGAAAAGACGTCTACGGGGAGATAATAACTATGTACAAATACATGAAGGGACAACACAAAGAACATTCTAATTTTGCTTTCTTTTTACTTTCTTTTTACTCGTAGGCCAGTGACAATGACAAGGGGACATCTTCCACATCTGGAGGAGAGAAAGTTTCACCAGCAACATAGAAGGAGATTCTTAACAGTGAGGCTATGGAACGCTCTGCCCCGGGAAGTGGTGATGGAGGATTCATTGTGCATGTTCAAAGAGGGACTGGATGCCTTTCTCGAAGAGAAAAATACTACGGGTTATGAGTTCTAGATTTTAAGAACACCTTGATCCTGAGTTTACTGACTGCCATATTAGAGTCATGAAGAGTTTTTTTTGCCTTCCTCTGGATGGACACTGTAGGGAACTGTAGGGTTATAGGTTGGACTTAATGGACTGATGTCTTCATCCAGCCTCACCTACTATGTAAATATATATCAAAGCCTTTAATGGGTTTAGTTATTTTAGGTAACATGCTCACAAATGTGTAAAAACAAGAGGCCACACGGAGGCTCAGTGGTTAGCACTGCAGCCCTGCAGCGCTGGAGTCCTGGTGTTCAAATCCCGCCAAGGGCAGAAAACCATCTGTAGGAGTTTGTATGTTCTCCCCGTGTTTGCAATGATTTCCATCCCATATTCCAAAGACATACTGATAGGGATAAAATGTACATTGTGAGCTCTATGTGGGGCTCACAATCTACATTAAAAAAAAATATATATGTGTAAAAACATTACGACAGTTACTTACTAGTGCACTAGTGTCAGTCTTTTGATCCTCACTGATTTTATTGCTGTTTCTGGCCAAGTGTTTTACTTGGATCCACACTGCCAGTCTCCTCATGTGTCACAGTTTGTAGATTAATTAGTTAACGACTTAAATTAGTGCTAGTCTGAAGCTGTGCTTTCCTATATAAGTAGATATAGCTTATGGGGTGCATCTCATATGCGGGGGCATCTCATCTGCAGCATGCATCTTAACCAAATTGCATCTTAACCGAAGTGCAGATTAACCAAAGTGCACTTATACATGGCACTTAAACAGGGCACGAAACAGGCTAACCATGGCAGAACACCAGGTAAATTTCAACGTAAAACAAGTTTTACCTCATGGTATCCTGTAGCTGCACTGTCTCTTACTATCTTAGCCATTGGCTTCCTGCAGATCTCTCCTCCACCTCCACCACACGCCATCCATATCAGTCCCTCTCTTCTTCCTTCTCCCATGTACAGCTCTCACACACTTTTCACACTCTGTAATCATCCCTTTATTTCTTTCAGCAGTGACACCAAACATAAGCGCCCACATAAATCCCTGAACCACCTTCTGTCTCTGTCCATTTTACTCCTCCTAGCTGCTGGGGACATCTCTCCTAACCCCGGCCCTCCTTCCTTCACTAACTCTTCTTCCTGCACACATAGAAGGCCTACAAACCTCATCAATATTTACCGTGTTCCTTCCCCTCATCTCTCCCCTGTCTCTTTTAACTGCTCTCTCTGGAACGCCCGCTCAGTGTGTAACAAACTAGAATACATTAATGACTTATTCCTTAGTAAATCCCTCGGCCTGCTCGCCCTTACTGAGACTTGGATCCAGCAGGCAGACACGGCCTCCCCTGCTGCTCTGTGTCATGGTGGCCTACAATTCGCACACACCTCTAGGCCTGATAATAGGCAGGGTGGTGGGGTAGGATTACTGCTGTCACCGCAGTGCATTTTTCAGTTCATTCCCCCGGTCCCCTCACTCACATTCTCCTCATTTGAAGTTCATGCTATCAGACTTTTCCGCCCACTCTCCTTACGTGTAGCTGTGATCTACCACTCACCTGGCTCACCCTACCAATTTTTGGACCACTTTGCTTCTTGGCTTCCCCACTTTTTATCCAGTGACATTCCTACCCTCATCATGGGTGACTTTAACATCCCTATTGCCCCCCCTCACTCCCCGGCTGCCTCACAGTTTCTCTCATTAACCACTTCTCTTGGTCTCTCACAACGCTCTTCTTCCGCCACACATATAGATGGTAACACGATTGATCTAGTCTTCCATCGACTCCTCACAGTCTCTAAATTTTCTAACTCTTCTCTGCCGCTTTCTGACCACAACCTTCTATCTCTCACCATCAGTGCTCTCTCCCCTTCACATGACGCCCCTACCCATCACACATATAGGAACTTGCATGCTATTGACACCCAGCACCTCTCAGATACTCTACAGTCCTCCCTGTCCCCCATCTCTTCAATCTCCTGTCCCAATCTGGCCACCAGCCACTATAATGAAACCCTCAAAAATGCATTGGATGAGGTTGCTCCCCCCTCCACTCGTAAAGTCCCACATAGGAGGCAGCAGCCCTGGCACACGCCACAGACACGATTTCTTCAGCGCTGCTCTAGGTGTGCCGAACGTCTCTGGAGAAAATCACGCTCACCTGCAGATTTCCTCCACTTCAAGTTTATGCTTAAAACATATAGCTCTGCCCTTTACCTCGCCAAACAAGACTATTTCACCGCCCTCATCTCTTCTCTCTCCAGCAACCCTAAAAGGCTTTTTGAAACCTTTCACTCCTTACTCACACCCAAGGTGCAGACGCCATTCACAGACCTTAGTGCTGATGACCTGGCCATGTATTTCCATGATAAAATTGATAAGATCCGTCAGGAAATTACTGCCCAAGCCCCAGGTGGCATTGACTCCCATACCTACGATAGTACTGATCCCCTCACCAGCCGCACTTCAGACTGTCCATTCTCATCTTTTGAACCTGTCACAGAAGAGGAAGTCTCCCAGCTACTTTCTTCATCTCGCCCCACAACCTGCAGTAGTGACCCCTTCCCCTCACACCTTCTCCAATCTCTGTCCCCTGCTGTCACTACTTACCTTACTAAAATATTTAACCTCTCTCTCTCTTCTGGAATCTTCCCATCCTCCTTCAAGCATGCTGTTATAACCCCGCTACTGAAAAAACCCTCCCTGGACCCATCCTGTGCTGCTAACTATCGAGCCGTCTCTAACCTCCCCTTCATCTCTAAACTTTTGGAACGCCTGGTTTATTCTCGGTTAATCCGTTATCTCTCTGCTAACTCTCTGCTTGACCCCTTACAATCTGGTTTCCGCGCTCTGCACTCTACTGAAACAGCTCTCACAAAAGTCTCTAATGATCTACTAAAGGCTAAATCCAATGGTGACTTCTCTCTTATTCTTCTGGACCTCTCTGCAGCTTTTGACACTGTTGACCATCAACTTCTCCTCACTATGCTCAGCTCAGTCGGCCTCAATGACACTGCGCTCTCCTGGTTCTCCTCTCAGACCGCACTTTCAGTGTATCATTCGCGGGCTCTGTTTCCTCCCCTCTTTCCCTTGCTGTTGGGGTTCCTCAGGGCTCGGGCCTCGGCCCCCTGCTCTTTTCTCTCTACACAGCCCCCATTGGACAAACCATCGCCAGATTTGGCTTCAGGTACCATCTTTATGCTGATGACACCCAATTATACACATCTTCCCGTGACATCACCCCTGCACTCATACAGAACACCAGTGACTGTCTCTCTGCTGTCTCTAATATCATGTCCTCGCTCTATCTGAAACTAAATCTCTCTAAGACTGAACTACTACTGTTTCCACCATCTAACAGATCTGTGCCTGATATATCCATTGCAGTCTCAGGCCTTATTATAACTCCTAGGCAGCATGCCCGCTGCCTCGGGGTCATATTTGACGCAGACCTTTCCTTCACCCCTCATATTGAATCACTCGCACGTTCATGTCACCTCCACCTCAAAAACATCTCCAGAAAACGCCCTTTCCTTACCAGAGATACACTAAAGACACTTATTGTCTCTCTGATTCATTCTCGCTTTGACTACTGTAACTCCTTACTAATCGGTCTTCCCCTCACTAAACTCTCTCCTCTACAATCTATTCTGAATGCAGCGGCCAGGCTCATCTATCAGTCTAGACTCTACAGCGATGCCTCCGGTCTGTGCCAGTCACTACATTGGCTGCCTATTCATTATAGAATAAAATATAAAGTTATTACTCTCATCTACAAGGCTCTCCATAATGCCGCACCTCCCTACATTTCTTCCCTCATCTCTGTCTACCGCCCAACCCGTGTTCTCCGCTCACTCAATGATCTAACACTTACATCCTCTATTATCAGAACCTCCCACGCTCGTATACAAGACTTCTCCCGAGCTGCACCACTTCTCTGGAATGCTCTACCCCGGACAATAAGATTAACTCCCAACTTCTACAGTTTCAAACGCAAACTAAAGACGCATCTTTTCAGACAAGCCTATCACAATTCCTAATGCACAAAATTGTCTGAACACTGTATAAGCAATGCCGCCCCTGCTACCTCTTGTGTCACCCCCTCTACCTCATAGATTGTAAGCTCTTTTGAGCAGGGCCCTCAGTCCCATTATGTGAAATGATGTTCTTTGTTATGTATGTCTGTATCTGAACCCTATAAATTGTACAGTGCTGCGGAATATGTTGGCGCTATATAAATAAAATGTATTATTATTATTATTATTACTATAGTTACACTTATTAATATAAATTATACTGCTCTGTTTTCTCACTCTGCCCAATATGCCCTTCCGCAGCCTCCACTGAGACAAAGTATATGCACTAGTTTTCTGGATGTCCAGGTCTCAGAAACAGTATATTACAATATATAAGTTTGTATAGCTAAATACAGTTCTATCACCTGTCATGATCAACTTACAGTATTTGCTAGATGGCCTAATTTTTAGAGTATATTAAAAACATAAAAGTAATGAAAGTAAAACAAATGGACATGGATTAGTTAATAATTGTGTCAACTGAAAATATATGATATATAATATTATATGATAGATAGATAGATAGATAGATAGATAAATGATAGACAGATAGATAAATGATTGATAGATAAATAAATAGATAGATAGATAGATAGATAGATAGATAGATTAGATAGGTAGATAGATAGATAATTTTTGTTTCATACAACAGCCTCCTCAGGATCTCTTTAATCAGTGCTATTATATCCACAGCCTACTATGTGATGTATCCAAGCCACGTGTAGTAGCTAACAGAATATTATATAAGTATAGAGTATGCAACTTCACTGGTAAGCAAGTAATGTTGATCCAACAGCAAACATCTCTCTGTGGTGAAGAGCTTAAAAAAGGAAACAGAACAGACCACAACAGAATTTAATGTAAGCCTCAGGCAGGAAATACATCTAAGCTTTCTGGAAAATGCATCTCACGGCCATCAAATGTAACATAATTGACAGGTAATATAGACAGAGAAAGCGAATAGTATCCAGCTCTGAAATCCATGTTGTTCCTCAAAGTAAACATGTTATGTATTCTAAGAACACATCTTCCCAATCTCTGCCGCAGGGGATAAAACACAGGAAGCACATAATAGTCTGTACAACTATTACTAAAATTAAATGAAGCTTTTCTTTGTTCTACGAGACATGATTTTCTAATACTGCAATAACAATGCTCATAAATATGACTGATTATGGTGCCCACAATGATACCTTCCCATGCAGAAAAATAACACACCTAAGTCTCACACCATTTGGAATCTTACCGTTTATTTATTGGGCACTAAAAATATTTTATTATCCTTTCTGGAGATCCAAAGAATGATGTCTAGTTCCTACCAATTCATAAGTGAAATATGACCTATTAATAACACATACCACTTTTAATACAGTTACTGTAAAAAATTCTTCATTCATGGATATAGTTGATGAAAACATAATAGGAGTGTCCGACTGACTCAATGCAGTATGGTATCTATATTTAAACTTCATAGTGTGCTCTTGGCAAGCATTCTTACCATTGTGGAGAAAAGAGGCTGGTTCGGAGAAAGGACTGAGGCTAAAGTCATGAGATGAGGAAGGGACAGTGACAGAAACTTGTCAGGGAGAGGAGGAAATGTGCAGAGGGGAAATAAGGTAATGCCAGATGTAGTGTGCTCTCAAACTGCAAGTCTCGCCAGAAAAGTGGAAGCTAAAGAGATGGTCTATAGAAATGTTCTATTTGCGTCCAACATTGGGTCATCTATGAAAATGATAGGTACCAGCCTTCTTACCCTCTAAGTAGGGTTTAAATGTAACATCTTCATGACCACGGTGTGTTACTGTCTAATCTAAAGCTGCTGAAGCGTCACCCAGAGCTGGACTATATTAAGGGACACACAGGTTAAGATCTGGAGACGTGCGATTCGCTGTAGGTTGGCAATCATCTGGCCGGGCACGGAGATGAGCGTCTCCGTTACCATAGTTACCGAGCGTCCCGCCCGCTAACCAATCACTGACGGGGGGCGGAGTCTATGACACGCCCTCAGTCATGGGAGACGAGCGGGAAGGCGGGTAAGTACGCACCTTTTGTCCTGGGTATAAAGGGACTCGCTGTGGCGCTCTGCCTTCGGCTGGTAAAAATTATCCGTGCCTACCATCAAGGCACGGAGAACGGTGGTTATAACCGCCATTAATGAACATCTAGGCTGTGTTATTAGAGCAGGATTAGCGGACGCAGTAAGCTGGGGGACGGTAGAATCTGCTGCAGGGAATGTTATTGCAGATAGTCCCAGTTGAATAGGAGTTCATTACCGACGCGGTATCGCATCAAAACCGTGGGGTGTATTTATACAAAAGGTCTCCTGAGGAACCCCGTAAACAGGGGGGAAACGCGTAGAGACGCCTATTCATTAGACAATTGCTTATTATTTTGAATCCTAACCATGCCATTAGCTAACCTATCGTGCTGCTGGCATGCAATATAGAGGCATAATAACTAGATATATATTTGCTATGAACAAACTCATGGCAATATTGATACAAAGTTACTTTATGCTTCTTTGAATTTTTAAGAGCAAGAAGCAGTCATATATATTACAACTCAGCAGTCAATTAGCCTGAGATGAATTGTATCTAACTGATCCTCAAAACAGATAGATTGGGGATTTGAACTAGCACCCACTCAATAGTCTATGACTATAGCCATGCTATCTACAGGCAATGTCTTATAGTTGTTTCTTTTAAACACCCACTGAATAGAGGGGCTCTCAGACACTTATTAGATACCCCTTGGTGTTTAGAAATAAATGGTGCATAAATAGACTATTTTTATATAAAAAAAAATTTTGTACCCAGGGAAATATTTTTAATGAGAATATCAATAAAGATTAGTTTTTGTAATGCCTATTTTTCTTTTGGATTTGCTAAAACAAAGATTCTAGTGGAAGTTTATGGTATTGCAACACAAAAAGTTAAATTAAAGGCAAATGACAAGTATTCTTTGTGTTAATGTATAAAAGTATCATGGCTGGGTATGTTTCTTTGTTACGTACCCCTGGAATAACATTTAAGAGGGTTGTCCAGTTTTAGACAGATATTGAAAGACAACAATAAGTTATACAATTTTCTAATATACTTTCTGTATTGGTTCCTCACAATTTTCTAGATCTCTGCTTGTTGTAATTCATTCTGCTTATTCCATTGGTTAAAATCAGTCCTTGGTCATGTGATGTTCAGTCCATGGTCATGTGATGTTCAGTCCACAGTCATGTGAGGTTCAGTCCATCGTCATGTGGTGGACACACAGGCCCACAACTCATTACCAGGTAGATGTCTGTTTTGTGACTGTAACTTTATGTGAATTTTTTTGTAGACAAAACTGGGATCAAATCCAAAAAAAGTGTGGACTACAGGTCATTCCTTTACATCACTCTAGGCTGAGGATACAATTTTGTCTTTGGTTTAAAAGAAATTTAAAAAAAGTAGTGAACAAGGCTTCTAGTTCTTATAGGTAACTTCCATGGCTCTTTCCATTATCTATTAGATTGTACACAAGAAATCACAGTATTCATTCCTAACCATTGTGCTGAGTAACTTGTAGATGGGAGAACTAGTGAGAGAATTTTTGGAAAACAATGAGATAGGTTTTCCATCAAAACAATTACTGAGAAACAATTGTATAAGAACAAATGTCTTTGTACCGTGTTAGCCAGTGGATATGAAATTAAAGAAATTTTTTGAGAGAAGTCCTCAGTAGTTGATACCTTTTTTAATGGCTAACTTAAAAAGTTTTTTAAGTTAGCCATTAAAAAAAGTATCAACTACTGAGGACTTCTCTCAAAAAATTTCTTTCATTTGAGAAACAATTGGTCAATATACTGCTCAAATAAAGTTGTGATACCTCGGTTTGCTACTATTCCAGAACAGCAACATTGGAAAGCTAACCTTGTTCTGCTGCAAACTAGACTATAGCTAACTTCTGTAAGTAAGAGAATGCTATATCTAACATGACATCAAAGGTAGCAGAGGCAATCTATTATGTACTTTTTATTGTAAAGTATGCATTAGAAATATGGCTCCTTCTTTTGTGTGTTGATATAAGAAAAGACAGTTGCTAACTTTTAAGTGGTGCCAAACATCTGCACATTCAACATATGCCACGACAACACACTATTACAGCTCCTAGCTACAGATCCTGTGATGACACAAACTAAAGAAGGAAGTCTGAGGGATATAAGAAATCTAGGAAAAAGATCATTAGATTAATTTGTGTGGTTACAGTGTACAGCAGCCAAGTGATATATCCTGATCTCTTCAAGCAACTAGTATCCTGCTACTCTATATGGAAGAGAGCAATGCAATCTACAAACCCCATTGTACAATGCCCGCTTTTTATCTGCACTAACTGCCATTAAAGGGGTTGCCTATATTAGCTGCAAAGGTCCATTAACCATAAGCTGATGAGGAGTCCTCACTGCTGAAACCACCGGCAATCATTTATACTCTGTTTGGGAAACAAGTGTCAGCAAGTGTATATTACTCCACTGCAGCACCTCCACAGAAGAAAAGATTTACTAGCAGTTCTAACTGAAATGTATGGGCAGTCAGTCCATGTAACACACAGACATTCCTAGCATTCAGAAAAAGAGAGAGGGAGATGGCCTTTGTAGCTGTTTTACACACTAGGCTAATAGATAAGGGTTCTAAACAGGATAACAACCAATATTAGATCAATGGGAGACCCAGCACCCACACCGATCAACAGTTGGAAGAAGCTGTGGTACTTAGAGAAATCCAGCGACATCTTCATTTAATACTCTGAGATGAGCAAACCTTTCAAGGTCTGATTTATGTTTGGGTTTGCAGGTTTAGACTACAAGATTGTAGTATGAACCGATTCATTATGAACCAAGAGTGCCAACTGCCTTACAATCCAAAAAATACAAAAAGAGGCACCGAGCCGACCAATGTGTAGTAATAACAGGGATAGGACAAGGTAAGCAGAGAAATGGCCGCTCACCTGACTGGGTTGTGTGGGACACAACAACCCTAAGGCGTGTAGAACAAAGGTGCAACAATTCGGTGCGGGCAGCTGCTGGAGGAAACGCCACAAGACGTCAAGATAGTAGAAGAAAAGATGGACCGTCCTCCTTGCGGAAGATGAAGGAAAATACCGCGCTCGCCCAAATGAGGTGAAAAGACTTTATTTCGCACAACGCATTTCGAGCAAAGGTGCTCTTTTTCAAGTGCATTCAATTTACCTTCCCAGACTGAGAATTAGTACATGAGGAATAGGCTAGGAAGCAAGCTATTTAAGCCGGCTTAAATAGCTTGCTTCCTAGCCTATTCCTCATGTACTAATTCTCAGTCTGGGAAGGTAAATTGTATGCACTTGAAAAAGAGCACCTTTGCTCGAAATGCGTTGTGCGAAATAAAGTCTTTTCACCTCATTTGGGCGAGCGCGGTATTTTCCTTCATCCTCCGCAAGGAGGACGGTCCATCTTTTCTTCTATTAACTGCCTTACAATGTCAAGTATGAGGGTTCCTAGGATTCTAACCCCTTTCTAGTTCTCTTATGCAAACACAGCTGCAATGTCAAAGTTACAGACAAAGTTCTAGCAAAAAAAAAAAAATTATGATTACCCGTAAACAGGTATCAACAAACGGCTTGTCTAACACTGAGGCCCCACTTTGCGGAAAACTTCTTTTATTGCAGAATTTGCTATGGTTTTTTTTAATCCAAAGCCAGGAGTGCCTTGAGCAGAAGGTAGAAGTCTAAGAGCTTCCGAGATATTTCCCAATCCTTTTGTTGCCATTCTCTCAAAAAACCACAGCAACATGTGCAATAAAAATAAGCTGCATTTCTGCAATGTGGAGCCTGAGCCTAAATATATACTGCACTCCATTTTTTTATGCTTCTTAAAATAAATGTTTAATGAATGACGGAGTCTTATGCTGTAAACTCAAATATAACACAGAGGAGCACTGACTATACCAGTGTTAGTGCAGTTAGTGTATAACTTCACCGTCCCTCGGGCCTTTTGTATCTAATGTATGTAATTGATCATTATTTATCAATTTGGATTGTTGTATTGTTGGAACTTGTCACATGCAAAATGCTGTTTAATCTGCATGCGGCATAATTTTGGGGGAAAATTCTGTATAACTTGCACAGTTGGATTGAAGGCTGTCAATAACTGAAAAGATCGCCTTCTTCACGTCTCAACATAAAAGGATCAGAGATTTTACAAGCTGAATTACAGATTATATCAAATCTTTTCACACAAAACTATAACTCAATCTGTTCAGTTCCTCCAGTATTATAACAAGTAGCCTACAGATTGGATGGCATTTCCATGTGATAGATTCATTTCAATTAATTAATTGATTAATTAAACTTAATACTAATCCTAATTCTCAAGTCCTACAGTAAATACACTAATCCACAGAGCCCTGACACTATTATCTGTAAATTATTTCTGATCCATCTTGCTCTGACTCTCTGATATCCTACCTGTCTAAACTGTGATCTAAGATCAGCCTGATCTATTTATCATGCCTTCTAGTTATCAGTGTCTTTAGACCTATATCTCCTCATAAATGTTCACTGCCATGGAGGCTGCTTGCTAGGCATTATGGGTGAGACCATCTGATCTCTCCGGTCACGCGATCCCTTTCTTCATGCTTTTCACAAGGTAGCGGCCTTTCAAAAACAGCATTTTCAAAAACAAACCCCAAACAACACAATCCAGTTAGCTAAACTCTACTATGACATCATGACATCATGGTCTGCAACTAGGAATCAGCCTCTAAAAACAGCTGATCAGTGGGGGTCGTGCGCGTTTGGAACCTCTGTCTAAACCAGACAAATAAGGCCAAATAATGTTTATTTCCACAAAATCATGATAAACCAAGAATGACTCCTTTGATAACACTGGAGCTGGAAAGGATTTCTGCTGTATAAAACTAGGCAATCCAGACGGAGAAATACAGTACAGCAAGATAGTTCTAATCGTGTTTTAAAGCCTTGCGGGAATATTTGGGACGAGAAAAGGTTGCTGGCTATGTATTGAATCTAATACAAAATTTCTTCTATATAGAAATACAATCATTTATCTTAGGCCTTAGGATTTTGAAAAACTGTAAACTACAAAGCTTCTCTTTTTCTATTGCACTCAAGAGAGAGGACAGAGATGCTTTAAAACATATATCCAGGTACATACTGTGAAAACTAAAGTCACATCATTTGCCATTGTCTATGTCATACATACTGTGTTCCCCAAGTATCAAATCAAATCAAAAAAGCTTTATTGGCACGTCCGAATAGGTATTTGGCATTGCCAAAGCTAGTAAAGTGGGCGGGAGGGGGGGGGGAGTTTGATTCGGGTGGGTGAGTGGTGGGTATGGGGGGGTGGGGGGGTGGTTTGGGTTACTGACCAGAAATACTGTATACTTCCTTAAGGACACTGGTAGTTAATAACAAGTTAAGGGAGGGTTCACACCTGCGCTCGGTCTCAGCTTTGTGGGTTTCCGTCTTCTGCCCGAGAAACTGGACAAGAGACGGAAGCAGTCAGTGTCCGCCTGTGAGCATCTTCTGGTCTCCGCGGCAAAATCGTGTTTTTTTTTAACCGGACAGAAAGTCCTGCATGTCTGACTTTGTGTCCAGTTAAAAAAAGGATTTTGCTGCAGAGAGGCAGAAGATGATCACGGGCGCTCACTTTGCAAATCCATTCAAGTGAATGAGTTTGAAAACTGCCTGCTGGTTTCCGTCTCCTGTCCAGTTTCTCGAGCAGAAGATGGAAACCTGCAAAGCGGAGATCGAGCACAGGTGTGAACCCTCCCTAAGAGTTTTGCAAGGACAGACTAGACTGAGTGACTGCTTACACAAACCCTGTTCTTTCTACTTATGGGTTATAAGAAGCATTTCCCTATCTACAATCACAGCAACATAGCAAACAAGTGAGGAGTCAACCCTTAAAGGGGCTCTATCAGCAATATTATGCCATATGAGCCCCACATATGCCTGAATAGCCTTTAAAAAGGCTATTCAGGCACCGCTAATCTTATTTTAAAAGCTCCCCCCGTTTTTAAATAATACCCTAAAAACGATTATTAAAATCATACTTACCTGTGCACGGTGGGCGGTTCGTGCATTGGTGGACGTCATCTTGCTTGCACGCCTTCCTCTGTGTCTTCTTCCAGCGACGTCCTCCTGGGCTCGCTCTTCCACACCTTCATCTTCTTTTCTTCCGGAATGAAGAAGTTTGTGAGCGTACTGTGCACGCTCCGATGCCATTTTTGTCATAGTTCTAAGTTCCCCTTAGAACTACATGCGCAGTACGCTCGCGAACTTCTTCATTCCAGAAGAAAAGACGATGAAGGAGTGGAAGAGCGAGCCCAGGAGGACGTCACTGGAAGAAGACACAGGGGAAGGCGTGCCAGCAAGATGAGGTCCACCAGTGCATGGATAAGTATGATTTTAATAATCATTTTTAGGGTATTATTTAAAAACAGGGGGAGCTTTTAAAATAAGATTAGCAGTGCCTGAATAGCCTTTTTAAAGGCTATTTAGGCATTTGTGGGGCTCATACGACATAATTATGCTGATAGAGCCACTTTAAAGCATACCTCCAATTATTAAAAAAAATCTGAAACTTTTTACTGTATCTTATTAATTTTATTAAAGAAATATGCTTCCTTCTCCACTTTAAGCTGCTTTCTTCTCTATTATCTTCACTCACACTGTTTATTTATATAGGCCTTAGTCTATGGTGTGGCCTCCTTCTCCCCTTCCGCTCTCCATACACTTCTACTATTTCTTTAATATGTTAACTATATATGTTTAACTATATTTGTTTAATATGTTATGTTATGAAAATTACATTATAAATGGAGGTATATTTTAAAGTTGATCTTTTAGCATAGGTAGAAAGTATGCAAGGCTTTTAGATTTTATCAATCTGATGTACTCTTTATTATATACTGAGTGTGGTAATGTTGCTACACCTTTTGGGTGCTTATTTGCTGCTCCTACTAACAGAGCACTGTTAAAAATAACCTATATGTTAATTAATAATGAAATATACTGAAAGATCCTATTCAGGAAATATTATAGTTATGTTTACAATTATTTTAAATTAGATTTTTAGTATGAGAAAATATAACCTACATCTACATTTTAAGATGTAAGTCACTGGGCAGGGAATACCAAAATTGAATATTGGACAAAGTGGGTACCCAAAACACAACAGATAAATATATCCATAAAACATAACCTTTATTTTATTAGTACTACAACGAAGGTTATGTTTTATGGGTTTATTTATCTGTTCTATTTTTTAGGGTACCTACATGTTCAGATCTACAATGTTTTTTCTGATACTGGAAATTGATAGAACTGTATCTTTTCTAAAGTGAAATTGAATAATGAAAAAGTTGCTATAAAGTCTATTCTTTATTATACATTATGTTTCCCCAGGGTTGTTTAGTTCTCTGCTTGTTGTTTTTAAATGAGAACCTTCAGCTATAGAGTAATTTCAAATAGAGATCATGAAGGTCCGCATGGAATAAATAACTTTTTTGTAACATCTCTGTCTGTTCGGGCCTCTGCGCCACCCTCTGCTCGCGTGCTGCGGCGCAGGAGGCGTGTGCAGTTTGGTTCATGGCTTAAAGTTTTTGGTCGCACTGTGTGAACACGGCTCTACTGCTGTGATTGTATTTGTACCACACCCGTCTTCTGCCCTTGTTTGTCTCTGCTCCTCTAATGGTTAATCTGGCCTTGCCCTGTGATTGACGGCTGCCTTCCTGTCAACCCCATGGGCGGGTTCTTCCTCCCTATTTAACCTTGGCTCTCATTCACACCAGTGCTTGCTATTGCCGTGTGCATACTTGCTCCTTACTGTCACTATTTTGCTTGCATTTCTTATCCTTGACCTTTGGCTTTCCCTACTGACAATTCTTTGGACTCCGATTTGGCACTGCATCGCTCGACTGTTACTGACCCTTGACTAGCTGACCTCTCTTTTTTGTTGTCCGTCTTGTCTCCGTTTTGTGTCTCACCTATACAGGAAGAGACTGTCTTTGTGGTTGCCGCCTATTACGTAGGATAGGGCCTGGCAATAGGAAGGGAAAGTTGGGGGCTCACTGTCTCTTGTGTCCCGTCCCAGGGTTCAAACAGTTACTGGGGAATTGCGGTCCCTTACATTTTTACATAGAATTATTTTGTTTCCTTTGTTTTAAGAAAACTTAAAATGTTATGATAACTTTCAATAGTGCAGATAATAATAGTAGATAGGCGGACATATGGGTATAGGTCGCTGAGGGAACATAAGAGTGGGATTTCACATAAAAGAGTTAAAATTCATTAAAGGGGTTGTCCGGGATAATTAGAAGCTTAATCCCTAAACTAAACGCCCTCCCCCCACCTAACTTCAAATTGACTATTTGAAAAAAAAAAAAAAAAAATCTATATTTACCTATATACCTCACTTTCTGATAATCCGATGATGTTCCATTTCTACATTTTCAGAAATGAGGCAATCACCAAATTTCCTCTGCCCCGTCACTTACAGACTTACCCATCTTCGTTCTTTTGGCACTTCCTTCGCTTCTGCCAGCGCCTGCACAACAGAGCTTTATTGTACAGACGCCATCAGAAGCAAAGACTGCATAACACGCATACACAAGATGGCCACAGAAGAAGATGCAGACGGGACTGAAGACACTGATCTCCAGGACACAGATGACAGGTAAGTATGATTGTGGGGGAGATTGGAGCTGAATGAGGTAGGCAGGTAGGTAGATAGATAGGGCTACTAGTCCACAGGCTAGCTAGGGAAACAGCTAGGGGTGTGAGAGAAGGGGATCATGGCAATTGTAGGCTATGACAGCAGGAAGGTAGGAGGAAGCATGTAAACAAATGTAGAGAATGTCAGGAGGTCCCAGAGAGAGTCAGAAATCACTCAAAACAATGCTAAAGGTATTTAGATGCTATTATTAACCCATTAATAGTACTAAAATACCTTTTTTAAACAAAGTTTTTTTGCCCGGAAAACCCCTTTAATAAAGTATATTACAAAATGTATTAATGTTGCAAATGCTGCCAGAAAATCAAAAGTTGTTAGTTAGACTTTAAAAGATGCCAAATTTTAAAAATGTATACATACTTGAAAGAAGGATGTTTAAGAAAGATAATTTTATATATATTTGGTTAATATCGTAATAATAATAATAATAATAATAATAATAATAATAATAATAATGTATTGCTTAGCACATGAGCACTTTGATGTGCTGCTCACTGACAACATAACATTCTACCTGTTTTTCTTGTTATTACTTGGCCGTTGACAATCAACCAACTAATTCCTATTGGAATTTCCCTTATACTTTAAGATGCTTTTAAGACTTCAATTATCTACGGATGCTAGGCAAAAAAAAAAAAAACATATGTGACCAAAGAACTCATACCAGAATTAGACGTGAACATCAAATAAGTGTAACACATCACATAACTACAACACATCTAGCATATAGATCTGGTCTTCAGGCAGAAGTAGCTGGCACTGAGATTAAAAAATAATTCTCAAATAATTTATATTAACGTTAAACATTTATCTAAACCAGAATTGTGAAGTCAAAAAGGCCCAGTAGTGAGTTTGCATTGTATTCTTTATGAAAATAATTTAATTAACATTTTAACTTTTTACACCACACATTCCATTTTTAGGAATCTGGATGGGAAAGTTGGTACAATTAGCCCGGCAAGATAAAGTATTCCAGATTTACCAAATGTAGTGACATCCCAGGACTAGGGTTGAGCCTGTATCCCGCCCTGTACCCGCCCACACTCTTCTAACCTGGCAGGGAGTGGCCGCGAGGCAAAGAAGACTGCAGCTGGATCGGCAGGGAGGACAAGAAGAAGGAGGAGCAGCCATCTCTAGAGGTAAGTAGCTACGAGACATGTTAGTTTAGCCTCCCATTAGAATGAATGGAGGTAGCCGGCGCGCAGGGGGTTAGGGCTGTGTGTCGGCTGCTTCCATTCATTCCTATGGAACTGCAGCGGAGCCTTCACACTGAGTATACACTATATACTCAGTGTGAAGGCATTTTGCCGATCGGAATCCGATTTTTTCCAAACACGATCGCTCAACCCTACCCAGGACATAAGTGTGAATTTATCACACTTTATGCAACATTTAATACATTTTGCTCAAATTATGCCAATCTGCACAACAATCTTTAACAATAAATTCCCCATAGTAATTTCAGTGTACAGAATTTTGAGCCAGAAGTACAAATTGATACAAAAAAGAGCAGACGTATATCGCTGCATTCACATGACTCATGGGCAAAACAGCCATGAAAAGTGATTTTTGCATCCGAATGGTAAAGGTTTACACAAATCCATCATAGATTTGAGTCTATTGGGGGATCTGTGAAAACTGGTAAAAAAGAACGTGCTATTTTTTGACAATCTCTTAAAATGAACAGTCAAAAAAAATCAAGTAATAGCCCCATTCAGATGAGTTGATCATCATTCAGCCGTCATTCAGCCATTTGACAACCGTCACATGACCATGAAAGTTGTTCTTGTGAAGATAGCTTTAGGCTAATGATCCGAACTAGCAATATCATAGGGATAATACACTGAGGCAGCAGCTGACTTCCTAATTACATCATGGAAGACAGATTTGCATATTCTTCCCATGGTCCCTTGCGAAGTGGAGTGCTAAAGGCTTAATAAGTCGCCACACACCTATATGGTGGTCTCTCCCCAAGGAGTGACAATGTCCCCTTAACCTAGGGATAATACAGACATATTATAGTCATAACTCAACATATTTATAAATGAAATTGGTTCCACAACATGTGAACAGTAAAAATCTTTCCATATTTCTAAATTTTCAGTTTTTCTGAATGGGTTCTCCTTCTGGCTTACAAATACTAATACAAAACACTAACCAAATACCAATTAAAATTTAATGGTGATATGATATATGCAGCTTACACTAAACACGTCAGTGATGTCAGTGTAATTGGTCACATGGTCTGTCTGCATCTCAGTCTCATTTAAGTGAATGGGGCTGAGCTGTAATGCCAAACTCAACTGCTGTGCAGTGAGGCTGAGCTGCAGCCGTTTCTAACAGTTAATCGATTGTGGTTTCAGGGGTTGGATTTACACTGATCTAATACTGATGACCTATTCTAAGGATAGGTCATTTATATCATAATCTGGAAATACTCCTTAAATTCAGTTCATTTCTATGTAAGATCTGGCTGCATAGATAATACTGCATACAGTCACCCACATGCCGGTGCACAGTCTTAGTTAGAACTTAAGCTTGAATTTTCTGGCTTCTTATTCTTGAAGGGATAAATCTGACAAGTCTGCAGTTATTAAACGTACACTTATGCTGCAAATACTAACTTAGAACATTTAGAAATTTACAACCAGTCCATTCCATTGTGGTACTTACTGAATTAATGATCCCTCCCAAAGCCTTAAATCCACCTTCAACAGCAAACACATGTTCTTCTGAGTCAGCAATTTTTATCAGCTTTAGGAAATAAATGGAAAGTGTTTAGAAAGCAAATACTTAGATATGTGTCATGTCAAACTGATGCTGGATGAAGCTCATTTCTATACTATTAAAAATAAGGTTAATGAAATTCACTAACACTGGTAGGATTTTTTTTCATTCTACTCCTTTATCCATCTGTTAACTCCAATACATGGAATCATGGAAACAATACAAATAATTTTAATAAACCAATAACAGTAACAAAATTAGATGCAAAAGAAATAATGGAGATGACACAAAGGGGAAATTATATACAATTAAATTCAAGAAACTATAACTACCGTGTATACTCGAGTATAAACCGACCCGAGTACAAGCCGAGGCCCCTAATTTTACCACAAAAAAATGGGAAAACTTATTGACTCGAGTATAAGCCTAGGGGTGGAAATACAGCAGCCATTGGAAAATTTCAAAAATTAAAATGGTCAGAGTTTTTGGGTGCAGTAGTTGCTGGGGAAGGGGAGGGGGTGTTTTGGTTGTCTGTCTGTCCCTTCCCTGAGCTTGAGGACTGTTTCCCCCCCCCCCACACACTTGGAATTCAGCCTGGCTGAATATAGGGTATCTGCAGTGCTCCTATTAACCCCTTCCCGACAGAACAGGAGCACTGCAGATACCTAATCTGTATGTGTTTCACAGTCATTTTCTACTTTTCTATGTATTCTAGTTAAGGGAGGGATTTAGAACTTTTATTTATTTTTATTTTTTTTTCTTATTTCTTTGGATGTAATGCCTAATTACGTTGCATACATTTAAATAAATTCAAAATTTAATTACCAAGTTGTAACCACATCCCGTAGCAGCCATTTTTTAATTTTAATTTTTTACTCCTCCCCCCCTTTCAAAAGCCTTAACTTAATTTTTGTGATACAAATTGTATTTTTTTTCTGTTTGTGTTCAGCTCCAGGTTTTGACTAACTGATGCAAGAATGCCTAATGGCACCTAAGACCTTATGCACATGTCAGCGTTTCGGATTTGGTTTATACTGATGTGTGAGAATAAGGCCTTACACCACTGACCACTGATTTAAGGGAAAGATAGATGCTTGTATCTAGAGCTGAAACTTGGAGCATTTTTATAATGAAACATGTTTGGAAATGGATGTTATCTAACGAAACCGAAGAAAATTTTAGAAAATTTGGCTTTGTGAATTTTGGCTTTGTGAACCATAGTATTCAATCACAGAAGAGCTTTTATTTTATCACAAGTAAAAAAAAAAGGGCGCTAAGGGTAAGGCCTGTTTCACATCTGCGTTCGGTATTCCGTTTGGGGAGTCCACTTGGGGACCCCCTGAATGGAATACCGAATGCATTAAAAAGTGCTAAGCAATGAAAACACACAGACCCCATAGACTGCACGAGTCATGCGGAGAGGAAAGTACTGCTTGGGTATCAATGTCAGTTCTACATTCCAGACCAGAACACTTTTCCCTTCACTTGCATATGAATAAAACAGGGATTTACATGAAAATGGGGCTCCAAAGTTGAACAACAGTCATATTTGAATCACCTCTACAAGGTACTGGGAATAGGTTTATAACCAATTTACTGCTGTCATACTCCATAGAAGATTTGCATATATTGCAGAAAACAAATCAAAATTCTGGTTCTTTAACCCCTTCCCAAATCTGCCGTACTAGTTCTATACAGCAGACACCAAGCACTAATACCCGCAATCAGTGCCCACACTGATCGCAGGCATTGGCCCCTCTGCCACCTCTGTCAAAGCTAACCGAGTCGCCACTTTACTGGCAGTACCGGGGCACCGCCATTTTCCCAGGAATCGCAGGCACTTGGAGCAAGTTCCAGGGCTGGCATCCTGTTTCTATGACAGCCGGGAGCCTTGTGAAGTCTCCCCAGCCAGTCAATATATGCTTTCTATTGCAGGCTACTGTGTGTAGCCTGAAATAGAAATACCGGATTTTTGCAATGCATTAGCATTGTAATACATTGCATTAGTGATCAGACACCCTGGGGCTCAAGACCCTTAGGAGGTCTAATAACTGCAAAAAAAAAATAAAAAAAAAAAATAAAAAATATATATATATATATATATATATATATATATATATAATAAAAAAGTATTAAAAATTCTAATTGCACCCCTTTTCCTAGAACACATATAAAAGTACTTAAATACGGTGAAACACACACGTTAGGTATCCCTGTGTCCAAAAACACCTGCTCTACAAATCTATAAAAATATTTTCCTGTACGGTAAACGCCATAGCGGGAAAAAAGTGAAAAGTGCCAAACTGCTGTTTTTTTCACTGTTTTGCCTCTGATAAAAATTTGAATAAAAAGTGATCAAAGCGATAGTAATTCTTCAAAATGGTAGAACTAAAAAGTACATCTAGTCCCACAAAAAAAGATGCCCTATGCATCCCCATACACGGAAGTATAAAGCAGTTATGGGTGTCAGAATGACTTTTAGAAAAAAAAATTTAGGCACAATTTGGATTTTTGTTAAGGGGTTAAAATGTAAGTAAAACCATAAAATTTTGTCTCTCTGGAATTGTACCGAAACATAGAATACAGGTGACATGTCATTTTGACTTCACAGTGAACGCGGTAAAAAAGAAGCCTGTAAGAAAGTCGCACAAATGCACTTTTTCTTCAAATCTACCCCATTCTAAAAAAAATTTCTAGTTTCCCAGTACATTGTACTATGCTAAAGGCTTAACAAGTCTCCACACACCTATATGGTGGTCTCTCCCTAAGGAGTGACAATATCCCCTTAACCCTGTCTAAGCCTCTCACCTCTACCAGGTTATAGTCCTCTCTACATCGGGCTGAAGAGATCCAAGTAGATCGAAACAGCTGTCCTCGATTGAGAGACTATACCTGGTAATAATCCCAGCGTCATTGCTAAACAAAGGCCTCTTGGAAGGTCGGGCATGATGCTAAAGGGAGCAGCCATTATTGGGTTATTTCACTGGAATCCTGTCATAAGACAGGCTTGCACATTCCAGTGAGCGCCCTCTATTGGTTTGCAATACTGAGGCAGCAAACTGTCTTCCTAATTACATCATGGAAGACAGATTTGCATATTCTTCCCATAGTTCCTTGCAAAGTGGAGTGCTAAAGGCTTAACAAGTCTCCACACACCTATATGGTGGTCTCTCCCTAAGGAGTGACAATATCCCCTTAGTACATTGTACAGAATAATTCATAGTAGCATCATGAAGAATAATTTGACCCGCAAACATTAAGCCCTCATATGGCTCTAAGAGAGGAAAAATAAAAAAAAGTTATGGGGTTTGGGAGGGGGGGGGGGTCAAACAATGAAAATTGAAAAAAGCCCGCAACAGGAAGAGGTTAAAGGTTTAGCAAAAGATGCCAGATGAAAACATCTCTGGCAGCCAATAGAGTCTGTACTTCAACACATGGAGGATGTGTACCTCCATACTAAGGTGCCATACAGCCTTCCTGTAGTGCCATGTGCATTAACATGCACATCTAAGTAAAAGTGATTCAACGTACACATTCATTTTGTACTAACCTGATCATACTTGAAATCCAAAACTCCAACACAGTAGACTCTTGCTCCCATAACTCGAGCTTTATCAGCCTGCAATAGCAGAAAGTTCACAATAAAAAGAAAACATTGAGCAACATTGCTAACCAAGAACAAAGACTAACCAAAGATATAGAATAGCACTCACCTCTTTTACCGTCAACACAGGAATCTGGTCAGCCAGTTTTCCATCCGTCAACGCAATAATAATAGTGGCAGTACTTCTTCCCCCTGCTTTCTCAATCTGCTCATTTGCCTAAAACAATATTGTTTATTAGGTTGATGTTTTCTGGTGGAATTATTGCATATTTGTGCATTTATCATGGAATATGCTCACTAATCACAACTCATCATTGACATTTTGTGTTTCTTGCAGTTAACAAAGGAATAATCCTCACATAATTGAAGCATGCTACATGGGTGTATTCGGTCCATGAAATATGAACCTAACATTGGCCATATTTACTTGACCAAACACCAAGCTTGGACCGGGACTCCAAGCATCAAGACCCTGCTTCCTGGGGACTATTCCATCATACTGTAATTATGTTTTCAGTGCAGAACAGTAGTCTCATGGGGAGGAAGAAACTCCTAGTATCATAGCCTCACAACATTTGACAACTGGTCTAAGGGAGATGAGGCATCTACATTTTTATCAGCATAAACATGCCCCTTTGTTGCAGGCTATGTCCTGTTTATATGCCTCCTTTTGTGGACTTGGCTCCATCTCCTGATAACATGACATCACAGTGCAATACACACAAAACTACAAAGGAGTGTTGGTTTTTGGTAGTCTTCTGCACTGCTGGGAAATTTGCCAACACTTCTGGGAGTGAGGATCCCTTTTATCTGGAAGCCTCACACGCATTCTGAATTACTAAGAATGCTGTACCCAACTAAAATTGGGAGACAGAAATTTGTCGCTAGAAACTAGCAGCAGTGGGAAAAACTAAATGACTTGATCCTCTAAGTGCAAGATAAAAGCAAGGTGTTATAAAATAGTATCACATTCTTAATACTCTATATCCTAAAAGGTCTTTTTAACAGCTCTGGAAAAAATTAAGAGACCACTGCAAAATTTTCAGTTTCTCTGATTTTTCTCTTCATTGGGATATTTTGGAGTAAAATGTCCATTGTTCTTTTATTATATAAACAACTGACAACATGTCTCCGAAATTCAAAGCAAACCATTTTCTATTTATTTGCAGCAAATGAGAAATTGTCAAAATAATAAAAAAGAAACAGTACTGTCAAACCTCAAATAATGCAAAGAAAACAAGATCATATTCATTTAGAAACAACAATACTAATGTTTTAACTCAGGAAGAGTTCAGAAGTCAACATTTGGTGGAATAACAAGGATTTTTAATCCCAGCTTTCATGCGTCTTGGCTTTCCACCAGTCTTTCACACTGCTTTTGGGTGACCTTATGCCACTCCTGGCACAAAAATGTAAGCAGTTCTTCTTTGAAGGCTTGTGACTATCTTCCTCTTGATTACATTCTAGAGGATAGGGCTCAGGTATGGAGATTGGGCTGGCCATGACAGGGTCTTCATGTGGTGCTCCTTTATCCACACATGGATTGACCTAGCTGTGTGGCATGGCACATTGTCCTGCTGGAAAAACCAGTCCTCAGAGTTGGGGAACATTGCCTTAGCCAAAGGAAGCATTTCATCAATGAGAAGGAAAGGAGAGCCAGGCTGAAGTTTGCAAAAGACCATAAGGATTGGACCATAGAGGACTGGAGTAAGGTAATCTTCTCTGATGAGTCTAATTGTAAGCTTTGTCCAACACCAGTTTGTCTAATGGTTAGACGGAGACCTAGAGAGGCGTACAAGCCACAGTGTGTTGGACCCACTGTGAAATTTGGTGGAGAATCTGTGATTATCTGGGGATGCTTCAGCAAGGCTGAAATTGAGCAGGTTAATGTTTGTGAAGGACGTATGAATCAAGCCACATACAAGTTTATCCTGGAAAAACACTTGATTCCTTCTGCTCAAGCAATGTTCTCCAACTCTGGGGATTGTTTTTCCCAGCAGGACAATGCACCATGCCACACAGCTAGGCCAATTAATATGTGGCTGAAGGAGCACCACATCCAGACCCTGTCATGGCCAGCCCAATCTCCAAACCTGAACCCCATTGAAAATCTCTAGAATGTATTCAAGAGGAAGACGGATAGTCACAAGCCATCAAACAAAGAAGAACTGCTTATATTTTTGTGCCAGGAGTGGCATAAGGTCACCCAAAAACAGTGTGAAAGACTGGTGGAAAGCATGTCAAGACGCATGAAAGCTGTTAATAAAAATCATGGTTACTCGGGGCAATACAGTGGCTCAGTGGTTAGCACTGCAGCCTTGCAGCGCTGGAGTCCTGGTTACGAATCCTGCCAAGGACAACATCTGCAAGAAGGTTGTATGTTCTCCCTGTGTTTGTGTGGATTTCCTCCCATACTCCAAGGACATACTGATAGGAAAAAAAAAAGTACATTGTGAGCCCTATATGGGCTCACAATCTACATTATAAAATAAAAATCCTGGTTATTCCACAAAATATTGATTTCTGAACTCTTCCTGAGTTAAAACATTAGTATTGTTGTTTCTAAATGAATATGAACTTGTTTTCTTTGCATTATTTGAGGTCTGAAAGCACTGCTTTTTTATTATTTTTGACGATTTCTCATTTGCTGCAAATAAATACAAAATTTTTTGCTTTGAATTTCAGAGACATGTTGTCAGTAGTTTATATAAGGGCCCCTTCACACAGCGTAAGCCGGCTTTACGAGCGCTCCCATTGAAGTGAATGGGAAGTGTTTAGAAGCGCTCGCGTGTACGGCTCAGAATGAGCCGAGCGCTTACACCGTGTGAAGGGGCCCATAAAAGAACAATGGACATTTTACTCAAAAATATACTAATGAAAAGAAACTGAAAATTTTGTAGTGGTCTCTTAATTTTTTTTTTCCAGAGTTGTACTTTATTAAGTAATTTTGGCCCCAGTCAATGAAACACTGCATTTCTTTATTCTTCCCCTCGCTTCTGTATTGAGAGATATTCCTGCCTCTCACTAAGTAATTGTGTATGGAGTAGGGGCTTGGAGCAGGGACTTTGTGAACAGTAAAGAAAATTACGGTAAAGGAGGGTCACTTCAAACAGTTATATCTCGGGCATTATAAAATATACAAACTTGCTTTTGGTGTCATAAGAAAGACACCAAAAGCAAGACACAGTTGGGAATAGGATATTTATATCCAGCCACATAATACAGATTATATAAATATCCCAACTGGATTTCAAACAGTTATATCTCTGGAAATAATATAGATAGCACTGCCAATTATTGTGAATATCCTGTTTCATATGACACCAAAAATTCGTATGTTTTATAACGCTCAAGATATGAGTCTCTCCTACCCTCATTTTCTCTAAATGTTACACAGCGCAATACCTCAATCCCATACTCCATACACAGTTATTCAGGGGGAGGCAGAGAAATCAAGGGAAATAATAAAGAAATGCAGGATTTCACTAAAAGGAGCCACCATCTGTTAATAATGTGCATTACAAAGTTTATTAATGACACAAACACTGCCAGAAAAGTTTTCTGAATGTTTAGTTACGCTTTAATTTGACAACGCTGCACCTCGCCCTTTGGATTTTTACTTTTTTTTAATCCTTCTCACGGAAGCAGTCAGTTGACTTCCGCACTTCCGTATTGAGGATGACATATTTCAAGTAGTTACCTTTATTAGTGCTTTTCAATCTAAGTGGCTTAATTTGCATTTCCTATTCCAATGTTACTAGGAACATGCAAATATGTATCTTTTATTAAAAAAAAATCTTGGTGCCAGATAAAATTAGAAGAGTTGTGGCTTTCTGAGTGGGATATTAAAATGCAATATTAATATACTGTAGTAATTGAGCAAAATGTTCAAAGTTTGGAAAAATAAAGGGAAAAGCTCTAAATGATAACAGGTTGTCAACTGGGGTAGAAATATAGTCTGTGGTCTGTTCTAAGTTAATAAGGAATGACGTCGTCACCAGATGCTGTTCAGCTATATTTAGAATTTCACAATAGAAATGAAAACCACATGCCTCTCTGCTACATTTGCTGATTCACAGATCATTCTCAACTAATTTGCCTTGAATTGCATTGAAAATGATCAGACAGAATAACTTTTGTACTATTTGCCTTAATATGTAGAAGCGTGACTCTGAACTTAATAGCAGAGACGTTTTAGCTGAGTAAAATAGTGAAAGCATGTAATACGGTAATACGCTTTGTATCAATGTGGTCATATGACCATACAGTAATGGACATAGAGGGAATAAAGCTTGGCTTCATAGTCACTGAATGGAGGTTTGTAAAATGAAACTCATCCTAGGCCACATAGTGCACTATATTGTTTATTCCGGGCCTACATGGAATCATTTTCCATTGACTTCTAACAACAGCAACAACTCAAATATATAACTAAGAATTGTAATATCATATATAATATATTTCCCTTATCACCAAATACACCCTATAGCGCGTGGTATCTTTGTGATAACATTAGTACATTACTCTTTTCAATTCACTATATATTATTTAATAATTTTATTTATTTTTTTGTTATTTAACTTTACAATCTATTTTTCAAATATGTTCAATCTGCTTGCAGCTATTTTTTCTGAATCTTGAGCCACTCAATCTGCACCTATTTCTGACTGTTAAGATTGACACCAGACACCTCGATTGCTCTATCAATATATTGAAACACAAGAAGAGTCATTTGATGTGTAACCACTTGCAATGAACATCTTCTCAGTGAACAACTACAATACATCTGAATGTCTACCTGACAGTAGCACTCACGAATTTCAAAGATGGGATCGATTGATACTGTATATTTTCTCTAATTTTTCTCTAATGAGGGGCCCCCACAAAGTACAATCTGCTCCACAGTGGCCCCCACACAATACAATTTGCTCCACAGTGATCCCCACCCAGTACAATCTGCTGCAAAGTGGCCTCCACCCAGTATAATCTGTCCATAGATGGGTGCCCACAGAGAGGGCTCTGAGTGCCACCTCTGGCACGTGTGCTGTAGATTCACCATCACGGTTCTAGAATAATGTTCTAGACAATTAAAAGACATAGACATAAAACGAGATGGAAGACAGACACCATACATCTATCAATTAAAAACTTAGCATTTATTTTCCCTGTAAAAAAGATCAATTTATCCTCGAAAACCAAATATTTTATGCTCAAATGAGCTGATTAATTCTGTATGTTGCAATGTGTCCTGGATCTCATAAAGGAAGATTACAAAAGAGATTTGTGGACCTAGCCAAAAATGAATATATTAATAAATTGTTTCTCTCTGAGAGTTCAAATGCAGAACATTAGAAAATAATAATCCAAAATTGTGTCAAATTATTCAGAGTTGTCCTCAAAGGAACCCCAAATCAGAATAATACCAGGGACTGTATTTTGAGCGCCTATCCTTAGGGGTGGATCTAGCCTCTCTGCTACCTCAGGCGACTTATAGAAAGTCCCCAACCCAGTGATCTTTGGTTCTTTGATGGGGTCCCCCTAAAAATGTAGGCCACTCCCCCAACACATTTGCAGTCCAGAAAATCCACTTACATGCCACACACAATATACCACCACCTTCACTGGCCCACACCGTATATTATCCTTTTTACTGAACCCCTCACAGAATAACATACCCTTTATTGGCCCCCACACAATATAACACCCCTTCACTGACTCCCACAAAGTAACATACAAGGTATACTGAACCCTTTACAGGCTTATGCACAGTATATTTTCCCTTTTAAAGTCCCCACACATAATATCGCCCACTACTTTTTGACACCCACAGAGTATATTGTCCTTTCTTAGGCACCCAAATAGCATACTGTCCTCTTCTTTTTGGACCCCAAGCAGTATATTGAAACTATGTCCAACTGATTAGTGGGGGTCCTGTGTGTCAGACCCTTGCCAATCACATATTGATAAACTATACTAAGGGTAGAACATCAATGTAAAAGTCCTGGAAATCCCCTTTAAAGGGATTGTACTGTATTAGAAAACCATTGCTACTTGCTGTCACACAACTTTGTCTATATGTCTAAGCGGCATTAAAATGAGCCATTGCAGTCAGCAGCAAATGCCTTGATTATACCTATGGAAGCCAAGACTAGATGCAATACTAGCAAAGACATGGGTTGCAAGATGATATTTTTGTTAGACATATACTATACAAAAATACTAAGATACATTTAGGAATAGTTCTGGAAGCAGATAAAGCATCACATATTGAGAACTTACTAGCATAAAGCCTTCATGCATGTATGTTTCTCCAGCTGGGGTTACTTTACTCAAATCCTGAAGTCCTTTATTAATTTTGGTTCTGTAAAAAGACAAGACACAAGCTACATTTTAGTTATACATTTTATTTATACACATTTTTAAAGTAGATCTCCATCCCCCTGCTCACAAGACTCTCAGCTGCAGTGAAACGGAGGGGCAGGTAGGCTTGTGTAAAGAACATCATGCAAATCTGCCCATATTGCCCATCCACTGCACTATACTTATACTCTGCTGGATTAAAGTAACAACAAAATATGGGGCAGATTTCTGACTGCCATATATCTTGAGTCAAAATAAGAAAAAAACAGCACATATTATCTTAAGTGACTATAAAATGTAATAGTAAAGGGAACAAAATATACCTCAACCGACATTATAATGAGGTCAAAGTAGATAAAGCGATTTTACTGTAAGCCCAGGCTGCATTTTAATGTGGCCAGTGCATCTTAGTCAAGTACAGAAGGTTATTGAGTGCACAATGTGTCAGCTTTAATGTATACTATAAGGTAAAGAGTATGGGGACAGATCTCTTGAACAATAAGAGTAGGTGGGGGCAACAGGGTGGCTCAGTGGTTAACCTTGCAGTGATGGAGTCCTGGGATTGAATTCTGCCAAGGACAACATCTGCAAGGAGCTTGTATGTTCTCACTGTGTTTGAGTGGATTTCCTCCCATACTCCAAAGACAAATTGATATGGAAAAATGTAGATTGTGAGCCATATATATATATATATATATATATATATATATATATAGGTGTTTCATTCAACTCCACTACACAGATGTATAAACTCTAGCACCTAGCCATTCAAAAAATTAGTGAAACAATGGCCTATTCTAAAAAGTCCAGTGAATTCCAGCATGGTACTAATATAGGATGCCATTACGCAACAAGTCAGTTTGTGAATATATCTCCTAGATATTCCATGGTCAACTGTGAGTGGCATTGTTGCAAAGTAAAAGAAGCAGCAGCAGCAATTTGACCCCCAACTGGCAGGCTATGTCTGACCATGTTACAGAGTGGGGTCACCAAGTGCTAAGACACATGGTGCATAAAAGCTATTTTCCACTTGTTAATCTACTGACTTAATAATGGCAGAGCTTCAAAATAGGATCTTCATGGCATGGGTTTCGATGGCCGAGCAACTTGCAAGCCTTTCATTAGGTAAAGCACGCCACCACTGGACTCTGGAGTAGTGTAAACATGTTCTGTGAAGTGACAAGTTATCCTTTTCTACCTGGCAGTCTGATGAACGAGTCTGGGTTTGGTGAATGCCGGGAAAACTCTTGGCCTAGGTTCCTCAGTTTCAGTGAACCAAGGTTCCAACTCTGTGAACTAACTGAGCTTCTAACTTGGGAAGGTTTTTTCTGGTCCAGCACAACTTTGTGCTGTTCCACTATGTTCCACTATACAAAGCCTGGTCCATAAAGGCATGGCTAGGTGAGTTTGGTACAGAAGAATGTGACCTGAATAGTGCTGACTTCTGATCTCACCACTTTTGTGTTTAACTACAAAGGAGACAGCAAGCCAGGCCATCTTGTTTTACAAGAGTGTCTGACCTTAGAAATGTTTTTCACCATGAATGGGCAAAAATTGCCAAAAATTTCTGTACATCCAGACTGTTCCAGGTGACCTGGACTTTGTATTTCACAAAGTATATTTGCAGACTCATATCTTTTATATGATTTTTTTAATGATTTTGTAAAACATTTTACTATAGAGTTACTCATTAAACTATATGAAAACTTAATAGGTATGTAAAACTTGTGAATCAAAGGAGTTCACATGACGTCTTCATACAGCTAAGCAGAGCCAAGACACACATTCATGACCCCAGCAGCATTGCTAAGATTGTAAAGGATTTGGGACTGAGCCCCAACGCATATGTACTGAATTCTCAACCGCAAACATATCCCAGCAAACACTCTCATACTATCCCAAAACAGTACAATGCCCCCTTAGTGGTTCCCACACACAGTATGATGTAAACTGAGAAACCTGCACTAAATTGTCCCTTTATGGCCTTACCACATAGTATAACGCCCAATCCATTGCTCCACACACAGTATAATGCCCTCTCAGTGGCCCCATATAAAGGCATCATTATAGGCAACCAAGACAGTTTTTCTTTTAGACAAATTTCATAAATCTGTACATGGATAATGCAAAAAGTAATGCTGCAGGGAAAAAACATATATACAGCAGGGCAAACCATGGAGCTCCATAGTATAAGATAATATTAGGCCACATTTAAATGATCACTAACTTTTCAAGAAATTTTGCATAAATTCTGCAAATTCTATAAAAAATTACCAGAAAGAAATCCCTAATGCCTCTTATTTCTCTGCTCCCCTCCTTCTGACAAACTCAGTTCCTGCAAATGCAGTATACTCTATTTTACACAAATGTAGCTGGCAGCATATGTTGCTACATGAGTCATTCTTCAGATGAACAAGGAGGAAGCAAAGCTTTTCTTACTGGTGTAAGTCTAGTATATAATAAAATCACTATCATTGGGTTTTTCACATTGTCACTGGCAATTGTCAGCAGGATTAGAATAGCACCACTGGAATTTGTTAGTAGGCTCAGCACAAGACACATAGCAGCAGACACTCCGACACAGTGCAGTTTGACTGGCAACAAGATAATTATATAACTGGCACTGGAATATCTCAGTATCTACGGGACTTGGCACCAAGATTAGAAAAATACCATTGTCAGAAAACATTGGGGTAAGAACTGTATTACTTAATTTGGCTATTATGTCAGGATCACTTAACTGTTCTAAATTAGTACAGAATTAAACTGGTTCCTGCCGATCCTGAATATATTGTAGACCTTAGACCAAAGGAAAGGTAAGTCTCCTGTCATACAGCTCAATGGGATGAGCTCAAAACTTAGGATCAAAATCAATTTGAATTTGTAATTAAATATTTAATAGTCAATAATCCCTTAAAGGATGGCTCAAGTTATGCTTGTGAGTTTCTGTTCTTTCCTTACAAGAGCCATAACATTTTTATTTTTGTTGACAAAGCCATAAGAGAGCTAGTTTTTTTTATCTATCACAGGAAAGATCAAAACTTAAACATAACTCCCAACTTTGAAAGGACAGAAAGAGGGAAAAAATTAGTGGTGCGCTATGCATGCCACGGCAAATTTAGTTCCACCCACTTCTATGTTGACTTCACCCATTCTCATCTACTTTTCCATGTGCCTCCACCAATTTAATGTCTCCTCTTCATCTGTCACCAGCTTAATTCTCCCCTTCATCAGCCACCAGTTTAGTGTCCCCCATTATCTGCCCCCAGTTTAATTATCCAATTCATCTGTCTTCAGTTTAATTTCCCCTTCATCTGCCCTAGTTTAATTGCCTCTTCATCTGCCTTCAGTTTAATTGCTCTCTACATCTGCCCCCAGTACCCCCTCCTGCTCACAGATGCTGTCTCCTCTTTCCTCCTTATCGTCCATCAGTCTCCTTTCCCAGATTCCTCTTTCTGCGTAACACCTCAATGTCCTGTAGTATCCAGAATAGCTCCGCCTCACACAAGCCCTCTAGGATAGCATCTACCTTTAACCTACCATTTAACCTTTACCCTACCCTAGCAAAGTTTAACAGCAATTTGTTAAAATTAAGTTCGTTAAAACGGTTCATGGGCATAGAGGGACTTCAGGGGCATAGCGGGCCAAACCATAAAGCTATCTGGGATGGCGGGCTAGCAGTGTAAAATCGGGACAGTCCCACTGGATCTGGGACGGTTGGGAGCTATGCTTAACGATAAAAAAATTATTAAAATATAACTATTAATAGACCCATGAAAAGACCAAGAAACCTTAACCCCAAAATGTCATACAGATAATTGTGATTGCATATAACAAAAGTGTGCAACGTAACAAGGTAAATGTTTGTACCCAAAGAGATTAAAAATATTAATGTAGATAGTATGATACCAATAATGCCTGCCCAATCTTTAGGGTAATATTAAAACCAGTGAAGCAGCGACCTTTTTGTGGGGTTATTAAAAGTTATACTTTCTTTCTTTTTTTTTTTTTTCCTTTTTTGTAGATTGTGAGCCCACATAGAGCTCACAATGTACATTTTCCCCTATCAGTATGTCTTTTTGAAATATGGGATGGAAATCCATGCAAACACGGGGAGAACATACAAACTCCTTGCAGATGGTTTTTTGCCCTTGGTGGGATTTGAACACCAGGACTCCAGCGCTGCAAGGCTGCAGTACTAACCACTGAGCCACCGTGTGGCCCCAGTTATACTTTAATAGTGGTTGTTATCTTTAGACTTTGATCTCTCCTGTGATAGCCTTAATAAGTAAAAAGTCTTACCAGTTCCTCTTAGGGAAATCACATTTTTTTGGAGGAGAGAGGTGACTAAAAAAAAACAAACCTGTAATTTGGGCATTGTGATTTTTTTTTCCGTTTTCTATCTGTACATTATAGATAGTTTTAAATTTTAATAGCTCTGGTATTTTAAAAATAAATACACTAATTATGCTTATTTTTTATGTATCTTATCTGTACATTTTGGAAAGGAGAGATTTTAATTTATGTATATATTTTAAACTTTTATTTTAAATTTATTGTCAGTATCCTTTGTGAATATGAACATGCAATTGTTTGACCGCCCATACAATATAATGCAATGCATTTGTGCTGCACCATTTACCAATGTTCTATTACCCAAGCTTATGACATGGTATAGCAGAACTAAAACAATGGAAGACAGAGAGACTTCAATAAGCTTTTGGCTTCCATTACTGTGTGTTCCATTGCTATTCACTGCTGTTAGTGGCAGTTGTCAGCTGCACCATATACCCAGTACCTACCACATAGGGCATGGACACAGCTCTGGAGCCTATGCCATATTATAGAAATGTGTATCTGTGTCACGTACAGAAGATTGTACTAAAGAGGACCTTTCATGTCCTCGGGCACATGTGGTTTTATACACTGTGTCATGGCTGGGCGATAAGGAACGCCCCCTTTGACAGTACAGCGCTACGGACTCTACTGTCAGGAGGGGTGTTCCTCACAGACGGTCAGAAATGCCCTTATGACACTGAAGAGCTACGGTAACAGCACCGATAGCTCTTCACCGGGGCGCATAACAGGAAAGCCAATAATGTTCTGAATTCAGCGCACTGTCAGCTTTCTAGCGGTATATAAAACCACATGTGCCCGAGGACATGAAACATCCTCTTTAAGTGTTTTTAAGATTTTCCCAGGACTAATACACTTGAAAGCAGTACAAACACAGTTGTGCATATGGAAGAGTTACTTTGCCTTAGATATCACTAAGAGGTACAATGCTGCCATATGTTCCAGTTCTCATGATGAACATGGGTTCTGTGATTGGACCTCAATCTCCTAAACTATTTTAGTGCCAGAAAACCAGTAATGGCATTTATGAGAGATCCATTATAAGTTTTCTAAATTCAACTGTAAGTTGTTGGTTGTGATTTTTTAATACACTCAAAGTCATAAGGTATCCATGAACATGAAATTTTGTGGTAAGAGTTGTACAAAAAGCCCCTACAGTTCCAAACAACGTAGCCATGTGTCTTGGTGCTTTGGATGCCATGCAATGAAATATGCTACAATATTTATACTTAGAGTGAAAAAAATTGTTACTGTACATTCATATAAAATTAGAGGTTTATTCATTTAGATCCATGGGGGTTTAATCACATGAACCTGAAGCCCGGTTCACATCCACTTGGGTACACCCTGAACATAATACCAAACACATTGACAAGCAGTGAACTTATGAAAGCACACAGACCCCATAGACTATAAAGGGGTCTGTGTGTTTTCCACATGGTGTCTGCACGGAACATGGAGAGAGAAAAGTACTTCATGAACTACTTTTCTCTCCAAATAACTCACGTGGAGACCGCGCCGAAAACACTCGGATACCATTATAGTCCATGGGGTCCACGTGCTTACATTGCTCACCACCTGTCAATGCGTTCGGTATTCCGTTCAGGGGGTCACCAAGCAGACTCCCCGATTGGATTACCGAATGCAGATGTAAACCAGGCTTCAGTCCACAGCCCCAACTAGCAAGATTACAGTGGGGAGAAGTCTGCATGAAGCAACAGTTCAGTGTACATACAACTATGGCAGTTATGAACATCACAATCCACCATTTTTCTATATTGTATGGTCCTTAATAGGTTATAGAGAACCTGTAACTATTTTAATTTTGTAATGATCCTATTGGAGTATGAATATCCTCTAGACAATGCCAGGGGTTACCCATTTAATTCTATAAATGTCTGTGCAGGACAAACTGGAGCTACAAAAATGTGTCTAAATTATGATTGGAATCCATTGGAATTTTTTGTCAAGTTCATCTTTCACCCCAGTCATTTTATTACAAGTACTGACGCTTTCTCTATGTGTACAAATTGCATTGGTAGAAAGTTTTCAAGAATTAAGCCCTCCTTCCCCAGTTAATGTAGAGGCAACCACTACCATTGTCTAAGCCTAGGGACCTAATTATTTCAAAGTTTTATCCACTAAACCTGACTACAGTTAAAACTTTAATTACTTAATCACGCCTAGACATCTTGTAATGTTATGGTATAAAGAAATTAGCCAAACCCATAAAACATAATAATATAATTGTTCTAGAGAACTTGGATCATAGAAGATAATTTAATATGACAAACCCTCTTCCTTCTTTCCTGGTAAGCATGTTTATCATTGGGAAAATGGATCAGGAAATGAAGCAGAAATTCATAGATATAAAATAATAATAATTAATAAGTCACAGTATAAAACCTTATTTTATTTTCTTAAAATACATGTGTATATAGAATGCAGGGCTTGGCATACCATTGTTACATACTTTTGTGCACAGATGTTTCTATGTATCAACTGAATGGCTAAATGTCTGGAAAAATATTTGTTGAATCTGCATCAAAATTGCCCGCCAACGTTAGCTTGGATTGATTTGGCAGACAATGAAATTTGCTGTGTATTAATTAAAGCAGTTTCGCAGTGTACATATTTTGTTTTGTACTTTCATGGTGTGCTATTTTGACATGATGTATTTTTTTAAATAAAAAATTAATGTAAATAATATTTGACCAGAAATTGTGAACATAAGAAAAAAAAAATATATACTTCTGTTATATTCTATTAAATAACATTATGAAATCATATGCAACATTAGAAATCCTAAGCAGAACGAAATACTACCGTCAACAACAGCTCATTTATCCTAGTGTCCTTCTCCTTGTATAAGTTATGCTAGGTTCACACTAGCATTGGCTGTCCATTGTTCTGATCCATTGAAAGGACCAGAACAATGGACAGATGGGCCAACAAAACAGTTACATATAGAGGTCAACGGACCTTATTGATGCTGATTTCAGGTAGACATTGCAACAGAGTCTCCCATGGGCACTCTAGGGAGAATGTGAACATAGTACTACTTGTTAAAAAGGTTTACAACATTTTTTCCTGCTCTTTGAGAATTTCAAGGAGCCTTCCAAAGAAAGGAAGACCTTTCTAACATTGATGGCCTATCTCTTTTCTCACGGGACGGAGAAAGAAAAGCTCTCAATTATGTCTACAGTTTGTACAGTGAGTGTATGTATTGCAGGGCTGTCCAATAGATTTCAAATGGACAGTACCTACATTATTATATATATTATGATACTACCAAAAGTGAGTGTTTTTCCAAGCCTCTACAAACCTTGAAAGACACATTACTAATACATATCTCAACACTGAAATACTGAAACACTGTAAGGTTATGCACATTGAGAAAGTTGCAGGTGTGGCTAAGATCTGCAAGTGATCACATTTTTAAAGAGGACCTTTCATTTCCTTGGGCACATGAGATTTTATATACCGCTAAAAGCAGACAGTACACTGAATTTAGCGCACTGTTGGTTTTCCGTTATGTGCCTTGGTGAAGAGCTATCAGTACATTTACTGAGAGCTCTTCACTGTCAGAAGGGTGTTCCTGACAGTCTATCTGCGAACGCTCCTCCTGACAGTACTGTGTGTACCGCTATATTGTGAGGGAGAGTTCCTTACCACCTAGCTATGACGCTGAGTGGTCAGGAACACCTCCCCAGTAGAGATGAGCGAACAGTGAAATATTCGAGATTCGATATTCGTTTCGAGTAGAGCCTCAATATTCGACTACTCGATCGAATATCGAATCCCATTATAGTCTATGGGAAAAATGCTCATTTCAGGGGAAACCGCTATTCGACTAAAGGAGAGTCACCAAGTCCATGAATAGCAGGAGGAGAGTGTTTAGGAGGAGCGCTGTGCAGTTAAAGGGCACGGACCCCATAAACTATAGACTTTAACTGCACAGTCTAAAATCGGACCACAATGGAGACTGCTGTGGTCTGATCTTAGACTCCGCCTCCTCACAGAACCAGCGTTGATTGGCCGAATGCTGTACACTGGCCAATCAACGCTGGTCAATTCATTCCTATGAGAAAAATTCAGCTCCCTCATAACAGCAAGCTGCCTGCTCCTAGAAAGGAAGAGCTTGCTGCAGAACCAGCGTTGATTTGCCGAATGCTAAACACTGTATAGCATTCTGCCAATCAATGCTGGTTCTGAATCGAATATTTACTGCAAATAACTAGTAGTATTCGATCGAGTACGAATATTTCGAATACCATAGAATTCGATCAAATACCTACTTGATCGAATACTACTCGCTCATCTCTGTTCCCCAGTACTTGTCTATGGATGAGTACTGCCAGGGGGGGAGGGGTCGTTCCTCACAGCTCTGAGTCATGGCTGGGCAGTAAGGAATGCCCCCTCACAATACAGCACTGTGGACAGATTTTCAGGAGGGACATTCCTAGTTACACTGTCAGGAACGCCCTTCTGACAGTGAAGAGCTCTCAGTAAATGTACCACTGAATTCAGCGCACTGTCGGCTTTCTAGCGGTATATAAAATTATTATTATTGTTTATTTATATAGCACCATTAATTCCATGGTGCTTTACATTTGTGCCTGATGACATGGAAGGTCCTCTTTAAACATCTACAGCAGCTAAGGACTGTGGCAAATGGGAGGGGCATAAACGCCAGATTGAATTCAACGCACTGTCGGCTTTCTAGCGGTATATAAAACCGCATGTGCCCCAAGTGATGAAAGGTCCTCTTTAAAGGCGAATGTGCTTTTTTTAAAAAAAAAAAAAATTTGATTAGCTTTCCCTAAGAAGAATCAATAAAAACATAATGTATTTGTTTTCTAGTTTTTACTAGCAGAGATTATGTATTATATGAAATGTTTTAGCAGTATTTATATATATGTTATAAGAAAATTCCTTCTCTGAAATCACATATTAAAAACCACAAATGTACACATTTTATGATGATGTTAGTTTTACTGTAAAACAATTACCACTTAGTTCCTAGTTTAGTAAAACACTCACCGTGGGGAATTTCATAAGAATTACTGGATAATAAGTCATTGTTCTTTTATTTAATTACATTAAAGGCATGACTGTGTGAATAAAGACATGGAGCCTATAACAGATTCTAAAGATATATGATGTGTTAGGAAATGCACGTCACGCACTTCTTATGTAAACAGGAGATGAGGATTTCTGAACACAGGAAATTAACAAACCTTAGAACAATGATGCAAAATGTATATGTGGTTCTGTTTTATAGTGATGTAAACAGTGTTTAGATGGGTATAGCATATTCTGTAACGTAGTTAAGAAATATTGCAAATCACGATAATGTGATGAAATACCGTATTGCTTCCTGAAACAAGTAACTAATGTCCTTCACAAGTAAAACAAATACATAGTAGAGAAACATTTTTATGTTTGACTAAAGCATTCTTAATGTAATATATACAGCTAATATGGAAAAAGATGAAAAATTGTAGTTATTTTTAGTTAGTCAGTCCCTATAAAGTAAATGCACATTCCTGGCAGGGGACATTGATCGATAACAATGGACAGTGAGAGACGTCAATGTGTAGGCTGTGTTAGCATCTTCAGATCATATAAACATATATATATATGATTGTGTTCAGCTTCTATCCCTCTATCATATCCTGCTCACCTGACAAGCTCACTTTATGAGTAAAACCACAACAGATGTATAATAGGCAGCTCTAAAGAACATTAAAAGACATGTGCTATGGCATTTACCTGGCCAGATGTTACACTGAAGTCTATAATGAAATATTAAAAGCACTACATACAATGCACTTTAGTTTGGAGCGTAGATATAGGGGGGCAGATCTAACAATCATTACCGGCCCCGGCACAAAGGTCTGTTTAGGGGGCATTCACACTACCGTTGGTAACCATCAGCAGTGTCCGTGGCTATTGTCTGTACAAGATTTTAGCAATACACACTAGCTGGTCCGTTAGCAATTTCCATTCATTTCAAAGGGATTTTATCTTGTGTCCTTTAGTGTCCGTTTACAACCATGTCTGTTTTTTGAAGCGGACAAAAAATCCTACTTGCAGGACTTTTCTGTCCATTTGAAAAAACAGACAGCAAGTGGCTGTTATTTTTTTTAACATTGAGATCTATGGGCAGTGGTCATATAACGCCATCAGTTACTGCCCATTATTTTGTGTCTGTTTATTTTCTGCACATACTCAGAAAGCATAAACAGCAAAAAGAAAAAAAGAACAGACAGTATAAAAAACGGACACTAACTGATGCTAACGCTGGGTTCACACCAGTGCCTGATCTACATTTTCAGGTTTCTGCCAACAGATGATGGAAACCTGGCAGACCGTGTCCGGCCGTGAGCGCCGGTGAGCGTTTTGTGCTCTCCGCAATGAAACAGTTCATAATGGAATCCAATGGTAGTGTGAATCCTGCCTTTACAATACAAGACGACAACAGTATTGTAGGTAGTGCAGGGTAAATAGGTCCCCCATTACAAATCTGTACTGGGGCCTGTTTGCTTCAAGTTACACCTCTGAGTTTGTGTCCTTTTTTTTGACTCAGTGGTGTTTATTCAAAATGTACCATTCTAGGTATGAAGTTTTACCTACAGGTCTCTCTATGGGACCTTAAAAAAAGGAAAAAAATACTAGAACAAAATTACACAAAATAAAATATGCCGCTAAAAGTGTCACTAGAAATACCACCATCCAAGACATTCTCAGTATACTTGGGCCATGCACAAGCTACACAACAATAAAAGCAGGTGCGTAACTACCATAGAGGCAGTGGAGGCGGCTGCCACGGGGCCCGGGCCATTAGGGGGCCCGGTGACAGCCGCTACCGCTGCAGTGCAGGGGCCACTAAGGGACATAATACTGTGTGCAGGGGCCACTAATGGACATAATACTGTGTTCAGGGGCCACTAATGGACATAATACTGTGTGCAGGGGCCACTAATGGACATAATACTGTGTGCAGGGGCCACTAATGGACATAATACTGTCTGCAGGGCTTACTAAGGGACATAATAGAGTGCGGAGGAGGGGGGCGGTCGAGGTCTTCGGCGTCTGTGTCGGTTGGGGGGGGCCCCATGTCAAAAGTTCGCCACGGGGCCCCGTCATTCCTAGTTACGCCACTGAATAAAAGTATCCGTAGGAGATTATCATCTACTAATATTATAAAAGATATAAAAGATTATTACTTTTTAAGGAATTTTCTACCACCAAGATGCATTTTAGATTGTACCTAATCCTCCATTGGTGTCATTTGTTGCAATTTCTCCAGCTCCTTTTAAAGGCATCATATCTTTCAAACCCCTTTTTTTTCTAACACGTCGGAATAGCCTTAAGAAAGGCTATCTGTCTCCTACCTTTCGTTGTTTTCTCCGCGCCGCCATTCGCCTAAAATCCTGTTTTTTGTCGGTATGTAAATGAGTTCTCTCGCAGCACTGGGGGCGGGCCACAGCGCTCAAATAGCACTGGGGGCGTCCCCAATGCTTCCAGAGAACTCTCCAGCGCCGCCTCCATCTTCTTCTGGAATGAGGTCTTCACTGTGTCTTCTTCCGGCGGTGGCTTCTAACTTCTAGGCCTCAGGCCTAGGGCAAAGCCAACTGCGCATGCCCGCCGGCCACAAGAAAATGGCCACTTACAATACTGTGTAAGCGGCCATTTTTCTTGTGGCCACAGTTATGATGGCGTTGTATAAATAAGCAAAATAAATACATAAATAAATAAGAAGCCCTGACTTGAGCATCTTCTCGCTATGATATGCAGACTTCAATCTGGCTTTCTCTGTATGGAATAGAGCAATCTATATTCATGACATGTACAGGGACCAGGGAGGCCAAACGTGAACTCTTTTGGCCTCTATCATATTAATCGAAGTGAGGCTGGTCCTTTCATTGCAAGCCAACTAAATAAGCGACAGAGGAGTTAACAGGTGAGTATAAGTTCTTTTCATATACTGTACAGCCTCTTTAAATAGTACTTCAATCTTAATACACTGCTGGTATTCTTGTCTCCTGACAATTAACAGCAGGCAGTAATTTACCCATCGTAGAATGGTGAAGCTCTCTCTAGCATATTATACATAAGGATAGGGCATTAGATGGCTGACAGCCAGCTACATCTCCCTTTATCAAGCATAAACTTTGGAGGTACTCTTTAACAAAGCTAGATCTTATGCAGATAGATAGATAGATAGATAGATAGATAGATAGATAGATAGAAAGAAAGAGTGTAGTAAGGGTTCATTCCAGGGTCTCTTTTCCCATAATACCAAAATAACAAAAGTATTTCTTTATTTTTACAGACGATTAGACTAGATATGATGGGACAAGTGCAAATTGATAGGACAAGTGCTTTGGGGCCGTGCCATAGCTTGCCTAGGCTTTGCCCTCACCTCTAGCTCCCAAGGGTAAAGCAAGTTTCACTCATTTACATATGAATGGAACAGTGGTTTACATAAAAATGGGGTTCCAAAGCTGAATAGCAAAGACATATTTGTAAACTCTATAATCTTCTCTACAAGATACTGGCATTGTGTTTATAACCAATTGATTGCTGACAGACTCCCTTTAAGAACAGGGGAATAGGTTTCATAGCAATTTAGACACGACTATATGTTTATAAGTTTAAGTGGATCTAAAAGCCAACTAAGGAGACATCAGGCACCAAGTAATGAGCTGGAATAAAGTAATTAAATTTGGCACGCATCCAACTGAAGAAAGACAACTCAGCATGTTCTATTGTAATTCAATGTATCTGTGTAGCAGTAAGCTAGAGAGAATATAACAGTGAGCTTGGGACTGTCACAAATCCATCACAGTCCTCTTACTCTGACACATTCAATGGCTTAATAACAGTAGAAGTATATATAGAGACTAGAGATGAGCGAACAGTGTTCTATCGAACACATGTTCGATCGGATATCAGGGTGTTCGCCATGTTCGAATCGAATCGAACACCGCGTGGTAAAGTGCGCCAAAATTTGATTCCCCTCCCACCTTCCCTGGCGCCTTTTTTGCACCAATAACAGCGCAGGGGAGGTGGGACAGGAACTACGACACCGGGGGCATTGAAAAAAATTGGAAAAAGTCATTGGCTGCCGAAATCAGGTGACCTCCATTTTAGACGAATAGTGGATTTCAAATCCGGGTCATATGAGAATGTGAACTTTGTGACTATGAGACAGGGATAGCTGTACAGGCAGGGATAGCTAGGGATAACCTTTATTTAGGGGGGAATGTTATTAGAAATAACTTTTTGGGGCTCTATCGGGTGTGTAATTGTGATTTTTGTGAGATAAACTTTTTCCCATAGGGATGCATTGGCCAGCGCTGATTGGCCGAATTCCGTACTCTGGCCAATCAGTGCTGGCCAATGCATTCTATTAGCTTGATGAAGCAGAGTGTGCACAAGGGTTCAAGCGCACCCTCGGCTCTGATGTAGCAGAGCCGAGGCTGCACAAGGGTTCAAGCGCACCCTCGGCTCTGATGTAGGAGAAGCGAGGGTGCACTTGAACCCTTGTGCACCCTCGGCTCTGCTACATCAGAGCCGAGGGTGCGCTTGAACCCTTGTGCACACTCTGCTTCATCAAGCTAATAGAATGCATTGGCCAGCGCTGATTGGCCAATGCATTCTATTAGCCCGATGAAGTAGAGCTGAATGTGTGTGCTAAGCACACACATTCAGCTCTACTTCATCGGGCTAATAGAATGCATTGGCCAGCGCTGATTGGCCAGAGTACGGAATTCGGCCAATCAGCGCTGGCTCTGCTGGAGGAGGCGGAGTCTAAGATCGCTCCACACCAGTCTCCATTCGGTGCGACCTTAGACTCCGCCTCCTCCAGCAGAGCCAGCGCTGATTGGCCGAATTCCGTACTCTGGCCAATCAGCACTGGCTAATGCATTGTATTGGCGTGATGAAGCAGTGCTGAATGTGTGTGCTTAGCACACACATTCAGCTCTACTTCATCGGGCTAATAGAATGCATTGGCCAATCAGCGCTGGCCAATGCATTCTATTAGCGTGAACTGAGTTTGCACAGGGGTTCTAGTGCACCCTCGGCTCTGCTACATCAGATTGCTACATCTGATGTAGCAGTGCCGAGTGTGCATCAGATGTGTAGTTGAGCTAAACTGGCTCAGCACTGCTAAGTCTCTGCATTCGCATAGGAATGCACTGGCCAGCCTTCGGCCAATCAGCGCTGGCTCTGCCGGAGGAGGCGGAGTCTAAGGTCGGACCTGAATGGAGACTGGTGTGGAGCGATCTTAGACTCCGCCTCCTCCAGCAGAGCCAGCGCTGATTGGTCGAGTTCCGTACTCTGGCCAATCAGCACTGGCCAATGCATTTCTATGGGGAAAAGTTAGCTTGCGAAAATCGCAAACTGACAGGGATTTCCATGAAATAAACTGACTTTTATGCCCCCAGACATGCTTCCCCTGCTGTCCCAGTGTCATTCCAGGGTGTTGGTATCATTTCCTGGGGTGTCATAGTGGACTTGGTGACCCTCCAGACACGAATTTGGGTTTCCCCCTTAACGAGTTTATGTTCCCCATAGACTATAATGGGGTTCGAAACCCATTCGAACACTCGAACAGTGAGCGGCTGTTCGAATCGAATTTCGAACCTCGAACATTTTAGTGTTCGCTCATCTCTAATAGAGACTGATAAAAATCTAAATTTCCATCATCTTCAGATAACAAATATTGAGAGTGATTTGCTTTTCTGCACATACTCACTTCACCTTCTCTTATCATTGGATTGTTCCAGAAACCTAATGCTCACTTATCACCGGCAGGATGATTATATTACTGGCAGGACGCTACCTGACTATTCAGGTTGTTACTTAGGGTTGGTTCACACTAGTGCTTGTATTCTGTCCGCAAGGAGTCCGCATGGAGACTCCCGCGGACGGAATGCAATCGCAATTGCAAGCGATGTGCTTGCAAAGCACATGGAGCCCATAGACTATTATGGGCTCCGTGTGCTTAACTGCACAGCGCTTGCATTAGCATTGGTATTCCGTCCGGGGGGTCTCCATGCGGACTCCTTGCGGACGGGAATACAAGCGCTAGTGTGAACAAACCTTAACATCCTGTTTGCATTCTGCCATCTTCCATGCTGGATATTACTGAACCAGTTTTAAGTGGGCATTCACACTTGCACTCATGTCCGCCCTGTGTCATTCTGCCGGGTTTCAGTCCTGAGCCCTGAGAAACTCAACTGGAGATGGTTTCCTGGCTATCAGTTTTAAAACCCATTCATTTGAGTGGATTTTAAAAGCAAACTGCTGGTGTCCACCTGTGGCCTCTCCACGGGAAAACTGTTATTTTTGGCCGGACACAAAGTCCTGCATGTCTGACAAAAACAGTTTCTCCGCGCAGAGACTGCAGGCAGATAATGGCGGTTTTCTTGTAAAATTCATTCAAACAAATGAGTTTTAAAATTGACTGCCAGGAAGCCAGCTCCTGTGGAGTTTCTCAGGGTTGAGGACAGAAACCGACAGAAAACGTCGGAATGACACAGGGCGCACAGGAGCGCAAGTGTGAATGCCCCCTAACCAGGACAACAGAATCAGTGAACTGTCTTAGCTAGATTCTACTCTTCTGGATCACTGCATCAGTTTGATAAATCCACAGGCTATGCACTGCTATCCCAACTAGTTCTCCTCTGTTATATCACTGGTTCATATCTTCTGTATTACAGAGTCTATTGGACTCTACTGTCCCAAACATCCTGCATCTCCCAGCCTGCTACTTTCTGCAACTCCACAAGTCAGCTTCAGTCCCTGTCCCACCAGAATCAAGAATAATCTTATGATGACTTAAGGTATCCACCATACCTAGGGTAAACCTAACTACTTGTAAGAGGCACAGTATCAATTGCCCCCCCCCCCCCAATCTCTATCATCTACATTTCTGCTGTTACCTGGAAAGTAGTAAGTCACAAATGAATAGAAATAGTATTATAGTATTCCTCTAATTGAAATAACTCAAAATATATATCTGTAAATGAATTGCTTGACATGGGAAGGTTTTATTTAACTGTGATCATTATTTCCATGTGTCTAGAACATACTAACAATGGATTTTCCTATAAAGAAAGACACAAAGGCTAAAATTCAAAACATGTGGGCAAGGAAAAAAAAGGAGCATCTTTTTAATGTTCATTTCCTGGTTTAGTAAAAATATAAAAAGTAGAAAAATGCAACAAAATAAGAAATGAAGTGTGTAAAGTATATATCTTATGATGTAGCCATAGAGACAAGTAAAGAAACAAGCGAACTGTATGCCAAGGAAGACCCTTCAAAGATTCTTCTAATCCAGTCCAATTAAAACAGTCCTGAACTGGTGCTCAATATAAATGAGTGAACCTCTCAAGATTTGTTTAGTTTCTGGTTTGATGGGTGATACAGTCCTATGAAAAAGTTTGGGCACCCCTATTAATCTTAATCATTTTTAGTTCTAAATATTTTGGTATTTGCAACAGCCATTTCAGTTTGATATATCTAATAACTGATGGACACAGTAATATTTCAGGATTGAAATGAGGTTTATTGTACTAACAGAAAATGTGCAATATGCATTAAACAAAAATTTGACCGGTGCAAAAGTATGGGCACCTCAACAGAAAAGTGACATTAATATTTAGTAGATCCTCCTTTTGCAAAGATAACAGCCTCTAGTCGCTTCCTGTAGCTTTTAATCAGTTCCTGGATCCTGGATGAAGGTATTTTGGACAAACAATTCAAGTTCAGTTAAGTTAGATGGTCGCCGAGCATGGACAGCCCGCTTCAAATCATCCCACAGATGTTCAATGATATTCAGGTCTGGGGACTGGGATGGCCATTCCAGAACATTGTAATTGTTCCTCTGCATGAATGCCTGAGGATTTGGAGCGGTGTTTTGGATCATTGTCTTGCTGAAATATCCATCCCCGGCGTAACTTCAACTTCGTCACTGATTCTTGAACATTATTCTCAAGAATCTGCTGATACTGAGTGGAATCCATGCGACCCTCAACTTTAACAAGATTCCCGATGCCGGCATTGGCCACACAGCCCCAAAGCATGATGGAACCTCCACCAAATTTTACAGTGGGTAGCAAGTGTTTTTCTTGGAATGCTGTTTCTTTTTGGACGCCATACATAACGCCTTTTTTTATAACCAAACAACTCAATTTTTGTTTCCAAAATGAAGCTGCCTTGTCCAAATGTGCTTTTTCATACCTCAGGCAACTCTATTTGTGGCGTACGTGCAAAAACGGCTTCTTTCTCATCACTCTCCCATACAGCTTCTATTTGTGCAAAGTGCGCTGTATAGTTGACCGATGCACAGTGACACCATCTGCAGCAAGATGATGCTGCAGCTCTTTGGAGGTGGTCTGTGGATTGTCCTTGACTGTTCTCACCATTCTTCTTCTCTGCCTTTCTGATATTTTTCTTGGCCTGCCACTTCTGGGCTTAACAAGAACTGTCCCTGTGGTCTTCCATTTCCTTACTATGTTCCTCACAGTGGAAACTGACAGGTTAAATCTCTGAGACAGCTTTTTGTATCCTTCCGCTGAACAACTATGTTGAACAATCTTTGTTTTCAGATCATTTGAGAGTTGTTTTGAGTAGCCCATGATGCCACTCTTCAGAGGAGATTCAAATAGTAGAACAACTTGCAATTGGCCACCTTAAATACCTTTTCTCATGATTGGATACACCTGGCTATGAAGTTCAAAGCTCACTGAGGTTACAAAACCAATTTTGTGCTTCAGTAAGTCAGTAAAAAGTAGTTAGGAGTATTCAAATCAATAAAATGATAAGGGTGCCCATACTTTTGCACCGGTCAAATTTTGGTTTAATGCATATTGCGCATTTTCTGTTAGTACAATAAACCTCATTTCAATCCTGAAATATTACTGTGTCCATCAGTTATTAGATATATCAAACTGAAATGGCTGTTGCAAACACCAAAATATTTAGAACAAAAAATGATTAAGATTAATAGGGGTGCCCAAACTTTTTCATAGGACTGTATGTTCCATATGATATCCTGTTGCATTGCTGCCCAACTGATGTTGCAGATAGGGCTGTACATCATACACAATTGTAGGTTGCTGAAGCTGGTGTTTCAGCTGGTCCCATAAATGTATTTGAGTTTGTAATGAAGTGCATCCTAGAGGAATGTCTAGGAGTCAACAATCTCTCACCAAAATGTACACTTCCCAAAAGTAGCCTCTGGGAGCCTTCTATGCCAAAACCTAGTATCTAATCAGACTACAAATGAAATAATTTTTACATGCGCCTGAGACAGAACTGCATGTTGAGTATTGTGTCAATGACAATGACAAATATTTGTAATGTGCTTTTCTCACACAAAGGACTCAAATTGCAGGGAGAGTTGTGGAGCAGGGGAGTCAGTGGCAGCCATGCAGGCGTTCATCTCCAACACCCACAAGGAAGTCAATTTACCTAACAGTATATCTTTGGTATGTGGGAAGAAACTGGAGTATCTGGAGGAAACTCAAGAAAACACAGGGAGAACTTACAAACTGCATGCAGATGTTGTCCTTGGTCAGATTGAAACCCATTGATAACCACTGAATCACCATGCTGTCTAACAATCTGACATTTCTATATGACTATATTATTTTTTATCTATTAGTGTAGTACTGAACATTATGTTCTAGTAGTACCAAATATTACTACATAAGCAATAATGTTTAGATGAGTACAGTTATAGTAATAAAACTTTGAGCTTTCCAGGAACAAAATAAAAAAAAAAATGTTTTGTAATGTTAGTGAATGGTCCATGTATTTGTACTACAGTAATTGTATTTGTTGGCCTCTTCCTTGACTACTGGAAATACAACATTCGTCTGGACAACCAGAAAACAAAGGGCAATACTTTAACCTTCTATTCGGGATTGCCAACTGTTTGCAAATACCCATTCAATGGGAGCTGAGCGAAGCACAGTCACTGTACAGAGTCATCTGCTTCTGGTTCCATACACAGTGCAAAATACAGCAGATCGTGTCGGGAGTCAATCTCATATTGATGACCTATGCTAAACATATATAACGTCTTCAAAAACCTCTTAATAACATTTATGTGAAAAAGATTAAAACACGAGACAAACCAATAAATCATTGTAACTCTCACTAATCACATAAAAGAACAATCAGAAACGTACCTGTCCCCTGTCAGCGGCATAATTGTTGTGGCCTGAGTCGAGAATACAATGAAAGACAGCCTCATTCGTGGACTGAAAAAAATAAAGAAAATGTGAGTTGTTGATAGTTCTAAATTTGTTTTTTTCTCTTATTCCTATCCTTGAGTCTGAGCTTTTTGATATGAATGGCCATACTGAATGACAAAAAGTAAAATAAAACAACTTGTTACATGTAAATATAGCATAACATGGCTCATAACATGATAAAAGATCACTGCAGGCCATCCAATATCAGGATGTTTAGTCAGTAGTAAGACTTCTGTCACTTTTTTTTTAAAGTTGGGTTACAAAATTAAAAAAAATAAGCACATGGATGCAGAGATAATATGGCTATATACCCATGTGCCTATATATTACCGAGGCAAGAGACTGGCTTTAATAACTTGGGTATATGGCATGTCACTGCTGCATCCAAGTAAATAAGACCGAAGGAGAACTGAAGCAACAGGACTGGAATTGTAGTGGACTAAAGCAGTACATAATGATTCTTTCATAATTACATTTATTTTCCCAACGTGGCAAACACCTTTAATCATGATAATTGTATAATTTGTTTTTTGGGGGTTTTTTTGTTTGTTTGTTTTTTTTGTAGGTTCAAATCACACATTCACTTTATTGGATACTGTTGGCGCTGTAAAAGCAAAGCAAGCAAAAGGCAACAGTACGTTAAGCTCTAGACTAAAAGGCATGGGCCTGATACCTTGGGCTGTTTTTGGTCTATCTCTTCTGTACTTCCCTGATATCTTGTCAATCCTCCTGACACAGGTTACTCGAGGACACATCAATCTTTGTATTTGTATTTCGGTATAGTGTTGGCTCTATTCCAGTACTACCCGGATAGATGAGCAACCATCATTTTTTGTTTCTTTCAGACATACTATTTTATGGTGCACTGCATTTTTTTTCTATTTTACAGCTTCCTATATTTACAACCTAGAAACTGTATTTGGCAAACAATGTCTAAAATGGACAGCTATGATAATGCCTTACCTAGAGGTAAAATGTTCTTTAGTTATTACCAATTTATATTTACTGATAACCAGTTCACATTTGTTTGCATCACACGTTGTCTGTTTCATAAGTGTCTATCCTATTCACTATTATGGGTTGAGACTGTAATGACTTTGCATGACTACTGTGAAAGAGAAAGCATACAATGCAAACAGTAAGGCAGTGCTCAAGTACTGCTCACTATTCTAGAACTTATCAGGGTTCAGAAGATGAGAAAAATTTGTAGGAATATCCCTTTAATATTCGCTCATATGGATGACTGGAAGATCCCACTACACAGACAGTCTTTTGTTTGAATACTATCACCACAGAATCAGCTATAAGAAGTTGTTCACATCAGTTGATCTCTGTCTGTTCCTTATGGGGCATATGGACAAAGGTTCTTTTGTTTGACATTCACTTTAAAGAGGAACTTTCACCACCTCCATCAATTCTAGTTCTTAGCAATTGTTAATAGTCGCTTCTCCACTGATTCCAGCACAGTTGGAATTTTCTCTCTAGCACACACCGTTCATGAGCAACAAGAGTAGGTACTTTTGGTATCTGTGCTATTTCATCTCTGTAACGTCAGAAGGGCAGTGTCAGGCAGGGGGTTGTGATTCACAGCTCCAATCAGAGGCCGCCAGTGTCAGAACTCAGAATCACACCCTTTTCCTGCTCCTGCCTGATACCCCCCTCCAGACCATACTGAGCCCAACTGTGCCAGAATCAGTAGACAAGATGGTTCTGGTGAAGGTGAAGATGGTGAAAGGTCATCTTTTAAGTGGAGCTTTTAAAAATAGCTTTGAATTTTGATGATAAGATTCCACAAGGTTCCATAAGATGATTGGTCATCACTGAGGCTCATAAACCACTTGTGTGCAACATATATATCTCTATTACAAGTATTTTACATAGAAAAACCAAAATAAGGAAGTGGAAATAGGAAATGATGTACAAGAGAAAAAAAAAAAAAACACAAGCCTTATTTGTGATCAGGAATCCACACAAAACATCATACTACATCAATAGACATTCAGGAAATCACTGATACTTGAAATCTGGAAAACAAGTCCATTTATGCATAGAAACTAGGGTAAAGTTTTAAATGAATGCATAAGAACACTCATTCCTCATGCTGAAAACCCTTTTATAGTATTTCAAGCAAAAATATTAAAGCATTGTTCAGTTCTCCGACATCCCCAATGTTTAATGTGATCTGAGTTGTCTTGTCCATAATTTGTATTCAGATGCACAATATGAAAATGCATGAATAAGCACAATTCAATGTTTTAGACAGCAAGAGTGGCTGGAACACCAACTGCCGAGTATGCTAAGCTGTGTAGACCCAGTTTTCATCCTGATTTTAACAGTATTAGTCTAACTAGATAACATACAATGTTTCTGGAAGGCTGGTCACCCTTTAAAACTTGCATACAGCCTGGCATCTGGATAAACGAAGCATAGATTAAACAAGTCTGACTGCATTTGGCATGCTTCAAAAATACCCATGTAAGATAATTATCAGTTATACAATAGTGGCGAATATCAAGACTGATCGCTCTTGGCAGGCACTGCAATGAATTCTGAACTGCAGCGTGACCTATACTACTCTTACTATTTTATATCTAATTGGATACATAGATGCATAGAATGTTTGTGCTTGTGTACGTAGATACATATATAGATATATTTGTACAGATATAGCAGAGTTAACCTCAGATTCTGCAACTGCCAGCGGATATCTTATCACAGATAAGAAAAATGCTTATTCAAGGACTTTTCATTGGTTTTTCTAGTCTTCTGTGTTAAGATTTCATGCTGTAGCAGTTTAACCAATTGCAGTAACATTGTAAACGCTCTTACATACGCACATACATAGCGAGACAGCTATCTATTAGCCTATCTATTAAAGGGAGTCTATCAATGGCTAGATCGTTTTTTTAACTAAGCGTATCTTTACATAACCTTTAGAAAGGCTATTCTAGGCATACCTGTTTTCTCTTAATCCTTGCAGCCATTTTTTAATTAACCTGGTTTTCTGCATAAGCAAATTAATCTTCAGGTAGCAGCTGGGGAGTTATCCCTGTGCTCCGAGCACCCCTGCGTCATCAGCCACCTCCATTTCTCCCCACCCATTTCTTGAAAGATGATCCCTCCTCCTACACCTCTTCACTGCTTCCAGAGCAGCTAGTCACCTACTACTCATGTACGAAATTTTAATTGCGCTGTTTGTGACTAGCTGCTCTGGAAGCAGTGAAGAGGTGTAGATGGAGAGATCGTCTTTCAAGAAAGGGGCGGTGAAAAATGGAGGCGACTGATGACGCAGGGATGCTCGGGAAACTGTGCTCCCTGAAGATTAATTTGAATATAAAGAAAACCAGGTTAATTCAAAAACAGCTGCGAGTATCAAGAAAAGACAGGTATGCTTGGAATAGCCTTTTTTAAAGGCTATGTAAAGATATGCTTAGTTAAAAAAAACTATCTAGGAAGTGATAGACTCCCTTTAAAGATAGATATTTAAAGGGAATCTGTCAGCAGGAAAATTAGCATCAAACTAATGACAATACCTTGTAGGACTATCACTATAATTTTTAAGGATGACTTTCTTATTCTGCATTACAGCTCCATTTTCATGAAAAACAGCATTTTATTCATTTAGACATTTTATTTCCTGCAAAGGCTTTACACTGGGCTTTAGGTAACCAAAGATAAAGTGTGACAAAGTGGAAGATGTTACTCAATGGGGGGGCAGAGCTGTGGGGCAGTTAGGGGCCATTATCTAGAACAGGGTTGCTCACACTTTTTCAGCATGTGAGATACTTTATAAACTGACCAAGGGATAAGATCTACTACCCACTTCTTGTGGGTGGGGCATGTGGGCGGGACAGGGCCGGGTACAGGGGGGGCGGAGCGTGAACGCAGGAGACAGCTCTCCGGTGTCTGCTTGTTGACAGCGCAGGCTGAGAATCATCTCTGGACACTGGCAGGCCGGGGCCTTGCACTCGTTCGGAGTCAGGGATGCGACGGCCCTGCCTGCAAGTGTCCGGAGATGACTCTCAGCCTGCGCTGTGAACAAGCAGCACCCCGGCTCCCTTCATCCCTAAGAGCAGGGAGCGCGTCATCCCCCGAAACGGCTGCTGCCCGGCCTGCAAGTGTCCGGAGTGCTTGTTTACAGCGCAGGCTGAGAGTCATCTCCGGACACTTGCAGGCAGGGCCGCCGCAGCCCTGACTGCGAACGAGTGCAAGGCCCCGGCCTGCCAGTGTCCAGAGATGATTCTCAGCCTGGCTGCATCGACTCATACGTCCTTCGCGATCGACCGGTAGATCGTGATCGACATATTGGGCACCCCTGATCTAGAAGAAGAGTGAAGGCCCAACAGGAAAAGAAACACCCCTAAAGCTCTTTTCAGTTAATCTGCATAAGAATAAAATAGATTTTCACGAAAATGGAGCTGCAAAGCAGAATACGGAAGTCATTTTTAGGTAGTAGTAGGGCAAGTGCTGCAGGATACCAAACCTACATGGCCAACAATATTTCATCTTGGCTACAGGCAGGTATATAGGTACTAGGGCCTTCTTTCTATTGTACAGTTTTCTCTGATTACACACATATATCATCATGACATTCACACATTTCATTTGATTCTAACCACTTCTACTTGGTGCATTATCTTTTTTGTCAATGATTGTATATAGGCAGCTATACACAGTACTAAGAGCCTGGAGATGGGCTAGGAGGATCAGGAAACAGCAAACCGTTAACTATCAGTCCGTCTGTATTCTTTCTTAAGCTATTATACAAATGCTACAGAAAATTGTGTGTAATAGCCCATTGGACCTGTCATAATAATATTCTGCCCTTAAATAGGGTCAAAATATTCAGGTCACGGATCCTCCTTAATCTGATGTGTTTTAATAGTACAACTAAATGAATTCTTAATTTCTTATTTGCTTACAATAGGCTCTTCCAATTAAAATTAGATTACATTACATCTGCTTTTATTTTTTTCAATTTATCTGTTTAGCAATTAGGTGAATGAAGATGAAAAACAGACATTTAATGAACATATGATGGCTTTGCCCATAGAGGTATGATATGCTTCAATCATCATTAGTGAACCAGTTATTACCTAATCAGAAATAAAAGGAATACTCAGTAGTCCTTTGTAATTACCATAGTAGTACACATCAATTTTATAGAATTTTTTTCTTTTTACCGGAATTAATTTTTGCGAACATAAAAAGGCATTTATATCAGTAATGCAGCAGGTACATGAAAGTCAAAGCTAAACAGAATCCCCCTTCAAATGTTCTGTAGAAAAAGTCTAGCGCACAATATTCTTTTGTAGTATTTCTCTGGTCAAACAACATCCTTGGAAAAAAATTTGTCAAGCAAATGCCCAAGAACACACCATTGGCAACACCTCAAAATGTTTGCAGTAAGCTCAGGCAAAAGTTTCTTATTGTTCTTATGAAATATATATGAAACTAGAGGGAGGACCCGGCTTCGCATGGGTATATTACATTTTATGTTTGTGTAGTGGTCCCATAAGAATTGTCCAATTTTGCAATGGTGTATTTTGTATGTGGTTTGTGTGTATGTCCATAAGCGTCATATGATTATGTGTATCTCATTTTGGATATCAGTGAAAAACCTGTGATCAGTTGTTATGGATACCTGGAGTAAAACTGTATCTAATCCTTCCCCGTGTAGTACTGTGTTTAGATGCAAGTATCTAATCCTTGTTGGTGTGGTACTGTGTGCAGATGCACATATCTAATCCTCTGGCTTGTGGTACTGTGTGCAGATGTGCATATATAATCCTCCCCCGTGTGGCATTGTGTGAAGAGGCATGTATCTAATCCTCCGGTAAGTGAAACTGTGTGCAGACGTGCATATCTAATCTTACGGCATGTGGTACTATGTGCAGACGCGTGTATTTAATCCTCTGGCGTGTGGTACTGTGTACAGACAGGTGTATCTAATCCCTGGCGTGAGCTACTGTGTGCAGATGCACGTATCTAATCCTCCCCCGTGTGTTACTGTGTGCTGAGACGCGTATCTAATTCTCTGGCTTGTGGTACTGTGTGCAGAGGCATGTATCTAATCCTCCAAAGTGTGATACTGTGTGCACACACGTATCTAATCCTCCCCTGTGTGGTACTGTGTGAAGAGTCGCGTATCTAATCCTACTGCATGTGGTACTGTGTGCAGACGCGTGTATCTAATTCTATGGCGTGTACAACTGTGTGCAGACGCGTGTATCTAATCCTCTGGAGTGTGGAACTGTGTGTAGACGTGTGTATCTAATCCTACGGCATGTGGTACTGTGTGCAGACGCGTGTATCTAATCCTCCCCCATGTGGTACTGTGTGTAGACGCGCGTATCTAATCCTACGGCATGTGGTACTGTGTGCAGACGCGTGTATCTAATCCTATGGCGTGTACAACTGTGTGAAGACACGTGTATCTAATCCTCCCTGTGTGGTATTGTGTGAAGAGGTGCGTATCTAATCCTTTGGCGTGTGGAACTGTGTGTAGACGCGCGTATCTAATCCTACTGCATGTGGTACTGTGTGAAGACGCGTGTATCTAATCCTATGGCGTGTACAACTGTGTGAAGACACGTGTATCTAATCCTCCCTGTGTGGTATTGTGTGAAGAGGTGCGTATCTAATCCTACAGTGTGTGGAACTGTGTGTAGACGCATGTATCCAATCCCCCAGCATGTGGTACTGTGTGCAGACGCGCGTATATAATCCTATGGCATGTGGTACTGTGTGTAGACGCGCGTATCTAATCCTCCCCCACGTGGTACTGTGTGCTGAGACGCGTATCTAATTCTCTGGCTTGTGGTACTGTGTGCAGAGGCATGTATCTCATCCTCCAAAGTGTGGTACTGTGTGCACACACACGTATCTAATCTTTCCCTGTGTGGTATTGTGTGAAGAGGCGCGTATCTAATCCTTCGGCGTGTGGAACTGTGTGTAGACGCACGTATCTAATCCTACTGCATGTGGTACTGTGTGAAGACGCGTGTATCTAATCCTATGGCGTGTACAACTGTGTGCAGACACGCGTATCTAATCCTCTGGAGTGTGGAACTGTGTGAAGACGAGTGTATCTAATCCTATGGCGTGTACAAATGTGTGCAGACGCGCGTATCTAATCCTCTGGTGTGTGATACTGTGTGCTGATCTGTGTATCTAATCCTCTGATGCGTGTATCTCAGTTTGGATATCAGTGTTGTATTGTGCATGTGGAGTGACCGTGTGTATTGCAGTTGGAATATGAGTGAAAGTCTTGCAGGTTTGTATTGGCTAATGGGGGGGGCACTGTGTTTGAAATGCTGTATCTCAGCAACTGTACGTCCGAGCGAGTTGGAGTCTCGTCTTAAACCTTCCCGGATATCTGAAGTATCTCTGTACCAAATTTGGTGAAGATCGGTCCAGTCGTTTGGTTCGCATTAGAGCACAGACAGACAGACAGACAGACAGACAGAAATTCATTTTTATAATATAGGGAGATGTATATAAATTAAATAAGTAAAATAAGAATATAAGTGTTGTCATAGGTATATGACCGGGGGAACTTAGATTTCTTATTCACAATATTTTAATATACTGTGCACCAATTAGGTATATCATTAGTAACACAGATAGGTGAAATGAAAAGCAATCTGTATCTATGACACCAGTCAATAGGTGTGATGTATGAGGCTGCAAGCTACCAGTTGGGTCTTTGAGATGATGTACTGAAAAAATTTTAAATGGAAAGGTGTCAGGATTTGAACAACTCCGAACAGCTTAATTGTGATGGCTAGAGGACGATCAGAACAAATATCCAAATATGAGGTATTGTGTAGTATTCCCAATGTGCAGGGGTTATTACCTACTAAACATGGTTCATGGAAGGACTACAGTGAATGGCAACAGGGCCATAGATGTTAAAAGCTTACTGATGAAAATTGCAACCAACTGAGGCAATGTGGGCAATGTTTTGCTGGAAAATATTGGATTTAGACGTTTATGTGGATGCTACTTTGATACATATTATTCACTACTCATAACCTCAGACCATAGTAATGGCACTCCCTGAAGGCAGTGATCCCCTTTCAGCAGATTATGTATCCTGCAAAGATTGTTCAGTGACATGACATAGAACAAATGTTGACTTTGCCTCCACATTTCCCAAATTTCAATTGTAACTAAGCACTTGTATGATGTGCTAGAAAAACATGTAAAACCTATGAAAGTTCTGCCTTGCAATTTATTAAGACTTGTGAGTAATAATAGTTTAGAAGATTTTCCTCAATACTTTTATCACATTGTAAAACTAAGGGACATTGTAATTGAGCATATTCGGTCATACAGTCCTATGAAAAAGTTTGGGCACCCCTATTAATCTTAATCATTTTAGTTCTAAATATTTTGGTATTTGCAACAGCCATTTCAGTTTGATATATCTAATAACTGATGGACACAGTAATATTTCAGGATTGAAATGAGGTTTATTGTACTAACAGAAAATGTGCAATATGCATTAAACAAAAATTTGACCGGTGCAAAAGTATGGGCACCTCAACAGAAAAGTGACATTAATATTTAGTACATCCTCCTTTTGCAAAGATAACAGCCTCTAGTCGCTTCCTGTAGCTTTTAATCAGTTCCTGGATCCTGGATAAAGGTATTTTGGACAAACAATTCAAGTTCAGTTAAGTTAGATGGTCGCCGAGCATGGACAGCCCGCTTCAAATCATCCCACAGATGTTCAATGATATTCAGGTCTGGGGACTGGGATGGCCATTCCAGAACATTGTAATTGTTCCTCTGCATGAATGCCTGAGGATTTGGAGCGGTGTTTTGGATCATTGTCTTGCTGAAATATCCATCCCCGGCGTAACTTCAACTTCGTCACTGATTCTTGAACATTATTCTCAAGAATCTGCTGATACTGAGTGGAATCCATGCGACCCTCAACTTTAACAAGATTCCCGATGCCGGCATTGGCCACACAGCCCCAAAGCATGATGGAACCTCCACCAAATTTTACAGTGGGTAGCATGTGTTTTTCTTGGAATGCTGTTTCTTTTTGGACGCCATGCATAACGCCTTTTTTTTATAACCAAACAACTCAATTTTTGTTTCCAAAATGAAGCTGCCTTGTCCAAATGCGCTTTTTCATACCTCAGGCAACTCTATTTGTGGCGTACGTGCAGAAACGGCTTCTTTCTCATCACTCTCCCATACAGCTTCTATTTGTGCAAAGTGCGCTGTATAGTTGACCGATGCACAGTGACACCATCTGCAGCAAGATGATGCTGCAGCTCTTTGGAGGTGGTCTGTGGATTGTCCTTGACTGTTCTCACCATTCTTCTTCTCTGCCTTTCTGATATTTTTCTTGGCCTGCCACTTCTGGGCTTAACAAGAACTGTCCCTGTGGTCTTCCATTTCCTTACTATGTTCCTCACAGTGGAAACTGACAGGTTAAATCTCTGAGACGTTTTGTATCCTTCCCCTGAACAACTATGTTGAACAATCTTTGTTTTCAGATCATTTGAGAGCGGACTGTCCATGTTCGGCGACCATCTAACTTAACTGAACTTGAATTGTTTGTCCAAAATACCTTTATCCAGGATCCAGGAACTGATTAAAAGCTACAGGAAGCGACTAGAGGCTGTTATCTTTGCAAAAGGAGGATCTACTAAATATTAATGTCACTTTTCTGTTGAGGTGCCAATATTTTTGCACCGGTCAAATTTTGGTTTAATGCATATTGCGCATTTTCTGTTAGTACAATAAACCTCATTTCAATCCTGAAATATTACTGTGTCCATCAGTTATTAGATATATCAAACTGAAATGGCTGTTGCAAACACCAAAATATTTAGAACTAAAAATGATTAAGATTAATAGGGGTGCCCAAACTTTTTCATAGGACTGTATATGGATATTTAGAAGATATTGTTTGTCTACGATATCTTAATGGTTGACAAGTTCACTGTTCTTATTTTGGGTTCATCTTGAAATAAGCCCAAAGTATTCTGACCTTAAAGTGAACCCATCCTAAGAAGCTAGGATTTAGGGTCTCAAACCTTTGTATCATCCAATTGGTAACTGCCAGTAACTTTAGCAATTAAAGTTTGAAGACTCCCCCCAACAGCATCTGCTGAAATGAATCCAGTGAGAAACTGCACATGGACATTGTGCGTAGTGATCCTAAAGTCAGAACATCTTACTTCACTGCGCATGCAACTGAGTCCCTACCCAGACTTCTCATTAGAACATCAGACATCTTCAAACTTTGATTCCTAAAGATACTGGTGGCCCACATTGGTATGATGCAGAGGTTTGGTATCCTAAAGCCCAGCTTCTTACGTTATGCTGGCAGTTTAGTGGTTCCAAACAATTTTATGGTTACAAGCAATGACATTAGGATATACCCATCGGTTACTACATATGAATTATAGATATAAACTAACAGAAAGCAGATGGTGCCAAGATTTCCCTTTGTACAAGGGACAACTATTATTTCAACACCACTGTGGCTATTTCAACACCACCAGGATGAAGCATGTTACATTTCCTGCACGGCAAAACGCAAATGAAACATTGAAATGTTTTGTCTAAACCACTAGAAATGAGATGTCAAATTGATCCATGTTGAAGCATTGTTCATATAGCAGAATCAGCACTTCCTGTTTTTAGAGGACACAAGGATGTTAGGATCTGTCTATAAATAAATGTTTTATGCTATCGACCTGCATGTCCTCTTATTTCGACACTGCCTTCGGTATATGCTGCTAAAGAAGAGATCTGGGGAGAAGTTTTGCACCCAGTTTTTAAAAGTACCTTACTCTTTACCTCTTTCCAAGTGGCCTTCACTACTACTATTTAAATCATATTAGCTTAAAGGGAGTCTGTCAGGTCTGAAATGACTCCTATAACAATAATAGTACCACGTAGGGCCTTTTAGATGATCATAGTTTATGGATATGCAAATCAGTCTGTAAGTGCCCTCGGGAATGGGGTCTGATGTACTTCTAGATCTCCAAGAGCCCTTTGTAAATCAGTCATTGCTGTCCAATGTCGCCCCTTTAACAGTGAATTACATTTTTTATTGTCTACCAGTTAAGTTTGAGATGCAACGGCAAATAACCTTAAAAACAGGAGCTAGCTGATAAAAGAAGAACAGAAGAACAAGCTATTTAAAATCAGTACAGCACTGTGAGCCAGAGACAGACCCCCCAGACGCCTTCATCAGCGCTAACCGCTAGGACAAATGGACTTTGCAGAATTTGCCTACCAGTAACTGAATAGGTAATAAATGCTCAACTAACTGACACCAAACCAGAACCTACAATTAACTTACAAGATTGATCAGAAACAGGAGAATAATGGTCCAGGTAAGGGGTCAAAACCTGGAGAAGTGGTCAGAGGCAGAATCAAGAGACAAAACCAATATCCAATAGAAAGCTAAGGGTCAAGTCCGGACAGGTAAGTCAATGACAGAATCAGCCAGCAAACAAATAGTCAGAGAACAAGCCAAGGGGTCAGAATGAAGCAATCCAATGCACACATGATCAGGTTTAGCCAAACTAGAAACTAAATAAGCAATCAGCTTGGGTCCTGAGGGAGTGGTCTTATACATGCCTCCTCAGCAACTAATTGGACAAGACCAGGGAACTTGGACTTGACACGGTAACCTTAAAAGTATAGCAGCTGAATTGAGAACCCTGACACTACCCTTGTCATAGCTGTCTGTGGGCAAATTAGGAAAATGAAACCCATTGCACATTAGCTTGATTTGCATATTCATAAAAAGATGATTAGCTCTGCATTGCTTCATCAGATTGTAGTCACAAAGGTATGTTTCTGCTCCTAGTAAAGGCCCCTACAAGGAACTATTATTGGTTTGAGAAGCATTTTTGACATGACACAGAAGAATAGTTTTTAATACAAAGCCATTCTGTTTTCCAGGAGTAACTGGCTATGGACATCCTTAAACACAACTAACTCCTTACACCTTATTAAGATAAAAATTTGTGTTCTTGAGTGCCCAGCCCTGGTAAAGCTGATAATGACCCTGAACTGTGTCATATTATAGTGCTTACGGTAGGCAATACCTACATAAGGATCAACAAGGACCTATCCAATGGTGTAGTTTTGCAGGAGTTCCACATTGAAGTGCAATGATAGTGTTGGCTTAGAAAAAAAAAATCAACCCAAAACTGTCCATAACAGCGTATCCACCATACAGAACTGATCCTAAAACTGTTCCAGCAAAATTGTGTAGTTTTTGCTCTACAATAGCTTTATACTAATGTGCTGCATATGTCAACATGTCGCGTGTTTCTACAAAGTAATGTTACAAAGCATGGAAATACAAGTATTCCTTATTGCAATGAAAATACATTTTTCCCTTTGTTCTATTAAAAAGTAAGTTGCTTTTAAATGTGACCTCGGAAACTCCAGCTTCATTTTATCAAATTCAGCTGTCCTAACTGACCATCCCTTGTCCTTAGGCTGCTCTTACGTCCATGAGTGGAATAGGCAAACTCTGTGCATTCATTTCTACAGCAATACAATTACATAGTTCTGCAGGAATGCTGTTTACTGATCACTGGACACAAATAGGGTCATGTAAGGGATTCTGAAGGGAGAGAGAAATTAGAACATAAGCATTAGCTGACTCAGAACTAGACTAAAGGCCCGGTACGAAAAACACTTTTATTTGTCCTTAGTTGAAAGTAAAGCAGAAAAGCTGAATAAATAATTTGGCATATTTTGTGATATGCACATCATGCAACAACTGAAGACACAACACAACCACAAGGATAATTGTCTTCCTGATGCAAACTATAACACAGCAACGACAGCTACAATACAAAAACTTACAGCTATGGGCAAGATAAACAGTAAGGCTGAACTCCCACGTTGCAGAAACGCAGCTTTTTTGTTGATTTTGCTGCATTTTTTTTAACAAAAGCCTGCAAGGCTACTAAAGAAATGGGAAATATATAGGACATACTTACAGGGTCCAACTGGCCCACAGGAGAACTGGTGAATCCCCGGTGGGTCCATTCCATTAGTGGAGGTCTGGTAACGGGTGGTGTAATGACTGGACTAGTACCGGGCCTTCTGGAGATGCCGGAGCCCTGCAGCACAGGTGATAGCGATTGGGCAAAGCCTGGTTCCCCGAACGCTATGTATATTGTGAATGGAAGGGGGTCCAGCATTGTGTACATGCCAGAGTCCCTTTCCAATAGTAGCCAGCCCAGGGAAGGTGATTAAATAAAACAAATACTTTTACTGACCTCTCCTGGCACACCGACTGCTCCCAGAATCCTATTCGGGGCCCTCTCAGGCAGTGACTGAGGTCACGTGCCCGAGACGCCACGTGGGGTCATCAGAGTGCCCCACGTGATGGCTGAGGCCCACTCACAGGCCCCAGCAGTGAAGACTGGCGTGCTTGAGCTCAGTCATTGGCTGGAAATGTGAGGAGGATGCTGAAGAAAGCCAGATGCAGCAAAGATACCCAGGAGAGGTGAGGTAAGGTTAGTATAAGTGTTTGTTATTTTCAACCACCTCCCCTGCCCCCTCCCCCTTCAATTATTATACCCTGTGGTCTGAAGCGGCCCCAATATATAACAGAACTAAAATTAATTTGAAGCTTACAAATATTTACAAATTTTGTGGCTTTCGTCTGAAGTGGCTTAAGAGGGAATCTTGGGTTCCACTTTGGAGCAAAACATACTGTGTGGGGTCACTGTGGAGCATATTATAACGTGTGGGGCTACTGTGCAGCATATTATACTGTGTGAGGGCCTCTGTGGAAAGAATTGTACTGTGCGGGGGCAACCATGGAGCAAATTATAATGTTTGGGGGCTACAGTGAAGCTCACTACACTGTGTGGGGCCCTTCATTATTTACATCACACCCCATCTATTTTATATCAGCCATGCACTATTATTACAGGCTGTAATAACATTGCACGGTCACTATAAAACAGATCTGTGCAATGTTAATAGTGAAAGGGTGAGGGCGCTCACAAAAGCATCATGGCCTCTTCAAAATGTTGATCAGCAGGGGCCCTATGTTTTAGACCCCACTGATCTCTTAGATATTTTAGACTGTTAGGACCCCAAAGATCAGATGTCTACTAGAACACACACTCACTCAACGGTGGCTTGTAACTTCTAGGCCTCGGGCCTTGGGCAGAGCCAACTTCGCATGCCCACAGGCCATGAGAAATGGCCGCTTGCACAGTATTGTAAGCGGCCATTTTCTCGTGGCCTGTTGGCTCTGCCCAAGGCCCGAGACTTGGAAGATACAAGCCACCGCCGGAAGAAGAGGCTGAAGATGACGCTGCTGAAGAAGATGGAGGCAGCGCTGGAGAGAGTTCTCTCGCAGAATTGGGGACGCCCCCAGGGCTGTCTGAGCGTTGGGGCCCACCCCTAGTGCTGCGAGAGAGCTCATTTGCATACCGACAAGTACCGGGATTGTAGGCAAACGGCGGTGCAGAGAAGACAACGAAAGGTAGGAGAAGAATAGCCTTTCTTAAGGCTATTTCGACATGGTACATACAAAAAAATGTGTCTGAATGATAGGATCCCTTTAAATCAGGGGAAAAGCACAACATAAGGCTCAAAGGGGTCTAAAGCTAAGGCCCCACATCACAGAAAAGATGGTTTTTTTATTGCAGATTTTGCTATGGTTTTTTAAGCCAAAGCCAGGAATGGTTTGGGCATAAGAGCTTCTGTTATATTTCCCATTCCTTTTGGATTTTTTCCCAGCCCTGGGTTTGGCTCAAAAGAACACAGCAAAATCTGCAACAAAAAAGGAGCTTTTCTGCAACAGGGGGCCTTCAAACTACCGATGTTAGTGTCCATTGAAAGCATCTATCAGAAAACATTAACAATGGACACAAACAGATCCATCAAAAATCTGTTAAAAATCCCATTGACTTCAATGAGATTTGATCTGTGATCCGTTAGTGTTCGTTTTCACCAAATCCGTCACAGGTCTGTTATTTTGGCGGACGTAATAACACAGGGTGAAGACTTATTACGGATAAGTAACTTTTATTTTTTTAACACTATTGTTTATGGCTAATGGACGTATGATGGATGGTAACGTACGTTATGCTGTCTGTTTTTATCTGCCCATGCTCAGAATGGAGAACAAAAAAAAAAAAAATACGATTTAAAAACGGACATTTACAAACACTATCTGATGAATGGATTAGTTAAAAAAAACACATTAGCATCAATCTGTTAATCAGTCTGTGTCTGTTAATGTCCATTATGCTAGGCGTCCATTTTTTTTTCCAAAAGACCCCATTGTAGCAGATATTCAATGGTAGTGTAAACAGCCCCTTAGTCTATAGATGGCCTTAGATTCAAAATTTCTTTTAGAACGCTCGTTTAGCTAACAGCTATTCCGTCTGACTCCCTATAGATACTTAGCTCAGCTGAAGGTGCCAATGCTCTAAAGCGGGAGATGGGTAATGTCTTATTCACATTCACATACAGTCCTGTACTGATTATCCGTTGAACAAAAGGACCCAGTTTCACGTTGTGTGATGCAGTGCAAAGCTTCTTTCGCATAAGCCTTACTTCTGCCCAGCATGAACACAGATCACATCAATATCACAAGTCGATTATCACTTTTAGGTCAAAGCCCCACGTAGTGGGCCAAAGCTAAAAAGAGCTGAAGGTAGAACTGCAGCGGAAACGCAAAAGTTTTCCTCTGCGGAATTTCTGCTTCAGTTATACCTATAGGGAAACTATCAGTGTAACGTAACATTTTTGAAAATTGCAGAACTTCCACTGTGCATATTTTTCTGCAATATGTGGATGGGATTCACTCGACTGTTTACACCATGTGGGGCACACGCCTTAAAGGGTTTTTTGCATTGCCTGAAGCAAAGTTATGGGAACAAATGATCATTAAGACAATTGCTTGTTCCCAGTTTGCATATTGTTAGGAGCACTTCCCTGTTCACATGGACAATGACCTGTAAAAAATATGCAACCTGTTGGTTGATAGCTGCTGTATTTATATTAGGCAAAGTAGAACACTATTTCACCTCTTATGCCCATGTACAAAGGCCTTAAGGCTGGCTAATAGCGAGCCATGGCCAAAAAGTGGAGCGGAAAAAAACGCAGATGAAACGTATCACGGTTTTGCTCACAGTGCTTGTCACAGAAAGTTTACTCTGCAGAATTTCTACTTGTAATATACTTTAGGGAAACCGCTGGCGTTTCTGTAGGTAGAAATGACATGCTGCATTGATGTTTTTCTGCAATGTGTGGATGAGATGCTCTAGAATCCCATCCACTTTGCAGTGACTTTAAAAAGCTGAGGCAAAAACCAGCCTAAGAGTGGGGACCCGGCCTAAAGGAGTTTTCATGAAAAGTTGAAATATCTGCAGAGTCTTGATGGGAAGTGTGTTCTATGACTGTATAAGGCTAAGGCCCCAAGGGCCAGAAACTCCACGCTAAAGCGCAGCGGGATCACCCGTGGGTGAAACGCATTGCGGTTCTTCCCGCAGCGCTTTGAACAGAAAATTCATGGAGGTTTCCTCTGCGGACTTTCTGTTACCATTAGATCTATGGGAAAGCTGCTGGCGTTTCCGTAGATATTATTATTATTATTATTATTGTTGTTGTTTATTTATATAGCACCATTAATTCCATGGTGCTTTACATTTGGGGGTTACATACAATACACAAAATATACAAGTAAATATAATACTAGCAGTGACCAACTGGCACAGTGGGATAGAGGGCCCTGCCCGCGAGGGCTTACAATCTATGAGATATAATTAACATGCTGTGATTTACAAAATACGAACACGCTGCAGATTTTAACCCAAAGTGGGCATGGAATTCGCATGAATCCTTTCCACATTGCTGTTACTGTACAATTCCCCAATTTTTCCTGTGGCGTTTTCGCGGCGGGTGAATCACAGCGTTCTGGCCCGTGGGGCCCCGGCTTAAAGCCGCGGTTTTTTTAACCGGATTTTGACGCAGAATCTGCCTAAGAATCCGGCTCAAAAAACCACCTCCCATTGAATTCAATGGGTTCCTTTGTCCGTGAGCAGTTTGTTCCCGTTCGCAGAAAAAAGAAGCGACATGCCCTTTCCTGACGGGGCCTGGATTCTGAGACAGCCTCCGTGTCAAAATCCAGTCCAAAAATCCTTGTCTGAATCTGGCTTAAGTCTTCATAGATCATCTTTTATCAGTTTTTCTGCTGCTAATAATGACTTTATGGCTACCACATTTCTTACATTGGTCGAGTACAATAAGGAGCAGTCTTCCCCCCTCGCCAATTCCCTAGCTGCTTGCTGCCTGTGAATAATATCCTAGCTGTAATCACACAGCCAGACAGAAGTAGACAGAAGTACATAAAAGACTTTGCTTACATTATATGATGTGGGATTTGTACAATGTCCAGTCATGTGCACAGAGAAATCAGTTTGCAGACATGTGTGGGGTCTGTGAGGAGAATCAGTCCCTTCCATCTGCATTCACTGTGTGAAGAGAGAAAGGAACCATCCCCTCTACTCACTGTGAACCCCTCTTGCATCTATAGAGACAAAACTTCCCTAGTAAAATGGAGTAAACTGCATATTAGCTAGAAAGGAAAGACCTAGGTAACTTTCCCATTGGACAGTCTCTGGACTCTATTTTCCCAACTAATGGTAGGAAAGTGAAATTAAAATAGGATGGAATCTGAGGTGGATGGCAGGGTCTGCCTGGGACCATGTTACACTGCAAAGAGGTCAGTATGATACTGCATAACGAATGTGTAACATGCTACATTAACCAGGGTGAAATACTGCTTATGCTACAGTATATACTATAGAGATTATGTTGAGATTCCATTTAATATGCATTTGAGATAATATGTCAGTGCCTGTGTTTTAAACCAGTTGAGACAGTACATTGAGTTCCCCACCCCCCACACACACACTCAATATTTCTATATTTATTTTAATGTCTTGCTGTTTGTCTTTTGTGTTTTTACTTCATGACATTGTAATTTATGGCAATAAAAAAAATTATTGATTTTCTTGTGCGATATTGGTAATATATGCCTTCCATGGATTGATGGTGTTTGTCACTAGATGAAGAGAATGGGTCATGGAGGCACGGGTGGCAAATGAATGTTATTCATGGGCCGTCTGTGCCATAGTACCACAGTCGTTTGCATGTAGCCTAAAAAGCATAGCTAAAATTATATAATGTTCCGAAATATCAAACTTGACTTTACCTTACAAATCTTTCTGTGAGTGTCTCCACAAAGTTGTAGATTTCATGCCAATTGTGTGCCACGCTCCCAGACCTTGAAAAGAATGAATAGAAGCGAGGTTACTTATATGACAGGTTACTTATAGGACAGGTTACTTATAGGACAGGTTACTTATATGACAGGATACTTATAGGACAGGCTGTTTGGAATTATGAATAGCAGCAGTCCCTGTGTAACCTAAATGACTGACCATTACTGTAAATGTAACTTTAGACACAAACACTTTGTACACTGAGGAATGATCGCAGGTCCTAGATTATGGACTCATATTTGATCCCACAGATGGACATAATAAAATCTGATGCATTCTGGTATATGAACATGTGAATGATGCAACTGAATAAGACTTGCCAACTTGACACTGAACAAAACATCAGTCAATGTTTCCATCCAACAAAATAAACAGCTGTAAAACGCAGAAAAAATGTGTCTCTTTCACATCATATTACTTATTATTCAATATAATATAGATGTATGACTTCTAGAAAATTTGTTTTATGCGGAAAATATAATGGCGCTAGTCACATAATCCTTATCTTTAAGTTCACATCCATGTCACCATTTTGGGCCTACTCCACTGATTTCATCATATTTACAGGGGAAAAAAAGCGCAGAATGTATTCCATGGTACAATTTCATATACCGTGACAAAGCCCAACAGACTCCACTATAAGTTCATGTGCCGCTGGTGTCCATAGAATAAAGGTTTTGTCCCTTTTCAGTTCTCTGCATTCCCGATGGCCCTAACGGTGGGAATTGGCACATCATGGTAAGCTTACCAATGTATACTGCTTTCTTGTACATTAACCTCCTGATATGCCCCTTATCTTGTACATGAGGATTGAAATGCATAGAGATTTAACATGGCAAATGTGGACAGCTATCCAGATACATATGGTCTATTGATTAAACTGGAGATATTAGTCCACCATTAGGGCTCGTTCACACGGGGGCCGGTGGGGCGGACTTTGGCACCGAGCGTGACGAGGGGAGCCACATCACTCTTGGGTCAAAACCCGCCTGCCATGACCGTCGCAGTTGCGGATTCCCCTCCGGAGTCGGCTCAAATGAACGGGCCGACACCGGAGGTTGCTCAGCTCAGCGAGCTGCGGCTTCTGCCTGAAAAAAGGGCAGCTCTTCTTTTTTCCGCTATCGGCAACATGCCGATAGTGGAAAAAAGAATGCTAGTGGTCTCCATAGACCAAGATTGTATGGAGGCGAATTTTGAGGTGAAATCCGCTGTCAAAATCCGCCTCCATTCCCCCGTGTGAACTAGCCCTTTGTGTGCACTAGCCCTAAGGGCTAGTTCACACGGATTTTGAGGTGAATTTTGCGTCAAAATTCACCTGCAAAAATGTCTCCCGTTGACTTCAATGGGAGCCGCTCACTTTTTTCCCACTAGCTAGTAGCGGAAAAAAGAAGCGAGATGACATATCTTGCTGCGGATTCCGCGGCTGGCTCAGCCATGATGCTTCATCGGTATCCTGTCGCAGCTAGCCGTGCAGAATGTTCACAAGGTGGAAAAGGTTTCCGCGACCTTTTCCTCCATGTGAACATACACTTATATGTACAATTAGTACGTATGCCCATCTGTGAGCTATATATCAAGTTTTCTAAATATTCCATATTTACATTGTGTGGTTTTTAAAGACCAAATATATTGTAGGTCCGTTGCATATAAGCGGTAGAAGATAAGTATTTTTAATGTGTTAATAAAAATTCTATTTCATGTTTACTTTAGATTTCACACGCAGGAGTGATTTCCTAGACACCACAGACACACTTCCCTTCCTTATGCCACCTCATAGCATGTACACCGAAAAATGAAGACATGCCCTTTCTCACATTTTCAAACTGTCCAGATAAATGTGAAAAGTGTCAGGCAGTAAATACGGAGCATGTCACTCAGTTGTGCTCTTTGCAATAGAATGATGCCAGATTTTTCTCATTGTGTACTGCAAATGTTACTGCACTGGAATTTTCCTAAGCCTGACTAGAGCTCAACACTTTCCCAATGAACATGACATCTCCCGAACAACAAGCAATGTGGAATTCATCCAGAAATTGCTGGAACACGAATACAGAGTTTGGGTTCTCGTCGATCGAAGTGCAATATGTTCTGTACTATCTCTGACAGCAATTAATGAGATTCCGGACTGTTTTAATTCCAGTTCTAAAAGAATGTTAGTTCCTTGTGTTGTGCATAAGAAATAACTAAAATCTTGATTTGTGTGGGCTGGAGAGGTGAGAGTTTCCTCAAATGTGGTGCTCCACACATGCAGCAAGCTTCCGGGGTTAAAGCAATGCTTCAGCACTCAATGAAGTCGTGTGTTGTGAGCAGAGTCTGAGGCTAACGTTACTATAGAACAGATCAGGATAATGTGGAGTCTGATGAGTGCTGGCCAGAGACACATACTTACTCACATCTGTATACTGCTGTTACTATTAAAACCAGTTTAGCAGAACCGAGTGCATGTGCATCCAGCACAACGGTAACTGCTGGCAGATAATGAAAAGTGACTCACTGCTGAAATATACAGTGTATTAGGTGAAAGGTTAAAAGGCACACCAACTCTAAGATACAAGGAAAAACGGCTAGCGCAATATATTAAAGCTCACCGTAATTAACAGTAATTAAAAATAAATATGCATGACCTAGAAGAGAGAGTTGTCAGAATAAAAATAAAAATCTATATTATTATTTCACCGAAACAGAGTATTAAAAAAGGTTCAAAATTAATAATTAAAAGGGCATTGTTATTAAAGAGATTTACAACATATTTATAGTCTATTACATATATTCATGGTAAAAGGCCATATCCATTGGGAAAAAGTTAGTTCCAAAGAAAGTCCTGGCATTGAGTCATCTCAACAATCAAGCAAGTGTACACTCATGTCTACGCTGTTTGTGCAGCAGGAATGGGCACAGTCGCCAACTTGTTTGCTTGAGTGTGGGCCTGGCAGCGGCTAATAGGTGAAAAAGGGAGGCTGAAACCGAGCAGCGGCCGCCTCAGTGGAGACCGGGGCCTGCACACGGCGATCTGACGAAGGGGTGTGTATTGCATGCTAGCAATCATACCCCAAAAGGCATTCTGTACATCAATAAAGCCTGTTAAAACACATTCCAAAGATGTGTCACACCAAGTTCTTCGAAAGGAGGGCATTACCCTGGGCTTAGGAGCTATATGCTCCAACTCGGTCTCTTGTATCACGCGATCAGTCTTCACGACGACCGGTTGTCCCAGAAAAATTGCAACCCTGGCCTAAAGGCACTCCACATATTTGAAGCCCATTCTCCCATCTCGGAAAAGCGAATACTTTCCCCAAGTCTTTGGAGGAGATTCTGGGGTGAAATTGTGGATTTGATAAACAAGCAGTTGGAGCGCTACTCTCCCTGTTTTTCCTCTACTATGTCATGTAAGTGTTGGTACCCCTGAAATTTTCCCAGAAAATAAAGTACTGGTATTTCTCCAAGAAAATTATTGCAATTTTTTGTTATGCACATGTTTAATTCTTTGTGTGTATTGGAACAACACAAAAAAAACAGAAAAAAAGCCAAAAATTATATAATTTCATGCAATACTCCAAAATAACTGGCACCGTCAACTTAATATTTGGTTGCGCACTCTTTGGAGAAAATAACTGAAATCAATCGCTTCCTATCAAGTCTCTTACACCTCTTAACTGGAATTTTGGACCATTCTTTTTTTTTTTCTTTTTTTCTTTTTTTTTACAAGCTACTCCAGGTCTCTCATATTTGAAGGGTGATTTCTCCCAACAGCAATTTTCTTTCCACAGGTGTTCAATGGGATTTAGGTGCGGGACTCATTGCTGTCCACGTCAGAACACTAGAGCTTGGTTTCTGTCCATTTCTAATTACTTTTTGAACTATATTTCAGGAAATTTTACTGCTGGCAGGTTGTAAACTTCTTGATTATGTTGTGCACCATGGACAAAGGAACGTCATGATCTCTGGAGATAGACTTGTAACCTTCAGATTGTTGATATTTTTCCACTATTTTGGTTCTAGAGTTATCAAACAGTTCTCTTCTTGTTTTCCATGCTTAGTCTGGCACACAATGTAAAGACTGAGTCTACTTCTCTCCTTTTTATCTGGTTTCATGTGTGATTTTTATATTGCCTACACCTGTTACTTGCCACAGGTGTTTTAATGAGCATCACATGCTTGGAAATTATTTACCCACAATTTTAAAAAGGTACCATCAATTTTTTTCAACCCATTTTTGGAGTAAAATTTGTGTGAAATTGAAATTTAGTGAGTTTTGTGTGAAATTATATCCAATTTGCCTTTTTTTATCTGTCTTTTTCTGTTGTCCAATAAAGACATAGGAAATAAGCATATGTTTAATAAAAAATGTCTAATTACAATAATTTTCTGGGGGAAAAAAAAACTTCATTTTCTGGAAAAATTTCAGTGGAGCCAACACTTATGGCCATGACTGTTAATGCTATAAACCTCAATCTGTCAGTGAGCCAGATTTTCAGGAAGGCACAAAGTATCTAAACTTTTACAAACTTTTGATCTTCTGCCAGCATTTGTGATATTAATACATTTTGTTTCTTTATTAACAGACTGGTCCTTTACATGACACCCTGTGCTGAAATTTACTTTCTGTCCCTTATTCTTTACCCTGTCTCTATTGCCAGCAAAAATCATCTCACTTAGGAGTACGATATGGATGGTCAGGCTCTTGTATATAACGCAGAAACACAGAGCAGTGGATCTAGTGCCATATGAAAGTTAAGTTTTTCAGCGTTCATATGCTACCAATAGCACCTTTCTAACTACATGATTTTCAGACATATGGCCAGCTAAAAACATAAAAAAAACATTTTTTCTTGTGTGGTCTAATTCATTCTCTGTGGAGACTCGTAGATTACGGGATATTTCCTTGGGGCAAATTTTGTTGTGTGCAGCTAAAAACATAGTCAGAATATAGAAATTGTATATATGTATAGAACCAGTGGCATAACTACCGTGATAGCAGTGGTAGCAGCTGCCACAGGGCCCGGGATATTAGGGGCCCGGTGACAGCCGCTATCGCTGCGCTTTTTTTTTTTTTTAATAGGCCGTTTAATAGGCCATTACGGCCCTATTTACTTACCGATCCTGGCTGGGCCCGGATCGGTAAGTGACACCGTGGGTCTTCCAAACACTATCATTATACTTTGGGGTCTTTGCAGACCCCCGAGTATAATGATTGGAGGCCAGGGAGAGGTAAGAAACATAAAAAAAACACTGTTACTAACCTCTCCACGATCCGGGCAGGTCTCAGGCCTAGTTGTATGACGTCACATGAACCCAGCCTGCGTCCCGGGTCATGTGATGTACGACGTCATTTAAGAAGGACGACAGTGGAGGCCGACAGCATAGGAGCCGGGGGACAGGTAAACAACAGTAGTCTTTTTTTATGTTTTTATTCCCCTGGGTCTCCTATTATTATACTCTGGGGTGTGAAAAGACCCCAGAGTATAATAATTGTTTATGGGTGTCCACAGTGGAGCATACTACTGTGTGCAGGGGCGACTACGGGACATAAAAGAGCGTGTAGGAATGCGGAGGAGGGGGTCGGTCAAAGTCTTCGGTGTCGGTTGGGGGGGGGCCATGTCAAAAATTCGCCACGGGTCCCCGCCATTCCTAGTTACGCCACTGTATAGAACCTCTTCTTCATGAAACCAGAACCATTGTTCTACTCTTTATAGTGCCCAATATGCAACTGTTTAAAGTAATCCCCCTCTAGCCTTACATGCATCATAAGAACCCTATCCATACTCACAGTGAGAATTAGTGAGCAGATTTTTGCTGGCAATAGAGAAAAGGGTAAATATAAATAGGAACATTTCAGGACAAGATTTCACAATTATACAAAATATATTAATGTCACAAATGCTTCCAAAAAAGCAAAAGTTATTTGAATTTTTTTAGTTATAATTTGAAGTTTGGATGGATTATAGTTCAAAAAGTGAGAGTTGATGTCTGAATTCGGTATTCACGTAAATAATGATAGAAGAATAGAGTGGTCCCTCAAGTTACAATGCTCTCATATTACAATATTTTAACATAACATTGTATTCACATACAACATACAATGCCGTAAATTGGAAACCACCACGTTTTTGGTTTTTTTTAATGGATTTGTCTAGATCAATATGATAGAATAATCGGATGAACTTGATGGACCAGTGTATTTAATTATAGTATATTACTATCAGTATATGCATTTAATGATAAAGCACCTGTATAACTGGGGTGCTGACACTGATTGGCTATCTAGTAGCTCCTCTCTGAAGTAGAGTACTATACTATGTGTTATGTACTGCTATCCACCTCTGCCATGATAAGCTTATTCTTTGGACACCAGGTAAAGGCAACTCAGTTTCTCTGGTACACTATGTGCAATATATAGGACCCTGAAAAACCTCCTATTATCAACACAGGAAGTTATTTACAGGTTCCAGCAGATACAGTATTTATTAGGACTCTATTTGGCCGTTCTTATTCCCTCTCCCTTTATTTCAGATAACAATGTGAAGTTATTGTGAACAAATGAATGATAAATTTAGCTTGTTTATTATGCTCCACATTCCTTTTCATGTGCGCCTATCAGCAGCAAATTGGTTAGACACCTAATCACAGTACATTGTATATGTGATTCTACAGTTTCCAAATATACCTCTGTTATTCAGCTTTGTATCCCCACTTTCATGTAAATCGATATGTTATTCATATGTAAATGAATACCACCCCCCCCCCAATAATTTCAGCTCTCCATATTGTATACTGTTTCCATTATAGGCCCCCTTACAAAATACTGTCCCTCTTACAAGCCCCCATGAAGTAAGGGCCCTTTTACAGGCCTACATGGTGTAGAGACCCCCCATTACAGTCAGTGCTCCCATTATAGGCCCCATATAATAAGAGCCCCTATTATAGGAATCCATCTAGTAAAGACCCCTATTACCGGCTTGCATACAGTAAGTGCCCTTATTACAGTTTTCCATACAGTACGTACCCCCACTATAGATCCCCACTCAATATAGTGTTCTCAGCATGAGATATAATATACAGTGCCCCATGGATGCCTAAGTAGAGGTAGCAGTGGACAGGTGTGGCAATAGATAAGTTAAAATTGGACTTCACCTGTTGAAGTAATCCAGTGAGTAAATCCCTATATGAAAATAAATGTAGCAGAGGAGATGGCCGGGCCCCTACTACAACCGAAACAGCTGCTATGGTGGTATTTATGCCGCTGACTGTATGTGCACTGATTCATGAAAAGGGGAGATGCTGCTGCCAGACTCCTTTATAATATACTGTATACAGTGTCAACAAAAGGCAAACTACCAGTATTTTCATAAAACAATGCAAATTTTATTAAAGAGATATAAAAATAAATAAATAAATAAATAATGCGCGTTATTCAGCTGGGGATGGATGAATAGGTAAACACTTATATTCATTATTTCTCCTGTTTACTTTGAAATTCATGGCACCATATTGTATAATACTAGTGCATTATTGTATGCTTTTTTTACGCTATATACACTATTTGAGCTCTTTTATGGGACATTTATTTCTCCATGTTGGAGGGGTGTATACATACATAGACAATTGTTTAAGACAAGAATGCTGTCAGTTGTAATTATAGATATAAGAAGTTTTGGAGAGTTTCAACAGTGTTATTATTGTATATCATCTTCAATCATCCCCTTTGCTGTTTAGTCATATTGTTCTTCCCCTATTTTCTATTTCTGTGTTACTTAGTGGATTTTTATATCTCTTTTATAAAATATGCATTGTTTTATGAGAATACTGGTAGTTTGCCTTTTGTTGGCATTGTATGTATTATAATGTGAAAACTGCTGTTTTGCCCTATAGTTTTTGTGTTGGTTTTGCCAGACTCCTTTGTCACTTGCTTATCTTCCAAAGATCAAAAGGATCTTCAACTGATATTGATAAACTGAACTGATTATTGTCTCTATTAAATCTGCCAATGATGGATAGTATGATGGACCCCATACATTTTAGACAGTTATTAGCTGGTCCTGCTGTGTCCAGATCCCATAAGAAGTCATTGATTCTCAATCTTCATAGAAGACCAACAGCATACTGTATCACTTAGGCCTGGTTCACATCTGCGTTCGGTATTCCGTTGAGGGAGTCCGCTTGGGGACCCCCTGAACAGAATACCGAACACATAAAAAATCGATTAGTTAAGAATGTGTTCGGTATTCCGTTCAGGAGGTCCCCAAGCGGATTCCCTCAACGGAATACCGAACGCAGATGTGAACCAGGCCTTTACACTTTTCAGAGATCTATATGCTGCCAGCTGTGTTACATCTGCCATTTGGTTCTTAATAAATTTTAGTGGGTAACATTGTACACTGTTATAAGGGCTTAATATGGAGTGTGGGTCAAACATATTGGAAAATACAGTACCAGGCTTTAGTTGTAGACTACAGCAAATTCACCAACAAGTTCTGAGTCCCATTCATGGGTCTGAGACACACACCACTCGGTGAGATACTGATGCACCAACCTGCAGGTACTAACAAAATACTTTTACTCCGGGCGGGGTACAAAATAGGATGATGCACTACATTGTAGGAGTGATCTGAATTACATAAACTATAGAAGGCTGACCTTGATAAACCCATATTACCATTGTTATTTTTGTCATATTACATATTCTATTAAAGGGAGTCTGTCACCAGAATACACCACATCAGTCTAGCCCTACAGGTAGATAGGTAAGGTTGCATGTGATGCTGAGATATTGCCATTTTTGTCAATATGCAAATGAGTTTTATGGAACATTGATGGCCACTTACCCTTTTGAAGACAGAGCAATGCCCTCATTGGTCCAAAAAGCTCATTGACATCTCAGTATTGAACGCCCCATTTCACAATATGGAAAACACTGTTTGATTCAGGTGACCCTAACGTATCAATCTGTGGGGCTGGGCTCATATTTCGAGTTGTGTTTACAGACTCTCTTTAGGGTATTGTGTCAGGATACAAAAAACATGTCTATCTTTTCCCAGAAAATAATGCACAAGTATCCATGGGATGTCTGGTATTGCACCTTAGCTCAATGGAATTGAGCTATAATACCAGTCACAACTCATGGAGGGGTTACACAATCTTTCCTGTGAGAAAGCAGAAATGTTCCAATCCTGCTACATTCCTTTAAAAAATTTTATCACTAGAAAGCAGAGTATGCCTGCTATTGGTCTTATGTTCTCTCTTGGGGATAGATTTTGCTCTCACACAATGGTTCACTTATGCCATTGACGGCACTTTACTGGTAACCATACGTCCCAGAAGGCCTATGTAGTCAGGTAATAGCATAAAAGCATCATCTGCACTGCACACATGACTTACTCCAAACATAAAAGGGTGGACTGACGAATGCAGAGCCATCACAATACCCTATTAGGGCATATGACTGTAACAAAGGTAAGCCCCTGCTTGGGACCACACTATATTAGCCATAGGAAAACGTTCTCTCTTATCCCAGTAATAACAGCTAATGACAGTAAAGGGAACCCCACAGAATAACCCATCACTGAGGGACCCAAGAAGGGACCGCCCAAACTTTTACACACAACAAAACTTTTAGAGAACATCAGTCTATACTACATTCGAAACTTCTATATATTTTCCCTTCATATTTTTTCACAAATAAAATGAAGAATTGGACATTTCATGCGATGACCAGTAAATATCATTTTGGATTGTTCTTATCTGCCTTTCCAGTCTTTGGAAAGCTGAATGACAGTAAATTGCAAATCTGCAGAAGCACTGTGATACATGCCTAGTACCCAAGCTGCTCCCTAAATCATAAGATCTACCATTTAGGTGATATCTGGAAAAGCATGTGTTTGCCTCAAGTTTGCTCTACGAGAAATACACTTATCTGAGTAGAAATTTCTATTCAGTAGGAAATCTTTTTTTTTACTATTGCACGGTGGCTGTTATACTGTATGTGTCATCTTCCTGTCTATAAAAAAGTGTAGCTACCAAGGAGTTAACAGATGCTAAAGCTCGGAGCATTACATTTCTAGGACTCTAGGGAGCTCTGACTTGGACAGTGGTGGCCGAATGTGTAATGGGTCAGCAGAGCAGATACACCAATGCTAAAAGTGTGAAAGAACAGAATGTGTCCAGGACATGTGAGGAGAAGGAAAAAAGCTACAGCTTTACACCAAAACCAAGTTCTTTTCAATAAAACTACTCATTTAACCCTGACTTTCTCGTAACCCCCCCATACACACTTCCTGCCACATTAGTAACACTTTCTGACAGTTTGTACAACTATAGCTTCACCCTATTAGACAGTGTCCCTAATAGACACCAAACACTAACTATTTACTGCAATGCTTATAAGACATCTTGGATCTCCTGTAAACATGAGGATAGCACTGGTATACACTGTCCTGGGCGGTGAAGTGCTGCAGCAGCAGTTCCACACTACACATCTGCACAGATCACTCCTACCCTCTCCTCTTCTATGATGTAGGGGAGGATGGCGTGCTAGAGGCCAAACATCTGCCTGACCTGTAATGCTCTCAAGACCAGAGGAAATCTGATCAGCACTCACATGAGATCAGCCCAAGGAGGATGCTCATTAACTGCTTCACAGCCGGATACTCTTATACTCACTTGTCTAGAATGAAGTAGAGGTCGAAGGCTCCTTGACAGGAGGGCTCATCAGCCTCAGCGGGTGGAGGAAGGCAGGACAGTTGAAGGAGCAGTCCTGCAAGTAGGATCCATGGTCCAGGGAGATACCCAGTCCTGTTGCACTTCATGCTGTCTTCTACCCTTGTACACCAGGGCTCCTTTAATACTATGAAGATGAATGCATACACAACCTTAGGCAGAGTCCTATGACTTCTCCTTCTAAGCTGGGCTATGAGCAGCACATCCTCCCTCTATACACACTTCCTATTCACTACATAGATTCTGCAGTTACTACTATCCCCACCCTCCACCCTTCTGTCTATCTCTGCTGCATTCTTTTGTACTATACCCTTATTCTCTTGTGTATCCCAGGCTCACAGCTCCAGCTCATAACAGTCCTTCTTTGTGCTGCCAGTTCCTGTGTGTGTTCCCTCTTTACAATCCTTTGCTAGCTGAACACAAGTTTGGGATCAGCTGTCAGTAGTTTGTGGTCACTTGGTGTCTTTGTCCCCCTGTCTTTCACCCTTATATAGAAGCGGCATAAGCAATCTGGTTCTTGCCCCCTTGCTTGTAGGATGTGACTGAGCATGCCTGGAAGGGTGGAGATTCTCATGTCAGTCTAGTGCCAGCACTATTACTAACTCTTCAAAGTTTGCTCCAAGGTCTGTTAAACGGCTCAGCTGCAGGCTCTGTAGTCTACACCTACCTCCCTGGCTAGCAGAAACTCAATTATTGTTACACTCAGACATTGCTCTACTATTGAGCGACATGCGGTACTCTGTTACCAGAGTGTTACAGTAACATGTCAATGTAGAAACCCAAAGCATACAACAATAGTGTTTTATCAGAGAGTAAACTGTCGATTTACAGTCTTATTCTCCTCTATTTTTGCATGACTATGATAGAGATTAGTATGAAGGGAGGAACTCTATGCATTGCTCATTCATTCATCTAAATAAATCTAGAATGTTTCTGGAAATTCATAGCTCTAATACAAACCATATAGCAAAATGATGTGACTGACAGACCATCACACCTGTATGAGTTCAATAGACATCCAAATCATGGGCATTAATATGACATTGCCAGAACCGCGCCTAGCCCTTTCTGCTGCCTGAGGCAAGAAATAGTAATAAGATGAAAGGTGTCAGTCACCCACATGATGTATCACCCCTAGCCCTGAATAAAAGAAATTACCGTATTTTACGGACTATAAGGCGCACTGGACTATAAGCCGCATTGCCCATGAGCGCCTTATAGTCCGTCTCGGTTCATATATAAGGCGCACCGGACTATAAGCCGCAGTCCGGTGCGCATTATATCTTATTGAAAGCGGCGGCAGGCAGACTTTGCCAGCGGCCGCTTAACCCCCTGCGTGCCAGCCGCTTCTATTGGAAGCGCTCGGCAGGCGAGGAGGGGCTCTATCAGCAAAATCATGCTGATAGAGCCCAACCGTAAACGTTAGGTTAAACTACCCCCCCCCCCCCCCCCGTTTTAAAATAAAAGCCTGAAACAGAATGTCAAACTTACCGAGCGGTGCAGGGTGGGCGGGCATTCAGGCCTCCTCTTCCTCCGATGTTCCGTCCTCCTCCGGCGCTCGCAAGCTGATAATGGCCAGGGCACATGCGCAGTAGAAGCATTATGATATTGCGCATGCGCCCCGGCCATTATCAGCGAGCGCCGGAGGAGAAGGACGGAACATCGGAGGCAGAGGAGGCCTGAATGCCCGCCCGCCCGCCCTGCACCGCTGGGTAAGTTTCACGTTCTGTTTCAGGCCGGCGTGACAGCAGGGCTGCCGGACACTTCCTATTCATTTCTATGGGAGCCGACATGCGAGCGCTCCCCATAGAAATGAATGGACTGCTTTTTTCCATTCATTTCTATAGGGAGCGCTCGCATGCTTATAGTCCGGAAAATACGGTACAGAGAATCACACCCAGCACAGAACAACTGTGCATTAGTTATAAATTCAGGGCAATAGAAGTAGCACTGTGCATTGTCCAGAGAGAGACACACATAATACTATACGCAACAAACACAACACTTGCAAATGCATCTCAATAAATTAGAATATCATCAGAAAGTTGTTGGGTTTTTTTTTGGTTTTTTTTTAGTGATTCAATTGAAAAAATGAAACACATACACTGTCTACCAATAAGTATTTGGACACCTGTGGTCCAAGCGGCACGATCGACAATTATAGCCTCAACTCTCCAGGGCATGCTTTCCACAAGTCCTTGTATGACGGCTAGTGGTATTTTATTCCATTCAACTTTGAAAAGACAGTTAAGTTCCTTTACTGATTTTGGACGGCTGCTGCACCCCTTATTTCGACGATCCAACCCATCCCAGAGGTGCTTGATAGGGTTCAGGTATGGAATCTGGACAGGCCAGTCCAGTCTGTTAATCTGATTGTCACGGTACAAAGCCTTGGTAGACCTCGCTACATGACAGCTGGCATTGTCATAATGGAAGTAACATTGGTCCGACCCATAGAACCGCCATAAAGTAGGAAGTACACTATTATCTAAAATAATGCAATAGGTTTAGAGTTTACCATGAACTGGGACCAAGGGGCCCAGTCCATAGCAGGAGAAACTCCCCCAGACAATAACTCCACCTCCGCAGAACTTTACTGGGTGTCCAAATATTTTTTGGCAGATAGTGTATATTATATTGAGTCAAATAAACAGAGTGAACTTTTTCAAGCATTTATTTCTGTTAATGTTGATGATTATGGCATACAGCCAAGGAAAACCCAAATGTAATTGTCTCAGAGAATTAAAATATTATATAAGACCAACTGTAAAAAAATTATTTAACACAGAAATGTTGCTCAAATGGAAAGTCTGTACAGTAACTGTACTCAATACTTGGTGGGGGCTCCTTTTTCATGAATGACTGCATCAATGCAGCAACGTGGCATGGAGGATTCTTTACAGTAAAACCAGTGAGGCTCTGGAACTCTCTGCCCCAGGAAGTGGTGATGGTGGATTCATTGAACAAGTTCAAAGAGGGCTTGGATGCCTATCTTGAAGAGAACAATATTACGGGTTATGGATTCTAGATTTTAAAGACACGTTGAACCAGGGTTTTTAAACTAACTGCTGTACTGGAGTTGGGAAGGAATTTTCCACCTGAAATAAGATAAGATAATCCTTTAATAGTCCCACAGTGGGGAAATTTCAGTATGTTACAGCAGCATAGTAATACAGATACAGGATAATGCAAAGTAATATATTACGGAAGTAGACACACATAGGGCAGTAGGCATAGGCCTTCCTCTGGATGAACACTGTAGAGGAATGTAGGTTTATAGGTTGGACTTGATGGACTGATGTCTTCATCCAACCTCATCTACTATGTAACTATGTGATCAGCCTGTGGCACTGCAGAGTTGTTCTGGAAGCCCAGGTTGCTTTGATGGCAGTCTTCAGCTCATCTGCATTGTTGGGTCTGGGGTCTCTCATCTTCCTCATGACAATACTTCATAGATTCTCTATGGGGTTAAGGTCAGGTGAATTTGCTGGCCAATCCAACATAGTGATACTGTGGTTATTAAACCAGGTATTGGTACTTTTGGCAGTTTGAACAGGTGCCAAGTCCTGTTGGAAAATGAAAATTCCATCTCCAAAAAGCTTGTGGGCAGAGGGAAGCATGAAGTGCTCTAGAATTTCCCGGTAGACGGCTGCGCTGACTTTGGTTTGATAAAACACAGTGGACCTACACCAGCAGATAACATGGCTCCCCAAACCATCACTGATTGTGGAAACTTCACACAACAGTCATGGCCAAAAGTTTTGAGAATGACACAAATATTATATTTTCACATGATCTGCTGCCCTCTGGTTTTTATGTGTGTTTGTCAGATGTTTTTATCACATACAGAAATATAATTGCAATCATATTATGAGTAACAAAAGCTTATATTGACAGTTAGAATGAGTTAATGCAGCAAGTCAATATTTGCAGTGTTGACCCTTCTTCTTCAGGACCTCTGCAATTCTCCCTGGCATGCTCTCAATCAACTTCTGGACCAAATCCTGACTGATAGCAGTCCATTCTTGCACAATCAATGCTTGCATTTTGTCAGAATTTGTAGGTTTTTGTTTGTCCACCCGTCTCTTGATGATTGACCACAAGTTCTCAATGGGATTAAGATCTGGGGAGTTTCCAGGCCATGGACCCAAAATCTCTATGTTTTGTTCCCTGGGCCATTTAGTTATCACCTTTGCTTTATGGCAAGGTGCTCCATCATGCTGGAAAAGGCATTGTTGATCACCAAACTGCTCTTGGACGGTTGGGAGAAGTTGATCTTGGAGGACATTCTGGTACCATTCTTTATTCATGGCTGTGTTTTTAGTCAAGACTGTGAGAGAGCCAATTCCCTTGGCTGAGAAGCAACCCCACACATGAATGGTTTCAGGATGCTTTACAGTTGGCATGAGACAAGACTGGTGGTAGCACTCACCTCGTCTTCTCCGAATAAGCTGTTTTCCAGATGTCCCAAACAATCAAAAAGGGGATTCATCAGAGAAATTGACTTTACCCCAGTCCTCAGCAGTCCACTCCCTGTACCTTTTGAAGAATATCAGTCTGTCCCTGATGTTTTTTCTGGAGAGAAGTGGCTACTTTGCTGCCCTCCTTGAGACCAGGCCTTGCTCCAAGAGTCTCCGCCTCACAGTGCGTGCAGATGCACTCACACCTGCCTGCTGCCATTCCTGAGCAAGCTCTGCACTGCTGGTAGCCCGATCCCGCAGCTGAAACACTTTTAAGAGACGGTCCTGGTGCTTGCTGGTCTTTCTTGGGCGCCCTGGAGCCTTTTTGCCAACAAAGGAACCTCTCTCCTTGAAGTTCTTGATGATGCGATAGATTGTTGACTGAGGTGCAATCTTTCTAGCTGCGATACTCTTCCCTGTTAGGCCATTTTTGTGCAGTGCAATGATGACTGCACATGTTTCTTTAGAGATAACCATGGTTAACAGAAGAGAAACAATTATGTCAAGCACCAGCTTCCTTTTAAAGTGTCCAGTGGTGTCATTCTTACTTAATCATGACAGATTGATCTCCAGCCCTGTCCTCATCAACACCCACACCTGTGTTAATGGAGCAATCACTGAAAGGATGTTAGCTGGTCCTTTTAAGGCAGGGCTGCAATGATGTTGAAATGTGTTTTGGGGGATAAAGTTCATTTTCTAGGCAAATATTGACTTTGCAAGTAATTGCTGTTAAGCTGATCACTCTTTATAACATTCTGGAGTATATGCAAATTGCCATTAGAAAAACTGAAGCAGTAGACTTTGTAAAAATTAATATTTGTATCATTCTTAAAACTTTTGGCCATGACTGTAGACCTCAAGCAGCTTGGATTGTGTACAGCAGCCTCTCCACTCTTCCTCCATACTCTGGGACCTTCCAAATGAAATGCAAAATTTACTTTAATCTGAAAACACCTTTGACCACTGAGCAACAGTTCATAACTTTTTGATAATATTCTAATTTATTGAGAAGCACTAGTATACACCATTCACAGCACACCCATATACAAATCACATATATAAAGATCACAGCATACATATATACAATAAAAAAAAATACATATATGCTCACAACACATATACAGCTCACATACACTTACTTAGCACACATTTCCCCTCCTATTTTTCCTGTCTGGAGAGTAGAGTCAAGAATGGAGTGGTTTCAGCTGGGGGTATTGAAAAAAAAATAAAAAATCTTACTCTCCTGTCCCCGATGCTTCGGTGTCCTCCCAGAGTAGACTGGTCCTGCTGTTAAATGGGCCTTTTCCGGAGTTCCCCTGAAGCCAGCATGTGATGTAACTGCCTGTGACATCATGGGTCCTCTTCCTTAGGCCTGCTGAGAATGCTGATGAGCGGGAGAAGCCGTCGGAGCATTAGAACCGGGACACGGAATATCGAGGACAGCTGAGTATGCTTTTTTTTCACTTCCCCTGGCTGATTTAAAAGTTACAGGGATTGTCTAAATCTGCTTGGACAACCCCTTCAACCACTTCAATACCATACTATTCAACTAATTTCTGCATCTTTTTTCAGTGACACATAGGGCTTTATTCTTATGTTGTTTTTATTTTTGCATGTTTTTTTTAAATATATCTGGGAAAATATAAACAAAAGAGGAGGGAAAATGTGTCGGTTTTTAACTTTTCATTTTTTTTTATTTAATAACACAAAAACTACTAAAAAAACGTTATGAAATAATTTTTCCTCTCCATTACAGTAATTTTTATTTTGTATGGTGTCGTCGGGATGGGACTAAACCTGTGATAAGGGCATGTTATTAGAGTTTAATTTTATTTATTTTTTATTATTTTACTTTAATTTTTTTTTTTGTTTTCTTTTTATTTATTTATTTTTTACATTGTGTCCACAAAAGGTCATAATAGACTTTTGAGGACATCTGATCACTTTTATTTTTTGTGGGGAAGGTTAATTTCTCATGTGACTGGGGCTGGTACATTTGGCCCCAGTTGCAGGAAGAATCCAGCTTCCTGCCCATAACTATAGAGCCAGTGCTGTAATACACTGTACTTGCCTTCTCTAGGGGAGCTCTGGCCGTAGTCAGTGGCATAATGATTGTGGTCGCAGGGCATACGACTGTAACTGGGTTTAGAGGGGTGCGGGGACTGAGACCAGCTGGGGCCCGGACCACAGAGGTCAGGGAAAGCCTTACTCCCGCTGGCTGCGATGCAATATATATAGCAGTTGAGTTTGGACCAACTCCTTGAACTCCAGGAATCAGCATTTATTGCTAGCAAAAGCATATATAATTTCCCTTTGGACTGCTGGACAAACCAGTATTATGTGTTTTATCCTGTTCCTCGGTTTATCCAATATAATGTTTTGGCTTCTCTATAGGGAATATAAATGACTTCATGTGACAAATGTAACTGTTAAATATCTTATTTGCTATGAATCTGTCAATAAGAAACAAGATTTTACTTCATTTTATCAGTCAGTTAACAAATATATTTTCCAGTTACAAGATAAAATTCTCCCTATTCAAGTCCAGCAGCCAAACATTGGGAAATGAAGTTTTGTGTATTCTAAAAGGCTTAGTTTAATGTAATTAGTAATCTATTAATAAGAGTAACGTTTATGGAGAAGTTTCATGCAGTACAAAGGTCATACAACAGTACAGTGCAGTATTGTTCATTGGCAAGAAAGTGTTTTTTCCATGAATATTATATATGAATATTAATTTAAATTTATATTAATATATTAATATAAATTGGTAACAAGTAAAAATTAAACATTTTTGCAAATAGTTCTTGCACAGTTTTAAAGATTTTCTGTAATTATCATTGTGATGGCAGTATGTTGTCTTGATGGGTTGCCAGTGGATATAGCCATTAGAGATGAGTGAGTAGTACTTGATCGAGTAGGTATTCGATCGAATACTACTGTATTCAAAATAATCGTACTAGGTCAAATACTACGCGGTAAATGCAGTAAAAATTTGATTCCCCTCCCACCTTCCCTGGCACTTTTTTTTTACACCAATAACTATGCAGGGGAGGTGGGACAGGAACTAGGACAAAGTAGGAATTGCAAAAAAAAACATATACAGTCATTGGCTGGCTAAATCAGGTGACCTCCACTCCACTCCACACAGAGAGAGAGAGAGAGAGAGAGAGAGAGAGAGAGAGAGAGAGAGAGAAGAGAGAGAGAGAGAGAGAGAGAGAGAGAGAGAGAGAGAGAGAGAGAGAGAGAGAGAGAGAGAGAGAGAGGTTCTGCCAGGGTTAGCTAGCAATTAGACTTATTTAGGCAGAAATCTTACACCAACAGCTCTTATAAGAGCTAAACTTAGATCTACCACTGCTTGAAGATTGTATATACACCATTTGTATATATAATCTTTTTGCAACTAATTTCCCCAAAAGCCCTTGTTAGGGCTCCAATTCCGTATCACCTTTTCCCCCAATATACCTTTCCCATCTCCTGTCCTATACCTGTTGTAAGCTGTTGCTATACAGTACGCTTGTATACATCTAACATACATAGGTTTGTGCGCCCAATCTACCTTTCCCATCCCCTGTTCTCTAACTGTTGTAAGCTAGGTGTATACTTGCTATACAGTACACTTGTATACATCTAACATACAGAGGATTTTGGGCTCTATATACCTTGCCCATCTCCTGTTATATACCTGTTTTGAGCTCAGTATATACTTCTAACATACAGAGGTATTTGGGCGCTATATACCTTGCCCATCTCCAGTTATATACGTGCTCAGTATATACTTCTAACATAGAGAGGTATTTGGGCGCTATATACCTTGCCCATCTACAGTTCTTGTTTTAAGCTCAGTATATACTTCTAACATACAGAGTTATTTGGGCGCTATATACCTTGCCCATCTACAGTTCTTGTTTTAAGCTCGGTATATACTTCTAACATACAGAGTTATTTGGGCGCTATATACCTTGCCCATCTCCAGTTCTTGTTTTAAACTGAGTATATACTTCTAACATACAGAGGTATTTGGGCGCTATATACCTTGCCCATCTCCAGTTATATACGTGCTCAGTATATACTTCTAACATAGAGAGGTATTTGGGCGCTATATACCTTGCCCATCTCCAGTTAGATACGTGCTCAGTATATACTTCTAACATACAGAGTTATTTGGGCGCTATATACCTTGCCCATCTCCAGTTCTTGTTTTAAACTGAGTATATACTTCTAACATACAGAGTTATTTGGGCGCTATATACCTTGCCCATCTACAGTTCTTGTTTTAAGCTCGGTATATACTTCTAACATACAGAGTTATTTGGGCGCTATATACCTTGCCCATCTCCAGTTCTTGTTTTAAACTGAGTATATACTTCTAACATACAGAGTTATTTGGGCGCTATATACCTTGCCCATCTACAGTTCTTGTTTTAAGCTCGGTATATACTTCTAACATACAGAGTTATTTGGGCGCTATATACCTTGCCCATCTCCAGTTCTTGTTTTAAACTGAGTATATACTTCTAACATACAGAGGTATTTGGGCACCCATCTCCATCTCCCATCTCCTTGCCCATCTCCAGTTATACCAAACTACTGCCACTGAGGGGCCTTGTGTCACCAGGAGGGAAAAGTATAGGCGCATGTTGCGTGAGTACCTGGACAACCACAGTCCTGTCCTCCGATCCCTCTGCGCCCTATACCTATTGGGTGTCAAAGTTGGACCTGTGGCTGGAACTGGCGCTTTACGCCTTAGAGGTGCTGTCTTTCTCTGCAGCCATGGTTCTATCTGAAAGGGTCTTCAGCGCAGCCGGTGGCATCATCACCGATAAGCGCAGCCGTCTGTCAGCTGACAGAATTTGCATCTCCACCCATGTAAAGCACTCCAACATGAAGTTCCATGTTTCTGCTCTAGATCACCAGTTCATCCTCCTCCTTCACCATCACCATTGAAAAACGACATTTAAAACCACCCCATTAAGGCTCACCTCAAGGGCTTAATATTATGCTCCGACAATGCTTTATTCATCCATAGAGCATAATATTAGGTTCCTACAAGGTTGAATTCATACCAAGAGCATAATATTATGCTCCTACAATCGTCAATTCATCCCAAGAGCCTAATACTCTGCTACTACAAGGTTCAATTCACCTTAAGGGCCTACAACTCTGATGGTGCAAGGCTCAACTCATCTCAAGGGCCTCAATTTCTGCTGCTAGAAGGCTCAACTCACCTCAAGGGCCTGAAGCTAAGTTTGGGAGGGCTCACCCCAAGGGCCTGAAAAATAATTTTTGTATGGCTTGGTTTAAGGACCTCTAACTTAATTTGGAAGGGCTCACCTCAAGGGCCACAAAAGTAATTTTTGGGGGTCTCACCACATCACACACATACACATTGACAGTTAAGGGTGGGTGCTGTTTGATTTCCCCTTTGCCTATGCCATCTGTGGTTGTCATGTGCAACGTGATTTAAAGGGGTGCATGCTAATGTTTCCTTAGCTTAAAATGTGTCTTTCTGTCCATGCTAATGTAGAGGAAAGAAGGTTTCCAAGTATTTTTCCACTTTCCATAGAGGTTATATTGAGTTTGGAGTGTCTAGTTGATAGACTGGGATAGTGGCATAATACTGGGACTTGGGCGTGTTAGATGCACCCTGCTGTCCCAGTTGCTTTCCAGAGATGTTGGCATCATTTTCTGAATTTTGTATTTTGGAATATTTTACTACTCACTCATCTCTAATAGCCATAAATACAGGAACTTTATAAGGTCTTGCGCTTCGCAGAGACCATGCCTTTATTTCTTTATTGTCCACGATATAGAAATCATGGCCGGGTTTCTGACAAGTGTCAGGCCATAGAAAGTTCCTGCATTCATAGTCTTATCTATTGGCAAATGGTTGAGATTGTCACTGATGACAATGTCCTAACTAAGGTCTTTAGAGAAAGTTCATAAAACTCTGCAAAATAAAGGTGTTTGAAGTCAGTCACTTGTCATTTATGGGTTTACTGCATACACTTTATTAGATCTTATGGATATGTCCTGTATGCGCAATTAAAGGAATATGGTATGAATTACATATATAGATGGAGGGTGGGTGATCAGAATATTTTCTTCTTGAGGACCCAAGAAAACACAATCCAACACTGTAATACAAACAACAGTACCAACATCAGTCCCAAAGACAACCAGAGCAAAGGCTGAGAGTGCTCTATTTTTTAATATAGTTAATAGAGATGAGCGAACAGTAAAATATTCAATATTAGTTATTCGTTTCGAATAGCCGCTCAATATTCGACTATTCGATCGAATATCGAACCCCATTATAGTCTATGGGAGAAAATGCTTAGTTTCAGGGGATCCTACCATTCGACTCAGGAAGGTCACCAAGTCCACTATGACACCTCAGCAAATTATGACAACACCTCTGGAATGCAACCGGGACAGCAGGGGAAGCATTTCTGGGGGCATCTAACACACCAAAGACCCTCTATTACCCCACTATCACAGCCTAACAACTACACACTTTCCACATTCAAAAAAACCTCTATCAAAGTGGGAAAATACCTGGAAACCTTCTTTCTTCCCCAAATGGATGGACGCAAACCCAAATTTAAGCTCAACGAACATTAAAAAGCACCCCTTTAAACCACGTTCCCCATGACAACCACAGATGGAATAGGCAATGGGAAATCCAACAGTACCCACCCTGACCTGTCATTGTGGATGTGTGTGATGTGGTAAGACCTTCCATAATTCACTTTCTAGCCCTTAACATGAGCCCTTCCAAATTAAGTTACACACCCTTAAGCTGAGCTACCAGCAGAGATTGAGGCCCTTTAGGTGACTTCAGCCTTTTACCTGCAGAGTTTTAGGCCCTTTAACTTAGTTCAGCCTTGCACCAGCAGAGATTTGTTGGTCCTTTGGGTGAGTTGAGTCTTTAAACAGCAGAAATTTAGTTTTTGGCCCTTGGCGTGAGTAGAGCCTTTGAAATACAGTGTTTTTGGCCCTTGGAGTGAGTAGAGCATTTAAAATACAGTGCTTTTGGTCCCTGGAGTGAGTAGAGCCTTGTATCAGCAGTGTTTTTGGCCTTTGAGGTGAGTTAAGCCTTTAAACAACAGTGTATTTTTTACCTTCAGGTGAGTTGAGCTATGCACCAGCAGTGTTTTATTTTTTGGCCCTTGGGGTGACTAGAGCCCTGTAGCAGCAGTGTTTTATTTTTTGGCCCTTGGGGTGACTAGAGCCTTGTAGCAGAAGTGTTTTATTTTTTGGCCCTTGGGGTGACTAGAGCCAGGCAGCAGCAGTGTTTTATTTTTTGGCCCTTGGGGTGACTAGAGTCATGCACCAGCAGTGTTTTATTTTTTGGCCCTTGGGGTGACTAGAGCCAGGCAGCAGCAGTGTTTTATTTTTTGGCCCTTGGGGTGACAAGAGCCATGCAGCAGCAGTGTTTTATTTTTTGGCCCTTGGGGTGACTAGAGCCCTGTAGCAGCAGTGTTTTATTTTTTGGCCCTTGGGGTGACTAGAGCCTTGTAGCAGAAGTGTTTTATTTTTTGGCCCTTGGGGTGACTAGAGCCAGGCAGCAGCAGTGTTTTATTTTTTGGCCCTTGGGGTGACTAGAGCCTTGTAGCAGCAGTGTTTTATTTTTTGGCCCTTGGGGTGACTAGAGCCTTGTAGCAGCAGTGTTTTATTTTTTGGCCCTTGGGGTGACTAGAGCCTTGTAGCAGCAGTGTTTTATTTTTTGGCCCTTGGGGTGACTAGAGTCATGCACCAGCAGTGTTTTATTTTTTGGCCCTTGGGGTGACTAGAGCCAGGCAGCAGCAGTGTTTTATTTTTTGGCCCTTGGGGTGACAAGAGCCATGCAGCAGCAGTGTTTTATTTTTTGGCCCTTGGGGTGACTAGAGCCCTGTAGCAGCAGTGTTTTATTTTTTGGCCCTTGGGGTGACTAGAGCCTTGTAGCAGAAGTGTTTTATTTTTTGGCCCTTGGGGTGACTAGAGCCAGGCAGCAGCAGTGTTTTATTTTTTGGCCCTTGGGGTGACTAGAGCCAGGCAGCAGCAGTGTTTTATTTTTTGGCCCTTGGGGTGACTAGAGCCTTGTAGCAGCAGTGTTTTATTTTTTGGCCCTTGGGGTGACTAGAGCCTTGCACCAGCAGTGTTTTATTTTTTGGCCCTTGGGGTGACCCCTAAAAAATTGATTTGCAGGCCCTTGGGGGGTATCCATGAAAAATTAATTGAAATAAAATTTTTTTAGTTTTTTTGACAATTACATAACAGAGAAGGGGCTGGGGTTGTAGGAGGAGGAGGCAGCTGGCAGCCCTTCTCCAGTACCTGGACTGTGGACTGGATACCCAGCTGGATATCCACGTCCTCGCCCATGTCCCCTGCTGCTACTGTCGAGGGGCACTGCTGGCAGCCCTTCTCCAGTACCTGGACTGTGGAGTGGATACACAGCTGGATATCCACTTCCACGTCCTAGCCCATGTCCCCTGCTCATACTGTCGGGGGGCACTGCTGGCAGCCCCTCTCCAGTACTTGAACTGTGGACTGGATACCCAGCTGGATATCCACGTCCTCGTCCACGCCCTCGCCCACGTCCCCTGCTGCTACCCTGCTGCATAATTTGCAGTTTCACTGTATGTGTAGCTCTGAAAAGAGCTGTTTTTTCCTGCCTAGTCAAAGCTAAAAGCACTGTATCGCCCTGAGAACAAGCTCTCCCTATCACTCCAAAACGAAAATGAGACGAAATGGCCGACACTATTTTTATGAATCAGAGATCACATGTTTTCGGCAGCCAATGGGTTTTTCCAATTTTTTTTCAATTCCTACGTTGTCGTAGTTCCTGCCCCACCTCCTCTGCACAGTTATTGGTGCAAAAAAAGCACCAGGGAAGGTGGGAGGGGATATGCATTTTTACTGCGTTTGCGGCCTGGTATTCGACTAGAATCGAATACATCGAATGGCCTGATTTTCAATCGAATACCTATTCGATCGAACGGTGTTCGCTCATCTCTAATAGTTAATTAATTTATCAAGCTTCCTTTTAATAGCAAACAGGCTGCAAAGTTCCTATTAGTAATTATCTAACTAAGTATTGCCAAGGAGACTGTGCACATGTAACCAAAGTAGTAGATGTAGTTGATAGACCTGAAGTATTTACCAAACAGAGGGCGGTCATTTTAAATTGCTGTATTGTCTGTCTTATACCACCTAGAAAAATAGTTCTGGTATCATAGGAAAGCTGAGATTCTCAACTTTCTACATTTTTCTAGGTGGTATAAAGCAGAGGATACAGCCTTTTGAAGTGACCATCCACCTTTTGGTAAATACTTCAGTTCTGCATCTTTTCAATATACATGTGTATGGATTTTCCTTAGTAATAGCTCAGTTACAGGGCGGCTAGGGAGAATGTTACAGCCAGTGTTATAATAAAAAGGAAGCTAGTGTAATAAAGTATATTACCAATTATTCACCAGGCACCCCTTCCAATAGCAAAAAAAAATGGGAGTTATACTTTAATTTTCACTACTGATAAATAGGTTCCCAATGTGAAAAACAAATGCATTATCTGCACTGCAGCAGATGGGGGTGACATGATTTTGATAAATGGATGGCACAAACAAATTTGTCCACACTTAACTGATTTCCAACATGGTTAAGGATTCCAACTTGTCTTGAAACCATTCAAGACAATATGACGACATGCTAAGAAAGGCAGTAATTCGCCATCCACCTCTGGGTGGTTGCACATAGACACAAATAGAATAGTTAGTATATCACTTTCTGATGTGAAACTATGTTGTGCTTATAAAAGCAGATTAAATTGTGCTACGCATATCTGGACGTGATATGTCATTGAACAGGCATAATGGCAACAAAATTATTTGTCACAGCTCATCAATATGATAAGAAATGGAAAGGAATGTCTCTTGAATTGTTCTCAGTACTATATACTATGTGTTAATATAAATGTGGAGTGAAAGTTTATAATACATATCTTAAAACATAACACCCCCTTGCCAAGTGTCCCCACTGGCAAAATTCTCTTTTTTGTTAGAATTCAGGAACTTCCAGTAAAGCACAACTTCTATTTCAGGTTATTTGTTTGAACAAGCACTAACTGTCTTTGCTTGCAGTATTGTTTCTGGCGTAAAACACCTTGTGTAGCAATGGATTACACATTTACAAGTGAATATTTATCAACTAACCATTGTGATGCTTCCTCTCTCTTGCTGCGCACAGATCCCGACATACCTGCCGTATGGAGGGACCACAGCCCAATTAAATATGGGACTCCTGGATTAGCCCACACTGGGGACTCAGCTTGGGGCAGAAGTCCACAACTAATAAAATCCCTGTTCCCTTTCCCCATGCAAAAGTTTGAAAGGTCTCTGTAGACCTCTGCCAGATGCTGACCTATCTTCTGAAGAATACATCACCCCTCCACATACATGCCGTAAGATTTGTCCTGAGACAACCAGCTATACTTTACAGCAGACCTGTGACTCTATCTACATTCCACAACTGCCTGCACCAGATGAAGCTGCTCACACTATGCAAGGTCACCCCAAACTACAAGCCCTATTGACACTCCTCCCCAGTAAGATAGATATGGATGACTCATCCTCTGACCTGAAGAAAGCTTGATGCCATGACCTTAAGGAGGTAAAAACTAATATAACAACCAGGGTTGACAACCTAGAACGTTTCTAGACATCAGTGACTACCTCTGTCTAAGCTCTACAAAAGTCATCTTCCTCTACCACTCAACACTACAAATTGATGTCCCTTGTTGACAAAATAAAGAATCACAACCGCCTCAACAATATCAGAATCAGAGCTCCCTGAGGCCACTCCAAACTCCGAACTTATTCCAACTCTCACATGTATCTTTAAAATTCTAAAGGGACACTAAGTTGATACCCATATTGAAATTTACCATGCCCATTGCACACTTAGACCTTAGACTTAAAGTTCAATACTATGCCCTTAAGGAGGAAATCCTGCAGAAGTTCAGACAGCAAAGTCTGATTGACTTTAATGGGGTTCCCATCTCCCTCTTTCTGGAATTTTCTCTGCATACCCTTTGCCAGAGGGCTGCTCTAAAAATGAGATTGATTCTCCTTCAAGATAAGAAAATTCCATATCGTTAGGGCTTTGTTTTTGCCCTAAAGGTCCACCTTATGGATAGACTGATCGTGCCCCAAATGAACTTCCTGCTTCCTTCAAACTTTGGTTCTACTGCTGCTTCTCTTTCCAGGTTGGGACTTACTACTGAGTGACTATGAAGCAGCCCTTCCCTGGGTGACAACAATGGTTAGGGGCGTAACTTGAGGGGGTGCAGAGGGTGCAATTGCATCGGGGCCCAGGACCCTTAGGGGGCCCATAAGCACTGGTATCAGTACTGATATTGCAGCTTCCATCTGTCCCATAAGCCAAGGAGACCCACAGATTACCCTAACCATACTAAGGTTGATTACACTCCTTAGCACCTGTAACCATCACTATCAAGAATTCACTGTAGGGATAATGTAGGGGGCCTCACAAATGATTCCCTCTGGGCCCCCAAGACTTTAGTTACGCCACTGACAATGATTGCTGTTGCCAGAGCTCCTCTCGGTCTCAACATTCATGTCCTACACCAGTTTGTGGAACACTGGCCTGAGATGATACTGATAAAGTGATCTCCACCTCCAAGACTGTAAAGTACAACCCCAATTCTAAGGAAGTTGGGACATTGTGTAAACCATAATAAAAACATAATATGATGATTTGCAAATTCTTTTCAACTTATATTCAATTGAATACACTACAAAGACAAGATATTTAATGTTCAAACAGATAAACTTTACTTGTTTTTTGCAAATATTCACTCATTTTGAATTTGATGCCTGCAACATGTTCCAAAAAAGATGGGACAGGGGCATGTTTACTGCTGTGTTATATCACCTTTTCTTTTAACAACACTCAATAAGCATTTGGGAACTGAGGACACAAATTCTTGAAGCTTTGTAGGTGGAATTCTTTCCCACTCTTGCTTAATATACAACTTCAGTTGCTCAACAGTCCGAAATCTCCATTATCGTATTTTGCGCTTCATAATGTGCCACACATTTTCAAAGGGAGACAGGTCTGGACTGCAGACAGGCCCGTCTAGTACCCACATTCTTTTACTATGAAGCCACGCTGTTAGTGTGGACGTGCTGAATGTGGCTCTACATTCTTGCTGAAATAAGCATGGACGTCTCTGAAAAAGACGGATGCTTGGATGGAAGCATATATTGCTCCAAAACCTGTATGAACCTTTCAGCATTAATGGTGACTTCACAGATGTGCAAGCTACCCATACCATGGGTACTAACAAACCCCCATACAAATTGGAATGTGGACTCGACATACCACAGGACACTTTTCCACTTAGTATCAGTCCATTTCAGATGAGCTCGGGTCAGAGAAGACGTCAGCATTTCTGGGTGTTGTTCGTATACGGCTTCCGCTTTCCATGGTAGTTTTAACTTGCACTGGTAGATGTTGCAACGAACTGTGTTCTCTGACAATGGTTTTCTGAAGTGTTCCTGAGCCCATGTGGTAATATGCATTACAGAGTGATGTCAGTTTTTAATGTAGTGCCCTCTGAGGGATCAAAAGTCATGAGCATTCATTGTTGGTTTTCGGCCTTGCTGTTTACTTGCAGAGATTTGTCAGGATTTTTGTATCTTTTGATGATAGTATGGACTGTAGATTGTGAAATCCCTAAATTTCCTGCAATTGTATGTTGAGAAACATTCTTCTTAAACTGTTGGATTATTTTCACAAAGTGGTGAACCTATCCCCATCCTTGCTTGTGAAATACTGAGCCTTTCAGGGATGTTCCCTTTATACCTAATGCTCCACAGCTGGACTTTCCCAATCTCTGAATGACCCTTTCCCAGCTTTCTTGGAATGTGTTGCAGGCATCAAATTCAAAATGAGTGAATACTTGCAAAAAAACAATCATGTTTATCCATTTGAACTATAAATATCTTGCCTTTGTAGTGTATTCAGTTGAATATACAGTAGGTTGAAAAGGATTTGCAAATCATTGTATTCTGTTTTTATTTTTTACACAACGTTTCAACTTCATTGGAATTGGGGTTGTAATATTATATTCCTGTGCATTATCACAATGCCCATTGTAACCTATTAGTATCTTATGGTTTTTCCCATTATTGCTACTGTTCTTTCCTTTTTCCATCAGGGACTAGACTATCTATGTTACACCTACATCACTCCTTTAACCTCCGGTCACCAGAGCCTACTAAAAAGGGAATAGACTTGTACATTCAAGATCAGACTTGGAAAAAGGAAACATTCCGAAACGCGTCAGTCTGACGCTAAGAGATTTTCTGAAAATATGCGTGCACAGATGATTTTATGCTACTGAATTTTTAATAAAGAGTTTTATTTTTCCAACAAAAGCCGTGTTGGATATTCTTTTACTACTAGATACATTATTCCTTTCCTTCTCACCTTGCTTCTCCCTATGCCGGTTATGTTCCCATGTAGCTCATTGCTCCGCATCTTTGGCCCACCCTAAGACTTGTGCTTGATATTCATAGAATTCCCTTGTAGGCAGCTATCCTGCCACCTTTTATAAATTTCTGACCAACTTTCGCCCCCCTTTTATCCTACTACTACTCATCCTACCAACTTTCCTACCTTAGTCCTTGACTCCTGCTCTACCCCTCTTTCTCCATCCCTCTTCCCAAATGGTGGACATATCCATCTCCTCCTTTAACATCTGAACACACCTGAGAAATCCTCTATGATTTGTACAAATGCAAAGCTCATATTTTATGTCTACAGGAAACCTACTTCTTTGTTTCCCATGCACCTGCAATAAAGAACCATTACTACCACTTGAGTACACAGTAGTAGTGCAGAGGGCAAAACCAAAGGGGTTGCTATTTTCTTTCACAAGAGTCTCCATCTTAAAATAGTAGACTCCCTCTCAGATCCTGACGCTCTATATCTTTTCATGGTTTGTAATTTCTATGGTGTCACCTATACAATTGCTAATATTTACACCCCAACACCCTTCAAATTCCCTTTCTCCTTTCCAAACTTTCCACACTCCAATCATTTACCCGAGGCCATCTTATCCTCAGTGGCCACCTTAATATAACTATCAACACCTTAATTGAATCTTCCATGGGAAAAATCTTGCATCTCCTATACTGCTCTTAAAAAGCTATGTAAGGTTTTACACTCCTTGCTGCTGTGTGACACTTGACACATCCTCCATCCTGATGCAAAAGACTACTTTTCCGATGTCCATAAATCGTACTGCAGATTGGACTATGTTTTTATCCCTCACGTCCTATTACCAAAGGTAAAAGTGGCTGGAATACATAACATCCTCCTCTCTGATCATGCTCCTGTTTACTGCTCTCTTCGCCTCCAACCCCCTGACAGTCATCATAATACCTGGAGATTAAATGAATCTCTGCTGTTGGATGCTCAATGTCTCATAGATCTCAAACAATCCATTGTTCTCTTTGAACACGATCACTTGAAGGACACTATTCCTCTGCCCAATCAATAGGAGACTTTGAGATGTGTTCTGTGAGAGGTCCTCATAAAACAAGGAACCAGGCTCAAACAAGAAGCAGGCTTAAGGCTAAAAACTTCACCGCCTAGGCCAAAGGTTTTATGGATGAGGCAATAAGGCAGGCCATTTGTTAGCCTGTGCGATCTGGACAGGCTCTCTTCCTCCCAAGTAATGTCCCTAAAGCAGCCCTCTGGATAAATATGACACCTCATCCCCCGACATTTCCTGAGATTACAAGTCTCTTTTAGCCTTCCCCTTCCACATACCCTTAAATCAAAAACCGGAAACCCTGATCCCCCTTTCTAATATATTACTGATACTGCACCCCATTCTCCTCACAGGAATTTAATTTAGGGATTTCTAACCTTCCTGCAGGTAAAAGCCCGGGCTCAGATGGCTTTGCTGTTTGTATCTACAAGACTCTGTGAACTGAGCTAACCTACCTCATGCTCCAAGTTTTCAATCTAGTGTTGACCGACACAACCTTCCCCTCTTTTTTCCTCCAAGACCATACCACAGTCCTCCCCTAAGAGGGTAAATACCTCCAACTCTGCCCTAGCTATGGGCAGCGCCGCACCTCCCATGAGGCGACCTGAAGCGACCGCTTCAGGCGGCGCTATGCCAGGGCCCCAGGGAGGGTGGCATTTTTGCTTACCTAAGCCAGTCCAGGACAAGCTGTCCTGGACTGGCTTAGCGTCACCGAGTGGTGGATTGGGGAGGCCGCTCCGCCACCTCCTCTCCACTCCGCCCCCTTCTCCCGGGGGCGGGGCTTTCTGTCGTCTGCCTCGGGCGGCGACAAAGATAGGTTCACCCCCGGCTATGGGCCTATCTCTTTGATAAATACCAACTCAGACCTCTTTGCAAAATTCCTTGCCAACAGACCGAGCAACCACATGTCCAATTTCGTTCCCCTAGACCAATTTGGTTTTATCCTACAAGTAGAGGCCTAGGATAACACCCTGAAGGCCTTCTCTGCTATCCACTGCACACAGTGTTCTAAAAACCCTGATGATGCTATTATCTCTGGACGCGGAGAAGACCTTCAATAGAATGGATTGGAATTTTCTCAAAGCAGTTCTCTTATAACTGGGTTTGTGCCACATCAGACTTGCTCATATACGTGCACTATACACCTCCCCTCAGGCTCAAGTCTGACTGAGTAACCAACTGTCCAATTTCGTACACCCAGACCATGTTGGTTTTATTCCACAAAGTGGGGCCCATAATAACACCCTGAAGGCCTTCTCTGCTATCTACTATGCACAGTATTCTCAAACACTGATGATGCAACTATCCCTGGACATGGAGAAGGCATTCGATAGAGAGGATTGGAATTTTCTCAAAGCAGTTGTCTTACAATTGGGTTTGGGCCACATAAGACTTTCTTGTATACATTTACTATGCACGTCCCATCAGGCTAAAGTCCAAGTGAAAGGCACTCTATCAAACCCATTGACTATATGCAATGACATCAATGCCCTCTCCCACTCATGTCTCTCTCTTGGTTTCATAAATACCACTGGTCAGGCAAGGCTCTCATCAATCTCGTCTATGTGGCTTGTCAAGTTCTGGGTATGTGTCGCCTACATTATGCAGCTACATGACTCTGTACCAATGATGGATTGCTGAAACCTGTCTGGGACAACCCTGACTTCCCCTTAGCTCTATACTCCCCCTTCCTATGCCGCCCTACTGACTGGACCCCTATCACTTTCTCACATGTGCTAGATTTGGTAATCCTGGATAACCGTAACCTAACCTTCCGTGAGTGTGGCTCTTGTGGAACACCTTCTACTATTCTGCCTCCTTTCAGTCTTCCTTCCTTCCCACTCCTTCCTGACTACACACACCAAGCCTGCCTGCCATTTCCCCTTCCCTTTCCTCTCTAACACTTGCCCTCTCCTTCCTACACCCTTTTCCTAGCTACCTATACTTCCCTGGGATAGGGGGATGAAGTGGATCAACCAGTGATTTGTGTTGTACATTGTACTGACCAACTGTGTGCTCGGCTCTGAGAGGCCACTGTCTCATTTTGTAAAGAATATTGTCATTACGACTGTTCCATAGGCACAAGAAATGCATATACTTTGTGTACCCTTACTGTAGGCCAAGCAGCAGTGCTGCTGAACTTGTTCCTCACACCGTGCCTGTGATTGTTCCGGCATCTCAGCAGCTCGTTGGGACACCATATTAATGAGCGTGTTCTAGGCATTGATTGATGATCCACATGCTCTGGCGTTTCGGCAGCTGTCAAGCTGGCCTGCCGCTGAACTCATTCCTGGCACTGTGCCCGTGGTTGTTCTGGCATCTCAGCAGCTCACTGGGACGCTATATAATGAGCATGTTGTTGACGTTGATGATCCACATCCACTGGCGTTTCCGCAGCTCTCAAGCTGGCCTGCCACTGAACTTAGTTCTTGCACTGTGCCTGGGATTGTTCCAGCATCTCAGCATCTCGCTGGGATGCCATATAATGAGCATGTTGTTGACGTCGATGATTCACCTCAGCTGCGCTTGAAGAACTCTGTGACTTCTGGCTTTCTTCATAGCTGTCATTGTTTGCGACAAATTAGATTCTCTTTTTCCCAGCATGTTAAAAATTGGCAAACTGCCAATTTGGATTAAAGGTGTTTGCCCATGTCAATACTGGAGCAGATCAGATAATATGCAAAGGTGTTCAAAATCTTGCACAGACATTAGCAGCGGACACTAGCTGTGTCCGTGACATTTTTTATTCATTTAAATGGAGATTGGGTGCGTTGTTTTACACTTCATGCCTGTCCTTAAAGGGGTATTCCCACCTCACATACTCATCAGTCTTTACTACTGTAAAATCTTCTTTCTTCCTGGTTTCTTGCATCATTTGGTGGGCGGGGTTCACATGCAACCTGCCGTTTAGCTCCGCCCCAAAATTCGCATGTAGCTCCGCCCACCCATATTGGACTATGAAGTACAGGCAGCAGCAACTCCATTCTGTGTTACATACAGGGACTGCCTGTCTCTGCAATAATGAACACAATTGTATTAGCTAGCCTGATAACTGGGAGAACAGAAGAAATGAAAGCAGCTCCTCTCCTCTATCTGAGTGCAGGACCTAGGTCACGTGGTGTAGACACAGGAATAGCTAGAAACACAGGCTCGCTCCGTGCACTTAGCCCCTCCTCCCTCCCCCCTGAGAGCAGCAGATACATCACTTGACTCATGAGCAGCTAAGTCAGGGCTGTGGCCACAATAAATTGAATAAAGTAAGATAGTGGACAAACAAAGCAGTTCTGCTGAAGCAATGTATTTAGGAAAAGTCTTACATTCACATTAACAAGCAGTATAGATAGGATCCTTGTGATGGGACAACCCCTTTAACTGTCCATTCCTAAACATGTCCGACTTTTCAAGCGGACAGCAAAACCCGACATGTAGGATTTTTTTCTGTCCGCTTGAAAAGTCGGACATCTTTAGGAACGGACACATAAGGACAGGCATGGAGTGTAAAACAACGCACCCGGTCTCCATTTAAATGAATGAAAAATGTCACGGACACAGCTAGTGTCCACTGCTAATGTCCGTGCAAGATTTTGAACGGACATTAGCAGCGGACCATACCTGTCGGACACCGACGGTAGTGTGAATGCCCCCTTACACCTGTCTAATATAGTATGTGAACCTAAATTCATAACTGTCATGAAATCATGTCATTTACTGGGATAAAAAGTAGCTTATATTTTAATCAAGGTTACAATCTATTGAAAGCTGATGGCTGGTCAGGTAATGGAGGGGGTGTACATCTCACCCAGACTACTAAGGTGGGTGAGATGAGAAAACTCCAAAAAGAACATTTCTCAGCAGATAACTATTGTCTGCTGAGGGTTATTTCAAAGTTCCAGTTACTGGGCTGGATTTTTAGGAATGCCAAGTAGGATTGGTAGTGGGACCTGTCATTCCACCCCCCTCCAGTCCACACTTTGGGGATGTTCCGGCAGCGGCTCAGCTGCAGAGAGTCTCCTCATCAAGGAGGCTTAAGAAGTCAGCTCCAGCAGCAGACTTGTGGCAGAGTTTGGCTGGAGAGCTGACAGAGAGGTCATATTTTTGGAGCTGTGTCCTGAGTGATTCTACTGGCTTTTGGATTTCTGTTATTCTAGGTGAGGTAACCTATTCTATATTTAGTTAGAGCCTAGCTGGGCAGGTATTTATTTTTTGTATTTTGTTGCTGCACTATATTTTTGAGTTAAATTAAACTCTACCTTTGATTTGGACTAAAGAAACTGGACTTTTGTGTCTATGTCACCCCAACTAGCAACCCCAGACCCTGACACTATCTGTGTGCCGAATTTCATCCAAATTCGTTCAGCCATTTTTGCGTGATTGACACACAAACATCCAAACACACAAACTTTCACATTTATAATATTAGTAGGATTAGCCTCCATTCATCAGGAACATGTGCACCATCTAACACCATCATTAGACCATTTACATCAGTACAGAAAGAGACATCGATTTTCATTGCATAGTATGCAAGCTAACTTGGTGTGTCAATGATGAAAGTGTGAAGTTTTGGTGCCGGACAGGTCTGGGCATGTCCATTGGATATTTTCAATATATAATGCATTAATATTAGAACTGTATAGGCTTTGTATGTATAACTTAAAATCTAAACGTGTAAGGCAAATTCTGAGTTCATATTTGGAATCAGCGCCCTCATTTTAGTATAGGTCACATGTTTTCTCTTAATGGCAAAATCATTGTTGCGTGGTGTTATTGATGATCTGTCCTAAGGATAGATTATCAATAAGAATGAGCTGGAAAGCCCCTTTATTAAAGCCGAAGCAGCACGAAAAATCTAAAATAAATCCCCATGTTCTAAAATCCAAAATAGGCTGAATTCTTAATGGGTTAACCATTATGTAAAAAACTGTAACAGAAAGCAGACGTAAGAACATGTTTTATATAAAAGTCTGCAAAAGCCAGATGTTACTATTTCCTGTATTCTATTAAGGTAATTTCCTAATAATGCAAGCATTGCCCTTCAATTTCAATATTGTGCTATACTAACTGTCTCTGAACACAACAAAAAAATTAAATTTACGGTAGTGAACTGTGCATCTTACATGTATTATATATGTATCATTTTCAACATATAGTCTTCATAGGGGAAAATGGTTAGCTCCACTGTTTCTTTGAGGTGTTCTGTAGCAAACACAGTAGTGCAAATTTTAGTACCTTGATGATGATGATGATGATGATGATGGGTTGCTGGTTGGATTATAGGTTATTACTTTGGGGGATGCTATCTACAAATGCTTTTTATTAACCTGTACATATTATTGGCCACACAACTATTTTGTTACAGATTTTTATTAAAAGAAAATGTATTACGATGTTACATGCTTTCAGATGTCTCAAACGGTCTGAAGGGGCTTCATTAGAAATACTAACTTTATATCAGTCCCTCCCAGAGCAATGTCTCCCAATGACCAAGGAACAATTGGTGATGAACAATGCTTTTTCCAGTATGATGGAGCACCCGCAGCACAAGGCAAAAGTGATAACTTTAGGGGGTGTTCACACTACCGCTTCTGTCCGCCCTGGATCTTCCATCCTAAACCCTGGAGAAACTAGACAGGGGACGACTTGCCGGCAGTCAGATTTAAAACCCATTCATTTGAACGTGTTTTTAAAGGTAACCGTCAGTGCCTGTATGCAGCCACCCTGCCTGGAAACCATTTTTTTTTTTTTGCCAGACACAAAGTCCTGCATGTACGACTTTGTGTCCGTGCAAAAAAAAAAAATTGTTTGCAGGCAGATAGGCTGTATACGAACATCGGCAGTTAGCTTTAAAAACCCATTCAAATGATGAATAGGTTTTAAAACTGTCCGCCGACAAGACGTCCGCTATCCAGTTTTCCCGGGGTTTAGTATGGATACCCTGGGGCACAATGGCAGTAGTGTGAACGCCCCCTAAGTGGCTTGATGAACAAAACATTTAAAATTTGTGTCCATGGTAAGGAAACGCCACCAATCTCAATCCCAATGAGAACCTTGGATTCTCAAAAGAATCCAAGCACTGACTGATTACGCAAAAATGGGTTGCCATCAGTAAAGATTTTGCCCAAATGCTGATAACTGGCATGACAGAGATCGAACTGCAGAAGTCCTGAATAATAAGCCCTAAGGGCCCCTTCACACGGCGTAAGCGCGCTGCTCATTTAGACACATATACATGTGTCTGAGCGCTTCAATGGGAAGCGCGCGTATATGCTGATACGAAGTTGCGGGCAGAAGCTAGAAAATAAAGGCACAATAATTTTTCTAATACCTTGATTATCCCCCAAATCCCATAAAAGTACAGGAATTATTATATAAGAAATGTCTAACTGCTAATAATAAAGATTGATACTGTATTTCAAATGGAAATCAATTTTCTGTCAATGCCAATCAATTTGTCTGAGCATTTGTGTATTGTATATCAATATACCAACCCGAATGTTTATGTAGTTTGCTCTTTTTTGTATACAACATATATTTCCATGATTATACACAATTTCCAAACAACAAACAAGTCTCCTCTGTATAGTCATTACTTACGTTAATGTAACACACTTATTTCCAGTACAGACAAGAAATAATTGATAGAATGATAAGCTGGTGACACACCATATACTATTGATCTTGTCTACCCTGAGTCACTGGAATTTTTATTATTGCATCATTTTAACCATTAGCTTAACATTGAATCTACAGTATATTGATCTGACTTACTTAACAAAAGAGCTAAATTTCCTTTATTGATAAGTTTATTACATATAATCAATGGACAGCAAAACTATAACACACTCTGTACAGTAAGTAAAATGCAGTGTACAAGGCCAAACAGTAGCACTAACTATTTTTAATTCATTTTAAAGGGAAGGGTTGTTGGGATTTTAAAAGTAGCTGAGGAAAATCTGATAAAATTATTAAAAAAAAAAAAAAACACAACATGACTCACCTGCTAAATTCCCCGCTGCTCCAGTGCCAACACCCTTGTGGTCTCTGGCAGACTTTCAGGCCTGCAGCAATGACAACAAATAATACAAACATTTATAATGTGGTTTTCTCACAATAGAATCAAAGTGCAGTCCATTGGTTAACTAAACAGTATTTTGCAGTATTTTACATATAGTGGGGGTGTTGTTTGCCGTCTCCAGACTGAACAGATGCATTTTGAGTTTTGGTTTTAAATTGTTCAAAAATAAGATCTTTCTGCTCAGTCCGGGTAATGCATTCCAGAGAGTGGGGGCTGCATGGCAGAGGGCTCCGGCTCTAAATGATTTAAAGTGGATCCTGGGGGTGTAAAATGTGTTTATGCCTGATGATCTGCTCTTTTAAGTAGAAGTAGCAGTACTAATAGTAGTAGTAAAGGACAGTTTAAAAGTTATTCTCCATTTTACAGGCAGCCAGTGCAGTGAGCGGAGGATGGGGGTTATGGGGGCATTTCAGGGATATCCTGACTACAGCATTTTGGGCTAGTTGAAGATTGTGTATTTCTTTATCTGGAAGACCTATATATAGGGCATTACTATAGCCCAGACGTGAAATTATGAAGGCAAGGAGGTACTCGATGCAGTAGGTCTCAGCCGTAGGCATTGCTAACAGATACATAGAGATGAAACAATAAGCTTGTAGCTCACCACATTCCGTAGCTTGAATCTTATAATCCTGGGTGCACGATCCGAGCTCCTGACTTGTGAAGCTCCAAGAGACTGGGTAAAGGAAAGGACAGATGGAGCCGCTCGACCAGGAAAGGTTTAAAACTTAATCTTTAATCCATTTTCTTTAAAAAAAACACTCAGCAGACATTGACACAAACAGTGTGAAATAGAAAAAAGAAAACAAGCGACTTAAAACCGCATAACTGACGCGTTTCGAGACCTAAAGTCTCTTAGTCATAGCCCGCTCTGTAAACTGACTTCACTAACTTTCATTTAAAGGCTGAGTATGGATAAACCACTCCTATTATCCACCTGTAATTAATTAAATCAAGTTGAGTGCCTAGCTACAACCTACATACCCTACGTAAACTGCAACATATATATATGTGACTCCTTAGCATTGTAACAAGTTGTACTTGAAGAGCAATGACAAATGCATAACGATCTTGTCTGTCTTAAGGTGGTACAAAAAAACTATAATTGCAAATATCTGACATCCCTTAATCATTTATAATGAGAGCATTACACAATTACCATTTCCAAGAAATACATCTCAATTCATAGAAATGTCCGAATAATAAAATACATCCACATACACTCATCCTATCTTATCACTGCCAAACACATAGGCATCGTATAGAGTACAAGGAAATAGTGTGAACAGGGTATCGGTCACCTAATCAAAGTTTTAGGACATTTCCCCTTTAACACATGAACAGCCTGAATCAGAACTTAGTTCAATGGAAAAAATATGTATGTATATCCCACTGTTTGATCACCTCTAGGGGGATCATATTCAGGCTGACCTAAAGACGGGAATCTGCCCAAGAATAAATTTACTATTGGATATACAGTATCAATTCAGTCTAATCAGTTATCTGCTGACAATGCTTCTTATTTATTTTAACAAAAAGATTGTAATAACCAATACTTGCTAATAACACCTAGTATATTAATGTGAGATCTGACTTCATATTCATTCCCATAGGGCATCTAGTGCCAAACCTTAATATCCATAGCGCCTCTTTCTTATGTAACATTTTCTTGATGTTACCTCCCCTGCTATTTAATTGTACTTTTTCAATGCCCCAGAAACGCAGTGTGTCCACTGAACCTTTGTGAACAGTTGCAAAGTGCTTGGATGCACCTGATATATTTTCTGTAGTGGTTTTAGAGCTGTCTCTGATGTGTTCTTGAATTCTAGTTTTTAGTTTTCGAGTTGTGCTACCGATATAATCTAATTTGCATGATAAACACCTAATGCAATATACCACAAAGTCTGTACTACAGTCCAAAGTGGAATTATAAGTATGTTTGTAATTAGAGATGAGCGAACAGTGTTCTATCGAACTCATGTTCGATCGGATATTAGGCTGTTCGGCATGTTCGAATCGAATCGAACACCGCGTGGTAAAGTGCGCCATTACTCGATTCCCCTCCCACCTTCCCTGGCGCCTTTTTTGCTCCAATAACAGCGCAGGGTAGGTGGGACAGGAACTACGACACCGGTGACGTTGAGAAAAGTAGGCAAAACCCATTGGCTGCCGAAAACATGTGACCTCTAATTTAAAAGAACAGCGCCGCCCAGGTTCGCGTCATTCTGAGCTTGCAATTCACCGGGGACGGAGGTTTCCGTCCAGTTAGCTAGGGCTTAGATTCTGGGTAGGCAGGGACAGGCTAGGATAGGAAGGAGAAGACAACCAACAGCTCTTATAAGAGCTAAATTCCAGGGAGAAGCTTGTCAGTGTAACGTGGCACTGACGGGCTCAATCGCCGCAACCCAGCTTTCCCAGGATCCTGAATGGAATACACTGTCAGTGTATTCCCGTATACCCGATATATACCCCGATACCCGTTCCAACGGTGTGCCCCCCCACCTTCACCCCAGAAATACCCTGCAAGTCCCCTAGCAATAGAATTGGGGCTATATACACCCACAATTTTTACTACTGGTATACAGTGCCATTGTCTGACTGGGAATTCAAAGAATATATTGGGGTTATAAATACCCTCATTTCTTGCTACTGCCATATAGTGCCAGTTTCTGACTGGTAATTCAAAGAATATATTGGGGTTACGTGCACCCACAATTTTTACTACTGGTATACAGTGCCATTGTCTGACTGGGAATTCAAAGAATATATTGGGAATACAAATACCCTCATTTCTTGCTACTGCCATATAGTGCCAGTTTCTGACTGGTAATTCAAAGAATATATTGGGGTTATGTGCACCCACAATTTTTACTACTGGTATACAGTGCCATTGTCTGACTGGGAATTCAAAGAATATATTGGGAATACAAATACCCTCATTTCTTGCTACTGCCATATAGTGTCAGTTTCTGACTGGTAATTCAAAGAATATATTGGGGTTACGTGCACCCACAATTTTTACTACTGGTATACAGTGCCATTGTCTGACTGGGAATTCAAAGAATATATTGGGGTTATAAATACCCTCATTTCTTGCTACTGCCATATAGTGCCAGTTTCTGACTGGTAATTCAAAGAATATATTGTGGTTACGTGCACCCACAATTTTTACTACTGGTATACAGTGCCATTGTCTGACTGGGAATTCAAAGAGTATATTGGGAATACAAATACCCTCATTTCTTGCTACTGCCATATAGTGCCAGTTTCTGACTGGTAATTCAAAGAATATATTGGGGTTACGTGCACCCACAATTTTTACTACTGGTATACAGTGCCATTGTCTGACTGGGAATTCAAAGAATATATTGGGAATACAAATACCCTCATTTCTTGCTACTGCCATATAGTGCCAGTTTCTGACTGGTAATTCAAAGAATATATTGGGGTTACGTGCACCCACAATTTTTACTACTGGTATACAGTGCCATTGTCTGACTGGGAATTCAAAGAATATATTGGGAATACAAATACCCTCATTTCTTGCTACTGCCATATAGTGCCAGTGTCTGACTGGGAATTCAAAGAATATATTGGGGTTACGTGCACCAACAATTTTTACTACTGGTATACAGTGCCATTGTCTGACTGGGAATTCAAAGAATATATTGGGAATACAAATACCCTCATTTCTTGCTACTGCCATATAGTGCCAGTGTCTGACTGGGAATTCAAAGAATATATTGGGGTTACGTGCACCCACAATTTTTACTACTGGTATACAGTGCCATTGTCTGACTGGGAATTCAAAGAATATATTGGGGTTATAAATACCCTCATTTCTTGCTACTGCCATATAGTGCCAGTTTCTGACTGGTAATTCAAAGAATATATTGGGGTTACGTGCACCCACAATTTTTACTACTGGTATACAGTGCCATTGTCTGACTGGGAATTCAAAGAATATATTGGGAATACAAATACCCTCATTTCTTGCTACTGCCATATAGTGCCAGTTTCTGACTGGTAATTCAAAGAATATATTGGGGTTACGTGCACCCACAATTTTTACTACTGGTATACAGTGCCATTGTCTGACTGGGAATTCAAAGAATATATTGGGAATACAAATACCCTCATTTCTTGCTACTGCCATATAGTGCCAGTTTCTGACTGGTAATTCAAAGAATATATTGGGGTTACGTGCACCCACAATTTTTACTACTGGTATACAGTGCCATTGTCTGACTGGGAATTCAAAGAATATATTGGGAATACAAATACCCTCATTTCTTGCTACTGCCATATAGTGCCAGTTTCTGACTGGTAATTCAAAGAATATATTGGGGTTACGTGCACCCACAATTTTTACTACTGGTATACAGTGCCATTGTCTGACTGGGAATTCAAAGAATATATTGGGAATACAAATACCCTCATTTCTTGCTACTGCCATATAGTGCCAGTTTCTGACTGGTAATTCAAAGAATATATTGGGGTTACGTGCACCCACAATTTTTACTACTGGTATACAGTGCCATTGTCTGACTGGGAATTCAAAGAATATATTGGGAATACAAATACCCTCATTTCTTGCTACTGCCATATAGTGCCAGTGTCTGACTGGTAATTCAAAGAATATATTGGGGTTACGTGCACCCACAATTTTTACTACTGGTATACAGTGCCATTGTCTGACTGGGAATTCAAAGAATATATTGGGAATACAAATACCCTCATTTCTTGCTACTGCCATATAGTGCCAGTGTCTGACTGGGAATTCAAAGAATATATTGGGGTTACGTGCACCCACAATTTTTACTACTGGTATACAGTGCCATTGTCTGACTGGGAATTCAAAGAATATATTGGGAATACAAATACCCTCATTTCTTGCTACTGCCATATAGTGCCAGTTTCTGACTGGTAATTCAAAGAATATATTGGGGTTACGTGCACCCACAATTTTTACTACTGGTATACAGTGCCAATTTCTAACTAGGAATTCAAAATGCGCAAGGCTCCCGGAAAGGGACGTGGACGAGGCCATGGGCGAGGTCGGGGGAATGGTTCTGGGGAGCAAGGTAGCAGTGAAGCCACAGGGCGTCCCGTGCCTACTCCTGTGGGGCAGCAAGCATTGCGCCACTCCACAGTGCCAGGGTTGCTTGCCACATTAACTAAACTGCAGGGTACAAACCTTAGTAGGCCCGAGAACCAGGAACAGGTCTTGCAATGGCTGTCAGAGAACGCTTACAGCACATTGTCCAGCAGCCAGTCAGACTCTGCCTCCTCTCCTCCTATTACCCAACAGTCTTGTCTTCCTTCCTCCCAAAATTCCGAAGCTTTACAGAACAATAACCCAAACTGTCCCTGCTCCCCAGAGCTGTTCTCCGCTCCTTTCATTGTCCCTCAACCTGCCTCTCCACGTCACGATTCCACGAACCTAACAGAGGAGCATCTGTGTCCAGATGCTCAAACACTAGAGTCTCCTCCATCTCCGTTCGATTTGGTGGTGGATGACCAGCAACCCACCCTCATCGACGATGATGTGACGCAGTTGCCGTCAGGGCATCCAGTTGACCGGCGCATTGTGCGGGAGGAGGAGATGAGACAGGAGTTGGAAGAGGAAGTGGTGGATGATGAGGACACTGACCCGACCTGGACAGGGGGGATGTCAAGCGGGGAAAGTAGTGTGGATGTTGAGGCAGGTGCAGCACCAAAAAGGGTAGCTAGAGGCAGAGGCAGAGGTCAGCAGCTTAGGCGAAGCCAGGCCACACCCGGAATCTCCCAAGATGTTCCAGTTCGTACCCAGCCCTGAAAAACTCCCACCTCGAGGGCACGTTTCTCGAAGGTGTGGAGTTTTTTCAAGGAATGCGCCGAGGACAGATATAGTGTTGTCTGCACAATTTGCCTCTCGAAATTGATTAGGGGCTCTGAGAAGAGCAACCTGTCCACCACTTCAATGCGCCGTCATTTGGAATCCAAGCACTGGAATCAGTGGCCGGCAGCAACGGCAGGACAAAGGCCGCCTGCCGTTCACGCCACTGCCACTGCCTCTGCCACTGCCTCTGCCTCTGCCACTGCCACTGCTGACTGTGCTGGCGATGCACTCCAGAGGACGAGCCAGGACACCACTTCATCTGCCTCCGCCACTTTGTTGACTTCTACCTCATCCTCCCCTGGTCCTGTCTTATCTCCTTCTCCTGCACCATCAAAGGCACCATCAGGCGTTTCTTTACAACAACCCACCATCTCTCAGACATTGGAGCGGCGGCAGAAATACACTGCTAACCACCCACACGCGCAAGCCTTGAACGCCAACATCGCTAAACTGCTGGCCCAGGAGATGTTGGCGTTCCGGCTTGTTGAAACTCCCGCCTTCCTGGACCTGATGGCAACTGCGACACCTCGCTATGCCGTCCCTAGCCGTCACTACTTCTCCCGGTGTGCCGTCCCCGCCTTGCACCAGCACGTGTCACTCAACATCAGGCAGGCCCTTAGTTCCGCGCTTTGCACAAAGGTCCACTTGACCACCGACGCGTGGACAAGTGCATGCGGACAGGGACGCTACATTTCACTGACGGCACACTGGGTGAATGTAGTTGAGGCTGGGACTGCTTCCCAAACTGGCCCGGTGTACCTCGTCTCCCTGCCTAACATTCCTGGCAGGGACACGAGAAGAACACCCCCCTCCTCCTCCTCCTCTACCGCCTCCTCCTCCGCCACCGCCTCCTCCTCCGCCACCGCCTCCTCCTCCGCTGTTAGATTGACCCCAGCTACGAGTTGGAAACGTTGCAGCACTGGCGTTGGTAGACGTCAGCAGGCTGTGCTGAAGCTGATCAGCTTGGGGGACAGACAGCACACTGCCTCCGAGGTGAGGGATGCCCTCCTCGATGAGACGGCAATATGGTTTGAGCCGCTGCACCTGGGCCCAGGCATGGTCGTTTGTGATAACGGCCGGAACCTGGTAGCAGCTCTGGAGCTTGCCGGACTCCAACATGTTCCATGCCTGGCCCACGTCTTCAACCTAGTGGTGCAACGTTTCCTAAAGAGCTACCCCAATGTTCCAGAGCTACTGGTGAAAGTGCGGCGCATGTGCGCCCACTTTCGCAAGTCGACAGTAGCCGCTGCTAGCTTAAAATCTCTCCAGCAACGCCTGCATGTGCCACAACACCGGCTTTTGTGCGACGTCCCCACACGCTGGAACTCAACGTTTCAGATGTTGAATAGAGTGGTTGAGCAGCAGAGACCTTTGATGGAATACCAGCTACAAAACCCTAGGGTGCCACAAAGTCAGCTGCCTCAGTTTCACATCCATGAGTGGCCATGGATGAGAGACCTTTGTGACATCCTACGGGTCTTTGAGGAGTCCACAAGGAGGGTGAGCTCTGAGGATGCGATGGTGAGCCTTACAATCCCACTCTTGTGTGTTCTGAGAGAATCCCTGATTGACATCAGGGATAACTCAGATCACACAGAGGAGTTAGGGATAGCATCCGATCCGTCACAGCTGGAGAGTAGGTCCACACATCTGTCCGCTTCACTGCGTTTAATGGAGGAGGAGGAGGAGGAGGAAGAAGAGTTGTCCGATGATGTGATGGTGATACAGGAGGCTTCCGGGCAACTTTGAATCGTCCCATTGTTGCAGCGCGGATGGGTAGACATGGAGGATGAGGAGGAAATGGAGATTGAACTTTCCGGTGGGGCCAGAGGAGTCATGCCAACTAACACTGTGGCAGACATGGCTGAGTTCATGTTGGGGTGCTTTACAACCGACAAGCGTATTGTCAAAATCATGGAGGACAACCAGTACTGGATCTTTGCTATCCTTGACCCCCGGTATAAAAACAACATCTCGTCTTTTATTCCGGTAGAGGGGAGGGCCAATCGCATCAATGCTTGCCACAGGCAATTGGTGCAGAATATGATGGAGATGTTTCCAGCATGTGACGTTGGCGGCAGGGAGGGCAGTTCCTCCAGTAGGCAACCAAGTTCTCACCGGTCCACACAAACGAGGGGCACACTGTCTAAGGTCTGGGACACCTTGATGGCACCCCCTCGCCAAAGTGCCGCCACGGAGGGTCCTAGTGTCACCAGGCGTGAGAAGTATAGGCGCATGTTGCGGGAATACCTTTCCGACCACAGCCCTGTCCTCTCCGACCCCTCTGCGCCCTACACGTATTGGGTGTCGAAGTTGGACCTGTGGCTTGAACTTGCCCTATATGCCTTGGAGGTGCTGTCCTGTCCTGCCGCCAGCGTCCTATCTGAGAGGGTGTTCAGTGCAGCCGGTGGCATCATCACTGACAAGCGCACCCGTCTGTCAGCTGAGAGTGCCGACCGGCTCACTTTGATAAAAATGAACCACCACTGGGTAGAGCCGTCATTTTTGTGCCCACCTGTGTAAAGCACCCCAACATGAAACTCCATGTCTGTACTCAACCTCTCCAATTCCTCCGCATCCTCATACTCATCCACCATAAGCGTTGCACAATTCTGCTAATACTAGGCTCCCTCCACCCTGATTTCCCCCAACTCTGCTGGTTAGAGGCTCCCTCCACCCTGATTTCCACCAACTCTGCTGGTTAGAGGCTCCCTCCACCATGAATTTGCCCAAACTGGGCTGTTTAGAGGCTCCCTCCACCATGAATTGGTCCAAACTGGGGTTTTTAGAGGCTCCCTCCACCATGAATTGGTCCAAACTGGGCTGTTTAGCGGCTCCCTCCACCATTAATTGGTCCAAACTGGGCTGGTTAGAGGCTCCCTCCACCATGAATTTGCCCAAACTGGGCTGTTTAGAGGCTCCCTCCACCATGAATTTGCCCAAACTGGGCTGGTTAGATGCTCCCTCCACCATGAATTGGTCCAAACTTGGCTGTTTAGAGGCTCCCTCCACCATTAATTGGTCCAAACTGGGCTGGTTAGAGGCTCCCTCCACCATGAATTGGTCCAAACTGGGTTTTTTAGAGGCTCCCTCCACCATGAATTTGCCCAAACTGGGCTGTTTAGAGGCTCCCTCCACCATGAATTGGTCCAAACTGGGCTGGTTAGAGGCTCCCTCCACCATGAATTTCCCAAAACTTGGCTGTTTAGAGGCTCCCTCCACCATTAATTGGTCCAAACTGGGCTGGTTAGAGGCTCCCTCCACCATGAATTTGCCCAAACTGGGCTGTTTAGAGGCTCCCTCCACCATGAATTGGTCCAAACTGGGTTTTTTAGAGGCTCCCTCCACCATGAATTGGTCCAAACTGGGCTGTTTAGAGGCTCCCTCCACCATGAATTTGCCCAAACTGGGCTGGTTAGAGGCTCCCTCCACCATGAATTGGTCCAAACTGGGCTGGTTAGAGGCTCCCTCCACCATGAATTTGCCCAAACTGGGCTGTTTAGAGGCTCCCTCCACCATGAATTTGCCCAAACTGGGCTGGTTAGAGGCTCCCTCCACCATGAATTGGTCCAAACTGGGTTTTTTAGAGGCTCCCTCCACCATGAATTTGCCCAAACTGGGCTGGTTAGAGGCTCCCTCCACCATGAATTGGTCCAAACTGGGTTTTTTAGAGGCTCCCTCCACCATGAATTTGCCCAAACTGGGCTGGTTAGAGGCTCCCTCCACCATGAATTGGTCCAAACTGGGTTTTTTAGAGGCTCCCTCCACCATGAATTTGCCCACACTGGGCTGGTTAGAGGCTCCCTCCACCATGAATTGGTCCAAACTGGGGTTTTTAGAGGCTCCCTCCACCATGAATTTGCCCAAACTGGGGTATTTAGAGGCTCCCTCCACCATGAATTTGCCCAAACTCTGCTGGTTAGAGGCTCAATCCACCCTGATTTTCAAAACAAATGTTGGTGCCAACCTCAACTTACTACAAGGGCCAAATTCACTGCTGGTGACAAGCTCTCCTCACTGCAAGTGCCAAATACACATGTTTCAAGGTGTTTTCCTACTGTCAGAGAGGTGGTATTGAGTGTGTAAAGTGTGTAGTTGTTAGGCTGTGATGTTGGGGTAATAGAGGGTCTTTGGTGTGTTAGATGCCCCCAGACATGCTTCCCCTGCTGTCCCAGTGTCATTCCAGAGGTGTTGGCATCATTTCCTGGGGTGTCATAGTGGACTTGGTGACCCTCCAGACACGGATTTGGGTTTCCCCCTTAACGAGTATCTGTTCCCCATAGACTATAATGGGGTTCGAAACCCATTCGAACACACGAACATTGAGCGGCTGTTCGAATCGAATTTCGAACCTCGAACATTTTAGTGTTCGCTCATCTCTATTTGTAATCGGTAGCACAACTGCCTATTTCTGAAATATTAGTGGTATACCGGCATGTTTTACATTTATGCTTCATGCATTTAAAGGAAACTTTTTTATTGTTTTAGTTTTTGAATTAGAGGGGGGTGGTTGTAGGAAGCTTGGTGTTAATTCATCACCTAATGTTATACTCCTCCTGGCGACAAAATGGACCCCTGTTTGTAATATTTTGTTGGTAATCATATCAGTTTCAAGGATAGGTAGATTTCTACGGATGATGTTTTTTATTTCAGAAAATTCTAAACTGTATGGTGTAGAAAAAATTGTAGAAAAATCATCCTTATTAACAATAGGTGTCTTGTTATCCACCAACAGGTCCTTTCTATTCCTGCTGTTAACCTTTGTTAGTGCCCTTTTTATCATCCAAGCTGGATATCCTCTGTTTCTGAGGCGCTTGGTGATCTTATCACTTTCCCTTCTGTAATCAGTCACTTGGCTACAGGCTCGTTTGGCTCTCACCAGTTCCCCCACGGGGATGCCCCGGATGGTGCTTTTAGGATGACTGCTCGATGTCCTGAGGATACCATTTCCCGACGTGGGTTTCCTGTATAAAGATGTTATTACTTGACCTGTTTCTGGTGATCCTCTCAATGTAATATCCAAAAAATTAATATTTGTAGAATCTGACTAAAAAGTAAAAGTTAATCCAAATTTGTTAGAATTTAAAAAAGAAATGAATTCTGGTATGGGCGCTACATCTCCGAACCACACAATAAGTATGTCGTCGATGTAGCGTCCATACCAGAAAATGAAATTACAAAATGGATTGATGGGGGACAAAATAACCAACTCCTCCCAACGGGACAAAAATAAATTAGCTAATGATGGGGAAAAGGGGGCACCCATAGGGGCCCCCTGTACCTGTAAATAAAAAGAATCCAAAAACAAGAAAAAATTATGTTTCAACAAGAAATGAGCAAATGACAAGATATATTCGTTGGTAGCTGCAGTATACAGGCTGGACTTATATAAATGGTATCCCAGAGCATCCAGGGCATCCCCGTGGGGGATACTAGGGTAAAGGGAGCAAATATCACAAGAGAGCCAGGACATCTCGTCTGTCCAATGAAAATCATTAAATGACCGCAATAGTTCTTTACTGTCCATAACATACCCCATGGTCCTAAAGACCAGGGGTTGAAGGATTTTATCTAACCAAGCTCCCATACATTCAGTAAGGGAGTTGCATCCAGAGATAATAGGACGGAGAGTTAGGGGCTTCGTAGATTTGTGGATCTTCGGAAGCTCATACATGGTAGGGACAGTAGGTGTGGGATTAAGAAGGAAATGACCTTCCGTTTGGCTAAAAAGACCCAATGAGATGCCTTCCTCTATTAATTCTTTCAGGGCCAAACTAAACTGTTCTGTAGGGTCGTGGGTAAGTGATTGATAAGTTTTGTTGTCTTCAAGAATATTTGTGCAGCTTTTAACATAATCCTCAAGATCCATTATGACTGTCTTACCCCCCTTATCTGCTCTATTTACTATTAAGTCTTTTGATTCTTTTAATTCCTTTAATGCTCTTTTTTCTTTAAGAGTTACATTTTGTCTCCTAGTTTTTTTATGTTTTTAACTCTTTCCTCTAACTGTACCAATTCCTCCTCTACCTTCTGCTGAAATTGATTATAATATGGAGCCCTCGTGCTAACAGGATAATAATCCAAGTTACTTCTATCTACCGATACTGTATCTGTAGTTTTCAATATGTCTGTGCTGTCATAATTGAGATCGATTAAACATTGTGTTGTACTATGTTCTTGAAAGGTTGAGTCCAGGGGAAGTGCTTTCCTTTTCATAATGACATTATTAAAAGTGGAATGATCAGACTTATTGATCAAATGGGAATCCGTCTCGAAGAAGTGTTTTTTGATGGTCAGAAGTTGAATAAATTTATTTATGTCCAGTATAGTCTGGACAGTGGCGTAACTACCGTGGTAGCAGCAGTAGCAGCTGACACAGGGCCCGGGCCATTAGGGGGCCCAGTGACAGCCGCTACCGCTGCGGTTTTTTTTCAATAGGCAGTTACGGGCCCTATTCACTTGCCGATCCTGGCTGGGCCAGGATCGGCAAGTGACACCGCGGGCCCCACAAGGGCTATCATTATACTCGGGGGTCTTTGCAGACCCCCGAGTATAATGATCGGCGGACCGGAGAGGTAAGGGAACATAAAAAACTGTTACTTACCTCTCCGCGATCCTGCCAGGCCTCCGTCCTACTGCTGTCTGACGTCTTTGACGTCACATGAACTCGGCATGCTTCCCGGGTCATGTGACGTCCGACGTCATTAACGAAGGACGCGAGAGGAGGAAAGCACAGCACAGGAGCCGGGGAACAGGTAAGAAGCAACAGTGTTTGTTTTTTTTTTTTTTATGTTTTTATTTCCCGGGTCTCCGATTATTATACTCTGGGGTCTGAAAAGACCCCAGAGTATAATAATTGTTTATGGGTGTCCACAGAGGAACGTAATACTGTGTACAGGGGACACTATTGGGGTTAATACTGTGTGTGCAGGGGCCACTATTGGGGTTAATACTGTGTGCAAGGGACACTATTGGGGTTAATACTGTGTGTGCAGGGGACACTATTGGGGTTAATACTGTGTGTGCAGGGGACACTATTGGGGTTAATACTGTGTGTGCAGGGGACACTATTGGGGTTAATACTGTGTGTGCAGGGGACACTATTGGGGTTAATACTGTGTGCAGGGGCAAGTAAGGGACATAATAGAGTGTGGAGGAGGGGGTCGGTCGAGGTCTTCGGCGTCAGTTGGGATGGGGGGGGCCCCATGTCAAAAGTTCGCCACGGGGCCCCGCCATTCCTAGTTACGCCACTGAGTCTGGAATATTTTGAATTGTTTGTCTGGGACAAAATTAAGACCTTTGTCCAATAATCTTAGTTGATCCTTAGTTAGTTCTGTAGAGGAGAGGTTAATCACACTGGTATCCTTTAAATCTATTGGTCCTTCCAGCGTCTGGATCTGGTGGTGTAGCGTGGTCTTTTTGTTCTTCTTTCCTCCTCCCCTTCTAACGAATAACTCCCCGTTTTTTGATGACATCAGCTGTGGGTTATGGTATTTTCTTCTATTTCCACAGCAGTCTCCATTCTGGTCTGATCTTAGACTCCACCTCCTCACAGATGAGCCTCCGGCAGAACCAGCGTTGATTGGCCAAATGCTGTACTCTGTATGGCATTTGGCCAATCAACGCTGGTCAATGCATTCCTATGGGAAAAAGTCAGCTCCTGCATATCGCAAGCTGACAGGGATCCCGACATAATACAGTGACTTGGGCATGTTAGATGCTCCCAGACATGCTTCCCCTGCTGTCCCAGTTGCATTCCAGGGTGTTGACATCATTTCCTGGGGTGTCAGAGTGGACTTGGTGACTCTCCTGAGTCGAAGAGTGGGATTCCCTGAAACGAGCATTTTTTCCCCATAGACTATAATGGGGTTTGATATTTGTTCGACTAGTCGAATATTGAGGGGCTATTCGAAATGAATATCAAATATCGAATATTTTACTGTTCGCTCATCTCTTTTTGCTAACAATGTAGTTCACCTGGAGAACAGAATCATGCACATATTCTAATTTAGAAATAAAGGGGACAGGACCATGTCGGGCTGAGCCCCAATTCTCCAAGGCTCCTATGACACCTCATCTATGCTATGCATAGCCTTGGTTGGACAAAAGACAGATAAGGGTTTGCAAGTCTATGAACAATGGTTTCCTAAAAGGTTTATGAGTATTCAGCAGGTTGGAGGTTTATAGTTGAAAAATGTAGTTTCCCTGCTGAAAAGGCTCTGTTAACATTTCAGTCAATTTTTGCAATTTCTGTTCAATTATGGGGAAAAAAAATGAATGAATGAACAATGGTTTGCCAGGTCCTTCATATGATAAACCACAACAGTGTAGTGTCCAGCCCATGTGTACAATTTTATCATTTTTCCTGACAAATGTGAACAATGCCTAAGTAACACCAAAAGTGTCTGACTTCAGCTTAGAGATATTTTGTAACAGTATTCAGTTGACTGAGCACTCATATTAAAGGGGTTTTCTCACGAGCATCACAATATTTAACCTTGTAGACATATAAAAGGTAAGAATTTTTGCAAATAGAAATAATTAAATATTTTTCAGAGTTTTAAAGAGTTTCACTAATCATTTCATTGGGGACAATCTGCTAGCTTGATCGATTGCCAATGGATACAAGCATGTATGCAGGAACTTTCTATATTCTGAAACCCAACCATAATTTCCTTATTGTGGCCAGGTTATCTTCTCATGGATGTAGTGTCCCTGTCTGATAAACCGTCATTAACACTTTAACTGCCATGATCCCCGTATTGGGGATCGGATACTTTAACCCGTTTATGAATGCCATCTGTCATTGAGACATAGAAACAGGACATTGACATTCTCCAGCAGGATGTCACTTGTGATAGGAAACCTAAACTGATCACGTGCATGCATTGCCTTGTGCACACGAGTTCAATTTCACAGTGCAGTTCCCATATTATTGAAAAAAGAATTGGGTTAAGAAAATCATGGCTGGGTTTCTGACAAGTGTCAGACCATAGAAAGTTCCTACATTTGCATTTGTATCCATTGTAACTGTAACTGTTCACATGGAGTTTTTTTTGTGGGAGGATTTTGAAGCAGAATCCATCTCAAAACGCCTCCCATTCTTTTCAATAGAAGATTTAAAAAAAGTAAATCCTATAGAAATCAAAGGGAAGTAGAAAAAAAGCTGAAGCATTTTTTTACGTGGTTTTTGGTGCAGTTTGTGATGCGTTTTTAGCCTTAGTGTTTTTGTTTATTTTGTAACAATTGAATGGTTAGTATAAATAACAATATAAAAACTCTTGTAGGTGACAAAAAAGGATTCTACTGGAACAACTTTCAGCAGCATCATTGGCACGCTCACCCAGGTTCTGATTTTAAATAAATCCATAAATCCTTTGATACATAATCATTAGAGATGAGCGAACAGTGTTCTATCGAACTCATGTTCGATCGGATATTAGGCTGTTCGGCATGTTCGAATCGAATCAAACACCGCGTGGTAAAGTGCGCCATTACTCGATTCCCCTCCCACCTTCCCTGGCGCCTTTTTTGCTCCAATAACAGCGCAGGGTAGGTGGGACAGGAACTACGACACCGGTGACGTTGAGAAAAGTAGGCAAAACCCATTGGCTGCCGAAAACATGTGACCTCTAATTTAAAAGAACAGCGCCGCCCAGGTTCGCGTCATTCTGAGCTTGCAATTCACCGAGGACGGAGGTTTCCGTCCAGCTAGCTAGGGCTTAGATTCTGGGTAGGCAGGGACAGGCTAGGATAGGAAGGAGAAGACAACCACAACAGCTCTTGTAAGAGCTAAATTCCAGGGAGAAGCTTGTCAGTGTAACGTGGCACTGACGGGCTCAATCGCCGCAACCCAGCTTTCCCAGGATCCTGAATGGAATACACTGTCAGTGTATTCCCGTATACCCGATATATACCCCCGATACCCGTTCCAACGGTGTGCCCCCCCACCTTCACCCCAGAAATACCCTGCAAGTCCCCTAGCAATAGAATTGGGGCTATATACACCAACTATTTTTGCTACTGCCATATAGTGCCAGTTTCTGACTGGTAATTCAAAGAATATATTGGGGTTACGTGCACCCACAATTTTTACTACTGGTATACAGTGCCAGTTTCTGACTGGGAATTCAAAGACTATATTGGGGTTACAAATACCCTCATTTCTTGCTACTGCCATATAGTGCCAGTTTCTGACTGGGAATTCAAAGAATATATTGGGGTTACGTGCACCCACAATTTTTACTACTGGTATACAGTGCCATTGTCTGACTGGGAATTCAAAGAATATATTGGGGTTATAAATACCCTCATTTCTTGCTACTGCCATATAGTGCCAGTTTCTGACTGGGAATTCAAAGAATATATTGGGGTTACGTGCACCCACAATTTTTACTACTGGTATACAGTGCCATTGTCTGACTGGGAATTCAAAGAATATATTGGGGTTATAAATACCCTCATTTCTTGCTACTGGTATATAGTGCCATTGTCTGACTGGGAATTCAAAGAATATATTGGGGTTACGTGCACCCACAATTTTTACTACTGGTATACAGTGCCAGTTTCTGACTGGGAATTCAAAGAATATATTGGGGTTACAAATACCCTCATTTCTTGCTACTGCCATATAGTGCCAGTTTCTGACTGGTAATTCAAAGAATATATTGGGGTTACGTGCACCCACAATTTTTACTACTGGTATACAGTGCCAGTTTCTGACTGGGAATTCAAAGAATATATTGGGGTTACAAATACCCTCATTTCTTGCTACTGCCATATAGTGCCAGTTTCTGACTGGTAATTCAAAGAATATATTGGGGTTATAAATACCCTCATTTCTTGCTACTGGTATATAGTGCCATTGTCTGACTGGGAATTCAAAGAATATATTGGGGTTACGTGCACCCACAATTTTTACTACTGGTATACAGTGCCAGTTTCTGACTGGGAATTCAAAGAATATATTGGGGTTACAAATACCCTCATTTCTTGCTACTGCCATATAGTGCCAGTTTCTGACTGGTAATTCAAAGAATATATTGGGGTTACGTGCACCCACAATTTTTACTACTGGTATACAGTGCCATTGTCTGACTGGGAATTCAAAGAATATATTGGGGTTATAAATATCCTCATTTCTTTCTACTGCCATATAGTGCCAGTTTCTGACTGGGAATTCAAAGAATATATTGGGGTTACGTGCACCCACAATTTTTACTACTGGTATACAGTGCCATTGTCTGACTGGGAATTCAAAGAATATATTGGGGTTATAAATACCCTCATTTTTTGCTACTGGTATATAGTGCCATTGTCTGACTGGGAATTCAAAGAATATATTGGGGTTACGTGCACCCACAATTTTTACTACTGGTATACAGTGCCAGTTTCTGACTGGGAATTCAAAGAATATATTGGGGTTACAAATACCCTCATTTCTTGCTACTGCCATATAGTGCCAGTTTCTGACTGGTAATTCAAAGAATATATTGGGGTTACGTGCACCCACAATTTTTACTACTGGTATACAGTGCCAGTTTCTGACTGGGAATTCAAAGAATATATTGGGGTTACAAATACCCTCATTTCTTGCTACTGGTATATAGTGCCATTGTCTGACTGGGAATTCAAAGAATATATTGGGGTTACGTGCACCCACAATTTTTACTACTGGTATACAGTGCCAGTTTCTGACTGGGAATTCAAAGAATATATTGGGGTTACAAATACCCTCATTTCTTGCTACTGCCATATAGTGCCAGTTTCTGACTGGTAATTCAAAGAATATATTGGGGTTACGTGCACCCACAATTTTTACTACTGGTATACAGTGCCATTGTCTGACTGGGAATTCAAAGAATATATTGGGGTTATAAATACCCTCATTTCTTGCTACTGCCATATAGTGCCAGTTTCTGACTGGTAATTCAAAGAATATATTGGGGTTATAAATACCCTCATTTCTTGCTACTGGTATATAGTGCCATTGTCTGACTGGGAATTCAAAGAATATATTGGGGTTACGTGCACCCACAATTTTTGCTACTGGTATATAGTGCCAATTTCTAACTGGGAATTCAAAATGCGCAAGGCTCCCGGAAAGGGACGTGGACGAGGCCGTGGGCGAGGTCGGGGGAATGGTTCTGGGGAGCAAGGTAGCAGTGAAGCCACAGGGCGTCCCGTGCCTACTCCTTTGGGGCAGCAAGCATTGCGCCACTCCACAGTGCCAGGGTTGCTTGCCACATTAACTAAACTGCAGGGTACAAACCTTAGTAGGCCCGAGAACCAGGAACAGGTCTTGCAATGGCTGTCAGAGAACACTTACAGCACATTGTCCAGCAGCCAGTCAGACTCTGCCTCCTCTCCTCCTATTACCCAACAGTCTTGTCCTCCTTCCTCCCAAAATTCCCAAGCTTCACAGAACAATAACCCCAACTGTCCCTGCTCCCCAGAGCTGTTCTCCGCTCCTTTCATTGTCCCTCAACCTGCCTCTCCACGTCACGATTCCACGAACCTAACAGAGGAGCATCTGTGTCCAGATGCTCAAACACTAGAGTCTCCTCCATCTCCGTTCGATTTGGTGGTGGATGACCAGCAACCCACCCTCATCGACGATGATGTGACGCAGTTGCCGTCAGGGCATCCAGTTGACCAGCGCATTGTGCGGGAGGAGGAGATGAGACAGGAGTTGGAAGAGGAAGTGGTGGATGATGAGGACACTGACCCGACCTGGACAGGGGGGATGTCAAGCGGGGAAAGTAGTTTGGATGTTGAGGCAAGTGCAGCACCAAAAAGGGTAGCTAGAGGCAGAGGCAGAGGTCAGCAGCTTAGGCGAAGCCAGGCCACACCCGGAATCTCCCAAGATGTTCCAGTTCGTACCCAGCCCTGAAAAACTCCCACCTCGAGGGCACGTTTCTCGAAGGTGTGGAGTTTTTTCAAGGAATGCGCCGAGGACAGATATAGTGTTGTCTGCACAATTTGCCTCTCGAAATTGATTAGGGGCTCTGAGAAGAGCAACCTGTCCACCACTTCAATGCGCCGTCATTTGGAATCCAAGCACTGGAATCAGTGGCAGGCAGCAACGGCAGGACAAAGGCCGCCTGCCGTTCACGCCACTGCCACTGCCTCTGCCACTGCCTCTGCCTCTGCCACTGCCACTGCTGACTGTGCTGGCGATGCACTCCAGAGGACGAGCCAGGACACCACTTCATCTGCCTCCGCCACTTTGTTGACTTCTCCCTCATCCTCCCCTGTTCCTGTCTTATCTCCTTCTCCTGCACCATCAAAGGCACCATCAGGCGCTTCTTTACAACAACCCACCATCTCTCAGACATTGGAGCGGCGGCAGAAATACACTGCTAACCACCCACACACGCAAGCCTTGAACGCCAACATCGCTAAACTGCTGGCCCAGGAGATGTTGGCGTTCCGGCTTGTTGAAACTCCCGCCTTCCTGGACCTGATGGCAACTGCGGCACCTCGCTATGCCGTCCCTAGCCGTCACTACTTCTCCCGGTGTGCCGTCCCCGCCTTGCACCAGCACGTGTCACTCAACATCAGGCGGGCCCTTAGTTCCGCGCTTTGCACAAAGGTCCACTTGACCACCGACGCGTGGACAAGTGCATGCGGACAGGGACGCTACATTTCACTGACGGCACACTGGGTGAATGTAGTTGAGGCTGGGACTGCTTCCCAAACTGGCCCGGTGTACCTCGTCTCCCCGCCTAACATTCCTGGCAGGGACACGAGAAGAACACCCCTCTCCTCCTCCTCCTCTACCGCCTCCTCCTCCGCCACCGCCTCCTCCTCCGCCACCGCCTCCTCCTCCGCTGTTAGATTGACCCCAGCTACGAGTTGGAAACGTTGCAGCACTGGCGTTGGTAGACGTCAGCAGGCTGTGCTGAAGCTGATCAGCTTGGGGGACAGACAGCACACTGCCTCCGAGGTGAGGGATGCCCTCCTCGATGAGACGGCAATATGGTTTGAGCCGCTGCACCTGGGCCCAGGCATGGTCGTTTGTGATAACGGCCGGAACCTGGTAGCAGCTCTGGAGCTTGCCGGACTCCAACATGTTCCATGCCTGGCCCACGTCTTCAACCTAGTGGTGCAACGTTTCCTAAAGAGCTACCCCAATGTTCCAGAGCTACTGGTGAAAGTGCGGCGCATGTGCGCCCACTTTCGCAAGTCGACAGTAGCCGCTGCTAGCTTAAAATCTCTCCAGCAACGCCTGCATGTGCCACAACACCGGCTTTTGTGCGACGTCCCCACACGCTGGAACTCAACGTTTCAGATGTTGAATAGAGTGGTTGAGCAGCAGAGACCTTTGATGGAATACCAGCTACAAAACCCTAGGGTGCCACAAAGTCAGCTGCCTCAGTTTCTCATCCATGAGTGGCCATGGATGAGAGACCTTTGTGACATCCTACGGGTGTTTGAGGAGTCCACAAGGAGGGTGAGCTCTGAGGATGCGATGGTGAGCCTTACAATCCCGCTCTTGTGTGTTCTGAGAGAATCCCTGATTGACATCAGGGATAACTCAGATCACACAGAGGAGTCAGGGATAGCATCTGATCCGTCACAGCTGGAGAGTAGGTCCACACATCTGTCCGCTTCATCGCGTTTAATGGAGGAGGAGGAGGAGGAGGAAGAAGAGTTGTCCGATGATGTGATGGTGATACAGGAGGCTTCCGGGCAACTTCGAATCGTCCCATTGTTGCAGCGCGGATGGGTAGACATGGAGGATGAGGAGGAAATGGAGATTGAACTTTCCGGTGGGGCCAGAGGAGTCATGCCAACTAACACTGTGGCAGACATGGCTGAGTTCATGTTGGGGTGCTTTACAACCGACAAGCGTATTGTCAAAATCATGGAGGACAACCAGTACTGGATCTTTGCTATCCTTGACCCCCGGTATAAAAACAACATCTCGTCTTTTATTCCGGTAGAGGGGAGGGCCAATCGCATCAATGCTTGCCACAGGCAATTGGTGCAGAATATGATGGAGATGTTTCCAGCATGTGACGTTGGCGGCAGGGAGGACAGTTCCTCCAGTAGGCGACCAAGTTCTCACCGGTCCACACAAACGAGGGGCACACTGTCTAAGGTCTGGGACACCTTGATGGCACCCCCTCGCCAAAGTGCCGCCACAGAGGGTCCTAGTGTCACCAGGCGTGAGAAGTATAGGCGCATGTTGCGAGAATACCTTTCCGACCACAGCCCTGTCCTCTCCGACCCCTCTGCGCCCTACACGTATTGGGTGTCGAAGTTGGACCTGTGGCTTGAACTTGCCCTATATGCCTTGGAGGTGCTGTCCTGTCCTGCCGCCAGCGTCCTATCTGAGAGGGTGTTCAGTGCAGCCGGTGGCATCATCACTGACAAGCGCACCCGTCTGTCAGCTGAGAGTGCCGACCGGCTCACTTTGATAAAAATGAACCACCACTGGATAGAGCCTTCATTTTTGTGCCCACCTGTGTAAAGCACCCCAACATGAAACTCCATGTCTGTACTCAACCTCTCCAATTCCTCCGCATCCTCATACTCATCCACCATAAGCGTTGCACAATTCTGCTAATACTAGGCTCCCTCCAACATGATTTCCCCCAACTCTGCTGGTTAGAGGCTCCCTCCACCCTGATTTCCACCAACTCTGCTGGTTAGAGGCTCCCTCCACCATGAATTTGCCCAAACTGGGCTGGTTAGAGGCTCCCTCCACCATGAATTGGTCCAAACTGGGGTTTTTAGAGGCTCCCTCCACCATGAATTTGCCAAAACTGGGCTGTTTAGAGGCTCCCTCCACCATGAATTGGTCCAAATTAGGGTTTTTAGAGGCTCCCTCCACCATGAATTTGCCCAAACTGGGCTGGTTAGAGGCTCCCTCCACCATGAATTGGTCCAAACTGGGCTGGTTAGAGGCTCCCTCCACCATGAATTGGTCCAAATTGGGGTTTTTAGAGGCTCCCTCCACCATGAATTGGTCCAAACTGGGCTGTTTAGAGGCTCCCTCCACCATGAATTGGTCCAAACTGGGGTTTTTAGAGGCTCCCTCCACCATGAATTGGTCCAAACTGGGCTGGTTAGAGGCTCCCTCCACCATGAATTGGTCCAAACTGGGTTTTTTAGAGGCTCCCTCCACCATGAATTGGTCCAAACTGGGGTTTTTAGAGGCTCCCTCCACCATGAATTGGTCCAAACTGGGGTTTTTAGAGGCTCCCTCCACCATGAATTGGTCCAAACTGGGGTTTTTAGAGGCTCCCTCCACCATGAATTTGCCCAAACTGGGCTGTTTAGAGGCTCCCTCCACCATGAATTGGTCCAAATTGGGGTTTTTAGAGGCTCCCTCCACCATGAATTGGTCCAAACTGGGGTTTTTAGAGGCTCCCTCCACCATGAATTTGCCCAAACTGGGCTGTTTAGAGGCTCCCTCCAGCATGAATTGGTCCAAACTGGGGTTTTTAGAGGCTCCCTCCACCATGAATTGGTCCAAACTGGGGTTTTTAGAGGCTCCCTCCACCATGAATTGGTCCAAACTGGGGTTTTTAGAGGCTCCCTCCACCATGAATTGGTCCAAACTGGGCTGGTTAGAGGCTCCCTCCACCATGAATTTGCCCAAACTGGGCTGTTTAGAGGCTCCCTCCACCATGAATTGGTCCAAACGGGGGTTTTTAGAGGCTCCCTCCACCATGAATTTGCCCAAACTGGGCTGGTTATAGGCTCCCTCCACCATGAATTTGCCCAAACTGGGCTGTTTAGAGGCTCCCTCCACCATGAATTGGTCCAAACTGGGCTGTTTAGAGGCTCCCTCCACCATGAATTGGTCCAAACTGGGTTTTTTAGAGGCTCCCTCCACCATGAATTGGTCCAAACTGGGGTTTTTAGAGGCTCCCTCCACCATGAATTGGTCCAAACTGGGGTTTTTAGAGGCTCCCTCCACCATGAATTTGCCCAAACTCTGCTGGTTAGAGGCTCAATCCACCCTGATTTTCAAAACAAATGTTGGTGCCAACCTCAACTTACTACAAGGGCCAAATTCACTGCTGGTGACAAGCTCTCCTCACTGCAAGTGCCAAATACACATGTTTCAAGGTGTTTTCCTACTGTCAGAGAGGTGGTATTGAGTGTGTAAAGTGTGTAGTTGTTAGGCTGTGATGTTGGGGTAATAGAGGGTCTTTGGTGTGTTAGATGCCCCCAGACATGCTTCCCCTGCTGTCCCAGTGTCATTCCAGAGGTGTTGGCATCATTTCCTGTGGTGTCATAGTGGACTTGGTGACCCTCCAGACACGGATTTGGGTTTCCCCCTTAACGAGTATATGTTCCCCATAGACTATAATGGGCTTCGAAACCCGTTCGAACACACGAACAGTGAGCGGCTGTTCGATTCGAATTTCGAACCTCGAACATTTTAGTGTTCGCTCATCTCTAATAATCATCGCTGAACACATGACATGCAGTTTAATCACTGAAATATACTGTAAGTAGTCTACGCATCAGTAAATATAACATGGATACTTTATGACTCCTATAAATATATCACCTTAGGTTAACATGTAAACATCAGCTCTTTAATTGCCCAAAGCATTTTTGTTTAATTGAGTCGCCCTAAAAGGAATTAGGAAGTCATACAGACTTCCTCTACAGTGAGTCATTCTATACTTTGCAGTGCTTATCGCCATCAGCTGTAAATGTTTTGCAGGCATCATCTTGTAGCAGACGCTTTTAACCTGCTGCTTTACACACTATAAATCCTTACTGATGGCACACAGATATTGAGTAATATTGCAACACTTTCTATCAGTCATTGTCCTTGACCAGGAAATGACACTTGACAAATACAAACCATTTAGGAATAGTAAATATTCTGAAATTGTGCAACACGCTTACACATACTCCTAGAATATAACAACTGGGTTACTCTGCCATACAGTATTGCTATATGTATGGTATATATTACGTATTAGCATATATTGCTTAAAAAGGACCTTTCATGTCCTCATCAATGTGCGTTATTATATACAGTACGTGAAGAAAGCCGAAAGTGTACTGAATTCAGCGTCTTTCCCTCTATGTGCCCTTGTGCTGGAGATATTCGTACTGTTAATTTCGGCACTGATATCTCCCCACTGTCAAAAGGGCAGGCTTACTTCCCAGTGGCATTTCTGGACTATACAGTACAAGGATGTGGAAGAGTGCAGTCGGGGAGAAGGAGAGTTGTTCCTCACAGCAATAGATTCAGCCGGTTTTGTTTATTTCTGTTTTGGAACACTTTGACTGCACTGTGAGGTTTAGCATGTGACCTTCTTGGTTTATGTCCGCAATGTTTTTGGCTTGGAGAAGTTTGCTTTCCTTTGTTTTCATCCTTGTGAAACATTCTTTATATTCTATACTAAATCCTTATGTTTGATAGTTGTTATTATTTTATATAGATTTCTACACAGCTATGGCAGTAGTTTGTCCAATGAAGAGATATAGTAAGTAGAGATGAGCGAGTAGTATTCGATCGAGTAGGTATTCGATCGAATACTACGGTATTCAAAATACTCGTACTCGATCGAGTACCACTCGCTATTCGAATGTAAAAGTTCGATGCAGAACCAGCATTGATTGGCCGAATGCTATACAGTCGGCCAATCAACGCTGGTTCTCCTCCTACCTTTAGAAGTCTTCTCCATGCAGTGTCCCCACGGTGTCTTCCGGCTCTGAATTCACTCTGCCAGGCATCGGGCCTGGGCAGAGCCGACTGCGCATGTCCGCTTGTAGTGCGGGCATGCGCAGTCGGCTCTGCCAAGGCCCAATGCCTGGCAGAGTGAATTCCGAGCCAGAAGACGCTGCGGGGACGCTGTATGGAGAAGACTTCTCCGAGAATCCAGCCCGACCGAGGTTAAATGGCATTGATATTTTCGTTAAATCGTTTTGGCACAAGCTAGGTTGGATTCACAATATCCCAAATTGTTCAGTTTTTAATGGAACTGAACAATTGGGGATTCCTCTTATACAAACTAAAATGCCACCATGAAATGCATTGTGATAATAATAGGTGGAGGCCCAGGTAAGGAGACAAAAATAAAAAAAATTTATCTTACCTTCCCTCACCTCTTTTGGACATCCTCACAGCGTGCTCTCCTGGTGATGTCATTCACTCGGGGTCACTGCTGATGCACATGACGTTACTGAGGAGACCAAGAAAGAGCACCGGATGCTGTGAGGTGTCCCAAAAGAGGTGAGAGAAGGTAAGTATAAATGTTTTTTTTGTTTGTTTGGTTTTTTTTACACCTCCCCTTGACCTCCACCTATTATACTCTGGGGTTTGATAGGAAAGGGCATACAATGGGCCAGGCTGGTAATACTATAGTCCATATTGACTATTAACTCGGTCTGGTTGACCATATGACGTGTACCCAGATGTTGAGGGGTACTGTGCTAATCTGTCCCGTGAAAACAGACTCTGGGAACTGTCTCATGTGTGCTGTGGTGGGGCTTATCATGTGAACCTTGCCTATGCGCTTCCTAACTATCACATTGGCCATTCCACCTTACAGAAGTGCCAAGCCACACAATCCATCCAGCACCCCTCACAGTTTTATGGCCACTTTCTGGTGCACCTCCACTTTGCATTTCTGAACTGCTTACGCTAGGTTCACACCTGCATTCTTCTTTCCGTTCTGTGCTTTCCGTCTTCTGCATGCCAGAAGACAGAAAGCACAGACCGGGTCCGGCCGTGAGCGGCGGTGAGCGTTTTATGCTCTCCGCCGCGAAACCGGATTTTTTTATCCGGACACAGAGTACTGCATGTCCGACTCTGTGTCCAGATTATAAAACCCGGTTTCACGGCGGAGAGCGCAAAACGCTCACCGCCGCTCACGGCTGGTCATCTCTCTCACCCATTCAAATGAATGGGTGAGAGAGACTCCTGCAGGTTTCCGTCTCCTGCTCTGTTTTAGGCAGGAAACGGAAACCTGCAGTACGGAGAGGGCGACGCAGATGTGAACGAGCCCTTACTTACCATTTACCTTCAGAGCAAAGACTGAGAAGGCAGGAGCAGCTCTGGTACATGGCCTATGTGTACCTTTTATTCTCATCCAGTCTCCTGCGGAACCAAAGAGTAACAGTCAGGAGAGAAGGGAGGATAATAGAAGATGCAGACAGACTGTGTGCCAGAGCAGCTCTAGCGAGCCAAGTCACTGCTCTGAAGATAAATGCTAACTATGCAGTTCAGCAGGACAGGGGGGAGGGTCATCCGAAAGTTCCTATAACACTGTGGTGGAAGGGGGTATCAGATGTGTGGGCCACAGCTTAGGGTTAGACAGCAGTGCAGCTTGGCACTAATTGTCTGCAACTGACCCATATGAGCCCCCTTTATTGTGCGGCGGCTGCTGCACGTCCCTAAGGCCAACCTTAGGTATAAGTACTGTGAAAAAAGTGTAGCACTCAAACTCTACGTTTTCAGAGGTTGTATTAAATCTTTGGAAATACAATACAATAGGTCTGGGCACTTACAGTAATATTGGTACAATAACAGTCTTTTAAAAATACAACCTCAATTCCAAAAAAGCTGGAACACTAATGTAGAATGTAAAAAAAAAAATAATGTAAGTCTTCATAGCCCCAAGCTCAGAGAGGGTATGCCTCATAAATGCTGAGGCCCACGCCTTTAGCTAGGCTCTGCACCTAATGTGCTGCGAGAAAACTCTTCAGCGCCGACTTCTTGTTCTCCACCTTTTTTCTCCTATTTGGCCACAGGAAAATGACGATAGACATGCACAGTCAGCGCTTTATGGAGAAGATGTGACGGGATAGGGAAGAAGAGGTGGAGGAGGCGAACAAGAATAAGGTGGAGCTGGAGAGTTTTCTCGCAGCACAGGGGATACCCCCAGTGCTGTTTGAGCGATAGGGACCACCCCCAGTGCTGCAAGAGAACTCATTACCATAATGAAGAAACCGGGGTATCTAAGGAACAGTGGCGCAGAGAAGGTAGGGAAGAATAGCCTTTCTTAAGGCTATTCCGATGTGGGTTTAGCTAAAATCGGGATTGTAATTATAGAATCCCTTTAAGGAAGGGCTGCACAGAGTTAAAAAATTCACAATTTTGTTTTCACTTTTTTTAGCTTGTTCAGCATAAAACTGGATTTCAAAGACTTGTTGTTGTCCTGAGATAGGGTTATCCTTATTTTTTCTCTTTTAACCAAAAAAGAAAAAAAAGAAGATTGATAGGCACCATGTGAATACCTTTCCTGAAATAACTGATATTTACAATGCCATAGTTATTATACATTGGACTTTGTTTTTCGTTGAGCTACAACTAAGCTACTTGCTGCATCCTGTTAAGAGTCATAATACTGTGAGAGTCAACATTACATATATACATTTACAACACACTTTTTCTTTATCCCACGTATCACATGACCAATGATAAATTGACTCCTGGTAAAACATTGAAGCCTTAAGAACAGCAGTAATAGTAACTCCAGCTCAACAACAGATACAAAGATAGAAAAGATCTCACCACCCAGTGGTCAGCAGTGGCATTACAAATCTGGTTTTATTATTGTTTATTTATTTTTCTTTATGTCTATACTTTTTCCCAAAAAAGGTTCTGTGTGATTTCACTCCCACGTAATAAGATGACACTACCTCATCCTCTACTCACTCATTTAAGACTCTAAAAAAAAATTAAATCTTGCTCTTTCAAGGCTTATTCTAATTCAGGCAGAATTAACAATAGGACAGACATGAAACCCTCAACATTTCACTGTTTGAAGGTCTCCAAGGTATTAGGATCCTACATGCAAACTAATGCCTTGCCTAGACTTGTTAAGTTGTTTAACAAAATTAGAATCTCTTAATAAATTAACAGTACTCAGTGTTGTACTGGGGTGCCCTGGGCCCAACCGTAAAATTCATCCTGGGGACCAACTATACAGCTACATGCATATACTACCTGACACTCATTCACAAATTTCTAAAATATTACATTTTTTCCCATAGCAGCTTGTTACTTAGCTCTTGCCACTGATTGTTACTGTCGTGGGGTTCTATCAGTAACCTGGCTCTTACCTTCAACTAGGCCCTCCTTAGCTCTGTAAGCTATACATATTCCCCCACAGCAGTAGACGTCAGGCAGCAACAAGATGTAGGATGATTGACTACTGGGGCACTACAATACGATTGCAAAGATGGGGCACAAGAAAGAAGAATACAGGATGGTCTGACTTTGTACCTACATATAATATCAGCTGTCCAGTGTTCCTACAGGATATTAAAAAAAAAGTATGCTGTACAATGAGTATATGTATAAATAGAGTGAGTTTACTGTGCCATACCAGGGTAAACTGCGGCCCACCTGGTTCCACCTGGGAAATTCACATGTTCACCTCTGGGCCAGTCCAAGCCTGACAGTAATAATTACCAAAACCTAGCAAACTCTGTAATCCATTCAACTTTGGTGTTGTATCGAATTATGGATTGTCAGGGCTTTGCTTGGATCTATGCAAAAACCTCTATTGTAGACAATATAACCTAAAAAATTTACCTCCTCTACACAGTGGCGTAACTAGGAATGGCGGGGCCCCGTGGCGAACTTTTGCCATGCCCCCCCCCCCCCAACCGACACCGAAGACCTCGACCGGCCCCCTCCTCCGCACTCTATTATATCCCTTAGTGGCCCCTGCACACAGTATTATGCCCCATAGTGGCCCCTGCACACAGTATTATGTCCCTTAGTGGCCCCTGCACACAGTATTATCCCCCATAGTGGCCCCTGCACACAGTATTATAGCCCATAGTGGTCCCTGCACACAGTATTATGCCCCATAGTGGCCCCTGCACACAGTATTATACCCAATAGTGGCCCCTGCACATAGTATTATGCCCCATAGTGGCCCCTGCATACAGTATTATCCCCCATAGTGGCCGCTGCACACAGTGTTATGTCCCTTACTGGCCCCTGCACACAGTATTATGTCCCTTACTGGTCCCTGCACACAGTATCATCCCCAATAGTGTCCCCTGCACACAGTATTATCCCCCATAGTGGCCCCTGCACACAGTATCATCCCCAAAAGTGTCCCCTGCACACAGTATTATACCCCATAGTGGACACCCATAAACAATTATTATACTCTGGGGTCTTTTCAGACACAGTAGCATATGTGGGAGGATTAGATATGCGCATCTGTACATAGTACCACACGCTGGAGGATTAGATACACAAGTCAGCACACAGTAACACATGCCAGAAGATTAGATACGTGCATCTGCACACAGTTCCACATGCCAGAGGATTAGATACATGCGTCTGCACACAGTTCCACATGCCAGAGGATTAGATACGCACGTCTGCACAAAGTACCACACGCCAGAGGATTAGATACACGCATCTTCACACAGTACCACACGCCGGCCAGAGGATTAGATATGTATGTCTGCACACAGTAACACACACTGGAGGATTAGATACGCACGTCTTCACACAGTACCACATGCCAGAGGATTAGATACGTACCACTGCACACAATACCACATGCAGGAGGATTAGATATGCACATCTGCACACAGTTCCACATGCCACAGGATTAGCTATGCACAAGTACACACAATACCACACGCCGGAGGATTGGATACACGCCAATGCACACAGTTACACATGCCACAGGAACAGATACGCGCATCTACACACAATTTCACATGTCGGAGGATTAGATACTCGCGTCTTCACACAGTTTTACATGCCAGAGGATTAGATACGTGCATCTATACACAGTTACACATGCCACAAGATTAGATATGTACGTCTTTACACAATACCACGTGCTGCAGGATTAGATATGCACATCTGTACACAGTTTCACATGCCACAGAATTAGATACGCCTGTCTGCGAACAGTTCTACACGCAGGAGGATTAGATACGCACATCTTTACACATTACCACACAATGGAGGATTAGATACGCGCCCCTGCAAACAGTACCAGATGGCGGAGGATTAGATACGCACTACTGCATACGATACAACACGGGGAGGGTTAGATACACGTGTCTGCACACAGTACCACATGCCAGATGATTAGATACGCATAATTAATCCAGCTCACTGCTTGCTTCCCCTGGTGCCTGTAATACCAATGAACACTGTAATTAGTAATTATGGAATGGCTACAAAAGGAATGGGAAATGTTGAAAAAGTACATAAATGTCTACCTTTTGCTCTTGGCTTTGCACAAGAAAAGAAAATCTGCAACAATAAAAAGCAACATGGGTCCTTAACCGTAAAGTAAGGATGGGGTCCACAGCAGTGTGCAGGTGTCCATCCTTACTGCTTGGGTAGACTCTGTAGGTGTGCAGTTACACAGCAGGGCACCTTGTTGGGAACAATGGCTGTGACCAGGATAAGATCTCTATTAACTTCTTTATTTCTGTCTGTACGGTAAGTGGCACCTAAAATATTGCAGTACACGGTGTTGCCATACATGTATGGCTATCACTTAAGTGCATGAGCTCCTAAGAAAGCAATGTTAACAGAAGCCAACAACATCTTCAGTAGCCAAGTCAACCATCGCAAGAACCCTCACACTATGATAATGAAATTGGTAGTACATTTAAGATGAAGAATCTGAAAGAACAAGCCGAGCCAAATAATCCACTGTTGTTCAGAAAAACAGTATTATTGTACATATTTCTGCATTATTCATATGCTTGTCGGCATTTACTTCTCATCTCTTATCTCATCTAAAATAGTTGTGTACATAATTTTATTCCACCAATAAAATAAAACTGAAATACAACTGTCACTATATACTACATATGTAAAATGCATAGATATATGTATTTAGAAGTCTTTGTAACTGACTACACACAAAGCTACATGTATAGCGAAACACCAGGACATTTGCATAATTGTTTTTAGAATTCTTGGCAGTTGGCATCAACCACGACATTTCTCTATGCCAGCACCACTGAAAGCCGGTACATATGCCATTTGAAGTGCCATATGCCATAGAAAATGATAGTTTTCCCTTCACTTGCATGCTGCTTTCTGTTATCACAAAATCAGATTAGGATCAGAATAATTAATCTTGCAAAGAGATATATAATACACAGACAAAACAGAAATGCTATTTACAGCGTATATTAAAAATCTATATACTGAAGGCAATGGTATAAAGGTAGGATAAATTCTACTGATCATCATAACATGCTTAGTAGATCTGGCACTTTACACGTTTAACCTTTAGACATATCCTCTCATATGTTTTCCTAAGTAGAGAACATTGAACAACTGCTGCTTTTTGGTCATTTGTCCAATCTATAGATCATAGACCTTAATACAAAAAAACCTTATGAAAAAGCATTAAAATGTATCAGATATGCAATCCCTTATGTGTAGAAACCCAAAAGAACTCAAATGCAGGACCAGCAATGTAATGCTTATGTAAATCAATCACACAGGGCTGGTATTGTCATGGAGTGCAGTATAGCCAGTGTCTAACAGGAACATCTGAAGCCCACCAGTGGAATTGATTCTAGAGGAGGGGACTCTTTTGCCCATTTTCAGAGAATATGCTAAGATGAAGGACTTTTGGGACGATGTCCACAGGGTGATCAGCCAGGTTTTCCAGGCCCCCATCCCTTATACGCTGGCCCTCTTCCTGCTACACCTCTCGGATTTCTTCCTCCATGCCTACTGCAAGTCTTCCATGTGGCACATGATCAATGCTGCCAGAGCTTGCATCTCAGCGCTCTGGAAATCGCCCAACTCACCTTCTCTCTGCCACTGGATTACTAAAGTGGAGGACATCCAGGGCATGAAGGATCTCACTGCGTTTCTCTGAGATGCGTGTGGGACTTTCTTGAACACCTGGACACCATGAATTCTCTTCCAAAAAAAAAAAAAATACAATTCTCAGCGGGTCCTGAAGATCTGGGAATACTGAGAGATGCCGTTCCCAGAGGGTCAAGGAACTGTGAGGGACAGTGGACAGTGAAGACTAATTTAGTCAACCTCTGGCTCATACTCCTCTTCAATTTTTAGCTCTCTAGCTTCCCGTGGTGAAAAGCTAAAGCAAAACTTTACCTGCTGATCAGCCTCAGATGAATGATCAATCATCTGAGTGGGGCAGGATTAAGCAGGATGCTTATTGTTTTCAATGTCCTGCTTCTATTGCTGATTGTTTTCAATGGTAGACAGATTCAGGGTGAAATCACATCAAAATCAGCACCAAATTCCTAAATGTGAACATACCGTATTGGCTACATAGTGTAAAGCTCCCCCTTACTGGCCTCTCCATGGTATAACACAGGGTTATTTTAAAACTTTGGTGGTCCCGATGCAAAGACCTCAAGAGTGGGCCCCCATTCTATTGTCATAAGGCTGGCTTCACAGCCCGAATTTGGGCTGGTCTGTTTATCAGCCAAATTTACCAGCCTAAACTTGACTCAATATATACTGTATAATTAAGCAACCACTGGCAGTCATGTGTGGTCGGTGTTTCAACCATATGCAGCTAGCATTGTGTATACGTGTACCATTATCCAGTCATGCACTCTACTCTATTTCAGCCGCAAGTCAACAAATTTTTTATGTGAGTTTCTTCACATTTCACACTTTCTAAAAAGTAATCAGGGCTTCACAGCCCAACAAATGTAACATTATTTGTGGCAGAAAACTGGCGGAAATTATGATTGAAATCTATGCCAGGTACTAGCTGGCATAGATTTCAGCTTCTAACACAGAGACGACTCCTGATCTCACTGAGGTGCAGCCAATTACAGTTGGGCTAACCGGTTCATCATGATCTGTGTTCGACCCGAAAATTACAACTTGTTCAGTGTAACAAAACTGAACTAATGCTGATTCATCTCGGGTTAGCTAAAATAGCTTCTGCGCGCTACACATTGAAATCAAAAGCCTCCCATTGATTTCAATATGTAGCGCCCGTAAGCCAGCACACATTGAAGTGAATGGGATCTGCTTTGAGCGCTCACACTCTGACACGTGTATACGTGTCTGAATGCGCGGCGCATTACTCCATGGGAATGGAGCCTAAAAGTGTACAGGAATTCAATGGTCATGATGTGTTAGAAAAAAGTGGGGAAGGTTCATGACATTTCCACTGATGATGATGATTCTTTTACAGATCTGGCAAACAGGTCAGGGTGACAATGTGACTATAATGAAAGAAGCCTATTTATGTATGTATTATTGGTGAATCATAGTATTCATGGTATGTATGTATACAAAGGGGGAGTGTCAGAAGTGAGCATCCTCCTTCCTGCTTGTGCAGGGCCATATGTCCATCTAAAACCAATATATATTACTTTACAATCTCTTGGTCATCCGGAGGACATAGGGTGGGAGATTTTATCAGGAATTTCATCTTGACTTCAAAGATCTGGAAGGCTTTGCCAAATGCAGATGTAACATCTCATTCCCCATCTTTCCAACATGCAAAGCACAAGCCATAAGAAACTACTTTACCTTACCACTTTGTCACATCTTTTGGGGCAGCAACAAAGCTGGATGTGTCCAATGCCATCAGAAAAGATCCTCCAAGCTTTATGGAACAAAAAGGACTAAGTACTGTATGAGATTATTTTCAGCTTTTTCGCCTTTTATTTTTTAAAACAGTTTGCTTGTGTGCCATTAATTATTATTCTTTAGTCAGTGGTGGTGATTGCATGTATTTGGGTAGTGTGGACTAGTTGCGGTACTATGTACGCTAAATTTGCAACCTGAGAGATGGGTGAGTGCAATATTGAGTGGAGTGAGTTGACCCCTAACAGCCGCACCTGCATCATGTGCTAGGACAGCCCGTATGTGACAGTGACATCAGTTAAAGAGGGTGGTAGAAGTGGTGACAGTAACGATTCCAGTGATTGCATAGGCCTAACATCCAAAAAGCCTGCCTGCGGAAGACCGAGGGGAAGCTCACAAGGTGGAGATAGTGGCACATGGTGGTAGTGACAGTCAGCAACTACATACCAACATCTCCCACCTCAATTCACTAGCATTCCAGCTCCTCTGCCATTGCCAAGTGTTAGAAGTAAAAGCTGCAGCATCAGGCTCAGTACACTACCTGGAACATTGTGAACCAGAAATGTTTAAGTTCACAGCACCAACTGGATCCACAACAGGCTATCGATACCCACCGGCTACACCATCAGTTACAGATGTACCCAGAGTGCATCTATATTCCAGTAGATTACCCCATGGATTTCTGGGTCAATAGGTTACAGCAGAGGAATGAGCTGGCCTGGTTTGGTATAGGAGTTTTATCTTGACTGGCTTCAGGCATAATGAAAGAGAGGGTGTTCAGTGTAGATTGTGGCATTGTAACACTTAAAAATTTTGTGAAAATGAATCAGGCATGGATCAGTGAGTATTTTCACACACCTCTAGCTGATGCTTCAAAATAGTGGTGCCACCGTTTTCCGTTATCATCATGTTTCATTACTGCACTGCTGATGCTGCCTGCGAATCCTAAACAGTACACCATTGGTACCACAGTGTTGGCATCAAGTAAACCAAAAGCAATTTGATTTCCAATTTGTTCCCATAAAGGGATAATTTTGGTGGCTTTTTAGCCAATTCATCACTTTTCAAGTGACCCATAGACACAAACTTGTCTCCCAAATAACAAGAAGCCAGTATGACTTAACAGTCATCAAATCCATTGCTTTTTGCAATATAACTGTTTTGAGTGTCTAAAAAATCATGGACAAACACATTTCCCTATTAAATGGTTAATTTTGGAGTGTTTTAAATGAAAAAATATGTAAAAGGAAGAGGCAGGGAGTGAAATTCAGAGTTTGTATCCACTGCTACCAAAAGTCTTCAACCCAAAACAGATCTGGGACCTGAGCTACGTGAACCCGCAGCCAGACGATCCTAGAGAGGTCCACTCCTATTTACAGCTGAACATGAAGACTGGAAACCTACTAATAAACTGGCCCCACATTGGCATAGATTTTTGTTACTTTTTGTTCCAGAAGCTGTGTGAACCCTATTCGCTAATATTAGAGGCCATTCACATTGCAGAAAAGGAAGAGCAATTGAAGTTTATTTCCAACTTCAATTTCCAGCTTTTAACCACAACTTTCACTTGGCCCACTGCGCCAAGACCAAGCAGGCTTATTTTTTTCAGTGTGCTGTATCAGTTTCTGCCCTTCATTGAAAACAATGGGAGCCAGATTGAGCTCACAATTTGGTGCTGGTTTTGAGGCAGAAACCACTTCAAAATCACTGCATAATCCCACTGTGTGAACATACCTTTATTTCATTTTTATCAATGGCTTATCCACAGGTTCCCTATAATTAGTGATGGCTGGGGCTTGCGGCAGACCCTGGTGCAGCCAGACTGTTAGCATGAGCAGACCCTGAATTACACTCTCTCAGCTGTTGAGTGGTGTTAGCAGCCAAGAGAAAATGCAATGTATCCCCTATAATGAAAGCGACCTTGATATAACACATATTTTCAGGCCCCCACATGGTATAAAGCCCCCTTTCCCGGCCCTCCACACAATATAACACTTCCCTTACTGACTCCCACACAGTATATTTCCCACTTTATTGACCTCTTCTTATTGGGCTCCACACAGTAATTTCCCTATTTACTGCCCCCCCCCCAAAGTTTGCTGCCCTTTTATAGTCCTCCGTGTAGTGTGTCCTTTTTAGTGACCACTATACAGTAAATTAACCCTTTACAGGCCCCCACACATTGACTTTAGGCCGCTACCTGTTAGATTACTCCAGCAGGTAACAGCAATGTTCCCATACCAATTTCTGTTCCTTTTCTGCTTCCCTTTCAGTCTGCAGCCTCCATGAGGCCTTGTGCACCACAAACTACGTTCTGATGCTTCATTGTGTCAGCAATGCTGCTAAGAGTCACACTGGTCCTCCTAGTGGCTGAAGAGGGAATGAAGGAGGCTGTGTGCAGGAATGGAGATTGGTAAGGGAATAGTGGACTTTACCTGCTGGAGAAATCCAGGAGTTAACCACCTATTTAAAAATAAAAATAAGTGGGGACATAGCCAGGTCACCTAAAAGCACGGATTCCAGTTTCTGTAATTGTCCATCATAGTCACCATTCGGGGGACTCAAGTTTGTCGTCCCTGTGTACCAAATTGTACCACATTTTTGCTTTTTTAATTCTTTTTAATTGTGTTTAATAGAGATGAGCGAGTACTATTCGAAACGGCCGTTTCAAATAGCGCGCACCCATAAGAATGAATGGATGCATGCAGACTTTGCCGGCGGCCAGCCGCTTAATCCCCTGTGTGCCGGCTGCGTCCATTCATTCCTATGGGTGCGTGCTATTCGAAACAGGAGTTTCAAATAGTACTCGCTCATCTCTAGTGTTTACCGTATTTTACGGACTATAAGGCGCACTGGACTATAAGGCGCATTGCCCATGAGCGCCTTATAGTCCGTCTCGGTTCATATATAAGGCGCACCGGACTATAAGGCGCAGTCCGGTGCGCATTATATGTTATTGAAAGCGGCGGCAGGCAGACTTTGCCAGCGGCCGCTTAAACCCCCGCGTGCCAGCCGCTTCTATTGGAAGCGCTCGGCAGGCGAGGAGGGGCTGTATCAGCAAAACCATGCTGATAGAGCCCAACCGTAAAAGTTATATTAAACTACCCCCCCCTCCCCCCGTTTTAAAATAAAACCCTGAAACAGAATGTGAAACTTACCAAGCGGTGCAGGGTGGGCGGGCATTCAGGTCTCCTCTTCCTCCGATGTTCCGTCCTCCTCCTCCGGCGCTCGCTAACTGATAATGGCCTGGGTGCATCCGCAGTAGCCATAGTAGAAGCATTATGATATTGCGCATGCGCCCAGGCCATTATCAGTTCGCGAGCGCCGGAGGAAGTGGTCAGGACATCGGAGGAAGAGGAGGCCTGAATGCCTGCCCGCCCGCCCTGCACCGCTCGGTAAGTTTCACGTTCTGTTTCAGGGTTCTGTTTCACGCCGGCGTGACAGCAGGGCTGCCGGACACTTCCCATTAATTTCTATGGGAGCCGGCATGCGAGCGCTCCCCATAGAAATGAATGGGCTGCTTTTTTCCATTCATTTCTATGGGGAGCGCTCGCATGCCGGCTCCCATAGAAATGAATGGGAAGTGTCTGTCCATTCATTTCTATGGGGAGCGCTCGCATGCCGGCTCCCATAGAAATGAATAGGAAGTGTCCGGCAGCCCTGCTGTAACGCCGGCGTGTACGGCTGTGATACACGCCGGCGTTCCGTAGTGTGAATGCACCCTTACGGTGCCTTTTATGTATGTATGGAAGCGGCACGCAGACTTTGCCGCCACTTCCATCCATATATAAGGCGCACCGAACTATAAGCCGCACTTACGATTTCTGAGGAAATCGTAGGTTTTTATGTGCTTTTATATTTTTTTGTGTTTTTATATTTTATATAGGTTTTTATAGTCCGGAAAATACGGTAACCTTTACAACATCATGGAATTGATTTATTTGTTAATCAAGTTGAATTTGGATTATATATGATTTATTGTATTTGAGAATTATTATTATGTAAGCCGATGGCTGGTCAGGTAATGGAGGGGGTGTACATCTCACCCAGACTACTCAGGTGGGTGAGATGAGAAAACTCCAGAAAGAACATTTCTCAGCAGATAACTATTGTCTGCTGAGGGTTATTTCAGAGTTCCGGTTACTGGGCTGGATTTTTAGGAATGGCAGGTAGGTTGGTAGTGGGACCTGTCATTCCACCCCCTCCAGTCCACACTTTGGGGATGTTCCGGCAGCGACTCAGCTCCAGAGAGTCTGCTCATCAAGGGAGGCTTAAAGGGGTATTCCCATGTACATAATCATATCTATATTTGTAGATAATTAAAAGTTAAACATTTTTGCAAATATAAACATTCTGCAATGTTTGAAAATTTTTCTCTAACTTTCTTAGTGGTGACAGTCTGTTATCTTGATCGGTTGCCAGTGGTTATGACCTAATGCACTAATGCAGAAACTTTCTATGGTCTGGTACTGGTAAGAAACCCAGTTGATTTTCTTATTGTAGTCGGGTTATCAGGCAGGGACACTACATGTATCGGAAGATATCCTGGCCACAATAAAGAAATCATGGCTAATTCTCTGACCTTAGAAAAGTCCTGTATTTATGGCCGTATCCACTGGCAACCGATCAAGACAACAGACTGTGACCACAAGATATTTAGAGAACACCTTTAAAACTCTGCAAATTTTTTAATTACTTATATTTGCAAAAATGTTTAACTTTTAATTATCTACAAATTTTAAAAAACTATGTACATGGGAATACCCCTTTAAGAAGCCAGCTCCAGCAGCAGACTGGGGGCAGAGCTTGGCTGGAGAACCAACAGAGGGGTCATATTTTTGGAGCTGTGTCCTGAATGACTCAACTGGCTTTTGGATTTCTGTTATTCTAGGTGAGATAACTTATTCTACGTTTAGTTAGAGTCTAGCCAGGCAGGTATTTTTGTATTGTTTCCTTTTGTTGCTGCACTATATTTTTGAGTGAAAATAAACTCTACCTTTGTTTTGGACTAAAGAATCTGGAGGTGTGACAGCTCAGACCAGAGGACGTATGAGGTCTGCATTACAGACACTGGCCAGAATGGCAGGGAAATTTTTATGGGGCTTTCACTCCTCAGAAAATTAGAAAGTATGGTCAAATTGGGGGTGCATTAATTGGGTTCTGCCCTAATTGCTGAGCACAGTTATTTGGAATGGCACTATGTGTATCAAGTAATATCTGGAGGGTATACTACTGTACACTAATATTTGTGTAGTACTATTATTTTTCAAGGTGTACAGATACAGATAGTATGACCCAATTTTCAGTATTTGCAGTCTCGTTATCTGTGATACTACCAAGATTTTGGAAAATTAAGGAACTTAAGACATTTGTGTGGCAAACTTGCGCATGGCGACTTGTGATTGGAAGTTCTAATGTTGGTCACTGTATAGAGGAGATTGTGAAAGAGAACATCCACAATACAAAGAAAAGTCACCTCTGAATCACTGAAGGTAATAGGCAGGGGTGTAACTAACAAAGACTGGCCCTCAGCAAACTTTAGACCTGAGCCTTACCCATGGCTCCCACACAGTACAACGCCCTATTTATACACACTATAATGTCCCAAAGTGGCTTCCAGACAGTATAATATCCTATAGTGGCACCTTTGCACAGTATTGTCCCAAAATGGCTCCTCCACCCAGCCTTATGTCCCATAGTATCCCCTGCACACAGTATTATGTCCTATAATGGCTCCTTCACACAGTATTATACCCAATAGTGGCCCCTGCACACAGTATTATCCCCCATAGTGGCCCCTTAACACAGTATTATGCCCCATAGTGGACTACATAGTGGACCACCCAAAAACTATTATTATACTCTGGTGTCTTTTCAACCGCAGAATAAAATGATTGAAGACCCAGGAGAAGTGACAAACATAAAAACTAGAGTTACTCACCTCTGTTGTACTCCGGCGCACTCATTGCTGCTTACAGCCCTCTTCAATGTCAACACAAACATCACATTGGCCAGGCCAGTGTCACGACACATAATGATGCCGGTCTGGCTCATGTGACATCTGGGACATTACCAAAGAGGCCCTAAGATTGCAGGGAGTCATGCTAGAGCGCAGGAAAGGTGAGTAACTCTGTTTTTTATGTTTTCTCACCTCACCTCTGAAAAGACCCCATAGTATAATAATAACAGTATTTGTTAGGGTTAATCCCACAAATACCCTTGCTGCGGGCCTGTGGCCTCATTTCCTGATCCCTGCTCACAGGGGGCCATAGGTAAATAAGGCCCATTATTTGCTGGCGTTACAAAAAAAAAAAAAGCTGCTACCCCGCTACTTACGTCACTCATAATAGGTTTGGATTTTTCCCTATGTTACCTGCGACTGCATATGATTACTACTGTCATCTTTGACCTGGTAGGGGTCATGCTTTCTGATCAGCCCTGGGCCAAGAGTGCCCTTAATCCACCATTGGTCTCACTTAATTCAGAATGAGCAGAGAGTTAGACAAAAAGAATCCATTTATACATAATCTTTTCCTAGAAAACTATATATCAATCTGTTCCGCTCCTCATGTTTTCTAACACACTCCATGCCAATTGCACAGTGTTTTCAATGTGACAGGTTTCCTTTATATAGAATACAAAAGACATAGTGACATCATCCAATGCACAATTCTGTGACTGACTCTCAATGCTAGTTATTTGTGAAAAGAAATAGAATAAAATTACTAACTAGATGAGGCCACATTGCAGAAAAGCTGTGGTTTTTATGCTTTCTGATTTAAAGCCGGGAGTGGATGTAGCAGAGATGTCACTCTGTATGTGCTGAAATGCCATCCATAGACACAACACACCAGATGACCATAGCCAACTGGTTGCTTTGGCAGTAATGTTTAAAGGGGCTCTATCACTGGGAAAAGTCATTTTTATCTAAACACATGCTTGCATAGCCTTTAGAAATGCTACTCCACACCTACCTTTAGTATGTAAATCGCTTCAGTGGCTTTTGAATGAGTCCTTCTTTATTCATATGCTAATTATCTTCCATCCAGCTCAGGAAGTTCCCAGCAACCTCCTCGCTCCTATTATCTCCTATGTGTGTGAGGCAAACAGGAAGTCATCGGCATCAGCAGCATAGGCTACATAGGGAAGAATAGGCAGAGGGTGCACGATGAGACTTCCTTTCCCATCCCCTGTTCTCTAACTGTTGTAAGCTAGGTGTATACTTGCTATACAGTACACTTGTATACATCTAACATACACAGGATTTGGGGCTCTATATACCTTGCCCATCTCCTGTTATATACCTGTTTTGAGCTCACTATATATTTCTAACATACAGAGGTATTTGGGCGCTATATACCTTGCCCATCTCCTGTTATATACTACAAATTCGTAAGCCTAGCGCAAAGGGATGAGGACGGGAGCGTGAAAATGCAGCTGAGGGCCACGGTCAAGCTACTGTGGATCCAATGCCTACTGGTGAGGGGCAGCCAGCATTGCGCTCATCCACAACCCCTGGCTTGATGGCAACATTAAGCAGGGTGCAGGGTGCAACGCTGACAAGGCCCGAAAACCAGGAACAAGTGTTACAATGGCTAGCGGATAATGCAAAAAAATAGAAAAAAATCAGGGCACTCACCAGCCAGTAGTAAAATTCACCAAACTTTAATAATCTTCCATAAAAATAGGTACTTGAACAGCATTTACAGACGGGGGTAGGGTAGATGGAATGTAGAAGAAATGAAGCGACGACCGTTTCGTGCTAAATGCACTTCATCAGGCTGATGAAGTGCATTTAGCACGAAACGGTCGTCGCTTCATTTCTTCTACATTCCATCTACCCTACCCCCGTCTGTAAATGCTGTTCAAGTACCTATTTTTATGGAAGATTATTAAAGTTTGGTGAATTTTACTACTGGCTGGTGAGTGCCCTGATTTTTTTCTATTTTTTTGCACTATATTGGACTATTTGTTTAACAGTGAGCACCACCTGAATGCCAGATCATCTAGTTTGAGATCCAGTGATTTGGTGTATGTTCACACCCACAGAACGGTGCCGCTGCTTTTGAACTTTTTTGTATTTTGCTAGCGGATAATGCTTCCAGCTGCATTTCCGTCAGCCACTACCTCCAGTCGTGTTCCTACCCAAGAGTCTGCTCCTCCTTCCTCCCAACATGCCCAATCTTCCCAGCAGAGTCATCACACCCTTGCCCCCTCCCAGGAGCTGTTTTCAGGCCTAAAACTCTGCTGGTACAAGGCTCACATCACCCCAAGGGCCTGAAGCTAAGTTTGGGAGGGCTCACCTCAAGGGCCTGAAAAGTAATTTTTGTATGGCTCAGCTTAAGGGCCTCTAACTTAATTTGGAAGGGCTCACCTCAAGGCCCACAAAAGTAATTTTTGGAGGTCTCACCACATCACTCACACATACACAATGACAGTTAAGGGTGGGTGCTGTTTGATTTCCCCCTTGACTATGCCATCTATGGTTTTCATGGGCAACATGATTTAATGGGGTGCATGCTAATGTTTCTTTAGCTTAAAATGTGTCTTTCTGTCCATACTAATGTATAGGAAAGTAGGTTTCCAAGTATTTTTCCACTTTCCATAGAGGTAATACTGAGTTTGACGTGTCTAGTTGATAGGCTGTGATAGTGGGGTAATACTGGGACTTGGGCATGTTAGATGCCCCCAGACATGCTTCCCCTGCTGTCCCAATTGCTTTCCAGAGGTGTTGGCATCATTTCCTAAGGTTTCATTGTGGACTTGGTGACTCCAATTGGAATTTTGATTTCCCTGAAACGAGCATTTTTTTCCCATAGACTATAATGGGATTCGATATTCGAATTTTCAAATATTTCACTACTCGCTCATCTCTAATAGAGCCCCTTTAAATGGCAGGTCACGGTGACAACCAATTACAAACTATGACTTTCTCTAAATCCTAAAATCAATGCTGTGGGCAACAATGGGTGTCTGTATTCAGCTGACATAACATTATTATGGATGGCAGCAATTTCATAACTAGGAATGGCTGGGCCCCAAGGCAAACATTTGACGTTTTACTTGGGTATAATGATAGCAGTGTTTGTGAGGTTCGCAGGCCCGCGGCCTTACTTACCGGCTGCCATGAGCAGGAGCCAGGATTGATAAGTACATAGGGCCCATTACCTGCTGGAGTTACTCCAGTAGGTAATGGTCTATTAAAATAAAATAAATAAATAAATCAGCAGCGTGAGCGGCTGCCGCTTGGCCCGCTAATGTCTTGGGCCCTGTGGCAGCGACTACCGCTACTGCCCTGGTAGTTATGCCCCTGGATGGCAGGTCAACATGTATAAAGGAACAGCAGAAGAAACAGCACACAACAGTGAAGGGCCCTTGATATATTATAGTTTACTATTTATGAATCCTCAAAGCAAAAAATAACAGAAACATATTAATTATGTGTCTTATAGATGGACACACACCTGATTATTAGAATTACTATTATTATAAGATTTCAGATTTCTGCTGGTGACTTGTAGGCAGGTCATGTCCCGACCAGGGACATAGGGTCTTAACTAGGGTTGAGTGCTCAGGATTGGAAATGTTCAGATTCCGATCGGCGATCGAGTAAATTTCGCAATCGGAATTCACCACACTGACCACCACAGTCACAATTCTAACTTTTGCTCTCCATATTCTTCTCATTTTGTTCTCAAGATCTTTGTACTCCCAGAATTTCTCTGCTTCTTCCAGCATGATGAAAACAGAACCACTATAACCAAGTAGTGGTTTTATTTCTTTTTATCATGGATTTCAGTGTCAGGACCATTTGCAGACATGGTATGATCTGTTGCACCACCATGTGTCAAGTGATAATGGCAGTGGCATAACTAGGAATGGCGAGGCCCCATGGCGAACTTTTGACATGGCTCCCCCCCCCCCGACCGACACCAAAGACCCCAACTGACCCCCCTGCATTCCTGCGTGCTCTATTATGCCCCATAGTAGCCCCTGCACACAGTATTATGCCCCATAGTGCCCCCTACACACACTATCACGCCCCATAGTGGCCCCTGCACACAGTATTATGTCCCATAGTGGCCCCTGCACACAGTATTATGTCCCATAGTGGCCCCTGCACACAGTATTATGCCTCATAGTGGCCCCTGCACACAGTATTATGCCCCATAGTGGCCCCTGAACACAGTATTATGCCTCATAGTGGCCCTATACACAGTATTTTGCCCCATTGTGAACACCCATGGACAATTATTATACTCTAGAGTCTTTTCAGGCCCCAGAGTATAATAATCGGAGACCGGAGGGTTAAAATTAACCTAAAAAAAAACACTGTCACTTACCTATCCCCAGCTCCGCTGCAGTCCTCAGTGGTGTCGGCCATCTTCAATGACGTTCGGGACGTCACATGACCTGGGACGCAAATTGGAAAAACTACTGATCAAAAAGTTGAATGCACCCTGAAAGAGTATAGATGAAAACTACAGCTCATCCTGCATAAAATTATTCCCTAAGTCAGGGTTCACACTACCATTGGATTCCGTTCAGAAGGTGTCTGTTTAAAAAAAAAAAAATAACGGACTGCTATCATAACGGACACAAATGGACAGTAACTGATGGCTATCAGTTACTGTCCGTTAGAAATCTGTTGCCCATAAACCTCAATATTAAAAAAATAACAGATACTTGCTGTCCGTTTTTTCAAATGGACAGGAAAGTCCTGCATGTAGGATTCTTTAGTCCGCTTGAGAAAACGGACATGGGTGTAAACAGACACAAACGGACGCAAGATAAAATCCCATTGAAAAGAATGGAAATTTCAGACGGACCAGCTAGTGTCCGTTGCTAAAATCTTGTATGGAAAATAGCCACGGACACTGCTGACAAAGTCCAGTGGTAGTGTGAACACCCCCTTAGCTCAATCAATTAAAAAAACAATTAAATTTATGACTCTTAGAATATGGCCATGCAAAAATAAAATATTTATTTAAAAAAAGTTTTTTGATGTGCAAGAAAAGAAAAGTGTAAATTATACTTTATAAATTGGGAACCTCTGTAATTGTACTGATCCACGGAATGTTATCATGTCATTTATACTATATAGTGAATGATGTATAAAAAAAAATCAAAACAAACAGTGACCATAAAATTGAAGAATTGCTATTTTATTTCTATTCCCTCAAAAAAAATACACCTTTTTCATAGTATCCTACTAATATTATAAATGTGAAAGTTTGTGTGTTTGGATGTTTGTGTGTTTGGATGTTTGTTCCTCAATCACGCAAAAACGGCTGAACGGATTTGAATGAAATTTGGCACATAGATAGTTTGTAACCTCGATTATATGGTCATTATATGGTGTCCCAACAAGCTGCTGAGACGCCAGAACAATAACAGGCACAGCACGAGGAACAAGTTCAGTGGCAGATCAGCTTGAGAGCTACCGAAATGCTGGAGCAGGCGGATCATCAACACCAACAACACTCTCATTATATGGCTGCTGAGATGCCGTAACAATCACAGGCATGGCGTGAGGAACAAATTCAGCAGTAGGACAGCTTAAGAGCTGCCAAAACGCCAGAGCAGGAAAACCATTGACGGCAGCAATTTGCTGAATATAGGCAGATCAGCGATGACAACAGTACACAGACGAAGTCACTGGCAGAGGCTAGTAATGTATGTATACTATATATATATATATATATATATATATATATATATATATATATATATATATTATATACTATATAAAATGATACTATTTAAAAATATACAGTGTCTTGGCCAAATCAAGTCATCATATGGATACATTTGAAAAATGAAAAATCTATGGCTCTCAGAAGACATAGATCAAAAGAAGCAAAAATTACAAGGCCAAAAGAAGCTGTTTAATTAAGTGATTATTATTATTATTATAAATACATTGTATTTCTAGGACATATTCCAGACACAACAGAAAGGCATTAAGGCAAAGTAATCACAGGTGCTAAAGTCACACTGCATATTGTAGAGGACAAATAAAATGTCATTATTTAAAATATGATTTAGTGTTTTGAATAATACATAAACCTTTCTTCTGAGAAACAAAGCATTTTTATGGCTTCAAAAGTGACCGTTTATCAGTGAAATAACATCTGTCATCCAACATCTCAACAATGCAGTTTCTTAACTGGCTCTTCGGGGAATACCCTTCATGTTATGTCTTTTTTAGAGGTATACACATGAGAAGAAGTTATGAATGAAAAAGAGTTTAATTAAGCGACTTTTGAACATGGATTTTGTATGTTTTCTAATGTCATTATCATTATTATCTTTGATTATGCAAATAAGTTTTGGGTCTTTGTCAAAGACGACATTGGAATTTCGATGGCGAAAGAACTAGAGATAAAACACTTAAAGTACTTGTATTATTGTAGTATGATGCATCAGAAAGAAGCAAATATGACACAAAATGGAAATAACGTTATATTCAGTTGCACGGAGTGCTTGACATAGGAAATATGTAATTGAAATAGCTATTACAAGCTGAAAATTGGAATGAGCAAGGCATGCCTTTTGATACACCTGGTCTCCATATAAATAGTTGGGCCCCCCGTAGCTCCAAACTACATATAGTTATAATAATGGATGACAAAATGATGATCGTACAGCTAATAATCATGATATCATCCTTCCCATGCACATTGGTCCACAGATTTTCTAATCTATGGGTACATCAGGGGAATCTGGGATAATATCATCTACATACACTATTTCAGACCAATACCATATATTTGATGGATACCATATAAGGTGAAATGTTCTAATATTGTTTAATCTATTGGTTAATGTATTGTTTACCATGCAGAGCACAAGATCCTCGCACATGCAGTGCCTAATGGATCTATGTAACATAGCAGCTTCAACCCGACATATGCTGTGCAGGCATCTACACATTAATTTTGTCAAATTTTGTCAAATTTTGACAAAAATAAACAGTTAGCAATTCTAATTTTGAAAGCATTCTTACTTGCAGCATTTTTTATACACCTGCTTACTTAACATTTGCACAGTACTGTATGTGTCATGAGATGACCAGACTTTCAAGACAATATGATTTAGCGATATTTTGTGACAAAGTCATATAAAATATGCATGTATGTGTGGCCATCCAGTGGTTGTGTAATGAGTTGCAGCAATATTGCTGCAATCTGGTATTGAATAGGTTTCACAAGAAATTGGAGTCCTTAACCCCTTCCTTAATCGTAATTTAATAGTTGATGAAAATGAAGTGAAGAGATGGTCTGCAGACACTCCTGAGCCTTTAAAACATCCGATTTTTTATTCCATAACGATTAAAATAACAGCATACAAAAGGGTGTCCGTAGGAATTCACACAAGGTGCGTTAAAAGAAGACGCTTACGCGTTTCGGGGTGTCCCCCTTAGTCATAGCATGTTACACTTACAACATCTAAGGACTAATAAATGCTTACATACAGGTGTAATGCTTAATTGCCCTATCACGTGCAAATTGTAGCATCTTGGAGTACAATAAAGTTTTAAACAATCAAAATGGTCTATCGCAACAGATTCATTGGTTACATTAAATAAATATATATATATATATATATATATATATTCATGACACAAGTCATGAGTATAAATTACTATAACCATTTGTTCTTGTATAATTTTTGATTATTTTATGCCATTATAAGTTACTTGGGAGGTGGACTTTTACTACATGATTCAAGTTAGCGGCTTAGTACATTATTTTAGAAAAATGAGGATTGAACCATATAATTACGTTATTAACAAAGGCCGAATAAATATCCATATACAAGTTAAAGATCTTTATAGGAACGTTACCGTATGGTACGTATCGCAAATGTTGTAATTGGATCAACTCCAATCAAATGCCTAAAAGGTTCCCAATGGGCGGCAGGGTTAGATTGAATATAGTGACAGATATATATATAACCGTTGCGTCAGTCTCAGATCACATGGCCAATTTAAGCCTATAACAGTTTGACATAAAATTTCTGTATAATTTATAGGCAGCAAGCAATCGCAACCATACCATCCTTACTACATGGCTGCCGGCACTGTTATGTCAGTCCAGGTAGCTGCAACGGGGCTAAGGGATAGCAGTAGGGAATCTCGCCCTGCACTACTCCCACTAGCTATCCCGGTCCCTGCCTCACGGGTGTGGGTCGGCTGTACTCAGGCTAAGCCTGACCCCGACAGTTCCTCTCTCACTGATTCCGTAGGCCTAGAGGGAAGTGGGAGAAGGAATGCCCTATAAGATCTCTAGGGACTGGAGACTAAAGGGGGTCACCCCTAACGAACAAGTGAAGCTGCTACTGACAGGGACTGACAAGGGTGTGCGCTGACTAACAACACAAGCAGCACACAGGAAAAATGTGGGAAAGGATTCCCCCAAACCAATATGGGAAGGAACCTTACACTAGGAAACAAACACAGGGAAACTGAGTAGAAATCAAAGGATAAGGCAATTCACTCACACAGTCAATTATACACAGAGGGAGGATTGGTGAACACAGAAGGGAAAACACACAAACCAACTCGTTCACCCAAACCTCCCGAAAATCAACCACGGAACTTCCTCTATCCCAGAACACCACCTACTCCTCCTGCTAAGGCCTAGCTCTGTAAAAGCGACACTCAGCACAGAACCATGGGAGGCATGGGTTTAAATACAGAGTAGAGACCACTCCTCCCAGGTGCAAATGGGAGGACAGACTAATCAACCAGGAGATAAAGCTGCCTACCATCAGTGCGCACGTGCAAGTCAGAAGGTGTGCACCAATACTCACGACAGGACAACCCCGCAGCGCCAGGATGCCACCCCAGACACTGCGCAGCCAAAAACTCCCCAGGTAAGAAAAATAGAAATTAAAGAACCTAAATACTCCTAACAGGATCCTCCCCTCAAGGAGAAGACTCCGGATTCTCTAGGAGCATCCTTCTTCGGGAACTCCTTGTGGAATTTCTCCACGAGTCTGGGAGCTGACACATCCGACTCCAGGACCCAAGAATTATCCTCAGGACCGTATCCCTTCCATGCCACCAGATACCATAGCTTCCCCCGAACATATTTGCTATCCAGAACTCGGGATATCTCATACTCCCCGGACTCAGAAACTGGTGGAACCTTAACTGGAGACGTTCCCTTCTTGGCCTTCTTTAACAAGGAGACATGGAAGACCCGGTTTATCTTCCACCTTTTAGGTAGTTGCAGCTGCGCCGCCACTTCATTTACCATCTTGATGATCTTAAAAGGACCCACAAACCTGGGACTCAGCTTCTTGCTAGGAACCTTCAACCTGATATTCTTGGTGGACAACCAAACCATCTCACCAGGGAAGAACTGCAACTCTCCTCTCTTCCGATCCGCCTGGACCTTAGCCTGGTGCGACGCCCGCACCAGATTCTCTCGGATACGGGACCATACCCCTTGCAGCTTTTTAGAAAATAGCTCCTCCTCCGGAACTGGGGAAGAAATGGAAGTAAATACTCCGAAAACAGGATGTCTACCACCGGAGCAAAAAAAAGGTGTGGTACCTGTGGCATTGGAATCATGGTTGTTTAGGGAAAATTCTGCCAGGGGGAGAAAGGCAGCCCAATTATTCTGGTTCTCTCGAACAAAACACCTCAAAAACTGTTCCACATCCTGATTCTTCCTCTCTGTTTGTCCGTTAGACTCTGGGTGAAACCCGGAGGAAAACGACAGTGTAACTCCCAACCTGCTGCAAAAAGCCCGCCAGAATTTAGCCACAAATTGCGGTCCCCTGTCCGAAACGATCTCCTCAGGAAGACCATGCAACCTTACAATCTCTTTAATAAACGCCTCAGATAGTGTCTTGGCACATGGCAGCCTGGAAAACGGGATCAAATGGCACATTTTCGTGAAGCGGTCAACGACTACCCAAATGACCGTGAAACCCTTAGACACCAGAAGGCCCGTGATGAAATCCATAGACAGATGAGTCCAAGGTGCCTTAGGAGGTTCCAATGGATGTAGAAGACCGTGGGGACGGGTATGCGACGCCTTGGCTCTTGCACAGACTGAACAATTTTGAACAAACTGCAAGACCTCCTTACTCCACCCTGGCCACCAAAAATTCCTAGACACCAATCTCATGGTCTCTGAAACCCCCGGGTGACCAGCAAGAACCGACTCATGACACTCCCTCAGGAGACTTTGTCGGAGAGTAGTTGGGACAAAAAGCTTGTTTCTAGGTATCTTGGAAGGTGCAGCGTGTTGCGCTTCGATCAAGGCCTTCTCCAATTTTGCGCCCAATACTGCTACCACCACTCCATCCCCAAGAATAGTGGCAGGCGCCTCTCGTTCCTCCTCAGTCGACATATACCGGGATAAAGCATCAGCCTTAACATTCTTTGAACCCGGCACATAAGTCACGTTAAAATGGAACCGCGCAAAAAATAGAGCCCATCTGGCCTGCCGTGCATTTAATCTCTTCGCCGACCCAAGATAAATCAAATTCTTGTGGTCAGTAAATACCTGGACTGGCCTTCTGGCCCCCTCCAGGAAATGACGCCAATGTTCGAACGCTAGTTTTATTGCTAGTAGTTCCCTATCTCCGATGTCATAATTCCGTTCAGAGGCAGAGAATTTCTTAGAAAAGAAGGCACAGGGATGCGTACCCTCCTCGAACTCCTGAGAAAGTACTGCTCCCACCCCCACCGAGGAGGCATCCACCTCCACTCGGAAGGCCAACCTCTCATCCGGCTGTCTCAAAATGGGAGCGGACGAGAATCGCTTCTTCAGTTCTTCAAACGCAGCTAGCGCCTCTGGCGACCACTTAGCACAGTCAGCCCCCTTCTTAGTCAAGTCCGAGATAGGTTTCACAACCTCAGAAAATCCCTTGATAAACTGGCGATAATAGTTGGAGAACCCCAAGAACCGTTGGACCGCCTTTAGGTTCTCGGGTCGCAGCCACTCCAAGACTGCCCTGACCTTCTCAGGGTCCATCTCGAACCCCTTGTCCGATAGGATATAGCCAAGGAAACATAATTTATTGACCGCGAACACACATTTCTCCAGCTTAGCACTTAATTGGTTAACCCTCAGGAGATCTAAAACCTCTCTCACTCTCTCCCAATGAGTCTCCAAATCCGGGGTGTAAATGAGTATATCGTCCAGATAGACCACAACCCCCCTCCCTATGACGGCACTTAGTACATCATTAATAAAATTCTGAAATAACGCAGGTGCATTGGTTAGACCAAAAGGCATCACAAGATTCTCAAAGTGTCCTAGGGGTGTGTTAAACGCTGCTTTCCACTCATCCCCCTTCTTGATTCTCAGCAAGTTATACGCCCCACGTAAATCTATTTTACTAAACCAGCGGGCTCCCGTAATCTGGCTGAATAGATCCGAGATCAACGGAATGGGATAGGGATTCCGCACCGTGATTTTGTTAATCTCCCTAAAATCCAAACAAGGGCGCAACCCTCCATCTTTCTTCTTTACAAAGAAAAACCCCACTGCTACTGGGGACTTAGATGGGCGAATATGCCCCACCTCTAGACTCCCCTCAATATACTCTTTGAGCGCCTCCCTCTCCGGAATAGTGAGATTGTACAACCTTGTCTTGGGTAACACTGCATTAGGTATAAATTTAATCGAGCAATCATAGGTGCGATGTGGTGGTAATGTCTTGGCTGCCCTTTCCTCAAAGACCTCCCTGAACTCACATATTTCTTGAGGCAAATTGTCTATAGACAAAGACATAACGGATATGGGCAGACATCGACCATTACACCCCTGCCCCCAAGAAACTACTGACTCGGTCTCCCAGTTGATAATAGGGTTATGCTGCTTCAGCCAGGGCCACCCCAAAACTACTTGTGCTGGTAACTTAGACAACAAGAACAAGTCAATCTCTTCCCTGTGGCCACCCACAATAAACTCCAAACCCTCCACCTGTTTGGAGATGACAGCTTGCTGTAGAGGGGTCTTATCAATAGCCCACACCGGTATCTGAGACTCCAAGACCAAAGGACTCACCCTTAATTGCTCACAAAACTCTGAGTCAATAAGGTTGACTGCCGAACCACAATCAACCAAAATCCGGCACTTCTGCCCATTTACCCATCCTTCAAGGGTCAACCCGGCAGTCTGAGTACAGGAAATATGCACACCTCCCTCCTTAGTAGGTTTTCTCCCTTTACCCTCAATAGACCTGGGGTTATTACTCTCCTTGGCGAACCATTCTCTGGAGGGGCATACCCTTGCTACATGTCCCATCCCTCCACACACAAAACAGCGTACTGTGCGGGACCCTTCACTCTTGGGTCTTACACTTCGCACAGTGGCCCCAATCTGCATGGGTTGGTCCCCCGGGTCCTCTCTAAAAACAGAGAATTGAGGAGGGCTAAGCCCCCCAGGACTCTTGTCTCTACGCTCCCGGAGGCGCCGTCCAACTCTAATTGCCAGCTGCATGGCCTCATCTAGATCTCCCGGAACAGGGTGAGAAACTAGATGGTCTTTAACCTGGTCCGAGAGCCCTGTCTCAAACTGACTAAGTAGAGCGGGGTCATTCCAATGTACTTCTGCTGCCCACCTACGAAACTCTGTGCAATATTTCTCTATAGCGTGATCCCCTTGCACCACACGTCGTAGGTTATACTCAGCCGTGCGAACCCTGTCTGGGTCGTCATACAGTAACCCCATTGTGGAGAAAAACACCTCTACAGTTAGTAAGCAAGCTGAGTCGGCTGGTAACGAATGTGCCCAGATGAGGGGATCATCTCTCAATAAAGTAATAATAATCCCAACTCTCTGTACCTCAGAACCGGAGGAAAACGGCCGTAGCCGGAAATACAAAAGACAGTCCTTTTGAAATCGGAAAAAATCTGACGTCTTACCTCGGAAGGGTTCAGGTAAGCTGACTTTTGGCTCCAGAGGCCGACCCACAGGGGCGCTACTCACCTGCCTCTGTATGCCCTCCACCTGAGAGGCTGTGTGTTGAGCCAACTGCTGTACTTGAGATACGCCAGAAGCTTGGATGGCATCCATTCGTAGCTTGATCCCCTCCATCTCAGTGGAAATCTGCTGCACCGCCTGGTACAACTGTTTCAGGTCCGTCATAATGCAAACGAACCTTTTTTTTTTTTTTTTTTTTACCGGCTGAGTGTACTGTTATGTCAGTCCAGGTAGCTGCAACGGGGCTAAGGGATAGCAGTAGGGAATCTCGCCCTGCACTACTCCCACTAGCTATCCCGGTCCCTGCCTCACGGGTGTGGGTCGACTGTACTCAGGCTAAGCCTGACCCCGACAGCTCCTCTCTCACTGATTCCGTAGGCCTAGAGGGAAGTGGGAGAAGGAATGCCCTATAAGATCTCTAGGGACTGGAGACTAAAGGGGGTCACCCCTAACGAACAAGTGAAGCTGCTACTGACAGGGACTGACAAGGGTGTGCGCTGACTAACAACACAAGCAGCACACAGGAAAAATGTGGGAAAGGATTCCCCCAAACCAATATGGGAAGGAACCATACACTAGGAAACAAACACAGGGAAACTGAGTAGAAATCAAAGGATAAGGCAATTCACTCACACAGTCAATTATACACAGAGGGAGGATTGGTGAACACAGAAGGGAAAACACACAAACCAACTCGTTCACCCAAACCTCCCGAAAATCAACCACGGAACTTCCTCTATCCCAGAACACCACCTACTCCTCCTGCTAAGGCCTAGCTCTGTAAAAGCGACACTCAGCACAGAACCATGGGAGGCATGGGTTTAAATACAGAGTAGAGACCACTCCTCCCAGGTGCAAATGGGAGGACAGACTAATCAACCAGGAGATAAAGCTGCCTACCATCAGTGCGCGCGTGCAAGTCAGAAGGTGTGCACCAATACCCACGACAGGACAACCCCGCAGCGCCAGGATGCCACCCCAGACACTGCGCAGCCAAAAACTCCCCAGGTAAGAAAAATAGAAATTAAAGAACCTAAATACTCCTAACAGGAACAGGAGGAAAGAGAAACAGGCTCCACTAGTACCCCACTCTCGAAAGACAACAATTACACAGGTCCAAATACCTTACCTGCCTATAGTGCCTTTAAACTATCTTACCATCTCATAGATCAAAGAAAATTACTAGTTCCAAAATAGAACTAACAGATATTAAAAATACACATGCTGGGTCACGTGATTAAAGATCTACCAATAGAGGACTAAGGCGTGGCCTCGCTTATAGTCAGAGTAAACAGTATCTCTGCTCGTCCTATTTAAGATCACGTGATAGGGTTTAGCCTATAGGAAATTTGAGGCGGGATTAATCGGTATGTGTATTATTGTACTATTACACCTAGTGAAACATAGAGTTTTAAACCTTCAATGGAGACAACCAAGCCTCCCCACCACCACAACCACACCGGGGACCCATCAAACAAAATCGCCCACGGAAGAACATGGTATGAATAGTTGTAATATAAAAGATGTAAAAATTAGTTTTTATAATGATGGCGTTTCTAAGTAGATATAGTATGGAACCTACGTTTGCACTATGACTGATGAAATATATAGTAGGAGCATCGATTATGACCATATCATACTATATAGTATTTTAAATAAATTGAAAATGATAAATTTCATAGAAGACGCATCTTCAAGTGACCTATATGTTTCAATAAATGTATGATATGTCAGTCCTGATGTTCATTCCCATCGGGACTACAATTAAAATTTAAAATGTACCATGCCTCTCTCTTTAATAGAGTGGTCTTAAGATTACCTCCCCTAATAGATTGATTTATAACTTCCAGCCCAAAAAATTTAAAGGTTTGCATGTTACCCTTATGCACTGTAGCGAAGTGACGGGAGGCTCCTGACATTCCTTTGTTTTCAGCTTTGCTGCTGTCTCTTAGATGTTCTAGGATGCGTACCCTTAAGTTCCTTGTAGTACAACCGACATAATCGACATTACAGATAGTACATTTAATGCAGTAAACTACATTACGGCTTTCACAAGTAATATGCTTTTGAACAGTGCAGCTAAAATTTGCTGCATAGCTAGTTATAATTTTTGCATCTTCACCATATTTGCATACTTTACAGTTCAACAATTTACATTTAAAGAAGCCTTTATTTGCTTCATGTGTTGAAGCGGTATTGACTTCTAAAGGTAAACAGCTAGGTGCTAGGAGGTTCCCTAATGTGTCTGCTCTTTTAGCTACATAACTTACTCCATTAGTCAACAATTTATTGGTGATTTGATCTATTTCCAAAATTGGAAGATTTTTTTGAATTATTTTCTTTATCTTGTTAAATTGTGGGCTGTATTTTGTAGAGAAAACCAACCTATGATCATCTTTACATTTATTTTTGTTTGTTTGTTCACCTATTAATAAAGTATCTCTACTCCTATTTTTTATTTTATTCCGTGCTCGTTCTAGGGTCCAACTAGGGTAGCTTCTCATCTTAAGTCTTTGAAGAGTATCTTGTTCCAGTGTGGCATAATCCTCACTATTGCTGCAAGCCCTTTTTGTTCTTGTAAGTTCCCCTATGGGGATGCTGGTAACAGTATGCCTGGGATGGCAACTGTTTGCCCGCAAAATGGTATTTCCTGCAGTTGGCTTGTGGAACAATTTAGTAGTGACACTGTGCGTGCACGCCGAGCCCTCCAATGTCACATCCAAAAAATTAATACAATAAGGATCATGAAAATATGTGAATTTTAGACCATAAATGTTGTTATGTAAATAATTAATGAACTCTGAACGCCCATACCAGAGTAAATATGAACAAAAAGGGTTAACTGATGTAAAAATAAATTTTTCTTCCCAAAATGCTAATAGCAAGTTTGCTAAAGATGGTGAGAAGGGGGCATCCATAGGGGCCCCCTTCAACTGTAAATAATAAGACTCTTTAAACATAAAAAAAATAATGGGAAAGTAAAAAGAGTCTTATTGTTTAAAGAGTCTTATTATTTACAGTTGAACCTGGGAGGCGGGGCAGTGAGGCAAAGAAGACTGCAGCGTGGAGTGGCAGCGAGAAGAACACCAGAACAGTGGAGCAGCCATCTCTGGAGGTAAGTAGCTACGAGACATGTTAGCTTAGTCTCCCATTAGAATGAATGGAGGCAAGCGGCGCGCAGGGGGTTAAGGCTGTGTGCCGGCTGCTTCCATTCATTCCTATGGAACCGCAGCGGAGCCTTCACACTGAGTATACACTATATACTCAGTGTGAAGGCTAAGGGGAAATAGTGGGGAAATAATCCTCGATCTCGATCCCACCTAAATAGATCATGTTCGGAATTCCGATCGCGATCGTGAAATTTTCTCGATCGCCGATCGGAATCCGATCTTTTCCGAACACAATCTCTCAACACTAGTATTGCCATGTTCAGGAGAAATTGTGTAATAAACTGTTGAGTACTTTTTCTTTTTTACCTTCTTTTTTGTAAAAATGAAAAAAATTGGGGCTAAATTGACAGATTGAGAAAAAAGTCATTTTTCATTTTGACATTCTAACATTAATAAAATCTGTGAAACAGCCATGTGGTCAAAATGCTCACTATACCCCTTGAAAAATTCTGTGAGGGGTGCAGTTATCAAACCAGGGTTACTTTTGGGGATTTCCATTGTATTGGAACTCTAGGGGCTCTGCAAGTATGACACCAGAAAACTATTTCAGCAAAATCCATCCTCCAAAGGTCAAAAAGCGCTCTTTCTGTTTCGTGCCCATTTTGACCACATATGGGGTATTGCCATGTTTAGTTGTTGAACATACTCCTTTAACCCCTTGTGAAAATGAAAACTTTTAGGATAAAGTGACATTTTAGTAATTTTTAATTTATGCATCCCAATATTAATAAAATCTGCAAAACAGCTGTGGGATCACTATACTACTTGATAAATTCCTTGAGTGTGTGGTTTCCAAAATGGGGTCAGTTTTGTAAGGTTTCCATTGTATTGGTACTCTAGGGGCTCTGCAAATGAGAGATGGTACCTGAAAACTATTCAAGCAAAATCTCCTTTTTGCACACTCTGTGGCGTTCCTTCACTTTGGCACACTGCTGTGTGCACAAATCTCAGTTTACATCCATATGTGGGGTATTTCTGTGCTTAGGAGAAATTGCATAACAAACTGTGAGATACGTTTTAATCCCTTGTGAATGTGATAATTTTAGGGCTAAATTAATGTATTATTGAAAAAAATTACACGGATAAATTTCACCTCTATATTGTTTTAATTTCCGTGAAATGCTGAAAGGGTTAACAAACATCCAAATGCTGTTTTGAATTTATTTGTGGGGTGCAGTTTTAAAAATGGGGTGAATTATGAGGGTTTCTAATACATAGCTTTTAAAATCCACTGCAGTGGTCTCTAACAAATGGGCTTGGGAAATGTTTTGTAAATCTGGAAAATTGCAGTTACACTCTAAGCCTTCTATTGTCCAAAATAAATCAAAAGACTAATAACAGATTATGTCAATATAAAGCAGAGATACAGAACATAATATTTATTAATGTATTTGGGTGGTACCTGTCTGAAAAGCAGAACATTTCACATTCTGAAAACTGTGAATTTTCCCAATTTTTATCATATTTCCTTTTTTTTTTAAATAAATGCAAAAAAATATTGATCAGGGTTAAACAATGTTAATGCAAGCTTCAATGTATTATTAACTGTGTGTGGTTCATCAAACTGTCAAAGCCACTTCTTATCAGCTTGCTGAAGAATACAGGAAATGCTGGTAAAGCTGCTGAGATAGGGAGCTTCGGAAAACCCATTTCATATACCCATGTGATTTTGAGATTTTTCTGTGACACATTGAAAAAAAAAACAATCTCAAAATCACATGGGTATGTGAAATGGGTTTTCCTAAGCTCCCTATCTCAGCAGCTTTACCAGCACTTCCTGTATTTTTCAGCAAGCTGATGGGAGATGGCTTTGACTGTTTGATGAACCACACACAGGTTATTACATGGAAGCTTGCAGAAAATAGTAGAACAAATGAAAGACATAGATGTGATACTCATACATACGTTTAGATCACTACTTATATTTCATGTATAGCTGACACATATCAGACAGGTGAGCATAGAGAATGAATTACAGATGTATCCATCTTATATTAGCTTTAGTTTGGTTAAGGACTACAGTTGTTTATGAATCCACTTCAATACAATATTGTTACATGCTAGCAAAACCACTGGCTGCAATTTTTCAAACATGCAATGGGCTGTTAAACAGTATTGTCTTGAAAAGCTAATTGTCTTGTGACACATGTGCAACCAAATGGAAGGTGAGGGAGGATACCCTAGTGCATACAATAAAGTAATGCTCTATGCTGCCATGTTAATTTCTGGGGAAAAAAATTATAATCCATTTAATGTTTTCAAAGCAGACTAAATTTAAAATCTGAGTCACATCCTCTCCTCAAGAGACGCACCAAGATGCAAAAGGAGGATACTGAGTTAAGCTAAGATTTGATTGCTTTAAGCGATAGAATAAACGGGTTGATGGCAGTTCTAAAAAGGAGCCAGGGAAAAGTGTTTGTGTATCCCATAATATAAGAAGAATATTGCTGAGGGAGGAGAGAGAAAAAACATAAATCAGAGTTTTTGTTTCTAGCTCAAATCAATAATGAATATATCTAACATGTATGACATTATTACTTTTATCTAGAGTCATAGGAAAATAATAATAATCATTATTATTATCATCATGATTATCATTATATGCATCTGCAGTCACTGTCTGCCCAGCAGTGCTCAGCAGCAAACCAGGCTCAGCCAAATTGCTTATTTGGCCTTCGACGTGTGTGGCTAAACTGATTACTAATCCACTCATTAAACTTTGTATTGTAAGCAAATGTAATGTTATGTGGCCAGCATCAAATTCATGTTGTAAGCTACATTACAGGCACTTGTATACAGATATATTTTATTTTGTATATTAAAGGGGTTTTCCCAGATTAAGAAAATGAGACTGCAGACAGGAAATACTTGTTAGAGGAACGAACAAACATAACTGAGGACCTACCTTTATGCGTTTTTGGACACTTTTTACCATTTCTCATATTTTCAGGCTCATGCTCAATACTTCCTGGTTTACACTTTCTTATTGTGGGAGTGTCAATGCTACTTCACTATCCTTATGCATCTACCATGCTGCCAGTCTGTCAGTGTCCATAAAAACCTTCCATCCACACTCACAGAAGAATGCCTGAGCAATAGAGGCAAAGGAGAGGCTTGCATACTTACGCTAGGTTCACACCTGCGTTCTACTCTCCGTTCTGTGCTTTCCGTCTTCTGCATGCCAGAAGACAGAAAGCACAGACCGGGTCCGGCCATTTTTTAATCCGGACACAGAGTACTGCATGTCCGACTCTGTGTCCGAATTAAAAAACCCGGTTTCGCGGCGGAGAGCATAAAACGCTCGCCGCCGCTCACGGCCGGACAGCTCTCTCACCCATTCAAATGAATGGGTGAGAAAGACTCCTGCAGGTTTCCGTATCCTGCTCTGTTTTATGCAGGAAATGGAAACCTGCAGTACGGAGAGCACAACGCAGATGTGAACGAGTCCTTAGAAAAAGACATTATCATTATTATTATTATTTTAATCTGTCCTTGCTACTGCTACCTCTAGTAACTGCTGTGGTCAACTAGATATGTGAAGCAGGTGCTGGTGATCAAGACCAGCCTCCACTTGCTCCTGTATGCTCTGACAGTCAATAAAGTTTAGACAAATTCTGCTTTCATCAGTGATGACATCATGTTCATGGTGGGTGTGGCTAACAACTGAAGTCGTATAGACAATGAATAGCACTTGATCAGGACCAGTAAAGATATGATTGTTACAGTGACTGTGTTGTTCACACAATAATGCAAAATGCAATGCATCATGGAAGTTTTAGGATAAAAGAACAGGAAACTACACCATTTAAACAAACGCAGAGGATGCCAGAAGCTCCCAAAGAAACCAAGAAAACACTCAAAACATGGCTAAAGGTATTTGGGTGCGTATATTAACCCATTAATAGCGCTAACAGACCTTTTCTAAGAAAATATTTTTTTGCCCTTTAAGGGTTAAACTAACCAATAAGTAGTGTTTGAATTGGTAAATTATTATACAAAACAATTATAAATCTACATTATGTTGGCATCATTCTTTAACCCCTTCAGAACAGGAACTTTGTGGCGACTTTCTTTCCTTGTTGACCAAACTGTATTAACACTTGGGGGGAGGACACGGTGGCTCAGTGGCCAGCACGGCAGCCTTGCAGCGCTGGAGCTCTGGTGTTCAAATCCCGCCAAGGGCAAGGAGCCTGCATGGTCTCCCTGTGTTTGCATGGATTTCATCATAGCTTTTGGGTTAATTTTTATATATTCACTTAGCAGTAAAAATTCTTCAATTCATTATGATTACAGTAATAACAAATTGATATCGTTTTTGTTAGTTTTTACTACTTTTATAAAATACAATTCTATATTTTCTGAGAACAAGATCACCAGTGGACACCTTAACTTTTTTTTTTTTATTTGCTGGTCAACAGAGCTACACAGCTTCCCAGGAATGGTACCAATAAAAACACAGACCACCATGCAAAAATCAAGCCCTTACACAAGGGCTATTTTTTTGCATGGTGTTCTGTGCTTCTATTGGTACCATTTCTAGGTATATATGACTATTTGGTTACTTTTTTTTTCCTTTTAACAGTGATACCTCTAAATCTATGGGGACACAGGCACAATCATTGCCTTATTTTAAAGTCAAGATTCCTGGCTCTAACAATTAGTCATTTAAAGTGACAGTGTCCCTGGACATAGTAAACAGACTCTAAAGCTCCCACTAGAAATGCTCTATCTAAACATTGCTAGTGCAAACATGTAGTATGTACATACTGTATGTATCATTTGCCAAAGGGGGGGTAACTTCAAATGGCTATATCTTTGGTTTATACCACCTAGAACAGGAGACAACTAAACAGAAATTAAACGGAGTAGTTAAAAACAGTTAGTAATATGATTTTTATATGAAATGTGCAACTTATGCGGCATATAAAGCTCAAATTTCCGATAGAGTTTTTATGGAGAGTTACTGCCATTTTTTTGTAGCAAGTACTGCATATAAATCTCAGCTTTCTTATGGCATCAGGATAATTCTTATAGACAAAGATACAGCCATTTGAAGTGACTATTTCCCCTTTACAAATACAATATCGACTTGTACGTACTGTCAATACATGGTAGCTTACTGCTTATTGTTATGCAATAAACACTGAGAGCACAGTATAGCATAAGGTCCCAAGGTCCCTCTAGTGGCTGCTGGGTGTAGGTAGCCAGCATGTTATCATGTTATTACAGGAGATAGGGGTCATAATACATGCCTACAGTACAGTATAACCCAATAAGAACAGAATAATTGGGATATGCAGCAGCTCCAATGTTTGGAGAAAAGTATCTGTCATCTCTCTAGGGTAGCCTTCACATTCTTTTCATGGGGACTGTTGAAGTGGCGTACAATTCCATTGATTTCAGGTGGTTTTATGGCACCTTCTATCCTAACTGGTCATATGCATCTTATAGAAACTTAAAGAACAATGAAAGTGATACTCACACTACTGAAGTTGTGACATTATCCAAGTGAATAAAGCGTCTGCTCACTAAGCTACAAAGTGCTTGTGCTGGGAAACACTATCAATAAAATGTAGCATTTCTGTAGCTGATTAAATATCTGCAAAGCTTCATTTCATGTTCTGAAGCATCTCAAGCTAAATTTATGTCACATCTCAGCTCCACTGTGGACGGGAGCCATCTCTGAACGGATGTGCATTTAATCTGGCAGGAAGAGAATGACTGGCATTCAATACAACTGCCAGGACTTTGGCATATCATTAATAGGACAACCTGCTACAATGAAAGCCTTCCACACCTACCAGATGTGCGGCTGGAAACCTTGCCAAGATTTCACACAATGCTGTGATGCAATGCACTATATAACTCTGGCCATTGCCATCAGTGTTTATGAATGTCATTTCTCATTGGCAATGCTTTCTTTCCTATGTGTTCCTATCAGGCAGTGTAAGTAAATGTACACTCCTTAAAATACTTTGACTCTTGTCTATAAAGATGCCCATGCAAAATGATACAGATATGATGGATGATATGTAATGATTGATGTTACCTCTGTGGCAATAATAATTATCTGGTACATTCAACATAGACCTAAATGCCATTATATATTCTATTTATTGATTTCTACAAGTAATGTGGTATGTATTTGGAGATTATTAACTTCAGTTCTCTTTAACATACATGTCATTCAATCGTAGCAAGTATTAGGAGTTATTTAGTTTATTGGACACTTGGGTGCTTTCAAATGGACATGTGCTGATCAAATACACTGACCAGCAAAAGGGTAACAATGTGTAGAACTTTTGACTTTAAAGCTTCATATCTCACCATCCACTAAAGTTTGGAACATGAGGCTACCATCATTGTATAGACAATCATCTTGGCTATCTCATACATAAATTGGAGTTGTAACTATTTGGCGTATGATTAGTTATGCAGATTCTTGTCACGTAACTGCATTGTTGTTGTCTTGCTCCTAAAAATCAAAATGTTAATTTCTAGTATTTTGTAAATTGACCTTTGGCTTTCAACACTGCCTGAATCCTTCTGGTTATGCTCTTGATCAAATTCAAATAAATTTCTTCAATAAACTCGACATATTCTTCAGGTTGTTGTCCTGCTGGAACAATATGTTGTCCTTTTCATACCCATAGTACGAAGTAACCTGTCTTGTAGGATACTCTAATACACCTCAGCATTGAGACCCTCATCTATCCTGGTCAAGTATCCAATGCCTTTGGCTGTGAAACAATCCCATATCATCAGGCTTCCTCCAACAATTGAGCTTGTGATGAGTAGAGTTGACTCCAACAATCCGAACCCAGGGCTCCAGCGCTGCAAGGCTGCAATGCTAACCACTGAGCCACTGTGCTGCCTGCACCACTTGGCTTTTGAATGGATAGACAGACTTCATTTCATATTCTTCCAAGTGTCATGGCATTCACACATGATGCAGTTTGGCAATTTTCTTGGCTGAGACACTGCTACCGATGGGCGGCATGATGTGGTTTCAATTTGAACCCGCGGCCTATCACTATGGAATCCACCCAATAACACAGAGCTATTAGAGAATGTGAGAACAGGTTGTAATTTGTAGCATACAAAAAGAAAAAGATTTTTCCACCACCAACAGCAAAACAGTAACAATGGAGTTACATAACAAGAATCTGGCACTTCTATTCTTTTCACCTTCTTTCTCTCTCTCCGTGAAGTTCTCTCGCCTGCTAAGTACTGAAAAGGGTTAGAACAGTGACTGGATCAGTGTTAGGGCTTGTTCACATCTGCACCCAGGACTCTTCTTCAGGTTTCCGTTTCCTACAGAAAATTGGGCAGGAGACGGAAACCTGCCGGCATCTTTCAAACCCATTCATTTGAATGGGTTTGAAAAGTGTTTGGCCGTGAGCGCCGGTGAGCGATTTATGCTCTCCATGGCAAAACCGTTTTTTTTAAACCGGACACAGAGTCGGACGTGCAGTACTCTGTGTCCGGTTTTAAAAATCCGGTTTCGCCGCGGAGAGCATAAAACGCTCATTGGCGCTCACGACCGGACTCGGCATGACAGATTTCCATCTTCTGCATGCAGAAGACGGAAACCTGATAATGGAGTCCAGACTCTGGTGTGAACCCAGCATTAACTGTTACCTCTGTAAGTAAATCCAGAGATAACTATTTAATTTACAACAAGCACAACAAGCTGAAAAACAGAATAACCAGGAGGAGAGAGGAGACAGGAGGAAAGGTGACACCTATATATGGGAAACCCTCTTTAACTTCCATTAACAAGATATTCAATGTTATTCACTTGATCTGTCAGTGGCTATATTGTTCTATCAAATAGTGTATATGTGTGTATAAATGTGTATAAATGTGTGTGTGTGTGTATATATATACATATATATATATATATATATATATATATATATATATATATATATAAAGCTACTGTACATACATGTAGTAATATATTATATTAATATATTGTTATTATATTGTTAATATATTGTTTATTGTGTTATTAATGTCCCAACAAATCTTGTGTGTCCTTGTAACTCCTGACATTATTACTACCCTGAGTGGCATACACGCACTTGGCTGCTCTCAGTAATGACGGTTCACTAATTAGACAATGGTTGATCAGTAATCAGGTACTTGCTCATCCCATTTCTGCACTGCAGCCCCTGGGGGCTCCTCTGGTCTGTCTGTACTGTGTGTCTGCATAGAGGTAAGAAACTGGTGCATTCACTTTGATGTGGCTATTAGGATGTTAATTAAGTGGGATTCTAAGAAAGATCCTAGGCTCTGTCATGGCTACTGCATGTAATTGGTTTAGTGAAGCCTATTGTTTCATTGGTTTAGAATACTTACCATATTCAGAATTAAGGAGAAGTACATGAAAGCATCATGTGTGGCAAGTGAACATATGTAGTACATGAGTAGATGTTTTATACATGTGTCCTCCTTATATATGAAAGATTATTATTAGAGTCTACTAAGATCTGAACTTCCTGGCTCAATGATAACAGTAAAAAGCCATTTATTATCACTTATCTTATTATGTGGTTACATTAAAATTTTATAGCATGCTTAGAATTTCGAAATGTTCTAGGAAGAGAAGCTATATATTTTTCTGCTGCGAATATTCCACTCTACTGTCCACAATAAAGGTAGTTATCATTGATCAGTTATCAGTATGAATGGAATACTCACCAGGGGTTAATACATAATTCACTTCACACATAAACTGTTTGGAGTAAGCATAGCTCATTTATACCCCTAGTGGGGGAGAGTGGAAGTGCAATCTATCTTGCTGCAGTTTATAATCTGCTGATCAATAATGTACAGATTTTGTATTGATTGTACATACACAGACTACAGGGAGATTATGTAGACAGACAGACAGACAGACCGATACACCAGGTAGGTAGATACATAGATATATAGACAGATAGTCTGTATGGTTTATCATGTAATAACTGCTTTGCAAATGATGTACAATTTTTATCCAAGGTAAACATTAAGAGTTCATTTACTATAGACAAACAGCAGAGGTAAGCAAGCAAACAATCCAAGAGTATTGTGGTTTAATATATGATCCCTGAATTATCATTCAGGGTGGACAACATAACACAAAAATTGTGTGACTGGCCTTATTTGCGCTTCACAGCACAGAATTTCTGTCTCGCACACAATGTATTAAAATAAGATATGCAAAAATGGAAATAACTGGCAAAGCTAGGATAATGTATATATGTGAGATGGATGGATAGATGGAGGTAGATAAAATGGTAACTAGACAAATGGACAGGTAGTTATAGGTAATGGAGCACATCAGATTTACACAAAAAATAGCACCTTTTTAATACTTTGTTTTACTCTTCATGGCACTTTATTTAAAAATAAAATTGGAGAGACCTGTGTAGGACCAAATGAGAAGGAGATCATTCAGACCTGGTTTCTGGCATAAGTAGCATCAGAAAGCTATTCCATGTTCTTGCTGACCTAAATTTCAGTTTCTGGCACACAGACATCCTGAAATGCACCATGTTATCAAGGGGTCTTTTTATAATTGTGTTGTATTTGATGTCAAAAGGGATTTTCCAAGAAATATTAATACAGTAGATAACGTATCCTTAGGATAGGTCATCAATGGTGATTATTGGAGGTCGGTCAACAAGGACCCCCAATTATCAGCTCTTTAAAGGGATTCTACCATTAACCTACTTTTTTTTCTAATTACCACGTCGGAATAGCCTTAAGAAAGGCTATTCATCTCCTACATTTAGACGTGGTCTCCGCCGCGCCGTTCCGTAGAAATACCGGTTTTAACCGGTATGCAAATTAGCTCTCCACAGCAATGAGGGCAGGCCCCAGCGCTGAAAGGCCGATGAGTGCATCCCCATTGCTGCCCGAGAGCTCTTTCCTGCGCCGCCTCCTTCTTCTGCAGCAACTCCGCCTCTTCTGGCTTCTCTTGCTCTTGTAGTTCTATACAGGAGCATAGGGAGGCCACCCCAAAATGGCCGCCGGCCGGCTCCTGTATTGAACTGCAAGAGCGGCTACCCAAAAATGGCCGCCGGCCATTAGCGCAATTACAAGAGCAAGAGAAGCCAGAAGAGGCGGAGTTGCTATAGAACAAGGAGGCGACGCAGGAAAGAGCTCTGGGCAGCAATGGGGACGCGCTCATTGGTGTTTCAGCGCTGTGGCCTGCCCTCATTGCTGCGGAGAGCTCATTTGCATACCGGTTAAAACCGGTATTTCTATGGAACGGCGCGGCGGAGACCACATCTAAAGGTAGGAGACGAATAGCCTTTCTTAAGGCTATTCCGATGTGGTAATTAGAAAAAATGGTAGTTTAATGGTAGAATCCCTTTAAAGCGGTGTTGTGCTTCACAGTTTTATTGATCACATGGCCTGTTTGTAGTTCAGTCTCATTCTCATTCTCGTTCTCAGTCTCATTCTCATACCAGGCACAGACGCTATAGACGCTATACAAATGTATGGTATAGTGCTTGGTTTTCTATGAAGAGGCCGCATCACTATGGTCCTCTCTACTCAGCTTTTCTAACAGCTGATGGGGGTCCAGGATGTTGGACCACTGCTGATCTTCAGTCGATCTCTCTAAGGATAAGTCAGCAATTATTAGACCTGGAAAACCTTTTTAAGATTGGGTATAAAAAGCTGGTTTTAATAAATGAGTCCCTTCGTACTGAAATGTAGTATAGTGTATGTATATCTGTATAGTGACTATGATGAGTGTGATATGTTTTGAAGGAAGCCAGGAGATACATGTATGTGATTAACATTTAATAGCAGTTTTATTGCAGTGTTTCCTCCCGTCTAACAGTTGTATCTCCCCCTCTGCCCGTGCTGTTTGCCAGTTCCATATGCCATAAACTGAATTGCATTCTGACGTATTCATGTGCCATCCGCTCCATAGAGAAACAGAATAGGCTCATTGTGGGCCGAGTGTACGGAGTAATTGATGCCAGATCTCTATGAATGGAAGAAGAGAATACTTCAGCAGGCAGGTTACACACAAGTGCTGCTTCACAATGGACTTCATTTATCACAAACACAACCAAGCTCATTACACAGAGGGGAAGTGGCCAAAGAGGAGCAACACTGCCACTACCTCTGCATCGCTTTACCCTCACTGGCAACCTGCTGGCCTGACAAATAAGTGGATAGACAGACAGACAGACAGATAGATAGATAGATAGATAGATAGATAGATAGATAGATAGATAGAATAATGAATAAAGAATAATGTAGGAAATAGATAGATAAATAGATAGATTCTAATACCCTGACAAATACTGCTGCACTCATTATTAGGTAGATAGATAGATAGATAGATAGATAGATAGATAGATAGATAGATAGATTCTAATACCCTGACAAATACTGCTGCACTCATTATTAGATAGATAGATAGATAGATAGATAGATAGATAGATAGATAGATAGATTCTAATACCCTGACAAATACTGCTGCACTCATTATTAGATAGATAGCTAGATAGATAGATAGATAGATAGATAGATAGATAGATAGATAGATAGATAGATGATAGTTATAGTCTAACACCCTGACAAATACTGCTGCACTCATTATTAGGTAGATAGATAGATAGATAGATAGATAGATAGATCCTGTTAAGATGCACTCATCACTCGTTGGATGGATAGATAGATAGATAGATAGATAGATAGACAGATAGACCTGATGAGTAGGACTGAGCGATCAGGATCGGAAAAGATTGAATCCCGATCGGCGATCAAGTAAATATCACAATCGCGATCGGGTTCTGATTCCATCTAAAAAAGATGGAGAACGGAATTCCAATCTCGATCATTCAACTTACCTGCACAGAAGTGCTGCCCCTGCCACTCCATACTTTATACTGCACATGTCTGCAGAGCGCCGTGCGTGTCCCCATGCATGCCGCCGTGTGTGCCACAACAAGCCCCGCCCACTCCCAGCATCAGTAACACTAGCCTGGGAAGCGGGATACGTACGGTGCTCTGCAGACACGTGAAATAGAAAGAAGAAGAGCGAGAGCAGCATGGAGCGGCAGAGGCAGCGCTTCTGTGCAGGTAAGCGGACAGCAGGGGGGACTTAAGTAGCCAGGGGATTTTTTAATCACTACACAGCGTGAAGGCTTCAATTTTTGGATTCTACGCTGTGTAGTGAATAGGATTGTTTTTAAAATCTGATTTTCGATCAGTAAAAAATCCCATTGACTTGCATTAGGATCGGAATTGGGATCGGGATTTAAAAATGATCCTGAAATCTCAAGATCGGCTCAAAACTACTGGTGAGATGCACTCATCACTAGGTGGATGGATGGATGGATAGATAGATAGATAGATAGATAGATAGATAGATTTGGGGTAATTTAAGCTTGTTGAGCAATTATTGCATCCAGAATGATATCCCATGACTGCCATTGGGGAAAACAATGTCACAACATATTTATATGTATATTTGGTTAGGGCGTATGTCAGGAAAGCTCCCAATATACATGCTAAATGGGTCCATTAGGATAAATTAGCTGAGGGTAAACTAATGTCCCACTTGCTGAAACACTGTCAAAACAAAATGTAGGAAATAACATAGTATATATGACAATGACAATGAACTTTGTCATTGTCATGTTCGTACTATAGTCGCTTATCTCCCAACACCCACATGGGTCAGTTGCTTCATAGGAAGTCAATTTACATATGAGTATAATTTTGGTATGAGGGAGAAAGCCCATACAGGAGAACATACATATTACATGCAGATGTTTCTCTTAGTCAGATTTTAACCCAGGACCCCAGTGCTGGAAGACAACACTGCTCACCGCTGAGCCACTGTGCTGCCCCTTACATATTATGTACATAATCCACACCAAAAGAGAAGCGAACGTACATACAGTGGCATGTTTTTAACATACTGTATATGTCGCTGGGGACAGGGGGACAATGTCTGTAAAGTGCTTTGGAATATGTTGGTTCTATACAAGTAAGAAAAATAAATAAATACATAAATATTTATTTATATTTTTATTTTTTACAATTTCCAGAATTGCCTTGTTTTATCAGGAATATAGAATATTCCATTGCTACCACCGAATTACAGAGCACATTACAACATTTTTGTGTTATCTATATCACTTTTGTAGATTTGGAGACAAACAGCTTTGAAGTCTTATCTAAATGGGGCAGTTGGGCCTTAAGCACTGAGAGCGCTGCCATTGCTGTTCAGTTAGAATGGGTGATATCATAGCATTAGGGGTGGTAGGGGTCTCAGAGACATGCTTACTCTTTCATCCCACCCAAAAATATACGGTCAATAAATACTTGGGTAATTGCTCATTCTTTCGGTTTCAGCACAATGTAAATGACCAAAGTGTCCATACACGTGGTGCTTTCAGCAGAGTAGCTGTTAATGTCTCTTAACATGTGGGAAAGTGTCATTTGGAGACCCCACTCTCCTAATCCTCTCACAACCATTAATCAAAATGAAAAGAGAATAAAATATGTCCCTTTGCCATATCTACCGCTTAATCCTGCTGCATTACACAATGCTTTTATTAATCCCTACCCCGTACAAATGCCATTTGTGACCTACTAGATTCATTTTACACTCTTTAAATACAGTATCATTTTAGGATTGACAGACATGGGGGGTGGGGAAGAATAAATCGTCCAGACAGAAGGGCATTATACTGGTAATAGCTGTTTTCATAGGGAACTCTGTGTGCTAAGTGCTGGCCTGTTTGTTGTAATACTGATACACCATTATTAAGCTATTGAAGGGTCTCCAGTTTAGGAGTGACCTAATTCTGACACCCATGCATTGTATTGTGCAAAGTCTGTATGTCCTCTGGAAAGGTGACACAAGCAGCAGTGACAATGAGGTGGCCTTTGGCAGCACAAGTCTACACACAACTCTCATTCATAGCCACTAATCAATAAATGCCTGGTTGTAGCAGGACACTAGTGCCTGGCAACATACGCCTCCTGTCCCCCTCCCAGCCATCAAGTGCCCTTCTTGTCTCCCCACCACATAATAGCCGAGCGTAAAAACACAAAGCAGGGTCGAAATAATAAATGGCTCTAGCAACGCACAAACGACATTTTTTGCAGCTTTTGGCAATTATGAGCAGGATTTACATTCATGACTTCTGCAGGACAATAAGGCGTCGATGGGATGTACAGAAGCTGCTCCATGATTTATGGCTAAAGCACTTGGAGGGAAGCTGCTACAGATACAGTATCTTACACCACACCTTGAAGGAAGCTCAGTCCAGTATCTAGACAGAAGGCAAAAGGATACATCATTTATATTCATAAATATGGATAGATATAATTGATAAAGATACTGAGATTGAGATGATAATGATAAATAATTAGATAAATATATACAGATCTTATACAAATTTAGAGATAAATAGATAGATAGATGATAGATATGAGAGATACATATACATAGGATACAGATGATTAACAGAGAGAGTATAATTATTGATAATTAATTAATAATTATAAATAATTAGCTACATATATAGAGATGTGATTATAAATATTAGCTACATATATAGAGATGTGATACAAATTGATAGATGATCATGAAAATTAGATATAGATGTGATATGGATAGATAAGACAGACAGACAGACAGACAGACAGACAGACAGACAGATAGATAGATAGATAGATAGATAGATAGATAGATAGATAGATACGTCTCAATTCCATAGAAATGAAGGAGACCCACCGAAAGATTTTTTCTTTACTTATACTTCAGCAGGGGCGACTGACCGCATACCCCTAGTTATGCAGTTATCATTTCCTTGAAGAAAGTTAACCAATTGAATCCCAATTAGAAGGTACTTTTCATCTCTTTAGTCACGTTTGCCATGTATCACAATGCTGCTATATTGCCCTTTTTAGGAGTCCTATTCTTTCTTTGTTGTGATGTGTAATTGAAGCAGAGACATAAAGCAGCCTTTCTTTTTTTCCTCTATAGATACACATATACAAGGGCACTAAAGGACCCCACTGCTATTGAAGGCCTCCCCAATTGTTCTGCTGACCTTTCCTCTGCAGCCCTCAGCCTTCCTCCATGGGCAGTGGATGTGGTGGAAGCAGATGGCTACTGATTGGAGGAGCTTTGTTGTGTGAAAAGCTGAATACTTTCTGGAATAGGACTTTATCACGCTTCATTGGGCAGGGGAACAAGGGGATGAGATTTATGAGTGCCAAAAATAAATCTCCCTTTTCAAGTTCTAGCCATTCACGGCACAATATCGTCTTCTAGCAATTTCTGGTTTTGCTTCTTCATACTGTATGTGCAGAAGAATAGAAAAGTTAGAATACAAAACATCCCGCCAGCATGTCTATAATTAAGTATAGAAGAACAGGTTTGCAGCATAGCAGAGCTTAGTTTGTAATTCGGAAAAATTCGTATGGCTCTGCAAATAAAAAAGCTAAGGCTAGGTTCACACTTTTTGGGTATAATATGAATCTGTGCCCAGAACTAGGCAGTTACCCATTTGCATACATCGATTTTTGAAGACAACTTAAAAAGCATCACAACTGAGGCGAAGGTATGTGTGATGGTTCCAACTCATGACAAAGGAGTGTTTTTGTGACATATGTCTGGCTACTGTAGGGAAATTTCCTGGCGTACATGCTGAAATTGGAGCCCAAATTCTGATTTAGCTTAGCAGTACAGTATTGTCTCACAATAGAGTGCTTTAAATGATTTCCATACAATTCAGCTTAAAACAGTTATACACAAATTCAGCTCTGCTACATCCGCTGGAGTTAATTTCCCTTGACTTCCCCTGTTACTGTGCTGTGCATAGTCGTGTCGGATAGATGTGTTTTTCTTTAATTATGTAGGCTACTGTAAACCAAATATTGATTTCAAATTATCATAAATGCCAATTAAGGCAATGATAATTATGTGTGCACTTTTCATTAGTGCATTCCCTGTCACTGATTTCTTGCTTGGAGCTATACTACTTAGGAGATGAGCCCAATTTATCAGCACTATTCAGACCGCTTCATATCTTGTTGTATCACGGTGCTTTAGTCAGTCTGTGCCCTATAGCCCACAGAAACAAGGCTTATTAGAGGGCTGTCTATTACCGAGCCATCCCTATGTATTTCACAAAAAAAAAGATTTCTAGATTTTGATTTTTTTTTTTTTTTTATTGATTTGCTTTTTAACTGTCTTTTATTTCCTTTTTAATATAAAAAACTAGATATTAGGCGATTTCCTTTAGCTTGTCATTATTGTAATCATGATCACACAAATGAAGGTAAAGATCATTGTCGATTCATAGTACGACAAATTTGTAAATTTTGCAAAAGAGTCTAATTGAATCTATTGTCAGTAATCATTGGTAGCAGGATCAGGGATCTGGTATAAGATTGTTATTGAATTGGGAAGCCTTGTCAGGGATGTTCTGAGAATGAACAAATCTGTTCCTAATGTATTACTCTGATATGTCTATTATCACCGATATAGCAGTTGAAGGGATTATTGATTTCCTCGGTGACAATGTCATAAGGTTATTATGAGTTACACACACTTCCATATGTTACATACAAATCGGCCATGAATGAAATGCTGGAACAATACATTGGTGGAAATGCTTGACTAGTTGCAGATGATGACGTCTACTGCTTGGAACATTGTTAGAAAGGCACAGAACAGTCCAAGACCTTAAAACTGGCTGTGTGATAGCCATCTCATGGCCAACAATGGGAGTGAATAAGTGTATTCCCATGTATTTGGGGTTTTTTATGGGCAGAAATAACAGACATGATCTATATTTGTCCATTTTTGACCCAATAGAAATCAATGGGGCTGCTTTTAACTAAAACAAATCAGTAAGTTGTATAACAAAAGACCAATGAAATTTGTAAATTTCTTACTAGTCAATTTCTGTGTCTCATGTGAGTCAGACCCCCAAGTATTACAACTGTCCCTGGGGCTGGTCCCCACCAGCCCTGTAGTTTCTTCGTTGCAGGCTGGCTCAGGAATATTACTATAATAGTAATGTAGTGAGCCTCCCCTAGACTGAAATTAATGTGTATTGGAGCCTGGAGGACGTTTGCTGGATCAAGTCCCCTTGGGTGGCTGGGGGAACTTGAACCTACATTACTGTTGAGGTTGGTAATCTGAGGCCTCTGATAAAAATTTGAATAAAAAATAATCAAATGTGTGATTGTTCTACATGGAAAAAATTAAGCCCTTGCCCTTTTTTCGGAGAAAAAAATAATAATATAAGACCCTGTCTTATTTTCAAAGAAAAATGGTACATCCAGACGTAACTGTGCAGTTTACTGCAAGCACCATTTGCTGCTGGAGTAAGCTGAAAACCTGGAAGTGGAAGGGAATGGAGACATTGGAGGAGTTCAGCTGAAATTCTGAGATGGGAAAACTCCTTAAGGCTAAGGCCCCACTGGGCGTAAACACAGCGCTAAAGCACTGCAGAAAGAACCGCTGCGTGAACGCATTGCGGTTCTTTCCGCAGCGCATTGAAGAGAAAGTTCACAGAGTTTTCCTTTGCAAACTTTCTCTTAACATTATATCTATGGGAAATTGACATGCTGAGCATGTTCGCACTGCATTTTTTTCCGCAAAGTGGGCATAGGATTCACATGAATCCCATCCCCTTTGCTTGCACTGTAAAACACCGCGTCTCTGCTGTGAGCAAATCGTGGCATTTGTGCCCAGTGGGGCCCCGGCCTTAGATAGGGGCCCCATGTAGCCCAAGGCCAAGGCTACACGTTGTGTACACGTTGTGTAAATGCAGCTTTTTTTGTTGCAGATTTTGCTGAGTTTTTTGAGCAAAAGCCAAGAATGTCAAAAGGAATGGGAAATATAAAGGAAGTACTTTTACCTCTACATACTGCTCAATAAACTCCTGGCTTTGGCTCAAAAAATACTGCTAAATTTGCAACAAAAAGATGCATTTCTGCAATGTGCGGCCTCAACCCTAAAGTACTGCTATACCAAAAACATAAATAATACCACTGTATGCACACATACAGCTAGAGTTTTACCATACATATAGTACCGTTATACCACAAAAAATATATAATGATACCTATATAGTTACAAGAACTAGGCCGAATCAATATCTAGCTTCTAACAGAAAATACCAAATTCTGGCTTGCTATATGATCAATTGGACAACCAAACTGGGTGATGCATCCATAAGTATAGAATCCCAAAAAGAAAAGGAGCACATCCCCAAATATACAGTCATGGCTTTATTGTGTCTCTGTGTCAACAGTGGGGTCCTCCTTGGTCTCCTGCCATAGCATTTCATTCCATTCAAATGTCAACAGATAGTTCACACTGACACTGGTGCGCCCTGAGTCTGCAGGATAGCTTGAATCTCTTTGGAACTTGATTGGGCTTGCTTATCCTCTATCTGGACTATCCTGTGTTGCAACCTTTTATACATTTTTCTCTTCGGTCCACATCCAGGGAGGTTAGCTACAGTGCAATAGGTTGTAAATTTCTTGATTATGTTGTGCACTGTGGACAAAGGAACATCAAGATCTCTGGAGAGGCACTTGTAACTTGTATTTTTGATATTTATGCACAATTTTGGTTTTCAAATCTTCAGATAGTTCTCTTTTCCTTTTTCTGTTCTCCATGCTTAGTGTGGTACTCACAGACACACAATGCAAAGACCGAGTCGACTTATCTTCTTTGTTATTTGGTTTTAGGGGTGATTTTTATATTGCCCACACCAGTGGACACCCATAAACAATTATTATACTCTGGGGTGTTTTCAGACCCCAGAATATAATAATCGGAGATCCAGGGGAATAAAAACATAAAAAAACACTGTTACCTGTCCCCCGGCTCCGCTGCAGTCCTTCGCTGTCGGCATTCTTCAATGACGTCGGACGTCAGGCCGGGTTCATGTCATGTCAGAGACGTCAGACGACTAGGCCGAAGCCTGGAGATATAAGTAATACAGTTTTTTATGTTTCTTACGTTTCCTGGGCCTCCGATCATTATATTCGGGGGTCTGCAAAGACCCCCAAGTATAATAGTATTCTTTGTAGGGCTTGCGGTGTCACTTACCGATCCCAGCCCTGCCAGGATCGGTAAGTAAATAGGGCCCATCACTGGCTGGAATAATTCCAGCCGGTAACGGCCTATTAATTAAAAAGAAAAAAACGCGGCGGTAGCGGCTATTACCGGGCCCCCTAATTTCCCGGGCCCTGTGGCAGCTGCCTCCACTGCCTCCACGGTAGTTACGCCACTGGCCCACACCTGTTATTTGCCATAAGTGAGTTTGAATGAGCATCACATGCTTGAAACAAAGTTATTTACCCACAATTTTGAAAAAATGCCAACAATTTTGTCTGGTCCATTTCTAGAGTGGTTGTATGAATTTACATCCAATTTGCTTTTTTTTCAGTTTTTTTGTGTTGTTCCAATACACACAAAAGAAATAAACATGGCGTATTTTGCTAATCTACTACCAGTGGCCGCTGTTTCTCTTACTCTGAACCATTGTGTTGCACTTCCACTCCTCACCACTGGAGGCTGCTGTGTTTGTCCTATTTATTGCCTTTAACAAGGGTTACCGATCTGTGCCAATGTCAAGCCATCTTGTTTCCTGTTTGAGCCTACAGCCTTACAGCCAAGACTGTATACAGCCTACAGCCTTACCGCCCATAGACTATATATGTCCGGAAGGTAGTTGCCTTGTATAGATAGGTTCCTTGTGATGGGACAACCACCTTTAAAGGGATTCTACCACTAAAACACTTTTTTTTCTAGTTACCACGTCGGAACAGCCTTTAAAAAGGCTATTCGTCTCTTACCTGTGGAAGTGCTCTCCGCCGCGCCGTTCGTTCAAAATACCGGTTTGTACCGGTATGCTAATTAGTTCTCTCACAGCGATGGGGGCGTCCCCATCGCAGGAGCAGCGATGGGGGCGTCCCCATTGCAGCTCGAAAACCGACCGCAGCGCCGCCTCTCTGGTCTTCGGTGTCCTCCCCTTGCTTCTACAGCGTACTGTCGGACGCCTGCGCAGTACGCTCTGTTCGACGAAGATTGCCGAATGTACTGCGCATGCGCGAAATTGCCGTCCCAGCCATAGTGCGGGCACCGCACTTTCGCGCATGCGCAGTACGTTCGGCAATCTTCGCCGAACAGAGAGCATACTGCGCAGGCGTCCGACAGACGCTGAAGAGGCAAGGGGAGGATACAGAAGACCAGAGAAGCGGCGCTGCAGTCGGTTTTCGAGCTGCAATGGGGACGCCCCCATCGCTGCTCCTGCGATGGGGACGCCCCCATCGCTGCAAGAGAACTAATTAGCATACCGGTACAAGCCGGTATTTTGAACGAACGGCGCGGCGGAGAGCACTTCCACAGGTAAGAGACGAATAGCCTTTTTAAAGGCTGTTCCGACGTGGTAACTAGAAAAAAAAGTGTTTTAGTGGTAGAATCCCTTTAAGATATGTTTGCTGTCTGCAGTTTCCCTTATCTAAGTTTACTGAATTTAGAACTAATCCTATAGTAAAATGTACATTGTCTTCAAAACAAGTCTCAACTGAGTGTTTGACGTTCTCCCCCCATTAATTATAAATACCTGTGAAGTGTAATAAACTTTAGAACAGGTTGAACACTACATCTGAAAGGGTGTCTGATTCTGTCTGTTCTCCGAGCGCTCGCACCCAGCTTTCCCAAGATTGGAAAACCGGCAACATCTATTCCCTGGGGTGTTCCCCCAACAGACTGTCTATAAAATAATGATGCCCTCACGTTCAAGGCTGTAATGGGTGGTGAGACATGGAGTGTGAAAGTCAAAAGTTCAAAACAATGTTACCCTTTTGCTTGTCAGTGAATATTTGAAAAAGGAGCCATGGTGAATAAAGCAGAGTTTCCTACCTGAGATCTTCTAAGTATTACCTCCCCCTTTTCCCTTCCATCAGTCCTGACAAAGCTTCTTCCTTGATCAAGTTACAACAACTGGTAAGGAGCTCCAGCTGTTATAACTTTCTACAGTACACACACAAAAGAAAGATAGAAAGAAGGTCTGTTCTGAGCTTCCCTTCACATTTCTAGTGCCCACATACCCATGCCATCAGTTAATTGTCCTTTCCAGTTAAAGTACGCTATACAGAGATAAATGTAGTATTTTAACTGTTTCTCTTTTTCTCTCACTATGTTAAGATCCCAGTCGGTTTTACCTACTATCGTCTGAAATCCACTGATAACACCTTATGATAGCTTGATAATCTGTGCCAAGTGACAATCACAGCTCTACGAGAGTACTGCTGTATCCTTAATAAATACATATGGAAGAACTTAATCATCCCCGGTAAAATATTTAAAACTTGATTTGATGTACGGAGTATGATTTGCATTGCCAAATTTATATATGCAAAGTAAAAAGTTTTCTCCAACTGTCATGTACATCTATTTTGTGCATGCATTTGTGTCATGAAAGGCCCCATCTGATGATTATTTTTCATTTTGTTACCATGTTGTCTCAATGACACAGTAACAGTTTACCATCAATTTCTAACTCAATGGTGACAATTAGTATGGCTGAACTTCCTGTTGTTCCTTTTACAAAAATGGCTGTTGCATCAAAATCAGGAAAATGACAACCATTACACTATTAAGGAAAAATAAACATAACTGCAAAGCTTTGGCTATAACTATCATTTCCAATTTACTAATAATTAACCATTTTTAGGTTTTGGTTGGAAATGTCCTTTAACCAGTTCAGAACCACACATAGACTGTATACATTCAGGTGGTTCAACATTAACTCTGCAAGAATGTATCCGTACAACCTTGCAGTTTTTAGGGTAAGTTCAGATGGGGTTTTTAGTACCGGAACCTGAGGCGGAGGCTGTCTCAGGTTCCGGTCTAGAAACCGGGTAGCCGAGACTGAAAGCCAGTGCACTGTACGGGCATCCAGTCGCGCACTCTGCTCCGGATTAGGCCCAATGAATGGGCCTAGTCGGGAGGAGGGAGTGTAAGTCCTGAAGAATGAGTACCTCGCTTCTTTTTCCGGGAGCCGGAACAAGCCGGCTCCTGGAAAAAAATCCTGAGTGGTTCCCATTCATTTCAATAGAAACCCGTCTTTTTGGTCAGAATTTTGAGGTGACTAAGGCCTCAAAATCCTGACCAAAAAACTCTGTGTGAACTTACCCTCAGGGTAAGTTCACATGGGGTTTTTTGGACCAGATTTTGACGTGGGAAGCCGCCTCAGAATCTGGGCCAAAAATGCATCCCACAGCTAGATGCTGGTACAGTGCACCGGCATCCAGTCGCGGCATTCTGCTCCAGATTAAGCCCAAATGAATGGGCCTAGTTGGAAGGGAGTGTCGCACGGCTGAATCAGCTGCGGAGTTCACGGCAAGATAGGGCAACTCGCTTCTTTTTGCCACAAGCGGGAAAAAAACGCTACCCGAAAAAAGAAATGAATGGTTTCCATTGAAGTCAATGGAAGGCGATTTTTGGAGTCAAATTCTGAGGTGGATTCCATGTCAAAATCTGGTCCAGAAAACCCTGTGTGAACTTACCCTTAAGCAGCTGCATGAAATCATGCAGCTTCAGAACTAAGGAGTGGGCTGAAACTACAGCCATAGCTTCTATAAAAGAGGCAGGGATGGTTTATTACTGTCCCTGCCTTCCAGCGCCTCAACTCTAATAAGGCGAGGTGAGGCGACAGCCTCAGGTGGCGCTGTTGGAGGGAGGCTCCTGTGCTAGTTTAGACCTCTGCGTCTCAGCGCAGCCGGCGTCATCACACTGCCTACGCTGAGATGCAGACTTCTTACTGCTGGGTGAAGAGAAGGCGGCAGCCCCCGCTTTTACTATAGGCCGCCCCCGTGATGACGCCACCTGCACTGAGATGCAGACATCTGAACCAGCAGTAGCTCTCCTGCTTTAGTTTAGAGAAAAAAAAAGTTAAAAAAAAAAAATTGCTTGGGCTACCGCTGTATTGCATATACAAGTTTTGCAATAAAAGAGTACAAAATAATTTAAGTAGACATTGGTCTTAAGCAATGGCCAAAGAATAGATAAAAATATAATGACCTTGGTCTAATGTTAACTGAGTATAAAAGGTATTGAAACGCCGCTGTTACGAGCGCTCCCATTGAAGTGAATGGGAAGTGTTCGGCAGTCTACCGTAACGCCGGCGTGTACGGCTGTGATACACGCCCGGCGTTACTCCATGTGAATGCCCCCTAACAGATAAATTTCACGTGTCAATTCTAGATACTAAATTAAGGGGAACTATATCCATTATAGTAAGTGGTGGTTATGTGTCAATTGTTCTGTTCTTGGGATCTACCACGACCAAAACTGCTTACATAAAACTTCCATGCTATTGTATGGATGGTTGGTGACATAATGAATACACCTTTCTTGTTTCATACTGCAATCTTTGCAAGCGCAAACCTTTATTCCATATTAGAAATGAGCTGTTCAGTGTACTAAGAGCCAGGCCGCACCCGCTGGATCATACATTTTCTCTAATCACTTAAAGGGGTATTCCCACGTCGCATACTCACCAGTCTTCACTGCTGTAAAATCTTCTTTCTTCCTGGTTTCTTGCGTCATTTGGTGGGCGGGGTTTCACATGCAACCTGCTGTATAGCTCCGCCCCCAATTATTGTGTAGCTCCGCCCACCACATAGCGTGATCCTATGGGGCAGCTGAAGGGCCTGTGATGTCATCAAAGGTCCTCAAACAACACTATATGCACAATATTGGACTATGAAGTACAGGCAGGATCAACTCCATTCTGTGTTACATACAGAGACTGCCTGTCTCTGCCATAATGAACACAATTGAATTAGCTAGCCTGATAACTGGGAGAACAGAAGACGAGTTCAGAAATTAAAGCAGCTCCTCTCCCCTATCTGAGAGCAGGATCTAGGTCACGTGGTGCAGACACAGAAATAGCTAGAAACACAGGCTCGCTCCTGTGCACTTAGCCCCTCCTCCCTCCCCCCTGAGAGCAGGCAGATACATCACTTGACTTTTGAGCAGATAAGTCAAGGGCTGTGTCAACAATGAATTGAATAAAGTAAGATAATGGACAAACAAAGCAGTTTTGCTGAAGCAATGTATTTAGGAAAAGTCTTACATCCACATTAACAAGCAGTATAGATAGGATCCTTGTGATGGGACAACCCCTTTAAATACATTATTGAGCTTTGATCGCAGAGTCTAAGGGACTAATTTACCAGACTAAGGCTGGAGCCCCGAGTGGCGTAAATGCCACCATGCAGCGTTATACAGTCAGAGCAAAGTAGAGGGGATTCTAGCGAATCCCATGCCTACTTTGTGGTAAAAACCATGCTATGGACACTGTGATTTCCAAAACCAGTGCAGTTTTGGAAATTGCAGCATGTCAGTTATACCTACAGAAACGCAGGCGGTTTCTCCATAGGTATAATTGAAACATAAAGTCTGCAGTCGAAACCTCTACAAACTTTCTGTCTAAGGGTCCATTTACACGGAGTAAACGCACGCTCATTTTGGCAAAATACACGTGTAAAGAATGTCATTGAAGTCAATGGGAGTCTTATTTATACATGTATATTCTTTACATGTGTATTTTGCCAAAATGAACGTGCGTTTACTCCATGTGAATGGACCCTAAAGCTTAGCCTCAGGCTAAGGTCTCATTTTGCGAAAACACTGCTTCTTTTCGTGCAGATTTTGATGCGTTATTTTGAGCCAAAGTCAGGAGTAGATTTAACAGAAGGGAAACATCTAAGTGTTTCCTTTATATTTCCCATTCCTTTGTAGCCATTCTTGACTTTGGCTCAAAAAAACGCAGCAAAATCTGCAACAAAAAAGCTGCTTTTTCAAAAAAACCTCAAAGTTATCTGTGATTTTGATGAAAACCAGGTGTGGGCTATATAATATGGACAGCAGCTTAAGTGTCTCACAACGCTCACAACTCTCTACTACTATTGCACCAAAATGGGGTTAGTTTGATCTACCCAGAATAGATGTCTAACTGTGTTCACAAATGTTTCTTTCTTTTAGACTAAAGCCCCACATGGCATCCCGCAGCAAAAAGTGGTCCCCAAGCAAAAAAGTGCTCCATAGTAGAGCCCCGACTTTAAGTGATTTTCTAGGCTCAATAATTGTGTCCCATACCCTGCAAATCAGCTGTGTGAAGAAGCCACTGCATTGGGTTGAGTGCTGTGACCTCTTTACTACTTACCAAGCACAGCACCATACATTTATATATCAGTTGTGTTTGGTATTGTAGCTCAGGCCATTCACTGGGTTGGAAACGGACCAGTTGACTAATGAACATAAGGCCACTCAAGTAGCGTCATGGCCCCTTTAAACAGCGGGGCCATGGGTGTTAGTCATCTGCTGATCTTCAGTTCACGAGCTATCCTAAGAATTAATTAGTCCCAGAAAACCCATTTAAGCTAAGACCTCATGTAGCAGGCCACAGGCCAAGGCCCCACATAGGGATACGAAGCAAAAAAATGCAGTGGAAAACAAAATGTAACAGAAGTGCTTTTTTCACAGAATCTCTACAGTTTTTCTCTGCAGACTTTCTGCTCCTTTTATACCTATATGGTATAAGTGATATGCTGCGATATTCATTTTTCAAAACGCATCTTCTCCACTGTTGATTTTTTTCTACAAAGTTTGGATGGGATTAACTAGAATCCCATCACTTTGCAGGTAATGTAAAACACAACCACATAGCGGAAACACAGTTTTTTTGTTGCATTTTTTGTGAGCCAAAGCCAAGAGTGAATTGAGCAAAAGGTAGAAGTATCAGCACTTCCTCTATGTTTCTCATTTCTTTTGTAGCCATTCTTTGCTTTGGCTCAAAAAAAAGTAACAACATTTTCAACAAAAAAAGCTGTGTTTCTGCAAGTGGGGCCTTAGCCTTAAGCCCCATACACATCTGTGCTCAGGTATCGGTTTGGGGAGTCCACGGACCCCATAGATTATAATGGGGTCCGTGTTGTTTCCGCTCAGTTTTTCGCATGAAACATGCTGAGAGAAAAGTGCTGCAAGCAGCACTTTTCCCTTTGCATGTTTTGTGCAGAAACCGAGTGGAAACCACACGGACCTCATTATAGTCTATGGGGTCCGTGTGGTTTCCTTAGGTAACCGCTTTTTAATGCGTATAGAATTCTGTTCGGGCGATCCCCAAGTGGACTCCCCGAACGAAAACCCGATGTGAATGGGGCCTAAATTGTAAATTATTGCAGAATATGTTGGCTTTATGGAAATAAAATTTTTTATAGATACCTTCTTTAGTATTACATTTTTTAAATGCATCACTTACTTATTCCATGCAAAAACACAAATAGCAGGTATCTCTATGAATATTTCACAATCACAAGATTGTGTTGTTGTTTAGAGAGTGTCTTTGTGCCTACTATATTGTCGTTTGCAAAGTTTATTAAAAGTGCTCTGTATTATGTCAAGTGACTTATGCTCCTTAAGACTCCATAGTCATGTGATGAACACACAGGTCCCCACAACTTATCAGGCAGATGTCTGATTACTGGGCTGTGACTGTAACGCACTGTGCACCTGTGTGTTCATCACATGACCATGGACTGATTTATGTCCAGTTGAGGTGAATGAATAAATGAATCAATGAATGAAAGCAAGCAAAGATCTAGAAAACTGTGAGGAATTGATACAGAAAGTATATTGGAAAATTGTATATCTTTTTATAATACAAACAGTAACATTGATCTCTCAATATTGGTCTGAAAGTGGACAAACCCTTTAAGAAAATACAGTACAGGAAATATTTAGTGACTTACAGGTGACGTAAGTACCTCTATATGTATATTTAAATTAACAGTGTGCTATGTGTCCATTTAATTAATAATACCTCATGTTTTCCCCTTAAAGGGGTTGTCCAGGATCAGATATTTTAATGCATGCAGCAGGGGGGCGTTACAAAATAAAAATGCATTGACACCAAGGCTAGGTTCAGATCTGTGTTTGGGTTTCCTGCATATCTGACTTTGTGTCCATGCAAAAAAAAAAAAAACGGTTTCACGGTGGAGATGCTGCATATGGACACCAGCGGTTTGTGTTAAAGACCAAATGAATGGGTTTTGATATTGACCGCCGGAAAGCCGTATCCAAGCTGTTTTTCCTGGAATTCACAAAGAATGGACAGTGGAGCAAGTATGAACACCCCCTCAGAGGCACCCCAGGAGATCACAGGAGTCATAGAAGTTTTATCTGTTCAACTTTTGACAACTCCACAACATGTAAGGGTGCATTCACACTACGTATACTGAAGCTCATTCTGAACGTAAAACACGTTCAGAATAAGCGCCGTATAAAGCAGCTCCCATTCATTTCTATGGGAGCCGGCATACGAGCGCTCCCCATAGAAATGAATGGGCTGCGTCTTTCACTACGAGCAGTCCCATTGAAGTGAATGGGAAGTGCCGGCGTATACGGCTCGGCATGAGCAGAGCTTGCCGTACACGCCGGCACTTCCCATTCACTTCAATTGGACTGCTCGTAGTGAAAGATGCAGCCCATTCATTTCTATGGGGAGCGCTCGTATCCCCGCTCCCATAGAAATGAATGGAGCTGCTTTAGACGCCGCTTATTCTGAACGTGTTTTATGTTCAGAATAAGCTTCAGTATACGTAGTGTGAATGAGCCCTTAGAGTGAGAGAATAATTCTCCTGAGTGCAGTGATACAAATATGCCCTTACTTACCTTTCTTCTTGGCTGGGTGTATATCCATGTCACAAGATTTTCTATATATATTGCATCAGCAATAGTGGGGAAAAAAAGTTTTTGATACACTGGCAATTTTGCAAGTTTTCCCACCTACAAAGAATACAGAGGTCTGTAATTTTAAAGGGGTTGTCCCATCACAATGATCCTATCTATACTGCTTGTTAATGTGGATGTAAGACTTTTCCGAAATACATTGCTTCAGCAAAACTGCTTTGTTTGTCCACTATCTTACTTTATTCAATTCATTGTTGACACAGCCCTTGACTTATCTGCTCAAAAGTCAAGTGATGTATCTGCTGCTCTCAGGGGGGAGGGAGGAGGGGCTAAGTGCAGGGGAGCGAGCCTGTGTATCTAGCTATTCCTGTGTCTACACCACCTGACCTAGATCCTGTTCTCAGATAGAGGAGGGGAGCTGCTTTCATTTCTGGACTCGTCTTCTGTTCTCCCATTTATCAGGTTAACTAATTCAATTGTGTTCATTATGGCAGAGACAGGCAGTATTGTACATATTGTGTTTGAGGACGTTTGAGGACCTTTGATGACATCACAGGCCCTTCAGCTGCCCCATAGGATCACGCTATGCGGTGGGCAGAGCTACACGCTAATTTGGGGGCGGAGCTAAATGGAAGGTTGCATGAAACCCCGCCCACCAAATGATGCAAGAAACCAGGAAGAAAGAAGATTCTACAGCAGTGAAGACTGGTGAGTATGCGACGTGGGAATTCCCCTTTAATCGTAGGTACACTTCAACTGTGAGAGACAGAATCTAAAATAGAAAATCCAGAAAATCATATTATTGATTTTTTAAATAATTAATTACCATTTTATTGCAGGAAATAAATATTTGATCACCTACCAAGCAGCAAGAATCCTGGCTCTCACAGACCTGTTAGTGTTTCTTTAAGAAGCTCTCCGACTCTGCACTCATTACCTGTATTAATTGCACCCGTTTGAACTCATTACCTGTATAAAAGACATCTGTCCACACACTCAATCACTTACACTCAAACCTCTCAACCATAGCCAAGACCAAACGGTTGTCTAAGGACACCAGGGACAAAATTGTAGACCAGCACAAGGTTGGGATGGGCTACAGGACAATAGGCAAGTAGCTTTGTGAGAAGGCAGCAACTATCGGTGCAATTATTAGAACATGGAGAAAACACAAGGTGACTGTCAATCTTCCTTGGTCTGCGGCTCCAAGTAAAATCTCACCTCCTGGGGTAAGGATGATTCTGAGAAAGGTCAGGAATCAGCCCAGAACTACGTGGGAGGACAATGACCTGAACGATGATCCAGAAGAGACATGGGAGAAGATCATGTGGTTAGATGAGACTAAAATAGAACTTTTTGGTATCAACTCCAGTGTTTGGAGGAAGAAGAAGGATGAGTACAATCCCAAGAACACCATTCCACCTGTGAAGTATTGGGATGGAAACATCATACACTTGGGGCGCTTTCTGCAAAGGGGAGAGGACAACTGCACCATATTGAACAACCTCCTTTCCTCAGTAAGAGCAGTGAAGATGGGTCGTGGCAGGGTCTTCTAGCATGACAATGACCCGAAACACAAAGCCAGGGCAAATAAGGAGTAGCTCCATAAGAAGCATTCAAGGTCCTGGAGTGGCCTAGCAAGTCTCCAAACCTGAACCCAATCAAAAATCTTTGGAGGGATCTCACTGTAGCCCACTGACAGTCCCGAAACCTGAAAGATCTGGAGAAGATCTATATGGAGGATTGGACCAAAGTCCCTGCTGTAGAGTGTACAAACTTGGTCAAGAACTACAGGAAACATCTAACTTATTTCATGTAATAAAATGCAAATTAATTATCTAAAAATCATACAATGTGATTTTCTGGATTTTATTTTAATATTCTGCCTCTCACTGTTGAAGTGTACCTACAATATAACTTACAGACCTCTCCATTCTTTCTAGGTGGAAAAACTTACAAAATCGTATATTGTGTATTACATACCTATTTTCCCCACTGTATGTATGTTCTTAGACAATTGAATCTCACTCAGGCTAAAGAGAACTTAAGGACACAAGTGATATATGTAAATTAACCCTTTCATTTTCATTCACTTTCCCTGGCATACTCTGAGATAAGAGTTAAGTGAATGAATTATAAGGATATCAATTCTTTCTTTTTTAACCACTTTATCTCTATCTTTAAACTTTATTCTTCTGCAGATTTTTCTTAATTTTCTTAATTATTTAATTTATCTCCTTGTGATTTCTCCTCAAGTCGGTAACTTGAGTGTTATATCCCTTACAAGTAAACCTGGTCAAAGATGTAATATTATTCTTGGAGATTATTCCAGTTCCCATCAATGATCATTTTTACTAAATTGGTCCTGACCATTGCAAATATGTATCAAATGTGAAAACCTATAATTCTACATCATTAGTGATGAATGCCACATTTCTTATGTTTAGTTTTCTATTGTGTAACAAGACATATGAGCAATGCAAACCATATGGAAAAAAAAACATCATCCGTATTATGTGAAATATACATTTGTTTCTAAAAGTGTTCCAATTAAAACAAAAGAAAATCTGACTACTTATTGCATCCCAACACAAATTTTATACGTCAATGGCCATATTTTGTTAATTCTTACCCTTCCGTTTGTTTTCTATTAAACTGTTGCATTTTGTATGTTTCTTTGGTATTTCAGCATTAGCACACAGGGGTTAATACTGTCAAAAGCCAATAAAAAGCCTGAACATGACCACAGTAAAATAATACCCAACATTAGTGCCCACAGCTATTGTCAGCTCTGAATCTTAACCCTTCCTTTGCTCTAGGCTGTCGCTCTTACTCACCTCTGACAGTAAAGGGGTTAAGTGCATATGGCAAAGGTTAGAACCCTGTGAATTCTTCCTTTCTGTGGGTATGCAGCTAGGACAGGTTGGAAAGCTTGACATGTTTGTGCAGTGAATGTTTCTCAGCGGATATACTGATGGCATGTGCTTCCTCTACCAACACAGAGTGCCAACTAGCCATATTTGCCTGTGCTGGTGCCCAGGAAAGACACACAATGAAGAATACTGTACAATGCACAGAGTCAGCGGAGCCTATGAGGCTTTGTAGTCTGCTCAGCCTATGTATGTTCTCTTACATGACACAGAAGAGATTTTACCGAGTCTTATCTGTCAGCTGAACAGTAGGGACACTTTGATCTTCATAGACATAGTGAATGATCCCACTCTCACTACTTATAAGAAGAGCCCCAACTCTGCATTCATTTCTGAAGGTTATCCCCATCAGAGCTGCAATGACATGCCCATCATTCACTGACATCACAAGTGGGCATACAGGGGGCAAGGACATGACATGACATAGGGGGGATATGGGGCTAATACAGACATACCTGCTGTTCTTCTGGTCACCTGCCTCTCCAATAATGTTTGTTGGGACCAGTAGTGCCACAGGAATTATGGATTAGCATAACGAGACTTAGTGAAAGCTAATGTCATAATGCACATCAATGAATTACAAGGTTTGCTGAACACTCCATATATATATATATATATATATATATATATATATATTCCAGAATTCAGAATTCCATATAGGAATCGTGGTCTGAAGTCAGATGTAGCGGAGCTGAATTTGTGCTTCTGAAGATCTTCACGCTGCACAGAAGAGTAAAATAGCAATGTCTGTCCTCAGTGTAACAGACAATACATAGAAACATTGTAATTACAGAGCGAGAAGATTCCTTTATACATATAATTGCTATGCATTGTATATAAATGTATGGTAGAAGTATAAAGTAGCACGATCCTTATTACAGAATGAATCTCTAGTAGTAGTAATAATAATAATAATAATAATAATAATAATAATGATAATAATACCTTAACCTGACTCCCACTGGATTCTGACACTTGAATTCTGTATCTGAAAGGTACAATAAGTGACAATATAACCCCATATTTATATGTAAACCTAAGAGACATGAATGACCGCTTCATCTCAGTGGACAAGTCCCCCCTAACTATTCAGAAGTCTCCTCAGGATTCCCTTACTGTATTCTTCTTATTCCAAGGATCAGGATACAGAATCCTCCAGACAGATCTAGTATCCTATTCTTCACTCTGACGAGGATAGTTTATTAAGTATTATTATCTATCGTATAACAATAGTGTGTACAGTAGCTAATACAGTGTAATGTCATTGTGTCCCTCTTTACAGATATTTGACTTCAGTTCTGTATAGTTGATTTATTCTATTGTGACTATATCTCTATCCCTGTATTACATCTAATTTCACATAAAATTGCGATATTGTTGGGAATATTGTCGGATTTTCTTTTATTTCCGTCTTACACCATGCAAGTCATGGAGCTCTTATATAGATTGCATTGATATGTATTTGTGATCTGTGTGGATCAGAATAAATGGGACAATGAAACAACCATTACAATAGCTAGAACACATGTAAGGGTCAGAGGTAATCTGTCCAGATAATTTAGCAAAAAAAAGGGATATTTCCCGATTATCCTCCATGTCCTATAGATGGTGTAATGTAATAGAAAACTGATCTAATACAGTTCATAGAGAAGTCTTGACATTGACTGTGGAGAAATGGCCAAGGAGCAACACATGAAGATGGAGCACTTATTGAAGAAGACTAGGAGGCACCAACAATGTCCTATACACAACTTTATTTCTAGGAATGTCTTCTTTACGACCCTGCACTGGAGACCCCGTCTAGCTGTAGTGTAATGGAATAAGGAAAATGTGTGAGAGCTGAAGGGTCAACACAAACCTGGCAAACCCCAAAGGCGACCAGTGATGTCTTGTAATTTCCTCCAAAGTACACACAGAGATCTAATGGCCTCATTCCATTAGAGAAAAGAGGGGCTAAGAGATAATACATTAACATAAGATTACACTTGAGAAAACTTGATGTGAGTTCATTTGAAGCCAAGATAAAACTATAAAATAATGATCAAGTTAGACGTCTTGTGACCTACATCTCCCCCTACCAAGTACTACGACCACGGCCATTGCAGTTACATGTCTGATGGCTATGGGGGGACTTTCATTAGAAGCCAAGCAGATAGTACAAGAGGACAAATATCTTACATTGTATAATTCTAATATTGGAGGCGGTAGACTGTACATTGACAACAGATAACTGTACATACATACACATTAACCTATTACAGTATACAAAACATAATATGAAATTCTTTCAATACTTATTACGTATATCATTTCCTTCTTAGAAATATCTATGGATGGCTCATGTGTAGAGAAATCTTATATTATTGCATTTACTTAATGAACTTGTTTTAAGGACAGGTCTACAGTTTCTTCTTTTGAGATTGCATAACACATAATGCTCAGGTTAAATACTATACTATACAGTACCATATATATATACTGGTGATCGCAGGTATGTGTAGCTAGCTCTCGCTGCAGGCTACAGATGAGCAGGGTAGAAGGACTGGCATGCCTGGAAAGAGTTAAAGGGAGGGGGTGGGCTGTCACGCGTCATTGGGCAGATTATGTGCAGCAAACAAAAAGTGTGTGTCTGTGTGCCAGTCAGTCACTGCGTCGCCTCCATCTGCACAAGTCCTTGTCTTCCTCTTTTTTTTCTTCCCCCTATTTTGGTTTTTCGCTTTCTGATTGTATTTACTCCTTCCCACCCCCTCCCATTCATCTGATCGTCGATCTATAGCCACCTTCAAGGAGCAGAAGCCACATCTCTCCCTGGACATGGAAGTACTACAGTAATAGGACAGATCTTGGACTCCAGAGAAGGACTTCTCATTTAATACATTTCCCTAGGAATATAAAGAGGCGGAGGTCCTGGTAAGTGTCAATGCATGTTCCCTTCACCAGTGCTACATATAGGAGTTATATAAAGGAGTCACCTGCCTTCTCATAAACGTGTTTGTTCCTTAGTAAAGAATAAGGATTACTAAGCTGCTATCCTACTCTATGTATTCACACTGGTAATAGTCACCAGCCTTACAAGTCTACAGTAGAAAACTGGATTCAATGGATCCAAGAAGACAAAAGATAACCTAGAACAAGCTGCCTGTATGTAATGATGAGTCTGGCAATAGTCATTGCCATCCCTAGTGAGAGAAAGGCTGCTGTCCGGAGCTCAGGTCCTGAAACACTGTCTGTCTACTACAATGACACAGACTAGGACTGTGGAACCGCAACTCCCAGCAAGCCATATTCTGGGAGTTGTAGTTCCACAACAGCCGGAGAAGTGAAGGCTGCTGACCTCTGCTATAGACGATTTACTAGCTAGAGAACTTTCACTTTTATGTAAAGGCTAAATAAGAGCAGACATTATTACTTTATCACTCTGAAGTGCATATTCTTAAAGAGAATTTACTTCATGGTGAATATTACTATTATAGTCATTATTTATCAAGCAGGGTATTAGGCAAACTTTATATATATAAATATATACATGGACATATACATATATAGATAAGATATAGGATAAGGGCGCTACTGATGTATAAGCACTTGTATGTCTAAAGACTTTGGGATGTAAGTCCTACGACTGATCAATTAATGACAAATAATAATAATTAGTAATTAGCTCTTCTTCCTGCTTGTAATGAAGGTCTCTGAGGACAGGGATGGATTATGGTAATGAGCAGACATACTAAAGCTAAAGGTTACATGACATGGAATCAGTGACATTGACAGTCCTGAAATCCATTCTCCATGCTTCTCTGTCACACTGATAGGATCCCAATGACTAGAAATGCCTCTCTCCTGCCCAAACACTACCCTCAGCACCCACTGCCAGATACTACTACACTTGGGACTTCATTTACTTGGATTCAATAGAATTACTGGAGATTCTTAAAGACTGACACGAAGTGATTCCAGGGATTCCCTGAAGTATTCTGTGGTTATTGATCCAGCACCCATACATATAGAAGAATAGAATAAATGATCGCTATCTAGATCTATGCAGTAACCATATGGGAGACTAATGTTGCCATATTTTACCTTCTTATAGGACATGTCAGTCATGGAAGACGCTGGTGTCCAAAAAACTATTTGGGATGGAGACGCCAAGGCAGTACAGCAATGTCTGACGGATATATTTACCAGTGTCTACACCACCTGCGATATACCAGAAAATGCCATATTCGGCCCCTGTGTCCTGAGCCACACGTCTCTCTATGACAGTATAGCATTCATAGCCCTGAAATCCACAGACAAGAGGACTGTGCCCTATATATTCCGGGTAAGTCAAAGATTCGGCAATGCTTCATATCTCCTGTACACAAAGGCAAATTCTCATTTAAGATATATATATATATATATATATATATATATATATATATATATAGTAAATTACACACTGAAACAATTAAATATTTAGATACATTGTAAATGGGTGAATATATATATTATATATACTATATATTATATATTATTATATATTATATATTATATTAATATATATTATACTACATATAATGTAGATTGAGTATAGTTAGGATGTATTAGGATTAGTTAGTTAGGCACAGTTAGGGTATAAAAACGGTAATAGAAAAAGCAAATGAAGATAGATAAAAATATAGAACATATATATATATATATATATATATATATATATATATATATATATATGAGTGTGTGTGTATGTATATATATATATATATATATATATATATGTGTATGTGTGTGCATATATATATATATATATATATATATATATATATAGTAAGCTGTCCTTCTACATATATGATTACACTATTTCATTTCTACTTGCTGTAAAGCATATACAAATCATATTCTGTGTATCATATATTGTATAAATATATTAAAATAACAATAGCATATTGATATACTGTAGTAAAGTTTATTAGAAATACATAGATGTAAATGTAATACATAGGGTATAACCTATTGTATTGTAAGATAAGTGCCGAATATCCCGATCACTATATGTAACTAGGGTTCAGCCTGAAATTCGGATGAGCAATTCTTTGAAGCTCCGATTTCCCAAATTTGTCTCCAGACGTAGAAATAAACAACTCCAGTACATGTTGTTGTGAAGACAATCTGGAGAATTGGTTCATGTGAAAGCACATCTCAGATCGAACATATGGAGGGCTGTCATGTCAGCTCTGTGTGATTCTCTTGGACAGACGATTTCCATTCATTCTGATGGTCTACATCCATAATAAAGCTCTGCTGTGCGTTGGGATCCCATAAGACTAGTGTGCAGCTCATGGGGGACTTTTTAACCCTCTTATACCTCATTATCCTTGCCTTTCTGCAGGTGGACACTTCAGCTGCAAACGGCTCCTCTGAGGGGCTGATGTGGCTCCGTCTGGTTCAATCTGCCAGAAACAAAGAGGAACAAAATCTGGAAGCCTACATCAAGAACGGACAACTGTTCTACAGATCTCTGCGAAGGATTGCCAAAGACGAGGAGTTATTAGTGTGGTACGGGAAGGAGCTGACAGACCTTCTCCTGCTGCACCCCAGCAGAGGGCAAGGAAAGACTCCAGGTGGGTGTCGGGATTTATGTATGGACAAGACCAAGTCCCCTTTACTTCCCAGTATAGGCTTTGTAGCCCTAAGTATAAGTGGTATTACATTAAGTCCCTCATGGGACTCGTTATTGCCCTGCCTTTCAAGTGCAGTCCACATACATACACATATACACGCATAAATATATCGATATCTATATAGACACACACGACCTATATCTATATAGACACATATCTATATCTATCTATCTATATATATATATATATATATATATATATATATATATATACACACACACACACACACACACACACACACACACACACACACACACACACACACACACACACACGATCAGTTAAGTTGATACTTGTTTTTATAATTGTCCACATCAGACCCATAAAGAGTAATTTATGTCGGGAATTGTCTATTATATATGTATTATATTGTGTTTGTGACTTGTTAATATTAATAACTATATTATTTTTATTGTATGCCAAGCAATAGGTGACATTTTACTTACATTAATATCTAGGCTACTGCATGTCGGTATACACACTGTCTTAAGTACTTTAGATATTGTACAGTGCTCCTCATTCATTGCTTTCTTCTTCTCTTTTAGGAACTACACAGTCTACATGCCTGGAGTGTAGTCAAAGATTTCAATACGATTTCCCCTATGTGGCCCATGTAAGATTTCGTTGTCCTAAGAGAGTCCATAATTCCGATTCTAATTCAGAACATCTAGTGAAGGACAATAGAGAACTGGAACCTCGGAACGCAATGGTTTCTACAACCAAATATAATAAGCTCTCCATTTACCAGCCACAAAAAGAGAACCACAAGCCCACAACAGACTTTCACAACTTGGCCAGAGACTTAGAGAATTTTAGAGGTTCCAGTTCTTCATCTTTTAGCAGTTCTCCAACAGCCAAATCTCACCTTGCACGTCAGGACTCGGAGATCTGTTCTGAGAGCCTTCATAAAACCAAAAGAAAGTATGAAGACCACCTGGAGGACAACAGGTCCAGACGGATAGAGCCTTCTGGGAGGTTTATAGATAGGCCTGTACCTTCTTCTAAGGAGGATTTGGTGTGTAGTCCTCAGCCATTTAGAGGCAGTTCTTACTTTAATGTAGAGGAAGGAGGACAGTTATATGCTCCACCAAGTCCAGAGACTGGAGATGCCAAGAGAAGCGCATTTGTAGAAGTGAAAAAGGCTTCCAGGGGAGTGGAAGAAGCCGAGTCAACCTCTGAAGGTAAAGACAGGTCTCCATCCCACCCAAACAGCCCAAGTGAGGAGAAGAGATTGAGCATCAGGCCAGAGAATCAGCCAGAGGACAATGCAACCATGGGCAGTGCCTTTACCAGCGTGCCCCAAATGGCAAACCAAGATCAGGAAAGGAAAAGTGCTTTCTCACAACCAACCAGAAGCAGCTTCAACCATGTAACTCCACTGCAGGTGATGGGACAAAAACTGGTGGCCGGCGGGGTCGGTCTGGACTGCCATGGAGACAGTGTCGGGCCGGCCAGGCTATTTCCATCTGATCCTTTATCTGTTAAGCTTCAGAGCCCTGAGATAAATGGCAACTGCACACTGCCAGGAGGCATGCCAAAGCAAAGTCCTTTCCTCTTTGCAACTACTTTTTGGCCAAAGAGCTCAGCTGCACCCCTCCAACTGCAACTGCCTTCTACCCTTACCTTATTGCCCCCTTCCTTCACTTCCCTGTGTCTGCCAGCTCAAAACTGGTGTGCCAAATGCAATGCTTCCTTTAGGATGACCTCTGATCTGGTGTACCACATGAGGTCCCACCACAAGAAAGAGTATGCCATGGAACCATTGGTGAAGAGGAGGCGAGAGGAGAAACTAAAGTGCCCCATATGTAATGAATCCTTCAGGGAACGCCATCACCTGTCCAGGCACATGACCTCTCATAACTAAGTCCTTGGACATGTCGATGCTCACACATGGTGATACCAGGACATGGACAGCAGATGTGTGGGCTTTAACTCTTTGAATGCACGCATTTTCACTTTCCAAAAGTACATTTTTTTAAATGTCATATATATTGCAGCATATTGATGCATTTGTCATATCTTTCTACCTTAAATTATGGAGCACTTATGATTTACATGTAATTATCATTAATGTATTTAAGGGTTACTTTGGAGTAATGGACAGTACTTGGGTGGGACATTGTCAGTTTGTGCATTACCTGATGGATATTACAGAGGGCATCCCAGTTATCCAGGAAATGCATGGCCATTGCAATATCACACAGTATGGACTCCTGTCAGACTGTCATCACGTGTATTTCTTTTATGAAACAAAGTGTAATTTTGTGCCAGTGGATACCAGTGTGCAGAATTATTTTCTTTCTCCCTTCCCCCACCCTAACCAAGGAAAACAGATTTATTATACTGTATAGTTTATCTGAGTATGTTGAATGCTTTGACAATAAATTGCTTTATTTTCTGCAAGCCATCCATTGTTATACCATGCTTTCTTTCCTTGGTTGCAGTCTATGTACAGTATTAGTGGTTATGGTGTTGGGGTGACTGTTTGCACTGTAGCTACAGGCTCTTGTTAGCACATTAGAACCATGTTATGTTACATCTCATCCTCTGACTATAAAGCTTATGATGATGTGTCTCCTTCCATTTACTGAACAAGAACATCCAGACACAAAGGGGTTAGCATTGTGCTGACCCTGCTAGATAAATGTGGAGACTTCTGTATTTTTAGACTTGAGATTGCTTTGTCCTTAGCACACATTGCTTGTTCATATTCAGATCAAAACATGAGTGAGATGAGATAAGGCAGAGAGGGGTTGTTGTGTGGATTCAGTCGCCTTTAGTGCAAATTATTATTAGAATGACCTTAACAGGACTTGTTTCCTCTTCACTCTGGTTATTATACAAGAAGCATTGTGCAAGCCAGCAAAAACCTCTAAAACTATGTTACTCAAAGTGAAAGATATCACATTTAGCAAAAAAAGATCAATGCTATGTTCTGCCTAATATTCATTACAATACTGTAATTCAGTACTGTCATAATAATTACAGTATAGAGATGTCATACCTAGATTTTATAGCCTGGGCTGTTCTACAACATTGCTATGGTAAGTAAGAATATATACACAGGAAAGTAAGTGTATCCGTCTATTAGTCCATTCATTACTATAACAGCATTGTAAAGCAGTCCAGTATACCGGTACACAGACACTGTATATAATAGAGAGTTAATCTATCTATCTATCTATCTATCTATCTATCTGTTTATTATCTATCTATATCTATCAATCATTAGCTATTAATTATCTATCATTATCTACATATTATCTATTTATCTACCTGTCTATATATCACTATCTATCTATCTATCTATCTATTATATATCTATCTCTATCTATCATCTATCTATCTATCTATCTATCTATCATTTATCTATCTCTATCTATTATCTATCTATCATTATCTATCATCTATCTCTATCTATTATCTATCTATTTATTATCTATCTATCTATCTATCTATCTATCTATCTATCTATCTATCTATCCACCCATCCATCAGTCATCTATCATTATCAATCTATCTATATCTATCTATTATCTATCTCATGTCTATCTATCATTATCTATCTATCTATCTATCCATCCATCCATCAATTATCTATCTATCTATCTATCATTATCAATCTATCTATACCTATCTATTATCTATCTCATGTCTATCTATCATTATCTATCTATCTATCTATTATCTATCTATCTATCTATCTATCTATCTATCTATCCATCATCTATCTATCATTATCAATCTATCTATATCTATCTATTATCTATCTCATGTCTATCTATCATTATCTATCTATCTATCTATCTATCTATCATGTATCTATTTCATGTCTGTCTATCTATCTATCTATCTATCTATCTATCTATCTATCTATCCATCTATCTTTCTATCTATCTCTTATTAGTTATCCAATGAGCTATGTATTTATTTTCCTCGGTTTAGGTAACTATTGTTACATATTACACTGTAAATAGTTATTTTTTGTTTTAAATAAACTTTAGGATATCTAGATCAGAAGTGATCTTTATACACAGTAGTATACTCTCGGGTCACATGCAATATTATATCACTTATTATCCCTAATAGTGTGTATTTTCACAGACACATACTAGAAATGGTTACTGATATACAGGACTTCATTCACATTAACAAATACACACATTGTACAATCACCGACATGTATGTGAGACATGCGCCTGGAAAGAAGATCAGAGATTTGAGGATCGCCCAGTATTTGCTGTTTGTGGTTTTTTCTAGACAATAACTTAAGTTGAAGCTGTAGAATAAAATATTACATTATACTATTGTATCTTTCCCTTCAAAATATTACTCCAAATTTAAGGTTAGATATAAGGTAAACCAGGGGAGTGTGCGATACCCTGGATAGACGACTGTGACATCACATTTGGAAAATTCTACAAATACAATGGATAATAAAATTAATAGATGAATATTTGCATTTATTTATTCAAAAATGTACACAAATATATTTTATCTCTCAAGCTATTTATGGGTTATCGTATGGCTGTTCTCACCTCAGTATGCTTTCTCCTTGTATAATAATCCATGTTGGCAGACAGGACACATAGACAGGTCTATTGGAGTAATCTGACCAAATACCGACAGAGAACTATATAGGATGTGGGAATAAAGAGAAAACTTCTTATACATGTGTGGTATCATGACTGCAAGACCCGACATCAAAAGGCTGACAACAGCTCTAAGTAAAATCAGAGCAATAATATAAGGTCATATAAGTTTTTATTTAGGGATTTGTGCTATTACACTGTTTTATATAACCTGTAGGGTAATGGCCACTCCTTGCTGATTTCACCCAAAGTTTACTGCTGATCGTTGGGACTATGGGCAGAGATAGAGTCTGATCAGGGACCTTTGTAATAAAATGAGGTAGGTAGCTAGATAGACAGACAGACAGACAGACAGACAGACAGACAGACAGACAGATAGATAGATAGATAGATAGATAGATAGATAGATAAATAATGCTTGATAGATAGATAGATAGATAGATAGATAGATAGATAGATGATAAACAGATAGATAGATAGATAGATAGATAGATAGATAGATAGATAGATAGGAGATAGAATGAGATAGTATAAAGTGGATGAGCCCTTTAAGGACAGGACTCCGAGCTTCCTTTTGGCATTCTAGTATATGATATTGTATACTGTATTCTTGACTGTCACCTCATGCCTGACATGGCGCTGTACATCTGCAGACATTAGCAGTCAATTACTGGGCTAGTTTCCATAATAGTTCAGGTAAAGTGCTGAATATAAATGGATGATAAACAGGTGTCTCATTTTAGTCCTGATGATGTTTTAATGATCTTAATCAATTGACATCACTGATACCATGACTACAGCAATGCTGTCCTGGAATATGGGGACACTACATGAAACAATGGTGGACTATGAGAGTTACAGTCACTAATGTATTATATTTACTATCTGTCAGGTCTCAACAATATAACAATATCTCTGTGACATCATCATCACCTATCACTAGGATCAATTTCTTTCCACTTTAGAAAATGCCTTTTAAATATTCTTATATTTTAGTATATAAAACACAAGTCTTTGGGATGTTCTCTGTATCAACTTGTTACATTCTGTTAACCCATCACTTATTTAACACAATATCACATACAAAAGACATACAAAAGGGCCAGGCTCTATGTAATACCCTATAACATCACTTACTCAAATGAAGTACCAACTTTAACCCCTTCCTGTACATCAATGTGCTGAGGTGCCCTACTTACAGTCCTGGCATACTATTACATAAGAATGCACATACTCACCACAATTAACAGTTAGCCCTTTTAGCAACATGATCTCCTGGATTAGCATCACTAAATAGACATCCTAGAACCAGATGAAAATATTCAAGGCTCTGTCTTGTAAAGGCCTGTTAGGGCATATCAATGTTATACTGTAACCAATTTGTATATTTGCATATTTATATGCACATTGAATATACTGGAATAATGTAATTTAATTTTTATTATATCATAATTAAAAAAAACTTAACTGAAAATCCTTTTCATTGACTTACAAAAGTAATAGAAACTATACAAATGTAAGTATTATTTAAAAAAATAATTTCATAAAAAACACATACATTTACAATGTAAACAGCATACCATGTACATGTAGAGACTTTTTATACATCATTAATGAACAACAAAATAAAAAAAACATGGCTGAATGGTAATAAAAATAAAATACAAAGATTTTTGTTCACCGAAGAAATTAAAACCTGTCCCACAAAACAAGACCCTATATTGCTTCACCATGGGTTTATTTTATTTTTATTGATTTATTTATTTATTTAGCTTTCTCGTATAGCGCCATCATATTCCACAGTGCTTTAGAGATATTGTCAATCACTGTCCCATATAGGGCTCGCAATCTACATTCCCTATAAGTATGTCTTTGGAGAGTGAGGGGAAACCGGAGTACCCGAGGGAAACCCAAGCAAACATGTCCTATGATTGACAACCCAGGACTCCAGCTCAGCAAATCTAAAGGTCTGGAACACAGTCACATGAAACTAACATGACGCCTATGGGTTTCTTTCTAACTATTAATCCATATTCAAGAAATGGTGGAAACCTCTTTTTTACACCAAATCAGTCACAATATACATTATCAGTAATAATAATACTGATTCAGAATTTTTCCTCTCAACTGCAGCCCTTCAGAAATTTACATTGACCAACAAATGAGAAGCAACAATTACATTATAGAGAGGTTCTCAAATGTTGCCCCTACAACCCTTGTGTCATGTTATCTGCATAGTATATATTGTAGGATGATTCTATAGGAATTCATTTCTATTAGCAGAAGAAAAAAGAGACCTTAACAGTAAATTTTCCACATTAAATCCTTATTGATTTTCTTCCAATGAGCATATTAAATCATAACAATGAAATCATAGAACTCTACTAACATTGTCATGTCTAGCATGAATAGGAACTATAAATGTTCTCTATCCATGAAAACCCTACTAAAAATGACCAAACAGCACCACCAAGTGTGGACAAATGTACATCACACCTATTACTATACTAGGATCTGAAGTACTGCAGTGCCATCTACTATATAAAACTGAGAACAGCAGATAATGTGAGTACATATCTACCATACATATAATTCAGATTAGCGAACCACTTAGAAAAGAGAGGATTTAGAGCTGCAGCCACTAATGGACTGTCACGTTTTAATACATTTAAAAACATATAAAGTTTTAAGTACTGTATACCAATATGTAATACTGAATTAGGAGAATTGAGAGAGAAAACAAAGTTTTTACAGTACACAGGACAAATTGAAAACATAGTGGGGAATTTAATATGCAGTCATATTCCAGTGTAAGTTCGGGGCCCCACGTGGCGTGGCCTTGGAGGAAACACTGCAGCAAAAATCGCAACATTTTACAGTCACTGTAAGGTGTATGGGATTCTAGCAAATGCTATCCACACACTGTAGAAAAATATGCGCAGTGGACACACTGCAATTTCCAACACTGATGTCTTTCCTATTGGTATAATGGAAGCAGAACGTTCACACAGGAAACCTCTGCGGACTTTCTGTGAAAAGCGCTTTGGCAAAAAAAAGTGATTCGCTTTTCGCATAGCATTTTTCTGTTGCAGCCCCTACGTGGGACCTTAGTTTTAAAAATCACAAATTTTGTGCAAAAAGTGTAAAGTAGTACCATTTTTCTCCATCCATGTAACTATTCTGAAATGGGGTGTGGGGGAGCCATCAGCAGGCATGTCTTCAGTTTGCTATAATTGATGCCACAAATTAGTGTAAATTATTGGTGAAATCCACACCAGCTGTAAGGAGACCAAGAGATGTGCCTACTTTATTATGAGGCTTTAGCTAGTCTTCAGAAATCTCCCTTACTATAATATAGCTTTGTATTTAGATGTTATTTTATGCTCTGTTGAGCTCTTGTGTTCCATAAATCACTGTTGTGGTCTTCTATCATGTCTCTAAAACATATCGAAAGAACATTATTAGGCTTAGTCCGAATGTAACGAGACGCAGCCAAAAATTGCTGTAGAAAAGACTGCAGAAACACATTGCGTTTTTTTTCCGCAGCGCATTTCACTTACATATGCTGAAACCGCCAGTGTTTCTGTAGATGTAATTGAAATGGTGTGATTTACAAAAACACAATGGTTTTAGAAATCGCAGCCATTCCAATTTCTGAGTTTCCGAAGTGGATTTGCAATGTGGGGCACGGGTATCTTGTATATATATATATATATATATATATATATATATATATATATATATATATATTTATATATATATCAATCTTTATTGAGTCAATCCATAGATTATAAAGCCGCTAGATGCAATTACGAACAATGGAAAGAAATTGGAAAACACAAAGGACAGTGTGGTACAAGAGGGCAACCAACCGCTAATAATGTATCTATATAAATATCATAAATAATTCATAAACTGGCACAACATAATACCTATAATCACCCCAAAATATATAAAGCATAAGTATATGTAGAAAAAACTATATCCACAATTCATAAATATATAAATAACCCCATGTTTCCAAAATACATTTAAAAACAAAAAATAATAAATACACAAAGTATAAATAAATCCAAAAGTAAATCCCATAGAAAAACATATATAAACAATGTTACATCAATATATAAACAATGTTCTTGATCAGCCATCAAAAAGAAGAAACACACATAAAGGGGATAAAGAGTATAACCAGTTACCAACTAGCCATAAATATAGATGCCCACAACCACACTGTCAAGCAGTTCATGTACAGCACGTCTATGGACTGTACATATCCATGTATATGGTATAATCTACTGTAGCTATTATAATCTACTATTATATACTATATATATGTATATATATATATATATATATATCTACTGTATAATCTACTATAATCTACTGTATATGAATAAGGGTCAATGTAGCTAGTATAGCATTTATATTTAGCATTTACTATAGCATTTACTTATAACCACCTGTACAGACACAGATATAAAAAATACACACTTCCCCATTACACCTTGGTTTAACTTAGATACTCTACTCTTTTTAACCGGTTAAGGACCAGGCCCAAAAGTATGTTAAAGACCAGGCCTTTTTTTTCAAAACTGACATGTGTCACTTTAAATGTCAATAACTTTGAGACGGTTTAACTTACACAAATGATTTTGAGATTGTTTTTTTCGTAACACATTATACTTCATGTTAGTGGTAAATATTAATCAATATTTTTGTATTTATTTATAAAAAAACTAGGAAATTTGATGGAAATTTGGAAAAAATTGCAATTTTCAAAATGTGAAATTCTCTGCTTTTCAGGCAGATAGTCATACCATCCAAATACATGAATAAATATTATCTCCCATATCTCTGCTTTATATCGGCACCATCTTTTGATTGTCTTTTAATTTATTTTGGACGTTACAAGGCTTACAAGTGTAACAGCGATTTTCTAGATTTGCAAGAAAATTCTCCAAACCAATTTTTTAGGGATCGCTTCAGTTCTGTAAGGAATTATAAAGGCCTATATAATAGAAACCCCCATAAATCACCCCATTTTCAAAACTACACCCCTCAAATTATTCAAAACAGCATTTGGGATGTTTGTTAACCCTTTAAGTTTTTCATAAGAATAAACATAATATGGAAGTGAAATTTAGACATTTCATTTTTTTTTCATTAATACATTCATTTAGACCTAAAATTAACACATTCACAAAGGGTTAAAGGAGAAAATGCATCTCACATTTTGTTATGCAATTTCTCCCGTACACAGAAATACCCCACATGTGGGCGTAAACTGATTTTTGGGTACACAGCAGTGCATGGAAGGGAAGGAGCGACACTGGGTGTGTGAACAGCAGATTTTGCTGGAATAATTTTCAGGCACCATGCCTCATTTGCAGAGCCCCTAGAGTACCAAAACAATGGAAACCCTCCAAAAGTGACCCCATTTTAGAATCTACACCCCTCACAGAATTCATCAAGGGGTATAGTCAGCATTTTGACCCTACAGTTGTTCCACAGATTTTACTAACATTGGGATGTGTAAATGAAAAATTACTAAAATGTCACTTTATCCCCAAAGTTTTAATTTTCACAAGGGGATAAAGGAGTAAAAGCCCCCCACAGTTTGTTAAACAATTTCTCCTGAACACGGCAATACCCCATGTGTGGCCATATTCTGCTGTATGGGAACATGGCGGGGCTCAGAATGGAAGGAGCGCTATTTGGCTTTTGGATGGCAGATTTTGCTGGAATAATTTTAGGTGCCATGTCGCATTAGCAGAGCCCCTAGAGTACCAATACAGTGGAAACCCCCTAAAAGTGACCCCATTTTGGAAACTACACCCCCCACAGAACATATGAAAGGGTATAGTGAGCATTTTGACCCTACAGCTGTTTCACAGATTTTATTAACATTGGGGCATGAAAATGAAAAATTACTTTTTTTCCAATAAACTGTCAATTTAGCCCCAAATTTTTCATTTTCACAAGAGGATAAAGGGGAAAAAGCTCCATAAAGTTCGTTAAACAATTTCTCCTGAACACGGAAATGCCCCATATGTGGTAATAATCTGCTGTATGGGAACATGGCGGGGCTCAGAATGGAAAGAGCGCTATTTGGCTTTTGAAGGACAGATTTTGCTGGAATATTTTTCAAGTCCCATGTCGCATTTGCAGAGCCCCTAAAATATCAATATAGTGGAAACCCCCTAAAAGTGACCCCATTTTGGAAACTACACCCCTCATAGAATTTATCTAGGGGTTTGGTGAGCATTTTGGCCTCACAGCTGTTTCACAGATTTTATTAACATTGGGACATAAAAATGAAAAATTTCTTTTTTTTCACAATGTATCGTCCATTTAGCGCCATATTTTTAATTTTGCAAGTAGTTAAAGAATTAAAAGCCCCCCACAGTTTGTTACAAATTTTCTCTTGAACACGGCAATACCCCATATGTGGCCATAATCTGCTGTATGGGTACATGGTGAGGCTCAGAATGGAAAGAGAGGTATTTGGATTTTGGAGGGCAGATGTGGCTGGAATAGTTTTGAGGGGCCATGTCACATTTGCTGAGCCCCTAAAGTACCAATACAATGGAAACCCCTCAAAAGTGACCCCATTTTATAAACTACACCTGTCATGGAATGAATCAAGGGGTATTATCATTTTGTGCCTAAAATGCTTCCAAAAAATGAATGTCCAAAATGAAAATTGAAATTTTGAAAGAAATATGCCATTTCGGTGCCCAATACGTTGCACCCACTTTGTGTTGTCAGAGACCTGCACTCCTAAAACTATTAAGGGGCCATCCCGAGGGGCAAAAAAATATATATGTGGGTGTAAACTGCTGCTTGGGTACACAGCAGGGCTCAGAAGGGAAGGAGCACTGCGCTTTTTAGCTTTTGGGGTACAGATTTAGAGGGACTTTCTGGGGGCCATGTTCCTTTTGGAGAGACCTGGAGGTAACTGTAAACCCCATTTTGTAGGGGCAAGTTTAGGGTCTCTGCAAAAGTGTCATGGCATCCAAAAACCAAACCATCTGTGCTCCAAAAACCCAATAACCCTTCTGTGTCCGTCTGTGCCCTAATATCAGTTTATAACCACTTATGACATTACGTACGTTATCCCGGGTACAGCAGTGTCATACATGTGCCCTAATATCAGTTTATACCCACATATGACATTACGTCCGTTATCCCGGGTACACCAGTGTCATACATGTGTCATAAACTGTAGTTTGGGCACACAGCAGGGCGCAGAAGGGAAGGAGCGCTATTTTGGTTTCTGGAGCACAGTTTGGTTTTTGGACGTCACTTTTGCAAAGCCCCTGAATTGTCAATAAAGTGGAATCCGCAGACATGTCACCCTATTTTGGACACTAGCCCACTGATGGGATTTATCAAATGGAGTAGCGAGAATTTTTAACCCTTGAGTGTTGCATTTATTTAGTTTCCAGAAATGAAATCGCAACTGATAATGAGAAGTTAAAAATGAAAAATTTCCAGAGATTCGCCATTTCAGTACCCGATATGTTGTGCCCAACTTATGTCAGCAGAGACACTCCAAAAACTGGTAAGCGGGTGGTATCCCGGGCACAACAGCTTTCAGAGCGTTCATCTCTGATACAAGTCGGACACAACATATTACGCACTGAAATGACGGGTTCCTGGAAAAATGGTCATTTTCACCTCTCACAATCAGCTTCGTATTCATTTATGGATAATAAGTTATAGCAAAACTTGGGGGTTAAAAATGCTCTCTGTACCCCTGGATAAATCCTTCAGGGGTGTAGTTTCCAAAATAGGGTCTCATATCAGGGGATTCCATTTTACTGGCGTTTCAGCTGTGCAAAAGTGTCATGGCATCCAAAAACCAAACCGTCTGCGCTCCAAAAACCCAATAACCCTTCTTCCCTTCTGTGTCTGGCTGTGCCCTAATATCAGTTTATTCCCACATATGACATTACGTCCGTTATCCGGGGTACACCAGTGTCATACATGTGGCATACATGTGGCATAAACTGCAGTTTGGGCGCACAGCAGGGCGCAGAAGGGAAGGAGCGCTATGCGGCTTTTGGAGCACAGATTCAGATGTTTGGTATCTGGACGCCATGTCATGTTTGTAGAGCCTGTAAGGTACCAGAAAAGTGGATTCCCAAAGGAGTGACCCCATTTTGAAAACTGCACCCCTCAAAGAATTTCTCAGGGGGTGTAGTGAGTATTAGTATCCGGACGTGACTGCACGGCGGATGGCGAAGAGGGAATATATAAGCTGTGCGGAAAACATTGCAGACACCAAATTCCCTACTATGTCCCCGTAGCTCCTATGATTGGGGGAGTCACTCAGGGGGTCACTTTGGGGGTCACTTCTGGTGTCTGTTCCCTCATAAGCTGTAAATCTGGGGTGTCCCCTGATATTCGCTCACACTGCTTATACATTCCCTTCCTGACGCCGCCAGTTGTATTCTAATAATTTGGCGATTTTGGTTTTTTTTGTCTTCACATTGGTAGATGCTATATTTTCTTTATTCTTTTGGTGACGCGGCCATATAAGGGCTTGTTGTTTGCGGGATGTGATGTATTTTGTAATGACACCATTTTTGGGTGCCTACAACATACTGAATACATTTTATTAACTCTTTCTTGCTGGATTTAAAAAAAAAAAAAAAATCCTGGCATTGAGTTGTACCCTTTAAATTTTGCGCCATGCAGCGTACAGTATAAGTAACATGTAGCCTTTATTCTGCGGGTCAGTACGGTTACGGCGATACCTCATTTATAGTATTTTTTTATGCGATACTAAGTCTGCAGAACAAAAACACATTTGGGGACATAAATCAGTGATTTTTGCATCGCCATCTTCTGAGAGGCGTAACATTTTTATTTTTCGGTTGACAGTGTTGGTTGAGGGCTTATTTTTTGCGGGACAACCTGCGCTTTTTATTGGTACTGTTGTGGGGTGCATATGATTTTTTGATCACTTTTTATAGCATATTTTGTAAGGTGATATGGTGAAAAATCATTACTTCCGGCGGGTTTTTTCCGTTTTTTTTTTCAGATGTACACCGTATACATTAAATATTATTTCAGTTTTATTGTACAGGTTGTTACGGACGCGGCGATACCAAATATGCATTGTTTTTATTAATTTTTAGTACCTTTTTTTATATAATTCATTTTGTATAGAGAAAAAGGGATTTTTGGGCTTTATAACTTTATTACTTTTTTCATACACTTTATTTTTTTTAACTTTTTTTTTTTTAACTTTTTCATGTGTCCATTTAGGACACTTGAATCAGTTGATGCTTTGATGAAAGCACCAACTGATTCTGTATAGTAGCTTGCAAGACACGAGCAGGACATGAGCCTGCTCGTGTCCTGCAAGCTGCAGAGGAAGTGAGACACATCGCTCACTTCCTCCATCGGTCGGCAGGATCAACCAGGTATGTGGGGGCTCCGGTAGTCTGGGGTCACTGGCCAGACCCCAGACTACCTTCTACTGACATCGGCACCCCCCGATCTCGCCACGGGGGGTGCCGATCAGCTTCAATCTGCGGCGGATCCCTTTCGATCGCGCCGTGATGTTTCACGGCAGGATCGAAAGGGTTAAAACGTTCAGTCGGAACTGAGTCCGACTGAACGTTGTTGAGGGGGTGGTTAGGTGTCAGTAACACCTAACCCCTGCCCTCCCCCCGCCCCACCCCCTGCCTAGTGAGTCTCTGAAGACCGGCCGTAAATTTACTATCAGCTGGTCTTAGAGACCAGGACTGCTGGCCGTAAATTTACGGCCAACGGTCCTTAACCGGTTAAAGGGGTTGTCCCATCTCAAGGATCCTATCTATGCTGGTAGGTTATGTAAATTGAAAACTTTTCTTAAATATATTGCTTTAGAAATTCAGCTTTGTTTGCCTGCTATGTGAACTTATTCTTCCCATTGTTTACACAGCGTTACCATAACCACAAACCGATGAGATCGAACAAGTGACGTCGTTTACCGCTCTGTTCAGCTAATTGCAGTTTGCTGATAAAGCCGAGTCTATCTATATAAACACACAAATAACACTGAGTGTGTTCTCTACAAGCATGTGCATATTATCTGATCTGCATAAGTATTGTGATGCTGATAGTGTTTCGTTCAGCATGAATGGGGGGGGGGGATATGGGAAATGAGAGGAACAGACTGTATGCAGACTGCTGAAACACTGGGATGAGAAAACCCCTTTAAGTCAATTATCAAAATGTTCCAGATTTATTACTAGAATATGTCAATTTTCTGAACAAGAATATAGAATAAAGTAAGCCTAGATTCACAGGGACTGTAAAACACTGCAGCCAATCCACAGCATTTACGACATGTGGGGCCCCGGCCTAATCAACATTTTTATTGAAAAAGAAATAGATGTTTGCACCATGCAAGACAGTTTACAAAAAGGTTTAAATAAGGGGCATGGTTTTATGAATTATCAAAATGTTCCAGATTTATTACTAGAATATGTCAATTTTCTGAACAAGTTAATAGAATAAAGTAAGCCTAGTAGGCTAGTAGTCCCACCATCTTTAGACTTACATTCACTGATTTACTGATACTGGGTACTATCTTGTAACAAAAAATCACTGAAGGGGAATTTTCCCAGATATATTCAAACACGTACCGTATTTTTCGGAGTATAAGACGCACTTTTTTCCCCAAAAATTTGGGGGGAAAAGAAGGGTGCATCTTATAGTCCAAATGTGGCCGCCTGGCATCCGCTGTATTAGAGAGGCGGATGCCGGCGAGGGATAGACGCCGGCATAGGTGCCGGGGCCTGAGACATCGCTACGCTCCTCTGCCCTGCATGAAATCAGCAGCGGCAGGGGCGATGCTATTCCGCTCCTCCGTCCCCCCGCCGCTGGCTTCATGCAGGGCAGAGGAGCGTAGCGATGTCTCAGGCCCCGGCACCTGTACCGGCGTCTATCCCTCGCCGGCATCCGCCTCTCTATTACAGCGGATGCCGGGTCTGTATTGGCGGCCCCTTTTCCCCCGGGACCAGTCCCCACGGCCCCATATCTGTAAAGTTGCAGGCCGGCTCATGCGCGGCGATATCGCAGGAGCCGACCTGTTCGGGTGACAGCCGGGAGCCTAATGAAGGCTCCCAGGCCTGTCACTGCTATATTAGTATCGCGGCTGGGTCTATGACCAGCCGTAATAGTAATATACAGAATGTCCCATAGACGGCAATACAGTTGTATTGCCGTCTATGGGACTTGCAATCTTGTGACTGCAGGTTCAAGCCCCCGGGGGGGAATAAAATAGTAAAAAAAAAAAAAAGCTTTAAAAATATATAATAAATAAATGAAATAAATAAAAGTTCTAAATCACCTCCTTTTCCTAGACTATATATAAAAGTAGAAAATCATATGTCAAACACATACACATTAAGTATCGCTGTGTCCAAAAATGCCCGGTCTACTAATAGTTTTCCTGTACGGTGAACGTCAAAATCACAAGTGCTAAACCGCCGGGGTTTTTTTCAATACAAGGTGATCTAAGCAATAGATATTCCGCAAAATGGTATAACTAAAAAGTACATCTGGCCCCGCAAAGAAAAAAAAAACACTCTATGCGTCCCCGTACAGCTGCAGGGTCACCTGTCAATGTGGCCTTGCAGCTGTTGCAAAACTACAACTCCCATATATTAAATATTTTACAATTTTTTGCTTCAAAATATTTTTCCCTATTTTCCTCCTCTAAAACCTAAGTGTGTCTTATAGTCCAGTGCGTCTTATAGTCCGAAAAATAGTCCAAAAAAAATATAGTCCGAAATATATAAAGCTTCACCTTTATTGATATATTCTTTTAAAATTCCATAAAAGGTAAGAACAAATCGTTTACTCCGGCCTCCCAGGCAGTAGAATCTAAGTGTGCTACAAAACAACACACATTTCTTTATAGGGAGTGGGACAGTGTAAAGCTGAGATTGCCATATATACTGGTACCCTGACTCCCTAATAATTTACAGTATGCCAGAATGTAAATGGTACTGAATACGATATTACTCCAGAGATTAAGTTGTTGTTATAAACAGGTGGGAGCCTCCCCATACCAACCTGAGGCTACTGGCCTATCGCCACACCAACGAGGAAGTTTCTGCTGTGGTTTTTCCCTCCATGTTTTTTCCTTGCGACCTGCTATATGGGCTTTAGCCAGCTTTTTGTGAAAAAGAAGGTGCAACTTACAGTACAGCAGAGCTATGGCTCAAAGGACTTTGTATATATGAGCTACTGTCTGCAGCCGGGCCAGTGCACAAATTGCACAAAAATATAATCAGCAATGTTTGACTCAGGGATCAAACAACCTGTGGGATACAAGTGATGTGTGTGGATTCCTGTGGACCTAGCTTTAACCTGCTCCTCAAGCTTTGGAAAATGGAAGAGGTAATGTTGCCAGGTGGCAATGTCTTGCAGTACTGGGCTTGAATTCAGTCAGACCTTTATGTCTTTATAGAGTGTGAAGTCCTGTAGAAGTTTATGGTTCTTATCAGAATGGGGAACTGAGCATGTGTTCCATTATACAGGAAATCCATATAAACTCAAACAACTACCTGGATGGCATATGATATTACATATACACATAGTATTCTCTTTTGGGCAGATTTTTTTTTTTTTTATTACAATCATCACATCATTTACAATAACATACCAATATTTCCAATTACATGTAACACATTTCCACTAATAGTATTATTATGAATCTTATAATATTATTAATATTCAGTTGTTTGAAACTAAAATATGTTCACTGCAGAATATATGGCCTTTTAATAATATTTATGCTTGATATTATTACCGGGATGTACATGTGGATATTTTGCACTACCTACCACATTACAGAAACATGTAAGGAATTCATGAACATGTGGGGAAAACCTGGGTGGCTTCATTGCTTGTCCCATTCAACAGCTGGTGTCAAGCAGAGTTTTCTCCCACTTGCTCTTGTGTTATTTTTGTGTAGAACATCTCAATCTCCCCGTGTGGCTAAAGATTTCACCACTGTACATCTAACAGCTGACACAAAGCAAGACTAACAGCTGCCAGAGAGCGCTGCGCTCACATTCTATATACAAACAGCAGAGTTTAGGACGTGGGGACCTACAGGTGCAGTTAACAAGCGTCCTTAATAATTAAACAAGGCCACCTTGACCAAGCTATTAAACAGTTAACTTCTAGGGTTTTATCACTCTGAAACCCAGGCACATTCTGCCAAGACACAGATCTACCCTAATATTAATGCTTGCTTCAGATGCCATATGTAGTCCGGGAAATATGGTCCGTGTGACAATCACATTTAATTAACTGAATTCACAATATTATAACCTAATGTAGTTTCAGGTCAACTTTTGGTGTAATGTCCTGTACTCGCCAAAGCATGCAATTACAACGTTATCAAACAAACTTCACGATCCAACAATCCATTGTCACAAGCAGAGGACCCAAAGAACTATAAAACTTAGTTTTTAATATAAAATCTGATAATAAATATTTAATACGATCAAAGAACATCACCAATTTAAGTGCACACAATAAAGTGTGCTCTAAATAAAAAGAGGAACGGTCTTAGCCGGACCTACTGAGAGATAGTGGGTACTCAACGGGACTTGTAGATGATGGACTGGTGTAATTATACACTGTGTTCCAAATGATTATGCAAATAATATTTTCTCATATTTTAAAAAATTTCATATATGAATTGCAGTCATTGTAATTTTCCAGTCATCAACTATTAGAGTACAATTGAAAGTTTTTTGAACAAACTGCCTATGACAACAGTATATTTTAATAAAAAAAATAAACCCAAAATGCATGTTCTAAATTATTATGCACAGCAGAGTTTTCAACCTTTTTATTTTTATAAAGAACAAAAAAATGGTAATTTGTGAAATTCTAAGCATTAGCAGGTTATTACAAACTGAAATCAAACAGTTTTCAAGTCAAAACTTTATTCTAGGTGATGTTACATTTGCACATAGGACCCCTTGTTCGAAAGGAGCTTCTGAAGTCTCTTGTCCATTGAATTTGTCAGGTTTTGGATGGTTTCTGCTTCAATTGTATTGCATGAGGACTGAATACCCTCCGAGAGCTGTTGCTTAGATGTGAACTGCCTCCTGCCGTCATAGACACTCCTTTTGATGATGCTCCAGAGGTTCTCAATGGGGTTGAGGTCAGGGCAGCATGGGGGTCACACCATAAGTTTGTCTCCTTTTATGCCCTTAGCAGCCAGAGATACTGATGTGTTATTTGCAGCATGAGACACTGGTGTATTATCATGCATGAAAATGATCTTTCTGCAGAATGCACGGTTCTTCTTCTTGAACCATGGCAGGAAGTGCTGTTTGAGAAACTCCACATACATTATGGAGTTCATCTTTACCCCTTCAGGGATCCTAAAGGGGCTGACAATCTCTCTCCCCATGATTCCAGCCCAAACCATTACTCCACCTCCTCCTTGTTGGCACCGTAGCCGTATTTGCATAGGGTGTCCATTAACCAGCCATCCTCCACTCCATCCATCTGGACATTGAGCGTTGCACGGCACTCATCGGTGAACAAAACAGTTTTGAAGTCAGTCTTCATGTATTGTTTGGCCCACTGGAGCCATTTCTGCTGGTGTGCAGTGGATAGAGGAGGTCGACAGGATGGCTTATGCACAGCTGCAAACCTCTGAAGGACCCTGCATCTTGTTGTTCGGGGGACGATGGAGGCAGCAGCAGCTTCAAAAACGTGTCTGCTGCTATGACAAGGCATTTTTGCAGTTGGTATTTTAACCTGACATAATTTTCTGTAGGAAAGAGTCCTCAATTTTCCCTTATCAGCACACACACACGTGTGCGCTGTGAATCAGCTACATACTTCTTGATTGTGCGATGATCACGATGAAGTATCTAGGCAATGTTGATTGTAATCATTCCTTGACCTAAATACTCTACAATTTGTTGCTTCTCAGCAGCCGACACATCCTTTTCCTTTCCCATTTTGGCAGAAAATGTAGGCTGCTTAATAATGTGAGACAGCCTTCTTAAAGGGGTTGTCCCACGTCGCATACTTACCAGTCTTCGTTTCTGTGAATTCTTCTGTCTTCCGGCTTTGGCTCGTCATTGGTGGGCGGGGTCACATATGCAAAGCCAAGCGGCTAGATGCCGCCGGCCCTGCGTGCGCGCTCATAGACCAGTCTACCCTTCACAGTGCAAATACAGACCCGACAGGGTGTCGGGTCTGTATTCGCATTGTGAAGGCTAGACTGATGTATGAGCGTGCACGCAGGGCCGGCTGCATCTCGCCGCTTGGCTTTGCATATGTGACCCCGGAGCGGAATAACAGAATCGCTTCTGCCGCTGCTGGCTTCATGCAGGGCAGAAGCATAGCTATGATGCTGGCTTCACCTGTGCCGGCCTCTAACTGTCCCTGGCATCCGCCTCTCTATTACAGCAGATGCCGGGGAGTGTAGACGCCGGTACAGGTGCCTGCAACATCTCTATGCTTCTGCCCTGCATGAAGCCAGCAGCGGCAGAAGCGATGCTGTTATTCCGCTCCTCCGCCCCCGCCCCGGAATAGCAGCATCGCTTCTGCCGCTGTTGGCTTCATGCAGGGCAGAAGCATAGATATGTTGCTGACTTCACTTGTGCCGGCGTCTAACCCTGTATTGGCGGCCCCTTCCCCCAAAGGGTAAACTACCCCCCCCCCCCCTCCAGGCTCGCTCCCATGCACTTAGCCCCTCCTCCCTCCCCCCTGAGAGCAGCAGATACATCACTTGACTCAGGAGCAGCTAGGTCAGGGCTGTGGCCACAAAAAAATTAATAAAGTAAGATATTGGCCAAACAAAGCAATTTTGCTGAAGCAGTGTATTTAAGGAAAAGTCTTACATTCACATTAACAAGCATTATAGATAGGATCCTTGTGACGGGACAACCCCTTTAAGTAGTCTTGCCTTTAATTGGACACACCTGCCAAACTAATTACCACAGGAGCCTGCAATTGCTTTCAGTGATACAAAGAGCCCTGACACACATCACCATCAATGAGTTTAACTGACAAACAAAAAAATTCTTACCTTATCACTCCTAAACACTTTTTGCATAATAATGTGGAACACTGTATAGGACAGGACCATTGCTGACACAAACGCTCCCCTGCACTCAGGGTGGAACATACACCTCTATAGCACTACAACTAGCAAGCTGTGGAAACATATGGTTGATCAGTTTGAAGGGCTTTCACTCCTCACTGGGCTCCTACTTAGAAATCCCCTAAGGATTGCTCCTCCATCTTGTAGGAACATGAAATGTGTTGAAAATCTCTTAGAAATGTCACTACTAAATGTTAAATGTAGTTCTGAATCTGCTCTGACTATTTAAACTACTTAATGCTCTGCACCATACATCCTGCTAATGCTCTGTGGCTGTACATCCCGCTAAATCACTTCCGGTTATACAGCTGCAGGAGTTAAGAATATGTCAGTTCTGGCAAATTAAGGGTAAATTCACACTTGGTAGCCATGACTGAAAAGTCTTGCAAGCATGACTTTTCTCTCCGCATTTTTTGGGCAAAAAACAGGCAGACCCCATCATAGTCTACGGGGTCAGCAGGTAACTGCTTTTTAAAGTGGATTGGTATTCAGTTTCTCGGGTCTGCTTGGAAATCCATACGCAGGTGTGAACCTAGAGTAAGATTGCAGGATTATGAGGGGATGCCATACCAGTCAGGAAGCCAATCAATGGCTTCTTGGATTCCTTGTACCGTATGCACAGTAATATACCATATAGGACAATACAGTATATCGTACAGGGTACCAAGCAATCCTTTGTTCAATTCCATTAGAGAACAGTAATAAAACTAAAAAAAAGCAACTACAAAGTTTGAAAAAACTATAAAATAAACAATTAAACGTTTTTTTTGTTTTTTTTTAAAAAAAACCTTCCCATATTCAAAAATAAATAATATAAACAAAAAATAAACAAACTAACGTGTTAGGTATCGGCATTGCCTTCCTCCAAAATAGCAATAAAAATTCATCAATTACTTGTACATACCAGAAAATGGAGATTTATTCAATGGTAAAACCTAATAAAAGTCACATAAACATGGTATTACTGTAATTGTAATGACCCACCTGAAAAAGTTGCCTTGTCATTTTTAATGCAGAGTGGATGCCATAAAAGCAAAACAGGAAAATTACAGAATTTCATGTTTTTAGTTCATCAAAACATTACGTGTACCCAAAAAGGTGCCAACTGAAAATACAACTCTTCCCACAAACAATAATTCTTCATATGGTTATATTAATAGAAACATAAAAATTGTACAAATTTTGAAATCCGGATGTAGAAAATACATAAAGATTGCCAAGCCTTAATGCTTAAGATTAAAGACAGTTTGTAGCTGAGAACTTGTCTGAAGAGATTTAACAACAATTTGGAACATTAAACTAGGTTAAACTAGGGGAACTAATGCAGATATGACTTTCTACATTTTGTATTGTAGAAGAGAATGGCTATAAATTCATGTTCACTCTCAGACATTCTATTAAAACCAATGGCAGGTAAAGTAAATAACATTAATTATCGTGACTATGTCAACTGTCAAGTGGGAGATAATAGGCAGCAAGTGAACAGTATTAGAGGGTGATGTGTTTAAAACAGGAATAATGGGCAAGCATAAAGCATGATTTTAACAAGGGCTAAATTGTGATGGCTAGACGACTGGGTCTCATCAATGAAAATGGCAAGTAATAGTAAATTGGTTATAAATTTAATCCAAGATTCTACAATTTCCAAATATATCTGTGTTATTCATTATCGGAGCTTCATTTTCATGTAAATTATTGATTCCATTCAAATATAAGTCTGGATACTGTTTGCTAGGAATACCGCACCTTCATGTTACTTGTGATTGAAAGATCTGACTAAGTAAATAAGTAAACTGTGTTGCGAGCACTGCCTTTTCGTCTGTCACTATGTCTCATTAGCACCCACCATTAAAGGGATCCTATCATTAGAATCCCTTTTTTTCTAACTAACACGTAGGAATAGCTTTAAGAAAAGGCTATTCTTCTCCTACCTTTAGATGTCTTCTCCACGCCGCCGTTCGTCAGATATTCCACTTTCCGTCTTTATGCAAATGAGTTCTCTCGCAGCACTGGGGACAGGCCCCAGCACTCAAAAAGTACTGGAGGTGTCCCCAGTGCTGCGAGAGGACTCTCCAGCACCGCCTCTATCTTCTTTAGGAACCGGCCTCTACGTGTCGTCTTCAATGGCCTGGCTTTCAATCTTCTACGCATGCACAGTCGGCTCTGACAGCGGACCTTGGGCAGAGCCGACTGCACCGGCGCATGGCCATTTTTTTGTGGCCGCTTACACAAGCTCTTGTAGTAACCTGGAATCACTGTGCTGCTATTGAATTCTGTTGTCCTGTTGCAATGTGTCAGGATCTCCTTGTTGCAAACAATATAATCGTAAGATTACAAGACACCAACCTCCGTCGAAGACTAATCTCTTACTAATGCATCATATGTTCTTTCCTAATTTACAAAGAAAATATACACTCACTGGCCACTTTATTAGGTACACCATGCTAGTAACGGGTTGGACCCCCTTTTGCCTTTAGAACTGCCTCAATTCTTCGTGGCATAGATTCAACAAGGTGCTGGAAGCATTCCTCAGAGATTTTGGTCCATATTGACATGATGGCATCACACAGTTGCCGCAGATTTGTTGGCTGCACATCCATGATGCGAATCTCCCGTTCCACCACATCCCAAAGATGCTCTATTGGATTGAGATCTGGTGAGTGTGGAGGCCATTGGAGTACAGTGAACTCATTGTCATGTTCAAGAAACCAGTCTGAGATGATTCCAGCTTTATGACATGGCGCATTATCCTGCTGAAAGTAGCCATCAGATGTTGGGTACATTGTGGTCATAAAGGGATGGACATGGTCAGCAACAATACTCAGGTAGGCTTTGGCGTTGCAACGATGCTCAATTGGTACCAAGGGGCCCAAAGAGTGCCAAGAAAATATTCCCCACACCATGACACCACCACCACCAGCCTGAACCGTTGATACAAGGCAGGATGGATCCATGCTTTCATGTTGTTGACGCCAAATTCTGACCCTACCATCCGAATGTCGCAGCAGAAATCGAGACTCATCAGACCAGGCAACGTTTTTCCAATCTTCAATTGTCCAATTTCGATGAGCTTGTGCAAATTGTAGCCTCAGTTTCCTGTTCTTAGCTGAAAGGAGTGGCACCCGGTGTGGTCTTCTGCTGCTGTAGCCCATCTGCCTCAAAGTTTGACGTACTGTGCGTTCAGAGATGCTCTTCTGGCTACCTTGGTTGTAACGGGTGGCTATTTGAGTCACTGTTGCCTTTCTATCAGCTCGAACCAGTCTGGCCATTCTCCTCTGACCTCTGGCATCAACAACGCATTTCCGCCCACAGAACTGCCACTCACTGGATGTTTTTTCTTTTTCGGACCATTCTCTGTAAACCCTAGAGATGATTGTGCGTGAAAATCCCAGTAGATCAGCAGTTTCTGAAATACTCAGACCAGCCCTTCTGGCACCAACAACCATGCCACGTTCAAAGGCACTCAAATCACCTTTCTTCCCCATACTGATGCTCGGTTTGAACTGCAGGAGATTGTCTTGACCATGTCTACATGCCTAAATGCACTGAGTTGCCGCCATGTGATTGGCTGATTAGAAATTAAGTGTTAACGAGCAGTTGGACAGGTGTACCTAATAAAGTGGCTGGTGAGTGTATGCAACTGGGCAGTGGGGTGATGGTTGACTCTGCAACAAGTAGAATATGACCATTTCTTATTTAGTTTATACAGGATTGGTTGTCAGTATCTATACTTAAAACTTCCTGAGTCATCACCCCTAAAGTGAAGACCCCAAGTGGGTTTCTATTTTATTGATCAACCTCACTCAATCTCCCCCCATGCCAGCATCGATGTACAGCTTCTACAACACAGAACTTGAGACCTTTGGGATTACATTGATGTTTCAATTTAAAATGGGCTCAGACACTATTCTGATATCAGAAAATGTGTTCTCTTAGGGGGCATTCACACTGAGTAACGCCGGGCGTGTATCACAGCCGTTCACGCCGGCATTACGATAGACTGCCGAACACTTCCCATTCACTTCAATGGGAGCGCTCGTAACAGCGGCGTTTACGAGCGCTCCCATTGAAGTGAATGGGAAGTGTTCGGCAGTCTGCCGTAGCGCCGGTGTGTATGGCTGTGATACACGCCCGGCGTTACTCAGTGTGAATGCCCCCTTATACTGGTTCTGAGTTAGCTCAATATGTGCCATATACAGTCCTATGAAAAAGTTTGGGCACCCCTATTAATCTTAATCATTTTTAGTTCTAAATATTTTGGTGTTTGCAACAGCCATTTCAGTTTGATATATCTAATAACTGATGGACACAGTAATATTTCAGGATTGAAATGAGGTTTATTGTACTAACAGAAAATGTGCAATATGCATTAAACCAAAATTTGACCGGTGCAAAAATATGGGCACCTCAACAGAAAAGTGACATTAATATTTAGTACATCCTCCTTTTGCAAAGATAACAGCCTCTAGTTGCTTCCTGTAGCTTTTAATCAGTTCCTGGATCCTGGATGAAGGTATTTTGGACCATTTCTTTCTACAAAACAATTCAAGTTCAGTTAAGTTTGATGGTCGCCGAACATGGACAGCCCGCTCTCAAATGATCTGAAAACAAAGATTGTTCAACATAGTTGCTCAGGGGAAGGATACAAAACGTTGTCTCAGAGATTTAACCTGTCAGTTTCCACTGTGAGGAACATAGTAAGGAGATGGAAGACCACAGGGACAGTTCTTGTTAAGCCCAGAAGTGGCAGGCCAAGAAAAATATCAGAAAGGCAGAGAAGAAGAATGGTGAGAACAGTCAAGGACAATCCACAGACCACCTCCAAAGAGCTGCAGCATCATCTTGCTGCAGATGGTGTCACTGTGCATCAGTCAGCAATACAGCGCACTTTGCACAAGGAGAAGCTGTATGGGAGAGTGATGAGAAAGAAGCCGTTTCTGCACGTACGCCACAAATAGAGTTGCCTGAGGTATGCAAAAGCACATTTGGAGAAGCCAACTTCATTTTGGAAACAAAGATTGAGTTGTTTGGTTATAAAAAAAAGGCGTTATGCATGGCGTCCAAAAAGAAACAGCATTCCAAGAAAAACACTTGCTACCCACTGTAAAATTTGGTGGAGGTTCCATCATGCTTTGGGGCTGTGTGGCCAATGCCGGCATCGGGAATCTTGTTAAAGTTGAGGGTCGCATGGATTCCACTCAGTATCAGCAGATTCTTGAGAATAATGTTCAAGAATCAGTGACGAAGTTGAAGTTACCCCGGGGATGGATATTTCAGCAAGACAATGATCCAAAACACCGCTCCAAATCCTCAGGCATTCATGCAGAGGAACAATTACAATGTTCTGGAATGGCCATCCCAGTCCCCAGACCTGAATATCATTGAACATCTGTGGGATGATTTGAAGCGGGCTGTCCATGCTCGGCGACCATCTAACTTAACTGAACTTGAATTGTTTGTCCAAAATACCTTTATCCAGGATCCAGGAACTGATTAAAAGCTACAAGAAGCGACTAGAGGCTGTTATCTTTGCAAAAGGAGGATCTACTAAATATTAATGTCACTTTTCTGTTGAAGTGCCCATACTTTTGCACCGGTCAAATTTTGGTTGAATGCATATTGCACATTTTCTGTTAGTACAATAAACCTCATTTCAATCCTGAAATATTACTGTGTCCATCAGTTATTAGATATATCACACTGAAATGGCTGTTGCAAATACCAAAATATTTAGAACTAAAAATGATTAAGATTAATAGGGGTGCCCAAACTTTTTCATAGGACTGTATATTGGAGTCTACAAGAGCACTCCAGTATATATATATATATATATATATATATATATATATATATATATTAGAAACCACTTTTATGCTGCATTCACACGGAGTAAACGCTGGCGTTTTTTGTGTGTTTTTTGCACATAGCGCCGCGTTTACGCCGCGTAGCGTCGCGTTAACGCCGCGTATACGCCGCGTTAACGCCGCGCTATTTAGCGGTGGCGTTGCCCGGCGTTAACGCGGCGTATACGCGGCGTTAACGCGACGCTACGCGGCGTAAACGCGGCGCTATGTGCAAAAAACACACAAAAAACGCCAGCGTTTACTCCGTGTGAATGCAGCCTTAGACTTCAATTACATCTATAGGGAAGCCGCTGGTGTTTCCATAGGTAAAATTGCAATGCTGCAATTTCCAAAACTGCTTTGGGTATTTTTCTGCAATTTGTTGATGGTATTCGCTAGAAATTTGCAGGGATTCTAAAATGTAGCAGTTTTTGCAAAAAAACACAGCATATTGTGGAAAAGCAGCTTTTTCAGTTGCAATTGCAGTTTTTGCTGCAGTTTTCAAGCCAAATCCAGTAATTGCTACAAAAAGGAAGCTCTTATACGACTACCTTCTGCTCAACCCACTCCGGGCTTTGGCTAAAAAAAAAACGCACCAAAATCTGCAACAAATCTGCGGGTAACCTTGGTTACGAAGCACTGCTTTAAATCCTTGGCATTGTACCTCTGCTGGACCTCAAGCATGGCTACCATTCCTGGGTCCTAGCATGGCTCCTCTCTCATTTTATAGACCCTAAGGGTAAAATCACACAAGGGTTTTTTGGACCAGATTTTGAGGCAGAGGCTGCCTCAGAATCTGGTCCAAAAAACAGCTAGCCGCATTCCGCTCCAGATTAGGCACAAATGAATGGGCCTAGTCGGGAGTGTTTGCGACACGGACTCTGCGACAGATTCCACTGCGGAATCTGCGTGAAGAAAGGGCATGTTGCTTCTTTTTTCCGCGAGCAGGAACAAACCGCTCGCGGAAAAAGGAACCCATTGAATTTGATGGGAGGCGCTTTTTTAGCCAGATTTTGACTCGGATTCCGCACCAAAATCTGGCCCAAAAAACCCCGTGTGAACCCGGCCTAACATGGCTCCCCCTTCCATTTCCCCCTTCACTGCTAACCTTGACCACACTTGCTGCCATTTCTTAGGCCAAAATCTGAACTCTATACCTCACCTGTAACTCATCCAAGAAAGCTCATTTTGGTGTTGGGCATACATAACAGCCTTTCTTTTTGTGGGCCATTTCCTGAGCTAGTCCTGGAAAAATTGTTGTCATGTATGTCATGTATGTATGGCAGTTACAGATTGCAGTCGCCATCGTTGAGCAGTCATACTGGTGACTTTTCTCTCCAGTTGTTCTTTACAAGTCTCTTTTTCAAGTCCAGTATTGCAGCACATAGCTGCGCCCATATTGGTCCAACAGTGTATATAAATCCAATGTGTAAACTTTTGAAAGGAGTTTCCAGCATAGAATTGGCATGCACAATATTAGATGCAGGTGATTTTGATGTTATTGCAGGTCAGTGTATGCGTATAAAAGGAAAACTGTCTTGGACCTTTGGCATACTAAATCCCATGTGGATCCTTATGGACCACTAGTTTAATGTCCTAAATAGTCCTCTTCTAAAACAGTCTGTGGCATCAATTAAAAACCAAAAACCTTAAGGCGGAGGCCCTACATTGCGCAAAAGGCGCAGAAACAAAAGCGCCATTTTACAGTTCCTGCAAAGTGGATGGAATTCTAGTGAATCGCATGCCCACAATGAGAGAAAATAAACGTAGCGGACACAATGCGATTTCCAGCACTGTTGCGGTATTGTAAATCATAGCATGTCAATTATACCTATGAAAATGCTGGTGGTTTCAAGATAGGTATATTTGAAGAAGAAGGTTCACAGAGGAAACCTCTGCAGATTTTCGGTGAAAAGCGCTGTGTGAAAACCCATGATGCATTTTACCACAGTGCTCTTTTGCTGTAGGACGTTATGTGGAGCCTTAGCCTATTAATAACTTAGATATTAGTCAGATGAGTCTTTGATGCTCTCAATGGCTGTGCTGTCACTCCCTGAAGTTGGAGAAGTAAACCTTGGCCCCATAGTTTACACAGGGGCATGTAACCACACTCCCAGGCTTCAGGAGTAGCAGGCTCCAGGTAAGTGTAGACTTATTTTTTTCTATTATGGCCACTGACATTAAGTTCACACTAGGATTGTGGTCATTCAGATCCACTAGGAGACCCGATTGATAAAGAGCTGGACCGCTAAAATAGCAGTTACACATGGACACCGACAGACCGCACTGTTTATAATGTAAAAAAGTTTTTCAAACTGGAAGCAGCTGAGAGAAAGTTCTCCATGCAGGACTTCTCTCCAACAATATTCGGCAGTTTCTGCAAATGAGTCTCCAATGGAGACTCCAGCACAGATTTGAACTGAGCCTCAATGTCACATAGTCATCAATCCATAAGTACTTGAGGTTGGTTTAATGTCCTAAAAGGATCTCCTTATTAATTCATTTATTTTTTGCTTTTATGTACATGACATGACTATGGGAAAAATATGAAAATGTGTTTCCCAGGAGGTAAATAGGGAAACACTGCCTCTGTATGATGCCCTCTATGGGAAGCTCCCTTGAACATCATGCCTGACTTTCCAACAAGCCTTTAATTGCAATCCCGCATCATTGCATAATCATAATCCCCACAGTGGAGCAAAAAGGGCTTTATAAGACTCCACACACCTATATGGTGGTCTCTCCCTAATGAAGTTCAATGGTTTAATTTCCTGCTTAGGCTTAAACTGTGATCCACCACTAGAGGGCACTGAAGGTTTTATTTATGTGTGTATCGTCTAATAATAGAGATGAGCGAACAGTGTTCTATCGAACACATGTTCGATCGGATATCAGGGTGTTCGCCATGTTCGAATCGAATCGAACACCACGTGGTAAAGTGCGCCAAAATTCGATTCCCCTCCCACCTTCCCTGGCGCCTTTTTTGCACCAATAACAGCGCTGGGGAGGTGGGACAGGAACTACGACACTGGGGGCATTGAAAAAAATTGGAAAAAGTCATTGGCTGCCGAAATCAGGTGACCTCCATTTTAGACGAATAGTGGATTTCAAATCCGGGTCATATGAGAATGTGAACTTTGTGACTATGAGACAGGGATAGCTGTACAGGCAGGGATAGCTAGGGATAACCTTTATTTAGGGGGGAATGTTATTAAAAATAACTTTTTGGGGCTCTATCGGGTGTGTAATTGTGATTTTTGTGAGATAAACTTTTTCCCATAGGGATGCATTGGCCAGCGCTGATTGGCCGAATTCCGTACTCTGGCCAATCAGTGCTGGCCAATGCATTCTATTAGCTTGATGAAGCAGAGTGTGCACAAGGGTTCAAGCGCACCCTCGGCTCTGATGTAGCAGAGCCGAGGCTGCACAAGGGTTCAAGCGCACCCTCGGCTCTGATGTAGGAGAGCCGAGGGTGCACTTGAACCCTTGTGCACCCTCAGCTCTGCTACATCAGAGCCGAGGGTGCGCTTGAACCCTTGTGCACACTCTGCTTCATCAAGCTAATAGAATGCATTGGCCAGCGCTGATTGGCCAATGTATTCTATTAGCCTGATGAAGTAGAGCTGAATGTGTGTGCTAAGCACACACATTCAGCTCTACTTCATCGGGCTAATAGAATGCATTGGCCAGCGCTGATTGGCCAGAGTACGGAACTCGACCAATCAGCGCTGGCTCTGCTGGAGGAGGCGGAGTCTAAGATCGCTCCACACCAGTCTCCATTCAGGTCCGACCTTAGACTCCGCCTCCTCCGGCAGAGCCAGCGCTGATTGGCCGAAGGCTGGCCAATGCATTCCTATGCGAATGCAGAGACTTAGCAGTGCTGAGTCAGTTTTGCTCAACTACACATCTGATGCACACTCGGCACTGCTACATCAGATGTAGCAATCTGATGTAGCAGAGCCGAGGGTGCACTAGAACCCCTGTGCAAACTCAGTTCACGCTAATAGAATGCATTGGCCAGCGCTGATTGGCCAATGCATTCTATTAGCCCGATGAAGTAGAGCTGAATGTGTGTGCTAAGCACACACATTCAGCACTGCTTCATCACGCCAATACAATGCATTAGCCAGTGCTGATTGGCCAGAGTACGGAATTCGGCCAATCAGCGCTGGCTCTGCTGGAGGAGGCGGAGTCTAAGATCGCTCCACACCAGTCTCCATTCAGGTCCGACCTTAGACTCCGCCTCCTCCAGCAGAGCCAGCGCTGATTGGCCGAATTCCGTACTCTGGCCAATCAGCACTGGCTAATGCATTGTATTGGCTTGATGAAGCAGTGCTGAATGTGTGTGCTTAGCACACACATTCAGCTCTACTTCATCGGGCTAATAGAATGCATTGGCCAATCAGCGCTGGCCAATGCATTCTATTAGCGTGAACTGAGTTTGCACAGGGGTTCTAGTGCACCCTCGGCTCTGCTACATCAGATTGCTACATCTGATGTAGCAGTGCCGAGTGTGCATCAGATGTGTAGTTGAGCAAAACTGACTCAGCACTGCTAAGTCTGCATTCGCATAGGAATGCATTGGCCAGCCTTCGGCCAATCAGCGCTGGCTCTGCCGGAGGAGGCGGAGTCTAAGGTCGGACCTGAATGGAGACTGGTGTGGAGCGATCTTAGACTCCGCCTCCTCCAGCAGAGCCAGCGCTGATTGGCCGAATTCCGTACTCTGGCCAATCAGCACTGGCTAATGCATTGTATTGGCTTGATGAAGCAGTGCTGAATGTGTCTGCTTAGCACACACATTCAGCTCTACTTCATCGGGCTAATAGAATGCATTGGCCAGCGCTGATTGGCCGAATTCCGTACTCTGGCCAATCAGCACTGGCTAATGCATTGTATTGGCTTGATGAAGCAGTGCTGAATGTGTGTGCTTAGCACACACATTCAGCTCTACTTCATCGGGCTAATAGAATGCATTGGCCAATCAGCGCTGGCCAATGCATTCTATTAGCGTGAACTGAGTTTGCACAGGGGTTCTAGTGCACCCTCGGCTCTGCTACATCAGATTGCTACATCTGATGTAGCAGTGCCGAGTGTGCATCAGATGTGTAGTTGAGCAAAACTGACTCAGCACTGCTAAGTCTGCATTCGCATAGGAATGCATTGGCCAGCCTTCGGCCAATCAGCGCTGGCTCTGCCGGAGGAGGCGGAGTCTAAGGTCGGACCTGAATGGAGACTGGTGTGGAGCGATCTTAGACTCCGCCTCCTCCAGCAGAGCCAGCGCTGATTGGCCGAATTCCGTACTCTGGCCAATCAGCACTGGCTAATGCATTGTATTGGCTTGATGAAGCAGTGCTGAATGTGTGTGCTTAGCACACACATTCAGCTCTGCTTCATCGGGCTAATAGAATGCATTGGCCAATCAGCGCTGGCCAATGCATTCTATTAGCGTGAACTGAGTTTGCACAGGGGTTCTAGTGCACCCTCGGCTCTGCTACATCAGATTGCTACATCTGATGTAGCAGTGCCGAGTGTGCATCAGATGTGTAGTTGAGCAAAACTGACTCAGCACTGCTAAGTCTGCATTCGCATAGGAATGCATTGGCCAGCCTTCGGCCAATCAGCGCTGGCTCTGCCGGAGGAGGCGGAGTCTAAGGTCGGACCTGAATGGAGACTGGTGTGGAGCTATCTTAGACTCCGCCTCCTCCAGCAGAGCCAGCGCTGATTGGTCGAGTTCCGTACTCTGGCCAATCAGCACTGGCCAATGCATTTCTATGGGGAAAAGTTAGCTTGCGAAAATCGCAAACTGACAGGGATTTCCATGAAATAAAGTGACTTTTATGCCCCCAGACATGCTTCCCCTGCTGTCCCAGTGTCATTCCAGGGTGTTGGTATCATTTCCTGGGGTGTCATAGTGGACTTGGTGACCCTCCAGACACGAATTTGGGTTTCCCCCTTAACGAGTTTATGTTCCCCATAGACTATAATGGGGTTCGAAACCCATTCGAACACTCGAACAGTGAGCGGCTGTTCGAATCGAATTTCGAACCTCGAACATTTTAGTGTTCGCTCATCTCTATCTAATAATACAGAAGCTGCAACGTGATTAAATGTTATTGATTTTTTAGTGACTTACCATAAATCAGAAAGAGAAATTGTAACAATTTTATATATGGTTCTAAACGGATTGGTGATAAAATTTATATATAGATAGATAGATAGATAGATAGATAGATAGATACTGTATATATATTTTATTGGTATTTCCTACTAAACACAGTGTGAAAACATTGAACAACTATAATGGGTATATAACAGTTAAATATTATTGGACGAGCAATTAGTTAAGGAGTGGATCAAGATAGAGAAAAAGTTATTTTTAGCACCTGGCCATTTTATGTAGCAGTTGAAAAACAATAATAACCAGTAACATTAAATGTTCCAATAATTGCAGCACAGCTCAAATCCTGCTTATCTAGTGTCTAATACAGCTAGAGGTATGGAAAGGCATTTCCTTAAAGAGGACCTTTCATCAGATTGGGCACATGCGGTTTTATATACCGCTAGAAAGCTGACAGTGCCCTGAATTCAGCGTACTGTTGGCTTTCACGATCTGTGCCCCCGCTGAAGAGCTATCAGTGCTGATCAGTGCTGGTACCGTAGCTCTTCACCGTACTATGGACGAGTACTGTGAGGAGAAGTGTAATGTCCCATAATGGCCATTATTTCTGTGTACTTTGGGCCTTCGTGTGCCACTGGCCAATGCTCTGCATAAGGATATTAATCAGTGTTATCACCTTAAATAATAGTGTGCAATGGCTTCATATTGGCATTACATTATACTACATTAGCTCACATTAGATTTATTGTGTTGCTGCCACCTAATGACCAAAATGACACATTGATCTGTCTGCATGAATATTGGTTTATTCCTTGCTAGTAATGGTACGTGCCAAAAGTCTGTCACATGATCCTTCCAGCCAATGGCATCTGCTGATGCCTCTAAAGTTTTTAGAACTTGCTAGATTTGCACCCTTTCCTCCTAGGAGAGAGTGTGGTTCCTTCAGTAAGGAGAGGGGCCTGTGCTAAGACAGAACAACATCACCTCATCATGTCTCCCCTCAGGAGATGAACCCCTCATACTTCTACTCTGCACCTCCACTGCATTGTTCAGCTGCCAAGTCTTCTCCAGTAGTCCTAGCTGAGGTGCTTGTCAAAGAGGTTGTATCCAAAGGTCAAGCCTAGCCAAATCTGCTAACCCCTGATCCTGAGGACAACCTGTGCTGGATTGCTGCTGTGTATAGAAGTCCTTTGTGATTCCTTATAAGACTTAGACAAGCTTTTCTCCTGTCATCCAGTCCACGCCAGAAGAGCATCTTCTTCTCACAGGTATGAGCCAGAGGGAATAATCCTACAGTGTTAGCCAAAAGTATTGGCACCCCTGCAATTCTGTCAGATAATACTCATTTTCTTCCAGAAAATGATTGCAATCACAAATTCTTTGGTATTATTATCTTCATTTAATTTGTCTTCAATGGAAAACCACAAAAAGAATTGTCAAAAAGCCAAATTGGATTGGATATAATTCCACACCAAACATAAAAAGGGGGTGGACAAAAGTATTGGCACAGTTTGAAAAATCATGTGATGCTTCTCTAATTTGTGTAATTAACAGCACCTGTTACTTACCTGAGGCACCTAACAGGTGGTGGCAATAACTAAATCACACTTTCAGCCAGTTGAAATGGATTAAAGTTGACTCAACCTCTGTCCTGTGTGCTTGTGTGACCACATTGAGCATGGAAAAAAGAAAGAAGACCAAAGAACTGTCTGAGGACTTGAGAAGCAAAATTGTGAGGAAGTATGAGCAATCTCAAGGCTACAAGTCCATCTCCAAAGACCTGAATGTTCCTGTGTCTACCGTGCACAGTGTCATCAAGAAGTTTAAAGCCCATGGCACTGTGGCTAACCTCCCTACATGTGGACGGAAAAGAAAAATTGACGAGAGATTTCAACGCAAGATAGTGTGGATGGTGGCTAAAGAACCTCGACTAACATCCAAACAAGTTCAAGCTGCCCTGCAGTCCGAGGGTACAACAGTGTCAACCCGTACTATCTGTCGGCGTCTGAATGAAAAGGGACTGTATGGTAGGATACCTAGGAAGACCCCACTTCTTACCCAGAGACATAAAAAAGCCAGGCTGGAGTTTGCCAAAACTTACCTGAGAAAGCCAAAAATGTTTTGGAAAAATGTTCTCTGGTCAGATGAGACAAAAGTAGAGCTTTTTGGGAAAAGGCATCAACATAGAGTTTACAGGAAAAAAAAAGAGGCCTTCAAAGAAAAGAACACGGTCCTTACAGTCAAACATGGCGGAGGTTCCCTGATGTTTTGGGGTTGCTTTGCTGCCTCTGGCACTGGACTGCTTGACCGTGTGCATGGCATTATGAAGTCTGAAGACTACCAACAAATTTTGCAGCATAATGTAGGGCCCAGTGTGAGAAAGCTGGGTCTCCCTCAGAGGTCATGGGTCTTCCAGCAGGACAATGACCCAAAACACACTTCAAAAAGCACTAGAAAATGGTTTGAGAGAAAGCACTGGAGACTTCTAAAGTGGCCAGCAATGAGTCCAGACCTGAATCCCATAGAACACCTGTGGAGAGATCTCAAAATGGCAGTTTGGAGAAGGCCCCCTTCACATCTCAGGGACCTGGAGAAGTTTGCCAAAGAAGAATGGTCTAAAATTCCAGCAGAGCACTGTAAGAAACTCATTGATGGTTACCGGAAGCGGTTGTTCGCAGTTATTTTGTCTAAAGGTTGTGCTACCAAGTATTAGGCTGAGGGTGACAATACTTTTGTCCGGCCCATTTTTGGAGTTTTGTGTAAAATGATCAATGATTTGACTATTTTTTCATTCTCTTTTGTGTTTTTTCATTGCAAACAAAATAAATGAAGATACAGTCCTATGAAAAAGTTTGGGCACCCCTATTAATCTTAATCATTTTTAGTTCTAAATATTTTGGTGTTTGCAACAGCCATTACAGTTTGATATATCTAATAACTGATAGACACAGTAATATTTCAGGATTGAAATGAGGTTTATTGTACTAACATAAAATGTGCAATATGCATTAAACCAAAATATGACCGGTGCAAAAGTATGGGCACCTCAACAGAAAAGTGACATTAATATTTAGTAGATCCTCCTTTTGCAAAGATAACAGCCTCTAGTCGCTTCCTGTAGTTTTTAATCAGTTCCTGGATGAAGGTATTTTGGACCATTCCTCTTTACAAAACAATTCAAGTTCAGTTCAGTTTGATGGTCGCCGAGTATGGACAGCCCGCTCTCAAATGATCTGAAAACAAAGATTGTTCAACATAGTTGTTCAGGGGAAGGATACAAAAAGTTGTCTCAGAGATTTAACCTGTCAGTTTCCACTGTGAGGAACATAGTAAGGAAATGGAAGACCACAGGGACAGTTCTTGTTAAGCCCAGAAGTGGCAGGTCAAGAAAAATATCAGAAAGGCAGAGAAGAAGAATGGTGAGAACAGTCAAGGACAATCCACAGACCACCTACAAAGAGCTGCAGCATTATCTTGCTGCAGATGGTGTCACTGTGCATCGCTCAACAATACAGCGCACTTTGCACAAGGGGAAGCTGTATGGGAGACTGATGAGAAAGAAGCCGTTTCTGCAAGCACGCCACAAACAGAGTCGCCTGAGGTATGCAAAAGCACATTTGGACAAGCCAGCTTCATTTTGGAAGAAGGTCCTGTGGACTGATGAAACAAAGATTGAGTTGTTTGGTCATACAAAAAGGCGTTATGCATGGAGTCCAAAAAAAACTGCATTCCAAGAAAAACACTTGCTACCCACTGTAAAATTTGGTGGAGGTTCCATCATGCTTTGGGGCTGTGTGGCCAATGCCGGCATTGGGAATCTTGTTAAAGTTGAGGGTCACATGGATTCCACTCAGTATCAGCAGATTCTTGAGAATAACGTTCAAGAATCAGTGACGAAGTTGAAGTTACGCCGGGGATGGATATTTCAGCAAGACAATGATCCAAAACACCGCTCCAAATCCTCAGGCATTCATGCAGAGGAACAATTACAATGTTCTGGAATGGCCATCCCAGTCCCCAGACCTGAATATCATTGAACATCTGTGGGATGATTAGAAGCGGGCTGTCCATGCTCGGCGACCATCTAACTTAACTGAACTTGAATTGTTCTGTAAAGAGGAATGGTCCAAAATCCCTTCATCCAGGATCCAGGAACTGATTAAAAGCTACAGGAAGCGACTAGAGGCTGTTATCTGTGCAAAAGGAGGATCTACGAAATATTAATGTCACTTTTCTGTTGAGGTGCCCATACTTTTGCACCGGTCAAATTTTGGTTTAATGCATATTGCACATTTTCTGTTAGTACAATAAACCTCATTTCAATCCTGAAATATTACTGTGTCCATCAGTTATTAGATATATCAAACTGAAATGGCTGTTGCAAATACCAAAATATTTAGAACTAAAAATGATTAAGATTAATAGGGGTGCCCAAACTTTTTCATAGGACTGTATTAATACCAAAGAGTTTGTTCTTGCAATCATTTTCTGGAAGAAAACGAGTATTATCTGACAGAATTGCAGGGGTGCCGATACTTTTGCCCAACACTGTACAGTTCCCCTTTGCATGCTCCAGGCCTTTAATGGTTCTGTCAGCCTGAGCACTATACAGTATATTTCCACGTGTGTATAGCTACATTTCCACGCTGAGCCAAGGTGTGAAGGCTCTTTCTAGGCAGTAGTCTTGTTACTTGGACTGTGTATGTTTTATAAGTCATCACCCATAGCAACCAAGTAAATTGCCTGCTCCAAGCAGAAGTTACTATAGGAGAGTGTGAACAGACTATTGCACGTATCTTCCATTTCTGTACCACTGACTGGGCTTACATCTGAAGTGACTTTTAATATGTAAATCTATATCTTGATTACCATTGTTTAATGCACAATCCTTCAGTAAAGAACTGTTACCTGGTTTACTCCAAGCTTGTGTCCAGAAGTCAGTTGCCTGCACATTGCAGACGGGTATTCCAGAGGAATCTAGGGTTGTGGGACACCAGAAACACTAGGGCTGCATATATTTTGCCACGTGACCCTACATACCCAGTGAGCCTAAACAGTGTTACCCCTGGTTACCACAGAGGGAGGGGGCGTTCCTCACCGCTCTCACAGTACAGCGCAATAGGAGTTACTGTGAGGAAGTGCGTTCCTTACTGACTGTCAGAAACGCTCTGTTGATGGTGAAGAGCTACGGTACCAGCACTGATAGATCTTCAGCGGGGGCACAGAACGGGAAAGCCAACAGTGCGCCTGACACTAGAATGATAAAATAATGAATTTATTAGAAACTAATTAAGGCCAGGACCCCATGTGGAGTAAACACCGTGGACAAAAATGCGGTGTACTTATAGTCACAGCAAAATGGATGGGATTCTAACGAATCCCATCCCTACTTTGCGTTATAATATGAGCGGCGGACATGTGGCGATTTCCAAAACTGTCATAATAACCTTAAAGGGGTTTACTAACTAGACAATCTGTTCCCAAAAATAAATGGCTCACCTATCAACCTTGTATTATTGCCAAAGAACATGTAATGTTACATATGAACCATTGAAATTAATAGGCAATCATATTAAGTCTCTTGTTTTACTCACTAAGGGCTCGTTCACATCTGCACCTGGTCTCCGTTCTGCAGGTTTCCGTTTCCTGCACAAAACAGAGGCAGGATACGGAAACCTGCAGGACTCTTTCAAACCCATTCATTTTTTAAAAAAAATCGGACACAGAGTCGGACATGCAGTACTCTGTGTCTGATTTAAAAAAAAAAACAGTTTCGTGGCGGAGAGCATAAAACACTCACCACCACTCACGGCCGGACCCGGTCTGACAGGTTTCCGTCTTCTGCATGCAGAAGACGGAAACCACAGAATGGACTGCAGAACGCTAGTGTGAACCTAGCGTAATCAGGGACACTCATCTCTGTGATGTACAAATGTCCATCAAAGTTAATTATTACAATGGCACCAAGTGTCCTTTCTAAACCTTCATATTTCTAATCCTAATTTTATAAATAACTGTTGACACCTATGAAATTTTTCCAGAAAAAGAAGTATTTCTCTCAGAAAAGTATTGAAATTACTGTAAGACGATGGCTGGTCAGGCAATGGAGGGGGTGTACATCTCACCCAGACTACTCAGGTGGGTGAGATGAGAAAACTCCAGGAATGTTTGTTCTCAGCAGACAACTTTCGTCTGCTGAGAATTTTGGTCAGTACTGGGCTGGATTTTTAGGAATGGCAGGTAGGTTGGTAGAGGACCTGTCATTCCACACCCCCCTCCAGTCCACACTTTGGGGATGTTCCGGCAGCGACTCAGCTGCAGAGAGTCTCCTCATCAAGGAGGCTTAAGAAGCCAGCTCCATCAGCAACACTTTGGCAGAGCTTGGCTGGAGAGCCAAACAAAGAGGTCATATTTTTGGAGCTGTGTCCTGTATGATTCTACTGGCTTTTTGACTTCTGTTATTCTAGGTGAGGTAACCTATTCTATGTTTAGTTAGAGCCTAGCCTGACAAAATTACTGGCATTCTCAACTTAATAATTGGTAAACCACAGACCGGGTCCGATGGAGAGCGTTTTATGCTCTCCGCCGCGAAACCGTTTTTTTAAAATCCATACGCAGAGTACTGCATGTCCGACTCTGTGTCCGGATTTTAAAAAAACGGTTTCGCGGCGGAGAGCATAAAGTGCTCACCGCCGCTCACGGCCGGACAGCTTTCTCACCCATTCAAATGAATGGGTGAGAGAGTCCTGCAGCTTTCTGTATCTTGCCTCTGTTTTGTGCAGGAAATGGAAACCTGCAGAACGGAGACCGTGTGCAGATGTGAACGAGCCCTTACATCTGCCAACTGGAATTTTGGACCATTCTTTTTGCAAACTGTTCCAGGTCTCTCCTATGTGAAGGGTGACTTCTCCCAACAGCATTTTTAAGATCTCTCCACAGGTGTTCAATGGGATTTAGATCTGGACTCATTGCTGGCCACTTCAGAACAGTCCAGTGCTTTGTTTCAGAAGAACTCTGGATGCTTTTCAAAGTATGTTTGGGATCATTCTCCATGACCTTGGACAAAAACCCAGCTTTTTGACACTGGGCCCTACATTGAGACCAAAAATCCTTTGGCACTCTTTAGATTTCGTAATGCCTTGCACACAGTCATGGCACCCAGTGCCAGAGGCAGCAAAGAAACCCCAAATCATCTTTGAATGCCCACCATATTTCACTTTTGGTATTGCGTTCTTTTCTTTGAAGACCTCATAACATTTTCAGTAAACAGTTGAATAACGTGCATTATCACAAAGCTCTATCTTGTCAGTGCCAGACAATTGTAAGAAAAGATGCTCAAGAATCAATCCATATTTTATTATTATATTATATTATATTTTATGTAAGTATTTCCTAAAATATATATGTCAGGAGTGCTGAGGGGGGGGGGTTGTTAATAAATAACACAGTATTAAAACATGGGTTGAAACAAGTCCATCATAGTTCAACTGTTTCAACTGTTTTATACTTGCAAGCTCAACATCCAGGGATCCATCTACATCTGCATTAAAACCCACGTAAATATCTAAACCTTTTTTAAAGTTCACCACAATTTCTGCTATTACTAAATTCTGGGTGAGAATGTTCCATTATTTTATGGTTCAGAAAGTAAAGTAATGCTGCTGGACTTTGAGACAAAATTGTACTTTCTTTAATGTAAGCAGTGATTTTGTGTTCTTTGTTCAATCCATTGAACAAATAATTTATTGCATTAGGTTTTCTAAAGATCATTTACTTATTCATATAAAGATATTATATCCCACTCAGCCTTCTCTAAATCCATTTTGATAGGTTATCTAAGAATAGATAAACTATCTTCATAAGTGAGATCATCCATACCACATACAGTATTAACTTTGATGCATTTCTTTGAACTCTCTTGAGCTCTCTGATCAGTGGCGTAATGATTGTGGTCACAGTTGGAGATGGCTGGAGTCCCCGACCACCATTATAGCAGGCGGGGAAATCTTGGTTCCTCAACCACTATATGTATTGTTAATGGAAAGGGGCCTAGTATGTTGCTGGGCTCCTTTACAATAGATGCCAGCCTTTCCAATAGATGCAATCCCAGGAGAGGTGACAAAAATAACTAATACTTATACTAATCTCTCCTGGGCTTCTGACGACTCTAAGTACCTATCTGGGGCCACGTGTCTGCTGATGTCTGGGACACGTCACATCAGTCACAGGCAGAAGAGGATTGAAGAAGATAATTAAGAGAGCCGGACAGAGCAAGGATGCCAAGGAGAGGCAAGGTGACTACAAGTATTTGTTATTTTTAATCACTTCCCTTGGGTCTAAACTAATTATACTCTGGGGCCTGAGGAGCCCCCTGAGTATACTAATAGCACCAAAGTGGAGGGGGTTTACATGAAGCAGTTCTAGCAGGGCTCTCGGGAGCATTTTATACTGTGTGCAGCCACTGTGGGGAGTATATTACACTGTGTGGGAGCCACTGTGGAGCATATTATACTGTGTGGAGGCCACTGTGGAGCATATTATACTGTGTGGAGGCCACTGTGGAGCATATTATACTGTGTTAGAGCCACTGTGGATCATTGCATGGTGATTATAAAATCACCACGTGGCCCTGGGTTTTTGACCCCCAATGATCTCTTACATCTCTTAGACCGCTAGGACCGTGCAGATCAGTTGTTTCCCACAGCAGGCAGCTCCCAGTATTGTTTAGATGCTGGGTGCTGTGCTGCTCACTCACCATATTCTTGATAACTGGATTTGTGCGTAATAAATCTGTATCCCTTTCAAGAATCTGAGATACCACTCAAGACATAAGTGTGAGGGGAAAGTCAAATGGAATGTCACACAGACATCAGTTGCTGGCCAAAAATGGACATAACATGGCAATTAATCACGTAGCTTACCGTATTTTTCAGACTATAAGACGCACCTAGGTTTTAGAGGAGGAAAATAGGGAAAAAAAATTTTGAAGCAAAAACTGGTAAAATATTTAATGTATGGGAGTTGTAGTTTTGCAACAGCTGCAAGGCCACATTGACAGGTGACCCTGCAGCTGTACGGGGATGCATAGAGTGTTTTTTTTTGCGGGTCCAGAAGTACTTTTTAGTTATACCATTTTGGGGAATATCTATTGCTTAGATCACCTTTTATTGAAAAAAAAAACCGGTGGTTTATGATATATGATTTTCTACTTTTATATATATATTCTAGGGACAGGAGGTGATTTAGAACTTTTATTTATTTCATATTTTTATTATATATTTTTAAAGCTTTTTTTTTTTTACTATTTTATTCCCCCCCCCCCCCCCTCCCTGGGGCTTGAGCCTGCGGTCGCTTGATTGCAAGTCCCATAGACGGCAATACAACTGTATTGCCGTCTATGGGACATTCTGTATATTAGTATTACGGCTGGTCATAGACCCTGCCGCAATACTAATATAGCCGTGACAGGCCTGGGAGCCTCATTAGGCTCCCGGCTGTCACCCGAACAGGTCGGCTCCTGCAATATCGCCACGCAGGAGCCGGCCTGCAACTTTACAGGTATGGGGCCGGTGGGGACCGGCCCCGGGGGAGAAGGGGCCGCTGATACTGACCCGGCATCCGCTGTACTAGAGAGGCGGATGCCGGGGAGGGATAGACGCCGGGGCCTGAGACATCGCTGCCCTGCCCTGCATGAAGCCAGCGGTGGGGGGACGGAGGAGCGGAATAGCATCACTCCTCCCGCTGCTGGCTTCATGCAGGGCAGAGGAGCGCAGCGATGTTGCAGGCCCCGGCACCTGTAATGGCGTCTATCACTTGCCGGCTTCCGCCTCTCTATTACAGCGGATGCCAGGCGCCACATTCGGCCTATAAGACGCACCCTTCTTTCCCCCCCCAAATTTGGGGGGGAAAAAGTGCGTCTTATAGTCCGAAAAATACGGTATCTCTTTTTGCTGCTGAGTGCACAGCTCAGTCATCATACTTTTATTAGTGACTGGTATTGCAGCATCCCAGAAGGCTTCTGCTTCATGTGTTTGTCTATTGTGCTTCTGGGCTATGTTGGTATGTCCCGTCCTTTATGCTATATGTCATTGTGTGCATCTGTCCCTTTGTTTTCCCCCTGCACTATGCAAATCCTTGTCTTGGTTCAGCCCTGGCCTATCACAAGCCACTGGGCAGGTTGTAGAAAACCTGTCTCCAAGGTGACCCTTGGTCTGGATATTCGGTGTAGAGCTGTTGTTGAAAGAGAACAGAGCTTCCCTGCACCCCAACTGGACTCTGGGCCAACGGTTGGCCTGTACAACCCCAAGGAGGACCTGGACTTTTGTCAGCCGTGACAGGAGGAACTATGGAGGACTCTGACAGAAGGAACCTATTTGGGCCTAGTATCCAGATACTCAGATTCCTGTCAGAGCTCCCTGTTCTACTACTAGCCCAAATATCCTTGGGTGGGAGTGGCATGAGAGGAAGAGTAGTGGAAAATTGCATTACAACCCCCATTGTCAAGCTGCTGTTTTCCCTCTGTTCAGGTGTGTGCAAATAAACTGTTACCTGTTTTCACTGCACTTCTGGACTCCTGAGTCATGCCTGAATTACCATCAGGGCCCTTCTGAACACCATCACACCGGCTCTCGCATGAAGAAGTGCTCCGGGGAAAATACTACTAATACCACTACCATCTGGTGGAGCTGCAGGACCCCCCCCCCCCCCCTTGACTGTGTCTGGCCCTGGAGTGGGATTTGGGGGTATTTGGAGTGTTCTTGGCCTAGCAGGTGGCACAGCCAACGCTACTACTATTCCGATTTTCCAGTTAACTCCACTGGGTTGCTGCATTATGAGTACTGATGTTGTGTTCTGCACTTGATTGGAACATAGGCTGTAGTACTATATTCCATCTATTGAAAGCATAACAAGTGAGTACTGCAACTCGCACAATCACAGGGGAAATAGCTGATCTGTGGTATTCCCCTGTGGTGCTTCTACCAAGCTAACTTCCCCACAGTGGTCATAATATGCCGTATGGGTATACGATGGGGCTTGAAATGCATGGAGCGCTATTTGGCTTTTGGGGGGGCAGATTTTGCTGGATTAGATTTTGGGTGCCATATCACCATATCTAGGGTGCCATATCTAGGGTGCCATCGGGTGCCATATCTACTTGCAGAGCAACTAGAGTACCAAAACACTGGAAACCCCCAAAAGTGACCCCATTTTGGAAACTACACCCCTCATAGAACATATAAGGGGGTATATTGAGCAGTTTGACCCTACAGCTGTTATACAGATTTTATTAACCGGTTAAGGACCGGGCCCGAAAGTATGTTAAAGACCAGGCCTTTTTTTTCAAAACTGACATGTCACTTTAAATGGCAATAACTTTGAGACGCTTTAACTTACACAAGTGATTTTGAGATTGTTTTTTTTAGTAACACATTATACTTCATGTTAGTGGTAAACACTAATCAATATTTTTTTTTTTTTTTTAAACTAGGAAATTTGATGGAAATTTTAAAAAAATTGCAATTTTTCACAAAATGTGAAATTCTCTACTTTTCAGGCAGATAGTTATACCATCCAAATACATAAATAAATATTATCTCCCATATCTCTGCTTTATATCGGCATCATCTTTTGATTGTCTTTTAATTTATTTTGGACGTCACAAGGCTTACAAGTGTAACAGCGATTTTCCAGATTTACAAGAAAATTCCCCAAACCAATTTTTTAGGGACCACTTCAGTTCTGAAAGTAGATATAAAGGCCTATATAATAGAAACCCCCATAAATCACCCCATTTTCAAAACTGCACCCCTCAAATTATTCAAAACAGCGTTTGGGATGTTTGTTAACCCTTTAAGCATTTCATAAGAATAAAAATAATATGGAGGTGAAATTTAGACATTTCATTTTTTTTCACTAATACATTCATTTAGACCTAAAATTAACACAATCAAAAAGGGTTAAAGGAGAAAATGCATCTGAGGGTGCATTCACACTGAGTAAACGCTAGCTTATTCTGAACGTAAAACATGTTCAGAATAAGCGGCGTCTAAAGCAGCTCCATTCATTTCTATGGGAGCGGGGATACGAGCGCTCCCCATAGAAATGAATGGGCTGCTTCTTTCACTCCGTGCAGTCCCATTGAAGTGAATGGGGAGTGCCGGCGTGTACGCTCCGGCATGAGCAGAGCTTGCCGTATACGCCGGCACTCCCCATTCACTTCAATGGGACTGCACGGAGTGAAAGAAGCAGCCCATTCATTTCTATGGGGAGCGCTCGTATCCCCGCTCCCATAGAAATGAATGGAGCTGCTTTAGACGCCGCTTATTCTGAACGTGTTTTACGTTCAGAATAAGCTAGCGTTTACTCAGTGTGAATTCACCCTGACAGTTTATTGTGCAATTTCTCCCGTGCACAGAAATACCCCACATGTGGGTGTAAACTGATTTTTGGGCACACGGCAGTGCATGGAAGGGAATGAGTGACACAGGGTGTTTGAACAGCAGATTTTGCTGGAATAATTTTCAGGCACCATGCCTCATTTGCAGAGACCCTAGAGTACCAAAACAATGGAAACCCCCCAAAAGTGACCCCATTTTAGAATCCACACCCCTCACAGAATTCATCAAGGGGTATAGTCAGCATTTTGACCCTACAGTTGTTTCACAGATTTTACTAACATTGGGATGTGTAAATGAAAAATTACTAAAATGTCACTTTATTTCCAAAGTTTTCATTTTCACAAGGGGTTAAAGGAGTAAAAGCCCCCCACAGTTTGTTAAACAATTTCTCCTGAACACTGAAATACCCCATATGTGGCCGTAATCTGCTGTATGGGAATATGGCGGGGCTTGGAATGGAAGGAGCGCTATTTTGCTTTTGGATGGCAAATTTTGCTGGAATTATTTTTAGGTGCCATGTCGGATTAGCAGAGCCTCTAGAGTACCAATACAGTGGAAACAGGGCCGGCGTCAGCGCACGGCATAGTCGGGCAAGTGCCGGGGCCCACAGAGCCTCTGGGGGCCCCCCGGCACTTGCCTGTCACGATTTCAGCTCATCGGCGTCCATCCGCCGATGAGCTGGGATACATACGCGATTAAAGCAGGAGCTGTGAGTTCAGCTCCTACTTTAAAGCTCCGGCCCGGCTTGCGTGTGTAGGCGCGATGACGTCATCACGCCTACACACGCAAGCCGGGCCGCAGCTAAGCAGGAGCTGAACTCACAGCTCCTGCTTTAATCGCGTATGTGACTGGAGAGAGGAGCGTCGGGGGATCGATGGAAGGTGAGTGATGGAAGGTGAGTGTAAGTGTTTGTTTTGTATTAAATATAAAGGTGGAACATAATGAAGGGGGCCCATGAAACTGGGGGGCAAATGAAGGGGAGGGAGGGAGATAATGGCATGAAACTGGGGACAAAGATGGAGGGGGCCCAATGAAACTGGGGGGCAAATGAAGGGGAGGGGGGAACGGCATGACACTGTGGCAGATGAAGGGGGTGGGGAGAGAACAGCATGACACTGGGCCAGAGACGGGGGACATGAAACTGGGCAGATGAAGGGGGAGAACGTGATGAAACTGGGGACAGAGATGGAGGGGGGGACATGAAACTGGGGGCAAAGGAAGGGTGTATATGAAACTGGGGGAGAGATGGAGGGGGGCCATATAATTTAAGGGTGACTGTAGGAGGATTGTACTGTGTGGGAGCACATGATAAATGAATGAGAATGCGTGGAATCAACAAAAGTGGGTGGAGCCAAATTTGCCGCGGCGCGCAGAGCGCGCCGCACATTTTGCTCCTCTTTCTTCTCTTTAAAAATTGGGAGGTATGGCGTTGGTGACGCCACACTCCTGCATGACGTCACTCGCTTCATCTGCGATGCACAGTGTCTCGACTCCCCCACCTCCTTTACAAGGGGGCCCACTGAGGCTCTGTCGCCCAAGGGCCCATAAAAACCTGGAGCCGGCCCTGAGTGGAAACCCCCTAAAAGTGACCCCATTTGGGAAACTACACCCCCCACAGAACATATCAAAGGGTATAGTGAGCATTTTGACCCTACAGCTGTTTCACAAATTTTATTAACATTGGGCCATGAAAATGAAAAATTACTTTTTTTCCAATAAACTATCAATTTAGCTCCAAATTTTTAATTTTCACAAGAGGATAAAGGAGAAAAAGCTCCCTAAAGTTCGTTACACAATTTCTCCTGAACACAGAAATTCCCCATATGGGGTCATAATCTGCTGTATGGGAACATGGCGGGGCTCAGAATGGAAAGAGGGCTATTTGGCTTTTGAAGAGCAGATTTTGCTGGAATATTTTTCAGGTCCCATGTCGCATTTGCAGAGCCCCTAAAGTACCAATACAGTGGAAACCCCCTAAAAGTGACCCCATTTTGGAAACTACACCCCTCATAGAATTTATCTAGGGGTTTGGTGAGCATTTTGGCCTCACAGCTGATTCACAGATTTTATTAACATTGGGACATGAAAATGAAAAATTACTTTTTTTCCCAATAAATCGTCCATTTAGCGCCATAGTTTTAATTTTGCAAATAGTTTAAGAATTAAAAGCCCCCCACAGTTTGTTACACAATTTCTTCTGAACACGGCAATGCCCCATATGTGGCCAAAATCTGCTGTATGGGTACATAGTGGGGCTTAGAATGGAAAGAGCGCTATTTGGATTTTGGAGGGCAGATGTTTCTGGAATAGTTTTCTGGTGCCATGTCGCATTTGCTGAGCCCCTAAAGTATCAATACAATGGAAACCCCTCAAAAGTGACCCCATTTTAGAAACTACACCTGTCAAGGAATGTATCAATGGGTATTATCATTTTGAGCCTAAAATGCTTCCCAAAAATTAATGTACAAAATGAAAATTGAAATTTTTAAAAATATGCCATTTCGGTGCCCAATACGTTGCACCCACTTTGTGTTGTCAGAGACCTGCACTCCTAATACTATTAAGGGGCCATCCCGGGGGTCAAAAAATTATATATGTGGGTGTAAACTGCTGCTTGGGCACACAGCAGGGCTCAGAAGGGAAGGACCACTGTGTGTTTTAGCTTTTGGGGTACAGATTTAGAGGGACCCTCTGGGCACCATGTTGTTTTTGCAGAGCCCTGGAGGTGCCAGTAAACTGGAATTCACCAAGAAGTGATCCCATTTTGTAGGGGCAATTTTAGAGTCTCTGCAAATGTGACATGCTGTCCAAAAACGAAGAATCTAAATCTGCAAAAAGCACATATTGCTCCTTCACATCTGCACCCTGCTAGGTACCCAAATAGCAGTGTATGCCCACATGTATGACACTGGTGTACCCCGGATAACGTACTTAATGCCATATATGGGTAGAAATGGCTGTTTGGGCACAGCCGGGGACAGAAGGGAAGGAGCGCTATTTTGGTTTTTGGAGCACAGTTTGGTTTTTGGACGTCATGCCACTTTTGCAAAGCCCCTGAATTGTCAATAAAGTGGAATCTGCAGACATGTCACCCTATTTTGGACACTGCCCCACTGATGGGATTTATCAAGTGGTGTAGCGAGAATTTTTAACCCTTGAGTGTTGCATTTATTTAGTTTCCAGAAATGAAATCGCAACTGATAGAGAAGTTAAAAATGAAAATTTTCCAGAGATTCGCCATTTTAGTGCCCGATATGTTGTGCCCAACTTATGTCAGCAGAGATACACACTCCAAAAACTGGTAAGCGGGTATCCCGGGCACAACAGCTTTCAGAGTGTTCATCTCTGATACAAGGCGGGCACAACATATTATGCACTGAAATGACGGGTTCCTGGAAAAATGGTCATTTTCACCTTTCACAATCAGCTTCGTATTCATTTATGGATAATAAGTTATAGCAACACTTGGGGGTTAAAAATGCTCTCTGTACCCCTGGATAAATCCTTCAGGGGTGTAGTTTCCAAAATAAGGTCTCATCAGGGGATTCCACTTTACTGGCGTTTCAGCTCTGCAAAAGTGTCATGGCATCCAAAAACCAAACCGTCTGTGCTTCAAAAACCCAATAACCCTTCTTCCCTTCTGTGTCCAGCTGTGCCCTAATATCAGTTTATACCCACATATGACATTACGTCCGATATAACAGGTACACCAGTGTCATACATGTGTCATACATGTGGCATAAACTGCAGTTTGGGCGCACAGCAGGACGCAGAAGGGAAGGAGCGCTATGCGGCTTTTGGAGTACAGATTCAGATGTTTGGTATATGGATGCCATGTCATGTTTGTAGAGCCTGTAAAGGTACCAGAAAAGTGGATTCTCCAAAGGAGTGACCCATTTTGAAAATTGCACCCCTCAAAGAATTTCTCAGGGGGTGTAGTGAGTATTAGTATCCCAGACGTGAATGCAGAGCGGATGGCGAAGAGGGAATATATAAGCTGTGCGGAGTACATTGCAAACACCAAATTCCCTACTATGTCCCAGTAGCTCCTATGATTGGGGGAGTTGCTCTGGGGGTCACTTTGTGGTCACTTCTGGTGTCTTTTCCCTCATAAACTGTAAATCTGGGGTGTCCCCTGATATTCGCTCGCACAATTTATATATTCCCTTCCTGCCGCAGCCAGTCGTGTTCTAATGATTTGGCGATTTTGCGGGATTTTGTCTTCACATTGTTAGATGCTTTATTTTCTTTATTTTTCTGGTGACGTGGCCATATAAGGGCTTGTTGTTTGCGGGATGAGATGCATTTTTTAATGACACCATCTTTGGGTGCCTACAACTTACTGAATACATTTTATTAACTCTTTCTTGCTGGATTTAAAAAAAATAAATAAATCAATCCTGGCATTGAGTTTTGCATTTTAAATTTTTCGCCATGCAGCGTACAGTATAAGTAACATGTGGCCTTTATTCTGCGGGTCGGTACGGTTACGGCGATACCTCATTTATGTTATTTTGTTATGCGATACTAATTCTGCAAAACAAAAACACATTTGGGGACATAAATCAATGTTTTTTGCATCGCCATCTTCTGAAAGGCATAACATTTTTATTTTTCGGTTGACAGTGTTGGTTGAGGGCTTATTTTTTGCGGGACAATGTGCGCTTTTTATTGGCACTTTTGTGGGGTGCATATGACTTTTTGATTACTTTTTATAGCATATTTTGTAGGATGAGATGGCAAAAAATCATTACTTCCGGCAAGTTTTTTCCGATTTTTTTTTCCGACATTCATTGTGTACATTAAATATTATTTCAGTTTTATTGTACAGGTTGTTACGGACGTGGCGATACCAAATATGCATTGCTTTTTTTAATTTTCAGTGCTTTTTTTATATAATTCATTTTGTATAGAAAAAAAGGGATTTTTGGCCTTTATAACTTTATTACTTTTTTCATACACTTTTTTTTTTTTTTAACTTTTTTTAACTTTTTCATGTGTCCCTTTAGGACACTTGAATCAGTTGATGCTTTGATGAAAGCACCAACTGATTCTGTACAGTAGCAGACAGGACACGAGCAGGACACGCGCCTGCTCGTGTCCTGCAAGCTAAAGAGGAAGTGAGCTGCATCGCTCACTTCCTCCATCGGTTGGCAGGATCAACCAGGTAAGTGGGGGCTCCGGTAGTCTGGGGTCACTGGCCAGACCCCAGACTACCTTTTACTGACATCGGCACCCCCCGATCTCGCCGCGGGGGGTGCCGATCAGCTTCAATTACCGGCGGATCCCTTTCGATCGCGCCGTGATGTTTCACGATGCGATCGAATAGGGTTAACACGTCCAGTCGGACTCAGTTCCGACTGGACGTTATGGAGGAAGGGGTTAGGTGTTAGTAACACCTAACTCCTGCCCCCCCCCCCCGCACCCCTCCCCTCGCCAGGAAGGTACCTAAAGGCCGGACGTATTTCGGCAATGGTCCGGTCTTTAGGTACCAGCACATGAGGCCGTAAATTTACGTACGGCAGTCCTCATGTGGTTAATATTGGGACGTGAAAATGAAAAATTACTTTTTTCCAATAAACCGTTAATTTAGTCCAAAAATTTTTATTTTCACAAGACTATAAAGGAGAAAAAGCACCCCAAAGTTTGTTACACAATTTCTCCTAAACATGGCAAGACCCCAGGCTGCAGAAACTACATATGGGCAACCCTGCGATGAGGGGGTACTCAGGGGACATCTTAGATGCTGCAGTCATGTTTGAATGTGGCAACCAAGGGGTTAAAACCCTGGATCCAAAGCTCAGCAGGGGGTTAAGGAGAAGGGTGTTAGCTGTGAGTTACAACTAACACCCGCTCCCGATGCCACCGGATAGTTTTAGTTTCATTTACAAACCCTTTAGATGCTGCAGTCGCTATTTACTGTGGCATCTTAAGGGTTAAATAGTGGGGATCGGTGTTCTCACCACCCCCACTGTTGCAGCAGGAGCCTGGCTGTCAGATACAGCTGGGTTCCCACAGTGATTGCATGGGCTCTGCTTCTGAGCCCACTTGATTACCTTCACGTACCTGTACATAGGGATGCGGGAACTACCCACATTTCCTGATGTACAGGTACATGAAATAGCGTTAAGGGGTTAATAATACTTTTGCATTTTAAGATTTTGTTTTAGGTAAGCAGAATCTAGAAAAACCATAAACATCCAATGACAGATATATCTGTCATGCAGATCTTGTGGGTACTGCTCAGGCTAGTTTCACATCTGTGCTCGGTGAGTGCTCAGGGATTCCGTTCCCCATTCCACTGCTTTACTAGTTCTATTTTGTTGTTGTATCATGCCAAGGCATATTGATCCAGAGAAACTCATTGCCATGGTGCAAGACCACTCAGCCATCTGGAACGGCACCATTGATTTGTAAAATAAAAGAAGGATGCACCATGGGATGAGTGGCGCGGAGGCAAATCAAATGATCGTATGTAAGTACGAGACCATTTGATTATATCTGATTATATTCTTTACCCCCTTGCATTTTTACAGTGTGAAGGGCCATGTGCTTTTGTGACCCTCCTTGGCTCTTTACTGTTTACATTGCACAATAAATTTGTTTCCTTGTTATGTAATTAGAGTTCACACATTAAAGTAAAAAATAAATAAATAAAAGCTAAGGGTTTTTTTTTAGTTTTTTTTTCTGGACATCATAGTGTATTACATGCAAAATAAACAAAGATTACAGTGGTTGCAGAAATGTCACACAACTTATCAGGTCACAATATATATGTATATTATGTATAATTATGATATATTATGATATACAGGTATATTATGTATAATATATAGGTACATTAAAACACTTTGGTGTTCACCCTTCCATGTAAAGGGGTATTTCCATTTCAAGGATCTTATCAATACTGCTAGCTTATGCAAATTAAAAAGTTCTCCCAAAGTTTTCTCAGTGCTGTCTATGTAAACACAAAGATAACATTTTCTATAAAAGCAGAAAAGTGTTCTATACAAACCTGTGTAATGTAATGTATATTTACTTTGCATGTTATTTGATAAGCATTTATATTAGATTTCTAGTAATCATAATAAATAATCTCTCATGGTAAAGGCAAAGTCTTTGATAGTTTTCAAAGATAAAAATTCCAGCTCCAAATAAAAACCATAAAATTTAGCTTCCAATTACCTTCTTGAAACATTGTCATGCATATGGACAGGTAAAGATTATACGTTTTTTGAGGAGAAACTCCTCCTAGCCATAGCATAATACACATAAATTAAACACACCATTTAAAACCAATAACCCCTTCCCTTCACATCGCATGATGACAGTATAGTACAAAACATTGAAAAACATATAATTTACAAAACATGAAGAAAAAAAGCTATTGCAGATATAATAACCACAGATTCATGTTATAATTTTACATAAGGCTAGGTTCACACCTACACTGGATCTCCACTGAGGGATTCCGTTCCCAATTCTGCTTTAAAAATGCAGAGAGAAAAGTCCTGCAAGCAGCGCTTCTCTATACGCTTTTTTCGCCCTTTTCGGGGCTCCCCAAAACTGCAAGAAAAATTCTGAATTAAACATAAAAAAAATTGTGTTTGAGAAGATATTTAGTAACTTCAATAATAAACTCACACAATTCCTTCGTATAAGCACTATATTTGTATAGGTGGTGCTCCCAAGCTGTTATGGTCACCTCATGTGGGATACTAGAATATAGTATAGAACAACCTCACATTTGAGCAAGGTGAAATTCTCCATCTATTCAAAATGGGCAAATAACCTCATAACCTCTTTACTGCCTCTGATGTATCCAGGAACAGAAGTGACCAAAAGTTGGAGTTGCTGATCAAGTCACTCACACAATTTCTCATTTAGAGACCCAATCCCCGATATAATGAGATGAATTAGGGGTGAGGGGAGAATTTTTCTTTATGAATATTTGGAAGCCCATGAAATATAGGTATAGCTATATGTTGTACTGTTAGAACGTTACATTGTTTTTCTTGTATTATTCCCAAATTTACCCTTCCAGCTATTATCATGTAAAAATTTTCCTTGAATACATCATTGGGGTCAAAATCCAATTTCCTATATGTATATTGGTCCTGTAACATTTTCAGACAGCTCTGGCTGTAATCTTTTTCATTCATTATAAGAATTTTGCCTCCTTTATCCGTTATTTTTACAATGAAATCCACATTTGATTTCAGGTGAAAAACAGCTTTTATTTGGCTAAAGGTTTATCAGACAAGGTACATGTCATTTATAGCTCTTGTAGGTCTCTCTACACTGCCTGACGAAATTGGCTCATTGGCCCACCCCGTCATGTTTTGGTAATTTATAATGTCCTGTTCAGTAAGCTGGGAGGAGGCAGCTTTGACTGTTTGGTGAAGAATACAGGACGTTAGAAGAGGAGACAGCAAGCGAAGCTTGTAAAGACATTTACATTTTTAATTGTACTTTTTTTTTCTTCAGTAGTGAAATATGTAAAGTACAAGAAGTTCCTGCAAGGGAAAGCAAAGTGTGGTTATGCAGCTAGTAGGAGGCAGCCATACACCGTTCATCGAAAGCTTGCATTTTTGCAAAAAGTCTTTGGTCTTTAGCATATTGCCACCTACCCATGTGGGTCAGTGAGATGGGTAGAAGAACCATGATAGTGCCAAAGTCCCTTTTGGTCATTACCATGATGCCACCTACTCACATGGGGTAGTGAACTGGACCAAAGCATCATGGTAGGTCCAAAGGCCAATTTGGTCTTAACCATGATGCGCTCTGTTGCACTTAAAGAGACTCAGTGGATGGTACCACTGTCCACAGTAGACTGGGCCTGGAAGAATGAAGTCAGAGTGGCCATCAAATCTCTTGAAATGGCACACAGAGGGAAGTGACAGTACATATGCATCCATCATAGTTAACTTTGTTTAAAGTGGGCATCACCTTTATTTAATTAAACATGTGAGCTAATAATTTAGTTTTTTCACTTGTCAAGTTTAAAGGATAACCTGCCAGTGGAGGAGCAGGAGCAGAAGCATCATGATAAGGAGGAGATTGAACAATAGGATTCTGACATCACAAAAGTGGAGATAGTAGAAGAGGTGCTGTCCCAAGGCACTCCTGAAGCAGCCACAACAGTGGTGACAACGTCAACTTTACAGTGGTGTCGGTTCGCAGCCGCAAGAACCAATGACCGTGACAGAATCCACCTTCTTTTACTGCTAAACCAGAGCTAAAAGACCTTACAGTTGCTAAGGTGCTTGAGCCCTCAGCAATCTGTATCCAGTCTTCTGTGTTGGGTGCAGGGATCACAATATCCCTGTGGATACTCCACGTGTAATAATGATGATCCCTGCGATGGTCGAAGTCCCAATAAGGAATTCAAAATAGTTGCCTGTTAATGGTTGGGATGGATATCTGGCAGAAAGCACTGAATTTTTCTGGGTGTTAGCAAAGGTCCTGGTAGATTGTGTGGAAGTGCCCCTTCCAGGACAGGGAAGATACAATGGGGTGGACCTACAATGACTTGCATAACTACTCATGAACTTTTTCACATTTTGTCACATAACAACCACAAACTTAAATGTATTTATTGAGATTGTAAGTGATAGATCAACACAAAGTAGCAGATAATTGTGAAGAGGAAGGAAAATGATAGTTTTCAAAATTTTAATCAAATAAAAATCTGAAAAGTGCGACCTGCAAAAGAATTTAGTCCCTCTATATCATTACTTTGTAGTGCCACCTCTCACTGCAATTACATCTGCAAGTCTTTTGGGGTATGTCTGTACCAGCTTTACGCATCTAGAGACTGAGATTTTTCCCATTCTTCTTTGCAAAAATAGCTCAAAATCAGCCAAATTGGATGGAGAGCATTTGTGAACAGCAATTTTCATGGGTCATTCTAACACATGAGTAATCTTTGATCTAAACCAGGGGTCCTCAAACTGCGGCCCGAGGGCCACATGCGACCCGCCAAGCACTTCTGTCTGGCCCCGCCGACATCGCCGGCAGGCGTGCATTTATAATGAAGCTCCTGGGGAGCTTAGGCCAGGCCATGGAGCGCACTTCACTTTACCTATTGGAGGGCACCGCTCCCGATGTCTGTGCGACCTGCTCTGCCTCCGGCCCACTGTTTAAAAAGTTTGTGGACCCCTGATCTAAACCATTCCACTCTAGCTCAGGTTGTATTTTTAGGGTCATTGACTTGCTAGAAAGTGAATCTCCTTCCCAGTCTCAAGTCTTTTACAGTCTCCAACAGGTTTTCTTCCTGTATTGCCTTGTATTTAGCTCCATACATCTTTCTATCTATCAACTCTGACCAGCTTTCCTGTCGCTGATGAAGAAAAGCATTTCCACAGCATGATACTGCCTCCACCATGTTTCACTTTGGTCTGTTCAGGGTTATGAGCAGTGTTACTTTTCTGTCACACATAGCGTTTTGTATTTAGGCACCTTCTTTCACATTTACTCTGTCCCCTATATGACTTGTGGCAAACTGCAGACGGCACTTCTTATGTCCTTCTTTCACCAATGGTTTTCTTCTTGCCACTCTTCCATAATTGTCAGATTTGTGGAGTGTACAACTTATAGTTGTCCTGTTGACAGATTCCCCCACCTGAGCTGTGGATTTCTGCGGTAGCCTTGAGAGTATTATACAATATCTACAAATAAGTATTTGGACACCTGTGGTAGAATAGAAAACATCATTTATTCATATTCAATAGTTGGTAGAGCCTCCACGAGCAGCAATTACAGCCTCAACCCCCAAGGGTATGCTTTCCAAAATCCTTGTATGACAAATAGTGGTATTTTATTCCATTGGGCTTGGAGAAGACAGGTAAGTTCTTTCACCAATTTTAGATAGCTGCAGTTTTGGGGGTCTGCCAACTCGGGGCACATTCTGACAATCACCGTTCACCTTCCACTTCGTAACCACATAGGCCACTGTCGATTTTAGGTAACTCAGTTCACGTATCCCTTAAGGATTGACCATTTTTGTGGTACCTCACAACTATCCCTTTCTGGAAATCGGACAACTGTGCACTTCGTGGCATCTTGCATGCAACTAATGCCAAAGCTGTTTCCTACACGATATTTAATGGCGGAAGGCATGACATACATCACGATTGCAGATATCTTCATTTGGATTTGCATGGGTGTCCAAATACTTATTGGCAGGCAGTGTACACTACCCATTTTAAGGTGTGGTTCCAACCAAACATGTTCAGTCTGAAACAAATCTTGGACCTGAGCCATCCAAATTTGAAACTGAATGAATTCTGAGAGTTTCACCCATCTCCAGTGAGGAAAAAGGTTTCTGCTCATTATATTGAACAGAAATGGGGTCTAGAGGATGATAAATTACAGAAGCCCACACATATAGGTACACATGCAGTTAATATGAACAAACATATTTAGGCTACGGCCCAACCTAGCAAGACACAAAAAAAATACACTGCAAAAAAAAAAAACATCGAAATGCATCAAGGTTTTTTTCTGCAGTGTGGGCTAGCTCTCTAGACAAACACAGGCAAAGTTATGTCAAAGTGAAAGTGTCATTATTATCCTCTGAGGACCACAGAGTATCATAGGTGGAGTTCCACAGGAGGTGAAAAAAAAAAATCACACTCACCTTCTGTTACCTCTTGTGGGCCTTACAGTAACTGGCACTTTCTCTGCCTCCTTGGCCCGTTAGACCTCAGTGGTAGCACAGGCATGATGAACATCTTGACATCATGACGCCAATCACAGGCCTCAGCAGAAGACCCCAGGCAAGTGATGTCCTCATTAGAGCATTGAACACAGTGAGGAGGTCCAAAACAGGTAACAGAAGGTAAGTATGATTTTTTTTAATTATTTTTCTCACTTCTCCTGGGCCTCCACCTATTATACTCTTGGGTCTGAGGAGATTTTAGCCATTTTAGTTCGCTTCAAACAAATCTGTATTTGTTCAGTTTCATAAAAAAACGTACAATTTGAAATTTTTTTGGTTTAACCCAGCCCTGTATAAGTAGGTTTGCCCATGTCTATTCCTCACCCAAAAAGTGCAGTGAAAGTCCAAAAGGGGGAGAAGGCTGGGGCTTTATATGGGTAGGATCATTGGATCACCCTTAGGGTAAGTTCGCACAGAGTTTTTTGGTCAGAGTTTTGAAGCTGTATTCACCTCAAAACCCTGACCAAAAAGAAGGCTCCCTTTGAAATCAATGGGAGCCACTCAGGTCTTTTTTCCGGGAGCCGTTTCTTCCAGCTCCTGGAGAGAAGAAGCGAGATGCTCAGCCTGAAGACACTCCCTCCATTGGGCCTAATCTGGAGCAGAGTGCGTGGCTGGATGCCGGAAAAAAGAAGCGAGATGCTCATTCTTCAGGCCGAGTTGCCTCACGGTTCGGCCTGAAGACACTCCCTCCTCTGGACTAGGCCCATTCATTGGGCCTAATCCGGAGCAGAGTATGTGGCTGGATGTCGGTGCAGTGCACTGGCTTTCAGTTGCGGCTACCCGGTTTTTGGATCGGAACCTGAGGCGGCCTCCGCCTTAGGTTCTGATCCAAAAATCCCCGTGTGAACTCACTTTTAATGCACACAGAAAGCATGAAGAAAGAAAAACTGCATTTATAGAAACCTTCAGACGAAAGGAAAACGACCCAAAATATACAGAATATATGCAGACTAGAAAGATTTTAGAGTTTAACTATGATGTACATTTATAACTTCAAACACGGAAATAATGCAATCTTGTAACTGTAAGAATTTATGTGAGCAATCCTTGATATTGTGCTAAGAATATTTTCTGCAGGGATGAGATAATGGATCAGCATGAAGATAAAGTCTTAGATATAAGATTCATATTTCAAGAAAAAGGTAAGTAATAAGCCACCTGGAGCTCCGACATGAATTAAATCCAGAGTTGCTGTATAGCTGCCTCAGAAAACACTATTAAACATAAAGATAAAGGGTATGTACATTTTGCCCTATTATATAGTAATGAAAGGTTATACTGTACATGCATATAACATAGACATATAATTAACATGAGATAAATCCAGCTATGCAGCACATTCCAAGCCATATTAAACTGCTAGGCATAATGAAACATCAGAATGTTTCCACATGTAATATGCAAATAAAATCCTGTAGTAAACAGAGAGGGGTCTTAAAAAACACAGAAACAGCTTAGCCTTAGAACTCGCTGCCTTCCAAATAATTGAAAAAACTGGCCTTTAAAGGTCAAATATGACTTTTTATTAAGTAAATTTGTTTATTGTACAAGACCAGAAAACAAAGCCTGGGCTCAATTTGTGTTTATGAATGCTGATGATATACAGCCTACTATGGGTACTGTATGTTCCACTGTTACATGTTCCTACATGGTCCTTGTGTAAGGTTACAATAACGAACAGGTTCACCTTTACATATCTATGACTTGTTTCCATAAATAGCTATTAGAGAGGTGGATCAGAAATGTCGCCTTTTCTTTTGCTCCACCAGATGGTGCTGCGCTAATAGAATGGAGTGCCTACAACTTGCTGCCAGTTCATATCTGTGCTAGGAACATTTCTGTCTTACTTTGCTTAGATTTTAAGCATTTACATTTTGTTATCTGAGCACCATATCTGCTATCGGTGTCAGATTGAGGCGCCCAGGGCCCACCAGTGGAATTCAGTTTTGGGGTCTGCTACACAACTACATACAAGTATTACCTGCCAATCATTTTCTTTTGTATTTTAGCTTTCAACCTAGCACTTGCCTTCGATTAGAGCCCCCGGAACACGATGAGTGTGGATTAGAGATGAGCGAGTACTGTTCAGATCAGCCGATCCTAACAGCACGCTCCATAGAAATGAATGGATTCACCTGGTACTTCCGCTTTCACGGCGGCCGGCCGCTTAACCCCCCGCGTGCCGGCTATGTCCATTCATTTCTATGCAAGCGTGCTGTTCGGATCGGCTGATCCGAACAGTACTCGCTCATCTCTAGTGTGGATAGGACCAGACAGTGAAAGTAAAGAGAGCACCCAGAAGGGACGATTGTGATTGACCTTCCTTCTAGTTGCCATCTCGGCCACCAATCTATATTTAACCCTTTAGTGACCAACCTCTTCTAGGCTTTGATGACCTGACAGTTTTTTTTTTTGTGTTTTTCTGTCATCGCAAGCCCTAAAGCTTTTTCTATTTATTTTATGTCAATGTAAGATTGACATGTTTTTTGTTTGTTTTTTTTAGTTGTAGTGTGTAATGGCACTATTTTGGAATAGATATACCTTTTATTAATTCTCTCTGGAAAGATATAGAAAAAACAATTATTTTGTCATTGCTGTTTTATGCTATAAATTTTGCACTATTCATCATAAAGCTCGATATGATACAAGATTTGATTCGATATACAAATTTGTATATATTCTTTTTCGTTTTCCTTTTTTGAATAGTAAAAGAACTTTCTGTAATCACAATTTTTTTTTCCATTGCTACTTTCCAACACCTCTAACTTCATAATTTTTTTTATTAATGGGTTTGTGGAAGGACTTATTTTTTGAGAGGAGATATTTTTTATTGATTCCATTTTGGGGAACATAATATTTTTTGATAGTTTATTATAACTTTTTTCAGTGACAAAAATGGCAATTCTGGTATTATTTTTGTAGATTTTTTTGTTACGCTGTTCAGTGTGCAGATAAAATAACATTACAGTTATATTCCACTGGTTCTTACAGACTCGGCAATGCCCAATATCTGTGCTATGTCTTGTTTTCTTAAGTTTTATTATTCACCAAACATTTTTAGGATGCAAGAATTAATATGTTGCTGGGATTTTTTTTTTTTTTTACTTTATTTCACTTTTTAATACAATTTTTGAGAACTTGTGATTTTCTAAACACTTTTATAATGCAACTACCTATGTAGTACAATGCATTATAATACCTACCAATTTATCACAGACATTCTATTATGTCATGCCTTTAGCACAGCCTAATAGGAATGCACAGTTGTGGTGCCTTCATTTGGCCCCAAGCTGACATGTAAGTGCAACGGACCCCAAAAGATTGCACTGATGCTTTCAGTGTGGAGCTCCCTCCCCGCAAAACCTCTTTAATGTCGTAGTCAATATTGACCAAGGCATCTGAAGGGTTAAACAACTGGGATAATCAGTTTGTCAATACTGGGTGTTATGAGCAGGTGCCAGCTTTAAGTACACAGTTCAGCACCCATGTCTGAGAATGTGTGAAACCCAACATTATTCTGCCGCAATTGACATGGAACGTCCCAGTGGAGCAAGGCCCATTAGTAACCGATATAGAAAGTCAGTCACTAATGGGTTAATAAACTGAGTAGTTTGTTAAATATTCTACCCAATTTATTACATGGGCGCATAGTCTAAATGGGATGCTCTTTGGTAGGGGATGGGCCAGTCTGACACATAAACCAATAATTTGTGCCTATATTAACCCTAGAATGCATAACCCGGCCTTTTAGGCCCGCAATCTTACTTGTTTGCTATTTTCTGCAAGATTACTTTAGTTATACTTTTTAAACTCCAGGTATTCCTCAAGTTTGTAGTTGTTAATTTCCAGTTGTTTATATAGTTTTATGTGATAGGCATTTTGTTATATTAATGCTTTTTTGGAAAACCAAATATTTACATAACCCGGGCCTTCTAGGCCCGTTTAATGTTTCTCATATACTCATCAGTTTATGTGTCACAAGTTACTGTATTATTGTAATCAGGGTTGCTGGGGAGGTAGGTGTGTGTTATGGTCGTGTGTAGAGATGAGCGAACAGTATTCGAAACAGCCATTTCGAATAGCACACTCCCATAGAAATGAATGGTCGTAGCCGGTAAGCAGCCAGCCACCGGCAAAATCTGCGTGCTGGCCGCTTCCATTCATTTCTATGGGAGCGTGCTATTCGAAACGGCTGCTTCGAATAGTGTTCGCTCATCTCTAGTCATGTGATCTTGGGAGAGAGACTGACTCATCCTTCCCAACATCACATAGCCATGACGTAATAATTGTTTTTTCCTTTTAATTTACTGACCGCTAAGTCAACAATAGCACATTCTTCAACCAAGGGTTTGACTGTCCAGGAGAGACTGAAGCAATAATTTTTGAATTTTTGATGATGAAAGTGAACTTTTTTGGTCTGATGAAGACTACCGGCCACCAGCTAATCACTCTGCTTCCTCGTCCAGTGATCCTTGTGATTCTTTTGATGATCCAGTAGAATTGATAAATAAAACATCCAAAATGAATATTTACTTGGACGTACCCCATTACATAATATTCTGAGAAAAGCTCAAGGAACTGAAAGAAGTCCACAAAGCTTGTCCACTAAATATGTTTTCTGTACTTTTTTCTAATGATATTGCAGATAAGGTGGTTTTATGTGCAAACTTAGAAGGACAATGCATTGGAAAAAAAGCATGGAAAAATTTCTCAAAAGGGGAACTTTATTCTTATATTGGACTTACACTTCTTGCAGGATGTCAAAAATTTTATGATGTTCCTATCAGGGAATTATTTCTGGATCCACATTCTGATCCATACTACAAAGCAACAAGGTCAGTGAATAGATATGAGGAGAAGCCTTCATTTTGATGATAAGCAAACTTTGAGGTTGGAAATGGATCAACATGTGGATGGGATTAGCCAGAATCTCATTCACTTTGCAGGTATTGTAAAACGCTGTGGCAAAAAGCACAATCACAGCGTTTTGTAACGTGGAGAACCCGACCTCAGATTGACTTACATTTTTACTGTGTCCTTAGAGGCCTTTTTCCCACTGTAGTCACGTAATCCTGACAATGATTTCCAGGATTTTATAGTGATTAGAGATGAGCGAACAGTGTTCTATCAAACACATGTTCGATCGGATATCAGGGTGTTCGCCATGTTCGAATCGAATCGAACACCGCGTGGTAAAGTGCGCCAAAATTCGATTCCCCTCCCACCTTCCCTGGCGCCTTTTTTGCACCAATAACAGCGCAGGGGAGGTGGGACAGGAACTACGACACCGGGGGCATTGAAAAAAATTGGAAAAAGTCATTGGCTGCCGAAATCAGGTGACCTCCATTTTAGACGAATAGTGGATTTCAAATCCGGGTCATATGAGAATGTGAACTTTGTGACTATGAGACAGGGATAGCTGTACAGGCAGGGATAGCTAGGGATAACCTTTATTTAGGGGGGAATGTTATTAAAAATAACTTTTTGGGGCTCTATCGGGTGTGTAATTATGATTTTTGTGAGATAAACTTTTTCCCATAGGGATGCATTGGCCAGCGCTGATTGGCCGAATTCCGTACTCTGGCCAATCAGTGCTGGCCAATGCATTCTATTAGCTTGATGAAGCAGAGTGTGCACAAGGGTTCAAGCGCACCCTCGGCTCTGATGTAGCAGAACAGAGGCTGCACAAGGGTTCAAGCGCACCCTCGGCTCTGATGTAGGAGAAGCGAGGGTGCACTTGAACCCTTGTGCACCCTCGGCTCTGCTACATCAGAGCCGAGGGTGCGCTTGAACCCTTGTGCACACTCTGCTTCATCAAGCTAATAGAATGCATTGGCCAGCACTGATTGGCCAATGCATTCTATTAGCCCGATGAAGTAGAGCTGAATGTGTGTGCTAAGCACACACATTCAGCTCTACTTCATCGGGCTAATAGAATGCATTGGCCAGCGCTGATTGGCCAGAGTACGGAATTCGGCCAATCAGCGCTGGCTCTGCTGGAGGAGGCGGAGTCTAAGATCGCTCCACACCAGTCTCCATTCAGGTCCGACCTTAGACTCCGCCTCCTCCAGCAGAGCCAGCGCTGATTGGCCGAATTCCGTACTCTGGCCAATCAGCACTGGCTAATGCATTGTATTGGCGTGATGAAGCAGTGCTGAATGTGTGTGCTTAGCACACACATTCAGCTCTACTTCATCGGGCTAATAGAATGCATTGGCCAATCAGCGCTGGCCAATGCATTCTATTAGCGTGAACTGAGTTTGCACAGGGGTTCTAGTGCACCCTCGGCTCTGCTACATCAGATTGCTACATCTGATGTAGCAGTGCCGAGTGTGCATCAGATGTGTAGTTGAGCAAAACTGACTCAGCACTGCTAAGTCTCTGCATTCGCATAGGAATGCATTGGCCAGCCTTCGGCCAATCAGCGCTGGCTCTGCCGGAGGAGGCGGAGTCTAAGGTCGGACCTGAATGGAGACTGGTGTGGAGCGATCTTAGACTCCGCCTCCTCCAGCAGAGCCAGCGCTGATTGGTCGAGTTCCGTACTCTGGCCAATCAGCACTGGCCAATGCATTTCTATGGGGAAAAGTTAGCTTGCGAAAATCGCAAACTGACAGGGATTTCCATGAAATAAAGTGACTTTTATGCCCCCAGACATGCTTCCCCTGCTGTCCCAGTGTCATTCCAGGGTGTTGGTATCATTTCCTGGGGTGTCATAGTGGACTTGGTGACCCTCCAGACACGAATTTGGGTTTCCCCCTTAACGAGTTTATGTTCCCCATAGACTATAATGGGGTTCGAAACTCATTCGAACACTCGAACAGTGAGCGGCTGTTCGAATCGAATTTCGAACCTCGAACATTTTAGTGTTCGCTCATCTCTAATAGTGATGTGTGTTGTTTGTGTGTCCACCTCAGATCTCCAATGCATGCAGAGCTCTAGTGCAAGCCTAGTGAGCATGAACTCAAAAACACCATGTGCAGTGCATTAGCAATGAGATGCCAGGTCCATCTGGCAGAGTTATTCTATCTGCATGGCATACTGTACTGTTATGCAATGAGGTATAGTGGATGGGTAAAGCTAGAGCAAGCCTGGTAGGATACATACAGTAATTCTGAAATGTGGAAAATATATTATGCTGTGGTGTGGACACGGCTCTAACACAGAAGCACCAAATTATATCAATCACATATTGCAGAGTAACCAATAATAAACATTAAGGCTGTGTAAATGCCTCTGTTTTCCAATGGTGGGAAAACCACGGAAAAAAGGAAGCATTTTACAGTCACAGCAAAGTAAAAAGACACGCAGAGGACACGCTGCAATCCTCCCATTCTAAAGTTATTCATTTTACAGTGCTCTGGGTCAGAAGGAATATTATGTCTTAAGGAAACACATATCAGAGCACTTTACAGCTTATAGGGACTTATTAGGCTATGCATACCCTGCTAAGAAACCTGGGGAAGAATATGCAAATAAGTCCTCCTTGGTGGAAAAAGGGGAACTTGCTTTGGTGCCACTTTTTGAAAGGTAACTCCCTATAGATCAGGTGCCTGGTTTTCCTCAAACCTGACATCAGAATAGATTAACTGGTGAGGCCCTAATCTATTAAGTCTCTATATGCTGTAAGGTGGAGCAAAGGGCAAATCACACACACATATTCTTGCAAAACACTTTTGTAACCCCAATGTTTTGGGTGCCTGCCAAGATGCCATCAAAAGCCTATTTGAAGAAACTGGTGAGAACCATTATATCATATGAAAAAGTGGTGTATCATCATAGAGGGGGTCCTGACAAATTTCAAAAAGTCTCCATTATGACAATCACAGACCCTTAATCCTACAGACCATTTTCAAGATATTTTTTTGATCTTACTGTCTTATAATGGTGCATATGCCTTTTGTTGTGACAGATATTATATAAAGAAAAGTTTATATACTTTTAATGTTATTACCTGCTTGTATACGCTGAACGCTCAGTTCCTTTGTACTTTGCCGATGTGAATCAGAGAAGTGGCAATTTGTCATGTTTCTCAAATTCTCAGTAGGATAGTAACTCAAGGTGCCTTTGTTAATGGTCAACGTAATAAAACCATTGAGCAATGGCAGCGATGTAACACAATTTACAACCTGAAAAGAAAGAAAATTTAGCAGCTGCTTGAAGGTAAGAGCTTCCAGTTTGGCAGCTATATGGAAGTAATGACAATAATATTAATTGACTGTTAGAAAATATCTACTAATATTAGTTTCAATGCAACCATGGAATTAACCTTTTCAAGACCAAGGCATTGGTTACCGGATTGTCCAAAACAACATTTCAACTTTGGACTGCCACAAACAAGGGGTGAATGTTTTTAGTTTATAGTTTTGATAAATATTTTAATAACAAACTGGGCTTTTTTTGTTGTGGTACTACAACAAAAATGGCAACTTTTCACTTTGTCTTATGCAACAGTGCAATTGCAGTATGTCATTCAGTATATTTTCTGGGCGTTAAACCTCCCTAGGGGTCAAAGACAAAACGCCTTAGGGGGAAATATATATATTTAAAAAAAAAAAAAAAAAGCTATAAAAAGCAAAAATAGAAAAAATGAAGAGCATCCACTTTTCCATTATACATATGGAATTAAAAGCACCAAGAAACATATTAGATATTGTTGTGTCTTAAAATGCCTGGGCTATTAAATATCAAATGTATTTACCCTGTACCGTATATGTCATAAAGGGGAAACCATCAAAAAACTTCAGTCACTTCACTGTTAGGGCCTCTTCACATGGAGTAAACGCGCGTGTATTTTGGCAAAATACACGTGTAAAAATACACGTGTAAAAATAAGACTCCCATTGACTTCAATGACATTTTACACGTGTATTTTGACATGTATTTTTTTACACGTGTGAAAGAAAATGCCATTGAAGTCAATGGGAGTCTGATTTTTACACATGTATTTTTACATGTGTGTTTTGCCAAAATACACATGCGTTTCCTCCGTGTGAAGGGGCCCTAATAAGGATGTGGCACTGATTCTTGGGTACTGTGGGTATTAAATCAGAAAACATCACATAACGGACTATCCTCTGAATAGGTTATATATTTGTGGCCAGACAAAAAATTTTAAGATTACATTTAACCATTGACATATGTTACAAAGGTATATGTGAATATCTAATCATAATCTTTATTCTAGTTCTAGTAACTCTGGGAATATTGTAAACATGCAAAACACAAATGTTACTTCTAAATGTACGTTACATACAGCGGGTGATATAGGAATCGAACATGTCACCAGTTTTATAAGTAAATATATTTCTAAAGGTGCTATTGACATACAATTCTCTCCAGATGTTGGTAATAACCCACCCAATACACACAGGCAAAGAAATCAAACTATAGATTCAATAAATGAAGTTATATGTAATAATGAGAAATAACTCAGGGAAAAAGTATTGATTGCGCTTAATGAAATTTACTTTACTTTGTAGAAAAGCCTTTGTTGGAGATGACAGATTCCTTGTGTGGGAAAACTAGTCACATGCATTTCTCAGGTGTAATTTTGGCCCATTCTTTCACACAGGCTCAGGCTCCAAGACTCCATCTATGAAGTCTGAGCTTTAGTTCCTTCCTTAGATTTTCTATTGGATTCAGGTCAGGTGATTGGCTGCACTATTCTAGTGGCTTTATTGTCTGTCTCTGAAACCAATGGAGAGTTTCATTGGCTGTGTGTTTAAGATCATTGTGTTTGTGACATGTCAGAATCCCATCCACTTTGCAGATAATGTAAAATTTTTTGAGTCAAAGCCAAAAATGGCTACAATAGGAATAGGAAATATATAGGAAGTTCTTATATCTCTCCCTTCAGCTCAATGTGGCTGGCTTTGGTTAAAAAAAAAAACAAAACTCTGCAAATCTACTACAAAAAAAAGCTGCTTTTCCTCAACGTGGGACCTCATCCTTTAAAGAGGACCTTTCATGTCCTCAGGCACCTGTGGTTTTATATACCACTAGAAAGCCAACAGTGTGCTGAATTGAGCGCATTCTTGGCTTTCCCGTTCTGTGCCGTTACCGATAGCTCTTCAGTGTCAAAAGGGCATTTCTGACAGTCTGTGAGGAACTCCCCTCCTGACAGTAGAGTCCATAGCTCTGTGATGTCAGAGGGGTCATTCCTTACTGCCCAGCATGGCACTGAAGGGTGAGGAAAGCCCCCTCTGACTAGTCTATGGATGAGTACTGTCTGGAGGCGGTGGCAGTGTTCCTCACCGCTCAGACTCATGGCTGGGTGGTAAGGAACGCCCCCTCTGACAGTACAGGACTATGGACTCTACTGTCAGGAGGGGAGTTCCTCACAGACTGCCAGAAATGCCCTTTTGACACTGAAGAGCTATCAGTAATGACAACAATAGCTCTTCAGCAGGGGCACATAACGGGAAAGCCAATAGTGCGCTGAATACAGTGCACTGTCGGCTGTCTAGCAGTGTAAATGGGAAATGAAATTTTTAACTCTGTTGTGGAAACACGGTGAAAAAAAAGGCTTAACTTTACAGTCTCAGCAAACTAAGTGAGGGTGCGTTCACACGATGTAAAGTGGAGCATGATCTGGCACATCTACGCGTGTCAGCAGTTTGCGCGCTCAAAAAGATCCCATTGATTTCAATGGGAGTTACGAGTGTATACGCCGCGTTATTTAATTATGGGTGCAAAATAACATGGTGTGGGGGGCCACACGGCGGCTCATTGGTTAGCACTGCAGCCCTGCAGCGCTGGAGTCCTGGTGTTCAAATCCCACCAAGGGCAAAAAACCATCTGCAAGGAGTTTGTATGTTCTCCCCGTGTTTGCGTGGATCTCCATCCCATATTCCAAAAAGACATACTGATAGGGAAAAATGTACATTGTAAGCTCTATGTGGGGCTCACAATCTACATTTAAAAAAATAAATAAATAATGCAGCGTATATGCTCATAACTCCCATTGAAATCAATGGGATCTTTTTGAGCATGCAAAATGCTGACACGTGTGTACGTGCCAGCTTGCACTCCATTTTACATCGTGTGAACGCACCCTTAGACTTAATTTAATCTTATTCACACATTGTGGAAGGAAACACTAGAAAATGCGACTTTCAAAAGCACATACCCTACCTACATGTTACATGTTAAATTCACCTGCAGAAATGCTGCATTTTCCTCATATATTTACATAAGGGGAATGAACAAAGCAACAGAAAAACTGAAAAATTTGATCATTTCTGTAGGTTTTATTCCACTGTTTCTGTTGCATTTTTTATCCACAGCGTTTTTTAGCTGCAATTCTCTGTGTGTGGTCTTAGCTTTAAAGTGAATTCCGTCTGCTGTTGTCTATTACAGCTGTCCGGGAATTGTGTAGAGCGTTTGATTCACTCTGGTGATAATATGCATTGCAGCTCATAAACTGTGACAAGAGCTACACCTGTCTATGTTTTTTATTGTTTACATGATCACACCCAATTCTTAAAAAGCACAAGGATAGAAATGCAAAGTGTATACTGGTTTGCACTTATTGTAACAACTGCTTTATAAAAGGAGCGTAGGCCTTGCCTTCCTATAGATAGAACAAGTCCAATTTTTGATGGATCTGTAAAATGGACTAATTAACTCTCATTGTTTTCAAAATGGCCGTCTTTCACTGTTACGTGAATAAGCCCTAACTCTTTTATAACCAGCTATTCTTGACATAATTCACAATAGTGTGAAAGTGATACTACATAATACTAGATGATACGTTTTTAGGAGCACACAAATCCTTTTAGCATGTCATAAAGGATATTTTATCCCAGAGTAAAGTAGATTTTGTCACTTTAAATATAAACTGAAGGGATAAAAGTCATTTTAGGTAAATTTAGGCCACCATAAAATCTCTGGTCTAACAAGTCCATTCAATCCTTTTCGTATGTGACTTGATTTTAATCCCTTACGCTTGTATGCTAAATTGGCCTAAATGTGCCGTGATAGCAATGCGAATACCTTTGATGCGTCCTTGTAAAATACTTTCAACTGTAAGGTGCTAATTAAAACAAACTGACAGCCTGTTTCCAATATGGTGTGTGATGTTTTATGTGGAACAGCTATTGTTTTAAAATCTGGTCTAACCAAGACCTTTCTTTATGGAACATTAAAGCATAGGAGAATCAATTGCAGAAAAATAGGACAATAACAGTGATTTGTTGAGCCTAACATTTTACTACATTTCCTTCTTTGAAATTGAACCATCAAAGTTAAGTAAGATAAATAAATCTGATTACTTCGATGTCTAAGGGCACAATTTTCTGAGAAATGTGATGACAATTTTAATAATCAGCAGCTGTTCATCCTAGTGCAAATCATTTTCTGGAATAAATTCTTATTTATACGACATAACAAGGTGATAATAGGTCATATATTGTAACTCAGTTTTGGGCATAATATTAAAAGCGACATATTTTGGCATGGATGATCACAATTACACTTTGAGTCGGGATCTGGCTATTGAGCAGAATACCTCTTTGTTATTCCCATACTATATTCACATTGAGTAAACATTTGCTAATGTTCTGTGTGCAATATAGTTGAAATATTGAGTTTGACATATTTATAGATCTCAGTGCTGTCATTATGTTTGTTTACAGTTACACACGCCCCATCTTTCACACGAAAATTTCCAAAAGCTTTTCATGTGAACAGTTATTAGCTTGCAGTGTCAAACTGTGAACATTTCCGTAGTCACCAGGCAATGTCATTTTCAGGGTAGTCTTTATCAGGAACAGACCTCCACCAGTGTTCCATTAAGAGACCTCAAGGACAGATTTTACGTAACAATTAATAGGTCTGGTTCGTAAGACCCTGTCAGTCTACATTAATGGAGGACTACATTTTATTAGACACTGACTGTACAAATACAGCTGTTCCCCAAGTTACAATGGCCTCGGGATAACTTAATAATATTTTCAACATACAATAGCTGTTTTTGGACCACTGTAACTTGAAAACAGACAGTGCTTGGCTGGAGGTTCCAACAAATCAGCTAGGACATTTCAATAGTTATACCCCTGTATTAGTGATGTAGAGGGGCTGACTGACTGAGTAGTAGTGCCTATCTATAATATAGTGAAGTTCCATATATTCTGTTCAACATCTTCTTTTTATGCCTTTGAACATCTGGTGTGAATAGTCCCATGTTACAATGGTTAACACAGAACCACTTAACATTTTAACATGAAGAAATACTGTAAAAATTTTTGCTAAGACACAGGTATAGCCTCATGGTGACATGTTGCCTTGTAGAGTACCTTTTACAAACACTCCCTAACATGGTAGCATACTGTGGTCAAATAATACAATGATACAACTTACCAGACAGTTCCCAAATAGTTTTGCTATAAAATAATGCATTTTGATTAATCCTGTAAAAAATGTGTTTGTACTGTAGATTGGCATACTCTTTAGGCTGGAGAAATTGTGCATGTAGAACACAAAGGGGAAAATATTTTAGAACGAAAGCCTGTTATGTTGAAGATGGTATTTGTATTGTGAGTAGCATGTTATATAGCAAGAGAAGCTGAACACAGTGTTATATAGTTTGAGTTGAGGAGATTCAGAATAACTTGTTATTTATTCACCTACACCCCTGCTCTTTCTAAGCAGTCCAGTAGGTGGCTTAAACAGTTGTATTATTGTATGATAACAGACTTCCCTGTATGAAGGTATTATAACAGCATTCCCTGTATGATTGTGTGATGACAGCCTTCTCTGTATGATTGTATTATAAGTATTATAACAACCTTCCCTGTATGATTGTATGATAACAGTCTTCCCTGTATGATTGTATGATGACAGCCTTCCCTGTATGATTGTATGATAACAGTCTTCTTTGTATGATTGTATAACAGCCTTCCCTGTATGATTGTATGATAACAGTCTTCCTTGTATGATTGTATGATAACAGTCTTCCCTGTATGATTGTATGATAACAGCCTTCCATGTATGATTGTATGATAACAGCCTTCCATGTATGATTGTATGATAACATCCTTCCCTGTATGATTGTTAGGGTTGAGCCGATCTTGACTTTTCAGGATCGATTTTAAAATCCGATTTCCGATCATTTTTCATTCGAACCCGATCTCGATCCCAATTCCGATCCCAATGCAAGTCAATGGGATTTTTTTATTAATCAGAGATCGGATTTTAAAAGTAATCCTATTCACTATACAGCATGGAATCTAACAATTGAATGCTTTAATTGTTAGAATCCACGCTGTTTAGTGAATCACTAAGTAGCCAGAGGATTTTTTTTAATCCTCTGGCTACTTAGACCCCCTGGTGTCGACTTACCTGCAGAGATGGCTGGTCTGCTGCCCGGTGTTCTTCTTCGCCTTGCTGCGGCTCCATGCTGCTCTTGTTGCCTCACTGCCCCCTGCCTCCCAGATTAGGAGAGTGTGGGCAGGTTAGGAGAGTGTGGGCGGGTACTGGGAGGGGAGACATCACGTCTCCCCGCCCTTTACCTGCCCACACTCTCCTAAGCCACAAGCCCCACCTTCCTAGCTCTTTAAACACTAACCTGGGAGGTGGCGGCAGCGAGGCGAGAAGAGCAGCGTGGAGCGGCAGCAAGGCGAAGAAGAAAACCAGGCACTGCAGACCAGCCATCTCTGGAGGTAAGTAGCTACTAGAGATGTTAGTTTAGTCTCCCATTAGAATGAATGGAGGCAGCCGGCGCGCAGGAGGTTAAGACTGTGTGGCGGCTGCTTCCATTCATTCCTATGGAACCGCAGCGGAGCCTTCACACTGAGGATACACTCCACTCAAAATGAGCGGAGTGTATACTCAGTGTGAAGGCTAAGCAAGGCATTGTGGGAAATAGTATCGACCTCGATCCCACCTAAAAAGATCGTGTTCGGAATTTCCGATCGCGATCGTGAAATTTTCTCGATCGCCGATCGGAATCCGATCTTTTCTGAACACAATCGCTCAACCCTAATGATTGTATGATAACAGTCTTCCTTGTATGATTGTATGATAACAGTCTTCCTTGTATGATTGTATGATAACAGTCTTCCTTGTATGATTGTATAATAACAGCCTTCCCTGTATGATTGTATGATAACAGTCTTCCCTGTATGATTGTATAACAGTCTTCCCTGTATGATTGTATGATGACAGCCTTCCCTGTATGATTGTAGGATAACAATCTTCCTGTATGATTGTATTAATAACCTTCCCTGTTTGATTGTATGATAACAGTCTTCCCTGTATGATTGTATTAATAGCCTTCCCTGTTTGATTGTATGATAACAGTCTTCCCTGTATGATTGTATTAATAGCCTTCCATGTTTGATTGTATGATGACAGCCTTCCCTGTGTGATTGTATGATAACAGCCTTTCCTGTATGATTGTATTATTAACAGCCTTTCCTGTTTGATTGTATGATGACAGCCTTCCCTGTATGATTGTATGATGACAGCCTTTCCTGTTTGATTGTATGATGACAGCCTTCCCTGTATGATTGTATGATGACAGCCTTCCCTGTATGATTGTATGATAGCAGTCTTTCCTGTATGATTATATTATTAACAATCTTTCCCGTATAATAATATGATAACAGTCTTCCCTGTATGATTGTATGATGACAGCCTTTCCTGTATGATTGTATAATAACAGTCTTCCCTGTATGATTGTATTATTAACAACCTTCCCGTATGATTGTATGATGACAGCCTTCCCGTATGATTGTATAATATCTGTATTCCCTGTATCATTGTATAATAACAGACTTCCCTAAGAGATGGCTATGTATACTCAAGTGGAATCTACCGAAATTAAATCCAGGTATAATAGATATTTCCCCCAAAACTGCATATAAATCTTCTCCCTTCCAGCTGTACACCATGCTTTGTAACAGTTTAATATTTAAATGGGAAATGTGATATAAATAATATTCAAGTTTTAATTGAAGAATTCAACGATTGCAGGCTGCCAGTTATTTCCAGAACAAATTGTCTCTCTATAGCACTTGTAAGTTATAACTCGAAACTCTCAGCAAAGTAGGGTTACACTTTAAGTACTTGAAACATATTGTTTGTGATGGTCTACACTGATATAAAACAAGTCCCATATTCTGCTTTATTCATATTTGCATGCAAGGAGACATTGTGGACAAGTTGGAATAAATTAGTTGTGCATTGGCTCGATCGCCATATTTACAAGTTTTCATTCAAAACAGAAGTGTATTAAGGGTCTGCCTTAGGTAATAAATAACTGGCAATGATTATATGAGGTTCTCTTTGAGAACAATAAGCGTTTATCCATAAAAATCCATGCGTGATTTAAATTCAAAATAAAAACAAAAATGAGAAAAAGAAAACATCAAATAAATAAATTATTACTTTCCTAAAATGTTATGTGGTTATTAGACACAGACGGTTTCTCAGAAACATTAGATGCACAAGTCAGTTCAAATTAAATGTTCAGGCCAAGTTAGCAATCAGAAAATGTTTCTTACAAAACGTACTTGATATTACCAATAGCTTTATTAAAATGGATTCTGTCAGCAGTAAATTGGTTATAAACCTAATCACAATACCTTGTAGACGTGATTCTACGGTTTCCAAATATGCCTCTGTTTTTCAGCTTTGGAGCTCAATTTTCATGTAAATTCACATTATATGCAAATGAGAGGAAAAGTGCATGGCCCAGGAATCTACAGCTGAGACCATAGCCCAGACATGTTAGAGCACGACCCAAAGCTTTGTGGTAGTCTGATTCTTGACACATCTGGCTAAACTTATCATAGGTCTCTCAAAAAGAGATAAATAAAAGGTAATTTTTATTTAGGAAATTACAAAGACTGACGATGTAAGAACATGGCTATGGAACAAGCTCTACCCGGACTGAACTTTGAAAAAAGCATTCAATATGGCAGTGACTAGCGAGAGAAGAGATCACTTAATGGTTAACCCTAAACTGACAGAGGGACAGGGTATCAGAATTGTGGAAATTTGTGAGCATGTATTAAGGGGGAAAAAAAAAAATCAATCCTCCGACGATATTGGTGGATCCTGTTCAAGGATGATGAAATGAAAAGGGTCCTTTCCCCATACCCTTAGATTACATATGGGAGGGGTAAGAGTTTAAAGGATTTCTTAGTTCAGAGGCTTAGGAATAATTCTAAAGGCAAATACCGCTGTATGTACTTACCATATACTTACTGTGTCATGTGTGAACAAATTAAAATGACTAAGACCATAATATGTTCTATCTCTAAAAAAAAGATTTGAGGTTAAAGAGTTTATTAATTGAAAAGTGAGGGATGATTTATGTAGCTCAGTGTGACTGTCCATGGACTATGTTGGTAAGACAAGTAGAGAATTCAGATGACGTATGAGAGATCATTGTAATGACATAGTTCATAAATAGGATACACCCCTAGCTCAACATCCTCCTGTGAAACATGGCAATAACTCTTTAGCCTTTAATTTTAGGGGTATACAGACAGTCTCTCCACTGAGAAGAAGCTCCCCACCCCCGTAGCATTCTCTAAGCAGAAGGTAGATGGATTCATAGGTTCAAATCTTTGAATCTTTTAGACTTGAATGAAAACATCTCTTATGGATGTTTTTTGTAATAAAAACTGACTTAACCCAAGGTAATACATCTCTGCAAATTTACCCTAATTTTATAATAAAGTGCAATACCTCAAGGTAATATGTCTCTGCAAGATTACCCTAACTCTGTTAATATGTAAGGTTCCTCTTTCAGTTATTTCGTGATTCATCACCTAGGGCAAGCCGAAAGCGCATGCCCGCCGGCCACGAGAAAATGCCCGCTTCCAATACTGTGTAAGTGGCCATTTTTCTTGTGGCCGTGAGCATGCACAGTTGGCTTGCCCTAGGTCCGAGGCCTAGAAGTTAGAAGACACCACCGGAAGAAGACGCGGTGAAGACCTCGTTCCAGAAGAAGATGGAGGCGGCGCTGGAGAGTTCTCTTGCATTATTGGAGCCGCCCCCAGTACTGCGAGAGAAATCATTTACATATCAAGAAAAAATGGAATTTCAAGCGAACGGCAGCGCGGAGAAGACAATGAAAGGTAGGAGAAGAATAACCTTTCTTAAGGCTATTCCGACGTGTTAGTTAGAAAAAAATGTGTTTGAAAGATAGGATCACTTTAATGATCATCTTTTTGAAGGGGTCCGTTTATTGTTTCAAATGGGCCCATAAAAAAAGAATGGGGGGGGGTCCCAGGAATTTCTATTTTTACTACAATTAATTACAAAACTGCTGTTTTAATTGTACTTTACCTTAAATATCAGTCTCCCAATATGCCCTCTCTCTATGCTGATATTGAGACCCCAGACATCAATACACCAACTGTCTGTAACAACTAGGTCTCATTACTTCATGTGCTTGCCAAGTAGTTTACTTTATCCTATCTGTGATGGAAATACTTGAGAGAATTTGGTGTATGTGCACATATATTGATTATTAGCTATAACCCGTGACTTTGTCCGCTGTCCCCTCACCCTTGCGCGATCCACCTGCAGCACGGCCTGTGGCCCCCCACAGCTCTTTCCTTGCGGCCAATGCAGTCACCTCCCACAGATTTGTGGGCTGGTACCCCACGGCCCCGCTGCGGCACCTCCGGCCCTCCCCTTTCCCTCCACCCGCGCCCCCAGCTCTCCTCTTACACCCCTTACGCCCCCTTTCCCCCTTTACAGTTCCAGTCACCTCCTACATTTACTCCTTCCCCCCAGCACCACCCACCCGTGACCTCGGTTACCCTCCCCTCCCTTTCCACATGTGCAATCTGGCCCCCCTCCCCCCACTTGCCTTCTCGTGTGAAACCTGACCCCCCGGCCCCCTCTGTAACCCCTACCACCAGCACCTTCCTCCCTGGCCCCTACCGATCACCCATGCCCCCCCACCCCTCTCCCCCTTAAGCAAGCCGGTGATCCCTGTTCCCGCAGCACTCACCATGTAGATGCTGGGGAGCTCTGTGTCCTTTCCATGTGTGCGGTCCTACCTGCGCTGATGTCATGCCCGGCCCGACAGTGGACCAGGCGACAACTTTGGAGGGTCACGGTGGCGTTTTGGGGTGAGTGAGACACTTTTAAAGTAGCCTATTACCCCTTCCTGGCCAATATGTAGGTGTGTGTGGAATTTCTAGGAAATCCATTCAGCCGTTCGAGTCTGATTGAGGAACAAACATCAAACATTCAAACACACAAACCCACAAACATCCAAACTCACAAACTTTCACATTTATAATATTAATAGGACTAGCACCTGATATAATTATATGAGTACATGGAGTCTCTGGATTGATATGAAGACCCCATACACCAATACACTGAATGTCCACAATTCCTAATTCTTTTTTACTTTGTATGTTGGCGGAGTATAGTTTAGATTTATTGCATCTATGTTACTCTTTTAACTGACACATATAAAATGTTATGTTTTAACAAGTTATGTTACGTTTCCCGACACATCTCAGTGATTTTTTTTTGTAAATAACTTTTAAAAATAACATCAATGAACATACATTGTTGAAAACAATAAGCATGGCAATACAGTCACAAATAAAACTCTCAATAGTGCAGGTATATAACCACAGGGTGAGCAAAGAACAACACAACAGGAGTTGGAATGTGTGGGGAGGGAGACAAATGCTGGGAATAAGAGTCCAAGGGTCTCAAAGAATATCGTAATTAACCCAGGGGTTCCCACAGGTGCGCTCATGTAGGATTATTAGAGAAAATATACCATGGCACCTACATAGAGCTGAAATTCTAGTGGGTGTGAAGTTCCAAGTGGGAAAGTTCCTACATACAGGCCTTTTTAAAGACTTTCTGTAGAAAGTGAGATACTGTAGGAGAGGATTCAGATTCACAGTATAAGGGGATCAAAGACTTGGCCATAAACAAAAGTTGAAGCCAGAGTCGCTTGTGGGACCGAGGGGGGAGGGTGGACCACAAATTCAAAAATATACCTACAGGGGTCAGAGGTTTGGAGAGTCCACAAATCCGGTTCAGAACACGCTGAATGAGCGACCATTAGGGTGATATCTTTTCGCATTCACATCAAATATGCAGATACAAGCCGGGGGCCTTATGGCAGCACCAATACAAAGGGGAATCCTCAGGATAGAACTTATGAATTACAGTGGGTGTTTTATAGCATCTGCTGATTAATTTAAAACTCGACTCTTGCAAGTGTACACACCTTGCAGTTGTTGTCCTTGGCAGGAATTGAACCCAGGACTCCAACGCTGCAAGGCTGTAGTGCTAACCACTGAGCCCCCGTGCTGCACTAAAAAATTTTGCTTTTTAAACATTGCCACATCCATTTCTTATTATCCCTGTAAATTTAATACCCAAAGGATTCAGTGCTATGTATAAAAAAAATAAAAGATAATAATAATAAATTTTATTTATATAGCAGTTTTTCAGCACAGGGGTATACTCAAGTGAAAATAAAACGTAGCTTTTAATAAATATGATTAAAAACGAAATTTCTGTGTATCTCGTCACTGCTATTGTGTTACAGTGTTAACAACAAGTATTGCACACTTGTATCCTTTTGTGGATAGGGCAAGGGGGGTGGCCAGAGTCGGGGAAACCCACCCCACCAGCAATGGTCCAAAATAGTTAGCAGCGCGGTGTGGTATACACCCACCCGTATGACCAATTCCCCCCTATATCTCCAAGGGCTAATGTCATTGCTCCTGTCACTATTTGTTAAAGTGGTGTCTAAACTGATATAGTCACTTGATAAAACAATAGTAACCCTCTTATCTAAATAAGTGCAGATATAGCAGACTGCCTCTAATAGGTCGGAAATAACAGGTTGCGCTTACACTATTACAAGCTAATTGTTAGCACACAAGTAAACTGGAGTAGACTGAGCTAATGGCATTATAAGCCCTATTCAAACACTCTCTACGCGTTTCGCAAGGCTCATCAGGAGAGTTAGAGATAAGAAAACAAAAAAGGTTGCGGTAATAACCACATTTCCTGAGTCCTGGATGGTAGGACTCAGTACATATGTAGAAAGTGTTTGAATAGGGCTTATAATGCCATTAGCTCAGTCTACTCCAGTTTACTTGTGTGCTAACAATTAGCTTGTAATAGTGTAAGCGCAACCTGTTATTTCCGACCTATTAGAGGCAGTCTGCTATATCTGCACTTATTTAGATAAGAGGGTTACTATTGTTTTATCAAGTGACTATATCAGTTTAGACACCACTTTAACAAATAGTGACAGGAGCAATGACATTAGCCCTTGGAGATATAGGGGGAATTGGTCATACGGGTGGGTGTATACCACACCGCGCTGCTAACTATTTTGGACCATTGCTGGTGGGGTGGGTTTCCCCGACTCTGGCCACCCCCCTTGCCCTATCCACAAAAGGATACAAGTGTGCAATACTTGTTGTTAACACTGTAACACAATAGCAGTGACGAGATACACAGAAATTTTGTTTTTAATCATATTTATTAAAAGCTACGTTTTATTTTCACTTGAGTATACCCATGTGCTGAAAAACTATTGATTTTGGATATACTAGCCCTTGGATACAATAATTTATTTATATAGCACCAACATATTCTGCAGCGCTGTACAATTTGTAGGGTTCAAAGACAGACAAAGACACATTACAAAGAAAGTCATTTCACACAATGGGACTGAGGGCCCTGCTCGCAAGAGCTTACAATCTAGATCAAGATGACATGACAAGCAATTGTTTAAAAAGACTTTTGAATTAGAGTCCTTTTGCTTTTTTGGATGTTAGTAGAATGGAGATGGCCAGCACCCAGCTCTAACAGTGTGACAAAGTTTCCAAAGTATTTACAGCCTTTTGTAATGTAAATTCCTGGCTTTTGCTTAGTCATGCCATCATCAGGGTTCCCCACTCTTCCCGTTTTTAACATCTTGGCAAAATGGGAAATTACTGGTTTCATCCACACCTTGGAAAAATGTGTATCCCACAGATGGCCATGAGATCACTGTCTGGTCACAACTTCCACTCTTATGTGACTGTCCAACAAGTTGTAAAACAATAAATCTGGCTTAGTCCTAGGTTCAAAGTAAACAGAAACCCAGAGAGAAATCAATACTCTTCAAAATCTGCACTTCTTATGATTATGTGTCGTGATTAGGGTTGAACGATCGGGATCGGAAAAGATTGGATTCTGATCCATGATTGAGTAAATTTCACAATCGAGATTTCCAATCCCGATCTTTTTAGGCAGGATCGAGGTCGGAGGTTATTTCCCACAATACTTTGCTACTGGCCAAGCATTGTGGGAAAAGCTAACAATGTTAGCTACTAGAGATGAGCGAGTACTATAGCCCGCTCCCATAGGAATGAATGGATGCAGCCGGCACACAGCCTTTGCCGGCGTCCAGCCGCTTAACCCCCTGCGCATCGGCTGTGACCATTCATTCCTACGGCATAGCAGGAAGGAAACAGAAGAGTAGATAGTATCTACTCTTCTGTTTCCTCCCTGCTGTGCCATATACTGGACTCTGCTACATCTGCATTACTGTACATTGACTTGTCTATCTACTCTACTGCTTTGTCCCTGCTTTACCGTGTACTCAGCTCTGCTACAGCTGAGATATATATACGGTATAGCAGGGAGAAAACAGAAGAGTATAGTCCATTAGAAACAGAATAGTCCACTTACTTGCACAGATCCGCTGTCGCTCCACGTTCATCTCGCTCTTCTTCTCTCTTATACATACTGAAATTTCCCCACTGTGGGACTATTAAAGGATTATCTTATCTTATCTTATTCACAGGCCTTTAGAGCGCCATGCGCGCCCCTGCCTCCCAGGTTAGTGTTACAGACCTAGGAAGAAGGCGCTTAGGAGGAGTGTAGACGGGTACTGGGAGGGGAGACATGAGTGATGCACTCATGTCTCCCCGCCCTGTACCCGCCCACACTCTCCTAAGCCACAACAAAGGGGCATGCATGGCGCTCTGAAGGCCTGTGAATAAGAGAGAAGAGGAGCGAGAAGAATGTGAAACGGCAGTGGCAGCGATCTGTGCAGGTAAGTGGACACCAGGGGGGACTAAGTAGACAGAGGATTCTAAAAATTAAAGCGTTCAATTTTTGGACTCCATGCTGTGTAGTGTAGCTTTTAAAATCCGATCTTCGATTATTAAAAAAATCCCATTGATTTAGGATTGGAATTGAGATCGGGTTTGAATGGAAAATGATCAGAAATCAGATTTTAAAAACGATCCTGAAATCTCAAGATCGGCTCAACCCTAGTCGTGATGTAATGACCCTTCATGAGCAATTTTTCACCATGTGCAATAACTGCTCAGACTCAAGCAACGCTCCTCAAACCTTACTATATTGCACACAAGCACTGACATCCTCTCTTACATGACTGCCATCACATGGTCTCATAGATTTTAAAGTGAATAGTTTGTATGAACGATGTGATACAGAAAACAGAACTTGCTATTTCACAGGCCAAGTTCATGGATCCCTCAAAAGCCCCATATCTATGATGGATCATTGAGATTAGATTACCATTAGGTATTTTGTGTGAATGTAACCTTACACTGTGTTTCCAGTATGGAAAGGAAGTTAAACTCACAAGTCTATTAGAATCTAAATCTGTTTCCCATAAACCTGTAGACAGGATAAAAAAACACCTAGAACCACTAGGGTAAAATATACAGAACAAACCACACATTCCATAGACAAAATATAAACAATCGGTGGGGAGAGACACAAGGACTTACAATTATTACAATATAGTTAATGAATTAATTGAATCCAATTAATATTGTTATTATTTTTACATTTTTTAATTAATGCTCATATTTTGGTAGAGATGCAACAGCTAATTTCAGCAAAAGCAGACACAAGAACAAACTATGTAAAGACAGACCCCCAAACGTCTTCACCAGTGCTAGACACAAGCCCAGTTGGACTTTGAAGAATTTGACAGTCTGAATTATCACCACCAGTAACTGAATAGGTAATAAAAGCTCCACTAACTGAAACTGAGCCAGAACCCACAAATAACTTACAGGGCAGATCAGAAATAGGAGAATAATTACCCATTAGGGTTGAGCGATCGTGTTCGGAAAAGATTGGATTCCGATCGGCGATCGAGAAAATTTCATGATCGCCATCGGAATTCCGAACACGATCTTTTTATGTGGGATCGAGATCGGTGATTTTTCCCACAATGCTTTGCTTAGCCTTCACACTGAGTATACACTGTATATTCAGTGTGAAGGCTCCGCTGCAGTTCCATAGGAATGAATGGAAGCAGCTGACACACAGCCTTAACCCCCTGCGCGCCGGCTGCTTCCATTCATTCGAATGGAAGGCTAAACTAAATCTCTAGCAGCTACTTACCTCTAGAGATGGCTTCTCTGGTGCCCTCCTTCTTCTTGCCTCGCTGCCTGTGGCTTAGCGTGTGGGCGGGTAAAGGCGGGGAGACCTGACGTCTCCCCTCCCAGTACCCGCCCACACTCTCCTAACCCGCCCACACTCTCCTAACCTGGCAGGGAGGGGGCAGCGAAGGAAGAAAAGCAGCATGGAGCAGCAGCGAGGTGAAGAATGAAGGCACGGGGCACAGGGCCAGCCATCTCTGGAGGTAAATGGACACCAGGGGTGACTAAGTAGGCAGAGGATTAAAAAAAAATCCTCTGGCTACTTTAGTGATTCACTACACAGCGTGGATTCTAACAATTGTTAGATTCCATGCTGTATAGTGAATAGGATTGCTTTTAAAATCCGATCTCCGATTAATAAAAAAAAATCCCATTGACTTGCATTGGGATCGGAATTGGGATCGAGATCGGATTTGAATGAAAAATGATTGGAAATCGGATTTTAAAATCGATCCTGAAAAGTCAAGATCGGCTCAACCCTATTACCCATACAAACGGTCAAAACCAGAACAAGTAATCAGGAATAGAATCAGGAGACAAAACCAATATCTAACAGAAAGCCAAGGGTCAAATCTGAATGGGTATGTCAACTGCAGGGTCATCAGGCAAACAATATAACAATAACCAAAAAACAAGACAAGGGTCAAAATGAAGCAATCCAATACCCACACAGGTTTTGAGCCAAACTACAGAATCATATTAGCAGACACCTGGGTCGGGAGGGGTCTTATATACAGTATGCCTCCTCAGCTGCTAATTGGACAAGCCCAGGGACCTTTTGAAACTGCAGAAGCTTCCCAGGTTGACATGGTAACCTTAAAGGTATAGCAGCTGAAATGAGAAGTCTGACAGCTCAACTAAGTAGCTATCGATAGAATATATTGTTACCTAAACTATTCTTCAATCATAGTTATTTTATCGCTTTGTAAAACTGCATTTAAGGCTGTCTTTTATAATGAATTTTTTTGATAATAAGTGATCAACAGATGGACTAATACTGGTCCATTGTCACGTAAGATAAAGACATGTTATGGCAACCATTGAGTTTGAAGCATCATCCACAGAGGCTAATGGAATTGACATAAAATGTAAATTTTGTGTACATTTTTGTGAGTGAAGCCTCAGTTTTACCAGCATCATCGTGGGCATATTCACTTCCTAAAGAGGACATATTACCATCTTTGTCAAGTTCAGCTCTTTGAATCATTTAATCATTGCTGCTTCCAGATTCCTGCACAGTTGTAACTTTTTCTCTAGCCCCACCATTCCTGAGAAATTAGTGCTGTTAGTTTTGGTGCCTAATTACTTTCTGTACTGTCAGGTGAGTGGTGTCACACTGAAGTAGACAAGGGGAGTGATTCTGTGCTCTGACACAGTACACCTCTGATTGGAGCTTTTAATCACACCCTCTTGTCTGCTCCTGCCTGACACTGCCTACCTGACAGTACAGAGCCTAACGAGCATATCAGGCAACAAAATGAGTTGCATTGTTCAGAAAAGAGGGGAGCTATATAAAAACTTCCAGCTTTGCTGGAAGAGGTGGAGCGGCACCTATTACCGGATTCTAAGGCCGTGTTCACACGGAGTATTCTGGCTCGTGATTTGGTACGTAAACACCGCGGGATCTTTTGCGGGCCGTATACGCTCCCATTGTTTACCGTCTACGTACCAAATCACGAGCCAGAATACTCCGTGTGAACCCGGCCTAAGAACTGGAGGTGATGAGTTTCTCTAGTTTAAGTGGTTCCCCCCACTTAGGATCTGCAGCATAACGCTCCAGACATAGTATAATTAGCAGTAAAGTACATTGCTTGCAGAATGCAGTCTGGCATATTATAACACTTCATGACATACATGGCATATATGACAGGGCTTGTAGGAGATATTCAAATAGTAACAGTAACCAGGCAGTGTTTCCAACATAACACATTAAGTCCATGGTGGCCCAAACCAAAAGTAATGGCGGATTCACACTACCATTATATAATGTCTGTTGCTCTCATCCATCACAGGATGAGAGCAAGGGAAAATAAAAGATGGATGCAGATGGAGCCCCCTCCTTCAGTGTCCGTCTACATTCACCCCTATGTAACATACATGCATGCAGGAGTTTTTTTTCCATTACAGAAGTAAATAACATGATGAAAGAAAGTGTCCGTCATGTTTCTTACATTAAAGTCAATGGGAATGGACACAAACAGATGGGGCTCCATCTGTTTCTATTACCCTACTACCGTTAAAGTCCGTTGCTGTCATCCTATGATGGATGACATCAATAGACTGTAATAACAGTAGGGTGAACATATCCTAAAGAACATATCATCTCAGAGCTAAACATTGGTGTCTATATGAGGCACATGTTCTTAATCTGTAAGACAGTATTGGACTCCTTTTTTATGATCCTTTTACAAGTTACTATCTATATTTACTCTGTATATGTCCAAAATGACAAGGACAGTAACCATAAATACATATGCAAAGTGTCTACCTGGAGAAATTCCCATAGGGATCAGGACAGGAATATTAGTGCTCCATATTGGGGAAATTATGCATTATACCCTATTTGAATATATTGCAGGCGTACGATATATGGTACGTTCTGCTTATCTTGAAATTTTTCTTGAATGTCTGCTTTACTGTAAACTCAGAGTTTTATCAAGTCATATATCTACATGATATCACAGTGTTATCATTTTTAGCATGTGGGGGAGATGTCATTGAAGGGCACATTGATTGATGAGTTCATGAAAACAGTTCACGTTACTGCTGTGAACAGACAGCGTCAGACATTCCTGCTCATTTTTTGCAGGTCATCAAGAATAACATTGTGTTATATCGCAGTTAACCTTCCTCAACTTACTTTTGAAATATGTGCTTAACTTTTCCACGCAACTTTAGTCATCTGTAAATAATCTAGATGGAAAGGGTTAGAATCAGTCCCCTCCCCCATATTCAATGGACTGCTTAAATATTGGCATTCATATGAATAACATGAATTCTTTAAGAGAAAAAATATATATATCTTAAAAGATCATAAAATATAACTATAGTTCCATGATGCAGAAAACATTAAGACATGTATCAGCGATAAAAGTCTGGGAACATTTAGAACAGCAAAAAGAACTGTAACATATGGAATACCGTAAAGCAGATGTTTTCTATGTACATAAAAATCTAAATATTTAACACATGTGACAATAACAGACAAGTGTGTCAATGGCCCAAGTGTACATAGCATGTGCAGAATGAGACATAGAGATTCTGGTACCCTTGGCAGCCACTCAAGTCATTCCACTTTATAATAGTGGCAGCACCACATCAGTCACAGCATCCCTATAGTACTAGCTACAACTCCTTCATAATACAGTGGGGCAAAAAAGTATTTAGTCAGTCACCAATAGTGCAAGTTCCACCACTTAAAAAGATGAGAGGCGTCTGTAATTTACATCATAGGTAGACCTCAACTATGAGAGACAAAATGAGAAAACAAATCCAGAAAATCACATTGTCTGATTTTGTAAGAATTTATTTGCAAATTATGCTGGAAAATAAGTATTTGGTCAGTAACAAAATTTCATCTCAATACTTTGTTATATATCCTTTGTTGGCAATGACAGAGGTCAAACGTTTTCTGTAAGTCTTCACAAGGTTGGCACACACTGTTGTTGGTATGTTTGCCCATTCCTCCATGCAGATCTCCTCTAGAGCAGTGATGTTTTGGGGCTGTCGCTTGGCAACACGGACTTTCAACTCCCTCCAAAGGTTTTCTATAGGGTTGAGATCTGGAGACTGGCTAGGCCACTCCAGGACCTTGAAATGCTTCTTACAAAGCCACTCCTTCGTTACCCTGGTGGTGTGCTTTGGATCATTGTCATGTTGAAAGACCCAGCCACGTTTCATCTTCAATGCCCTTGCTGATGGAAGGAGGTTTGCACTCAAAATCTCACGATACATGGCCCCATTCATTCTTTCATGTACCCGGATCAGTCATCCTGGCCCCTTTGCAGAGAAACAGCCCCAAAGCATGATGTTTCCACCCCCATGCTTTACAGTAGGTATGGTGTTTGATGGATGCAACTCAGTATTCTTTTTCCTCCAAACACGAAAAGTTGTGTTTCTACCAAACAGTTCCAGTTTGGTTTCATCAGACCATAGGACATTCTCCCAATACTCTTCTGGATCATCCAAATGCTCTCTAGCAAACTTCAGACGGGCCCGGACATGTACTGGCTTAAGCAGTGGGACACGTCTGGCACTGCAGGATCTGAGTCCCTGGCAGCGTAGTGTGTTACTGATGGTAGGCTTTGTTACATTGGTCCCAGTTCTCTGCAGTTCATTCACTAGATCCCCCCGCGTGGTTCTGGGATTTTTGCTCACCGTTCTTGTGATCATTTTGACCCCACGGGGTGAGATTTTGCGTGGAGCCCCAGATCGAGGGAGATTATCAGTGGTCTTGTATGTCTTCCATTTTCTAATTATTGCTCCCACAGTTGATTTCTTCAATCCAAGCTGGTTGCCTATTGCAGATTAAGTCTTCCCAGCCTGGTGCAGGGCTACAATTTTGTTTCTGGTGTCCTTTGACAGCTCTTTGGGCTTCACCATAGTGGAGTTTGGAGTCTGACTGTTTGAGGGTGTGCACAGGTGTCTTTTTATACTGATAACAAGTTTAAACAGGTGCCATTACTACAGGTAATGAGTGGAGGAAAGAGGAGACTCTTAAAGAAGAAGTTACAGGTCTGTGAGAGCCAGAAATCTTGATTGTTTGTAGGTGACCAAATACTTATTTTCCACCATAATTTGCAAATAAATTCTTACAAAATCAGACAATGTGATTTTCTGGATTTGTTTTCTCATTTTGTCTCTCATAGTTGAGGTCTACCTATGATGTAAATTACAGACGCCTCTCATCTTTTTAAGTGGTGGAACTTGCAGTACTGGTGACTGACTAAATACTTTTTTGCCCCACTGTAAAGAAAAAATAAATAAATAAAAATATATATATATATACTGCCCTATAACATGCCTAAATGCTATCCAGTGTCATTGAAACTGCAGCCACAATGCTCTGATAAATATCCACAGTATCCTATAACACAGACTACAAAGCCTCCATAACAGTAGCCCAATGATTGGATAGCATATCCACATTGTCACCTAATACAAGCCATACAACTCTGCTAATACCTAGAAATACCTAGCTTAAAGGGATTCTACCATTAAAATCTATTTTTTTTCTTGTTGATACGTAGGAATAGCCTTGAGAAAGGCTATTCTTCTCCTACCTTTAGATGTCTTGTCTGCACTGCCGTTCCGTAGAAATCCCAGTTTTCGTTGGTATGCAAATAACTTATCTCACAGCTCTGGGGGCATCCCCAATGCTGCAAGAGAACTCTCCAGTGCTGCACCCATCTTCTTCAGGAACGGCCTCTTCACGCGTCTACTTCCGGCACTGGTGGTCAAACTTCTAGGCCTCGGGCTTGTGTAAGCGGCCATTTTTCTTGTGCCGCTGGCATGCGCAGTCGGCTCTGCCCGAAGGCAAGAAGTTTGACCGCCCTCACGGAAAGAAGATGCATGAAGAGGCCGTTCCTGAAGAAGATGGAGGCGTCGCTGAAGAGTTCTCTCGCAGCATTGGAGATGCCCCCAGTGCTGCGAGATAACTAATTTGCATACCGACGAAAACTGGGATTTATACTGAAGGGCGACTCGGAGAAGACATCTAAAGGTAAACATCGTGTCAACGAGAAAAAATTAGATTTTAATGGTAGAATTCCTTTAAGCAGAATCTTGACTGTATTAGAAAGTGACAAGATTGTGGGGATAACGTCTATCCTTAGGGAGAGACCACCTTCTCAGGTGTGTGGAGACTTATACAGCCATAGTTGCTCCACTGCAAGGGAACATGGGAAGAATATGCAAATCTGTCTCCCAAGATGTAAACAGGGAGACAGTGCCTCTGTTATGCTGCCCTCTATAGTAAGTGACAAGTCAGAGTTTATCCCAATTTCAGGGGTTATCCTGATATTCCTTATTCTATATTACAACTTTCACAAACCATCGTTGCAATCCACTACCACTACTGTGCAACTTCACAGACCAGAAGAATTGCTCTATACTGTTTATTCATTGTGGAAGCCAAGAGAATGAGATTCTACAATGCAGTGAAAGAAAAACAGAGGTTATTGTACAGAAGGTTATTTGGAACTGAACCATGTACATACTGTTATGCGTTAATACACCGTTGTTTTTATGGACCATATACTGCAGCATTAAAAAACAAAACTGTCTTCATGTGTATTTTCTGTGCAGAATAACGTCAAATGAAAAATCATTTCCAATGTAAGGACATAAGGCACTATTATTTTTCTCCAATAGATCCAATGTCATGTGACCATCACTATTCTGCCACAGATGCATGTTAGAGAAATCTCTGAAGATGTGAGATTGTAATTCCCGTATGTAAGCTAATGGCAGATAGCAGAACGCGCTGACATTTCATTCCCTGCGTTCCCAGGTTGCATGTGGAGAGATGCAATGGAGTTGCTTCAGGTAGTTTATTTGTCTTTACCTTGAGAGATGATATGCCATACGGTCAAAACACAATTCCTTTCTGAGCTATACAAGATGGTTGCTCAGTGGTTACAGACTGAATAACACATATCCAGGAAGAGGATGCAACAAGAAGGGAGGAGTAACAGAAACAGAGAATTATGGGAGAAAACTACTTAACCCCTTCCCGCCGATGGCACTTTTTGACTTCCTGACCAAGCTCGATTTTTCAAAACTGACATGTGTCACTTTATGTGGCAATAACTTTGGAACGCTTTAACTTACCAAAGTGATTTTAAGATTGTTTTTTCGTAACACATTGTACTTCATGTTAGTGGTAAATTTTGGTTGATATGTTTTGTGTTTAATTATAAAAAAAATTGGAAATTTGGTGGAAATTTTGAAAAATATGCATTTTATAAAGTTTGAAATGATGTACATTACATACAGATAGTCAGACCGCCAAAATTATATCATAAATCTCATGTCCCAGATCTCTGCTTTATGTCGGCATCAAACTTTAGGTGCCCTTTTAATTTTTACGGACATTATAAGATTTACAAGTGAAACTACAATATTCAAAATTTTCAAGAAATTTCCAAAACCCATTTTTTAAAGGGCCTAATCCAGTTATGAAGGGGTTTTGAAAGACCCTTGTATTAAAGCCCCCCATAAATCACCCCATTTTCAAAACTGCACCCCTTAAATAAGCCAAAACAACATATACCTAGTAATTTAACCCTATAAGTGCTTAACAGGAATTAATACAAAATGGAGGTGAAATTTTCAAATTTGAATTTATTTTACTAATATTTTCGTTTAGCCCTAGAATTTGCACATTCACAAGGGGTTAAAGGAGAAACCACATCCCACAATTTGTTAGGCAAGTTCTCCCGACTACCATAGTACCCCACTTGTGGGTGTAAACTAATATATGGATGCACAGCGAGCCGCAGGAGGGAAGGCGCGCCAAGGAGCTCTTAGAGGGCAGATCTGGCTGTGATCAGTTTCAGGAACCATGTCGCATTTACAAAGCCCTTGAGGAGTCAAAACAGTGGAAACCTCTAGAAAGTGACCCCATTTTGAAAACCGCACCCCTCAAAGTATTTATCAAGTGATGTAGTGAGCATTAGTAACCCCGAAGTGAATGTGTAAGCTGTGCGGAGTAAATTGGGTACACCAAATCCCATTCTATTTTCCCACCAGCTCCTATGACGCGGATGGGGAAGAGGGGCATTCTGGGGGGTCAGCGCTGGTGTATGCTCTCTCATAAGCTCTAAATATGGGGTGTCCCCTGAAAACGCTCGCACCGCTTACACATTTCCTTCTAGTCGCAGCCACTTATGTCCTAATGATTTGGCGACTTTTGGGGTTTTTGTTTTCACATTGTACAAGGTAGATTTTTATTTTTATTTTCTGGCAATGTGGCCATATGAGGGCTTGGTGTTTGCGGTATTAGATGTACTTTTCAATGCCACCATTTTGGGGCGTGTAACTTATTGACTACATTTTATTAACTCTTTCTGGGTGGGATGTAAAAGGAAACATCAATTCTGGCATTGCTTTTTAGCATTTTTTTTTTTTCCCGTGCAGCGTACAGCATAAGTAACATGTTACCTTTATTCTGCGGGTCGGTACGGTTACAGCGATACCTCATTTATATGATTTTTTAATGCGTTGCTATTTGTGCAGAATAGAATTCAATTCAGGGAAAAAAATCTATTGTTTTTGCATCGCCATCTTCTGAAAGGCATAACGTTTTTATTTTTCGCTAGACAGAGCTGGTTGAGGGCTTATTTTTTGCGGGAAGACCTCTTCTTTTTATTGGTACCATTTTGGTTTTCATCTGACCATTTGATTACTTTTTTTGAACATTTTGTAAGGGAAAGGTGGTGAATAATCATTATTTTGTGCGGTTTTCTACGTTTTTTTTTACGACATTCGCCGTTCGGGTTAAATAATGTTTTAATTTTATTGTTCAGGTTATTACGGACGCGGCGATACCAAATATGTAATGTTTTTTTCTATTTTTCTTTATTTTACATAATAAAACATTTTATATGGGGAAAAAGGGATTTTTGGGGCTTTATTTATTTATAATTTATTTTAAACTTATTTAAACTTTTTTATTTTGACTTTTTTTTCACTTTTTTTTTCTGTCCCCATGGGGGATTGAAGCAGTGATCGGCTGATCACTGCTTCAATAGATATACGCTGCAATACACGTGTTACACGTGTATTGCAGAGTATAGGAAGCTGTCAGCCTGTGTAGACGCATAGGCTGACAGCTTCATTTATGGCAGGATCGGCCAGGCGCGAGGACGGGGTAAGTGAAGGGGCAGACCCGGGGTCACTGATCAGACCCCGGGCTGCCCCCTACGAACACCGGCACCCCCCGAAACCGGCGCGGGGGGTGCCGATCGGCACCATATGACGTTGTAACCCCGGAGGTGCCGGTGGTCATGTTGATCACCGGCATCTCAGGGGTTAACACCCGTGATCGGACCCGGTTCCGACCGCGGGTGTTACGGGGCATTGTCAGCCGTGTATTATGGCTGACACCCGCTGTGCATGGTGCGCACACAGTTTCTGTGTGCGCACCATGCATCCGCAGTAATAGTACAGCGCTGTGCGGGAAGCCCTTCCCTGCAGCGCCGTACTATTACGGCGAATGTCGGGAAGGGGTTAAAGAGCCCTGCACACAATATCGATGTCTATGAACCAGCATTGCACAAGATATGAAACACACTGTATGAAAGTCAAACAATCAAGCATGAATGATACAATATGAACAAGAATCATTACTTCAGCAATACCCCTGCTGTAACAGCATACTCCCCGTCTGAAATCCTTGGATTTCACTACTTAACATAAATGTCCATCTGGTATATTCTGGAACCCTGAAAGACAAAATGCAAAAACAAGAAAAAATAACAATAACTGTGAACATGTATTCAGGAACAGTTCAAAAAATTGAATGCGTCAAATGCACGGTATCGCTGTTCCTGGGATAGTCCAGTGACGAGTCAACTGAGTCAATGTACTTGAAATGTTCTTTGCTTGACTTTCTCATGATAATGCCGTATGAGCAATGTAGTAACATGGTGGTGGGCAGGAATAATGAGAGGATTCTTTTCAAATGTCTCTAACTCTGCCTTGTTCAGGCGACCACCTACCCTTAGCATACCATGTTTGTCAATCACTGGCTTCAAGTTGACAATAAGGCTGCTTTTAGGAATGTCCAGTTTGTCACGGAGACATTTCAGTTCCATGTGAAAGGCCCTCTGCTGTACATTACGTATCACTAACTTCTCACTTAGTGTAATGTCTTCTGCAGAGAGGGGCTTGTGACAGATGTGCCAACCATGACATTCAGAGTTATCGTTCTTGGTGTGAAAACACTGTGCAATGTGAACTAACCTTGCGATGGTGCGTACAAGCTTCAGCCATCTAGAAAAGCGTTCAAAGTGGTGACAGTCCAGGCCGGACCTCCTTACAGACCTGGTGATGAGGGTACTCACTTCAGGACGAATCTCAGGATCGTTGTCAGGATCTTGAAGATTGAAGACGTCTTGACCAGATGTTTCTTTTCCTTCGTTCAGCAAGAATTCTGGACCTGTTAACCAAGAGGATTTAGCAAAGGCACTGACCGATGATGGTCTGGTGGCACAATCTGCAGGGTTGAGATGAGATGGAACATAGTGCCACTGCTCAGGTTTAGAGGATTTCCTAATCCTTTCAACGCGGTTACTAACATAGACGTAGAAGCGTTTTGTCTGGTTGTTTATATAACCCAGGACAACCTTGCTGTCTGTGTAGAATTGAACATTGTCCACATGAATGTCCAGCTCATACCGTATAAAGTCTGCGATCTCTACAGCCAGTACAGCGCCACAAAGTTCAAGCCTCGGGATAGTATGTTCAGGTTTAGGGGCTAGTTTAGCTTTCCCAAACAGAAATCCAATATGAGCTTTAGTGCGGTTGTCGATTACCTTCAAGTAGGCAACAGCTGCGATGGCCTCAGTCGATGCATCCGAGAATATGTGGACTTCCCTTCTCTGGCTTGTGGTGAGAGATGCTGGAGTGTAGCAACGTGGTATGTGAGTTCTGTCCAAGGCATGTAGGGATTCTTTCCAGGACTCCCACTTTGGCTGCTTGTCATGTGGCAGTGGAGCATCCCAGTCCTGAATCGTCTCTGAGAGCTGCCGAAGTAGGAATTTGCCCTGTACAGTCAATGGTGCTACAAATCCCAGTGGATCATACAGGCTATTCACCACTGAGAGAACTCCACACTTAGTGAACGGCTTGTCTGCACAATTAACCTGGAAGCCAAGAGAATCGTTTAACAAGTCCCATCTCAAACCCAGACTTCTCTGCACCGGAGGATCGTCTATGCCTAGGTTTAAGTCTCTGAATTCTGTGGCATGATCGCTGGGCTGGAAAGCTTTTATGACAGCAATACTGTTGGAGGCTATTTTATGCAACCTCAGACAGGCTCTGGACAGCATACCTTGAGTCCTTCTCAGCAAGTCTATGGCTTCCTCAGCAGTAGGCAAGGACTTGAGTGCGTCGTCCACGTAGAAGTCTTTTTCGACAAAGTGACGAGCATCCTTTCCAAATTCTGATTCACCATCAGAAGCAGTCCTTCGTAGGCCATATGTTGCAACCGCAGGTGAAGGACTGTTGCCGAACACGTGCACTCTCATGCGGTATTCAATCATTTCCTTGTTGGTATCACTGTCTCTGTGCCACAGAAACCTCAGGTAATTCCTGTGGTCTTCTCGTACAATAAAACAATGGAACATTTGCTCAATGTCAGCTGTAATGGCAACTGGCTCCTTTCTGAATCTCATTAGCACCCCTACCAGGTTGTTGGTCAGGTTTGGACCCGTGAGGAGAACGTCATTCAGAGATACGCCATGATGTTTGGCACTTGAGTCGAATTTTCGTGGGTGATATACTCCAAAGGAAGGAAGATACCAGCATTCTTCATGCTCTTGCAGAGGTGGAGCTGGCTCTGCGTGATTGTTGCGGAATATCCTTTCCATGAATGCCACAAAGTGATCTTTCATCTCAGGCTTGTTTCTCAGCGTACGTTGCAAGGAGATGAATCTAGATAATGCTTGTTCCCGGTTGTCAGGAAGTCTGGCCCTCCCAGTCCGAAAGGGTAAGGGTGCAACCCAATGGTTAGATTGATCCTTGAAGCATTCACTGTCCATTATTTTGATAAAGTCTTTATCTTCCATGGATAAAGCTACTCTGTTGTCATCTTGTGTTGTGTGAAACACTGTGGCTCCTAAGTCGTCATAAGGTGTAGGGACGATGTCTGGTGCCCTTTTTAAGTTAGGAAGATGTTCCTTTGCCTCATAGTGATGAAGGTATGGCTTAAAGTAGGTTGTGCGTCCATTGTTGAGCACAAAGGTTTTAAAGGAGTTCACTTGAAATGACATGAGACTCTTATCCTGACATACATTGCCAATGATTACCCAACCTAAGTCAAGTCTTTGTGCATATGGAGCATCATGTGGACCATTGCATTGTTGACCTACCTTATGTATTCTGAGAATGTCTCTTCCGAGCAAGAGCAGGATGTCAGCATTCACGTCCATAGGAGGAATCTCCTTAGCCAGGTGTCTCAAGTGGGAATGATGATATGCAGCTTCCGGCGTAGGAATTTCTTCCCTATCATCAGGCATCTGGTCACATTCAATTAACGTTGGTAGGGATATGTGAATATTCCTGTTAATTGGAGAGATAACGTATCCAGTGGCTCTCCTGCCAGAAGTCTCTATGCGACCAAAACAAGTGTTAAGAGTGTATGGTATTGCTTCTCCTTCTATACCGAAGATCTCGAAGAACTTAGGCTTTGCTAGAGACCTGTTGCTTTGTTCGTCTATTATGGCATACATCCTGATGGCCTTTTCGGATTGCCCTTCTGGGTAGACATTCACCAAGCACACCTTGGCACAGCACTTGGGACCATTCTCCTTGCCACATACTTCCATGCAGGAGGAGGAGACAGTGGTAGTAGCTGAAACTTGAGCCGATGGCTCCCCACCATGCGCAGTGACGGCTTTAGATGCTGCTTGAGGTTGTGAGTTGTCAGATGAAGAGGTAGGATGCATGGCTGTGACATGTTTGTCGCTACTGCATTCAGTACACTTGATGACAGCCTTACAGTCTTTAGCAAAATGTTTTGAAGAAGCACAACACTTGTAACAGACTCCTAGCTCCTTGAGCATGTCTCTGCGTTCTTGCAAAGTCTTTGCCTTAAGTCCTCTACACTCTTTCAGGGGATGAGGCCTTTTGTGGATAGGGCACGTACTATTAGGGTCTTTATCTTTAAGGACAGGAGTGTCCTGTTTGGTGGTGCAGGGTGCAGTGATTGGGACGTCTGTCTTCCTAACAGATACTGTTCCCCTTAAGTCTCTACGTTTGCTTGTTTCATACCTTGAACATGATGATGAAGCTGGTAGAGAGGATTCTGTGAAGTCAAAGCTGGGATCATTCTTTTTCCGAGCTTGGTCACTGATAAATCTGGAAAAATAAGAGAAAGGAGGGAAGGACACATTGTGGTCTCTTTTATATCTGGAACCTAGGTCGGCCCATTTTTCTTGCATGCCATATGGTAGTTTGGATACCACTGGATTAACACCATGAGATGTGTCAAGGTAACTCAGACCTGACAGACGTGGGTCCATTTTGGCTAACTCTAATTCCTTTAGTAGGTCGCTCAGATCTTGAAGCTTGCGGTTGTCCTTGTTGGTGATTTTTGGGAACATATGAAGTCTCTTAAATAAGGCACTTTCTATAGCTTCAGAACTGCCATAAGTCTGTTCAAGTCTCTCCCATGCCGCAGCAAGACCTTCCTCTGAGTGGCCCGCATGAACTGCTCTCAATGTCTTTATACATTCTGCAGAATCTGGGCCTAACCAGTTAACAAGCAAGTCAAGTTTTTCTTTGGCAGTGAGGTTAAGATCATTGATCACTGCTTCAAAGGTGGATTTCCAGGCTCTATAATTCTCAGCATGGTCATCGAACTTTGAGAGACTATTGTTTATCAGCTCCCTGCGTATCATATATCTGGCAAAGTCCGACATGTCTGATCTCCCACCTCGTGTCACCAGATTACCTTGTGATATCTCTGGGGCATATAGATTCTCTGGCATATGGGGCCGAGATGAATCGGGGTGAAATGATGTAGCATAAGGGTTAAGCTGTGGTTTAGTTTCTGGAGGATCTGCATGTGTGATGCTGGAAATTACCTTGCTCTGGATAGGTGGCATCATCTGCTGCTTCACAGATACAGCCATGTAGTCGGTTTGGAGTGGTGCTGGTGCATGTAACTTAGTAGGCGGTGCAGGAGATGATCGCTTCAGCACATAATTGGCAGTGCGGTCAGCTGGGTCTTCCACTTCTGCAGGGATGGAGCAGTCTAGGTCGGCGTCTTGATCTAATGCTTGTTCAAGAACCTTTAGCTTGGCTAAGGCAGCTGCTTCCTCCCTTTCCATTTGGAGAATTTTTAGTTGAGCTTCTGTCTCTGCTTCCTTCTTCGCCATTTCAGCTTTTGCCTCTGCTTCCTTCTTCGCCATTTCAGCTTTTGCCTCTGCTTGCCTTTGCGCCATTTCTGCTTCCTTCTCAGCAAAGGACCGTCTGACACTGGCCTCCTCTGCATCAGCACGGATCTCAATAAGCTTGTCATGTAATGCTGACCTTCTGGAACGAGAGGATCTGGAGGATGACAGCATATGTTTGGATGAAGTAGACCGATGGGACCTTACTTCTTGTAGGTGTGCGATGCGGAGTTCTGCCTTATCTCTGGCGTTTTTCACTGCGGCATCTTTCGTTTGGAATAGGTTCTCCCTCTCAGTTAGCTCTGCTATAGCATCATCAAAATCAGCGTTACTCAGGAATGTGACGTATTTTGCGGACAGTCGCTGATAGCGTTCATAGGCGGCAGATAAGCGGTTTAGTGTAGTGACCAATTTTGCTGCGTCACTGTCATGGCGTGAGAGCGCTGCTATATAGTGTTCAGTTCTTCGCCATAATTCATCAAGATTATCACAGAACTCTTCTTTAGTTATTTCAAAGTTCTCTCTAATCTTTTGCGTGGGTTTACTGACACGTTTTAATCGCTCAATTTGTACATCCTGAAACATGGAGTCTGATTCCTGCACATCTGAGTCCCTGATAGCAGGATGCACTGTCCCAGATGCAGTGACAGGGGAATCCACATAGCTCCTTGTGGACATGGTGCCTTTGTGTGGAAAATGTCAATAAAGATGGCACTGTCCCTTATTTCACTGTGGTGAGGAGAACATGTGCTCGAGATGGAGGACAGCTTTGAGCTCACCTGCAGGCTGTGTGGCGTCCTGCAGATTATGCTGTATTCTGACTGTGCTTGCTTGCAGGCTGTCTGTAGATCCTGCAGGAGCTGCAGATATAACTTGTTTTAACTAGAAAGTTGTGTTTTGACTATTTTGCCACAGATGCATGTTAGAGAAATCTCTGAAGATGTGAGATTGTAATTCCCGTATGTAAGCTAATGGCAGATAGCAGAACGCGCTGACATTTCATTCCCTGCGTTCCCAGGTTGCATGTGGAGAGATGCAATGGAGTTGCTTCAGGTAGTTTATTTGTCTTTACCTTGAGAGATGATATGCCATACGGTCAAAACACAATTCCTTTCTGAGCTATACAAGATGGTTGCTCAGTGGTTACAGACTGAATAACACATATCCAGGAAGAAGATGCAACAAGAAGGGAGGAGTAACAGAAACAGAGAATTATGGGAGAAAACTACTTAAAGAGCCCTGCACACAATATCAATGTCTATGAACCAGCATTGCACAAGATATGAAAACACTGTATGAAAGTCAAACAATCAAGCATGAATGATACAATATGAACAAGAATCATTACTTCAGCAATACCCCTGCTGTAACAGCATAATCACAGTGGCATAAAATTTCTCTTATAAATTATATATGCCATTGAATAAGTAAGTGGTTGCCATAACAAACTGAAATAATGTAGGTATTATCAGTACCTATACATAGTGTCAGTTCGAGATGAGCGAATCGAAGCTGCCTAAGTGGAATTCAATCCGAAATTCAGGAAATATTCGATTTGAATGAAATCTGGATTTCCTCATGCTTCATGGTAACAAATTAATTTTTTTCTAAAAACGGCTGCTGCACGTTAGGACATGGGGCAAGGAACTCTGGGAATGCAGGATCACCCACAATGCCATACGTGCAGACAATCAGCAGCCAGCCAACCCTGTGATGTCCCAGCCCTTTAACCCCTTCGCGAATACCCACGGCGTCGGGAGTGGGTGTTAGCTGTAACTGTCAGCTAACACCTGCTCCATAGTCCCCCGTCAGAGAACAGCTCCAGTCGCAGATTTTAACCCCTTAGATGCCGCGGTCAAACATGACCACACCATCCAAGGGGTTTGCCATAGTACATGCTCCCCTCAGTATCCCCCGTGGAGATAGAGGGGTGCTGATATGCATCTTCTGCAGCCTGGGGTCTGGCCAGTGACCCTGGGCTGCTAGTAGCCCCCAGTACCTCGTTGATCTTGCCCAGCATTGAGGAAATCAGCCTATGCATCTGCATAGGCTGACTTCCTCTATAGAAAGAATGTGTATTGCAGTCTATGCATGGTTGGTATTGTAACACTCAGGAGGGCCAGGGCTGGTATCATGGGTAATATATCAGGTGTGGCCGGATTTCAGGGGGTCCCTGGGTCCCAAATGTGCACAAAATCTCCTTTTTGATGTCCCCGACTACCCACCCCCACTCTGATATCTGACAATGACAACAGACAACCAGGCTTCGGGGGTAGCCATTGTTCTTTTTACTAGCAGGACAAAGTAATATAAATGTACATATGTAGTAATTCTTCACATACAATACAGCGATCTTTGTAGGTAGTGTCCAGTTAGCAGATGATGGAGGCAGAATGCTTTGGATAGATTAATTAGTAGTTGCTTGGGTAGTTAACTTGTATATACTTGTAAAGATGGCCTGTATCCAGGGGGTTAGTCCTCAACAACTGGGTACACGTATTTAGAATAGAAAATACAATTTTTTTTCAGCAGCGGGAGACCCTCAATTTCTGCCAGACTAGCTATGGGCTTCTTAAATATAGATTTGTCCCAAAGACTTACTTGAATAGAGAAATACCTGTGAGGTCTCAGATGTATGGATAGGCAGGTCCATAAGCTTTTAGTGCTTGTGAGCTTGGAACTTCAGAGGAAAACACTCTCTGAGGAGAATCTTGAGGACAGAGGAACAGCCATCTCTGTTGGATGTACTCTCAGATTTTGCTGCCATTTTCAGTTCCCCATGTGCTTTGTCAGCTGCTATCTCTACACCAAGGGCCAAAGCACAAGGTCCCCAACCCCCCTAGAGGGGGCTGTAACCCCTCCTCCTCCAGGCCAGTCCTGAAGGTCACCTGATTGTACTGGACACACCTTCACACTGACAACTCAAATTACAATGGCAAAGTATAGGCAGGTGTAGTTCACAAAAACATCCACAAGATGGCGCATTAATAGACCCCCTGTGTGCTGGCTCTGGAAAAATAGAAGGATTGAAGGGGGAGGAAACGCTTTACCTTATATGCAAATGTCCATACCATCTCGGTCTGCAAGGACTATTAAAGGGAATTGGACGAGCAGCACCGAGACATTACAGTATCAGAGTATCGCTGGTTCAGGTTCCCTAGTGGGACATCGCTAAAAACCACTGCAAGGCACAGTGTTCTCTACTAGAGATGAGCGAACACTAAAATGTTCGAGGTTCGAAATTCGATTCGAACAGCCGCTCACTGTTCGAGTGTTCGAACGGGTTTTGAACCCCATTATAGTCTATGGGGAACATATACTTGTTAAGGGGGAAACCCAAATCCGTGTCTGGAGGGTCACCAAGTCCACTATGACACCCCAGGAAATGATACCAACACCCTGGAATGACACTGGGACAGCAGGGGAAGCATGTCTGGGGCATAAAAGTCACTTTATTTCATGGAAATCCCTGTCAGCTTGCGATTTTCGCAAGCTAACTTTTCCCCATAGGAATGCATTGGCCAGCGCTGATTGGCCAGAGTATGGAATTTGACCAATCAGCGCTGGCTCTGCTGGAGGAGGCGGAGTCTAAGATCGCTCTACACCAGTCTCCATTCAGGTCCGACCTTAGACTCCGCCTCCTCCGGCAGAGCCAGCGCTGATTGGCCGAAGGCTGGCCAATGCATTCCTATTGGTAGCAGTGCTGAGCCAGTTCTGCTCAACTACACCGTGTGCCGGTCAGCCCATCTGATATAGCAGAGCCGAGTGTGCACACTCGGCTCTGCTACATCAGATGTAGCAGAGCCGAGTGTGCACACTTGGCTCTGCTACATCTGATGTGCCGGTCAGCCCATCTGATATAGCAGAGCCGAGTGTGTGATGTAGCAGAGCCGAGTGTGGATATAGGAATCCATAGGAATGCATTGGCCAGCGCTGATTGGCCAGAGTACGGAATTCGACCAATCAGCGCTGGCTCTGCTGGAGGAGGCGGAGTCTAAGATTGCTCCACACAAGTCTCCATTCAGGTCCGACCTTAGACTCCGCCTCCTCCGGCAGAGCCAGCGCTGATTGGCCGAAGGCTGGCCAATGCATTCCTATTGGTAGCAGTGCTGAGCCAGTTCTGCTCAACTACACCGTGTGCCGGTCAGGCCATCTGATATAGCAGAGCCGAGTGTGCACACTCGGCTCTGCTACATCTGATGTAGCAGAGCCGAGTGTGCATAAGGGTTCTAGTGTACCCTCGGCTCTGCTACATCTGATGTAGCAGAGCCGAGTGTGCACACTCGGCTCTGCTATATCAGATGGGCTGACCGGCACACGGTGTAGTTGAGCAGAACTGGCTCAGCACTGCTAAGTCTCTGCATTCCCATAGGAATGCATTGGCCAGCCTTCGGCCAATCAGCACTGGCTCTGCCGGAGGAGGCGGAGTCTAAGGTCGGACCTGAATGGAGACTGGTGTGGAGCGATCTTAGACTCCGCCTCCTCCAGCAGAGCCAGCACTGATTGGTCGAATTCCGTACTCTGGCCAATCAGCGCTGGCCAATGCATTCCTATGGGAAAAAGTTTGTGTCACAAAAATCACAATTACACACCCGATAGAGCCCCAAAAAGTTATTTTTAATAACATTCCTACCTAAATAAAGGTTATCCCTAGCTATCCCTGCCTGTACAGCTATCCCTGTCTCTTAGTCACAAAGTTCACATTCTCATATGACCCGGATTTGAAATCCACTATTCGTCTAAAATGGAGGTCACCTGATTTCGGCAGCCAATGACTTTTTCCGATTTTTTTCGATGCCTCCGGTGTCGTAGTTCCTGTCCCACCTCTCCTGCGCTGTTATTGGTGCAAAAAAAGCACCAGGGAAGGTGGGAGGGGAATCGAATTTTTTTGGAGTTTGCCACGTGATGTTCGATTCAAATCGAACACATCGAACAGCCTGATATCCGATCGAACATGTGTTCGATAGAACACTGTTCGCTCATCTCTATTCTCTACCACTATACAGGCTCTCTGCAGCCAGGAAATAGCAGTTTTTTTAATACGATGTGCCACAACTTAATTCAAATCAAATCATAATGGAAAATTTGGCGAAGCTGCCGAATGGAATTTTTGAAAAACTGCTCACCTCTAGTGTCATTCCCTTTTTTTGGGCTGAGGATCTGACACAAGACTCACCCCCAGCTTCCAGAAGAAGATAATCCCACATTAAGCTAATGTGAAGCTTGCCGTAAGAGATATGAAGTTACAATTTATTGATGATTTGACCCGCTTGCATCATTTGGAATATTAGAAGTGCAACAATTCTGCACAGATCCGCCAGTCTGACACGTGTCACTGTAGTAAAGCTTTCCGATCTCACTGTACATGGTCAAAATGTAATACAGTTGCATAGGTAAACTCAGAAAGGCAACAAAATCTTAGAAGAATTTTGTAATCCATTAGTACGCCAGTCCTACAGATATCAAATCGTATTGGTACTGAAAACTTTTTATCTAAATATAAAAATTTTACATAGGAATATTAGAATACTAGCATAGTTTTGCATCCTGCAATCTAGAAATAGTCTGTTATAAAGCATGACTTCCATTAGACATCAAGCTAGTTACTGAAATGTTATTGTGGTCTCAGCTCAGAAGTGAGAAGACTTTTAAAGAGCTCATTACAGGGCGTATTAAAGCCCGAACTTTTACTTTAGAGGCAGACAACCTGTTTTAAAGCACATATACCGTACAATTTAATTCTTCCCAGTGCCGGATCACCTCTTTTAAAAGAGATCCCTATGGAGAGACAGAAGCTTTTCTTTGTTGTCAAGTGCACAAAGTATTAATTAATCAATAATTATACCAAGACGAATCTTAATATATCCGGTCAACATCTGTACATTTAAATAGTGTTATAGTGTTTAATGCACATACAATAATTCACAACTGTGTTGAATAGGATTTGACTTACTTCCTGTTCATTATTTATTATTGACTGTAGCAAACTATTAGCACATGATATTGATGTGCAATAACATTACTTACATTTCATGGGAGTCCATCAGAGTCTACATCAATAACCCTTTGTCATTAATGTAGCCTGTAGCCTGAATAAAACAACATATTGTGGAGACCTTCTGGTTTTCATTTCCAGACTTCTCAATATACTCAATAAAAACATTAACTATTTGAAGAGCCAACATGTCTGCTTGTGATTTGTCTCAATCTGTTATCTTTCAGAGAGTGTGACTTTAGCTTAGCTGACATCTTGAAGGAACCCTTCTAATTCCTTGGTTTTCCAATATGCTTTATATGATTTGCCCATTGCAAAATCTTGGTGGAACAGAGAATGCTATGTATATAATATATTGACTATCCTGGACTTTTGATATTGACAACCCTGGACCTATGTAAGTCACTTTAAAATGGATTTAAATTTCAGATGTGACATCACATTCCACTTGCCTGGAGGTAATTCCACCATTTCCTTTTCTCTTCAAGTACATCACATACATTGGTGTCTGCAGACACTGATCTAGTTATAAAGTATCCTGCAACTTAACAGTCTTGCAAACTGCAAGCCAATACAGGCCTGCAGTTTACAAGACCCTGAAAACCCAGACTGATGTCAGCTTCTCAGCATAGGCGGCAGCGCAATAACGTCACATCGCACTGCTGGGGCTCAGACACAGACGTCCATTGGACAGTGAGGAGGCGGTCCAGGCTCCGTTCAGCTAAGGATCGCAGGTTTTTTTTGTTTTTTTTAGTGCAGTTGTGGGTATATTAATAGTGTAGGGGGAATTTTAACTATAAGGAAGGTGGCATTAGGGGGCATTATCAACATAAGGGGGTCATTTATATATGTGTTATTAGGGGGCATTATCAACATAAGGGAGTAATTTTTATAAGGGTTATTAGAGGGTATTATGAATACGAGGGGGGAGGTTATTTATATAAGAGTCCCTTAAAAGGGTCATTAGGGGCTCAGTATTTATGTCAAGGGGATCAGGTCAATTAATTTAACTAAAGTGGCACTTGTTCTTTATTAAGGCTAAGGCCTCACGTAGCGGGTTGTAGCAAAAAAGCGCTTTTTACAGAAAGTCCCTGTGGGCTTTCTGTTTTCAATACACCTATATGGAAACCACCAGCGTTTCCACAAGTATAATTGACATGCCGCAATTTCCAATTTCGCAATGGTTGCACATATTTTTCCGCAATATGTGGATGGGATTTGCTAGAATGCCACATTTTTTTTCGCCATGTGGGCCCCCATCCTATCCCCACCTTGCAGTAAAATATGCGCAGCATAGATGCTGCGATTTCCAAAACAGTCGCAGTTCTTGAAATCGCATCATATCAATTATACCAATGGAAACGCCGACAGTTTCCCATTAGGGTTTCCCTATATGTGCTTACACAGGTACCACGGTTCATTCAAATAGCTGATCCTGGGGGTTCAGGGTATTGGAACCCCAATAACTTTTTTTCCCTTTTTTTTAAAAAAAAATCTTTTAATTAGGAAACAACTGGGGCATTATTAACAAGGGTCACTATTTAAAGAGGTGCACAGGGAAATTATTAATTTAAAGATGCACTTGGGGGTAATATTCATTATGGATGGCTATTAGAGATGAGCGAGTAGTATTCGAAACGGCAGTTTCGAATAGCACGCACCCATAGGAATGAATGGAGCCGGCCAGCATGCAGACGGGACCGGCGTCCTGCCGCTTAACCCCCTGCGTGCCAGCTGCGTCCATTCATTCCTATGGGTGCATACTATTCGAACGTTTCGAATACTACTCGCTCATCTCTATCTCTTCTCATCTCTATATTATACATTTATAGCCGGGTGTAGTAGCAGGATGGGTGTGCTGGTGAGGACAATGTAGGTCAGGTGTCTGGAAAAGTGAGGAGCCTAAAATGTCTGTGCTGCAAACTTTACAGAGACTGGAAGAAGTGGTCATGGTGTTCCAGATGAAAGAGAAATCGATTGGAAATGTAAAGGATTAGTCAGAAACTTCACATGTAAGTCATTAAATGTTACTGTACTGTATTCAACTAAATTGTCTGCAGAGCCCTGTGTAGAGCCAATATATACCACAATATGCTCACTGTGTACTGATCATATGGGTATACAAACATATCCAAGCTGGACATGTCAAGTATGTATATGTATATATATTTTTGCTAATCTTATAAATAATAAATTTATAATAAAATTATAAAATAATAAATAATAATAGAAACACCTAATTAAATTATAATATTACTAATACTACTTCTATTAGAAATGCATGTAATGAAATACTTTCCTGCAAATCACTTCTAATAAAATAGTGAAAAAAATGATGTCAGAACATGAAGGAAGGCAAAAGCCCACACAACACTAGGCCTGTATTTAAGTGATTTGCATCACATGCTTTTGGCGAGGGTTTATACATACAATGAAGTGCTATCAAACGCAAATATTTTAATGAAAACAGAAATCCTAATATAAACCAGCTTTGTAGAATTTCTCTCTCTTTAGTTTAAATTTTTACTTTAACACAAAATTTTTAGTTCATCACAGTAGTAAACTAAAGTATCATAGAGTGTCGATACTCAGGAATAATGATTTATACTAGAGATGAGCGAACAGTGAAATGTTCGAAGTTCGAAATTCGATTCGAGTAGCCGCTCAATACTCGACTGTTCGATCAAATGTCGAACCCCATTATAGTCTATGGGGAATAAATACTCGTTAAGGGGGAAACCACTATTCGACTCAGGAGAGTCACCAAGTCCACTATGACACCCCAGGAAATAATGCCAACACCCTGGAATGCAATTGGGACAGCAGGGGAAGCATGTCTGGGGGCATCTAACATGCCCAAATCACTTTATTACGTTGGGATCCCTGTCAGCTTGCGGTATACGCAAGCTGACTTTTTCTCATAGGAATGCACTGACCAGTGTTGATTGACCAAATGCCATACAGAGTACAGCATTTGGCCAATCAACGCTGGTTCTGCCAGAGGCTCGTCTGTGAGGAGGCGGAGTCTAAGATTGGACCAGAATGGAGACTGCTGTGGACCGATATTAGACTCCGCCTCCTCTGGCAGAACCAGCTTTGATTGGCCGAATGCTGTACTCTGTATGGCATTCGGCCAATCAACGCTGGTCAATGCATTCCTATGCTGAGATGTAGCAGTGCTGGCTGTGCGCTCAGTTCGGATACACCGGAGATGCAGTCAAGATGAGCGCACGGCCAGCACTGCTACACCAAAGATGAAGCAGAGCTGGCCGTGCACTCAGCTCAGCTACTCATATTAACCGGATATTGAATTCACTATTCATATAAATTGGAGGTCACTTGATTTAGGCAGCCAATTACTTTTTCCGATTTTTTTTTTATGCCTCCGTTGTTGTAGTTCCTGTCCCACCTTCCCTGCGCAGTTATTGGTGCAAAAAAAAAGCGCCAGGGAAGGTGGGAGGGGATACAAATTTTTTGTGAGTTTGCCACCTGGTGTTCGACTGTACGCTCATCTCTAATTAATGCGCAACTGTGATTCAGGTATCTAAATCCCCATTATGTAACCTCCACTGTGAATCGTTAATGCTATCAAAACTATAAATGTAAATCTATACGCTATCTTGCTATATCTTGTGGATGTACCATATGTTTTGGACTGTGAGGTGTCTTTCTAAAATGTATGTCTTATAGCCCAAGGTTAGAAAATCGCCCACACAGAGCCAAATGCTCCATACCATTCATAGGAAAAATCATGGTCATACATAATGAATCGAGCACATTCAGTTCTCTTACAAACAGGTTTCTCTGATCTTAAAAAACTTGCATTAACAGTTTCCATTAATCTAGACCACCTAGGAAATAGAAATTAACTTTGCTATTACTCTAAACCTGTGGTTCTTCACCTTGCAGCACTGGAGTCCTCCATGTGTTTGTGTGGGTTTCCTTCAGGTATTCTGGTTTCCTCCAATACTCCAAAGACATAATGATAGGGAATGTATGAGGGGGTCCCAAAAGTTTCCAGAAAAGTTGTTTTTGAAGTGTGTATTTATTTTTTTGTACAAAATTCCTTCAATCTCCTTCAAAGTACTCTCCTTTAGCGGCAATACACTTGTCAAATCTCGTCTGCCATTGTTCAAAACATTTTTTAAACTCACCTACTTTGATGTCTGCAAGCACCTCTGTTGTTTTCCTCTTCACCTCCTCCACGTTGGTGAAACGCTTCTCCTTGAGGTTTCTCTTCATTTGCGGGAATAAAAAAAAGTCACTGGGAGCCATATCGGGTGAATAGGGTGGGAGGGGCAAGACAGCCATGCCATTTCTTGCCATGAAAGTGGTCACCGAGATGGCGGTGTGGGCTGGGGCATTGTTGTGGTGGAAAAACCAATCACCAGACTGCCACATTTCGGGCCTTTTTCGCTGCACACTGTTGCACAACCTATTGAGAACCCCCAAGTAGAAAACCTGGTTGATGGTCTGACCTGTTGGAACGAATTCCGAGTGCACAATCCCTTTTGCATCGAAAAACCAAATGACCATTGTCTTCACATTGGACTTCACTTGATGAGCGACAGCTGGACAAAACAGCTCTTGCAAGAAAATTCACTGCGGGTAGACGAAACCTTCCACATCAACACCGCTTGGCACACTGACTGAGAAGGCGTGGTTGAGCAAATAACTAGCTGCAGAATCGCGTACTATGAAAACTGCGCGCGCAGCAGCCTCATTCTGGAAACTTTTGGGTCCCCCCTCGTAGATTGTGAGCCCTAGAAGGGACAGTGACTGACAATTTTTTTTTTTAAGAACTGCGGAATATGATGGCACAATATAAGCAAGCAAAATAAATAAATAAACACTGTACATGCCATCCTTACTTTACAAGTGCAATGAGTGCTTCTATCAGTACTGAAGGAGGTGTTCATTGCTGTACACATTACTCTGCCTCTTAAACATTGCTGATCATGGAAGCCATTATATTATATGCATGGGCCATTATACTGCATTATATGCAGAATATACTGTCACTATACAAATAAGAAAAATAAATAACATGTAGGCAATGTGGGGGCCATTATATTATATGTGGTGGTATTGTGGAGGCATTATGTGTGGGGGCATTATATTTTACATGGTGGCACTATTGGGACACTATATTACATGTGGGACAATGTGGGGGCCATTATATTATATGTGAGGCACTGAAGGGGCCATTATATAACTGTTAATGGAGACTCCAAATGATGACTTATTTTATTAACATGTATAAGTAATTTTGGGGGTACTCGGTTTCGCACTAGGGGATATTTTGCCTGAAACTGTTGAAAAACATTGCTATAGAACACTATAGAAAGGGACATAAACTTTGCCATCACTTTAAACCACCAGGGAATCAGACATTATTTTACAGCAGATCACCAAGGAAGCAGAAATTAACCCTCTCTTCAGGCGATCCAGAAGAATCTTCAGGTGATCCAGAAGAATCTTCAGGCTGAGTACTTTTTGTTCTTATCTTCTTGGAAAATAATGGAATTAGAAATATGGTTGACTTGCTGAGTGACACCGGTCAGCCACAAATGGGATTGTTTCATCATTCATTTACTATTCTTTATTATGCTATTAATACATATTTTATGTCAAGTAAAATATCCCACTAGAATATTCAACGTTAATAAAACTAACAATTATATAAATAACATTGCTTAAAAGAAAAGAAATACAGCATTTTCTCTGAAAGCTGGTACTATTTAATTTTGCTCTTAGACAAGTCACACAATGGCTTTGATTCTTACTTGAATAAAACACGCAGATATAAAGAACAAGTCTTTTCTAACAATCCATGGCTGTGTACTTTACTGTTTATGTAAAATATGCTATTTAAGGCTCTGACATATTACTGGTTGATCATTTACTGGGAACCAGTGAGGCTTGCAACATATCCCCTTCACTTAATTACTAACATGTTAATAATGTGGAAAAATGACAACCACAAGAATTTTTCTAATGGTAATAAAACATCCCCTGTGAATGCTGTAGCTAATATTACAGATCGTGAAACTGTGGGTGTCTGCAACTAAATAGATGACAAGACTTCATTGAATGTAATGTGTCTTTATACATGGCTGTTTACTACATCCCATTGACATTATTCATCAACTAACAGATGCTTTCTTAATGGACGCCATCCCTAAGGATACATTATTTATTGACATCTTTCATTCAGGTGTTTATATACTGATGTACTTTCTTAGATGTGTCCAGACAGGCTCTTCATTCATGTGACTACAAACAAACACCTCCCCAAGGCCTGCTTACTGACAGCCTGAGTTGCCACTCCATTGCCTTTGTTGACAGGCATCTTACCATATTACTAGACAACAGGTGCTTGTTTGCTTATCAAATAGAAAAGGAAACCAATGTCATAATACATGAAAACTACTTCTTCTCGCTGGCATGGTTAATTTGGATTAACAAACATACAAATAACGTTTTACAAGACGCAATATATAGGAAACTTTCTGACCAAGAGTATAGAGTTATAGTCTTTAGAATTATAGAATTGACAGATGTGTAAGAGATCTGGACAAAAGCAATGGACTTTGCATTCATCATGGCTTGGTGTAAGAGATTTACATTCGCAGGCAGCTCCATTACCTCTAATTCTGAGAATCTTTTCATACTTTTAACAATAATAGCTCAAAGTTTTCTTTTTGCATGAAGAAAAGATTTAAAGAAGCACCATTTTGTATGTCTGAACTTGTTGGACAAACTGTATATCTTATTGTACAATATAATTTGTACATCTCAATTCAATCAAGGTGTCTGGGATTATATTCAACTATTTTAGAGCAGTGATGTATTATAACACTGCAAAATATTAATACAAAGTATTAGTAATAGTAATAATATGTCTATTATTCCTTGGTATGGAGTTGTGGAGAGAAAAACAAAGCAAAGTCAATGGTGGGTATGTACGGTGTTCAAACTGGTGTAGAGGAAAGGTAATAAAGTATATGCACATTGTAACCAGTCAAATCCCACCACGTATTTTTTAGATAACCTTTAAAGTGAAAGTATCAAGGTGATTGGTTTCGATGGACTGCTTTTCCACTTTTTCTTTGCACTGGCCTTGATACATCTATTTCAAAAAGTTTCTTGTTACCATAAGACTAGAAAACAAAGCTCAATTGAAATATAGCAGCCATAAATAACAATAACTCTTCAAGCAAAATGTTTTCAATGTGCATGTATGTTACAGAACCTGAAGAGGAAGTATATGATTTTAAGAACACCAGTAAGGCCTGCTTCACATCTGCGTTCAGTATTCCATTTGGGAACTCCGCTTGAGGACCCCGAAAGGAATACCAAATGCATTGACTAACAGTCAGCTTATGAAAGCACACGGACCCCATAGACTATAATGGCATCTGTGTGTTTTTCGCGCTATGTCCACACAAATTATGCAGAGAAAATACTTCATGAGGTACTTTCCTCTCCGCACATCGCGTGGAAAACACATGGACGCCATTATAGTCTATGGAATCCGTGTGCTTTCATAAGCTGACTGCTAGTCAATGCATTTGGTATTCCTTTCGGGGGTCCTCATGCGGAGTTCCCGAATGGAATACTGAATGCAGATGTGAACCAGGCCTTACTGCGGAATGCCTCCTTAAGTAGTATACTAGGCATAACTCACTTTAAAACATATGTAATCCGATGGCCGGCAAAATAATGGGGTGTACATCTCGCCCAGACTACTCAGGTGGGCAAGATGAGAGAAGGTCCAGGGATGACTTGTTCTCAGCAGACAACTTTTGTCTGCTGGGCATTTTGTTACATGTTCAGTATTGGGCTGGATTTTTTAGGAATGACAGGTAGGATTGGCAATGGGACCTGTCATTCCACACCCCCTCCAGTCCACACATTGTGGATGTTTCTGCAGCATGTCAGCTGCTGTGGATTATCCTCATAAGTGAGGTTTAAAAAGTCAGCTCCAGCAGGAAGACTTTGACACAGAGCTGGACTGCAGGGCCAGCTGGAAGGTCACACTGTGGGAGCTGTGTCTTGTACTCTTGAATTTTGCTATTGAATCTGCTATCATAGGTGAGGTAACCTATTGATGTGTGTAGTTAGAGCCTAGCCGGGCAGGTATTTGTTTTGTATGTTTTTATTTTTTCCTTTTTTTGTGTTGCTGCACTGTTTCTTGTGGAGTAAAAATAAAACTCTACCTGTTTGGACTAAAAATCTGGACTTGTGTGTCTATGCCACCCCACCTAGCAACCCCAGACCCTGACACATAACATAGGTCTTACATAAAATATGTGAGGGAAGATGATGATGATGAATGATGATGTAAGTACTAGGGTAGCAAATTTAATATAATTAAATCCCTGTCATGAATATTGAGGTAGGATATAAGGCTAAGATTTTAAGAGTATATGTTAGGTCATGGTTGGCCATAAAATCCAGCCAGGAATTTCATAGCACTTTGCTCCTCCATATTCAGATTCAGATTTTTTTTTAAACAGAATCCTCAAGCCCATGAAGTATTCTGGATGTATTTTTAAATGGCAAATCAGTCTCTTGTTGCTGATAATACATGTTGTTTAATTTACTGTGAAATACTGAAGGTAGCTAAAGCAACGGTATTTTGCACTGGTGTAGTATAGGAGAGGCAATAGGAAGCAGCAGGACTTACAATCTATAAGACATGCATGTGTATTGGAAGATTATGGGGTATAATTATTGGCCAAATGACTAGGGCCAGTAAATAAATGCATGCGTGAGCATTGGTAAGTGTGGAATAGCCTCAGGGGCGTAACTACCGCCGTAGCAGCAGAGGCAGCTTCCACAGGGCCCGGGACATTAGGGGGCCCGGTGACAGCCGCTACCACTGCGTTTTGTTTTTTTTTAATAGGCCGTTACCGGCTGAAGTTACTCCAGCAGGTGACGGGTCCTATTTACTTATTGATCCTGGCTGGGCTGGGATCGGTAAGTGACACCACGGGCCCCACAAAGACTATTATTATACTCGGAGGTCTTTTCAGACCCCCGAGTATAATGATCAGAAGCCTGGGAAAGGTAAGAAACATAAAAAACACTGTTACTTACCTCTCCACGATCTGGGCAGGCCGCAGGCCTAGTTGTCTGACGTCTCTAATGTCACATGAACCCGGCCTGCGTCCCGGGTCATGTGACGTCCGGCGTAATTGAAGAAGGCCGACAGCGTCGGAGTCGGGGGACAGGCAAGCAACCATGGGTTTTTTTATGTTTTTATTCCCCCGGGTCTCCGATTATTATACTCTGGGGTCTGAAAAGACCCCAGAGTATAATGATTGTTTATGGGTGTCCACAGCGGGACATACAGTCCTATGAAAAAGTTTGGGCACCCCTATTAATCTTAATCATTTTTAGTTCTAAATATTTTGGTGTTTTCAACAGCCATTTCAGTTTGATATATCTAATAACTGATGGACACAGTAATATTTCAGGATTGAAATGAGGTTTATTGTACTAACAGAAAATGTGCAATATGCATCAAACCAAAATTTGACCGGTGCAAAAGTATGGGCACCTCAACAGAAAAGTGACATTAATATTTAGTAGATCCTCCTTTTGCAAAGATAACAGCCTCTAGTCGCTTCCTGTAGCTCTTAATCAGTTCCTGGATCCTGGATGAAGGGATTTTGGACCATTCCTCTTTACAAAACAATTCAAGTTCCGTTAAGTTTGATGGTCGCCGAGCATGGACAGCCCGCTTCAAATCATCCCACAGATGTTCAATGATATTCAGGTCTGGGGACTGGGATGGCCATTCCAGAACATTGTAATTGTTCCTCTGCATGAATGCAGAGTCGATTTGGAGAACTGTTTTGGATCATTGTCTTGCTGAAATATCCATCCCCGGCGTAACTTCAACTTCGTCACTGATTCTTGAACATTATTCTCAAGAATCTGCTGATACTGAGTGGAATCCATGCGACCCTCAACTTTAACAAGATTCCTGGTGCCGGCATTGGCCACACAGCCCCAAAGCATGATGGAACCTCCACCAAATTTTACAGTGGGTAGCAAGTGTTTTTCGTGTAATGCTGGTTTTTTTGGATGCCATGCATAACGCCTTTTTGTATGACCAAACAATTCAATCTTTGTTTCATCAGTCCACAGGACCTTCTTCCAAAATGAAGCTGGCTTGTCCAAATGTGCATTTGCATACCTCAGGCGACTCTGTTTGTGGCGTGCTTGCAGAAACGTCTTCTTTCTCATCACTCTCCCATACAGCTTCTCCTTGTGCAAAGTGCGCTGTATAGTTGACCGATGCACAGTGACACCATCTGCAGCAAGATGATGCTGCAGCTCTTTGGAGGTGGTCTGTGGATTGTCCTTGACTGTTCTCACCATTCTTCTTCTCTGCCTTTCTGATATTTTTCTTGGCCTGCCACTTCTGGGCTTAACAAGAACTGTCCCTGTGGTCTTCCATTTCCTTACTATGTTCCTGACAGGTTAAATCTCTGAGACAACTTTTTGTGTCCTTCCCCTGAATAACTATGTTGAACAATCTTTGTTTTCAGATCATTTGAGAGTTGTTTTGAGTAGCCCATGATGCCACTCTTCAGAGGAGATTCAAATAGGAGAACAACTTTCAATTGGCCACCTTAAATATCTTTTCTCATGATTGGATACACCTGGTTATGAAGTTCAAAGCTCAGTGAGGTTACAAAACCAATTTTATGCTTCAGTAAGTCAGTAAAAAGTAGTTAGGAGTATTCAAATCAATAAAATGATAAGGGTGCCCATACTTTTGCACTAGTCAAATTTTGGTTTAATGCATATTGCACATTTTCTGTTAGTACAATAAACCTCATTTCAATCCTGAAATATTACTGTGTCCATCAGTTATTAGATATATCAAACTGAAATTGCTGTTGCAAACACCAAAATTTTTAGAACTAAAAATGATTAAGATTAATAGGGGTGTCCAAACTTTTTCATAGGACTGTAATACTGTGTGCAGGGGCCACTGACGGACATAATAGTGTGTGCAGGGGCCACTAAGGGACATAAAAGTGTGAGCAGGGGCCACTATGGGGAATAATACTGTGTACAGGGACCACTAAGGGACATAATACCGTGTGCAGGAGCCACTATGGGGTATAATACTGTGTGCAGGAGCCACTGAGGGACATAATACTGTGTGCAGGGGCCACTAAGGGACATAATAGAGCGCACAGGAATGCAGAGGAGGGGTCAGTCGAGGTCTTCAGTGTCAGTCAGGGGGGGGGGGGGGGCATGTCAAAAGTTCGCCACGGGGCCCAGCCATTCCTAGTTACGCCACTGAATAGCCTTTAAGTTGTGAGCCCACCACCAGGGTGTTAGATTACTTTAATTAAAACACAATACAAAAACATTTGTCACACGTTTTTCAATATATACTTAAAGGCAAGAAGTGGTTCCCATAAGTGTCCCATTCCACAAACCCTTTTCTCCAATAAACATAACATTTTACTTATCTATCCTATATAAAACAAACAAAATTTCATCAAGAAACTTTCCTCAGATGGCTGACATTGTGATTATTGTTGTCAACCTTTCATCAACACTGATGATAAGTCTCCTTAAATTAGGAGAGTGAATTAAGTGGGATTAGTACTGTCTGGTTTGCCTTTAAGTCCCCAAAGACTTCATTTTAAGTTTTACTCCATGTACATAAATCTGCTTTCTTCTGGTGTGTAATGCTAAGAGGAGGTGTGGACACTTTTTTATATTTTGTCATTTTGTCAAAACATTCTTAATTGGAGATAAAGCTAGAAATACTGCATTATCTGATGTATGGTGGAGGCATTCCTCTGCTCCAGATGTGCTTTATCTCAGCCTTTGTTTTACACATTATTATTGTATGGAAATTGTGGTTGGGCTGAGATAATATTTATGAATTTATCTTGACAATGAGATAGCAACACTATCTTTCTTCATCTGAGAATTACAGATTTTTTTCAGTGTGATATTTAACAGTATTAGCGGAAATGTCAATTGTGGGTCAAAACTATATAACTGTCGACTTCATTTTTAAAAGCTTCAGGTATAAATGATCTGTTTTCAAGAAACATTTTAACATGCAGTAACTAAATATATCTATGTAGTCTTTAAGTGTCTGTATTGTGTCAAGTCCTGTAACATCCTTAAAGGGGTTGTCGCATCTTAAGAATCCTATCTATACTGGTAGCTTATGTAAATTGAAGACTTTTCGTAAATATATTGCTTTAGAAATTCTGCTTTGTTTGCCTGCTATATGACCTTAATCCTCCCATTGTCCACACTGCATTGCTATAACCAGGGACCTATAGGATAAGTGACATCATTTACTGAGTGCTCTTGCCAGCAGGACAATCATTCAGCTAATTGCAGTTTGCTGATAAAGCTGTATCTGTTATCTCTGTAAGTAAACACACAGATAGCACTGAGTCCATTCTGTACAAGCTTCTGCATATTATCTCACCTGCATAAGTGTTCTGTTTCCCATTCAGCAACAGGGAGAGAAATACAGGAAGTGAGAAGAACAGGCTGCAGGCAAAACTGCTGAAACACTGAGATGGGAAAACCCCTTTAAATAAGCTGCTAAAATGCCTTATGCAGTATGCCAGCATTAGAACTACACAGTAAAGTAAATGTATGCATGAGGCTTAAATCTAATCTAGATTTATCAGTGTCAGATAATGCTTAACAAATCTGTTGTATTCCTAAACTGTCTAGTTGAATTTTACACCTGCTATTAGTTGGCTTGGTTTACATCAGAAAACGTGCCAAAATATGGTGCATTTTTTACTCTATGATGTTGCAGCATAGGCCACGTCCACTCCTAGTGAGAACACGCCCTTTCCCTATCCTTTTTTCAAACAAGTCATCTAAGTGTCTAAAACTCTTAATAAATGTGTTTTAAGATAGATTAGACAGGTTTTTGGTGCAAATTACACCAGAATTGTGGTGAATTGGGCTTGATAAATCTCCGCCACTGTCCTTGTGGTTTTTTGCATACAGTAATAATACACTCTGTTGTTCACATAGACACTTCAACATGTGCGACTTGGAATTCCAGCAAGTTGAAGATGAGGTGGTACAAGGGTAGCCCATTTTGCCATTGGAAGTCCAGGAGGGTGATTTTAGTCATATAACAATATCTGAAAGGTGCAGACAATGTTCCTGCCATGAGCAGTACCTCCTTTAAGCCACTATAGGCATTTCTAAAGCAGCACACAATGAAATTTAGCAAATGCACCATGCAGGGAAGTGTGTTATTCTACCCAACTGCAGTGCAGTCACAATATTTGTGCCATTGTTGTTAGCAACAAACCCAGTTATAGTTGTTAGGGAGCCATCCATTGGGATCCTCACTGCAAGATAAATGATAGTGGCTCCTGTGCTGTGTCACTTCTCAGATCCAGGTACAATAGCTGTAAACCTGCCTGGCAGTATTTCACCTTCCACCCATGAAATGACAGAGACAGAGTGGAAGTAACAGTTTACTCTAGTGAAATTGGGGCAAGAAGTGGTCCAATGAGGAGGAACCAGAGGAAGTGAATCAGCACCACCTGGTGTTCAAACTTGACCTTCCCGAACAGGATGGTATTAATACTACTACCTGGCCTTTTGTGCTTGTGAACTGTCAATGCTGCCGCTTAAAGTACTTATTAAAATATAAATTAACCCCTAAAACTAAACCCCCTTGTGATGAATGGCCCAGAGTTATGGGGGGTTTTTTCACTGCCTTCTCAGATATATTTCCCTTTTGCCCTGTTAATTTACTTGACCTGATTGTTTGCTGTCTAGGCCTGTTGGGTTCGGGCGTAGTGTCGGAGCGGCATTCAGCACGTGAATCGTCTGATGCGCTGCAGGGGAGTGTTCACACTAGGCATGCTGTTTCTGCGGTGGCACTCAAGCATGGTTCATGTGAAGAGTTGCCTCGTGGATCAGTGCCTGGTGTGTATTGGCCTCTGAAGGGGTTAAGTTCCCTGCAGTGCTGAGGGTTCAGGCTGTGGGCGGTTCTAGGCCTGCTCCTACTTTTTGCTATTTATACTCCGCATTGCATTTTGTCAGTGCTGGTCTTAAATCTTCAGTGCTGATCCCAGACATGGTCTGTCTGCCTGAAGCCTGCAATATCATCTGCATCTGAGTCCTGGCCCATTCAGTCCTTGCTGCCTGTTCACACTATCCAGATTTGGCTGAGTATTGAGCTCCTTCTCCAAACATAGTGTTCGGGGTGCAGTGAACCCTAGGTTTATTTTTCTGTTTGGAGGTTTGGATTTTTTGTAGAGTTTTTTTGTGTGGATGCTAAGTTCTGTTTATTCTATCCCTTTTTATAGAGTCAGTATTTCTGTTTCACATTTATTTTTGCACTATACTTTGTGTTCCTTCATATTCACCGTTTGTCCAGTCGGACACCTGTTGGGGGCTTTTGCTGTATCTTTTCTGTCCTTGTAAATGTGAAACTAGTCAGGGGTTTCTTTTTCACTAATGGGTGAGTTATTTCTCCGGCTGTGTTTGTGCCCCCTCAGGCAAGTTAGTCGGGCCCACGGCTACTTCTAGTTGTGCAAGGCAGGGTGTAGGAGTATCCACACTAGTAGTTCCAAATTGCTTATACTCCTGATTTTTTTTTTTCTTTGTGTTTTCTCTTTTACCTGACTGAGAAGTTATCAGTCAGGGGCCAGTCTATGATCAGAGATCCCCAGACCATAACACTGATTAGCAAGATACTAGAGATAGTGTCCAATTGTCCAAGCCTAATTCCTCCCTGGAGGTAGGTTGGCTCATCCCTTTGTCTCAACCTGGGCACAGCTTTGTCATGATTGTGCTAACTTCATTATTCTTAGTAGGAGGTGTCTGGGATCAGTGGACTGAGAGCCTTGATATCACCTTTTAGCAGACAACCTGACTCCACAGGACATCTGCAAAGAGTTATGACCATATATAGTCATACTGGTACAAGGTGAGGGGGAGAGCTGCCCACCTTGCTGACCTCATTGTGGGAGGGGGCTGAGTGGAGATATATTGTCACACATGACAAGACCCCAGGCTCTTGTTGTTCTTCCTGGACTGCTGGGATGTGTCACGAAGTGCTGTGATGCTGTGGAAGCTAATCCCTTGGACTGGGGTCTCTACTGCCTATGGAGACCCAACTAGGTATTATATTTCTGCTTCTAATCTTTTATTCTTTTCATCTTACTGCACTGAAAGGGTGCATTCACACGGAGTAAAATGGAGTGTAATTTGGAGCGTTTACGGAGCGTTTACAGAGCGTATACGGAGTGTTTACAGAGCGTTTACGTAAACGCTCCGTAAACGCTCCATAAACGCTCCAAATTACACTCCATTTTACTCCGTGTCAATGCCTCACTTCTAATTTACTGGTATAATGTATAAGCACACTGAGTAACGCCGGGCGTGTATGAGAGCCGTACACGCCGGCATTACAGCAGACTGCCGAACACTTCCCATTCACTTCAATGGGAGCGCTCGTAACAGCGGCGTTTACGAGCGCTCCCATTGAAGTGAATGGGAAGTGTTCGGCAGCCCTGCTGTAACGCCGGCGTGTACGGCTCTCATACACGCCCGGCGTTACGTAGTGTGCATGCACCCTAACATACATTTCTGTAACCATATAAGCTTGTATCTGCTAGCATATACCTCTATGTATGTTGGTTGTCTAGTATCGACCCTCTTGGGTTAATAAATATAAAACTTTAGAATGCTTGTCTCATATTTTCCTATAAGACCTGGTCCCTCTCTCAGGGTGAGAGCAGACGGTAAAGGTAAGAAGTTGATCGCAGTTTTGCCTGTGGCAAGGCCGGATAGGCCCAAGGCTTGGTCAAAGTAGCTTTGGCGAGGCGAGATCCTTCACACCCCTCCCCCTGCCTCACTTCTAATTTACTGGTATAATGTATAAGTACCCAGTGACAGGGAGGTAGTGTGGAAGGTACACCAGAAACTTCATAGCCAGATACTTACACCTTGTAAACAAATGCAGAAAATGCCATGAGCTCCCACAGAAATGCAGAAACCACTCAATATATTGCTAAAAGCATATGGGTGTACTTTTAATGTATTAATAGTACTAACAGATCTTTCAAAAAGTATAAAAAATTTGCCCAGAAAAAACCCTTTAAAGAGGACCTTTTGCCACCTTCACCAACTCCAGTTTCTACCCTATGTTCCTGCTCCACTGATTCTGGAACAATTGGAAATTTTTCCTCTAACCCCCACCATTCCTGAGCAATCAATGATGTCAGTTCTGGTGTCTGCTAAGCAATTTAGGTTCTGTACTGTCAGGGAGGCGGTGTCAGACAGGAACAGACAAAGGGTGTGATTTTGAGCTCTGACACTGGCTGCCTCTGATTGGAGCTCTGAATCATGACCCCTGCCTGACATTACCCTTCTACCATAACAGAACTTAAACAGCACATCAGGCACCATAAGTACCTTTCCTTGTTGCTTGGAAATGCCGAGGTCTAGAAAGAAATGAGTTAACAGAGGCTAAGCACTTGTGTAGTTGGTGGAAGGTCCTGTTCAAAACATTGACTCAATGGGCCCTGAATGCCATATACTGTCCCTACACATAATTGCTGCTCCATATGTTGATGATGGTGTGCACATTTCTCCATATATCCAGGGAGTGGCCCTCATTCTCCAACACATTGTGAGATAGGGATAGCTTTCTTATAGAAATAATGGTGGCTAGGTATCCTGCATCAAGATTCAGCTCATTCTATCAGTTGAAATCCACTAAGTGGTACGACAGGGACAACAAGCAACCTGGCCAGGTGTGAGATAAATTGCCAAATTGCTGGGTGGCTGAGTACATATTGCTGTTTCCTGGAAACACTTTCCCTTATTGATGCGTGAAGTTGGAGGAGGAGGAGGAGGAGGAGGAGGAGGAGAGGAAAAGAAGGAGAGACAGTGATACATGCTTGTGCTAGGTGTGCAGGCAGTGGTGTAACTACCGGGGTAGCAGTGGTAGCAGCTTCCACAAAGGCCGGGACATTAGAGGCCTACCGCTGCATTTTTTTGTTTTTTTTTAAATAACTCCAGCCGGTAACGGGCCGTATTTAATTACCGATCCTGGCATGGGCTGGGATTGGTAAGTGACGCCGCGGGCGCACAAACACTTATTATACTTGGGGGTCTTTTCAGAGTATTTCAAGTATAATGATCCGAGGCCCAGGAGTGGTAAGAGAACATAAAAAAACACTGTTACTTACCTCTCTGGGCTCCAGACAGGCTTTGGGCCTATTTGTGTGACATGCCTGACGTCAGATGACCGGGGCCTGTGTCCCGGGTCATATGACGTCCCGGACATCATTGAAGATGGCCAACACCACCAAAGAGTGCAGCGGAGCCAGGGATAGGTAAGTAAAAGTGTTTTTTTATGTTGTTATACCCCTTGGTCTCCGATTATTATACTCTCGGGTTCATGGGTGTCCACAGTGGGGCATAATACTGTGTGCAGGGGCCACTATTGGACATATTAGTGTGTGTAGGGGCCACTATGGTGCATAATACTATGTGGAGGGGCCACTATGGGGCACAATAGTGCATACAGTAATGCAGGGGGGACGGGATGAAGTGTTGGTCAGTCAGGGGAGGGGCCCCATGTCAAAACTTCGACACGGGGCCGTGAAATTCCTATTACGCCACTGTGTGAAGGAAAAAAACAAACAAACAGCACTGAGCTGTACATAGTGAAGTCCCGTCAAGTACAGATACTATTAAAAGGATGGAGAGACTCTCAACTTCATGAGTTATGAGGAATTCACAACTACTTATATAGCGTTGAAACCACTTAGACAGGGGGCCCCTCCCTGGGTGATTTTGCAGCAGCAGGATCTGTACGACCAGAGGTATCGTCAATTTGCCAAAAGCACCAAGAGAAATTCACTAAAAATGCCGCGCTTCACCAATAATGTAAATCAGTTGAATCTTCTTTATTAATTGTCAAATCTCACAACGCATTTCGGGGTTTGTCACCCCTTTTTCAAGTGTACAGACAAAAAGAAAGGAGTCCTGTTTTTTCCTTTTGTCTGTACACTTGAAAAAGGGGTGACAAACCTCGAAACGCGTTGTGTGAGATTTGACAATTAATAAAGAAGATTCAACTGATTTAGATTGTGAAGTGCGGTGATCTTGTTCTAGGTGTGGATGTAGCCTGGCTACAAGGAAGAGCACAGACAGTAGGATAGGGATGGCTCCTGCTTTTATCAAACAAACTGGTGATTGCCTTTTCATGTGAGTACGGAGAAATGCAGTTCCTACAATTTTGCCTGCAAGCCTATGGCTAATTTTCTGCTTGGAGATCTTGCATGGGCCCATAGATCTGTCATTTGGAATTCCAAACAATACTGTCATGCAGAGCTCAAAAGATTCATCCATACAATGTCTAAATAATAATAAAATCATGCAGTAACCAATTGATACAATCATACAGTGTCCACAAAAAAATATAAAAAATGTCAAAATAACTACCAAAAACGCCTCTCTCTCTCTCTCTCTCTCTCTCTCTCTCTCTCTCTCTCTCTCTCTCTCTCTCTCTCTCTCTCTCTCTCTCTTTTTCTTACATATTATACAGTACAATAAACAATTATCTTTTCACTTACTTGTTTTAGTATTAAACTGTATACATTTGGTACGTAAATTAAATGTGAAGATGCAATGAATATCTAGTATTCATATTTTAAAACCATAGTGCTGAATCTTATCTAAGACTGCAGACAATGCCTAAAATGACGATGCACGGATTATAACTCACACTGCAGATGATGCATAAAGTAATGATGCATGATAGGACCAGATGTGTTGAACAAAGAAACTAAATTTTGGTCTACTGTATGTATAACCATTACACTTGCGAATAAAATTTTGAAATATATTTTATTTTATGGTAATTGAATTGTAGGTTAAACTTGATGAACCTGTGTCAAGCATATTAAAGGGGTTTTCTGGGCAAAAACATATTTTTCAAAAAAGGTCTGTTAGTGCTAGTAATAGGTTAATACGTGCAATCAAATACCTTTAGCAGTGTTTTGTGTGATTTTTGGGTTTCTCTGGGAGCTTCTGGCATCTTCTGGGTTTGTTTATATGGGTAGCTTCCTGTTCTTTTTTCCTACAACTATCATGATGCCTAGCGCTTCACTTACATCACCTCCATTTCTCACTTCCTCCCCCTCCCTTTCTGTTTGGAAATTATGTGGTTTTTTTTTTCCCTCTACGTCAGTCTAAACTAAGCCACCACTTAAAAATTTAAATAGTGTGCTGAAGTTTATTTATTACTAATATCCAGGTTGGGACCCTACTGAAACACCCTGAACATTTCAAATAAGTGCTGAATACATCCCTCTATATGAGTTTGGCTTGTTGCTTTCAGGTTACTGTGCCAACCTATTAAGCTTCTGCAGTCTTCAGTACTTTCCTATGCTGATCCAATTAGCAGCTGAGAAGGGATATTGAACCTCTGTTTCTGCTCATCCAGCTGCCTGCTATTTGGTTGTACTTAGTGAGGCTTCCATATCCTGATCATTTGTGCTGGACTGCTCTATATTGACCTTTTTGGCTTTTTACTGGGAATCTGTTTGAATCCCAGTTTTGATCTGCCAAGTAAGGTTATTGTGGGTTCTGGTTAGACTGCAGATTGTGGAGCATTTATTTCTTATACCAGTTACTGTGTTGGTAAATTCAATACAAGTCCAACTGGCTTCGCGGCTGGCGCTTTGAAAGTGTTTGGATGCCTGGGATCTATCTCTCAGTGCTGTGTGTGACTTAAATAACTAGTTATAATGCCCTCCATTGTCAGCCAGTCCCTGCAATTTCTGGTTATTTGCTCAATAGAAACCTTTTGTATTGGTCTGAAATCAAAGGACTTAAAGGGATCCTAGCAATCAAACGCAATTTTTTTTTTCTAGTTACCACGTTAGAATAGCCTTAAGAAAGGCTATTCTTCTCCTACCTTTTGTTGTCTTCTCCGTGCCGCCGTTCGCCTGTAATCCCGGTTTTGGTCGGTATGCAAATGAGTTCTCTCGCAGCACTGGGGGTGGACCCCAGTGCTCAAACAGCACTGGGGGCTTCCCCAATGCTGTGAGAGAACTCTCCAGCAACGCCTCCATCTTCTTCAGGAACCAGCCACTCTGCACTTCTTCTTCCGTCCTGGGTTTTCAATTTTCTAGGCCTCGGGCAGAGCCGACTGCGCATGCCCGGGCCACAAGAAAATGGCTGCTTACACAGCTTACAGTGTAAGTGGCCATTTTCTAAAAGTTTAGTTACATTTAAATCATTAAAGGGATTTCTAGGTACCATGTCGGAATAGCCGACATGTTGGAATAGCCGACATGTTTGAGCACTGGGGCCCTCCCCCAGTGCTGCAAGAGAACTCATCTGCATACCGACAAAAAACGGGATTACAGACGAACGGCGGTGCGGAGAAGACAACGAAAGGTAGGAGAGGTATTCCGACATGGTACCTAGAAATCCCTTTAATGATTTAAATGTAACTAAACTTTTAGACAACTTTTGATTTCTGGCAGTATTTGTGTGAATAATACATTTTATAATATATTTTTATAAACAAATTTTGGATCATTTCTGAAAATTTTGCATTTTTCTCTCTCTATCCCTTGTGTCTGTATTGAGAGCTGTTCCTGCCTCTCAATTAAGAGAAAAGGAAGATAGTGGAGGGTCACTTGGACATTTTAAAATATACAAAATTGCTTTTTTGTATCATACGAGAGAGGAAATTCTCTTTTTTCATGTAACATTAACCCCTTTACGTTAAATCATGTACAGGAACGTCAGGGAATGTGGTTAGTTCCCGCATTCCCACGTGCATGTACGTGATGGAGATCGCAGGGGATCAGAAGCAGAGCCTATGCGATCACCATGGGAGCCCGGCTGTATGTGACAGCCAGGCTCCCGCTGTAACAGCAGGGACGGTGATTGTTTAACCCTTAAGGTGCCATGATCAATAGCGATCATGGCATCCTAAGGGTTTGCCGGCTATACAGAATGCCGCCGCCGGCATCAGGAGTCGGTGTTAGCTGTAATTTACAGCTAAAACACTACTCCTTAATCCCCCTGCTACGATCAAGTGGGAGGAGAGGGATTATCCCCTTGGATGCAGGCGCAATGCATCCAAAGGGTTCCGTTCTGTTGCTGCCGGCACCCCCTTGGATAAATCGGGGGTGCTGGCAGCTATAAATTTCAGCCTGGGGTCTGGCCAGTGACCCCCAGTCTGCTAATACCCCCAAGTACCTGGTTTATCCTGCCGGGACAAGAGGAAGCTGGTCTATGCGTCTGCATAGACTAACTTGCTTTATAGACTGCAATACACGTGTATTGCAAGTCTGTAGTTTGTATAGAGTTAGAATAAAAGTTTAAAAAAAAAAAAAAAAAAAAAAAGTTATAAAACACCACGAACTCTCTTTTTCTATACAAAATGAATTGCATAAAAAACCCAAAATATTTTTTTAAAAAATACATGTTTGGTATTGCCACGTCCGTAACAACCTGTACAATAAAGGTGAAACAATATTTAACCTGCACGGTGAACGTCTGGGGGAAAAAAATGGAAAAAAAATGACGAAATTAAAGTTTTTTGCACATTTTGCCTTACAAAAAATTCTAAAAAAAGTGATCAAAAAGTCATACATCCCCAAAACTGTACCAATGGAAAGCACAGGTTGTCCCGCAAAAAATAAGCCCTCACCCAACTCTGTAAACCGAAAAATAAAAACATTACACATCTCAGAAGAGGGAAATGCAAAAATCATTGATTTTTGTCCCCAAATGTGTTTTTGTTCTGCAGAATTACTAACACATAAAAATCCTATTAATATAAATGTGAAAGTTTTTGGGTTTGGATGTTTGTGAGTTTGGATGTTTGTTTCTCAATCACGCAAAACCCGCTCGAACGATTTGGCTGAAAGTTTCCACAAACATAGTTAATACACCCGATTGCGCAATAGGCTACTTTTCGTCACAATAGCGCACATACGTTTGTGCCAGGACCCCCACAAAACCCAAACTCACACCACCATCTCTGCAATCTCACACACTTTGGACCATAGCAAGTCCCAAAATTCATATTGCCCTCTACAGCCTAGCCACTAACCCCACACAATCACATATACATATACTTTACCACTTTGCCCCTCACCTTAACGATACTCCAGGAGGCTCTCTTTAACGCTCCGGAGCAGCCATGTTTGCCGACCCCCACCGCTCTGACAATCCGCGACACCGCCTACCCATGTCAATACCCCTAGGCGGTCTAATAAATGCAAAAACAAAAAAAGGGAAAAAAAAATAAAATAAAATAAAAAATATTACAAATTCAAATCACCCCCCTTTCCCTAGAACACATATAAAAGTAGTTAAATACTGTGAAACAGATGCATGTTAGGTATCTCTGTGTCCGAAATCGCCCGCTCTACAAAGCTATACAAATATTTTGCCTGGATGCTTAACGCCGTAGCGGCAAACATACTGAAAAGTCCAAAACCGCTGTTTTTTCAGTATTTTCATTATCATACAAATATCAATCAAAAGTGATCAAACCAATAGCATTTCCCGAAAATGCAACAACTAAAAACTACACCCGGCCCCGCACAAAAAGACATCCGCCGACACAGACAAATAAAAAAGTGACTGCTGTCAGAATATGGCAACTTTTACAAACAACAAAATGTCAACACACTACTGGCAGTAAAATAACAAAGCATACAATGTCGTATATCGAGGTATATTAACTTCAACTACCTCTGTCCCAAAGACACTATGTACAGTTTCTCACAACACCGTATAGCAGCTCAAATACAAATTACATCCAACACAAAAGTCTCACGTATTCTCTGAATTACAGCAAAAACAAGATACAAAGTTACATTTCATATCCCTTACCTTATACACAGTACGAAAACCTTACCCGCGCCTGTATATACCCACTTCTACAATCACCGCAGACGAAGTACCAGCTAGTATAATATAAATGAGGTATTGCCGTAACCGTACCGACCCGCAGAATAAAGGCCACATGTTACTTATACTGTACGCTACATGGTGAAAAAAAATGAAACAGTAAAAAGCTATGCCAGAATTGCTGTTTTTTTTTGTTGTTTTTTTTTTAATCTACTAAGAAAGAGTTAATAAAATTTATTCTATAAGTTGTAGGCACCCAATAATGGTGGCATTACAAAATACATCCCATCCCACAAACAATAAGCCCTTATATGACCACGTCACCAGAAAATTAAGAAAAATATAGCATCTAGCAATGTGAAGACAAAAAAACCCCCAAATCACTAGAACACAACTGGATGCGGCAGGAAGGGAATATATAAGCTGTGTGAGTGTATATCAGGGGACACCGCAGATTTTGAGCTTACAAGGGAAAAGACACCAGAAGTAACAGCCCCCCACCCCCACCCCAATCATAGTTGCTACTGGGACATAGTAGGGAATTTGGTGTTGGCAATGTCCTCCGCACAGCTTACATATTCACTTTTCACCATCCGCTGTTCATTCCCGCCTGCAATACTAATACTCACTACACCCACTAGTAAATTCTTTCAGGGGTACAGCTTTCAAAATGGGTAACTCTTTGGTAATTCCACTTTTCTGGTACCTTACAGGCTCATGACAAACATGACATGGCGTCCAGATTCCGAACATCTAAATCTCCAAAAGCCAAATAGCGCTCTTTCCATTCCAAGCCCCACCATGTACCCATACAGCAGATTACGGCCACATATGTGGTATTTCCGCGTTCATGAGCATTTGTTTAACAAACTGTGGGGGGCTTTTTCTCCTTTAACCTTTTGTGAAAATGAAAACTTTGGGGATAAAGGGACATTTCAGTAGGTTTTTGCTTACACATCCCAAGGTTAGTAAAATATGTGAAACGGCTATAGGGTTAAAATGCTCACTCTATCCCTTGACAAATTCTGTGAGTGGTGTAGTTTGCAAAATGGGGTCACTTTTGGGGGGTTTCCATTGTTTTGGTACTCTAGGGGCTCTGCAAATGAGACATGTCACCTAAAACTATTCCAGCAAATTCTGCTTTTCAAATGTCAAGTGTCGCTCCTTCCCTTCCATGCGCTGCCTTGTGCCCAAAAATCAGTTTACACCCACATGTGGGGGATTTCTGTGCACGGGAGAAATTGCATAACAAACCGTCAGATGCATTTTCTACTTTAACCCTTTATGAATGTGATAATTTTAGGTCTAAATGAATGTATTAGTGAAAAAAAAATGAAATGTCTAAATTTCACCTCCATATTATTTTTATTCTTATGAAATGCTTAAAGGGTTAACAAACATCCCAAATGCAGTTTTGAATAATTTGAGGGGTGTAGTTTTGAAAATGGGGTGATTTGGGGGTGTTTTTATTATACAGGCCTTTATAATTCCTTTCATAACTGAAGTGGTCCCTAAAAAATTAGTTTGGGGAATTTTCTTGTAAATTTGGAAATCGCTGATACACTTGTAAGCCTTGTGACGTCCAAAATAAATTAAAAGACAATCAAAAGATGATGTCGATATAAAGCAGAGATGTGGTAGATAATCAGTGTTGGACTGGGGTGTCTAGGGCCCACCAGTGTAATTGTTTCTAGGGGCCCACCATCAGGATCCCTGCAGACCAGCGATACCAAGACAGGGTGGCTAAAGGTAATAACATGTCGGGAGCCATGCATCTCACCTGCCATACGATGTGCAACAACACACTACCTAAACCCACTGCTACACACTGTATGGAAAGTGAACAGCGTGGCTCCTAGAAATGTTACCATTACCTATAGCCTCGGTGTCCTGGATCAGCTGATCTGCAGAGGTCCTGGCTGTTGTGTCATCTCAGATGTAATATTGATGGCCTATCCTAAGGACAGACCATCAATATTACAAAGATGGATAAACCCTTTAAAGATTTGTCCATGAATTGGAGCGACCCATGTGCTGCGAGGGAGGTGTAAAATAAAAAAAAATAATTAAAAAGCGCACTCACCTGTCCCTGTTGCTCCATTGTCCGCTGCCAGTGTCCATTCATTAGCTATAGGCGCTACTGTGAGGAAGGGCATTCCGTACTGACTGTCAGAAACGCCCTTCTGACAGAGAAGAGCTACAGTACCGGCACCGATAGCTCTTCACCGGGGCACAGAATGGGAAAGCTGAAAATGCGCTGAATTCAGCGCACTGTCAGCTCTCTAGCGGTGTATTAAACCGCATGTGCCCCAGGAGGTGAAAGGTCCTCTTTAACATCTCAATATATTGTACATCACACTATAAGGATAAGGCCTAACAGCGTCCTGCCGCAAAAAAGTGCTGCGGGAAAACCCACGGCAGCAACGCACCAGTTTTTCCTGCAGCACTTTTTGCAGAAACTCCTCAGAGGTTTCCTCTGTGGACTTTCTGCTTCCTTTATACCTATAGGGACACTGTAGGTGTTTCTGTAGGTATAAATGACATGCTGCGATTTCCCATAACTGCAACAGTTACCTACACACTCATCCATGTGAATATTAAAGGGGTTGTCCAGGCTTAATTATTTTTATGGCGTATCCTCAGGGTAGGTCATAAATACCTGATCGCTAGGGGGCTGATACATCAGCTGTATGGAACTACTACCTCCAGCGCCCTTTGTACACAATACAGGACTGGAAGCAGAAAGTTTCATCCACTGTATAGTTGCCTGGCAGATTCACTGCAGCTCAGCTCCCACTGACTTCAATAAGTACCGAGATGCAGTGAAGGTGACGGCTGATATACAGTGGACAGAGCTTTCTGCTTCTGGCCCCGTATTGTGTACAGGACTGGTGCCAGAAGTGGCTCCATACAGCTGATCAGTCTGAGGGCTGGGTTTCGGCCCCCTACAGATCAGGCATTTATAGCCTATCCTGACGATAAACCATAAATTATTCCTGGACAACCCCTTTAATTTTCCCCCTGAATGCCCCACACTTTAAAGAGGTTGTCCAGCATAATTTATTAATATAATATACTAGAGGGAGGACCCGGCTTCGCACGGGTATATTACATGTTATGTTTGTGTAGTGGCCCCATAAGAAATGTCCAATTTTGCACTGGTGTATTTTGTATGTGGTTTGTGTGTATGTCCATAAGCGTCATGTGATTATGTGTATCTCATTTTGGATATCAGTGAAAAACCTATGATCAGTTGTTATGGATACCTGGAGTAAAGCTGTATCTAATCCTTCCCCGTGTAGTACTGTGTTTAGACTCAAGTATCTAATCCTTGTTGGTGTGGTACTGTTTGCAGATGCACATATCTAATCCTCCGGCATGTGGTACTGTGTGCAGATGTGAGTATCTAATCTTCCCCTGTGTGGTATTGTGTGAAGAGGCACGTATCTAATCCTCCGGTAAGTGAAACTGTGTGTAGACGTGCATATCTAATCTTACGGCATGTGGTACTATGTGCAGATGCACGTATATAATCTTCTGGCGTTGTGGTACCATGTGCAGACACGTGTATCTAATCCTCTGGCGTGAGGTACTTTGTGCAGATGCGCGTATCTAATCCTCCCCAGTGTGGTACTGTGTGCTGAGACGCGTATCTAATTATCTGGCATGTGGTACTGTGTGCAGAGGCATGTATCTAATCCTACAGCATGTGGTACTGTGTGTAGACATGCGTATCTAATCCTACAGCATGTGGTACTGTATGCAGACGCATGTATCTAATCCTATAGCGTGTACAACTGTGTGAAGACGTGCGTATCTCATCGTCTGGCATGTGAAACTGTAAGCAGACGCGTGTATCTAATCCTACGGCATGTAGTACTGTGTGCAGACGTGCTTATCTAATCCTCTGGTGTGTGGAACTGTGTGCAGATGTGAGTATCTAATCCTTCCTTGTGTGGTATTGTGTGAAAAGGCGCGTATCTAACCCTATGGCGTGTGTAACTGTGTGCAGACGCGTGTATCTAATCCTATGGCATGTGGTACTGTGTGCAGATGCGCGTATCTAATCCTCTGGCATGTGGTACTGAGTGCTGAGACGCGTATCTAATTCTTTGGCTTGTGGTACTGTGTGCAGAGGCATATATCTAATCCTCCAAAGTGTGGTACTGTGTGCAGACACACGTATCTAATCCTCCCCTGTGTGGTATTGTGTGAAGAGGCACATATCTAATCCTGAGGCATGTGGTACTTTGTGCAGACGCGCGTATCTAATCCTCCCCGTGTTGTACTGTGTGCTTAGACACGTATCTAATTCTCTGGCTTGTGGTACTGTGTGCAGACACACGTATCTAATCCTCACCTGTGTGGTATTGTGTTAAGAGGCACGTATCTAATCCTGCGGCATGTGGAACTGTGTGTAGACGCGCGTATCTAATCCTACGGCATGTGTTACTGTGTGCAGACGCGTATATCTAATCCTCTGGCGTGGGGTACTGTGTGCAGACGCATGTATCTAATCCTCCCTGTGTGGTACTGTGTGCTGAGACGCGTATCTAATTCTCTGGCTTGTGGTACTGTGTGCAGAGGCATGTATCTAATCCTCCAAAGTGTGGTACTGTATTCAGGCACACGTATCTAATCCTCCCCTGTGTGGTATTGTGTGAAGAGGCGCGTATCTAATCCTACGGCATATGGTACTGTGTGCAGACGCGCATATCTAATCCTCTGGCGTGTGGTACTGTGTGCAGATGTGTGTATCTAATCCTCTCCTGTGTGGTACTGTGTGCAGATGCGCGTATCTAATCCTCTGGCATGTGGTACTATGTGCAGATGAGCGTATCTAATCCTCCTCCGTGTGGTACTGTGTGCTGAGACGCACATCTAATTCTCTGACTTGTGGTACTGTGTGCAGAGGCATGTATCTAATCCTCCAAAGTGTGGTACTGTGTGCAGACACACGTATCTAATCCTCCCCTGTGTGGTATTGTGTGAAGAGGCGCGTATCTAATCCTACGGCGTGGGGAACTGTGTGTAGACACACATATCTAATCCTGTGGCATGTGGTACTGTGTGCAGATGTGCATATCTTATGCTCTGGTGTGTGGAACTGTGTGTAGACACGTGTATCTAATCCTATGGCGTGTACAACTGTCTGCAGACGCGCGTATCTAATCCTCTGGAGTGTGGAACTGTGTGTAGGCGTGCGTATCTAATCCGACGACATGTGGTACTGTGTGCAGACGTGCAAATCTTATGCTCTGGTGCGTGAAACTGTGTGCAGATGCGTGTATCCAATCCTTTGGCATGTGGTACTGTGCGCAGACGCATGTATCCAATCCCCCGGGGTGTGGTACTCTGTGCAGACGCGTGTATCTAATCCTTCGGCATGTGGAAATGTGTGCAGACGCACGTATCAAATCCTTCAGTGTGTGGAACTGTGTGCAGAAGTGCGTATTTAATCCTCTGGTTTGTGGGACTGTGTGCAGACCCGTGTATCTAATCTTCTGGAGTTTGATACTGTTTGCTGATCTGTGTATCTAATCCTCTGATGCGTGTATCTCAGTTTGGATATCAGTGTTGTATTGTGCATGTGGAGTGACCGTGTGTTAGAATATGAGTGAAAGTCTTGCAGGTTTGTATTGGCTAAGGGGGGGGCACTGTGTTTGGAATGCTGTATCTCAGCAACGGTACGTCCAAGTGAGTTGGAGTCTCATCTTAAACCTTCCCGGATACCTGAAGTATCTCTGTACCAAATTTGGTGAAGATCGGTCCAGTCGTTTGGTTCGCATTAGAGCACAGACAGACAGACAGACAGACAGACAGAAATTCATTTTTATAATATAGGGAGATATATATATATATATATATATATATATATATATATATATATATATATATATGTATATTATATAATATAATTAATTTTATTTTGTTTATAATTAGTCCCAGGGAGCTGAAAAACAACGAACACGAAAAAAACAAAAACAAAACACTCATCTGTTCCCAGTGCTCTGGTGTCCTCCCAGCACGGTCCGGTCCTGCAGTTCTGCTGGTAGTTACATGCCGGTGTGGACCACGCTGGGAGACACCGGGAGCAGAAGCGTATGCTTGTGTGCTTAAAAAAATAGAAAGAGAACAACACGGTGGCTCAGTGGTTAGCACTGTAGCCTTGCGGCGCTGGAGTCCTGGGTTTGAATTCCGCCAGGTACAACACCTGCAAGGAGTTTGTATGTTTTCCCTGTGTTTGTGTGGATTTCCTCCCATTATACAAAGACATACTGATAGGAAAAGAAAATGTACATTGTGATCCCTATATGGGGCTCACAATCTACATAAAAAAAAAAAAAAAAAAAAAATAGAAAGTGTTTTTTAGCTGTGTTTCGCTCAGTTGGGCCTAATCCTTAAAGGGGTTGTCTAGGAATTACAGGTTTCTACAAGGAGGCAGGTGAAGGAAAAAAAATAAAACCCACACTCACTTGTCCCTTTTTCTCCTACCTCTGTCCGCTCCGGAGTTTTTTCAGTCCTCGCCACACGTAACTGATGAAGTCAATCATCTGCCTCAGCAGCCTAAGGAAAGGAACCTTGATATCACTCACATATGTCACCTATGATGTCACGTGTCCTTTCCTTAGGCCGCTGATTAGCTTCAGCAGTCATGTGTGGCGATGACATCTGCCAGAACAACGCTCCGGGAGCCACTGGACCAGATGGACGTGGAGACACCGGGGACAGGTGAGTATGGGTTTGTTTTTTTTCTTATTTGTCACCTTTCCCTTGCAGAGAACTGTAATTCCTGGATAACCCCTTTAACATCTCAATATACTGAACATCACACTATAAAATACAATTCTAGTATGCATAATGGTAGACATGTACAGAAGAAAACACAGAGACACTCATAAGCTGGATATACTTAGGCCTGGTTCACATCTGCATTCGGTATTCCTTTTCGGGGAGTATGCTTGGGGTCCCCTGAAGAGGAACTTATACAGATTAAAAAGCGGTGAGCAATGAAACCACACAGACCTCATAGACTATAATGGGGTCCATGTTTGTTTACCATGCAGTGTCTTCATGAATCAAGCACTACTTTTCTCTCCGTGTGATTCGTGTGGACACTGCGCGGAAAACACACGGACCCCATTATAGTCTATGGGGTCTGTGTGGTTTCATTGCTCACCGCTTTTTAATGGGTATAGGTTTCTGTTCCAGGGGATCCCAAGCAGACTCCCAAAAAGGAATACCGAAAGCAGATGTGAACCGGGCCTAATACATATAACATATACTGTATTTACACACATACATTCATATACAATATACATACACACACACACACACCTATCTACATACAGGACTCACACAGTATATCAGACACTTTACACAAATATACACACATTAAATATACATATTTTATCCAAAAAATTTACTTACATTTGGCTGAATTGCTGGGTGCACTGGGTATGGAGGCTCATGTGCAGCTCTGTCCTGTCTGGCAGTGGTGAAAGCTCTGCTTCATTGCAACAGCCGGCAGACTTCCCCCTACACACTCCGATCTGTGTGGGGGAGGGGAACACAGGTCCTGCTACATGACGGCAATGTACAGCGCAGGGAGCAGAAGACCCTGTGCCTGCTAATGGTCTCACACACTCCCAGTGATTGGTACAGGGGCCCATTTTGGGACGGTCAGGAGCCCGATCAGGGCCCCTGAAGATCCCGATCAAGTCCCTGACAAGTGCATTTGGATAGGTTAATTGAAAACTAATAGTCAGGCTCGGGGCCCACTGGGGATTCACTGGTTCCCCGGTGGGCCAGTCCAACCCTGTAGATAATATTTATTCATGTATTTGAATGGTATAACTATCTGCCTGAAAAGCAGAGAATTTCACATTTTGAAAATTGCAATTTTTTCCAAATTTCCATCAAATTTCCTTTTTTTTTTTTTATAAGTAAATACAAAAATATTGATTGTTTGCCACTAACATGAAGTATAATGTGTTATGAGAAAACAATCTCATAGACACCAAAAGTCCAGATTCTTTAGTCCAAAACAAAGGTAGAGTTTATGTTCATTCAAAAAAAGGTAGTGCAGCAACAAAAGGAAACCATACAAAAATAACTACCTGCCCGGCTAGGCTCTAACTGAACATAGAATAGGTTACCTCACCTAGAATAACTGAAATCAAAAGCCAGTTGAGTCATTCAGGGCACAGCTCCAAAAATATGACCTCTCTGTTTGGCTCTCCAGCCAAGCTCTGCCCAAAGTCTGGTGCTGGAGCTGGCTTCTTAAGCTCCCTTGATGAGCAGACTGTCTGCAGCTGAGTCGCTGCTGGAACATCCCCAAAGTGTGGACTGGAGGGGGGTGGAATGACAGGTCCCACTACCAACCTACCTGCCATTCCTAAAAATCCAGCCCAATACTGAGCATTTACCAAAATGCTCAGCAGACGAAAGTTGTTTGGTGAGAACAAACATTCCTTCTAGAGTTTTCTCATCTCACCCACCTGAGTAGTCTGGGTGCGATGTAAACCCCCTCCATTACCTGACCAGCCATCGGCTTATAATAGCATATTTTTTATTTATGTATATATTAAAATTATTGAGATATATATATATATATATATATATATATATATATATATATATATATATGATGTTTATATTAGATTAATATTTATATATAATTAATATTGGTGCCTCTATATGTGTCCAGTATTTTTTTCATGACAGTGCCTTAAAGGTACATGGAGAACCACTATGGCCCTTAGAGTACGGCTCAACAAGCACAGATCCAATGTGGTAAATGGTTATACAAGCACAGCATCTTCAGACATGCAGCCCAGTGTCATAACAAGGAATTCATGGGCTTCAAATTGACACCTATTGAGTTTATATCTCCTTCCTGTCCCGACAGATTTGACACATTAAGATGGAAAGAGATTTTTTGGATATATAAATTTGATTGCCTTACGCCTAAGGGCCTCAATGAGACTCTGGAGGACATTACATATTATTAGCGGGTTATGAAGCAACCCTGTGTTATGGCCTCTTTTTTGCCCACCCTTTTATGTTCATCGTATTAATTAATTTATTCATTTTTATTTATTTTTTCAATTAATTTTTTTCAATTCTTTTTCCTTGTATTTCAGATTTTATTTTTCATTTATTTTTCATTCTTTCAGGCTCTCATATTTTCACGTTATACACACACTCATTTGGTTTACAATACACATCCATTCATTCATTCAAGCACTTTTTAGCCTTTCATCCCCCCTCATAACTTTCTATCTATCTATGTTCATTCTCATTGACATTTACATTATCATTTTTCATACATTCAACATATTTTCCGTTCACATTCACCTACATCCACTCTTCAATCATTCATATTTATGTTTGATCATGGACGCAAGTCACCTATTCAATTATTTTTTCATTTTACTATTCAATTTTTATTTATTCATTTATTTCTCCATTTCCTCCATTTAAACATATTCATTCATCTATTAATTCATGGAGACATATTCATTCATCCATACATTTATTCATTTATCATAACGCTCTAGTATTTCTCTATCATCATATGTTTCATGTTCTGCAACCTAAGGTTACAAGCCGACACAATCCTGCTGTCTCCGATGCTCGGACGCGACGATCCTGCTGTGCCAGCAGGGATCGCGCGGCCCGGCTTGTCGGAGTTGAGCGAAATCACACTGCGCATGGCCGGATAGCCGACGCATGCGCACGATACAGTTCCTGACGCGGCCGTCGGCTCGCACGTGTGAGCCGGATACCGCTTTGGGCGTGAACAGCTGCCCTCCCTCCTCCTTCTCCTCTTCAGTGGGCTTTATAACATGTGGTCCACCACGGTGAAGCCATACTTCTGACCCACTGTGGAAGGGTGATTTAAGAATACTTATATATATGCATTGATCTATTTATTCTTTATTCTTTTGTTGAGAACCCCAATTTCTGGCACATAGACCATTGTTCATCACTGGGTATGCATTAGGTAAATGACAGCGCATACTTTAGCATAACTTAGTGTATTTGTATCACTGTCTATAGGTCATGCCAATACAATTATTTACATCAGTGTGCCTTACATCATTATTTTACATGCATATCAGATTGATGGTTCACTGCTATTTTATTATTTATTGCCATTTGGTTGGCTTATAATTTTATCATATTTTAGATTTTTCACCATACCAATTGTTCAATTTTATTTTATTTCATTTTATTATATTTATTGTCTTTTTTCATCAAGCACCTACATGCTGATTATTGTTTTGATATTTCCATTATATATTTTAAATTGGACTAATTTTTTGAGCTTCCGTTATTTTAAGTTCTGTTTTTGTTTTGTGAATTTCGTTATCTTATATTTTTTTTAAGAAAATCTATACACTTGAAAAAGGGTTTCCTAGCCAGAAACGCGTTGTGTATATGTGTACAATAAAGAAGGTTTCTATCATCCGTTTAGGCGAGCGCTGTTTGTTCTTGGCCTAATCCCGTGAGGAGGCTGGTCCGCTACATCCCATTAAAGGTACATGAGACACACACGCATTTATGATCTTTTTGGGGTTATGCAAAGTTATGTGATTTGCACATGTGCTCTTGGAGCTCCACTACTCCCAAATCCTGACCACCACCTCTTTGTTCCATATGGTCCTGGATGATGCACTTGGATAGTGAAGTCTGGTTCATGTTACGGCTTGTACATGAGGATGGGTACAAGTAAGTTTACCAGCCAACAGCAGCATATAAATTCTCAGACCACTTTGATAGTGCCTTCCCCAGAAGAAGGTTGTGCCAAAATGCAGGTTGTCCAAGGAAGATTTGGTAGCAATGTGGATAATGTGTACAACTTTTTACTGGCTAGCTATTTGTGGTGATCTATGCCTTTTTTGTTATTTGTTTAATATTTATATAATGGGAACGATTTGTTTTACTGAAATAATAGGTGGATTCCAAGTTTTCCTGTTTAAAGCCAGTTCATATTGATATTATTAGTAAGACACATACAGTGTTGGCCAAAAGTATTGGCAACCCTGCAATTATTTCAGATAATACTCATTTTCTTCCAAAAAATGATTGCAATCACAAATTATTTGTTATTATTATCTTCATTTAATTTGTCTTCAATGGAAAACCACAAAAAGAATTGTCAAAAAGCCAAATTGGATATAATTCCACACCAAACATAAAAAAGGGGGTGGACAAACGTATTGGTACTGTTTGAAAAATCATGTGATGCTTCTCTAATTTGTGTAATTAACAGCACCTGTTACTTACCTGAGTCACTAACAGGTGGTGGCAATAACTAAATCACACTTGCAGCCAGTTGAAATGGATTAAAGTTGACTCAACCTCTGTCCTGTGTCCTTGTGTGTACCACATTGAGCATGGAGAAAAGAAAGAAAACCAAAGAACTGTCTGAGGACTTGAGAAGCAAAATTGTGAGGAAGCATGAGCAATCTCAAGGCTACAAGTCCATCTCCAAAGACCTGAATGTTCCTGTGTCTACCATGCGCAGTGTCATGAAGAAGTTTAAAGCCCATGGAACTGTGACTAACCTCCCTAGATGTGAATGGAAAAGCAAAATTGATGAGTGATTTCAACGCAAGATTGTGCGGATGGTGGATAAAGAGCCTCGACTAACATGCAAACAAGTTCAAGCTGCCCTGCAGTCTGAGGGTACAACAGTGTCAACCCGTACTATCTGTCGGCGTCTGAATGAAAAGGGATTGTATGGTAGGATGCCCAGGAAGACCCCACTACTTACCCAGATACATAAAAAAGCCAGGCTGGAGTTTGCCAAAACTTACCTGAGAAAGCCAATTTGGAAGAATGTTCTCTGGTCAGATGAGACAAAAGTAGAGCTTTTTGGAAAAAAGGCATCACCATAGGGTTTACAGGAAAAAAAAGAGGCCTTCAAAGAAAAAAACACGGTCACTACAGTCAAACATGGCGGAAGTTCCCTGATGTTTTGGGGTTGCTTTGCTGCCTCTGGCACTGGACTACTTGACCGTGTGCATGGCATTATGAAGTCTGAAGACGACCAACAAATTTTGCAGCATAATGTAGGGCCCAGTGTGAGAAAGCTGGGTCTCCCTCAGAAGTCATGGGTCTTCCGGCAGTACAATGACCCAAAACACACTTCAAAACGCACTAGGAAATGGTTTGAGAGAAAGCACTGGAGACTTCTAAAGTGGCCAGCAATGAGTCCAGATCTGAATCCCATAGAACACCTGTGGAGAGATCTCAAAATGGCATTTTGGAGAAGGCACCCTTCAAATCTCAGGGACCTGGAGCAGTTTGCCGAAGAAGAATGGTCTAAAATTCCAGAAGAGCATTGTAAGAAACTCATTGATGGTTACTGGAAGCGGTTGTTCGCAGTTATCTTGTCTAAAGGTTGTGCTACCAAGTATTAGGCTGAGGGTGCCAATACTTTAGTCCGACCCATTTTTGGAGTTTTGTGTAAAATGATCAATGACTTGAATTTGTTTTTTCATTCTCTTTTGTGTTTTTTCATTGCAAGCAAAATAAATGAAGATATTAATACCAAAGAGTTTGTGCTTGCAATCATTTTCTGGAAGAAAATGAGTATTATCTGACAGAATTGCAGGGTCGCCAATAATTTTGGCCAACACTGTAGTCTATACTGTTTATTTGATTTTCTGTTTGGCTACTATAAGGGCTCGTTCACACGGGGAAAGAGGGGGCAGATTTTCTCGGAATCCACCTCAAAATCCACCCCCTCACAATAGAGGTCTATGTAGACCGCTAGCATTCTTTTTTTCTGCTAGCGGTTTATTCCCGTTTGTGGAGAAAAGAAGTGAGCTGCCCCATCTTGGCATGTCCGCATCCAGACAAACCCTCTGAACTAGGCCTATTCATTTGGGCCTACTCCGGAGCAGGAAGCGCCGACTAGCCGTCGCGGCTAGCCGTGGCAGGCACATTTTGGACCTGAATCTGACATGGCTTCCCACATCAAAATCAGGACCAAAATATGTGGTCACTAGCCCGTGTTAACTAGACCTAAAAGATACTCTTGTGTAAAACTTTGCCTATAATGATATGAGACATATAATATTGTAATTCTTTTAACATGCCTATACTGTATACCTGTGACTTAATCCTTTTTGACTTGCTTGATTTTATATTTGATTTCAATGAACTTGGTAACGTTTATATTATATTTTGTGCCATGATACTCAGTTTTTCCTTTGGTGGGTTTCTGTATATTTCTGAGTGGTCTGGTATAAAGTGATATAAGGTGGGGGGGGGGGATATAAATTGAGGTGTTTGATTGGGATGAGTTTTTTTGTTATATTGATCCCCATTTTCCTTTGTTGTCTTTTTTGGGACAATTTTCATAGTGGCCATCAAGAGCAACCCCTGGCGCCTTTTCAACAGTGGAATATTCAAGTCTTGCTTTTTTGAGCCTGGGGTCTGATGACATGGGACTGCCTATTAGCCCTAGCTGCCTCTAACCAGTAGAGTTGAAGGTGCTTTGCAAGATCTAACCTTCCCTCTACTAACACTAAAATACAGTCTCCCTCACTTTCTGAGGTGAATAGGAAGTTACATCCCAACTAAAGACTGGAGACTCCCAGCAACCACTAAATTCCTCCCACCTTCTAGAAAACCCCAGAGAATAAGGGAGCGTTCACACTACCGTGCCTGTCCTTCCCTGTCCGCAAGAGAAGATGTCCGACTTCTCAAGCGGACAGAAGAACCCTGCATGCAGGGTTCTTCTGTCCGCTTGAGAAGTCGGACATCTTTACATGCGGACAGTGAAGGACGGGCACAGAGTGCAAAAGAACGCACCCGATGCCCATTCAAGTGAATGACAGGTGTCACGGACACATCTAGTGTCCGCTCCTAGTGTCTGTGACAGATTTTGAGCGGACACTAGGAGCGGACACTACATGTCGTACACCGACGGTAGTGTGAACGCCCCCTAAGCCACTCCTGCCAACACAACAGCAGAGAATTGGCTTATTAACTCTGTCCTGCATGAAGTTGAAGCAAATAGGCAATTATAGCCAAAACAATATGGTTTAAAACATAAAACCGGGTAAACACACTATGCATGTTATTATGCATCCAAAAAATAGCAAGGTCCTAAGCAATGGCCCTTTGGGGGACACTGCATTATCACAGGGCTTGACAAAAGTTATCTTCTTGAGGAAATGTCTGGTAGCAGCATATTCTCCAATACTTATTGAAAAGGCATACATGCTCAGCCACACCAAGCATGCACATACTGTATATGGGAGATATCGGAAGAGAAATGTCAGCCTGCAGGTATCTTATGTGTTAACCAGAATATGAATACAGTGTAAGCGGCCATTTTCTTGTAGAGCGGACATGCGCAGTCGGCTCTACCCAGGCCCGATGCCTAAGCAGAGTGAATGCAGAGCCGGAAGAGGACGCGGGACGCTGCGCAGGGAGAAGACTTCTAAAGGTAAGAGAAGAACCAGCATGGTTCTGCATCGAATCTTAATTTCGAACAGCTAGTAGTATTTGATCGAGTACGAGTATTTCGAATACTGTAGTATTCGATCGAATACCTACTCGATCGAATACTACTTGCTCATCTCTAGTCATCTCTATTTTTCCCTAAATAAAACCAGATAGTGAAATATACGGTATTTATTTCCATTTTCTGTCCATGTTTATGGGGGCTGCTGTCTTGCTGCAGTTAACAGAAGTTACAATTTTGTTTTATAGCAGTTACATTATGGACACAGTGGTCTGGAAATGTTCATTGAAATCTATTGGGGAGTTTTCAAGACATGCTTTGTGACCTGTGCAAACATCACTATGCAGTAAAGAGGTGTAGTGATGTTCCCGTATTGTGAATGGTGGTCCCTATGTTATCTATATATACAGTTAGGGCCAGAAATATTTGGACAGTGACACAAGTTTTGTTATTTTAGCTGTTTACTAAAACATGTTCAGAAATACAATTATATATATAATATGGGCTGAAAGTGCACACTCCCAGCTGCAATATGAGAGTTTCCACATCCAAATCGGAGAAAGGGTTTAGGAATGCATAGCCTCCTCTTTTTCAAGGGACCAAAAGTAATTGGACAATGGACTCTAAGGGCTGCAATTAACTCTGAAGGAGTCTCCCTCGTAAACCTGTAATCAATTAAGTAGTTAAAAGGTCTGGGGTTGATTCCAGGTGTGTGGTTTTGCATTTGGAAGCTGTTGCTGTGACCAGACAACATGCGGTCAAAGGAACTCTCAATTGAGGTGAATCAGAACATCCTGAGGCTGAAAAAAAAGAAAAAATTGATCAGAGAGATAGCAAACATGCTTGGAGTAGCAAAATCAACAGTCGGGTACATTCTAAGAAAAAAGGAATTGACTGGTGAGCTTGGGAACTCAAAAAGGCCTGGGCGTCCACGGATGACAACAGTGGTGGATGATCGCCGCATACTTTCTTTGGTCAAGAAGAACCCGTTCACAACATCAACTGAAGTCCAGAACACTCTCAGTGAAGTAGGTGTATCTGTCTCTAAGTCAACAGTAAAGAGAAGACTCCATGAAAGTAAATACAAAGGGTTCACATCTAGATGCAAACCATTCATCAATTCCAAAAATAGACAGGCCAGAGTTAAATTTGCTGAAAAACACCTCAAGAAGCCAGCTCAGTTCTGGAAAAGTATTCTATGGACAGATGAGACAAAGATCAACCTGTACCAGAATGATGGGAAGAAAAAAGTTTGGAGAAGAAAGGGAACGGCACATGATCCAAGGCACACCACATCCTCTGTAAAACATGGTGGAGGCAACGTGATGGCATGGGCATGCATGGCTTTCAATGGCACTGGGTCACTTGTGTTTATTGATGACATAACAGCAGACAAGAGTAGCCGGATGAATTCTGAAGTGTACCGGGATATACTTTCAGCCCAGATTCAGCCAAATGCTGCCAAGTTGATCGGACGGCGCTTCATAGTACAGATGGACAATGACCCCAAGCATACAGCCAAAGCTACCCAGGAGTTCATGAGTGCAAAAAAGTGGAACATTCTGCAATGGCCAAGTCAATCACCAGATCTTAACCCAATTGAGCATGCATTTCACTTGCTCAAATCCAGACTTAAGGCGGAAAGACCCACAAACAAGCAAGACCTGAAGGCTGCGGCTGTAAAGGCCTGGCAAAGCATTAAGAAGGAGGAAACCCAGCGTTTGGTGATGTCCATGGGTTCCAGACTTAAGGCAGTGATTGCCTCCAAAGGATTCGCAACAAAATATTGAAAAAAATATATATTTTGTTTGGGTTATGTTTATTTGTCCAATTACTTTTGAGCTCCTAAAATGTGGAGTGTTTGTAAAGAAATGTGTACAATTCCTACATTTTCTATCAGATATTTTTGTTCAACCCTTCAAATTAAACGTTACAATCTGCACTTGAATTCTGTTGTAGAGGTTTCATTTCAAAACCAATGTGGTGGCATGCAGAGCCCAACTCGCGAAAATTGTGTCACTGTCCAAATATTTCTGGCCCTAACTGTAGATTAGAACTGTCAATGTAATCCTGCCTATGCTGATGAGGAGAGCTGCAAAAATGCCGACACTATAGAACAAGCGTCAGCTTAGGCTAAAAATTCTCCCAATTTTTTTTTAAAAAAATCTGTTTAACATTAAAATTTTAAATACAGTTAAAAGTTAAAACTGATTGAGGTGATTGAAAACTAAGTAAGAGTTACATTGATGGAAAATACAGTAAAAAGCTATAGGGCTAAGTATTTGAAGAAGGAAAAATATTGCAGTTACTGATAAGTAAAGGTAATTTTGGGCAGTTTAAGAACTGTATGATCATGCCGGGAGAACCAGCCATTACAGTAAAGAACTGTTACTTCTAAGGAAGTTTTGTCTGTGCCACTTCTAACCACAACTCCACTTGTGTCACAATACACATATAGGGAGATCCTCTCACATAGGACATTCTTACAACTCTGCCATTTATTATAGATATGCTGTATTTTATGATACAAATTAAGTGTACATTAAGTTAAATTCTGTCTCTCACTAATGTATATGAATAATGACCAAGATAAAAGCTGACTGTACATGTCTGCAATAACAATTTAATTTTGTTACTTAGCACTAGTAATTGCCATATGCACTAAATGAAAGTGCTTTTAAGTACATACTCCAACACATTAAAGAGCAGCCACATTGAGTTCATAAGAAGTAAAGATATCACCACCACAGTCAATGAATAAGGAAGTCAGCTAATTATGTGTCTCTTAACACTATATACTGCAAGTCAGTCGGTTAATCAATATTGTTGTACCATAGCTTTAAATTCAAGGTTTAAATTTTGATAAAAGCTAAGTAATAAATGGCAAAGTGTGGACAAATTAAAACACAATTGTATGGTCACTAACTTGTCACAGTACTTATAAAACAAAAAAAAAAGAAGAAAAGACCACACCGAGCGGATTCTTGTGTATTAATCAACGACACTTGGTAGATAAGAAGAAACAATTGCCCTCTCACCTGGGGAGGTTGTGTGAGTAACACAACAACCTTTAGTACATTATAGTAACTGCATGATGGATAACGAAGGCAGTTGCTGTGGACGCCACAGGGACATATGGATACTGGAATATAATGGACTGACCTCCTGAGGGGATTAGGCCAAGGAAATACAGCACTCGGCAGTGAATGTGAGATAAAACTCCTTTATTAGCACACACAACGCATTTCTGGCTTATAGCCCTTTCTCAAGTGTATAAATTTCCTTCCACAGTGGGCCAGGAGAGGTGAATAGTGAAGGTTCTGATGTTTTAAGGAAGGTCTGTCTGGTGCGATGGGTGTAATTTGTCTTTCCATTGTTGAAGGCAGGAAGGTTCAGTATCTAGCCATATTTGCGGGATGAGTAATTTTGCTGCAGTTTTGAACCGTGTGACCAGACAAACTTTTGAAAGCATATAACTGGGGGCCAGGAGTCACAGGAGAATGATCTCAGAGTGGAATGAAATGTCTTTGTAGCAAATAGTTCTAACCTCACCATTGAACGGTCCTCAAAAGGGCTGGATACTAGCACAGGTAAGCCAGATATGAGAGAAAGATCCTTCAGCCAATCCACATCTCTAAAAACGTTCTGACTGAGATAAGTTTAATCTATTTTTTTTTATTTTTTTTGGACTGGCGTTCTGTACCACCTGGTTAACAACTTAACACAATTTTCTTGCAACTTCACATATCTAGAAAAACCATGTGGGTGGGATAACATGTATTTTATCTCAACATCAGAAAATTTGTGGCCAAGTTCAGTCTACCACTGGTTTGGGGGATGAGGGATTTAAAAGCAAGTATATACATAAATGCACATACATTAGAGAGCGACCAAGAGCTTGGGCCAGGGGGATGAGAGAGGTCCTCAAGCCAGTGCTGTTCTCTGGGAGGAGGGGGCTTGAGGGGCTGTTCTACTTGAAGTAAAAATCTTCTGACAAAGGTTAATAATTGGACAAAGGATATATATTCATGTTTCTTCTTTGGGAGGAAGAAGTAAAGGCCTGGCACATAGGAGGTCAGAGATACTTTGTGTAGTACGGTCGAGAGTAGGTGTGTCCATGGAAATTCGAGAACGGCCAATCCCTTCACCTGTCACCATGGTATTAGGCCCAATGACTTAAGGGGGGCAGTGTTGGTTAGCTTGTCTGCAAGAAGTAATGAATTTCATCCACGCTTGAACTGTACCTCTAGTGATATCACTCAGGACATGCTATATTTTGGAATCAAAGTGAGGGGACCAGAGGGAGATTTGATAGGATGGCTATATTAAGCTTTTTTCCATCTCTAAATGTATTAGAGGGTTACTAGAGGCCGTTAGCTCCAGCCATTGATTGATTGCCTTGTGAAAGTTATATAGGCCGGGCTTGGCAAATCCTCAATCTTACTTTTGGTTAATAGGGAGAAGGCCATTCTTGCTCAAGGTTTTTGCCATAACAATGAGATGAAGAGAGTGTATCTTCCGGAAGAAGGATGAAGGAAATACGATGGGTTCATCTGCACATCCACGAGATAAAGGGAAGGTTTAGTGTAGAATGTTGTTGCTGAATCTTCTTATAGCCTTCTTCAGCTTTGTGGGCATTCACCATTTTCATTTCCAGAGTGCTCGGCAGCGCTTAGAAGAACCCATGGATGCTGTTTTTTGGCACAAGGTTAGGGGAGGCTGGGTATTTATGAAGCTGTAAAATTTGCATCACTTGGCCTTTCCTAATGATGGCAGTGAACAAGCCATAAACCTAACTGGCTATATAAGGTCTGAGATCTTGGTCAAAGTTATCTGAGGACACAAATCTACAAGAGTTCCCAAACTTTTGAAAGGTACTCCTCTCCCCTTTTCACTCTAAATTGTACTCAAACATAATAACACACTGATATTGCTTAAAATTATAGAATGTTTAGTCTTTAACTTTATGCCTTTTAAAGATCATTTTATCTTCAACTTGCATAACTGTTGACAGTAACAGTCATTTTGACCAGGGGGGTCTACACTTTTGCATGCCACTGTAAATGCGAACCACTAGATGCCCAGATAATAACGTAACCAGTCCCTAATAGGTTAGACAGATAGGAAAAGATAACTAGAAAAAATAGCAGGGCACTCACCACCAGTGTCATAAAAACAGGAAAACCTTTATTTCTTCAACTTAAAATAGTGCGACCGTTTCGTGTGCTATACACACTTCTTCAGGCTTGCTACAACCATACTAGGAAGTCTTCGATCTTTTATACTCATATTAGCTAATGACTGCACATGTGACACATATACACAGCTAAAAACAATAACATTTAACACTGACAACTTTTAACCATTTTGTTACAAAGACTTAAAAACATGGCATCATATGTGTGAATGAAAAAAGAACAATACTATACATCAACAATTAATAAAACATCGTGGCCACACGGTGGCTCAGTGGTTAGCACTAGAGATGAGCGAGTACTGTTCGGAACAGTACGCTCGCATAGAAATGAATGGACGTAGCCGGAACGCGGGGGGTTAAGCGGCCAGCCGCCGTCAAAGCGGAAGTACCAGGTGCATCCATTCATCTCTATGGAGCGTGCTGTTCGGATCGGATGATCCGAACAGTACTCGCTCATCTCTAGTTAGCACTGCAGCCTTGCAGCGCTGGAGTCCTGGTGTTCAAATCCCGCCAAGGGCAAAAAACCCATCTGCATGGAGTTTGTATGTTCTCCCCATGTTTGCATGGATTTCCATCCCTTATTCCAAAGACATACTGATAGGGAAAAAAAAAAATTGTACATTGTGAGCCCTATGTGGGGCTCACAATCTACATAAAAAAAATTAAAAAGCATCATTAACAACAGAAATATCTGAGTGTCTGCTTTTTTTCTGTTTCTCTTTACAACCGTCGTTTTACAGACTCATGCTCTTATACTGTAATTAGAGATGAGCGAACACCGTTCGATCGAATTGGTATTCGATCGAATATCAGGCCGTTCGAGGTATTTGATTCCAATTGAATACCACGCGGCAAACGCAGTAAAAATTTGTATCCCCTCCCACCTTCCCTGGCACGTTTTTTGCACCAATAACTGTGCAGGGGAGGTGGGACAGGAACTACGACAACGTAGGCATTAAAAAAAAAAAATTGAAAAAACCCATTGGCTAGTGAAAACATGTGACCTCGGATTTATAAGAATAGCGTCCGCCACCTTCGTCACATTTGCGGTGACACATAGGGAGAGAGACATAGCTGCAGAAGGCTACAGAGGGATTAGCTTCTAGTAGGCAGGGAAAAACTGAAGAAAAACAACATCTCTTTTCAGAGCTATACACTGCAGGGAGGGGAGTTGAGCTTTCCACGGGGTGTCCCCCAAAAAACTAACAGGGATACAGAGCAATTCAGTCCAGCTATATATGCTCAACCCAGCTCTTTCCACGGGGTGTCCCCCCCAAACACTTATCAGGGATACAGAGCAATTCAGTCCGGCTATATATACGTTCAACCCAGCTTTCCGCCGACTGTCCCCCCAAACACCTAACAGGGATACAGAGCAATTCAGTCTGGCTATATACGCTCAACCCAGCTTTCCATGGGGTGTCCCCCCAAAAACTAACAGGGATACAGAGCAATTAGGTCTAGCTATATACGCTCAACCCAGCTTTCTACGGGGTGTCTCCCCCAAACACCCAACAGGGATACAAAGCAATTCAGTCTGGCTATGTACGCTCAACCCAGCTTTCCACGGGGTGTCCCTCCAAACATCTAACAGGGATACACAGCAATTAGGTCCGGTTATGTACGCTCAGTCCAGATATCCACGGTGTGTACCCCCAAAACACAGAAATTCAGTTTGTTTATTGCACCAATAAGTTGAAAACGTGGGCCAGGCATGGACCGTGTTGGAGGTTGGCAAGGTCCAGAGCCGCTACCAGGTTCCGGCCATTATCACACACGAAAAAATGTCTGGGCCCAGTTGCAGCGGCGAAAACCACATTGCCATATCATCCAGGATCGCAACCCTCACCTCGGAGGCAGTGTGCTGTCTGTCCCCCAATCTGATGAGCTTCAGCACGGCCTGCTGACGTCTCCCCACGCCAGTGTTGCAGCGTTTCCAGCTCGTAGCTGGGGTCGATTTAACGGCGGAGGAGGAGGGTGGTGTTTCAGCACTCTTGCCAGGAATATTGGGCGGGGAGACAAGGCAGGCCTGCACAGTTTGTGACCCGGTCCCAGCCTCCAGTACATTCAGCCAGTGTGCCATGATTGAGGTGTAGCGTCCCTGGCCGCATGCACTTGTCCACGTGTCGGTGGTCAAGTGGGACTTTGTGCAAAGCGCAGAAATTAGGGTCTGCCTGATGTTATGGGACACGTGCTGGTGCAAGGCTCAACTCACCCTAAGGGCCAAAAGCACTGCTGGTGAATTTTGTTCAGTTCCAAAGGACTCTGTGTTTAGATTTGGCTCTGTCACAGTTCCAGAACATGCCTTGGAAGGCAAGGTTTTCTAGTGGCTCCATCTCAGCAGGATGATGATGATGATGATGATGATGATGATGATGATGATGAAGAAGCTTGGTTAGGGCCCCTTCACGCTACTGATACGCTGCCTGATTCTGAACGTTAAAACACGTTCAGAATCAGCGCGTATAAAGCAGATCCCATTCATTTCAATGGGGAGCCGGCATACAAGTGCTCCCCATTGAAATGAATGGGCTGCTTTTTACTCTATGAGCGTTCCCATTGAAGTGAATGGGAAGCGCTCACGTGTACGGCTCGCCGTGTGAAGGGGCCCGGCGCTCGGCTCAGTCCGAGCCGTACACGTGAGCGCTTCCCATTCACTTCAATGGGAGCGCTCGTAGAGTAAAAAGTAGCCCATTCATTTCAATGGGGAGCGCTCGTATGCCAGCTCCCCATAGAAATGAATGGGATCTGCTTTATACGCGCTGATTCTGACCGTGTTTTAATGTTCAGAATCAGGCAGCGTATCAGTAGTGTGAAGGGGCCCTTAAATCTGGTGTTGGAAGGGAAAGTGGTTTCTGATCTACATCTAAAGTACTGGAGCATGTTGTTTGGACTATTAACACCTGATCAGAACCCTGTAGAGGTAATGTAGAGTCCCATATTAGAGGACCATTACCGGTAGAAGTGGTTGCAGCGAATTCTCCACCTTTGCGGTCCTCTAAATAAAAGTTACCCCCAGGACTTGATGTCAAAATGTTATCAATTTCCCAATCCAAATCAAGGTCAATGTCTGGGTCCTCACTCCAATCCACTGCATCAATCCCACACAATGAGAGTGATGGTTCTGGAACCACCGTTTTAGGGGCTAAGAATTTTAAAGGGGCTAACACTCTGCTGGTGCAAGGCACAACTCACCCAAAGGGCAAAAAACTCTGCTGGTGCAAGGCTGAACTAAGTTAAAGGGCCTAAAACTCTGCTGGTAAAAGGCTGAAATGACCTAAAGGGCCTCAATCTCTGCTGGTAGCTCAGCTTAAAGGCCTCTAACTTAATTTGGAAGGGATCACGTTAAAGGCCAGAAAAGTGAATTTTTGAGGTCTTACCAAATCACACACACATACACAATGACAGTTAAGGGTGGGTATTGTTGGATTTCCCATTGCCTATTCCATCTGTGGTTGTCATGGGCAACGTGATTTAAAGGGGTGCTTGGTAGTGTTTCTTTAGCTTAAAATTTGGATTTCTGTCCATCCAATTGGGGAGGAAAGAAGGTTTCCAGGTATTTTTCCACTTTCATAGTGTTTTTTTTGAGTGTGGAAAGTGTGTAGTTGATTGATGGTGGGGTAAAACTGTGACTTGGGCTTGTTCGATGCCCCCAGGCATGCTTCCCCTGCTGTCCCAGTTGCATTCCAGTGGTGTTGGCATCATTTCCTCAGGTGTCATAGTGGATTTGGTGACCCTCCTGAGTCGAATTGTGGGTTCCCCTGAGACGAACGGTTTTTCCCCATAGACTATAATGGTGTTCGATATTCGTTCGAATAGTCGAATATTGAGGGGCTATTCGACACGAATATCGAAATTTCATTGTTCGCCCACCTCTACTTATAATCACTAACTTTAAAAGGAAAGGGGCACAGATTATAAGCAGACACATACAGTATAGATCTTCATTAAACTGTTTAATTTGTACCAGTTTATCCATCTTCAAAGAGGACTTATGCGTAAAGACAACTTAAACATAACTGTTGTAATCAGCAATTCGTCCAAAGGCCCCGGCTAGGAGAAGAATTACACTCCCCATACAATCACCGCCCACTCCCAAGATCGGACCTGAAGGGGATCCGCTTTCTTTTGTGTGCTAGCCAATCACAATGCTAGCGACTACAGATACACAGTGAGCAGCCTCCGGCAGGACCAGCGTTGGTAGGCGAATGCTGTACACTGGCCAATCAACGCTGGTCAATTCATTCCTATGAGAAAGAGAGTCAGCTCCCTCATAACAGCAAGCTGCCAGCTCTCCTGACTAGCAAGGACGAGCCTGCTGCAGAACCAGCGTTGATTTGCCGCAGGCTCGTCTTTGCTAGCACAGGTGCAGCTCCTTATAGTCACAGCACAACAATCAGACATCTGTCTGGTAATCAGCTGTGCACCTGTGTGCTCATCACATGACCATGGACTGTAAATCACCATGGTCAGAGTTTTATCTTCTAGAAGTAACACAATGAGTTAAAAAAAAGCAGAGATCTAGAAAACCGTGAAGAAATGATACAGAAAGTGTATTGGAAAATTGTATATCTTATTATTGTACATTTGTTTGTCAATATTGGTTTGAACGTGGCCAACCCCTTTAAGTATATAATTCCACATGTGTTAATTCATAGTTGTGATGCCTCTGTGACAACTCTTTGAATGAGAAGGTGTGTCCAAACTTTTGGGCTGTACTGTACCTATATAATAGTTATACAGGTAGCACTAATAGGTAAATCCCCTGTGTGCCAGATCTCAGTACCATGGAGCACTGTTTGATACCAAGTGCTGCAGACTGCATCATCTCATTAGTTTAATCAGTTAACGCTGGACAATCATTTTTTCTGCATTAATCTGTGACCAGTTTATCTGGAGCTGCACATACAGCACTAAACAATCATACTACTATTGTCAGGGTCTGGGGTTGCTAGGTGGGGTGGCATAGACCCCAAAGTCCAGTTTCTTTAGTCCAAAACAAAGGTAGTTTATTTTCACTCAAAAATATAGTGCAGCAACAAAAGGAAACAATACAAAAATAACTACCTGCCCGGCTAGGCTCTAACTAAACATAGAATAGGTTACCTCACCTAGAATAACAGAAATCCAAAGGCCAGTAGAATCACTCAGGATACAGCTCCAAAAATATGACCCCTCTGTTGGTTCTCCAGCCAAGCTCTGCCCAAAGTCTGCTGCTGGAGCTGACTTCTTAAGCCTCCTTGACGAGGAGACTCTCAACAGCTGAGTCACTGCCGGAAAATTCCCAAAGTATGGACTGGAGGGGGGTGGAATGACAGGTCCCACTACCAACCTACCTGTCATTCCTAAAAATCCAGCCCACTAACTGGAACTTTGAAATAACCCTCAGCAGAAAATAGTTATCTGCTGACAACTGTTCTTTCTGGAGTTTTCTCATCTCACCTACCTGACCAGACATCGGCTTACACTGGTTATATGATATCACCAAGGCCCATGACACATGCAAACATTACCTGAGGCTTTATTCACTTGGACCCCTCAGACTATAATGGGGTCCACTCGGTTTCCACAGGAAAAATGCGGAGAGTAAAGTGCTGCTTTTAGTACTTTTCTCTACGCATTTTTCATACAGAGAGGTGAACGGAATCCCCGAATGCAAATGTGAACTGAGCCTTAGACTCTTTCTCAAACTCCTAAAAACCATTCATTTTGTACCAGGAGTAGAGTGGTGCCCATCTCTTGCTATCTATTGTGTCTGCCATGTTAGTAACTTAGGGATCCTGTTAGTAACTTGCTACCTAACCCTTGTCTTCCCTTTCAGCTCTGTGACTCAAGGATATTTGTCAGCACAGCAGTAGTCCTAAGGCAGCAGCAGATTCTCGAAGATGATTGGGGGGAGCCCTGCAATGTGATTAATGCCGGAGCCCCACGGGATGTAAACGCCGCGATTTGCCCACAGCGGAGACGCTGTGGGAAAAATTGCGGCGTTTTACAGTGCAAGCAAAGGGGATGGGATTCATGCAATCCCATCCCCATGTTCACTTCCTGGTTTTCTCAGTGAATTGGTGGGTGGGGTTTCACTTGCTGTCTCCCAGACAAAGCCAGGTCTGCACTCTTTCTTCATAGCAGTACATGTTTGCAGTCAGTAATGAGGGATGGTTGTAAATAAATTAGCACAGTATCACTGGAAGATGCACAATAAGAAGCTGATGTGGTAGAGCTGGATTTGATAGGTGATGAGAGTCCCAAACTTACATGCTACAGGACCAAGAGTTAGCTTGCAATAAACTCAGTTTTAGGTCTGTGTTACATACAGAGGTAACAGACTCCCTGTCTCATCCTTATCAGCAAAAATCAATTAGCAGACCTGATAACTGGAAGAGGGAGATAAACAGCTCAGAAATACAAGCACCGAGCACTCAGCTCCCCTTCTGAGAGCAGGGAGCTATGTCACTTGTGCTGGGCAGAGAGAAAAGACCATCTTCAGGTCCGTGGTTATGGAGACACAGTGTAAGCAATGAAGTGAATAATCTCAGATAGCAGCCTAACAAAGCAGTTTTGCTGAAGCAACGTATTTAGGAAAAGTCTTAAATCCACATAAGCTAGCAGTATAGATAGAATCCTTGAGATGGGACAACACCTTTAAGAAGATGGGGCCCAGGGAGGAAGGGTAATGGTTGGCCTGACTCTGCACCTAGATGTCATCTCAGCTTATCAATCTGTCTATGTTATAAACAAGTAAATGGTTTAGCTTCTTAAAGGGATCCTATCATTAAAATGCAGTTTTTTTGTGACTAACACGTAGGAATAGCCTTAAGAAAGGCTATTCTTCTCCTACCTTAAGATGTCTTCTCCACGCTGCTGTTTGGTAGAAATCCCAGTTTTCTTGGGTATGCAAATAAGTTCTCTCGCAGTCCTGGGGGCAGTCCCCAGCGCTCAAACAGCAATGGGGGTGTCCCCAATGCTGCGAGAGAACTCTCCAACGACACCTCCATCTTTTTCTGGAACGGCCTCTTCACGCGTCTTGTTCCGGCCTTTGCTTGAAAACTTCTACGCATGCGCAAGTTGGCTCTGCCGTCGAGCCTCTGCGCATGCCTGCCTGGTTTAAGCAGCCATTTTCTTGGCTGTTCTTACCTGTTAGTCACAAAAAATTGCATTTTAATGATAGAATCCCTTTAAGTTTTATATGGTTGAGATAACTATGTATATGATGTATAGTGAGTGTACTGTGCCATCCCAGGGTGAGTGGGGTGCTACGCTAAGGCCTGGTTCACATTGGTGTTCGGTATTCTGTTTGGAGAGTCTGCTTGGGGACCTCCTGAAAGGAATACCGAACGCATTGACTATAATGGGGTCCGTGTGTTTTCCGCGCGATGAACTACTTCATGAACTACTTTCCTCTCCACATGACTCGTGCAGACAGCGCACAGAAAACACATTATAGTCTTTGGGGTCCGTGTGTTTTCCGCGCGATGAACTACTTCATGAACTACTTTCCTCTCCACATGACTCGTGCAGACAGCGCACAGAAAACACATTATAGTCTTTGGGGTCCGTGTGCTTTCATAAGCTCACCGCTTGTCAATGCATTTGGTATTCTGTTTAGGGGGTGCCCAAGCGGTCTCCCCCAACAGAATACCGAATACAGAAGTTAACCAGACCTTACCTAGGGGACCACTGTGAATTCCGCTTTCTTTTCCATCAACAAACTACCACAGAAAACCCTCAGAAGGGTTTTTCACCTTAACATTGAAACCAATAATGATGGATACAAAGGGAAAGTCTCTCTCCATCAGTCACACAGTAGCTGTTCTGCTTCATACAGCTGCTGAATGGGTTAATTCCTCAGCAGGCCCCTCTACTTATCGCAGCAGTTTACCCGGGAGGACCAATCAGCGCGGGCCTCTTGGTGAAAGAGGCGTGGTCATGAGGGGAGTGACAAGGCTTTGAAATAGCCGGAGTTGTGTCTGCCTCGTGCGGCTCGGCTGCCTCAGGCTCTGGGCTCGGGAGTGGATGTTACGTATTATCTCCTACATACTCCAGTACTAGCACACACTCCCGCCATGGGGCTACTGCAGGAGGTAGACAGCCATGTATTCTCCCTGGTGTAGTGCATTCCTCTAAGGCTCTCCTTGCTCAGCAGCTTCTCCTTATTATTTGGGGATGTAGTGCTCCGCTTTCCTCATGTCCTTAATGTCTACGGAATAAAAGTTCTATTCTGGTAATCTTACCCCTCAGCTTTTCAGTAAGATCTACACCAACAAATGACAGATTGATTTTTGGAGAGTAGAAGACTCTTCCCTCTCAGGTTTCTTAAGGATGAGTCCAGTGTGATTTGTCATCAATCATTCATCGTGGTCCTTCCCATGACTCACAATGTGCTCTGAGGAAAGGCTATGGCTCATTCGTTCTGCATATTACAGAGCAGAGACCTGGGCTCTGTACACAAGTGCAGGTATATAGGAAATGTACAGAGCCTCTATGATATACACAAGCACCAATGCTCTGACCATGGCGGAGTCTGCAGAACCTCTTGTCTAATACACTGGAGAATGACTTTACTCTATACAGGATATATCTGTATAAAGGGTGAAGACAAGTAGTGCCCCGGCCACAGTGAATAAGATGGTATGGACCGTATATAGCAGGACTGCACGGACTAGGATGCTCCAGTATCAGCCTGTCCCACTGACTGCTAGGTCAGGTAATGAATACTATGCAGCAGCGCCCTCCCCTGGGAATCTGCAGGAAACCACCACTCCTCTTGTGGATTTTGGATTCGCCCACATTTTCTTTCTGGTGAGATGGAAGACATCTGTGTCCAGCTGGGATCCCCCTCCATGTGATCTATGGAGTTTTTCCAATCCCCCAGGGGTGGCACTGTACCCACCACAGTTCTGCTAACAGATCCAACTTGAAGGAGACTTCTTACTTCTTAGGACACCTCTACCAAGAGAGCATGACAGCAGCATTGCCTTTCTGATCTGGCTGGTGCTGCAGGCAGACATCCTTCTGTGAGATCACCAGTGTTATAAATATCTCTAGCAGTACCAGTGCTCAGGTTAGCAGTGAGCCATACCTATCATTTCTACAAGCAAACACCGAGCTACAGACACACTGCTGCAGGAGCCACTGGGGCAGCAAAATGCACTTGGGATATTCCCTATTGAAAGAATGAGATTGCCTTCACTGTGTTCTGTCACATTATTCTTCCTCTCTACATCCCATCTCTGGACAGTAATATTAGCAGCTCCCAAGCAGAAAAAAGCCAAGGAGCAGTTTGTGAAGGGCTCCAGTAACCAGATAACCAGTGCCATAGCCTCCTCTGCCTCCTTACCATCCTTGGGATCAGAGATCAGCGGTTCCCAGTGGAGCACAGCCGGGCGCAGGACTGGCAGTCTATACTGCAGAGTAGGAATTGGATTCCATCTCCAAATCCACCCGGATGGCAAAGTCAATGGCTCACATGAGGCAAATCATTTAAGTAAGTTGTTTATGTTCAGTATACTTCCTAGTTAGCACATATCTGTTTTCCTCCAGTGTAAAGTAAGTGAACCATGCTGATCTGTTTATCTGACCTGCTGCTGACTGACACTTTTCCTCAAGGAAATCATTATTCATGGCTATTGAAACGTATAGTAACACATGCCTTATATATTAGATATACTATAACTATTAAAAATATTGGTAGATATATAGCATCAATGTGTATTTGTTTCAGGTAACAGTTGTACTACATGTCTGTATATCACATTTAGTTATAGTACATGAACTCTATGTCTTTAGCTGTCTACACACAAACACCACTGCTTAATATGTTTTATCTAAGCTAATGGCTTTGTACATTTTATTCAATACATGGAATGTAGTCAATGAAATGCTTTGGAAAAGTGAGTGAAACAGTTTTAATATGGAATAATAACCATTACAGCAGGGCTACACAGTAAATCCACAGTTTCATCTGTATATGAGAAGTGTACATAGTGCTTGTTAGCACAGTATACCCTTCATTTATTAATTATCATTATCAACTATTATTATTATTATTAATAATATTATTATTATTATTGCTCTAGTTGTAGTTTTGTAAAAATTAAAACTTAAGTTAGGTGTAAGATGAATAAGAGAAAACATGAAGCATTCCATAAGATCTCCTTGTATAGTAGACATAAAGTTTAAAAGCCTCTTATCAATTATTAAAGCCCGGTTTCCTTACAAACATAATCATCTAACACAGCAGACAATGCACATTATATCCTTCATTGCACTTGTGAGGTCCTTAAGAGACTGACCTAAGCCATCACAATACCTATGTATAGTATACACACAGCATCTCTTTTTCCTTATGTATCTCTCCACTTTTTTCTATTCTCCACTTCTCCTTTATCTGACTGTGTATATATTATGATCCATCAAGTGTAAACCCCCAATTGGTAATAATTCTTGATGTTTCCTTAGCACCCTGAACCACTAAGCTACATATACTGTATATCAATAATTATTTCACATCAACACTAGATACTTTATCAGAGTCACATAATCTTTCCACACTTCAGTAAGTAGCTCAGCATGATGGATTTTGCCTTGTGAGACTGAAATGAGGGGTTTTTGGAATGGATTATAAGCCTTTGAAACTTATGTTTTATTCAGACCAAATGAAAAGGAATTATCCAGTTGTCAGGACAATCTAAAATGAGTTTTACTGAAGAACTTAAAGGTAGAAAGTATTTAGAAGTATTCTAAATGCATAGGGTAAAAGCAGATACTGTAATGCATAATATTATATTCTGTCAAGTAGTTCTCAGCCTGTCAGAGAACTGAGAAGTTTTGGAATAGTAGTTTTTTTTTTAAAGTTTACATGTACCTTATTTTAATATATGTACTGTATATACTGTAGTGCTATATATGTACCGTATATACTTTATATTAACTGTATGTACGGTAATTCTATATATGTACTGTATATACTGTATGTACTGTATTTTTATTTATGTACTGTATATACTGTATATGTACTGTATGTACTGTATTTTTATATGTACTGTATATTGATATGCTCAATTAAGAAATTAAATGTTGAAATGATGCTCTATTGTCGACATTAGAAACGCAGTGGTGTAAGAGGATCTTACAATTATTAGTATTGTTATAAGCGATAATAACATATTAACAGCATAAAATAATATTTATTCTTACTATAACATTTGTTATGTTTGTAACACATTACTGTAGGATTAAGTGCATTAGTATTGGTAAATATGAATATAAGATTGATAAACACAATGTAATATACCAATATAGTCTTCACCATTTAACTAGAAAACTAGCAAAACTTTTACCTGTTGGTTTTATATTACACTGTTGTTAGAATTTTACGGAAAACGTAATTTCTATTTTTCCAGTAAATAACTGATCCTGATGGATCATTTTACAGATCCTATTAATTTGGGATAAACTACTGCCAATATTCATCACTTTAAAGTATTCAGAAGATGTACAGTACTGCAAAGTTTACTAGAAATGTATAAAGCAGAATGTGCCGCCAATTTGTAATCTATAAAGATTACACAGGAGAAGGTAGAAGCTACGCATACATATATCCGGCTGCGGACCCAGGCACATAACAGAGCTACTGTACAAAATCAAAGTACTGAAACTAAATGTGATATAATACGCCTTAATCTCATCTCTGCTCTGTAGTAATTTCACAAGTTATTGAAAAAATTACACCTTGTTTCTTTTACATTACAATGTTTCCTCTTTTGTTTTTAACTGTTTCTGATACATTGATACATTTTGGTAAAGAAAAGAAAAGAAAAAAAAAAAGGAAAATATGTAAGAAAAAATGTCCAGTGTTGGAGGGATATGTCTTGTTTTTGTATTCTGTAAAAAGGTGTTACTAATGGCATATAAAGTGGGGCAAATTAGTATTCTGGCATCAGTTCTAATCTCATAAAAGTAATAAGGTCCATCAAAAAGCAATGTAGCTATTATAAGTAATAAAGAAACAACACCAGTATCATTCCGACATAGCAAACTGAAACAGGTAGTCCAGGTTATAATTTGTTCTATTAGTGCCTTTGTGGTCATATTATTAGCATTACTATTCTGCCAGTGAGATTTCAGTTTTATCTAAGTATTAACTTGCAGGTTGCATGTTCATATCAAAATATTCCTCACTAATCTGGACAGAAATTCATCCCATAACATTCTGGTAGATTATATGGCTTTCTATGAAACTGGCCCAATGGCAATTATGAAGCAAAGTGAACATGGTCCATTTGACAATAAACATTATTTTGACCTCAGTTGATGTCTGATTTCCATAGATATAACATTTCTACAAGACAATTTTAATTTGCTAATTTATATTTGTTTCATCTTTAATGCGAAGTCTAGTAGACTTGAATAATATATTGTATATTGTTCCCTGCAAGCAGCCATCTCAAGCTTGGTGGCTACAATGGGGATAATGTGGAAAATAAGCGTACACCCCTATATTTAGCACTTTATTTCACATGTTTCAAGATCTAAAGATATTTCAGGTTAGAGTATTTAGAGTATATACAGTATATCCTGATACATTTACAGACATATTGAATATAAGCTATAGTTTAGGTTTAATGACACTAAATTGAAGCTTTCACAAGCAATGCTGAATGGGGGCGCTATAGTTTGTGATTTAAGCTGTGATTGATATGTTTGACAGGCCACTGAAATACGGGACCTTGTGTTCATGTCATGAAACAATGCTGGGAATTTAGGAGCTCTACTTAACAGGTGCTTTTCACAAAATTACATTTACTGCACAGACACAGGGTCAAACAGCAAGCTTTGGGATGGAAGTTGAATGTGCTCTAGCAGGAACACACAGGACGAGGAAGTAATCACACTGTATGGTGAACAATACGTAACACTACATAAAAATGGATGAATAAAACAGTCATTGCAAAGTGAAGGAGATTTTTTTGTTTTTGGGGTGTTAAAAAAAAAAATAGTAATCACAGCTAAATCTAAATCCACATTATTATAAGCTCACATTCATAATAAATTCCCTTACTAAATAAAGGCCTACTATCAAAAATGTCAATACTACACTAGAATTGTGTATCATTTTACTTGCTCACATTGGTACTTTTTCACATTCTATCGGGGTATTATTCTTCATGACATTAATAGCATAGTCAGTAGTATTTTGCTGTAAAAAGTACTGAACCACCAAGGAGAACATGACAGGCCTCATCATAAGTCAGTGGGATTTATCAGGAGTTGTTGTAGGGTTGATAAAAGAGGATATGTCATCACTATGCTGGCTCTAATACAAAGAACCAGGGTGTCACCCTATAATGGAAACCATTACAGTGATCATGTGGGTTGCTACTGAGATTGATATTGAGCCCCTTATACTACTTGTCTCTGACCACTGTGTCTCCATTGTTTATTTTATTCCTACCTCTACATTTATATCAAGTTATACGTTTTCCCAGATATGGAAGTGCTACATGGAAAAAGCTAATTTGGGCTCGGTTCAAATCTGCTTTCGGGGATTCCGTTGCCCTCTCCGCATGAAAACACGGGGAGAAAAGCACTGCAAGCATTTTTCATGCGGAAACCACACAGATCCAATTATAGTCTACGGGGTCTGGGGGTTTCCTAAGGTAACCGCTTTTTTATGCCAATTAGGTTTCCATTTGGGAGGTCCTCAAGCGGACCCCCCGAACGGAAAGCCGAACACAGATGTGAACCTAGCCTTACAGGAAAGATGAACTGTGTGAATAGTATAATCAACTTCAGTAAAGAAATGGCCAAGGAGGGGGTGAAATAGCTAAAATTCTATTTGAACCATTACTCACCTACTGAATCCGCTGGCATTGGTGCTCTACAACATCCTATATCTATTATGCTGCAGTCACGGTATGTCATCCACACACGTTACCTCTGCAGTGAATCAGTGATCTCAGTGGATTTTTTAGTTGATTGTTTTTCCTTCTAGGCCTATTCTTTGCTTAGCTGAAATCTCATTTAATGTCACAACTTAACCTACAGACTGACATTCTAAATGAAATATGTACTGTAACATCATTTGGTTTAGTTCGTGAGAATAATAGTACATTTATGATATGATGATAGCGTGATAGAAGAAATATAACACATGTTATTGTCTACACAATCAGCTAGCTTCCCAACCCTCGACTCCCGACAGATTCACCACAGCAGATCTTGGAGGAAGCCAGCAGCATCTGTGTATATTGTTGAAACATAAAATATGCTGTTTTCTGGACAAGCTGAACAGCTTTAAAGAATCTGTGGTCCTGTTCTGCTTGGCCTTTTGTATAATAAACACAAATAAAACAAGTTCCCATGGTGCCCTTTGGCTGGGAATGAGCATTTAATATAGTGTTCGCTTTGCTAATACCTCAACTTGGCATTCATCTGAATTGTCAGCACGCACTATAAACATTTCCAAGGCTGGCTTTTTCTATTTCACAGCTCTACTCTTCTGGACACTGGGGAACAGTACACAGTGAATGATAAAATGCTGTCTCCTGGGTGACACGGATGAAAATGGTCCTCTAGTTATTACTTACATCACAAGGAGATCATTAGATATTATTTCATTATGTTAATAATGACTAAAAGTAATAACAGGAATCATACAAAGTAACTCCTAACATAGAGACATAAAAGATTTAGTAAAATTAAAAATAGGCTGTGGCAATAAAATCTTTACTTACAGACAATATCTTTTGCGGACAATGATTATGACTGATCTCAGAAAATAAAATATATGATGTCTAAGGGGGCGTTTACACTTGCGCCACTGTCCATCCGCTGTGATTTTGTTGAAATTACAGGAAAAATAACTTGTGGACGGCTTGCTGGTGGTCAGTTTAAAAACCCATTCATTCCAATGGATTTTTAAAGCAAACTCCGGTTTCTGTATGCAGCCTCTCCACCATGAAACCAGTTTTTTTGCACGGACACAAAGTCCTGCATGTCCAACTTTGTGTCCGTGCAAAAAAAAAACAAAAAAAAAAAAAAACAGTTTCACGGCGGAGAGGCTGCATACGTCTATATGTCTATATCACAAAAATGGGCATGCTCCAAAAGGTCTATAGTCCAAAAAGTTTTGCAATGCTCTTTTCAAATTTATGCATATCCAAATATTTAATAAGATAGAGACATTTACAGATAGACATTATATATACTATATAACACATATTATAGTGGTTGGCATAGGGGAAGGAAGTTTTACAAAATTGTTGACAGTTAACTCCTGTAGAATAAAATGAGCAAATACTGACTTATACAGCTGCAGAAAACTTGTGACAAGTGACACTGTGTCAAGAAATTTTAACATGACTTTTGTAATGGCTTTTTTACAGAAAATTATCAATGTCAATGGGGGTTTTCTGTCCCTAAAATGATTTTTCATACCAACGACCTATCTATAGCAGTGATGGCGAACCTATGGCACGCGTGCCAGAGAGGGCACGCAGAGCCCCCTCTGCTGGCACGCGTGCTGTCGCCCTGATCGCTCACTAACGGCGAATCCGATGCAGGATTCCCCGTTAGTGAGCGATCGCTGCCTTCAGCTGGTTGTGCAAATGCGCATCCAGCTGAAAGCTGTCAGTGTAGCTCAGTGTAGGCCACGCGTACTACGCGGCCTACACTGACTACAGAGTGTGACCTCTGAACAAGCGCGGGCGTGATGACGTAAGTCATCAGCGCGCGCAGTGAACAGAAGAGAGAACACCCGGCAGCTCTTCAGGTAACTATATTGTGTTTGTTTGCACTGTCAGGGGAGGGGGGCAACGGTAGACATTTCATGTTGTGTAGGAGGGGGCTACTGTAGACTTTCATGCTGTGTGGGTAGGGGGCTACTGTGGACCATTTTATGCTGTATGGGAGGGGGCTACTGTGGACCTTTCATGTTGTGTGGGAGGGGGCTACTGTAGACTTTCATGCTGTGCGGGTAGGGGGCTACTGTGGACCATTTTATGCTGCTACTGTGGATCTTTCATGCTCTGTGGGAGGGGGCTACTGTGGACCAGTTCATGTTGTGTGGGAGGGGGCTACTCTGGACCATTTCATGCTGTGTGGGAGGGGGCTACTGTGGACCATTTCATGTTGTGTGGGAGGGGGCTACTGTGGACCATTTCATGTTGTGTAGGAGGGGGCTACTGTGGATCTTTCATGCTCTGTGGGAGGGGGCTACTGTGGACCATTTCATGTTGTGTGGGAGGGGGCTATTGTGGACCATTTCATGTTGTGTGGGAGGGGGCTACTGTGGACCAGTTCATGTTGTGTGGGAGGGGGCTACTGTGGACCATTTTATGCTGTATGGGAGGGGGCTACTGTGGACCTTTCATGTTGTGTGGGAGGGGGCTACTGTAGACTTTCATGCTGTGTGGGAGGGGGCTACTGTGGACCAGTTCATGCTGTGTGGGAGGGGGCTACTGTGGAGTATACAGGTATAATCCTGTGTGGGGGCCACTGTGGGCCAGATTGTACTTTGTGGGGGGCCACTGAGGGGCAGATTGTACTGTGTGGGGGGCCACTGAGGGGCAGATTGTACTGTGTGGGGTCCCCTCACTATGTATATCACACAGTATTTGTTTTATAGCAGACGTGAAATTAGTACAGGATGTAATAACATTGCACGGTAAACTATAAAACAGATCCTGTGCGATGTAAATAGTGAAAATTAATTGTTTAAAAGTACAGAATGCAGAGACCTTTACCTTTCAGTACAAGATCTGTAAAGCCCCAGTCACATGACTGTAATTTGTGGGTCCGCAATTGTGGACCCACAGAGTTTTAAGGTTAAATTGCCGTGTTGGCACTCCGTGATAATTTATTTGGTTTTGGGTTGCAGTTTAGGCACTCGGTCTCAAAAAGGTTCGCCATCACTGATCTATAGCATCAATCTTATTCAAGGAATAGGAGTGGCACTGCAGTTCCCTGGAGCTACCACTATGAAGAGGACAGGGCTGCTGTGCCGCTCCTATTACTTTAAAGGCAGCTTTGAGCGCCAGGAGGCAAAAGCTGATCTGTAGGCTGTGGGTGTTGAACCCTCACAGATCACATACTCATGATTTACAGTCCTATGAAAAAGTTTGGGCACCCCTATTAATCTTAATCATTTTTAGTTCTAAATATTTTGGTGTTTGCAGCAGCCATTTCAGTTTGATATATCTAATAACTGATGGACACAGTAATATTTCAGGATTGAAATTAGGTTTATTGTACTAACAGAAAATGTGCAATATGCATTAAGCCAAAATTTGACCAGTGCAGAAGTATGGGCACCTCAACAGTAAAGTGACATTAATATTTAGTAGATCCTCCTTTTGCAAAGATAACAGCCTCTAGTCGCTTCCTGTAGCTTTTAATCAGTTCCTGGATCTTGGATGAAGGGATTTTGGACCATTCCTCTTTACAAAACAATTCAAGTTAAGTTTGATGGTCGCTGAGTATGGACAGCCCGCTCTCAAATTATCTGAAAACAAAGATTGTTCAACATAGTTGTTCAGGGGAAGGATACAAAAGGTTGTCTCAGAGATTTAACCTGTCAGTTTCCACTGTGAGGAACATAGTAAGGAAATGGAAGACCATAGGGACAGTTCTTGTTAAGCCCAGAAGTGGCAAGCCAAGAAAAATATCAGAAAGTCAGAGAAGAAGAATGGTGAGAACAGTCAAGGACAATCCACAGACCACCTCCAAAGAGCTGCAGCATCCTCTTGCTGCAGATAGTGTCACTGTGCATCGGTCAACAATACAGCGCACTTTGCACAAGGAGAAGCCATATGGGAGAGTGATGAGAAAGAAGCCGTTTCTGCAAGCACGCCACAGACAGAGTCGCCTGAGGTATGCAAAAACACATATGGACAAGCCAGCTTCATTTTGGAAGAAGGTCCTGTGGACTGATGAAACAAAGATTGAGTTGTTTGGTCATATAAAAAGGCGTTATGCATGGCGTCCAAAAAAAACAGCATTCCAAGAAAAACACATGCTACCCACTGTAAAATTTGGTGGAGGTTCCATCATGCTTTGGGGCTGTGTGGCCAATGCCGTGACCGGGAATCTTGTTAAAGTTGAGGGTCGCATGGATTCCACTCAGTATCAGCAGATTCTTGAGAATAATGTTCAAGAATCAGTGACGAAGTTGAAGTTACATCGGGGATGGATATTTTAGCAAGACAATGATCCAAAACACCGCTCCAAATCCAATGTTCTGGACTGGTCATCCCAGTTCCCAGACCTGAACATCATTGAACATCTGTGGGAGGATTTGATGCGGGCTGTCCATGCTCGGCGACCATCAAACTTAACTGAACTTGAATTGTTTTGTAAAGAGGAATGGTCCAAAATACCTTCATCCAGGATCCAGGAACTGATTATAAGCTACAGGAAGCGACTAGAGGCTGTTATCTTTGCAAAAGGAGGATCTACTAAATATTAATGTCACTTTTCTGTTGAGGTGCCCATACTTTTGCACCGGTCAAATTTTGGTTTAATGCATATTGCACATTTTCTGTTAGTACAATAAACCTCATTTCAATCCTGAAATATTACTGTGTCCATCAGTTATTAGATATATCAAACTGAAATGGCTGTTGCAAACACCAAAATATTTAGAACTAAAAATGATTAAGATTAATAGGGGTGCCCAAACTTTTTCATAGGACTGTATCTTGTGGTTAGGTCATCTGTATGAAAAATCATTTTGGGACTTGAAAACCCTTTAAGGCTCCCCGGGCCAACTTTGATACTGAACTGATGTACTATAAGTTTTTAGAATCAGATTGGTGGAAGTCAAGTTATCAGTATCAGGTTAACGTTTTCTACATCTGGATATATAAAAAATTGTTTTAAAGAATAAAAGTAAAAATAGAGTCCCCCCCCCTTGTTAAAGAAAAAAAAACCTAAAAAACACACAATTGGTATTACCACATCCATAACAATCCCTAAATAAAATTAGAACATTACTTATTCTAAATAAATCCCATAAACCCCATAAACCTTAACATTCAGATGCTAGAATTTCTGATTTCTGATCTCACCTCCCAAAAAACAAAACTGTTTAAAAAGTCTTATGTACACACAAAATAAAAGGCCTTGTAAAGCTATATTGAAATAAAAAGTAGAAGGTATATATGCGGGAATGCAAAGAAGGATAAATGCTACTGGTTTAGGGTTAACATGTTAGATCGCTAAAGGGTTAAAATGCACATAATTCACCAGTTATGCGTCAGTAATATTTACTTGAGCAATACATTCAAAATCAGCAAGAAAAAAAGTGACAATTTTGGGTTGGTTTTTGCAATTTAAATGAGACTGTTAAGGGGTTGATGATAAGGAGAAGTGCTTCTAGGAAATTCCATCCACACCTTGTGAAAAAAAATGTTTGCAGCAGACATGCCACAATTTCCAAAACCGACATCGTTTTGGAAATCACAGCATGTCAATTTTACTATGGAAATACCAGTGGTTTCTATATAGGTATAATTGAAGCAGAAAGTCCACGGAGGCTTTCTCTGTGGACTTTCTGTGAAAGCGCTGTGGGAAAACTGTGCTTTTTTGCTGTGGCTCTCTACGTGGCGCCTTAGCCTAAGGCCTCGTTCACATCTGGGTCGGTAATCCATTCAGGGAGTCCGCATGGGGAGCCCCCTGAACAAACACTGGCAAGCAGTGTGCAGTGAAAGCACACGGATCCCCATAGACTATAATGGGGTCCGTGTGCTTTCATCGCGATCTCCGCATGGAACATGTGCACAGGAAAGACTACACAATCTACTTTTCTGTCTGCATGACTCGTGCAGAGATCCTGCTATACTGATCTGTCAGATTAGGGCAGTGCAAGATCACGTAAGCAGCCACCTTCATATTGCTGCTGAGAAACCATGGTCCAAATGTGGACTGCTGCCAGCAGGTGTCCGGAACATAATAATGACCGAGGAAAACACTCCACTGTTCCTTTACTCTTAATATATTACCATAGAAGTTGCAGCGATCGGCATTCATCACTGCTTCATAGACAGAAATAACCTGGCTACGCTCCTGTTTAGGCAGCAGGGATGATTGCTGATCCTTGCTGCAACTATTGTAATGAAGTGGTTTAGAGGTAAGAGTTTCACCTGGCCAGTGACTTTTTTGTGGGGATACAGAAGTATACTGTGTGGTGGCACTAATAGGATATTATATTGTGCATGGCGCACTGATGCCCATTAGCTCCTTAATTGCCCCACACAGTGCAATGCTTCAGTAATGTGTTCTGCACAGTATAATGCCCCTTAGTACCACCCCCACATTCTAGCCAGTGATAACAAATAGCCTGTTTGAAAAGTTGCTGCACTGTTAGATTTTTTCACATTTTGAAATTTAAAAAAAGGCAAAAAACTATCCAAAAAAAAAATCTGTTCACCTTTTCAAAAGATGTGGCCACTGGAATTTTCTAACTCTGATAATCCAAATGGATGGTAACTAGAGATGAGCGAACAGTAAAATATTCGATTTTCGTTATTCGTTACGCATAGCATCTCAATATTCGACTATTCAAACGAATATCGAACTCCATTATAGTCTATGGGAGAAAATGCTTCGTTTCAGGGGATCCTACCATTCGGCTCAGGAGGGTCACCTAGTCCACTATTACACCTCAGCAAATGATGCCAACACCTCTGCAATGCAACTGGGACAGCAGGGGAAGCATGTCTGGGGGCATCTAACACACCAAAGTCCCTCTATTACCCCACTATCACTGCCTAACAACTACACACTTTCCACATTCAAAAAAACCTCTATCAAAGTGGGAAAATACCTGGAAACCTTCTTTACTCCTCAAATGGATGGACACAAACCCAAATTTAAGCTCAACAAACATTAACAAGCACCCCTTTTAAACCACGTTCCCCATGACAACCACAGATGGAATAGACAATGTGAAATCTTTCAGTCCCCACTCCGAACTGTCATTGTGGATGTGTGTGATGTGGTAAGACCTTCCAAAATTCATTTTTATGGCCCTTAACGTGAGCCCTTCCAAACAAAGTTACAGGCCCTTAAGCTAAGCTACCAGCAGAAATTGAGGCCCTTCAGGTGACTTCAGCCTCTACCTGCAGAGTTTTAGGCCCTTTAACCCCTTAACGACCGGCCCATAGTAAAATTACGTCGGCACTTGCAGGTCCTTCCTGACTGCCCTATAGTAAAATTACGTCGGGCAGTCAGGGAAGGATTCCCTGTCAGTGCCGACGTAATTGGAGAGGATCTTAGCTGTATCTGACAGCTAAGATCCTGCTCCATTACCCCCCATCGGATGGGTCTCCGATCGGGTTTTTTTAACCCCTTCAGTTCCGTGATCAAACATGATCATGGAACGGAAGCGGTTCCGTGATGCTGCCGGCGGTTTCGGCACCCCCCGCGGCGAGATCGGGGGTGCCAGTGTCTCCAACATGCAGTCTGGGGTCTGGCCAGTGACCCCAGACTGCTAAAGACCCCCAATATCTGGTTGATCCTGCCCGGGGTAAGAGGAAGTCAGACGCAGGCAGCCCCTGCGACTGACTTCCTCTAGACGCTGCAAGACACTGACAGCTGTGTCCTGCAGTGTCTAATAGAGAATCAGTGATGCTTTTATCAAAGCATCACTAATCCAAGTGTCCTAAAGGGACACATGAAAAAGTAAAAGAAAAAAGTGAAAAATAAATAAAGTTTATAATAAAAAGGAATAAAGTTATAAAGCCCCAAAATTCCCTTTTTTTTTATATAAAATGATTTATATAAAAAAAAAACCTAAAAATTAATAAAAACAATGCATATTTGGTATCGCCGCGTCCGTAACAATCTGTACAATAAAACTGAAACAATGTTTACTGTACTCGGTGCACGTCGGGAAAAAAAAAAGGAAAAAACCCGCCGAAAGTAGTGATTTTTCGCATCTTACCTTACAAAATATGCTATAAAAAGTGATCAAAAAGTCATATGCACCCCACAACTGTACCAATAAAAAGCTCAGGTTGTCCCGCAAAAAACTCCATGCCAGAATTGATTTTTTCTTTTTTAATCCAGCAAAAAAGGGTTAATAAAATGTATTCAATAAGATGTAGACACTCAAAAATGGTGTTGTTACAAAATGCATCTCATCCCGCAAACAACAAGCCCTTATATGGCCACGTCACCATAAAAATAAAGAAAATATAGCATCTACCAATGTGAAGGCAAAAAAAAACAAAAATCGCCAAATCATTAGAACACAACTGGCTGCGTCAGGAAGGGAATATATAAGCTGTGCAAGCGGATATCAGGGGACTCTCCAGATTTACAGCTTATGAGGGAAAAGACACCAGAAGTGACCCCCAAAGTGACCCCCAGAGTGACTCCCCCAATCATAGGAGCTACTGGGACATAGTAGGGAATGTGGTTTTCCCAATGTCCTCCGCACAGCTTATATATTCCCTCTTCGCCATCCGCTGTGCAGTCACGTCATGGATACTAATACTCACTACACCCCCTGATAAATTCTTTGAGGGGTGCAGTTTTCAAAATGAGGTCACTCCTTTGGGGAATCCACTTTTCTGGTACCTTTACAAGCTCTACAAACATGACATGGCGTCCAGATACCAAACATCTGAATCTGTACTCCAAAAGCCGCATCGCGCTCCTTCCCTTCTGTGCCCTGCTGTGTGCCCAAACTGCAGTTTATGCCACATGTATGACACATGTATGACACTGGTGTACCCGTTATATCGGACGTAATGTCATATGTGGGAATAAACTGATATTAGGGCACAACCGGACACAGAAGGGAAGAAGGGTTATTGTGTTTTTGGAGCACAGACGGTTTGGTTTTTGGATGCCATGACACTTTTGCAGAGCTGAAACGCCAGTAAAGTGGAATCCCCTGATATGAGACTTTATTTTGGAAATTTTTTTTGGTTAAAATGCTCGCTACGATACTTGATAAATCCCATCAGTGGGTTGTAGTGTCCAAAATGGCGTGACATGTCTGCGGATTCCACTTTATTGGCAATTCAGGGGCTTTGCAAAAGTGGTATGACGTCCAAAAACCAAAATAGCGCTCCTTCCCTTCTGTGCCCGGCTGTACCAAACAGCCATTTCTACCCACATATGGCATTAAGTCAGTTATCCGGGGTACACCAGTGACATACATGTAGGCATAGACCGCCATTTGGGTACACAGCAGGGCACAGATGTGAAGGAGCGATATGTGCTTTTGGAGTGCAGATTTAGATTGTTGGTTTTTGGACACCATGTCACATTTGCGTAGACCCTAAAATTGCCCCTACAAAATGGGGTCACTTCTTGGAAAATTCCAGTTTACTGTCAATTCCAGGGCTCTGCAAAAACATCATGGCGCCCAGAGGGTCCCTCTAACTCTGTACCCCAAAAGCTAAAAAGCGCAGTGCTCCTTCCCTTCTGAGCCCTGCTCTGTGCCCAAGCAGCAGTTTACACCCACATATATAATTTTTTGCCCCTTGGGATGGCCCCTTAATAGTTTTAGGAGTGCAGGTCTCTGACAACACAAAGAGGGTGCAACGTATTGTGCACCAAAATGGCATATTTCTTTAAAAATTTCAATTTTCATTTTGTACATTAATTTTTGGGAAGAATTTTTAGGCTCAAAAGTGATAATACGCCTTGATACATTCTTTGATGGGTGTAGTTTTTAAAATGGGGTCACTTTTGAGGGGTTTCCATTGTATTGATACTTTAGGGGTTCAGCAAATGCGACATGGCACGAGAAAACTATTCCAGCCACATCTGCCCTCCAAAAGCCAATTAGCGCTCTTTCCATTCTGAGCCCCACCATGTACCCATACAGCAGATTATGACCACATATGGGGTATTGCCGTGTTCAGAAGAAATTGTGTAACAAACTGTGGGGGGCTTTTTCTCTTTTTTAACCCCTTGTGAAAGTGAAAACTTTGGGGATAAAGGGACATTTTAGTAATTTTTAACCTATACATCCCAAGGTTAGTAAAATCTGTGAAATGGCTATAGGGTCAAAATGCTCACTATACCCATCAATGAATACCTTAAGGGGTCTAGTTTATAAAATGGGGTCATTTATGGGGGTTTTCAATTGTTTTGGTTACTCAAATCTTGTTTGAATGCGCAATGGGCCTAAAATATCTGCAAGCAAAATTTGTGTCTTGAAATCCAGTTGGTGCTCCCTTCTTTTTGGGCCCTACCGTGCGTCCGTACATAGGATTAAGGCTACAAAGTGTACATTTTTTAACACAGGAGAAATGGGGTCATCTATTTTGGGGTGTTTTTCTTCATTTTCATGTGTTATGTGCAAAAAAAACTGCCTATAAAATGACACTTTTGTGTAAAAATTATGACATTTTTTTGTTTGGTGCAAATTTTCTCAAAACTTATGGGTCCAAAGTACTCACTATACCCCTCAATGAATACCTTAAGGGGTCTAGTTTATAAAATGGGGTCATTTATGGGGGGTTTTCAATTGCTTTGGTAACTCAAATCTTGTTGAAATGTGCAATGGGCCTAAAATATCTGCAAGCCAAATTTGTGTTTTGAAATCCAATTGGCACTCCCTACCTCTTAGGCCCTACTGTACGTGCGTATAAAGGACTAAGGCCACAAAGTGTACATTTTTTAACACGGGAGAAGTGGGGTGATATATTTTGGGGTGTGTTTCTTCTTTTTGATGTGTTGTTTGCAAAAAAACTGGCTTTAAAATGACACATATTGAAAAAAATAAAATTTTCATTTTCTTCAATCATTTGTAATAATTCTTGCAAAACAATATTTATTTGATCAAAATGCTCACTATACCCCTCAAAGAATACCTGAAGGGGTCTAGTTTTACAAATTGGGTCATTTAATGGGAGTTTCTGTCATTATGCCACCTATTCCTGTCTGCAAACAGAGCTTGGTACAGGAAAAAATCACAAACTCAAAATTTCCAAAATTTGCTTATAAACTTGATAAACTTCTAAATTGTCTAAATTACTCAAATATGCTAAAATTATTTTGAATATGCTTGAAACACAAAAGGAACATTTAGAAATATATAACTTCTAACTTTTTTGCCCTGTATTATTGTGTATATGTGAGATATCGCAGATGAAAATGGAAAACATTGAAAAATTTTCAAAATTTTCAGCATTTGCGAATTTTTTAATAAATTTATGCAAGTTATTTCAGTCTAATTTTACCTTCTCAGTAAAGTACAACATGTCACGAAAAAACAATATCAGTATTGCTTGGATGTGCTATACTGTTACAGAATTATTCACTGATAAAGTCACACAGGGCAAATTTCCAAAATGTGGCTTGGTCATTAAGGTCCAAAAAAGGCTGATCACTAAGGGGTTAACTTAGTTCAGCCTTGCACCATCAGAGATTTCTTGGTTCTTTGGGTGAGTGGAGCTTTTAAAATACAGTGCTTTTGGCCCTTGGTGTGAATAGAGCCTTTAAAAAGCAGTGCTTTTGGCCCTTGAGTGAGTGGAGTCTTTAAAATACAGTGCTTTTGGCCCTTGGGGTGACTAGAGCCATGCAGCAGCAGTGTTTTATTTTTTGGCCCTTGGGGTGACTAGAGCCTTGTAGCAGCAGTTTTTCATTTTTTGGCCATTGGGGTGACTAGAGCCTTATAGCAGCATTGCTTTATTTTTTGCCCTTGGGGTGACTAGAGCCTTGTAGCAGCATTGCTTTATTTTTTGGTCCTTGGGGTGACTAGAGCCATGCAGCAGCAGTTTTTCTTTTTTTGGCCATTGGGGTGACTAGAGCCTTGTAGCAGCAGTTTTTCATTTTTTGGCCATTGGGGTGACTAGAGCCATGTAGCAGCAGTTTTTCATTTTTGGCCCTTGGTGTGACTTGAGCCATGCAGCAGCATTGTTTTATTTTTTGTCCTTGGTGTGACCCCTAAAAAATTAGATTTCAGGCCCTTGGGAGTGAGCCCTAAAACATTAATTTTCATGACCTTGGGGGAGCCCTAAAACATAAATTTTCAGGCGCTTGGGGGAGCCCTAAGACATTAATTTGCAGGCCCCTGTGGGGGGAGCCCTAAAAAATTGTTTTGCATGCCCCTGTGGGGGGTATGCCTGAAAAAAATTATTTTAATTTAAAAAAAAATATTATTACTACATTCAGTAGTAGGGGCTGGGGTTGTAGGAGGAGGAGGAGGATGAGAAGGATGAGGAAGAGTAAATTGTTTGCTGACTGAATCTCTCCAGTACCTGGGCTATGGAATGGATACCCAGCTGGATATCCACGTCCTCACCCATGTCCCCTGCTGCTGGTAGCCTCTCTCCAGTACCTGGACTCTGGAGTGGATATACAGCTGGGTATCCACGTCCACGTCCTCGCACCCTGGTGCTGGCGAGGGGCACTGCTGACAGCCTCTCTCCAGTACATGGACTCTGGAGTGGATACCCAGCTGGATATCCACGTCTCTTGCTGCTACCAACCAGGGGCACTGCTGGCAGCCCCTCTCCAGTACCTGGACTCTGGAGTGGATATACAGCTGGGTATCCACATCCACTCCCTCGCACCCTGGTGCTGGCGAGGATCACTGCTGACAGCCTCTCTCCAGTACATCGACTCTGGAGCTGATACCCAGCTGGGTATCCAGTTCCACGTCCTCTCCTACGTCCCCTGCTGCTACCGGCGAGGGGCACTACTGGCAGCCTCTCTCCAGTACCTGGACTCTGGAGCTGATACCCAGCTGGGTATCCAGTTCCACGTCCTCTCCCACGAACCCTGGTGCTGGCGAGGGGAACTGCTGGCAGCCCCTCTCCAGTAAGTGCACTCTGGAGCTGATACCCAGCTGGGTATCCAGTTCCACGTGCTCGCCAATGTACCCCGGTCCTGGCGAAGGGCACTGCTGGCAGCCCCTCTCCAGTACCTGGACTCTGGAGCTGATACCCAGCTGGGTATCGACTTCCATGTCCACGTACCCTGCTGCTACGCTGCATGATTTGCTAGCTAGCTAGCTATTATTGAGCTCTGAAAAGAGCTGTTATTATTGACAATTCCTGCCTAACCAAAGCACTGTATCGCACTGACAGTCTAACACCACACTCTCTCTATGACTCCAAAACAAGAATGAGACGAAGATGGTCGATACTATTTTTATGAATTGGGAGGTCACATGTTTTCGGCAGCCAATGTGTTTTTTCAATTTTTTTCACTGCCTCCGTTGTCGTAGTTCCTGTCCCACCTGCCCTGCACAGTTATTGGTGCAAAAAACGCGCCAGGGAAGGTGGGAGGGGACACGAATTTTTACTGCGTATGCAGCCTTGTATTCAATTGTGTAATGGTAACCTATATTTTTTTCTCTATGAAAATAAAAGGTTCCTATCCATAAGGAGAATTAGATCTAGTTTACATATAACCTTCAGGGACCATAACTTTTGAATGATGTGTGTTATTTAGCATTTTGTACTTTGTGATAGGTTCTTTCTAACTATTGTGGAAGCAGCAGAAGAGAAGAAGTGTGCTAAAGTTGCTAAACACTTGCTTGTAGTCACTTCATCCTGCTCTGACTGAGACTGAGATGATGGTCACCAAAGCATGCACCCTGTCTCAGGGTTGTATTTGACTCAGACCTCTCCTTCAACCCACATATTCAGACACTTGCATTCTCTTGTCACCGGCACCTCAATTACTTCTTCAATATCCGCCCTTTTCTTACTGTGTAAACATCAAAAACCCTGTTTGTCATTCTGATTCTCTCTCAACTTGGCTATTACAATTCTCAAATAGTTTTTTCACCTCCCTACATCTACCTTCTCCTCACTGTTTACCACCTCAAGGGTAAGTTCACACCGTGGAAAAGGTTTCCGCCGTGTGGCTTTTTCACGGGATATCCCTCCCCTATAAATATGTAAAATTTGGTTTGTTCCATTATTTGACCAGTATTTCTGATACCAAGTAATGTAGGAGGAGGGAAAATGGGCTAAACAAGTACAGTTCATCCATTGTTTGCCAAAATAAACTACTTTGGACCTCTATATATCTCACCCTTCAGTTCCGCTATCTTTGGAGTTTATCAATTCCATAAAGCTACGTGTGCTGTATATAGGCTGGATCTTCAGAGACTGAAATAGAAAAGTCTAAAAACTGTGTTACAAAATACTATAACAGAAAACAAAAGCATTCTACATACCTATCATATTCAAAATGTCTGTGTTATTCCGATTACACTACAGCTACAAGATGGCTGACCGACATTCTGCTTGTGAAGTGGAATCTCAGCTGTTGTGTGAAGAAAACACAAACTGCTCTTTCTCCAAATAACGCATGGCAGGCAGTACAGTTTACCAGCTCTGAATGTATTATTAAAGGGGTTGTCCCATCACAAGGATCCTATCTATACTGCTTGATAATGTGAATGTAAGACTTTTCCTAAATTCATTGCTTCAGCAAAACTGCTGTGTTTGTCCACTATCTTACTTTATTCATTTCTTTGTTGACACATCCCTTGAATTATCTGGTCAAAAGTCAAGTGATGTATCTGCTGCTCTCAGGGGGGAGGAGGGGCTAAGTGCACAGGAGCAAGCCGGGGGGTGGGTAGTTTACACTTTGGGGGGAAGGGGCCGCCAATACAGACCCGGCATCCGCTGTAATAGAGAGGTGGATGCCGGGGAGTGTAGACGCCGGCACAGGTGCCTGCAACATTGCTACGCTCCTGCCCTGCATGAAGCCAGCAGCAGCAGGAGCGATGCTGCTATTCCAGAGGGGAGGGGGGGGCGGAGGAGCGGAATAGCAGCATTGCTCCTGCCGCTGCTGGCTTATGCAGGGCAGGAGCGTAGCGATGTTGCAGGCACCTGTGCCGGCGTCTACACTCCCTGGCATCCGCCTCTCTATTACTGCGGATGCCAGGTCTGTATTGCATTGTGAAGGCTGTACGTCCAATTCCTAGCTGCATCAGGAGCGCACACGTCAGCGGGCATAGAAGCGGCGTCTTCTCACCGCTGGCTTTGCATATGTAACCCCGCCCACCAATGACGTAACAAAGCCGGAAGAAAGAAGAATTTACAGCGCGAAGACTGGTGAGTATGCGATGTGGGAATACCCCTTTAAGCATCTTTAAAACTTAAAACTAGGAATGAATTAAGTAAGAAATGTCTGTCAGTCTGTCAAATCTGTGGAATAAAACCTTGCATCGCACAACAGTAACCAGGGAGGCCAGGAACTGTGCAGAGCAATCGAGTGATGCGCTCACATGGCTTAATAAAGCTTATAAATGCTATCAGATACCGTCCAACAATATTAATAAACATTAATATAGAAGAGTCTCTGCTGAAGTTGAACAAGTTCAACTTCCTAAATGAGCAAAAACAAATGATAATTCTGAAGGCTAAAGCTCAAGCAGAAGTGAGAATTGCACATATAAATGAAACTAGATCTTGTTGATTTTCATCTTCTAAACATACTAAAGTATCCTCCAAATCATCACAAGAAAGTCCCCACCATTTATCATTAAACTGACAACTTATTATTATCAAATACACAGGCTGACTCCATTAAAGGGGTTGTCCCATCTCAAGGATCCTATGTATACTGCTAGCTTGTGTGGATTTAAGACTTTTCCTAAATACATTGTTCAGCAAAACTGCTTTGTTAGGCCGCTATCTGAGATTATTCACTTCATTGTTTACACTGCGTTTCCATAACCACGGACCTGGGAATGGTCTTATCTCTCCACCCAGGACAAGTGACGTAGCTCAGTGCTCTCAGGAGGGAGGTGGAGCTGAGTGCTCAGAGCAGCTTGTATTTGTGAGCTGTTTATCTCTCTCTTCCGGTTATCAGGTCGACTAATTGAATTTTGCTGATAAGAGCTGAGACAGGGGGTCTATTACCTCTGAATGGAAACACAGACCTAAAACGGAGTTTATTGCACGCTGACTCTTGTTCCTGAAAATTTGCGATTCTCATCACCTGTCAAATCCAGCTCTGCTACATCAGCTTTATATTGTGCATCTTCCAGTGATACTGTGCTAATTTATTTAGCAAAACTAGTAATCCTAGAACAAACTTTACATGAGGAAGGAGATTGTGTCTTTAGCATTACTAGTCTGTGGCCATTTGACATGAATATCAGAACTTCTACTGAACTAGTGGAGCAACGTCATACTTGTCTCCAATAAAGGTCAGTCAAAACGTATTGCCTGCAGACTGTTGACAATGTATTTATTCCCAAATTTTTGCAAACTCCAGTGCACACAAGTATATGATGCCACAGCAGTATATTACTGGCAAAGATTAATAATGAACTTGTTCTATTGCATACATATTCCACAGGACATTGTGATAATAAACCTACTCCTGACCTAAATCCGTTTGTAACTTAATATATTCCTCCAATGTCCAATATTAGCAAACCACAATGCAATAAAGAAACAATGCTCAACAGTTGACATAGAACCAAGTGTCGGATATACCTGTCATGAGCTTATTAATAAAGGTTTCACAATTTTGGCTGGGTTCATACCTGCACCTGAATTTCCATTTCTTTTATTTTTTCACCTTCCTTGGTCTAATTAATGAATAAAATTTTATACCGGACATCCTCTTTAAGCTTATGGACAAAGATCTGCAAAGATGCTTCCAACCACTGGGTTGTTCCCCTACTATTCTGTAACCCAAGATACATGTATTATCCAGATTTAGCTCACTAACCAGAACACTTAAAAACAACTCAGAAAACTTTTTTGTGGCATTCATTCAATGAATCTTTAAGAAAAATCATTCTGAACCAGCACACCCTGGTGCATCCCATCTTTACAAACCTTGATTCCAAGGTTTATCGTTTATCACTCAACAATGTTGTCTTTAGTAGGCCCAACTTAACCAATAACTTTGTAGGAGTATTAACACAATTCAATATACCCAATATACAACATGTGTTCTATTATTTAAATGGAAGAGAAGAAAAACAAAAATGATCTCAGATTGTTTTGGTATCAATCTGTACAATACTGAAATTATGACATGACAGTTCACGACTTTGGTAAAAGCCCATCTCCTTCTGTAGATACATACAGTATGTAATAAGAAGAACAGGAGAAAAGGAAGGAGACAAGAATGGTACTGATCTGAGAGTTTTTGTGGAGTGAAAATTCTTTGTAGATGATGTACTAAAATCTACATCAGAAGAGGATGAAGCAGCTGAATTTCTTAAGGAAATTCAACAAATGCTATTAAAAGCTAACCTAAGACTTCATAAAATTACTTGAAAAACAAGGGAAATATGCAAATCTGTTTCCCAGGATGTAATTAGGAAAAACAGTGTCTCTGTACGCTGACTGTTAGGACAGCCCCCTTAACATCATGCATGACTTTTTTAATAAGCCTAACAACATGATGTGGGGTTATTGCCAGACCAGTATATCCATTCCAAAAGGAACAGATTCCCAGCTATGGACAGCACTGTTTCGATGTGGTTGGATCTCATTAGCACAGCGTAGGGAAACTGGTTTGGCTGGGTGAAATCTTTGTAAGTCTCCATACATCTGCAAAGGTGCCCACTCCTCAAGGAGTGTTATTATCCTCTGACCCTGGTCTAAAGTCTGTCACCCAGCCAAACCAGTTTCCCTACGCTGTGCTGATGAGATCCAAGCAGATCAAAACAGCTCTGTCCACAGCTTCTGTTCCTTTTGGAATGGATATACTGGTTTGGCAATAATCCCGCATCATGTTAAAGGGGTTCTATCAGCAAAATTATGCTAATAGAACCCCACATATGCGTGAATAGCCTTTAAAAAGGCTATTCAGGCACCGTAAATGTTATATTAACCCCCGGTCCCATTTTTAAATAAAAGCATTAAAACATATATGCTAATCATACCTGAACGTGCACCATGGGCGGGGATGCACAATGCTACGTCATCTTCGGGCACACCTGCTTCTTCTGTCTTCTTGTAGTTACGCCCTCTGGTTCCGTGTCTTCTTCCATCTTCTTGTCTTAAAATCCCGCGCCTGCGTAGTAGCGCTTCCCTCCAGAGCACTACTGCGCAGGCTCACTTGCCAGTCCCCATAGAACTACAAGAGCGTACTGCACGCTCGCGAATTGCCATTAAGTAAAATGGCGAGTGAGCCTGCACAGTAGTGATCCGGAGGGAAGCGCTACTACGCAGGCGCGAGATTTGAAGACCTCAAGCGGGACCTCAAGCGGGACCTCAAGACGGGACCAGAGGGCTTCGCTGCAAGAAGACAGAAGAGGCAGGCGTGCCCGAAGATGACGCGGTATCGTGTATTACCGCCCCTGGTGCACGTTCGGTAAGATTTGCATATATGTTTTTATGCTTTTATTTAAAAACGGGATCGGAGGTTAATGTAACATTTATGGTGCCTGAATAGCCTTTTTAAAGGCTATTCACGCATATGTGGGGCTCTATTAGCATAATTTTGCTGATAGAGCCCCTTTAATGGGCTTATTAAAAGAGTCATGCATGATGTTAAGGGGCTGTATATTGCATATTCCCCATAATTCCCTAGTGGAGTGAAAATGGCTATGTAAGTATCCATACACCTGCAAATGTGCCCACTCCTCAAAGAGTGTTATTATTCAGAAACAAGGTGATGAAAGGCTTTTACCCTGATGACTATACTAAGCAATTAAATATTTTAGATTTAGAATTGGATAAAGATCCTATGCAGGGAAGTCTCACCTTCTTTGTCCTATCTTTAGATACATTTACCTTCCAAGTAGCATTTTCTAAATGTGGAGTCTTTTCTTTGGTGAACAGCCCATGCAACCTATTAGGATTTATAACCCCTGTAAAAAAATTTATAACTAGAGATGAGTGAACAGTAAAATGTTCGAGGTTCGATATTCGTTTCGAGTAGCCCCTCAATATTCGACTACTCGAATTGAATATCGAACCCTATTATAGTCTATGGGGAGAAAATGCTCGTTTCAGGGGTAGGCAACGTTCGATCAAATTATACTTAACAAGTCCACGAGTGAGGGTCGGGCTGGATCCTCCGAGCAGTCTTCTCCGTGCAGCGTCCCCAAGGTGTCTTCCGGCTCTTCATTCACTCTGCCAGGCATTGGGCCTGGGCAGAGCCGACTGCGCATGCCCGCACTACAAGCAGACAGTTGGCTCTGCCCAGGCCCGATGCCTGGCAGAGTGAATGAAGAGCCGGAAGACGCCGTGGGGAAGCTGCACGGAAAAGACTTCTAAAGGTAGGAGAAGAACCAGCGTTGATTGGCCGACTGTATAACATTCAGCCAATCAATGCTGGTTCTGCATCGAACTTTTACATTCGAACAGTGAGTGGTACTCGATCGAGTATGAGTATTTCGAATACCATAGTATTCGATCGAATACCTACTTGATCAAGTACTACTCGCTCATCTCTATTTATAACCCCTCAAGAAACAGCTATACAATTCACTGATCAAGAAAAGAGCTGTGATGCTTCATTACCACTGAGAAACAACCAATGTGGGAGACTTGGAAAAACTTGAAACTTCTACAGAAGATTCATATATCGCATTGTTTTGCCCTTAATTCTCATGCGGGAAGTCAAATATGTGAAATGTAGATTTTTTATGATGCAAAAGCTATAGCTGCAGTAGCCTATTTAACAGTAATTGATGCTACAGGAAAAGGTCAAATGAGCTTTGTGTTGAGAAAGGCTAAACTATTGCCTAAAAGCATAACTGCTATTCCAAGACTTGATTTATGTAGGGCTGTCTTCGCTTCAAAAATTGCAGACTTTCTTATGAATGAAATGTACTTTGAAATTCATGCGGCAGAGTTTTGGACATCAAAATAGTTATTGGTTACATTCCCAAAGGTGCAGAAAGATTTTATGTAAACATGTGGACAAAATCAGGTACCCCTCATTTAATAAAAGAAAGACCCGCAATGGTCACAGAAATAACTTGAATCTGACAAAAGTAATAATAAATAAAAATTCTATGAAAATGATCAATAGAAAGTCAGACATTGCTTTTCGCTTCAACACAATTTTCAAAAAAATAAAACTCATGAGACAATCATGGACAGAAATGATGATTCCCTAAAAATAATGTGACCAAAGGGACATGTTAAATCTCGGTGTGTCCACTAATTAGCATCACAGGTGTCTACAATGTTGTACTCAGCCAGTGGGCCTGTATATAGGGCTACAGATACTCACTGTGCTGTTTGGTGACCTGTATATAGGGCTACAGATACTCACTGTGCTGTTTGGTGACCTGTATATAGGGCTACAGATACTCACTGTGCTGTTTGGTGGCCTGTATATAGGGCTACAGATACTCACTGTGCTGTTTGGTGGCCTGTATATAGGGCTACAGATACTCACTGTGCTGTTTGGTGACCTGTATATAGGGCTACAGATACTCACTGTGCTGTTTGGTGGCCTGTATATAGGGCTACAGATACTCAATGTGCTGTTTGGTGGCCTGTATATAGGGCTACAGATACTCACTGTGCTGTTTGGTGGCCTGTATATAGGGCTACAGATACTCACTGTGCTGTTTGGTGGCCTGTATATAGGGCTACAGATACTCACTGTGCTGTTTGGTGACCTGTATATAGGGCTACAGATACTCACTGTGCTGTTTGGTGACCTGTATATAGGGCTACAGATACTCACTGTGCTGTTTGGTGACCTGTATATAGGGCTACAGATACTCACTGTGCTGTTTGGTGGCCTGTATATAGGGCTACAGATACTCACTGTGCTGTTTGGTGGCCTGTATATAGGGCTACAGATACTCACTGTGCTGTTTGGTGACCTGTATATAGGGCTACAGATACTCACTGTGCTGTTTGGTGGCCTGTATATAGGGCTACAGATACTCACTGTGCTGTTTGGTGACCTGTATATAGGGCTACAGATACTCACTGTGCTGTTTGGTGGCCTGTATATAGGGCTACAGATACTCACTGTGCTGTTTGGTGGCCTGTATATAGGGCTACAGATACTCACTGTGCTGTTTGGTGACCTGTATATAGGGCTACAGATACTCACTGTCAGTGGCGTAACTAGGAATGGCGGGGCCCCGTGGCGAACTTTTGACATGGGGCCCCCCCGACACCGAAGATCTCGACAGAGTCCCTCCTACGCATTCCTGCGCGCTCTATTATGTTCCATAGTGGCCCCTGCACACAGTATTATACCCAATAGTGGCCCCTGCACACAGTATTATACCCAATAGTGGCCCCTGCACACAGTATTATGTCCCATAGTGGCCCCTGCACACAGTATTATACCCAATAGTGGACCCTGCACACAGTATTATACCCAATAGTGGCCACTGCACACAGTATTATGTCCCTTAGTGGCCCCTACAGGACTAAATACTGTCACGTCACCCGCTGACCGCTATACCAGGACAAATTGTGGATAAAAAATCTGGTCATGTGCATTACAATTTAGTAACTCCATGTGCCTCATATTAATAGCAGTTAACCCCATCATCTCCCTCACATTAACCCCTGTGTGCCTCACCATAAGAGTTACTGATATGTGAGAGACATGGAGGTAATAATAAAGTATCTTCATTATTATTACCCCCATATGTCTCACATATCAGTAACTCTTATGGTGAGGCACACAGGGATTAATGTGAGGGAGATGATGGGGTTAACTGCTATTAATATGAGGCACATGGAGTTACTAAAACACAAGTAATCACCCCATATGCCTTACATTAATAAGTAACCCCAGTACGTACCTGTGTAGCTTTAGTTTCACTTTCCTTCTTCCTTTCTTCCTCCAGTGCAGGACGGCAGGAGCTCGGCAGGGATAAGCCCCGCCTCCTCCTCTCATTGGTGGGCAGAGGACAGCAGAGAAAGGGAGGGGAGAGAGAGGGGGAGCATCCTGAAGCGCTGACAGGAGCCAGAGCTGCAGCTCCTGTGTCTCAGCCGTTACTGCAGCTTCGGGGCCCCCTGTTGGTGGAAAGTATTCCACCAACAGGGGGCCCCGATCATTATACTCAGGGGTCCGAAAAGACCTCCGAGAATAATGATAGCAGCGGTAGCAGCTGTCACCGGGCCCCTAATGTCCCGAGCCCTGTGGCAGCTGCTACCGCTGCTATGGTGGTAGTTACGCCACTGCTCACTGTGCTGTTTGATGACCTGTATATAGGGCTACAGATACTCACTTTGCTGTTTGGTGTCCTGTATATAGGGCTACAGATACTCACTGTGCTGTTTGGTGACCTGTATATAGGGCTACAGATACTCACTGTGCTGTTTGGTGGCCTGTATATAGGGCTACAGATACTCACTGTGCTGTTTGGTGACATGGTGTGTACCACACTCAACATGGACCAGAGGAAGCAAAGTAAACAGTTGTCTCAGGAGCTTAGAAAGAAAATTATAGACAAGCATGTTAAAGGTAAAAGTTTATAAGACCATCTCCAAGCAGCTTGATGTTCCTGTGACTACAGTTGCACATATTATTCAAAAATGTAAGATCCATGGGACTGTAGCCAACCTCCCTGGATGTGGCCACATGAGGAACATTGATGACAAATCAAAGAGACGGATAATACGAATGGTAACAAAAGAACCCAGAAAAACTTCTAAAGAGATTAAAGGGGTATTCCCATGACGCTTGTTCACTAACCTGCAGGCTGTTGTGCTCTCTTCACTTCCAGTTTTTCTCAGCACAGAGGTGGGCGGGGTTTCACTTGCACAGGATTTGTTGTAAATGAATTACCACAGTGTGAAGCTGATGTAGCAGAGCTGGATTTGAGTCAGTTTGCATTACATACAGAGGTAATGGACTCCCTATCTCAGCCAAATTCAATTAAACTGACTGATAAGAGCTGAGAAATCTCTCCTCCCCTATCTGAGAAGCTCTGCTACTTAAAAGACACAAACAGCTCAGAGCTGCTACCAGCCCCTCCCTCCCCTTCTGAGAGCAGGCTGCTACATCACTTGACAAATGAGCAGATAATTCCAAGGGCCATAGAAACGGAGTGTAAACAATGAAGTGAGTAAATTAAGATAGTGGCCAAACAAAGCAGTTTTGATAAAGCAATGCATTTAGGAAAGGTCTTAAATCCACACAACCTAGCAGTATAGATAGGATCCTTGTGATGGGACACCCCCTTTAAAGGTGAACTTTAAGCTCAAGGAACATCAGTGTCAGATCACACCATCCATCATTGTTTAAGCCAAAATGGACTTCATGGGAGACGACCAAGGAGGACACCATTGTTGAAAACAAATTGTAAAAAAGCCAGAATGGAATTCGTTAAATTACATGATCACAAGCCACAAAAGCTTCTGGGAGAATGTCCTATGGACAGATGAGAAAAAAATCAAACTTTTGGGCAAGACACATCAGCTCTATGTTCACAGATGGAAAAATGAAGCATATCTTGAAAAGAACACTGTCCCTACTGTGAAACATGGAGGAGGCTCTGTTATGTTCTGGGACTGTTTTGCTGCATATGGCACATGGTGTCTTGAATCTGTGCAGGGTACAATGAAATGTCAAGACTATCAAGGGATTCTAGATAGAAATGTGCTGTCCAGTGTCATAAAGCTTGGCCTCAGTCACAGGTCATGGGCCTTGCAACAGGACAATGATCCAAAACACACAGCTAAAAACACCCAAGAATGGCTAAGAGAAAAACATTGGACTATTCTAAAGAGGCCTTCTATGAGCCCTGACCTAAATCCTATTGAGCATCTTTAGAAGGGGCTGAAACATGCCGTCTGGAAAAGGCACCCTTCAAATCTGAGATAACTGGAGCAGTTTGCTCCTGAGGAGTGGGCCAAAATACCTGTTGAGAGGTGCAGAAGTCTCATTGACAGTTACAGGAATCGTGTGATTGCCTCAAAAGTTGTGCAACAAAATATTAAGTTAAGGGAACCATCATTTCTGTTCAGGCCTGTTTCATGAGTTTTATTTTTTTTTAATTCTGTTGAAGCAAAAAACAATGTCTGACTTTCATTTGATTATATTCATAAAATTTGTATTTATTATTACTTTTGTCAGATTCGATTTATTTCTGTGACCATGGTGGGTTTTTCTTTCATTAAATGAGGGGGACCAACAATTTTGCCCACGTGTGAATATACAGTGATGTTAAAAAAAAAAGCGCCATTTCACAAAATGTAATGATTGTAGCGAAAATGTCTTTTTTCATTTCTATCCTCTTCTCTCCTGATGAGTATTTGGCAATTTTGTACATGATGTCACATGACATTTTTCAGTCAATTTCATAATAGGAGGTATACATATTATCTGCAGGGACTCAATTTATACGCATCACATACATTTGACAAAATCCACTGGTGGTGCATTTTTTCGGGGGGGGGGGGGGGGGCACCACTGTATTGCTAACGTGGTTGAAGCCATAAGAAAAGGTAGCAAGCCAGAATAATGACATTATGTTCTGTCCAAATTATACTCTGCTGATTGTACTACAAGACCAGTGCAAGCAGTCAAATTAACTAAGGCCTTGTGCGTTAAAACAGACTAATGCAATCAGTGGGTTAACTAAAGTCTTGTGGGCCCCGGTCAAGAGTTTACATTGGGGACTCCTTACAGCATATTCTCAATCGCTATGGTTATAGATGTTACAGTGGTATTTCAGATACTTGAAAGGAATAAAACTATAGTACCCACAACTGCGGTTATCAAGAATATGGTGAGTGAGCAGCACAGCGCCCAACATGTAAACAATGTTGGAAGCTGCGTTCTCTGGGAAATAGTTGATATGTAAGAGTCCTAATAGTCTAAGAGCTCTAACACCCAACACCTGGGATCCCTGCAGATCAGCTGTTTGAAAGGACCTTGGTGTTTTTGCAAGTACCGTGACCCCATTATTAACATTGCATGCCATCTGTTTTATAGTGACCGTGCAATATAATTATAGCTGTAGTAACATAACACTGCTGCTATAAAACACATGTCATGCAATGTAAATAGTGAAGGGGCTCCACATAGTATAATTCTCCCCAGAGCAACTCCCACAGTATAATGCTCCACAGTGGCCCCCACAGTATAATGGCCCATAGTGACCTCACACAGTATAATATGCTCCCCACTGTGACCCCACAAAGTATAATGCTTCACAGTGGCCCCATACAGTATAATGTGCTGCCCACAGTATAATGCTCTATAGTGGTCCCACACAGTATAATGTTCCACGGTGGCCTTAAACAGTATAATATGCTCCCAAGAGCCCCTGTCTCGATCCACTTTAGTCCAACCCATTGACATGTGCTACCTGTCCCCTGGGGTGCGTGACATCTCCTGCAAGACAGAAAGGCTCAAGGAGGACACTGGGAACCTCCAGGGGAGGTGAGTATGGTATGTGGTTGTTATTTTTACTTATCTTCCCTGGGCAGGTGTCTTTTGCAAATGGATTTGATTTCACGTACCTCCATTACATGATGTTTGGCTCCTTTCCATTAGTTAATCTGTCCACAGGCAGCAGAGATGAGTACCGATCTCTGCTGCTTTAGATTTATGGCAGTCAGGGAACCAGTTTTTTTCCCAACCATTATCATGTTACTTCAGTCCCTGGCGCACCCCCTAATAATTACCCGATTTGGGGAGGATGCTGCGGCCTTCCTGCTATGCGGCGCTTGCCCCAGAGGCATGCCAGAGACTACTCTAGCTATATTTAGTGCATTAAGGGGTTAAGTTGCTTCCTTGGTGCCTGTTTGACTGGCAAACTGTCTGGCCAGTCATTCCTATCTGTTCCTATTTAATTCCCCTCCCCCAAGTGCATGTGCCTGCTATAGCTATTCAGCCTTGTTTGCAGCTTACAAGTTCTTTCTGTTATCTGTACTCCAGCTACAGCCCTTAAGTTTTGTTTTCCCTTACCCTTCCTGTTCCTTGCCTGTTTAGTTTCCTTGATTATTTTTGTATTCTATTGCTCTCTGATATCTATCACTGGGTTTAACTGACTACGCTTTACTTCTATTGCTCTCTGTTATCTGTCACAACTAGTAATACTTGGCTTGCTTCTTTTTACTATTCCCAGTCCGCTGTTAGGGTAATTGTAGGGAATCTATTGTAGGTTCAGGGTCCAGTGAGGGGCGTCATTGTAAGGACTTTACTCAGAGGATAGGCAGGTTTAGTCAGGGAATCAGTTAGGGCAAGTTCACAAAGGGTTTTTTGGTCAGGATTTTGAGGCCATATCCGCCTCAAAATCCTGACCAAAAAAACGTCTCCCATTGAAATCAATGGGAGCCGGTCAGTTCTTTTTTCCAGAAGCTGTTTCTTCCAGCTCCCGGAAAAAAGAAGCGAGATGCTCATTCTTCAGGCCAATTCGCGTCACAATTCAGCCTGAAGACACACCCTCCTCCCAACTAGGCCCATTCATTGGGCCTAATCCGGAGCGTAGTGCGGGACTGGATGCCGCTGCAGTGCACCGGCATTCAGTCGCAGCTACCCATATTTTGGTTTGGAACCTGAGGCGCCTAAGGTTCCAACCAAAAAACCCTATGTGAACTTATCCTCAGGGAAAGTTTCCCAATCAGTTTTTCCCCACATTCCTGGATTTGCACAAAACCGTAACTAAACTTAGTCAAAGGTAGTGGGGGTGTCAGGGGCTCACCTTGGCCATGGATTGCCATGAGCTCTTGGCCGCTCCTGATATACAGCTAATGTTATTACTATATCATGAATATCATAGTTATAGGTATATATTTTTGGTATCTGCCAATACCACATGGGGAGTTTGTTGTATCAGCAGTAGTTTTAGAATATTGCTCTCCTACATTTGTTTTGTTCCTTTATGTGACCAGTATTTCTGTTACTTCAGTATTTTAGAGGGCATTCACACTACCGTCTGCATTCTGTTAAGAAAGTTTACGCTAAAAAATAAATGGACATCTTCAATAATGGACAAAAGCAAACGCTAACGAACAGTAAATGATGCCTATGAGTTCGGTTCTATAATGGATCTGCTAATCAGATCCATTAAAAATACATGAAAAATAGACAGAAAACCATCAGTTTGTGTCTATTAGTGTTGGTTAAATTTCAGTCAATTTTTTTATGTTTATTTGGTTACCATAACACCAAATGATGACAGAGCCAATATAAAAGCAGGAAGAAGAGCTGACAATTCACTCTGGAGCCAACTTTGGAAAGGAGAGTATTGTTTCGGTGTTCCAGTTCTACTTGAGCAGTCACTGTCATTTTTGAAAATGATTCCTCCATTTTTTCTTTTTGACCTAGAGATGATGAAGTGGAGAAGAATTGCTAGGCAGAGACAATGGTGAAGGTGACAATTCTGGCTTCCACCTATTACATCTGCCCACAAGGGGAGACCATTCTAGTCTGTATGGAGAACTGCACCAACATCTGGAGAAGTTCTACGATTACCTGTGTATGACTATTCCCACATTTGATGAACATTTGACAATCAGACTCCAAGAGGCAGGAAACCTACTTGAGGAGAAGCATAACACCAGAAGAGCGCTTGATAGTGACCCTTCAGTAAGTATCAACACTGTATTTCCACTATATACATTTATATCTATTTTTCTTTTTTTATTTCAAGGTATCTGGTAACAGCCGAGAGCTTCTCCTCCAGTTCCATCTTCGAAAGTCAACTATCTCCTACATGCCAGGCCCTTTGGATTTTCTGTTTGAAAAATGTATTCCACATCCAACAACAGAACAATGGAAGGACATTGCAGCCAAGTTCTGGGAGGTGACACATTTTCCAAATTGTGTAGGAGCAGTTGACTGAAACCACGTCTAAATCCAGAAACCTGCAAGGAGTAGCTCCCTGTTCTTCAGCTACTAGAAGTACACTTCCATTGTGCTGATGGCCATTGCTGATGCGTAATATCGTTTTGGGACTGTGACCATTTGGGCATACAATCGCACCAACGACTCCAGGATCTTCAAGTACCCTGAGGGACAGAGAATCTATTCTGAAAAATTCAGATTGCCAGCACAAAGCCATTTCCTGGAGCTGATGGACCTCCTATGCCGTTTGTGGTTGTTGGCAATGAGGCCTTCAAGATTTGTGGAAACCATTTCTGAAACCATACTCCAGCCATGGACTCAACTAATCTACAACTACCGACTGTCAAGAGCCAGATGACTTTTGGAGTGTGAGTTCAAAAATGGTGAATTTTCAACACTGCTATCTAGCTGAACCCAAAATCTGTGGATGATGTTGTGAAAGCCTGCATGGTCCTCCATAACTTCTTGCTGATGAGAGAACCATTATCAGTTGACACCCAGGAACTGGAGTCTGGGTTACATGGTCTCGACTCATCTGGCCCACAATCAACAGTAACGGACAGCTGCATGAGGGACAATTGTTCTGTTTTTTTTTTCCAACACAGGTTGTGTGGAATGGCAGGATGCAGAGTGTAAATATTTCATTGGATTTTTTTTTTCTTTTTTTGGACTACTTTATTTTCAATGATTGCAACTACCACATCATTTACAGAAATCATAATAGTCACTTTTGTCCCTACATGTGTTTTGTTTAATGGTTTATTTAAAGATGGATCTTCAGTGGTAATAGTGTACGTCAACCTTTACCCACTGAGGAAGCCTCCCCTGACGCTATCATAAAGAAACCATCATAGTCACTTTACCTCTGCTTGTGTTTTGTAAATGGTTTCTTTGAAGATAAAGTTATTGGAGGGATCGTCAGTGGTCTAAGTGTACGTCAACACTTTAAGCAACTGAGGAGGCCTCCCTTAATATTATCTTAAAGAAAACAATTCTTCTTCTCTTGTTTGTTTAATAAAAAATATGATTAAAAAAAAACCCATCTATTTACCTTTTTTATTGTATATTTTTTTTCATAACCATCATTTTTTACATAAATAAACAGTTTAAAATAAATTTCCACATGTATCCCTGGAGTTGGCTTGTCCTTTCTGAGCATGTTCAGAAAAAAAGCGGATACAAAATAACAGACAGTTACTGAAGACTATTAGTTGCCGTCTGTTATAAGTCCATTACCTATAGACTTTAATGTAAAAAAAAACTATGTCCATCATGAAATCGTTCTTTTTCACGGACACAAAAGTCCTGTGATGGATTTGGTGTAAATGGACACTAATGGTCACTAATGGACACAAGTTGAAATCCCATTGAAATGAATGGAAATTTTAAAGGATTTGTGAAGGTTCTTCTGGGGTCCGTTGCTAAAATCTTGTAACGGACAATAGCAACAGACACTAGTGACGGTCACCAGCGGTAGTGTGAACGACCCCTTAGTCATGATAAGTTATGCATGAGAGGGCAGGCTAAACAAAAACAGCATTTGACCTTCAGGAAACACGGTTTATCCATTCATTGTATCCAATATGCGCGTATTACATTGAAAGCAATAGGGAAAAAAGCCTCCCATTGATTTGAATGGGTAGCGTGCGTATGCCGGCACGCCGGCACCCATTCAAATCAATGGGAGCTGCTTCTTACGCATTCATTCTGAACGCCGAACCATAGAGTTCTATGTATTTCACTAGGTTTTTTTCCGCTAGCATATTTTTTCCCCTAGTGGAAAAAAAGTGACATGACCTTTCTTCAGGCGGATTACGCCTGAAAAAAACAACGGAAGTCAATGGGAGGCAGAAAAAACACTAGCGGTTTTTGACACTGCTCTTGATATGGTTTTTGCAAAAGCCACTAGTGTTTTTTTCAAGGTCCATACACTTGCTGGAGGAAAAAAAACAAAAACTAAAAATGCCCCCAAAAAAGTTTTAAGTTTGGGTACTTGTTCTTCTAGGCTTGTGGACTTCCCATCATCATGGCGATATGTAGGCTCCAGTGCTTTCCAAATTAATCTAGCAAGCACAAAACATTCTGCAAGCATTCATTGTCATGCTCTCTTATAGATAACTCAGGTATCATAGATTGTTCCCATTTATAGCATTTTACTGTTTCTAAAAAGTAACATTTATTTCAACAGTCGAATGCACAAGCTCAGTTATTAATTTAGGATTAATACAGGGCATTATATAGAATCATATGTATACCCGTACCATGACTGATGAGAAGATATCTGATAGACTAAGATGTAGTTTGATTAACCAGCTCCCATATACCCTACTCATCTCACACAAGTATTGTGGTGACTTTTCTGAGGCATCTAGCCGCATACAGCAGGGGTGTCGAATTTGGTGAGGTGAAAATGTGTGGAGGACGACTATTCAGCCATATATTTTTAACCTTTAACATCAAATGCAAATGACTATTTTATGAAATTAGTATTGCAAATGGCATACTCTTCATTTCTTCCCACAGAACACAAATAAATCTAAACAAATAACTTACCTGCACTAATGTGAAGGGTGATACTGAGATCTCGACTGCAGTAAATAGGCCAGGTCTGGCCCAAATATAGTGATTTTGATGTGCAAGATGTCACGCAGGTGAGAGTCATTTAGTCTTGTTCTCCTTGGGTTCTTGTTAACGTTCATAACCGAGAATGTTGAGCCAAACTCAGTATTTTCTTAGCAAATGTTCGAATCTCTTGAAACCTGCTTTTATCCAGCTGGAGGTAAAAGTTGACAAAAGGGAGCTGTTGGTGCTGACTGCGACACTCAGCGTCACACTGCAGCTCAATAAGCTCCAGCTGCAGGTGGTCTTGAAGAAAGGAGAGGAGAACAGCATCCTCTACTTTCTCCTCTTCAGTAGCTGCAAAATTCCGAAAGCGGTGTTGAAACTTCTCAGCCAGTCATGAGATGTCTGCCGCATACCTCCTCATATGTGCACTGATATTGTTCTATGGAAAACTGGTCATTATTTTCTGCTGTAATGGGAAATATGCATATTGGACTGTGTTTGTGATATGTGTCTTTGGAAAAGTAGCAGCTTGGTCCCAATGCTTTTGATGTGTGAATATAATTGGCTTACCATTGCATTTTTGCCCCTAAAGGCTTGTGTGTTCACATGCCGTGTTTTGTCAAGGATCCCAAAATCAGCCAGCCAAACAGTTCTGGCATCAGTTGTCCCAGTTATCCCCTTAACCCTGTCTAGAAGCCTCTCACCTCTGCCAAGACAGTCTTCTCTACGCCGGGCTGAAGAGATCCAAATAGATCGAAACAGCTGTCCTCAGCTGAGAGACTGTACTTGGTAAAATCCCACATCATTGCAGCAAAGGCCTCTAGGAAGGTCGGGCATGATGTTAAAGGGAGCGCCCTCTAGTGGGCTGCATAACTGAGGCACTGTCTTCCTATTTACATCATGGAAGACAGATTTGCATATTCTTCCCATGATCCCTTACAGTGGAGCCTCTATGGCTTAATAAAACTCCACACACCTATATGGTGGTCTCTCCCTAAGGAGTGACGATATCCCCTTAACCATCTCTACTAATAATACACAAACCTTTGTGCTGTTCATGTCTTTTATTGAGTACATTGGGACAGATTTACTAATACTATCTAAGGCTGGGGCCCCACATTGTGGAAACGCTGTGCTTAACAGTACCTGCAAAGTAGATGAGATGCTAACTAACTGCATAAAAAAGATGCGATTTCAAAAACATTGGCATTTTCCATATAGGGGCCATAAATCCACCGAGGAAAACTTTGAAGACTTTCTGTGAAAAAAGATGTCGAAAAAAACAGCATTTTTTTTTGCATTCGCTGCATGGGACCTTAGCCTACAAGACGTGTCAATTTAGACTAGATTGTGTAGGATGCAACAGATTACAACAGAATTTTGGTGCTTTTATTAGTAAATCTAATTTAATCAGTAAATATACAGTGCTGGGCGAAAATCACCTCCACCAGTTGTTTACTGAAGCTGTACAATATTAGAAGAATTTTTGGACCTTTCCTCCCTGCAAATGTGTGTCATATTATCACTGTACTTTGTAATGATACCTTTTAATATTCTGTATCATAATGGGATAGAATTGGAGGAAAACTGCGTTTGTGCGACATTCTTAGGAGCTTTATTTTAACGGCATTCATTATGCAGACAAAACAACTTGACAGCTGTGTTCTATGAGTCAGTAAAATGTTCTTTGACTTGCCATATTTTGACATCTGTAATTTTTTAAAATATTTCTGTGCATGGGGATGCATAGGGGGTGTGTTTTAGCAATATCTATTGTTTTGATTGTTTTTTATTCAAATTTTTATCAGAGGCAAAACAACTAAAAAAATGACGGTTCAACTTTTTTGATTTTTTTTCCTCACAACGGTGTTCAACATATGGCTGATGCATTTCAATGCATTCAAAACTGACGCCACTTCTATTACTCAATGCGTGTGTTTTTTTGTTGCACTTTGCTATGTGGGGCTTTAGCCTTAATGAGCAAAGCATCTATGTAGTCCAAGCATTCACTTTTGTGGCACACATTTAGTGGAAGAAAGGGTCTTGCGCCAAAAATGCACCTCATCATCCCTCTATGTCAAAAAACTTGCATACAGGGAATGATGAATTCCCCCCAATATGTGTTTACAAGAACATTTCCATTGATGTGTAGTATATTATTTTATTAGATTTATGAATAGCAAATTCTGCTGCTAGTGGGTTATTGTACTTCCCCCACATTATCTTCCCAGGGCTTCAAAAAATACACTACCTTTAATTTTGTTCCATTTTTTTTGTCTGTACTATATCAGGATTTTTTTTTTTTTTTATCTTTGTTCAGCTTATGTATAGAATAATGCTGTCACCAGTCTAGAACATAATACTCTGTGTGGAAAGACAGCAGGTATTAAAATGAAAGTATAAGTCTTCAATGAAACCATATATCTCCATTTCACAGTCCAAGAAATGTCCGCGGCTCTCTTGATACTAATTGCTGATTTATACCTTTTATATACAGTACAGAAAGCAGGAATAATAGAGAAAAGACTTAATGAACTTTGAAATCTTATCTCATGCTTCAACACTCTATTTGTCTGACTATTTACAGTATCTACCAATCTATCTTACTATTTATATGATATAACAGAGGGAATGACTAAGGCTGGTATTTCACCAAAAGATTTTTTTTTTACAAGAGCTGTTTAGCTATAAAAAATGCCAATAAGCACTTATTCTGGTTACAAAGGCCGATGGAGAGCACATGTAGGAGGAGTGATCACCAAAGCAATCGTTCCTCCCGTATATTCTTTCATTATTTGCCCCTATTGTACTGAGAAAGGTGTTACCACCAAACAGTTTTTGTTCTGCTGAAAGCAACCAGTTACATGAAGCAAAAACTCATTTATCAGGTGATTGTCGGAACTATAAGAGAGGAAAGCTATTACATAATTTCCCAATACATTACCTAATAGGGACTTAGGCTAAGGCACTCATCAAGGAAACACCATATACTCTCATTGACAAGATAATGCACAAAGAAGGAGTCACTAAAATCAAATTGAATTTTATATGTTTGAAGGTAATGATGATACATGGAACTAAGTACAATATGTGAAAGTTACATATATTATGTTATGTGTCCTTATTTATTAGAAGCAATCTCCACCCAACTTCTCCTCCTCTATTCTGTAATTAGCGTCTGGAAGGCACATCAGAAGACGTTGGGAGGAGGACGCACAACTAAAGAACACTTTTGTCCTTACAATAGAATAAGCACCCATCATGTGTATAGTGACATGTCAATTACATGTATAGAATTGTGATCTGAAAATTACAACCAAGTAGAGAATCCCTAAGCTTCAGTTGTGTTGAACTGGAAGTTTTTAAAAACTTTTACTGTTACTACCGTATGCAATCAATCAATCAATCAATCAATCATTAAGTCAAAACATATGCATATAACCTTCCATAATTCTGCAAAGATGAGGTTAGATTTATTATTGCACTTGAAAATATAAATTGCAATTCAGAAACACAAAAAATGTAGGGCTTTGAGGAAAGTCCCAGCTGACCGTTTTATGAAGTATCTCATTTCTGGTCATAAAACATTCGCTTGTGTGTTTTCAGAACTCTCATAGAAGGAACTGAGAGGGACATGGGCAGTCAGCTCTTCATTTTCAGTGATTGATGCACCAAGCATTACACGGGAAGTCAGGGAAACATCTATATATTTATGGCATATCATGAGATTCTGTAAATGTCTAACAGGAGAATAACCCTTTAAAATTAATGACGTTATAGCTGACAGAATCGGGGCAAAAATAAGGAAAAACACTCTTGAGGCGTAAATGACCATTAAACAGAGAATCCAAATAAATAGAAAAAAAATTAAGCATTTCTCTACGTGACACATCACACATCTCCTGTCTTTCTTGCTGATCTTGTACATGATATCACAGTTAGAAAACATTAAAACTAAATTAGAAAAGCAATATATTCTCCATGTTAGCAACTAAGACCCCCTCTTATGCTAGTGCACATGAGCCAGGAGGTTTAGGAGGAGAGGGTAAGCTTTAGACTGCACACATGTTATCTATACAGTGCATGTGGATATTTTATTGAAGGGATTCCCACAAATAAATTACATTATGAAGTAGACACAGTAGTACTACTGGTACCGGCAGTATTGGTACACACAGTGACAACAATACAAACCAGTACAGCTCCATGGGGAATCTCTCCCAAACTGCTCAAAGGCAAATATATGTTGTTATGCTTTGACAATTCCTATCTTTCCTATATCCCTGCATTATTAACCTTTTAGGAGCTATGGAAAGCTGAGCAATAACCAGTGCACAGGTATTCTGAATCTTGCAATTTTGAAGGTTATACATTTTGTTTTCTGTACGGCCTATTCAAATAATTTTTGCATCTTTTTTTAGGAGATATATAAGGCTTTTTTTTAACATCAAGTAATGTTATAAAAAAAAGTTAGGGCAAGTGCCCTAACTTTTATTTTATTTATTTATTTATTTATTTATTTTTAAGTATCACAAAGTGCCACAGATTTTTTTGAACAGTTTTCCTTCTCCATTGCAGAAATTTTCATGTAGTGACTCATTGTTCTGTGTCGCTTGGAGGAAGCCAATTTATGAAGGCTCTCACACCTGTATACACAGAGCTTACTAAGTGTTGTGTATACTCAGGAAGGAAGGGATGGTAATAAACTAATTCTCAATAAATGTATCAGCTAACTTTCCAAGGACGTACATGTATGTTCTTACAGAGTTAAACATTGTCCATCTAGATTTATATAGTCAATGTGCGGTCAACAAGTGGTTAAAGTCCCTTGTCTGAGCCACCATCAATCATGCGTGGAGGTGGAAGGAAAAAACAATAATGTCTTATCTTTCAGTATGATCTGTATACTGTGTTGTACAGTATATGTGTAACAGGCAGCAGATCCTGGACCTACTGTGCTACCTAACTGATTTGGCTTTATGCCACTCCCAAGAGTATTGTAGCCTTCCTATTGTATTGGAAGCCTACCCAAGCCAAAGGGTCTGGACAGGAAGTTCAAGTTCACAGGTCAGGGACAGGTAGAGGTCTTGCCCTGAACCCCGAAGGTCATCAGAAGGATTAAAATAAACAGCAAAGTCAGAAAATAGGCCAAAGTCAATAACCAGACAGGAATGCAGTATCAAGATACCAAGAAACATCAGTGTTGCAGACATAATGCCTTATAGCGGCTCTGAAATAAAAGATATTACAGGTTAAACTTTCAAGACTACGCGGGTCTCTTTGTCAGTCATAAAGCTGATGCCATTTGTCCCATGTCAGGGTAATAAAATCAGTCATATACAATACACTATATGGAACATTTTGAGAATAACAATAACAAGAGTTATCAATAATCCCTAGTGGAAAAGATAAGGACATTATCTAAGTTATTCACTTGTGAAGCCCCATTTTTATAGAAATCACTGTTTTATTCATATGAAAATGAAGGGAAGATGGTCTGTGGGCATGTCTTAGCTTGCGTGGGCTTCATTCTAGGCTTTAGATTTCCAGAAAAAAAACACTTTTTCTTCATTTGCAAATACGTACAATTCCCTTTAAGGAGACTGCCTGGGAAAGTAGAATCTGTTTCGGAAATAAAAAACCTTTACCTCCCAGTGGTTTGAAGAGACTCTTTGGCTCCACTTTTGGAGCCCACCAAAAATCATCTAAAATGTCAACTTCTGCAAATGCCTTACAATATCTGCTTATACTATAGAATGGGGCTCAAAGGTGAACATACAGTTAAAGGGGTTTTCCCATTTGGACAAGTTATACCCTGTCCACAGGAAAGCAGATAACTTGCAGAATGGTATGAGCCCAGTTGATCAGACCCCCCCCCAGTGGATCTCCGGAACTTCCTTTAACATGAATGGAGCAGTGTAAGCAAAAATCTCCTATTCTCCTTATCGTTGGGGATCAGAGTAGGCAGCCCCCTTTATCTGCAAGTTATCCGCTTGTATAGATAGGTACTAACTGGTCCTGATGGGGACACCCCTTTAAATCTTGCTCTGTCAGTTTTAAAGCTTTAGATACATGCTCGGAGACGTTAGCAACACACCCCTAATACCCAGACTGAAGATATACAGTATAATGCACTGGATTCTGGTTTGACAGTGGCTACAATTCTCAAAGACAATGAATAGGTAACTAGAACGGACTTTATTTACACCAGTGTTTATAATGTGCCAGATATAATGCATCCTCACTCTTCTTCATTTATAATGGTGATACAACATTTATAAAGCTGAAGGAAATTCTAGTCTACATGCCATTTTAGAAGCATTCGGAGAACTGACGTCTGAAAGTTCTAGGCATCATCGACAAGGTTTGGACATTTCAACAAATGGCAGCAGCTTAGCAGCTCCAATAGATGCCTCAGAGAAAGCTGCCAGGCAGATCCCCAGACATCTGAGCAGTCTTCAGTTTCAAGTGAGTGCTAATAAAATGGCTGATGGATTTACACAGGCTTCATGAAAGATAGATACACACAGCTATTGAAAATGAGAGCTGTTATTCTTTTACTTCCTCGCTTTCCAAGAGCCATGAGCAGTGCTTTATTTTGGGATTTCTGTCATTCTAGGTATTTTGGAAATATTTGCAGTGTCTCAAGGGATTGTAGGAATAAGAGGAGTTTTCAGCAACTCATTTCTTGCCATGTCAAAAAAGGGAAAACTTCATGCAACTGTAAGTAACAATATATCCGGAGAAAATATCTGATTATTTGTGTAAGACATTGTAAGTAGCATAAATCATGTAAATATTTATGTTGTACTTATTTTATCATTACTGTCCTTGTCATATTTGCACAATTCTCTGGATATTGTTCATCCCACAGTACAAGTAGTGTCTAAAACTCTCATTACCGTCACATTGCTGCTTTGTTATAGCAATCACTGGAGTTGAGGCAGTTGTGTAATAGGCACTAGTGTGATTCAGAGGCAGAATTTCAGACCGGCCATGTACTGGGTGGAGCTTAAATGGCTATTTCTCATTTGTTGTGCTAGTCATCAACTTGTATTATTTTTGAGGTTGATCAGGCGAGGTTCACACCTGCGGCCGGTCTCCGCCTGGGGATTCTGTTCCCTGTTCCACTTTAAAAATGCGGAGAGAAAAGCACTGCAAGCAGAACTTTTCCCTTCCCATGTCTGAAAGTAACTTATTTTAAGTGGATTAGGTTTCCAAACACAGTTAGAATCACATTTTCTTTGTTTCCCATCCTATCCAAACTGATGCATAATATGGGCATTGGTTAGCACTGAAAGCTAGCAGTGCTGGAGTCCTAGGATCTGCAAGGAATGTGTACATTCTGCCCGTGTTTGCGTGGGTTTGCTCCAGATACTCCTGTTTCCTTCCACATTTCATAGCCATACTGATAGGCAATGTAGATTGTGAGCCCTATATGGGACAGTGACCGACAATGACTTTGAAAGTAAGTGTAATATGACTCCGCCATATAAGTAAGCTAAATAAATAATATGATATGATACCAACCTAGCTAAGTGTATCAGTCAATCTTGCAAAAATAGTGTGGTTGGGAACAGCAGGATGTCAATTATACCTACAGAAAACCAACGGTTTCCCTATAGGTATAATGGAAGCAGAAAGACAGCAGAGGAGCCCTCTATGGACTTTCTGTGAAGAGCGATGTAGGAAAACCACAATGTGTTGCCGCAACAGTTATTCCCGCAGCGCTTTTTTGGTGAAGTCAGCTACATGGGGCCTTAACTTCTTAATGGACTGGGAGCTGTCATAATATAAAATAATGTAAAGATAAATATTTAAACCTAGACTACAAATGGACTAAGTATGCAGAAAGAGCACAGTACACACAACATTTCCCTTCAGTCTGCTTTTATTGTGATTATACTATATATTAGTGTTAATACTGTGGGTATATAATTAACACAAAGCTAAACTGTGGAGTCATTCTGTATGTAGTGGATGTATTGTAGTAGTAAAGAGTTTCTGAAACCGTTACTGTAACATAAAATGTTTGAAAGTTGCAAAACAAGCAGCTAATTGGGTTAAAACATAAATGTAAAAATATAAAGAATTTTAGAATTTTTTTTTATTCTTGTACTAATTTTAGGCATAGGGACACTGTTCAAGGTGACATGCCTAATTAACATTAGCCCATTACTATAGAATTAAGCCCCTTGCACACAACCATGTGTCAGGTCAGTGTGCTAAATAAATAAATGGGACCACAGAAGCATGGCCGGCACACAGATCACATCCATGTGTGCCGCCTGTGCACCCGCTGTGCCGTTCATTCACAGCCGGCGGCTAGCATACCGGGTGCAGCTAGTCTGCTGGGTGCAGTTACACCCAAAAAGAGATCTTCCTTAAGTGCTAATAAAATGTTAAGTAGGCTAGGAGAACTGCAATATTTCCTCAATTACCTGGAATATGTGATCTCTTATTATAGAAATATTGCTGCTTGCCACTTTGGGAACCACATTTGTACTTGATTGTAAATTCCCGATTGAACATGTATTCCTTAAGTATAAAAGCACTTTCAATATATTTATTGCATGTGTTGGAAAAGATCATAATCTGTTTGATCATGAATTCCACAATAATCCTTGAGAGAAAACCTGTATGTGTCACCATAAAAAGCATCTGAGAAGTACAACATGAACATAGCATTCTATATGGCTGATCCAGATAACGCAGAATCTTAAGATGCAGTGTATGTGGACCTTTCCAGATCAGAAACGAGCATATGCTAAATTTCTAATTAATTTTAGTCTTAGATTGTATTCACATGCTTCAGCTGCTGTCAACAGTCAAAGCTCCACCCACCTGCGATGGGGAATGGGGACATAGTTATGAAGGTAAATCTAAGGTTTTCATTTCGAAGTAAATTCCTGGCACCGTGATCTACAGTGTCAATCCATGCTTTCTATTGAGAACTGTATCTCTTTGTAGTAATGATGTCATGTCCAATTAATTAGACATACTGTTGCAGCTTGCAGTGTGATCAAAGAATAATTAAAAGGCTCATATCACATGTTGTGTCTTCCACTGCCTTGGTTTCACAACATAAGGCAGGCAGTAAATATTGCTTCTTCTCATCATTTTACTGTGAACATGTAACCCTCTTGGGGTAGGATTAGTAATGGACAGGTGGCTGCAGAATCTGCAGAAGGAAACTCACTGCATGACAGTTGCCTTAAGAAAACAAATATATGATTTATAGTGACAAAAAGTGATATAGAATATATGGAGGGTTTAACCAGTATAAAATCAGCAAATGCCTAAATGTTTTTCCTGCTGTTAATAGAGTACTCTGCAAAATTTTTGATCCTTTTATAAACATGGCTTAGCAATGCTTAGTTTCATCATATGCGTTTCATATTCTGCAGAAAAGAAAATTGCATGAATACTAAGTTTTATACACACAATATACATTTTGATTATAATGAATAAATATTATGACAATATTTGCATTTCAAAATAACACATAGTACTGTGCAAAAGTTTAAGGCAGGTGTTGATAAAATAGAAGTGTTAACAGTTTTTTGTGTCAGTTAAGAAAATGCAAAGTGAATAAAGGAAAGAGAAATCTAAATCAAATCAATATTTGGTGTGACCATCTTTTACCTTCAAAACAGCACCAATTCTTCTAGGTACACTTGCACACAGTTTTTGAAGGAACTTGGCAAGGGGTTGTTCTAAACATCTTGGAGAACTAACCGCCAATCTTCTGTGGATGGAGACATTGTCAAGTCTTTCTGTCTCTTCATCAGGGCTGGTGTTGGCGGGGGGGGGGGGGGGGGTGTGAACTGGGCAATCCCCCATTTTCTGTAGGACCCCCTAGCAGAGTTTATAATAATACCTCCTCACAGTGACCTAACTATCGCTGTAGCAGCCAAAGTGCCTGCTATAGGGCTGGGACCTTAGGGGACCCAGCGGGCCTCTGCTGCCTTTTTCTTTTTCTTTTTAATAGGCCATTACCTGCTGGGGTATTTACTTACCGATCCCTGTTGCTGATCATGGCCACCTCTGCTTCTGGGAAGAAGGGCAAGCAGAGTTGGCCATGAGAAGGATTGGGAAGAGGTGAGTAAGGTGAAATTTAACCTGTCAGTTCCGCTCAGACCGAATACATCTGAACTGAAACTGCTATTAGGTACAATGATGTCTATGACATTGAAGAGACGTTACGCCAGAGTCCCGCAGGAACCCAGGAGAGGTGAGTAACACTGGTTTATATGTTTGTCACCTCGCTTGGACCTCTAATCATTATACTTTGGGGTCTGGCTATCTCATACATAAATTTGATTTGCAACTATTTAGCATATGATTAGTTTTACAAAGTATTCAATTTTTTTTTTGTTTTGTTTAAACAAGTTTCTTATTAAATTTTACAAAGTATACAGAAGCATATGATTAGTTATGCAGATTCTTGTCATGTAACTTCATTGTTACTGTTTTGCTTCTAGAAATCTACTTTTAAATTTTTATTATTTTGTTAGTATTTTGTAAATCCATCTTTGGCTTTCACCACTGCCTGAATATTTCTGGGCATGCTCTCAATCAGATTCTTGACCAAAAATCTGATCCCAGCTCTCTTCTACACATTCCCAATGTTGGTACATACTGGTTGACTCACTTGGGTACAAATACAGTTTTTTCTTCAACTCTACCCACAAGTGTTCAATGGAGTTGAGGTATGGGGACAGTGAGGGTCAAGCCATCACATCTACTTCATTGAACCATGTCTTTGCTAATGTTGACAGATGTTTCAGGTTGTTGTCCTATTAGAACACTAAGTTGAGGCTTCTTTAACTTTTTCGAGCCACCTTTCCAGACTAATAAATCCAAATTATAATCTCAGAATACATATAATGTGGGCATCAGACCTAAAATATAACTTTTAATCAGGTCATTTAAAAAATATTGTTAATATAAAGTCCAGATATGTGCAATAAGTGTATCCACACAGTCCTATCATCCTATCACGTATCCATATTTATAAGCACTTGCAACACACAGTGACCAAAAATATATAATAATAACAGCTGGCTCTTACCGTGATTCAAAAGTTGCAGTATTGATGATAGATGGTAGTTCACTGGGATATCACAGATGAGACAGCCTACAGTCATAAATAAGCTCATGAGGAATATAGAGGAGCCCCGGTAAAAGATCATGCTTACCCTAACATGGCCCCCTTACTTAGTGGTAATCTAGATTGCCCTATGAGTCTAACTCGGGGGCCATCACCCTAAAAAGCAGGTGCCCCCAACTGCAACCTGACCCTATACTAGGTCAGTCCCTGTGCTCACCCTCCATATGATAAGGATTAGAGATGAGCGAACACTAAAATGTTCGAGGTTCGAAATTCGATTCGAACAGCCGCTCACTGTTCGAGTGTTCGAATGGGTTTCGAACCCCATTATAGTCTATGGGGAACATAAACTCGTTAAGGGGGAAACCCAAATTCGTGTCTGGAGGGTCACCAAGTCCACTATGACACCCCAGGAAATGATACCAACACCCTGGAATGATACTGGGACAGCAGGGGAAGCATGTCTGGGGGCATAAAAGTCACTTTATTTCATGGAAATCCCTGTCAGTTTGCGATTTTCGCAAGCTAACTTTTCCCCATAGAAATGCATTGGCCAGTGCTGATTGGCCAGAGTACGGAACTCGACCAATCAGCGCTGGCTCTGCTGGAGGAGGCGGAGTCTAAGATCGCTCCACACCAGTCTCCATTCAGGTCCGACCTTAGACTCCGCCTCCTCCGGCAGAGCCAGCGCTGATTGGCCGAAGGCTGGCCAATGCATTCCTATGCGAATGCAGAGACTTAGCAGTGCTGAGTCAGTTTTGCTCAACTACACATCTGATGCACACTCGGCACTGCTACATCAGATGTAGCAATCTGATGTAGCAGAGCCGAGGGTGCACTAGAACCCCTGTGCAAACTCAGTTCACGCTAATAGAATGCATTGGCCAGCGCTGATTGGCCAATGCATTCTATTAGCCCGATGAAGTAGAGCTGAATGTGTGTGTTAAGCACACACATTCAGCACTGCTTCATCACGCCAATACAATGCATTAGCCAGTGCTGATTGGCCAGAGTACGGAATTCGGCCAATCAGCGCTGGCTCTGCTGGAGGAGGCGGAGTCTAAGGTCGGACCTGAATGGAGACTGGTGTGGAGCGATCTTAGACTCCGCCTCCTCCAGCAGAGCCAGCGCTAATTGGCCGAATTCCGTACTCTGGCCAATCAGCGCTGGCCAATGCATTCTATTAGCCCGATGAAGTAGAGCTGAATGTGTGTGCTAAGCACACACATTCAGCACTGCTTCATCACGCCAATACAATGCATTAGCCAGTGCTGATTGGCCAGAGTACGGAATTCGGCCAATCAGCGCTGGCTCTGCTGGAGGAGGCGGAGTCTAAGGTCGGACCTGAATGGAGACTGGTGTGGAGCGATCTTAGACTCCGCCTCCTCCAGCAGAGCCAGCGCTGATTGGCCGAATTCCGTACTCTGGCCAATCAGCGCTGGCCAATGCATTCTATTAGCCCGATGAAGTAGAGCTGAATGTGTGTGCTAAGCACACACATTCAGCACTGCTTCATCACGCCAATACAATGCATTAGCCAGTGCTGATTGGCCAGAGTACGGAATTCGGCCAATCAGCGCTGGCTCTGCTGGAGGAGGCGGAGTCTAAGGTCGGACCTGAATGGAGACTGGTGTGGAGCGATCTTAGACTCCGCCTCCTCCAGCAGAGCCAGCGCTGATTGGCCGAATTCCGTACTCTGGCCAATCAGCGCTGGCCAATGCATTCTATTAGCCCGATGAAGTAGAGCTGAATGTGTGTGCTAAGCACACACATTCAGCACTGCTTCATCACGCCAATACAATGCATTAGCCAGTGCTGATTGGCCAGAGTACGGAATTCGGCCAATCAGCGCTGGCTCTGCTGGAGGAGGCGGAGTCTAAGGTCGGACCTGAATGGAGACTGGTGTGGAGCGATCTTAGACTCCGCCTCCTCCAGCAGAGCCAGCGCTGATTGGCCGAATTCCGTACTCTGGCCAATCAGCGCTGGCCAATGCATTCTATTAGCCCGATGAAGTAGAGCTGAATGTGTGTGCTAAGCACACACATTCAGCACTGCTTCATCACGCCAATACAATGCATTAGCCAGTGCTGATTGGCCAGAGTACGGAATTCGGCCAATCAGCGCTGGCTCTGCTGGAGGAGGCGGAGTCTAAGGTCGGACCTGAATGGAGACTGGTGTGGAGCGATCTTAGACTCCGCCTCCTCCAGCAGAGCCAGCGCTGATTGGCCGAATTCCGTACTCTGGCCAATCAGCGCTGGCCAATGCATTCTATTAGCCCGATGAAGTAGAGCTGAATGTGTGTGCTTAGCACACACATTCAGCTCTACTTCATCGGGCTAATAGAATGCATTGGCCAATCAGCGCTGGCCAATGCATTCTATTAGCTTGATGAAGCAGAGTGTGCACAAGGGTTCAAGTGCACCCTCGGCTCTGATGTAGCAGAGCCGAGGGTGCACAAGGGTTCAAGTGCACCCTCGGCTCTCCTACATCAGAGCCGAGGGTGCGCTTGAACCCTTGTGCAGCCTCAGCTCTGCTACATCAGAGCCGAGGGTGCGCTTGAACCCTTGTGCACACTCTGCTTCATCAAGCTAATAGAATGCATTGGCCAGCACTGATTGGCCAGAGTACGGAATTCGGCCAATCAGCGCTGGCCAATGCATCCCTATGGGAAAAAGTTTATCTCACAAAAATCACAATTACACACCCGATAGAGCCCCAAAAAGTTATTTTTAATAACATTCCCCCCTAAATAAAGGTTATCCCTAGCTATCCCTGCCTGTACAGCTATCCCTGTCTCATAGTCACAAAGTTCACATTCTCATATGACCCGGATTTGAAATCCACTATTCGTCTAAAATGGAGGTCACCTGATTTCGGCAGCCAATGACTTTTTCCAATTTTTTTCAATGCCCCCAGTGTCGTAGTTCCTGTCCCACCTCCCCTGCGCTGTTATTGGTGCAAAAAAGGCGCCAGGGAAGGTGGGAGGGGAATCGAATTTTGGCGCACTTTACCACGCGGTGTTCGATTCGATTCGAACATGGCGAACACCCTGATATCCGATCGAACATGTGTTCGATAGAACACTGTTCGCTCATCTCTAATAAGGATATAAGTGCAGTTTAAAAACAACAGATCAATTCAATATAAATAATAAAATTCCACAATATAAGTCATGCATAACGGGGCAATGTCTAAGTTAGAACTTCTGCTTTGAGAGGAGCAGTAACTATAGTGGTCATGATGTGACGGTATAGTTTAGGCTTTGTTTAGAGGTGTAATTGATAATATTTGGCCATAGCTTAGTGATATTATTTCATATCTACATATGCATACAAATATTCATGTGTTGAGGTCGAGGAGGAACATATGTTTTGTGGCTTGTGCTTCTGATCTTTTAAAGGGGTATTCCAAGAATTGTATACTGCTGACTAATGCTTAGGACAGTTTATCAAAATCAATACTGTGGGGTTCTGACAGATGAATGAAGGGGTTATGGCTCTGAGATGAGTACTACATCCCTTTTAGTGTATACCAAGCACAGTGCCATACATCATGTAGTACCTGTTGCAGAGCAGCGTAGTCCTATCCACTTGAAAGGGACAGAGCTGTAGAACGATGAAGTCACTGACAGACATATTGTCAAGAATAGGCTGTACTGTTCACCAGAGCAGCACAGCCCCTTCAGCTGACCAGAGAACTGATATTTATCATCAATACTAATATCCCAAAATACTCCTTAATTCCCTTCTTTCTGAAAGCATTTTTTAATTTTTGTTTCTGACTGCCTTTCAACAGCCATGACTTTTTTACGTTTCTAATTACAGAGCCATATTAGGGCTTAACTTTTGTGGGACAAATTGTACTTTACAGCGGTAACATTTAATATTCCATACAATGTACTGGGAAGCTGGAAAAAAATTGAGTGTGGTGGAACTGGAGAAAAACTGCATTTGTGCAATTTAAGGGTTTAAGAGAAAAAAAAAACATATTCTGAAACCTGTAGCTTTTTTATATTTCTGTTTATGGAGATGCATAAGGCTTTTTTTTTTTGTGGCGGGGTCAAATGTACTTTTTATACCAATTTGGGGAGTGTTTATTACTAGGAACGCTTTTTATCCAAATTTTTATGTAAGTCAAAATAGTGAAAAGAAGGCAGTTTGGCTCTTTAGATTTTTTTCCCACTACGATGTTCACCCTATGGAAAAAATATTTTATAAGTTTGTAGGAATTTTCCTTGAACGATTGGGGGTCTGATCAGTAATAAAATGCCAATGCAGGCTGCACTGAGCAGCCTATAATAGAAATATAATGGAGACAAGTCTGGGAGCTTTCAATAGGCTCCCAGCTGTCATGGCAATAGCTTGCTAGCTCCAGGTCTCTGCAGCTCTCTACACACTGCCTTCTCATTTGACTAAATGTATCTGTGCTGTCTGTATAATATTTCAGCTTCTGGGGTCACACTTTTAATTTTGCTTGGGGCAACCCATTGTCTAAAACTGACCTTCATCTTCATGTAATCCCAGACAGACTTGATGACGGTGAGATCAGGGCTCTTAAGGGGCCATATAATCACTTGTAAGACTCCTCCTCCAAAGGGTGAAAACACTAAATATTGATTTGATTTAGATATCAGTACATCCTCAATCATCTATTAGAGGCATGATTGGATCTTCACTATATGGAAATTATACACATGACCCCATAGTGCAGCATAAAATCAAGCATTCAACTTTCTATGGATCAGTTTCAGGGTTGCACCTGCCATGCTGTTATGTAAGGAAACCTGGGATAAACTAATAAATTAAGGCCTGGCTTTTTCTTTAATCGGTCTCTACCTATTGAATTAGTCCAACAGGTAGCGGCTGATGTTCTATTCTCCAATCTCCCAATCCCAACTTGTGTCCAGTCTAGCCTCTAGAGATGAGCGAACACTGTTCGTAACAGCCGTTCCGAACAGCACGCTCCCATAGAGATGAATGGACATAGCCGGCACGTGGGGGGTTAAGCGACCGGCCGCCGGCAAAGTGTACGTGCCAGCTGCTTCCATTCATTTCTATGGGAGCCTGCTGTTCGGAACGGCTGATCCGAACAGTGTTCGCTCATCTCTAGTTTCTTATTCCAAATGGTACGTTACATATCAGTGTTGTTCAGTGGAGTCGGGACAGGAGTGGCAATTGATAAGTAAAATCATCTACTGCCTGTTGAAAAATGGATGACACATTGATATCATACATGTTTTTTTCACAGACCCATATAATTTCATTCGTGAGATGCATCTGCATTGGTGAAAAAAAAGACGTGTCTATTGTTTTTTTTTGTCAATCTATGATTCACAAAAAAAGCACAAATGTCTGAATTCATTGAAATGAATAGGTATATATGGGCATCTGCGATACATGCAGACGCCACATGTACATGATCGCTAGAAGCCCATCCACTTTGTAGGGACTATAAAATGCTGTGGGTTTTTGCCATGGCGTTTATGCCACTCAGGGCTTCGGCTTAAGGGTGCATTCACACTGAGTAAACGCTAGCTTATTTTGTAGAGTAAAATTACACTTGTAAATTTTGCTATCCCATTGACTTCAATGACATTTTACAGGCGTATTTTTACAGGCGTATTTTTTACAGGCGTATTTTTTACTGGCGTATTTTTACACTTGTAAAAAAATATCATTGAAGTCAATGGGATAGCAAAATTTACAAGTGTAATTTTACTCTACAAAATAAGCTAGCGTTTACTCAGTGTGAATGCACCCTAAGTTTTATTTTATTCTGTCTGCAAATACGACATTATTAGCAAATCTGGAGCAGTGTCTTCAAGTTTGTAATCCTAAAATGAGTTGATCTATTTTTATTCTTCTCAGGAAAGCCAGATCTTTTTTTTTTTTTGTTAGGGAGCCTTCACACGGAGTAAACGCTTGCTAATTTTGGCAAAATACACATGTAAAAAATACATGTGTAAAAATAAGACTTCCATTGACTTCAATGACATTTTACACGTGTATTTTACACATGTATTTTACACAAGTAAATTACACGTCTTATTTTTACACGTGTATTTTTTACATGTGCATTTTGCCAAAATGAGCAAGCGTTTACTCCGTGAAACCTCCCTTAAACTGACTTTACATTTCTGTGTAAAGACAATGCTGCCGTGAAATGTAGGCACAGAAAGTAGTCATAAACAGGTTTTTCCCTGGAGCAAAGGCTTTACACATTGCCTTTTAGAAGAAGTGAGAAGTGCATTACACTAACAAATGATACCCTGCTAATTTGCTAGTGATCTACACTGGGTCCATTTACAGACTTAATTATTCCTTTTGCAGAATGATTTATGTCAAGGACACTAAGTAAAATTAAATTAAACCATCCACCTTCTGCCTAATTATCAGAGAGAGCAGAATGCTGGAAGTGGATTCCAATTAGACAGGTTACACTCCAAGGTTAAGAAGTGCAATTCCTCAGCTCATCCGAAACAACACAAATAATGGAGAAACTTGACCCAAATGTTTAATGACTGTAGGACTAAACAATAAGATAAAGCAAAAATGACATCTGTTCTTTCTTCTGGTTTGGCAGCAAGTTATTTCATGGTCTAATTATTTCTAAACAGCTAAGTGCTTTATAAAAAGCTCATAGCAGGAGTTTTGTGCAGGCGCACATTTGTCCTTTGCTTTAATACCATGTATGAATTCTATTTATATACAAGCTTTATATCATTCCAGTAGCAGAGTTATGAAGGAATTCATAATTCATATGGAGCTATTCCTCATTTTAGATATGGTAAAAAAAAATACAAACTTGCGTTGTTTGTGACAATGTCGTCATGTTTATTAAAGGGAATCTATCATTGGCACTAGAGATTTTTAAATAAGCATATCTTTGTATAGCCTTTAGAAAGGCTATTCTAGGCATTCCTTTTAGTCATTGAACGCACTGCCGTTTTTTAATTAGCCCGCTTTTATTGATATAGAAATTACACTGCACAGAGCACCAGAAGCCTTCTCGATGTTCCCTGAGCATCGCTTGCGTCATCAGCCTTCCCTGATTCTCACCACCCCCTTACTGTGTAAAGAAGAGGGTGGTGAGAACAGGGGAAAGCTGATGACGTAATCAGTGCTCAGGGAACATCGAGAAGTCTTCCGGTGCTCTGTGCGGGGTAATTAGCATATCACGAAAAGCGGGCTAATTCAAGAACGGTGGCGCCTATCAATAAAAGGTATGCCTGGAATAGCCTTTCTAAAGGCTATGCAAAGATATGCTTGGTTAAAAATTGCTATTGCCAATGATAGACTCCCTTTAAGCACCTATATATATAATAAAACATGTATTATGTAATGTAATATATAATTAAAGAATGCTATTTGTAAAACTCATCTAACCATATTTTATTTACAAAAAAACATATATCATATTCATATGACTATGTATAAAAAAGCATGTTACACTAGAGGGACCTATGGGGACCCGAAAGGAGAAACCCCTGTCTGCTTCAAAAGAGGTTATCAGCGGAAACCATTGGAGACGCTCCGGGAAAAATCACGGCTTTGTACAGTGCAGGCAAAGTGGATGGGATTCATGCGAATTCCATCCCCACTTTGCGGAAGAAATCCCAGCGAGAACACGCTGCGATTTGCAAAGCCATTTCGGCTTTGCAAATCACAGCATGTCAATTATATCTACGGAAACGCTGGTGGCTTTCCCGTAGATAGAATGTTAAGAGAAAGTCCGCAGAGGAAAATTCTGTGAACTTTCTCTTAAAAGCGCTGCGGAAAGAACCGCAATGCGATCACGCAGCAGGTCTTCCCGCAGCGCTTTATCACTGCGTTTACAGCCCATGAGGCCTTAGTCTAAAGCTGTAATTAAGCCCAGACACCCCCTTGTATATTCTCCCCTAATGCCCCAAAAACAATAATGTCCCCCCAAAGGATATCTATCAATATAGGATATCTATCAATATTACATCTGCAGGGGTCCATTGGCCAGGGCCCTTGCAGATCAGCTTTTCCAGGACAGTGCAGGTAATGTTAATTCCAGGAGTCACACTGCTTTAATGCCATACATGGTGTAGAAGTGGCAAGTGCAGTGCTGCAAGTCATATGGAGGGTAAGCAGTTTTGTTCCCAACTTGTTATTACCAGTAGCCATGCTGTCTCAGGTCCTGGCGGTGGGCCCCTAGAAACAATTCCACTGGTGGGCCCTAGACATCCCAGTCCAACACTGATTGTAATGCCAGGGACATAATATACAATAACCAAAGACAAACCAAAGACATGGCAGGTGTGGAAAAAATGTTGTAAAGTAAGAATGCTTTCAAAATTAGAAGTTTTAATCACTTTTTTTGTCCAATAACCAAACACAAAGTGAATACAAGGGCAGCATGAATCCATGAAATAAACATCCTGCCATATGCCACCATATAAAGCCTAGGAGTAACCTAACAGCCTCACAAAAACTTGGGTCTCCTGGGTAGATACTTTTGCCACTTCTTCTTTTATGTTTGACTTGAATTGCTTAAGCTGTTTTCCCTTTTGCTGTGCACTTTATATTTTTAGTTGTTTCATGTCATGGTTTCCCCATGTGATTCCTCCCTTTTATTAAATACATAAATGGCAGCATAATTTTCTATTGAGACGTCTAGTCATGTGAAAATTATGCAGATGACACTGAATGCTTCTGTTTATCTAATTTATTGTATATGTTTTTGTATAACCACATATGTTGTGTATGACATCATTCTGTGTTTCTGACACTTTGTACAATGCATCTGTTCCCTTTATGTTATTTTATCATTGTATTTTCTCAATTAACACACCTCAAAAAAGTGAATGAAGAAAACCCAAATCTAAATCAAGTCAATAATGTAATGAAATAAAAGCCCCAAAATGTATATATTTGTTAGTGGAATTGCATTGTTAATATGTGTATATGGGACAAGTGTTTCTGGATCAGCCCAGCCAAAGGGGTCTTATGAATGAGATGAGGATGGGTATGGTTGAATGGAAGCAGTGGAGTGTGTGGGTGACATCCCAAACTGACTGTCAGAAACGTCCTTCTGAAGGCGAAGAGCTACGTAACTGGCACCGATAGCTCTTCACCGGGGGAACAGAAAGTGAAAGCCGAATTCAGTGCTCTGTCGGCTTTCTAGCGGTATATAAAACCACATGTGCCCCAAGTGGTGAAGGGTCCTCTTTAAGGATACAGGGTTTTTTTTTCATTGTCACATGCCAAAAGTCATAACTGTTTTATTTTTACCTCAGCATAGCTAAACAAAAGTCTGGCAGTTGTATTCGCACCCTTTTGGAAGACATAGATTTGTGGATTAGATTTTTCCTAGGTGGAATGGGAAATTACCATTTTTTTAAATGTCATAAATTTTGCATTATCCACTGTAGAAAAAATGTTATTGAAATGGCTGAGATGACTGATATGTATACTGTCAATAGACCCCCCTATCTTCATGACAACCCACTGGCAACCCACAATGTCATTGTGGGGTGCTGACGGAGGACAGTGACCCTCAAAAATACCTTAGATGTTACACTCACTAAAGGTTCCAGCCATCTTTATGCAGTAATAGTACAGCATTTCATGTTAGCTGCAATCCCTACCCTCCAACTTAATAGTATGGTATGGGGTAGAAAGTTTATTAAGAATATCTACATTCCAGGCTAAATTTATACAACGTGGACCCATTCTCTGTCCGATAAATGAGTACAAGACCAACTTGAGGTCACTACAGGCTATAAGATGTCCAGCATGTACAGACCCAAACTCCTCTGTGGGAAATTGATCCACTGACATGTAAACCTGGTTTCAAAAGTGGCACCATTCTCTTCATATAAGTGTAAGGATGTAGACTTAACCAAGTATTCTGTTTCCCTACTCCATGGGCCCATTAAATACAGATTTGTCCACCTTTAACTTCAATTTAGTTAAGGTCTCTTCTCATGAAACCAATCCAACCATATTTGCAGTATGCTAGCATAATAATAATAATAATAATAATAATAATAACTTTATTTATATAGCGCCAACATATTCTAAAGCACTTTACAAATCAGAGGACATATGAGCAGACAGTATGAGACATTACAATGTGACAAAGAAATAAACATATCAAACAGTAGGAGTGAGGGCCTTGCTCGCAAGAGCTTACATTCAATGAGAATGTACAAGCATGGACAAGCATGTGCACCACTATACATTCCCATGGAGGGCTCAAAGGGCATTTGTAGACCATTTTCCTGATTGCTGGGTGTCCCATCAATCAGATCCTTCATGTTCAAAGAGTAGATAAGTGTATATAATTGAAAACCGGTTTAGGCCAGGGCCCCTTGTTGCAAACCTGCAGTGTTTTGGCTGCAGAGGAAATAACATGGCAAAAAATGCAGCGTATTAGGGGGCATTCACATGGAGTAACACGGTGCTGATTGTGGCACAATAACTCATGTAAGAATCAGCGCTGCAAAACAGAATTCCTTTGACTTCAATGGATTCGGTTTAACGCACGTAACACATTGAAATCAATGGGAGGCTTTTTAATCCATTGATTTCAATGTGTTACGTGTGTTAAACAGAACCCATTGAAGTCAATGGGATTCTGTTTTGCAGCGCTGATTCTTACGCGAGTTATTGTGCCAGAATCAGCACCGTGTCACTCCGTGTGGATGCCCCCATACATTACCTGCAAAGTGGATGGGATTCTGGCTAATTTCATCCACATACTGCTGAAAAAATCCTACCAAATCAGTTGTGTTTTTGTAAATCACAGTATGTTAATTGTACCTACAGAAATGCTGGCGTTTTCCGGATAGGTATAATAGAAGCAGAAGATTTTCAGCGGAAAACTCTGCAGGCTTTCTGTGAAAAATACTGTGGGAAAAAACGCAATACATTTCCCGCTGTGGAGTTTTTTGGCAGCAATTCGCTGTATGGGGCCTTAGCCTTAAGAATCTTTTACATTACTCCTGTAATACTACAGCAAACCCCTAAACCATATGCATCTGAACAGGATTTATAGCCCAGGAACTGTGTACTTTACAAGATTAACCCCTTCCCGACATGCGCCGTAATAGTACAGCGCGTGTCGGGTCTGTAACTATGGCGACCGCCCGGGAGCCGGGCGGCCGTCATAGCCGCCGGGTGTCTACTGCTTTAAGCAGTAGACAACCGGCTCTAATGCGTCCGATCGCTCCCCGGACGATCGGAGGCATTAACCCCTCCGGCGCTGCTGTCAAAGGCACCGGAGGCGCCATTTTCCCGGCGGCGCATGGGCGCCGCCATTTTGGCAGGGATCGCCGGCTCCTGGAGCATGCTCCAAGGCCGACCCCCCCGTTGCCATGACAGCTGGGAGCCTTGTTAAAGGCTCCCAGCCGGTCTGCAAATTCTCTCTTTTGCAGGCTGGTCTATGCAGCCTGCAAAAGAGATGATGATTTTTTGCAATGCATTGCAATGCATTAGCATTGTAATGCATTGCATTAGTGATCAGACCCCCTGGGGTTCAACACCCCTAGGGGGTCTAGTAAATGCAAAAAAAAAAAAAAAAAAGTTAAAAAAAATATTAAAAAATATAAAAAGAATTAAAAGTTAAAATCACCCCCCTTTCCCTAGAACACATATAAAAGTAGTTAAAAACTGTGAAACATATACATGTTAGGTATCCCCGCGTCCGAAATCGCCCGCTCTACAAATCTATAAAAATATTTTTCCTGTTCGGTAAACGCCGTAGCAGAAAAAATAGTCAAAAGTGCCAAACCGCCGTTTTTTCACTGTTTTAATTCTGATAAAAATTTGAATAAAAAGTGATCAAAGCAATAACATTTCCCGAAAATGGTAGAACTAAAAAGTACACCCGACCCCGCAAAAAAAGACGCCCTATACATCCCCGTACACGCACGTATAAAAAAGTTACGGCCGTCGGAATATGGCGACTTTTAGAAAAAAAAAATTTTAACACCGTTTTGGAATTTTTTTTAGGGGTCAAAATGTAAATAAAACCATATAAATTTGGTATCCCTGGAACCGTACCGAAACACAGAATATAGGGGACATGTCATTTTGGCTGCACAGTGAACGCCGTAAAACCAAAGCCCGTAAGAAAGTCGCAGAAATGCATTTTTTCTTCAAATCCACCCCATTCTGAATTTTTTTCCTGCTTCCCAGTACATTATATAGAATAATTAATGGTGGCATCATGAAGAAAAAATTGTCCCGCAAAAATTAAGACCTCATATGGCTCTGGGAGCGGAGAAATAAAAAAGTTATGGGGTTTAGAAGGAGGGGAGTCAAAAACGAAAAACGAAAATCAAAAAATGCCATCGGCGGGAAGGGGTTAATATGGATAGGGAGTGCCCTAGTAAACTAAAGTTTGTATAGTTTTATCCTATAAAATTCTTAACAAAATTAGCTAGATTTTGGGCGGAGGCTGACAAGACAGCAGGGATTGCTATCTGGACAGATTTTCTTTTTCCACAGTACAAAGCATCACTTATACTGCACATGTACAGTTGCTTTTCATTATTTTTTACGTTCGTGATATGGTAGGGAAAGTGTGAGTAGGACAAATTGGGAAAATAAGAATTTGCACATCTACAAACTACTTATCCTCACTAATGACATTTTCCAGAAATTACTGGATTTTGTTCTACATTGCGGGATCCACACTGCACAATGGTAGACCTTTACATTTTACTTTGCGATCCAAGTTGATGAGATATAGTGTCTTCTTTGGCTTCCCACCTACGTTGTTATGTGAGAGCTGTGTCCCTTTTACTTGAACGCTCTAGGTTTCAAAGTGATTTATCAGAGTAAGCATACATTCAAACGGAGGAAAATGGTGCTGAATTTGGTGTGGAATCCACATCAGATTCAGTGCTGAAAAAAAAAGACAACCATTGACTTCAATGGGTTCCTTTAAAAGGAACCCATTGAAGTCAATGTGAGACTTTTTTTTTCAGCACTGAATCTGACGTGGATTCCACACCAAATTCAGCACCATTTTCCACCATGCAAATGCACCCTAAAGCTAAAAGGACAGATTCTGAACCCTGCACGATGAGAGTGGATTACCATTTCCAAGCAGGCACAGGAATCTACTTTATATCTGGAGATAAAAAACCGCTAGGGCTACTACAATATTTTGTTTCCTAGTAAAATGCTATTAAGGCTAAGGCTCCACATAACGAAATTCAGCAAAAAAAAAAAGCGCCAGTGATGCATCACATTTTTTTACGAAGCATTTTTTTTGTGTTATAAATGTGACAGTTTTGTGACAGAAAAACTGATATGTTACGATTAGTAACTGCTCCCCATTGTCTCCACTGTTTGTTGCAATAAACAGAATGGTAACTTTTTATTTTACGTTTAACTTTTGAGACTTCCAAAATGGCAAATTGTTAAAGGGGTTGTCCAGGATATTTTGAAATTCCTACACTAATCTAAATGTTCTCCCCCCCCTCCTACTTTCTAAATAACATTATTAATAAAAAAAAAAATGTATATTTACTCACATTTTCTGATAATCTGGTGACAATCTGTTTCCCCATTTCCGGAAACAGAACGTCACTACTACTCCCCCCATTCACTTCACTCATATTTACCCATCCATGGCTCCTTCCGACTAGACGGGTCCTCCTCCTGTACTGGCAGGGTGTGCGCACTTCTCCTAGCAGTGTGTGCGCACTGCTGACAATAAATCACCTCTACTACATGTCTACACATGCGCAGTAGAGGTGACAGTGGAAAAAGAACGTGCATACAGTACAGGAGGAGAAGAGGCCATCTCACAGGAAGAAGCCATGGAGGGTAAGTATGTAATATGGGTCAGGGGTTGGGTAGTAGGTAGGGTAGGACACATAGCATAGCTAGGATAGGAAGGATAGCTAGAGAGACAGGGAGGGGGTGTATGGGAGGAGGGGGAGAGAGGTGAGAGGGGTTAAGAAGTTACATAGCAGGAAGCAGAAGGATGTAAACAAAAGTAGGATACACTAGGGGCCTCCAGAGACACCCAGAAATCACTCAACACACTACAAAGTATATAGGTACATTTATTAAACCATTAATAGCTCCAATAGACATTTTTTAAAGAAACATTTTTTGCCCAGAAAACCCCTTTCATTCTCTGAATTAAATGAAACTGGTCCCAACATCTGTACGGACACATCCATTGTGTGAACCCCTCTGTTCACTTTATGGTCCCCAAGAAGAATTTACACATTGGAGGAGATTTACTAATGAAAATACACCAGAAAAATATTGATGTATAAGCCTTGGACCAAATTTATTAACCAGTTTAGGCTGGGGCCCCACTAGCTGGAAACGCAGTGATTTGCATCACAGCATTTTGCAATTAACTGTAAAGTGGATGGGATTCATACAAATCCCATGCCCAATTTACATTTAAAATCGCAGCATGTCAACTATATCTACGGAAACGCCGGCAGCTTTCCCGTAGATATAATTGTAACAGAAAGTGTACAGAAGCAGGGGCCACAAGGTGGCTCAGTGGTTAGCACTGCAGCCTTGCAGTGCTGGGTCCTGGTGTTCAAATCCCACCAAGGGCAAAAAACCATCTGCAAGGAGTTTGTATGTTCTCCCCATGCTTGCATGGATTTCCATCCCATATTCCAAAAAAAAAGACATACTGATAGAAAAAAATGTACATTGTGAGCTCTATGTGGGGCTCACAATCTACATTACAAAGAAAGTGCACGGAGGAAAACCCTGCAAACTTTCTGTTTAAAGCGCTGCGGGAAGAACCACGATGCATTCTCACTGAGGTTTTTCTCTCAGCGCTTTAGCGGATCGTCTCGTGGGCCTTAGCCGAATAAAAATGTTACACCTCACCTGCAAAAAGACGTGGCTTACAAAAAGTATGGCTTTTTAGCATGAACTAATTGAACAGATAGGCAAGGAAAGATTGGCTGCACAGTCAAAAGATTCAACAGATATACAGTATCACCCATTGTGATAAATCTGTTAACTAAATCACATTGTGAACTATTAGTATTAATAAATAACATGCCCCATTGTATAAAAAATAAAATTCTAGAATTTATTTAAGTTTAATACACACTTCCTATAATTCATAGAGGAGTATGACACATTATTCATTGTTAGCGCTGATGATGCAAATATTTTACAGATTGCACATTATTTTTGTGATGAGGAACAGATGTCTTGTATTGCACTGACTTCTGTATACCAATGTAAAACAATTATAAAACATGGATTTTTTTTTTTTTTTTGAAAGTCCGATGTAATCTGTGTTTAGCACAGGGATCAGTGCAGCAATGCTATGCTAAGCCATTTTTCAAAACAAATAAGTTAATTCTTTTGATCATTGAAATCTGTATCTTCTCCAACAACATCATATTTCTCCAATTCAAAGGATCTTTCCGGTACTCTATGATCGAGTTACAGAGCCTCCTCTCTGAGGTCATAATGCCTATTCCAGACAAATGTTCTGGTATTTGCTAACTATTTGCTCCTTTATGTCTGATCAAACTGTATTAAACGGAAGTTTATGGATTATAAAATAATTTCACCGCTGCAAATCCTATAATCTACTACTGCTATAGTGGAAATTATGACTTGAGACAGGTGTGGATTTATTTTAGACTTTCATTTATCTAGTATAGTTGTTGTCACCTAAAAGCTGGGACACACTAGGAACTTAGTAAGACACCAATATAGTTAAGAGGGATATAGATTGTTCTAATATTTGGCCAAAATCAGGTATTTTTCAATTGCTGCAATAACAAATTTGGATAGTTCATTTATGAAAAAGTTCCTCAAGACATTCTGTTGTCCCTTAACATTCTCATAATAAAGACACTGTCATTTTAAACACCGTTCTTGATCAGTGGTTCTCTGAAGTTAGAAATGTCCCAATAATTAAGAGGCACATGGCGGTTTACCTGGGGTAATCCATATGAAGCAGACTATTGTATGGAGCTTGGAGGCTGGGAGTAGTAGTGGAAACAGGAGTTATCACAGTCACTAGCTATCTCAACCAACTTCCTCCAACTTTCCTTCTGGGCTGGTGCAAAGCTGAGGGAGCCTGCAGTGTATCCTGACCGTGGTTGTGGTTGTTCCTCTGGGTCATGTCCTTATAGTCTTCATCCCTCCTGATGGAGGTTTTCAGTGCCCCTGATGTTATCGCACGAGTAAGACTCAGGAGACTCATGGTTGTAGGAGAATAAATCACAGATAACTTTACTTGGAAAACTACTTGTAAGTAGCAAGTCAACCAACAGCTTCCAGATAATGGGGGATTTTTTTTTCTTGTAATAAAGGTCCATTGTGACAAAGTGGTTAGATAGCAGAACAGCCTGCACTTGACCTTCTGTCTCTTACACAACAGATGCCACTGTATTATTTTCTCAACACACCCGAGTGCCCTGTCCATCCTGTGGATCGGGCAGAGTCAATGCTCTGATCCATTTATCCTCAGACTCCAGCAAAGGCACTTTGAAACTTCAAAGTTTCTCTTTCTCTCTCTAAGCAGCCATAAATCCCATGACTCAGGGCTGCAGCGCAGTTACCGTTGTCTCTGGGTCTACACTTACACTCAACCTAAGGAAAAAGTGCAAAAATACACATTTTGTTAAAAAAAACTAGCAAAGACCAAAATTTATGCCTGATTCAGATGATAAATGTGCATGCAATTGATCTAGTTTGGGTTATATTACCTAAAATGTCTCTTATCTTTCAGCAATTTGAGTTTGCATACATTCGATATATGAAATCCAACAGCAATTTCCTGCTATACATGTGTAATCTGAACCTCCCTCTTCTCAAGCAATGCCAACTACTAAAAGTCCATGTTCTACTAGGCATTTAAAAAAGTTTTGGAGACTTTATCTCACTGTATTATAAAAATGACTTGTCTTGTCTGTCTGTCTGTCTGTTCTCTATGCGCGACTAAACGACTGGACCGATCTTCACCAGATTTGGTACAGAGATACTTCAGGTTTAAGACGAGACACCAACTCGCTTGAATGTACCGTTGCTGAGATACAGAATTCCCAACACAATGCCCCCTCCCCCTTAGCCAATACAAACCTGCAAGTCTTTCACTCATATTCCAACTGCAATACATGGTTACTCCACATGCACAATACAACACTGATATCCAAACTGAGATACACGCATCAGTGGATTAAATACACAGATCAGCACACAGTATCACACACCAGAGGATTAGATACACGCGCCTGCACACAGTCCCACACACCAAAGGATTAAACATGCACTTCTGCACACAGTTCGACACACTGAAGAATTAGATATGTGCGTCTGCACACAGTTCCACATGCTGAAGGATTAGATACACGCGTCTGCACACAGTACCACACGCCGGGGGATTGGATACATGCATCTGCACACAGTACCACATGCCGTAGGATTAGATACTCGCATCTGCACACAGTTCCACGTGCCAGAGGATTAGATACGTGCATCTGCACACAGTTGTACATGCCATAGGATTAGATACACGTGTCTGTACACAGTATCGCATGCCGTAGGATTAGACACGTGCGTCTACACACAGTACCACACAGGGGAGGATTAGGTACATGCGTCTGCACACAGTACCACACTTTGGAGGATTAGATACATGCCTCTGCACACAGTACCACATGCCAGAGAATTAGATATGCGTCTCAGCACACAGTACCACACGGGGGAGGATTAGATACACGCATCTGCACACAGTACCACATGCCAGAGGATTAGATACGCATGTCTGCACACAGTTCTACATGCCATACAATTAGATACACGCGTCTACACACAGTACCACATGCCATACGATTAGATACGCGCTTCTACACACAGTTCCATATGCCGTAGGATTAGATATGTGTCTCTTCACACAATACCACACAGGGGAGGATTAGATACATGTGTCTGCACACAGTACCACACGACCGAGAATTAGATATGCACATCTGCACACAGTTCCACACCCTCAAGGATTAGATACATGTGTATGCACAATGTACCACACGGGAGGGGGGGTTAGATACATACCTCTTCACACAGCACCACACAGGGGAGGATTAGATAAGCACATCTGCACACAGATCAATACGCCGGAGGATTAGATACGCATGTCTTCACATAGTACCACCGCCAGAGGATTAGATACGCACGTCTACACACAGTACCACATGGGGAGGATTAGATACGCACATCTCCACACAGTACCACACGCCAGAGGATTAGAAACGCATGCCTGCATACAGTACCACATGTCGTAGTATTAGATACGCGCATCTGCACACAGTTTCACACGCCGGACGATTAGATACGCTCATCTGTACACAGGACCACATGCCAGGGACTGGATACATGCGTCTGCACACAATATCACACACTTGAGGGGACGATTAGATACGCTCATCTGTACACAGTACCACATGCCAGGGACTGGATACATGCGTCTGCACACAATATCACACACTGGAGGATTAGATACATGCCACTGCACACAATAGCACATGGGGCAGAATTAGATACGTGCCTCTGCACACAATACCACATAGGAGAGGATTAGATACCTGCGTCTGCACACAGTAACACACGGGGAAGGATTAGATACATGCCTCTGCACACAATACCACACGCTGGAGAATTACATATGCATGTCTGCATACAGTTTCACTTGCCAGAGGATTAGATACGCGCCTCTTCACACAATACTACATGCGGGAGGATTAGATATGCCCATTTGCACACAGTACAGTCTTCAGACAGTTCCACACGCCAGAGGATTAGATATGTGTGTTTACACACAGTACTACATGGGAGAGGATTAGATACGCGCATCTGCACACAGTTCCACACGCCAGAGGATTAGATATGTGCCTCTTCACACAATACCACACAGGGAGGATTAGATACGTGCCTCTGCACACAGTACCACAAGCTGTAGGATTAGATACATGCCTCAGCACACAGTACCATACCCTGGAGGATTAGATAGATGGCTCTGCACAGAGTACCACACAATAGAGTTTTACTCCAGGTTTTCATAGCAACCCAGCCATTTTTCTTCACTGCTGTATGTCAGCTTTAAAGAAGCAGGGCGCTGTGAATGACACTGTTACACAAGGTCACATTCACACAGCTTTACTCCAGGTATCCATAACAACTGATCACAGGTTTTTCACTGATATCCAAACTGAGATACACATGATCACATGACGCTTATGGACACACACACAAACAACATACAAAATACACCAGTGCAAAATTGGACAATTCTTATGGGGTCACTACACAAACAAAAAATGTAATATACCCGTGTGAAGCCGGGTCCTCCTGCTAGTGTTAACATAAAGTTCTTTATTAATTATAAACTAGAATGGGATGCCGCCTACTCATGATTTATCCTTCCAGCGCGGTCCAGAATTGCAGTTCTGCTGGTAGTCACATGCAGGACTGGACCGTAAAAGGAGACAACTGGACAGGAGAGTATGCTTGTGTGCTTAGAAATAAAAAAAAAAAAAAACTGGCATACAAGTCATAAAAAAAGTAACAATTATTTTGCGCAAGTGAAAATTTTTGCTAAAAAATTGTGACTTTTTGAGTTTTGCATTTTTTTCAACATTTACTTCAGCTTTCTAGTGTTAATGATGCCAAAACTCTACGCCAGCAAGGAGTTGGTGTGGAGCTCTATTTAGGCACATGGACCCCAGAGGATGCGACTAATTTACAAAGATGCATGCACCTCATTATAAAATAGGCACAAACTCTGGAAGGCGGAAACCATTGTACTTGATAAATAAGCCATAATTCCCGTCATGTGGATCGCCGTGTCGCCATGTGACTCCCTCACTTATGTTAGTGAATGGAGTCACATTGCAACCTCAGGGTCCCAGGGCAACACAGCAATATTTGGTTGCATGATGGAAGTTATAGCGTAGCCATAGCCTTATGCTAGGTTCACATCTGTGGAAAGCTCTCCATCATACAGGTCTGCTGCAGTACCCGAATGACAGAGAGGCGGACTGTTAAAATGGCGGCTACACATGGATACTCCAATGCAGACCCCATTGACTATAACGATATCTACTGGGTGTCCGCCATTTTCAAACGTCATTTTCAAACCGGTCTTATGCCGGCAGAAGACGGAAACCTGAAAACGTAGATCGGGTGCTGGTGTGAACCCAGCGTTATAGGTTTTTACAAGGAGGCCAGTGAACGAGAAAGGGTGAGCAGGGCTCTCAGTCCCACTGTGTGAAATGATTATTTCTTTGTAATGTATCTTTTTTGTCTGTACTTGAACACTACAAATTGTACAGTTCTGCGGAATATGTTGGCGCTATATAAATAAAATGTACTCTTATTCTTCTTATTATTATTATTATTTTGGCCCCTTTACTGTTACTCACAGAGTATATTTCCCCCTTTACTGGCCCTGACAAGGTATATTGCTGCCTTTATTGGCTCACACACAGTAAATTGTCCATTTAGGCCCCCACACATAATATTGCCATCTTCTTTTTTGACTTCCACAAAGTGATATGAGATATGCCTTAGATTTAACCCAAATTTTCCAAAACTTTTGGAGTTTGTCAGCCACAAAGTACTATTATACTATAGGGTCTCCTAAGGGTTTTCCTCTATGGGATTCCTGCTTCAACTACGCCTATAGGGAAAACGCCAGCATTTCTGTGGGTATAATTGACATGCTGTGATTTACAAAAATATGACAGTTTTTCAAATCATAACATGTCTGCTGCGGATATTTTTCTGCAATGTGTGAATGGGATCAGCCAGAATCCCATCTACTTTACAGTTACTGTAAAATTCTGTATCAAAATTGTGGCATTTACGCTACATGGAGCCCTGGCCTAATACACACAAGCATACATGGTACATGGTGAGAAGTAGGGAACAATTCTCAATAGAAAAGCAAGGCAAATAAAAAAAAAAGCAAGATTTCACATAAAGGAGCCAAAATTTAATAAAGTATATTACAAAATTTAATAATGGCACAAATACTGACAGAAAATCAAAAGTCTAGGTGAAGTCCAACCACAGTTACCAGAAGTGATGTCTGGGGCGTGTCACCTCAGTCACAGGCAGAAGAGGACCAAAGAAGATGCTGAAGAGAGCTGGAGCGAGGATGCTCAGGAAAGGTGAGGCAAGGTATAGAGTATAAGAGTATAAGTGTTTGCTTGTTTTAATCTCTTCCTTTGGGCATCCTCTTATTATATTCTGGGGTCTGAAAAGACCCCAGAATATAATAGCACCAAATTGTAGGGCTAAACTTACCTCAAGAATTTCGAGGGGTTCACCTGAAGGCGGGCTCTTGGGAGCACTTTCTACTGTGTGGGGCCAGTGTGGAGCATATTATACTGTGTAGGGGCCCTTGTGGAGCACATTATACTGTGTGGAGGCCAATCTGGAGAATATTGTTGTAAGGATTGGAGTCAGGGTCAGGCAGTGCAAAGTGACACAGCTGGGAAAGCAACACTGTGCAACTAATGACAAAAGGGGTCGTAGGCCCTGCGGCTATGACTATGCTGTAGTATCTGAGATGAGGCAGACCCATGCACTTCTTAATTGAAGTGCGCCTACCACGACTCCTTACGCTTCTATCCCGGCGGCTAGGATAAGGGGAGAGGAGGCCCTGAAAGTCCTAGGGACTGGAGTCACAGGGGTCACACCTAAACAGAAAGCACAGTGTAACTGCAATGCAAAACAAAAGACTAAACAGCATGGAACCAGGGAGGACCACAAGTCCCAGCAAGACACAGAAGAGAAGGCGAGGTCAGACGAGCAAGAGGTCGAGCCAGGAGATATAATAAAGGTACCGAATCAAAAGACAAGGGATAGTCAAAAATACAAGCCGAGTCAAAAAAAAACAAGAAACATATGGAATACAAACAGACAGGCAATAAGACTGAGCAGGGGGACCAGGAAACCCAAAGTGAATGGCTGGCAAGGATCCATGCCTGGGTGGGGTTTAAATAGCAGCAGAGAAACACACCTGATGGCTAATGACATGGAGACTGAAGGCAAGGAAAAGATTAACCCTTAATGACCTAAGCACACCCAATAGAACTCCTAACACGTTTCCCAGGGAGACGCCACGCAGCAAGGAGACCGCGGCGACTCCGTATCCTGACAGTACCCCCCCCTTTGAGGAGGGGCCTCCGGACCCTCAAGAGGACCCCCTGGCTTAGTAGGGTAAGAACGGTAAAACTTCTCCACCAATCTAGGAGTGTGAAGGTCTCTGGCTGCCACCCAAACACGCTCCTCTGGTCCATACCCCTTCCAATGTATGAGGAACTAAAGGGGATTCAGCACTCTGCGTGAATCAATGACTCGTTCCACCTCATACTCTAGTTCCCCCTGAACGATAACTGGTTCAGGTGGGGAACGAGTGACCATTGCCGGAACATACTTTTTGAGTAGCGACTTATGAAAAACTGGGTGAATATGGAGGGACCTAGGAAGTGATAATTTGAATGACACAGGGTTGATTATTTCAGAAATGGGATATGGACCAATAAAACGCGGGGCAAATTTAGTAGATGGAACACGAAGTTGGAGATTTTTAGTGGATAACCAGACCTTGTCACCCACCACAAAGTCAGGTCCAGGGCGGCGCTTTCTGTTGGCGAAATTTACTTGATTAGCCTGGGCTTTTCTCAGTGATGCCAGGCTTTCAGCCCATACAGTACAGAGAGATTTAGCAACGTCCTCTACTGAGGAAAAAGCGAATTCATTACCTGTTCCTGAGGAGAATCTGGGGTGAAAACCATAGTTAATGTGGAAAGGAGACGATTGAGTCGAGGAGTTGACATGATTATTTAGTGCAAATTCAGCCATGGGCAAATATTCACTCCATTTATCTTGGCAATCAGACACAAAGCACCTCAAATACTGTTCCAAAGATTGATTCAATCTCTCTGTTTGACCGTTAGTCTCTGGGTGAAAGGCTGAAGAAAAAGAAAGAGAGACTCCCAACCTGTTACAAAAGGCTTTCCAAAACCTGGACACAAACTGTACGCCCCTGTCCGACACCACATTTGAAGGAATACCATGTAGACGTAAAATGTGGCGGATAAACAACCAGGCCAACAATTTAGCTGAAGGCAATTTTTTCAAGGCAACAAAGTGGGACATCTTAGAAAAACGATCTACTACAACCCAAATTACTGATTTCCCTTTAGAGGACGGGAGATCGGTAATAAAATCCATGGAGATGTGTGACCAGGGTCGATTGGGTAGCGGGAGTGGATGTAAAAGACCCGCTGGAAGTTCATGGGGCACCTTAGATCTGGCACAGGTCTCGCAAGAATGAACAAAATTTTTAACATCTCGTTGCCAAGATGGCCACCAATACGTTCGTGATAACAGATTCCCAGTACCAGCAATGCCTGGATGACCTGCCAGAACAGAGGAGTGGATCTCCTCTAAGAGCTCCAAGCGGAGGTGACTAGGGACAAACAATTTACCTGGTGGTAGCGCACTAGGGGCAGCATCCTGAGTGTTGAGAATACGGGTTTCAAGATCCGAGGTCAAAACTGCCACTACCACCCCAGGAGCAAGTATATTTTCAGGTTCCCCATCAGAACTACCACTAAGACCAAAACTTCTAGACAAGGCATCTGCTTTAGTATTCTTTGAGCCGGGACGGTAGGTAATTACAAAGTGAAACCTAGTGAAAAATAGAGCCCACCTGGCTTGACGGGGATTTAATCTTTTTGCCTTGTCTAAATATAATAAGATTTTGTGGTCAGTTAGTACAGTAATTTTATGTCTGGCCCCCTCCAGGAAGTGTCTCCACTCTTCAAAGGCCCACTTAATCACCAGAAGCTCTCTATTGCCAACATCATAATTGGCCTCAGTAGTGGAGAACCTCCTGGAAAAGTAGGCGATAGGTTGGAGGTTGGATAAATGGTTCAGTGCCCTGAGACAGGACGGCTCCTACACCTACTTCTGAAGCGTCAACCTCTACAATAAAGGGCAATTCCGGATGAGGATGGACCAGGACTGGGGCAGAAGTAAAGAGTTGTTTCAAGGTGGCGAACGCTACCTCCGTCTCTGGTGTCCAGGAGGCAGGATCCGCCCCCTTTTTGGTCAAATCGGTGAGAGGTTTAACCATGGAAGAAAAATTTCGGATAAATTTTCGGTAATAGTTGGCGAAACCTAGAAACCTCTGAACTTCTTTTAAGGTAGTAGGTTTCTCCCATTCAAGTACTGCAGATACCTTTCTGGGATCCATACCAATGGTACCAGGAGTAAGGATGTATCCCAAAAAACCTATCTCCTGGACTCCAAATTGACACTTGGATAACTTAGCACAGAGGTGGTTTTGACGTAGCCTAAGAAGAACCTCTTTTACATGTTGCTGATGTGACTCCCAGTCCGGTGAGAATATGAGGATGTCATCTAAATAAATTACTAGATATCTACCTAACAGATCCCTAAAAATGTCATTCACAAAACGTTGAAATACCGCCGGAGCATTGCTCAAACCAAAAGGCATAACTAGGTATTCAAAATGACCTTCTGGGGTATTAAATGCGGTTTTCCACTCATCCCCGTCTCTTATCCGAATCAAGTTGTAAGCTCCACGGAGGTCAATTTTAGAAAACCACCGAGCCCCCACCACCTGGTTAAAAAGATCCGGGATGAGTGGCAGAGGATGTTGGTCTTTGACCGTAATTTTATTCAATTCCCTGTAATCAATACAAGGTCGGAGACCACCATCTTTTTTTTCAACAAAGAAAAACCCCGCCCCCACAGGAGAAACTGAAGGTCGGATCTGTCCTTTAGATAGGCTCTCTTTAATGTACTGGCGCATGGACTCGCGCTCTGGAGCTGAAAGGTTAAAAATGCGACCTTTGGGTAGTTTAGCTCCAGGAACCAAATCAATTGCGCAGTCATAAGGTCGATGTGGAGGCAAGGCCTCCGCACTGAGCTCGTCAAAGACGTCTTTGAACTCGGTAATAAATTCCGGAATTTTGATATCATTTTTGATAGTACAAATAGTATTAATATGAGAAGTACAGGAATCTCCCCATCTAACCAACTCCAAAGTTTCCCAATTAAAGACTGGATTATGTACACGCAACCAGGGTAAACCAAGAATAACGTCTGCAGCCAGTTTTTTCATAACAAAAAATGACACTTTTTCAACATGTAAACTGCCGACAAAAAACTGCACCTCAGCAGTACGGGCTAAGATTTTCCCTTCAGACAAAGGGGTTAGATCTGCTCCAGATACCTGAAATGGGTATTGCAAGGGAATTAATTCAATTCCTAGAGCTTGCGCCACCACTTCATGGATGAAGTTCATGGCGGCACCTGAATCCACCATCGCCTGACATGCAAAAGTTTTATTACCATTAACAAGAATAGCAGGGAGTAAACATTTCTCAATATTATTAGGAGGTACCTGTGTGCCTGAGTGACCCTCCCGGAAATCACTCAGGCATTGGCGTTTCCCGGCGGTGGTTTAGGTCTGGTTGGACAGTTTCTCAGAATATGTCCAGGCTTGCCGCAATACAGACACAGAGTGTTTTCTAGGCGATACTTTCTCCTGGAGGCGGATGTGGACCCTCAACAGGTTTGCTTAATTTCTCTCTACGCCTTTCCCTAAGCCTCCTATCAATAGAAATAGCCAAGGACATAAAGTCTCCTAGATTTTCAGGGACTGGATGACTTACTAGAGCATCTTTTACAGAATCAGATAAGCCTTGTCTAAAAAGGGTTAACAAAGGTCTGTCTGTCCACCCTGATTGAGAGCTCCACTGACGAAACTCCGTACAATAGTCCTCGGCAGTTCTAACTCCCTGTTGAATAGACAACAGATGGGACTCGGCCAAGGCAACTCTATTAGGGTCATCATAAATCTGACCTAATGTTTGAAAAAACTTATTTAATGAATTCCATTCAGGAGCTCCAGCAGGTAGAGCCAAGGCCCAGTCTTGTGGTGACCCTCGTAGAAGGGACACCACCAGCGCCACCTGCTCTGCTTCAGAAGAAAGGAAATTAAAACGAAAAAATAAATGGCAAGATTCCCGAAATGTTCGGAATCTGTCTGGTTTACCGTCAAAACGGTCAGGCAAGAGCATTTTAGGATCCTGACGGGTATTCAATATGGGAAAAACTGGTGTTTGAATAGAAGAACCTGCAGCGGCTGATGCTGGATCAGGCAAAGCATCCAGACGCTGCGAGACTTGGTTAATTAACCCAGCCATGCCCTGCACCTGCCTTGACAGTTCGTCCAGGCGGTCAGTTACGGAGTGTTCGGCATCCATACTAAACCGCTGGGCGGCCTGCCTAGGGTAAGGGCCAGCCATTATGTAAGGATTGGAGTCAGGGTCAGGGAGTGCAAAGTGACACAGCTGGGAAAGCAACACTGTGCAACTAATGACAAAAGGGGTCGTAGGCCCTGCAGCTATAACTATGCTGTAATATCTGAGATGAGGCAGACCAATGCACTTCCTAATTGAAGTGCGCCTACCACGGCTCCTAACCTTCTATCCCGGCGGCTAGGATAAGGGGAGAGGAGGCCCTGAAAGTCCTAGGGACTGGAGTCACAGGGGTCACACCTAAACAGAAAGCACAGTGTAACTGCAATGCAAAACAAAAGACTAAACAGCATGGAACCAGGGAGGACCACAAGTCCCAGCAAGACACAGAAGAGAAGGCGAGGTCAGACGAGCAAGAGGTCGAGCCAGGAGATATAATAAAGGTACCGAATCAAAAGACAAGGGATAGTCAAAAATACAAGCCGAGTCAAAAAAAACCAAGAAACATATGGAATACAAACAGACAGGGAATAAGACTGAGCAGGGGGACCAGGAAACTCAAAGTGAATGGCTGGCAAGGATCCATGCCTGGGTGGGGTTTAAATAGCAGCAGAGAACACACCTGATGGCTAACGGCATGGAGACTGAAAGCAAGGCAAAGATTAACCCTTAATGACCTAAGCACACCCAATAGAACTCCTAACACGTCTCCCAGGGAGACGCCGCGCAGCAAGGAGACCGTGGCGACTCCGTATCCTTACAATTGTACTGTGTGTGTGGGGGGGTCATTTTGGAGCATATTATACTGTGTGGGGGCTATTTTGGAGCACATAATATGGTGTGGGAACCACTGCAGAGTATATAATACTATGTGAGGGTCACTGTGAAGCATATTATACAGTGTTAGGGCAAATGTGGAGCATGTAATACTTTGTGGAAACTACTGTGAAGCATCTAATACCAAGTGGGGGCCACCATGGAGAATATTATACTGTTTGGGGTCACAGTAGGCATATTATACTGTGTGTGGGCCACTATGGAGCATCTAATACTGTGTGAGGGCCACTGTGGAGCGTATTATACTGTGTGAGGCGCCCTCACTATTCACATCACATGCCATTTGTTTTATAGTAGCCGTGTACTATTATTACAGGCTGTAATAACATAATATGGTGATTATAAAACAAATAAAGTGCAAAGTAAATAACGAAGGAGTCACGGTTCTAACAAAAGCACCACAGTATATTTAAACTGTTAATATGGGCCCTGGGTGTTGGATCCCCACTGGTCTCTTACATCTCTTAGACTATTAGGCCCCTGCGGATCAGCTGTTTCCCACAGCATGCAGCTCCAAGCATTGTTTACATGCCAGGTGCTGTGCTGCTCACTCACCATATTCTTGATAACTGTAGTTGTTTGTACTAAAGCTATATCCCTTGCAAAGTATCTGAGATACTGCTGCAGCACCAGAAGTGTAGCTAGGAGTTGAGCAGGGGGTGGCGAACATGTCCAAGTGGGCCCCCAAATTTACGTATACCGATATTATCACTATATCGTGACCGTATAGTGGTATGTATTGGCTCCACACAAGGTCTGCAGACAGTTTAGGTAAATACAATGCAGTTCAATAAAATTTAGTGACTTACCACTGATGTCTCTGACTAATCGTTCACATTTCCATTCCATTTCTCTTCCGTCTGGACCACCACGACCACTTCTTTCAATCTCTGTAAAGTTTGCAGCACAGATATCGTTGGCTCCTCACTTTTCCAGGCACCTGACCCACATTGTCCTCACCTGGACACCCATCCTGCTGCTACCCCCAATTATAAAATATGAATTATATTAATAAAATTAAAATCATTTAATTGATAACTTCCCTGTGCACCCTCTTTAAATAGTGCCCCTTATTAATATTGTCACAGGTGAATCCTAATTAAAGGGTAAAAAAATAATCATTAGTGGGCTTGTAATATCTGAGACCCTCAGGATCAGCTGTTTGAATGAACCATGGTACCTGTGTAAGTGTCGTGACCACTTCTCTGTTTATATAGTATCATATATCTCTTAGCTCTCATGTAATGTAACTACAGCCTCGTCCTAACAAGGCTGGAATTACATCACACGGTCACTATAAACAGGCACCATAGCCCCTTCATACAGCTGATCAGTGGGGAGGGGGGAGTCACTTATCTCTTATTGATGATCTATTCTGAGGATAGACCAGCAATAAAAATTAGCTGGAAAATGCCTTAAGGCTGGGCTGCACGTAGTGTAAGTGCCATGGTGTGACCACACTGTAAACGCCGCAGAAAAAAACACAGCGTTTTACAGTTCCTGCAAAGTATTCTAGGGAAACCCATCCACATATTGCGGAAAAATACACACAGTAGACATGCTGCGATTTTGAAAACCATTGCAGTTTTGGAAATCATAGCATGTCACTCTTACCTACGAAAATGCTGCCACTTTCCCTATCGGAATAATGGAAACAGAAAGTCTGCAGAGGAAACCTCTGCAGACTTCCTGTGAAAAGCGCTGCAGGAAAAACTGCGAGTCGCTACCACCACAGTTTTCCCTGAAGCACTTTTTTGCTGCAGCCAGCTACGTGGGGTCTTAGCCTTAATAAAGCCCAAGTGCCACTTTAAATAAATGAATTACCCCCTTATATTAGGCCCTTGATTTCCCTCCGATATAAATACTGCACCCCTAATAACCCCTTATATAAATAACCTCCCTCCTTGTATTCATGATGCCCCCTAAAAGCCCTTATATAAATGAACCCCCTTATGTTCACAATACCCCTTATATAACTAACCCCCCCATCGTCCTAAGGCCCCTAATGAATCCTCCCTTGAAAGTCCCTCTCTTAGCCATCCCCTTGTACTATTAAAACAAAAACAAAAAAACACAACTGCGCAAAAAAACCAAAAAACTTATACACACCTACCTGGATCCTGAATAACGGAGCCTCCACCGTTTTCTCTTCTTAACCCGTGTTCTATGTGCAGGGGCCACATAGGACGTCAGCATCTTGATTCCAGAGGGTATGATGCTGATGTCATCGTGCTGCTGGCCTATGCTGAGAGCAGCCTGTTAACTTGCAGGATGGGTTTTAAGTAGATCGGTGTCTGCAGACATTGATCTACTTAAAAGTAATGGATTAATGGCAGCCCTGGGGTGGGCCCCACAGAGTCACTGGGCCCAGGCAGTTGCCCTCTCCCCCCCCCCCTCCTCACCGCTAGCTATGCCTGTGTGCAGTACCCATAACCATCACTATCAAGAATTTGCTGACAGGAGGGGTAGGGGTCCCAGAACAAAAGTTTGCACCACAGCCCACAAGACTTTAGATATGCCACTGACAGAGGGGGATGCTCTTGCTGCAGCCAGTTGTCTCAGAGCTAGACAGAGGACAGTAAGAATGAAGGTCAAATGCATGTTATCCTATAGCAGTGATGATTTAGTTATATATTTCTCAGTAAGGACTATTGGATGAGGCAAATTTGTATTTTTTTAACTTGTCTTCTTTTAGGAAGACATAACAAATACCAAACATATGACAAGTAAAATGTATTCATTTTTTATCAAATTTTTATTTTTCACATTAATATAACTTGTTTCTGTATGCATTTTTATACTCCACAATTACTTTTAATCCTGTAGCATTATTTAGTAAAATATTTTTCTGCATGTCATTTTAATTGGGCATAAAAAAATGTATATGGTTTTACCGCTCAAAACACTTACCTTTTTTTAAAAAATTATTATTATTATTATTATTATTATTATTATTATTATGATATCCATCACTTTTTAGTTTTGTTTTGATTTAGCTATGCATAGTATTCCAGTCGGAGCTTGTATTTTTGTAGAAAATTTAAATATCTGCTGGGTTTTGCTGGGCAATGACTGTATAAGCCATCATACATTAAGTCCCATCAGTTTTTCTGTTGCTAATAATCAGACTATAACTGAAACACATTTTGCATTTCTGCCTCAGGCAGTGGGTTTGTACGATAAGGAGCAGTCTTCCCACTCTTCTATCCATTACTGACAATGTCTACCATTCTGCCTGAAATAACTATTACATTGCAAATAAATACCTGAGAAAAACCTAAGTGACCATAATATCCAGGACAAGTACAACACTGTACTGCAAATACATGCAACCAAGCAGATAAAATTCAAAAGGGAAAAAAGAACCTATGAGCAGTCAGTAAAGCTGCTTCTGTTTGCGAATAATATTCCATCTGAAACTACACAAGCAGCCAGTATGCACAGTATTGTAAGCGGCCATTTTCTTGTGGCCTGTGGGCATGTGCAGTCTGCTCTGCCCAAGGCCCGAGGCCTAGAAGTTACAAGCCACCACCAGAAGAAGAGGCTGAAGAGGGCATTGCTGACGAAGATGGAGGCGGCACTGGAGAGAGCTCTCTTGCAGCATTGGGTACGACCCCATTGCTGTTTGAGCGCTGGGGCCCGTCCCAGTGCTGCGAGAGAGCTAATTTGCATACTGATAAGTACCGGGATTGGCGGCGTGGAGAAGACAAAGAAAGGTAGGAGAAGAATAGCCTTTCCTACGGCTATTCTGATGTGGTACCTAGAGAAAATTGTGTCTGACTGATAGGATCCCTTTAATGTATTGTTTGTCAACTAAACTCACGGATAGTATGGTATCTCAGGACTCTTTGGATCACTGAATTCAATCACAAACACCCATGATAATTAGTTTGCAAGGTGAGCCCAAATAAAAGAAACCTACTTAAGAAGGATGTTCCACATTATTAAGTAGGTCACAGGTTTCAAGCAATATGGGAAAGAAAAAGGATATCTCTGCAGAACAAAATCATCAAATAGTGTACTGTCTTTGACTAGGTATGAAAACATTAGACATTTTCAGAAAACTTAAGCATGATCATTGTACTGTAGATACATTTGTGGCTGATTCAGAGCACAGACAGGTGTCAGGACCTGAGTTGTTTTATAAAATTGTTGTGTATTTTCTGGTGGCGTTTGTCTGGGGATTTCAGCCTGTGTCCTGTGACTCTCTGGTTATTCTCTTTGCCACTGAGCTGCTGGTTGCTTATCTGCCTCAGTGTATACTTGAGCTGGCTGTGTGTCTCAGTAGATGCGAGCTTCAGGTGTTTGACATTGTCATCAACCTATCAATTCTTTCCGGGGTCTGTAAAAGGCTGACTGCTGGCTTCAGTCCTCACTGGTTTTTGTTGTTACCAACTAGGATTCTTGGTCCAGTTTAATAGGAGAGTTAAGTGGGAGTTGCACAGTCTCATGAGCTGAATTGGAAGTGTTGTGAGTTTTGTTCTGTGTGAGAGTCTGTTTTACCCTCAACATTCCTACTCACCCCCTGTCCTGCATTTCTGGTTGTCTGTCACTCTTTTGGTATTAGTGAGCTTTTCTTTAGGGTTTCAGGTTTGTTTTGCCCCGTCCTGTTATACAATTTCCTAACTACTCCACTTTTCCTCTCCTCAATTCCTGTTGTGTGTTTATGGTTGTTCTGCGCCTGTTAGTTCTACAGCACATCGCATCCTAGTTGTTACTGTTTGCAGTTGCACCTATTCTTTTGTTAGGGGTGACCGCTTCTAGTATCCCAGTCTTTAGACTCTTTCAGCTCTCATCCCACCTGTCTGTTAGGTCTTTGCGTTTAGAAAGCCAGTAGTTGTCGGGGCCAAGCTTAAATTGGGTACAGCTGACCAACACCCTCAGGCAGGGCCTAGTCAGCCCTGTCGTAGTGCCAGGGACAGCTTTCCTACCCCATTTCCATAGAAGTGCAAGCAGCATTCAGTATCACGGTTGCTCAGGTTCGTGCAGATAAAGGCATAATGAGCTAGGTTTCTGCCAGACAATTTCATTAGATTAAGATGCTGTTCCTGCTGTCCTTGATGAGGAACCCCTACATATATTTGAAAGTGTACCAAGTGTAAGATGCCCTGTAGGAACCTTAACTGAACTGCAGAATTGTATATACTCCAAATAGGTTTGGAGCCCATATATCCTGCACCTTAGTACCACAAGTTAAACACTGCCCCAGTTTTGTTTCAGTTGAACTTTTGGACACCGTTCCTGTTCCATCCCCTACTAAAGTGGCAGTTATTGGGACACTTACCCCAATTATTAAATCTGTTGTGCCCCCTGAAAAAGCAAGAGCTAACCTGTTTTTGAGCCATTGCCCATTTTATTCTTTTCACTTGGCACTGCAATTGGATGCTACCTACTGTTTCCTAGATGTAGGCACAATGGCTCATGGACTAATGCCTACATGTATATATGTGCTTTATTATAGTGATAGGTATAAGTTAGTTTAATATCTATAGCTTTTATGAGCGAATATGTATTTTTTTCCCTAGATCTTACATTCCAAACCTTAGCCTTAAAGAGGAAGTTGTAATGTCCCACTGATAATACTAAGAAAAGTTTATATTTAATTTCGAAGTTAAAAGGGTTTTCTCATAGCAAACCCCCCCCCCCCAAAAAAAAAAACAAAAAAAAAACAACCATTCATTCTGTAATTGCAAAATATGAAAAAGTTAGGACTTAACATGTGACAACAGTTAAAACAAAAAAGGAACCACATCCTTAAGTGTCAAACTATTCCACATCCTCAGGATAGGTTTACACAGAGTTTTTCTTGTTGAAGAACTGAATGTGGTTTTTAATTGCAATAATGCCTAGCACATGTTACTATACATATCAGCTGTACGATAACAGCAAATAATTAACCCCTAGGCAACCAGTGCCGCAATAGTATGGCATGAACTCCTAGGTCTAAAAGCACACCACCGTACTATTATGGCAAATGCTCTCCACCCACTCAGTGTATAAGTTTCCAGAGTGGATGTTAGCTGTAAATAACAGCTAACACCCTGCTCCAAGACTAACAGTAAGAGCATCATCTGAAACATAATTTCATCTGAAACAGAATTTAACCTACATGGTGAACGTTGTAATAAAAAAAAAAAAAAAACCTAAAGATTTGATATGTTACCTCTCAAAATATGCTATAAAAAGTGATCAAAAACTTATTTGTAGCCCAAAACAGTACCAATAAAAAGCAGAGCTCGCTTGGCAAAAAACTATATTTCTGAAGGAATTTATCCAGGGATACAGTGAACATTTTTAGCCCTAATTGTTGCATTAATTCATTTTCTAGACATGAATGTGCACCTGATTATGAAAATATAAAAAGCTAATTTTCCCAAGAAAATTGCAATTTCCACTTTTCATTATCAGGTGCACATTCATTTCTGAAAATTAAATTAAAGGGGCTCTATCAGCAAAATCATGCTGATAGAGCCCCACATATGCATGAATAGCCTTTAAAAAGGCTATTCAGGCACCGCTAATGTTATATTAGACTACCCCCAGTTTTAAAATAATACTCTAGAAAAGAATGTGATCTACTTACACATCGTGCACGCTGGGCGGGCATTCAGGGTCTGCCGTCATCTTCATCCACGCCTCCTCTTCCTCCGATGTCCTCGGGTCCCGTCCTCCTCTGGCGCTCGCGGACTGACATTGATTTAAAAAAATGGCCTGGTCGCATGCGCAGTAGCCGTAGTAGAAGCCGCATGTTACTGCGCATGCGCCCAGGCCATTTTTTTTTTATCAATGTCAGTTCGCGAGAGCCGGAGGAGGACGGGACCCAAGGACATCGGAGGAAGAAGAGGCGTGGATGAAGATGACGGCAGACCCTGAATGCCCGCCCAGCGTGCACGATGCGTAAGTAGATCACATTCTTTTTTAGGGTATTATTTTAAAACTGGGGGGTAGTTTAATATAACTTTAGCGGTGCCTGAATAGCCTTTTTAAAGGCTATGCACGCATATGTGGGGCTCTATCAGCATGATTTTGCTGATAGAGCCCCTTTAACGCAACATTCAAGGGTTAAAAATGCTCACTACACCACTTGATGCATTCCTTGGGGGGTGTAGTTACCAATATGGTAAAATGACATGTGTAATTTCCAAATTCCACTTTTACTGACAATGCAGTGGCTCTGCAAAAGTGGCATGATGTCCAAAAACCAATCTGTGCTGCAAAAACCAAAATAGCGCTTCTTCCTTTCTCTGCCCAGCATGTGGGTATAAATTGCTGTTGGGGCACATAGCACAATGCAGATGTGAAGAAGCACTATATGCTTTTGGAGAGCAGATTTAGATTGTTGGTTTTATTGACCCTAAAACTGCCCCTACAAGAAGGAGTCACTTCTTGGGGAATTCCAATTTACTTGCACCTACAGGACTCTACAAAAACAACATGGCATCCAGAAAGTCCATGTAAGGCTAAGGCCCCATGCGACAATACACACATAAAATGCTGTGGGAACAGCCGCGGCAGGACACATCGCAGTTCTTTCCACAGCGCTCTGAACAAAAAGTTCACAGAGTTTTCCTACGTGGACTTTCTGTCACCATTATATCTACAGGAAAGCTGCTGGTATTTACGTAGATATAATTCACATGCTGCGATTTCCAAAACCGTGCTGGTTTTGGGAATCGCAGCGTGTCTGCACTGCATTTTTTTCCACAAAGTGGGCATGGGAGTCGCATGAATCCCATCCACTTTGCAAGTACTGTAAAATGCCGCGGGAAAAATTGCAGCGTTTTCGGACCGTGGGGCCCCAGCCTAAAGCCCCACATTGAGGAAAAGCTTTTGAGCCGAAACCAAGAACAGATTTAACAGAAAGGAGACGTTTAAGGGATTCCTATATGTGAGGCCTTAGCCTTAATCTATACTCCAAAAGCTAAAAAAAAGTGCAGTGCTCCTTCCCTTCTGAGCCCTGCTATCTGCCCATACAGCAGTTTACACTCACATATACAACTTTTTTGTACCTAGGATAACCCTTTTAATAGTTTTAGGATTGTATTTCTCTGACACAAATTAGGCACAATATTTTGGGCACTAGAATTTCAATTTTCACTTTACACATTCATTTTTTAGGGAAAAATACCCCATGAGAAATCCTATAAAGGATGTACTTTCTAAAATATTGTCTCTTTATAGAGGTTTCTATTGATTTTGGTAGCACAATCTGCCCTCCAAAAGTCAAATAGTGCTCTTTCCATCCTGAGCCACAAGATATACCCATACAGCAGTTTACAACCACTTATGGGGTATTGCCAGGTTCAGGAGAAATTGTCTAATGAATTGTAGGGTGCTTTTTCTCCTCTTATGAAAATGGAAAATTTGGGGCTAAACTGTCAGTTTATTGGAAGAAAGTAGTTTTTCATTTTCAAGCTGAAATATTAGTAAAATCTGTGAAACAGCTGTGGGGTCACAACATGCACTATACCCCTTGATAAATTCTATGAGGGGTGCAGTTTCCATAATGCAGTTACTTCTTGGGGGTTTCCATTGTATTGGTAATCTAGGAGCTCTATCCCTAGAGTGAAATGCTTAAAGAATTGATAAACTTCCCAAATGCTGTTTTAAAATATTTGAGGGGTGCAGTTTTGAAAATGGGTAAGGGGGTTTCTAATATGAAGGCCTTTAAAATTTCTTTCAGTGATTTCTTTCAACTGCAGTGGTCCCTAACAAGTTTGGGAAATTTTCTTGTAAATCCTACTTGTTAGCCTTCTAACGTTCAAAATAAATTGAAGAACGATTAAAAAGTGATGCCAATATATAGCAGAGATATGGTAGATAATATTTATTAATGAATTTGTGTCATTTGGCTGTCTGTAAATTTGAAAATAGATACACCAAGCCTGTCTAATGTACAAGATTGGACAGACGGTCCCAAATTGAATAGATACTCCTAATGGGTTTTTAAATCACATTTGTGTGGTTTTTTTCACCTTCACTTTTTGTATTTTGTTTTTTGGATTACCCTGTTTATTTGATTTTAAGATGTTATATTAAAAGCTAAATTTTAAAGGATCCCTCAGGAGTGCGGACCTATTTTCTACTAAGTTTCCATTGGATTTTTACTTCATGAGTCCGGAGGAGTTTGGCTGTGCACCCTTTTTTTTATTTGTTGCATCCCAAATTGAATGTAGCAACAGGCATATGTAGCAGCAGTTCTTCATACAGCCCAGACTGGGAAGTGAAATAGTGAAAAATGACCAATAGGACCTCCTTATGATAAGGGTGGATCCAAAGAAGAACCGCGCTTGACCTGATATGTTCAATAACAAATCTTTATTGGAAGTTTTTGAATACGGATTTCCAACAAAGAGTTGTTAAGGAGGTCCTATCTGTCTGAAAAGCAGAGCATTTCACATTTTGAAAATTGCAAATTTTTGAAAATTTCCAGATAATTTCCTTTTTTTTTTAAATATAAATAAATACAAAAATATTGATTAATGTTTACCACTAACATGAAGTACGTGTTGTAATGTCTTCAAGAAGTATGAGGAGTCAGGGATGAAATCCAACAGCAACTTAGTTTATTTGCATCTCCACACATAGATCTGCAACTTCTCCAGAGCCATGTGCAAGCAACCCCGTCCTCCTCCTGCCTCCTGTTCCCATGAGTCTTCTCGTAAAGAGACAGGACTGCTTGCTATATATTACATCACCCCCTCCTCATACTTCTTGAAAACATTACAAATGGCAACGAGCCATGTGCAAACAACTCCCGTCCTCTTCCTGCTTCCTGTTCCTATGAGTCTCTGCTCTTAAAGAGACAGGACTGCTTGCTATATATTACAGGTGTCATGAAAAAACATTCTCAATTACACTTGTGTAAGTTAGGGCTCGTTCACACGGGACAAGAGGGGGTGGATTCTGATGCCAAATCCACGTCAGAATCCACCCCCCTCACAATGGAGGTCTATGTAGACCGCTAGCTTGCTTTTTTCCTGCTCACAGAAAAAAGAAGTGAGCTGCCCTTTCTTCAGGTGGACTCTGCGGCTGATTCAGCCCCGGTGTCCGCCTCGCGGCAGCACCCTCCAGACTAGGCCCATTCATTTGGGCCTACTCTGGAGCGGGGAAGCAGTGACTGTTGGAAGCCACGACAGTTGTGGCCAGCGCATTTTGGTCCTATTCTGACGCGGCTTCCTGTGTCACAATCAGGACCAAAATACGCATGCCACGTGTGAAAAGCATCTTAAAACCATATAAAGTGTAAAAATGAGGCCTGGTCCTTAAGGTACTTTTAGTGGTTTATGGCCATTGCCATACAGGCGACATGTATAGTAACGTGCTATGCAGTACTAAACCGAATGCAATTCTTTAGCAAAAACGCATTGTATACTCAGCTTTAAAGTGGACCTTTCACCACCTACAAGTCCAGCTTGTTTACATCATTTAATAGGTGTTGCTTCACTTATTTTGGGACAGTTAGAATTTTTTCTGTAGCCCCTCGGCTCCCAAGCATTCAATGCTGTTTATTCTGGTGTCTCATATTATATTTAGTCTCTATACTGTTAGAAGGGCGGTGTCAGGTAGGAGCAGACAAGGGGGGGTGATTCTGAGCTCTGACACTTGCTGCTTCTGATTGGAGCTCTGAATCATTCCCCCTACCTGACACCGCCCTTTTGACATTACAGAGAAGAAATAGCACATCAGGGATCAAAACTAACTGCGCTTGTTTCTCAGGAATGATGGGGGCTAAAGAAAAAATTCCCCCTGTAATGAAACCTCTTAATATATGCTAAGAACTTGAACAGGTGGGGAAATGTTCTCTTTAAGTGACTAAGATTCTAATTTGACTTGAAACCAATGCATCACAATATCACAACATGCTATGGCTGGGTTTACCCATGGCTTTTTACATAGTTACATAGTAGATGAGGTTGGATAAAGACATCAGTCCATCAAGTCCAACCTATAACCCTACAATCCCCCTACAGTGTTGATCCAGGGGAAGGCAAAAAACCCCAAGAGGCTCGTGCCAATTGCCCCAATTCAGGGGAAAAATTCCTTCCCGACTCCAATCTGGCAGTCAGTATAAAACCCTGGATCAACGTGTCCTTAAAATCTAGAGACCATAACCCATTATATTTTTCTCTTCAAGAAAGACATCCAGGCCCTCTTTGAACTTGTTTAATGAATCCGCCATCACCACTTCCTGGGGCAGAGAGTTCCAGAGCCTCGCTGTTCTTACTGTGAAGAATCCCCTTCTATGTTTCTGGTGAAACCTTCTTTCCTCCAGATGTAGAGGATGTCCCCTTGTCACTGTCACCGTCCTAGGAGTAGAAATATCCTTAGAAAGTTCTTTGTATTGTCCCTTCATGTATTTGTACATTGTTATTAGATCTCTCCGGCACGGTTTTGGAAATCGCAGCATGTCAATTATACCTATGGAAATGCCAGCGGTTTCTCCATAGGTATAATTGTAACAGAAAGTCCACACAGGAAAGCTCTGCAAACTTTCTGTCTAAAGTCTAAAGCGCTTTATTGCTGCGGAACGTCCCGTGGGGCCTTAGCCGAAAAGTTTTTTTTCTTCCGCCCCCACTGGCTGGTCACACATAGACACATATAGAATAGTTAGCATATCACTTTGTGGAAAGCTGCGATAAAACAATATTGTGTATAGTTTTGTTTAGAAAAACTGTTTAACCTGTCAAACACATATCTGGACACATATGTTGTAACCAAGGGGACATGTACTGTAAGGGAGAACACACCTGTATATGCTATCACTGTATACAACACACTTTCACAAATGAATGTAGAATTTTATTTATTTAAATATTAAGGGAAAGTGAAGAACAAAATATCCTCTTTACTGAACCCCAGAAGACTCATTAGCAAGTTATAAAATATAGAAGACCTATATATATATATATATATATATATATATATATATATATATATATATATATAAAATCATATGTATAATATGTTTACTTGTGTTGGCCGAATGACATAGTTATGTGCCCGGTCACTTCTATTTATGTGACTTGGCTTGCACCTGACTAGACTGCTAAACGCTTTGTAACATCATTACTTCTTAATCCAAATGGCAACTGGTTGCGGATAAAGTAACTTCCGTTGTGGCTTATGCAGTGTCGATGTTGTCAATTTCTTACACAAATTTTATATAGTTAGTAGAGATGAGCGAACACTAAAATGTTCGAGGTTCGAAATTCGATTCGAACAGCCGCTCAATGTTCGTGTGTTCGAACGGGTTTCGAACCCCATTATAGTCTATGGGGAACAGATACTCGTTAAGGGGGAAACCCAAATCCGTGTCTGGAGGGTCACCAAGTCCACTATGACACCCCAGGAAATGATGCCAACACCTCTGGAATGACACTGGGACAGCAGGGGAAGCATGTCTGGGGGCATCTAACACACCAAAGACCCTCTATTACCCCAACATCACAGCCTAACAACTACACACTTTACACACTCAATACCACCTCTCTGACAGTAGGAAAACACCTTGAAACATGTGTATTTGGCACTTGCAGTGAGGAGAGCTTGTCACCAGCAGTGAATTTGGCCCTTGTAGTAAGTTGAGGTTGGCACCAACATTTGTTTTGAAAATCAGGGTGGATTGAGCCTCTAACCAGCAGAGTTTGGGCAAATTCATGGTGGAGGGAGCCTCTAAAAACCCCAGTTTGGACCAATTCATGGTGGAGGGAGACTCTAAAAACCACAGTTTGGACCAATTCATGGTGGAGGGAGCCTCTAAAAACCCCAGTTTGGACCAATTCATGGTGGAGGGAGCCTCTAACCAGCCCAGTTTGGGCAAATTCATGGTGGAGGGAGCCTCTAACCAGCCCAGTTTGGACCAATTAATGGTGGAGGGAGCCTCTAACCAGCCCAGTTTGGACCAATTAATGGTGGAGGGAGCCTCTAACCACCCCAGTTTGGACCAATTCATGGTGGAGGGAGCCTCTAACCAGCCCAGTTTGGACCAATTCATGGTGGAGGGAGCCTCTAAAAAACCCAGTTTGGACCAATTCATGGTGGAGGGAGCCTCTAAACAGCCCAGTTTGGGCAAATTCATGGTGGAGGGAGCCTCTAACCACCCCAGTTTGGACCAATTCATGGTGGAGGGAGCCTCTAAACAGCCAAGTTTGGACCAATTCATGGTGAAGGGAGCCTCTAAAAACCCGTTTGGACCAATTCATGGTGGAGGGAGCCTCTAACCAGCCCAGTTTGGGCAAATTCATGGTGGAGGGAGCCTCTAAACAGCCCAGTTTGGGCAAATTCATGGTGGAGGGAGCCTCTAACCAGCCCAGTTTGGACCAATTCATGGTGGAGGGAGCCTCTAACCAGCCCAGTTTGGGCAAATTCATGGTGGAGGGAGCCTCTAAACAGCCCAGTTTGGGCAAATTCATGGTGGAGGGAGCCTCTAACCAGCCCAGTTTGGACCAATTCATGGTGGAGGGAGCCTCTAACCAGCCCAGTTTGGACCAATTCATGGTGGAGGGAGCCTCTAAAAAACCCAGTTTGGACCAATTCATGGTGGAGGGAGCCTCTAAACAGCCCAGTTTGGGCAAATTCATGGTGGAGGGAGCCTCTAACCACCCCAGTTTGGACCAATTCATGGTGGAGGGAGCCTCTAAACAGCCAAGTTTGGACCAATTCATGGTGAAGGGAGCCTCTAAAAACCCGTTTGGACCAATTCATGGTGGAGGGAGCCTCTAACCAGCCCAGTTTGGGCAAATTCATGGTGGAGGGAGCCTCTAAACAGCCCAGTTTGGGCAAATTCATGGTGGAGGGAGCCTCTAACCAGCCCAGTTTGGACCAATTCATGGTGGAGGGAGCCTCTAACCAGCCCAGTTTGGGCAAATTCATGGTGGAGGGAGCCTCTAAACAGCCCAGTTTGGGCAAATTCATGGTGGAGGGAGCCTCTAACCAGCCCAGTTTGGACCAATTAATGGTGGAGGGAGCCTCTAAACAGCCAAGTTTTGGGAAATTCATGGTGGAGGGAGCCTCTAACCAGCCCAGTTTGGACCAATTAATGGTGGAGGGAGCCTCTAACCACCCCAGTTTGGACCAATTCATGGTGGAGGGAGCCTCTAAACAGCCAAGTTTGGACCAATTCATGGTGGAGGGAGCCTCTAAAAACCCCAGTTTGGACCAATTCATGGTGGAGGGAGCCTCTAACCAGCCCAGTTTGGGCAAATTCATGGTGGAGGGAGCCTCTAAACAGCCCAGTTTGGGCAAATTCATGGTGGAGGGAGCCTCTAACCAGCCCAGTTTGGACCAATTAATGGTGGAGGGAGCCTCTAAACAGCCAAGTTTTGGGAAATTCATGGTGGAGGGAGCCTCTAACCAGCCCAGTTTGGACCAATTCATGGTGGAGGGAGCCTCTAACCAGCCCAGTTTGGACCAATTCATGGTGGAGGGAGCCTCTAAACAGCCCAGTTTGGGCAAATTCATGGTGGAGGGAGCCTCTAACCAGCCCAGTTTGGACCAATTAATGGTGGAGGGAGCCTCTAAACAGCCAAGTTTTGGGAAATTCATGGTGGAGGGAGCCTCTAACCAGCCCAGTTTGGACCAATTCATGGTGGAGGGAGCCTCTAACCAGCCCAGTTTGGACCAATTCATGGTGGAGGGAGCCTCTAACCAGCCCAGTTTGGACCAATTCATGGTGGAGGGAGCCTCTAAAAAACCCAGTTTGGACCAATTCATGGTGGAGGGAGCCTCTAAACAGCCCAGTTTGGGCAAATTCATGGTGGAGGGAGCCTCTAACCACCCCAGTTTGGACCAATTCATGGTGGAGGGAGCCTCTAAACAGCCAAGTTTGGACCAATTCATGGTGAAGGGAGCCTCTAAAAACCCGTTTGGACCAATTCATGGTGGAGGGAGCCTCTAACCAGCCCAGTTTGGGCAAATTCATGGTGGAGGGAGCCTCTAAACAGCCCAGTTTGGGCAAATTCATGGTGGAGGGAGCCTCTAAACAGCCCAGTTTGGACCAATTCATGGTGGAGGGAGCCTCTAAAAACCCCAGTTTGGACCAATTCATGGTGGAGGGAGCCTCTAACCAGCCCAGTTTGGGCAAATTCATGGTGGAGGGAGCCTCTAAACAGCCCATTTTGGGCAAATTCATGGTGGAGGGAGCCTCTAACCAGCCCAGTTTGGACCAATTAATGGTGGAGGGAGCCTCTAAACAGCCAAGTTTTGGGAAATTCATGGTGGAGGGAGCCTCTAACCAGCCCAGTTTGGACCAATTCATGGTGGAGGGAGCCTCTAACCAGCCCAGTTTGGACCAATTCATGGTGGAGGGAGCCTCTAACCAGCCCAGTTTGGACCAATTCATGGTGGAGGGAGCCTCTAACCAGCCCAGTTTGGACCAATTCATGGTGGAGGGAGCCTCTAAAAAACCCAGTTTGGACCAATTCATGGTGGAGGGAGCCTCTAAACAGCCCAGTTTGGGCAAATTCATGGTGGAGGGAGCCTCTAACCACCCCAGTTTGGACCAATTCATGGTGGAGGGAGCCTCTAAACAGCCAAGTTTGGACCAATTCATGGTGAAGGGAGCCTCTAAAAACCCGTTTGGACCAATTCATGGTGGAGGGAGCCTCTAACCAGCCCAGTTTGGGCAAATTCATGGTGGAGGGAGCCTCTAAACAGCCCAGTTTGGGCAAATTCATGGTGGAGGGAGCCTCTAACCAGCCCAGTTTGGACCAATTAATGGTGGAGGGAGCCTCTAACCTGCCCAGTTTGGACCAATTAATGGTGGAGGGAGCCTCTAACCACCCCAGTTTGGACCAATTCATGGTGGAGGGAGCCTCTAACCAGCCCAGTTTGGACCAATTCATGGTGGAGGGAGCCTCTAAACAGCCAAGTTTGGACCAATTCATGGTGAAGGGAGCCTCTAAAAACCCGTTTGGACCAATTCATGGTGGAGGGAGCCTCTAACCAGCCCAGTTTGGGCAAATTCATGGTGGAGGGAGCCTCTAAACAGCCCAGTTTGGGCAAATTCATGGTGGAGGGAGCCTCTAAACAGCCAAGTTTGGACCAATTCATGGTGAAGGGAGCCTCTAAAAACCCGTTTGGACCAATTCATGGTGGAGGGAGCCTCTAACCAGCCCAGTTTGGGCAAATTCATGGTGGAGGGAGCCTCTAAACAGCCCAGTTTGGGCAAATTCATGGTGGAGGGAGCCTCTAACCAGCCCAGTTTGGACCAATTCATGGTGGAGGGAGCCTCTAACCAGCCCAGTTTGGGCAAATTCATGGTGGAGGGAGCCTCTAAACAGCCCAGTTTGGGCAAATTCATGGTGGAGGGAGCCTCTAACCAGCCCAGTTTGGACCAATTAATGGTGGAGGGAGCCTCTAAACAGCCAAGTTTTGGGAAATTCATGGTGGAGGGAGCCTCTAACCAGCCCAGTTTGGACCAATTAATGGTGGAGGGAGCCTCTAACCACCCCAGTTTGGACCAATTCATGGTGGAGGGAGCCTCTAAACAGCCAAGTTTGGACCAATTCATGGTGGAGGGAGCCTCTAAAAACCCCAGTTTGGACCAATTCATGGTGGAGGGAGGCTCTAACCAGCCCAGTTTGGGCAAATTCATGGTGGAGGGAGCCTCTAAACAGCCCAGTTTGGGCAAATTCATGGTGGAGGGAGCCTCTAACCAGCCCAGTTTGGACCAATTAATGGTGGAGGGAGCCTCTAAACAGCCAAGTTTTGGGAAATTCATGGTGGAGGGAGCCTCTAACCAGCCCAGTTTGGACCAATTCATGGTGGAGGGAGCCTCTAACCAGCCCAGTTTGGACCAATTCATGGTGGAGGGAGCCTCTAAACAGCCCAGTTTGGGCAAATTCATGGTGGAGGGAGCCTCTAACCAGCCCAGTTTGGACCAATTAATGGTGGAGGGAGCCTCTAAACAGCCAAGTTTTGGGAAATTCATGGTGGAGGGAGCCTCTAACCAGCCCAGTTTGGACCAATTCATGGTGGAGGGAGCCTCTAACCAGCCCAGTTTGGACCAATTCATGGTGGAGGGAGCCTCTAACCAGCCCAGTTTGGACCAATTCATGGTGGAGGGAGCCTCTAAAAAACCCAGTTTGGACCAATTCATGGTGGAGGGAGCCTCTAAACAGCCCAGTTTGGGCAAATTCATGGTGGAGGGAGCCTCTAACCACCCCAGTTTGGACCAATTCATGGTGGAGGGAGCCTCTAAACAGCCAAGTTTGGACCAATTCATGGTGAAGGGAGCCTCTAAAAACCCGTTTGGACCAATTCATGGTGGAGGGAGCCTCTAACCAGCCCAGTTTGGGCAAATTCATGGTGGAGGGAGCCTCTAAACAGCCCAGTTTGGGCAAATTCATGGTGGAGGGAGCCTCTAAACAGCCCAGTTTGGACCAATTCATGGTGGAGGGAGCCTCTAAAAACCCCAGTTTGGACCAATTCATGGTGGAGGGAGCCTCTAACCAGCCCAGTTTGGGCAAATTCATGGTGGAGGGAGCCTCTAAACAGCCCAGTTTGGGCAAATTCATGGTGGAGGGAGCCTCTAACCAGCCCAGTTTGGACCAATTAATGGTGGAGGGAGCCTCTAAACAGCCAAGTTTTGGGAAATTCATGGTGGAGGGAGCCTCTAACCAGCCCAGTTTGGACCAATTCATGGTGGAGGGAGCCTCTAACCAGCCCAGTTTGGACCAATTCATGGTGGAGGGAGCCTCTAACCAGCCCAGTTTGGACCAATTCATGGTGGAGGGAGCCTCTAACCAGCCCAGTTTGGACCAATTCATGGTGGAGGGAGCCTCTAAAAAACCCAGTTTGGACCAATTCATGGTGGAGGGAGCCTCTAAACAGCCCAGTTTGGGCAAATTCATGGTGGAGGGAGCCTCTAACCACCCCATTTTGGACCAATTCATGGTGGAGGGAGCCTCTAAACAGCCAAGTTTGGACCAATTCATGGTGAAGGGAGCCTCTAAAAACCCGTTTGGACCAATTCATGGTGGAGGGAGCCTCTAACCAGCCCAGTTTGGGCAAATTCATGGTGGAGGGAGCCTCTAAACAGCCCAGTTTGGGCAAATTCATGGTGGAGGGAGCCTCTAACCAGCCCAGTTTGGACCAATTAATGGTGGAGGGAGCCTCTAACCTGCCCAGTTTGGACCAATTAATGGTGGAGGGAGCCTCTAACCACCCCAGTTTGGACCAATTCATGGTGGAGGGAGCCTCTAACCAGCCCAGTTTGGACCAATTCATGGTGGAGGGAGCCTCTAAACAGCCAAGTTTGGACCAATTCATGGTGAAGGGAGCCTCTAAAAACCCGTTTGGACCAATTCATGGTGGAGGGAGCCTCTAACCAGCCCAGTTTGGGCAAATTCATGGTGGAGGGAGCCTCTAAACAGCCCAGTTTGGGCAAATTCATGGTGGAGGGAGCCTCTAAACAGCCCAGTTTGGACCAATTCATGGTGGAGGGAGCCTCTAAAAACCCCAGTTTGGACCAATTCATGGTGGAGGGAGCCTCTAACCAGCCCAGTTTGGGCAAATTCATGGTGGAGGGAGCCTTTAAACAGCCCAGTTTGGGCAAATTCATGGTGGAGGGAGCCTCTAACCAGCCCAGTTTGGACCAATTAATGGTGGAGGGAGCCTCTAAACAGCCAAGTTTTGGGAAATTAATGGTGGAGGGAGCCTCTAACCAGCCCAGTTTGGACCAATTCATGGTGGAGGGAGCCTCTAACCAGCCCAGTTTGGACCAATTCATGGTGGAGGGAGCCTCTAACCAGCCCAGTTTGGACCAATTCATGGTGGAGGGAGCCTCTAACCAGCCCAGTTTGGACCAATTCATGGTGGAGGGAGCCTCTAAAAAACCCAGTTTGGACCAATTCATGGTGGAGGGAGCCTCTAAACAGCCCAGTTTGGGCAAATTCATGGTGGAGGGAGCCTCTAACCACCCCAGTTTGGACCAATTCATGGTGGAGGGAGCCTCTAAACAGCCCAGTTTGGGCAAATTCATGGTGGAGGGAGCCTCTAACCAGCCCAGTTTGGACCAATTAATGGTGGAGGGAGCCTCTAAACAGCCAAGTTTTGGGAAATTCATGGTGGAGGGAGCCTCTAACCAGCCCAGTTTGGACCAATTAATGGTGGAGGGAGCCTCTAACCACCCCAGTTTGGACCAATTCATGGTGGAGGGAGCCTCTAAACAGCCAAGTTTGGACCAATTCATGGTGGAGGGAGCCTCTAAAAACCCCAGTTTGGACCAATTCATGGTGGAGGGAGCCTCTAACCAGCCCAGTTTGGGCAAATTCATGGTGAAGGGAGCCTCTAAACAGCCCAGTTTGGGCAAATTCATGGTGGAGGGAGCCTCTAACCAGCCCAGTTTGGACCAATTAATGGTGGAGGGAGCCTCTAAACAGCCAAGTTTTGGGAAATTCATGGTGGAGGGAGCCTCTAACCAGCCCAGTTTGGACCAATTCATGGTGGAGGGAGCCTCTAACCAGCCCAGTTTGGACCAATTCATGGTGGAGGGAGCCTCTAAACAGCCCAGTTTGGGCAAATTCATGGTGGAGGGAGCCTCTAACCAGCCCAGTTTGGACCAATTAATGGTGGAGGGAGCCTCTAAGCAGCCAAGTTTTGGGAAATTCATGGTGGAGGGAGCCTCTAACCAGCCCAGTTTGGACCAATTCATGGTGGAGGGAGCCTCTAACCAGCCCAGTTTGGACCAATTCATGGTGGAGGGAGCCTCTAACCAGCCCAGTTTGGACCAATTCATGGTGGAGGGAGCCTCTAACCAGCCCAGTTTGGACCAATTCATGGTGGAGGGAGCCTCTAAAAAACCCAGTTTGGACCAATTCATGGTGGAGGGAGCCTCTAAACAGCCCAGTTTGGGCAAATTCATGGTGGAGGGAGCCTCTAACCACCCCAGTTTGGACCAATTCATGGTGGAGGGAGCCTCTAAACAGCCAAGTTTGGACCAATTCATGGTGAAGGGAGCCTCTAAAAACCCGTTTGGACCAATTCATGGTGGAGGGAGCCTCTAACCAGCCCAGTTTGGGCAAATTCATGGTGGAGGGAGCCTCTAAACAGCCCAGTTTGGACCAATTCATGGTGGAGGGAGCCTCTAAAAACCCCAGTTTGGACCAATTCATGGTGGAGGGAGCCTCTAACCAGCCCAGTTTGGGCAAATTCATGGTGGAGGGAGCCTCTAAACAGCCCAGTTTGGGCAAATTCATGGTGGAGGGAGCCTCTAACCAGCCCAGTTTGGACCAATTAATGGTGGAGGGAGCCTCTAAACAGCCAAGTTTTGGGAAATTCATGGTGGAGGGAGCCTCTAACCAGCCCAGTTTGGACCAATTCATGGTGGAGGGAGCCTCTAACCAGCCCAGTTTGGACCAATTCATGGTGGAGGGAGCCTCTAACCAGCCCAGTTTGGACCAATTCATGGTGGAGGGAGCCTCTAACCAGCCCAGTTTGGACCAATTCATGGTGGAGGGAGCCTCTAAAAAACCCAGTTTGGACCAATTCATGGTGGAGGGAGCCTCTAAACAGCCCAGTTTGGGCAAATTCATGGTGGAGGGAGCCTCTAACCACCCCAGTTTGGACCAATTCATGGTGGAGGGAGCCTCTAAACAGCCAAGTTTGGACCAATTCATGGTGAAGGGAGCCTCTAAAAACCCGTTTGGACCAATTCATGGTGGAGGGAGCCTCTAACCAGCCCAGTTTGGGCAAATTCATGGTGGAGGGAGCCTCTAAACAGCCCAGTTTGGGCAAATTCATGGTGGAGGGAGCCTCTAACCAGCCCAGTTTGGACCAATTAATGGTGGAGGGAGCCTCTAACCTGCCCAGTTTGGACCAATTAATGGTGGAGGGAGCCTCTAACCACCCCAGTTTGGACCAATTCATGGTGGAGGGAGCCTCTAACCAGCCCAGTTTGGACCAATTCATGGTGGAGGGAGCCTCTAAACAGCCAAGTTTGGACCAATTCATGGTGATGGGAGCCTCTAAAAACCCGTTTGGACCAATTCATGGTGGAGGGAGCCTCTAACCAGCCCAGTTTGGGCAAATTCATGGTGGAGGGAGCCTCTAAACAGCCCAGTTTGGGCAAATTCATGGTGGAGGGAGCCTCTAAACAGCCCAGTTTGGACCAATTCATGGTGGAGGGAGCCTCTAAAAACCCCAGTTTGGACCAATTCATGGTGGAGGGAGCCTCTAACCAGCCCAGTTTGGGCAAATTCATGGTGGAGGGAGCCTTTAAACAGCCCAGTTTGGGCAAATTCATGGTGGAGGGAGCCTCTAAACAGCCCAGTTTGGACCAATTAATGGTGGAGGGAGCCTCTAAACAGCCCAGTTTGGGCAAATTCATGGTGGAGGGAGCCTTTAAACAGCCCAGTTTGGACCAATTAATGGTGGAGGGAGCCTCTAAACAGCCAAGTTTTGGGAAATTAATGGTGGAGGGAGCCTCTAACCAGCCCAGTTTGGACCAATTCATGGTGGAGGGAGCCTCTAACCAGCCCAGTTTGGACCAATTCATGGTGGAGGGAGCCTCTAACCAGCCCAGTTTGGACCAATTCATGGTGGAGGGAGCCTCTAACCAGCCCAGTTTGGACCAATTCATGGTGGAGGGAGCCTCTAAAAAACCCAGTTTGGACCAATTCATGGTGGAGGGAGCCTCTAAACAGCCCAGTTTGGGCAAATTCATGGTGGAGGGAGCCTCTAACCACCCCAGTTTGGACCAATTCATGGTGGAGGGAGCCTCTAACCAGCCCAGTTTGGACCAATTCATGGTGGAGGGAGCCTCTAAACAGCCCAGTTTGGGCAAATTCATGGTGGAGGGAGCCTCTAACCAGCCCAGTTTGGACCAATTAATGGTGGAGGGAGCCTCTAAACAGCCAAGTTTTGGGAAATTCATGGTGGAGGGAGCCTCTAACCAGCCCAGTTTGGACCAATTCATGGTGGAGGGAGCCTCTAACCAGCCCAGTTTGGACCAATTCATGGTGGAGGGAGCCTCTAACCAGCCCAGTTTGGACCAATTCATGGTGGAGGGAGCCTCTAAAAAACCCAGTTTGGACCAATTCATGGTGGAGGGAGCCTCTAAACAGCCCAGTTTGGGCAAATTCATGGTGGAGGGAGCCTCTAACCACCCCAGTTTGGACCAATTCATGGTGGAGGGAGCCTCTAAACAGCCAAGTTTGGACCAATTCATGGTGAAGGGAGCCTCTAAAAACCCGTTTGGACCAATTCATGGTGGAGGGAGCCTCTAACCAGCCCAGTTTGGGCAAATTCATGGTGGAGGGAGCCTCTAAACAGCCCAGTTTGGGCAAATTCATGGTGGAGGGAGCCTCTAAACAGCCCAGTTTGGACCAATTCATGGTGGAGGGAGCCTCTAAAAACCCCAGTTTGGACCAATTCATGGTGGAGGGAGCCTCTAACCAGCCCAGTTTGGGCAAATTCATGGTGGAGGGAGCCTCTAAACAGCCCATTTTGGGCAAATTCATGGTGGAGGGAGCCTCTAACCAGCCCAGTTTGGACCAATTAATGGTGGAGGGAGCCTCTAAACAGCCAAGTTTTGGGAAATTCATGGTGGAGGGAGCCTCTAACCAGCCCAGTTTGGACCAATTCATGGTGGAGGGAGCCTCTAACCAGCCCAGTTTGGACCAATTCATGGTGGAGGGAGCCTCTAACCAGCCCAGTTTGGACCAATTCATGGTGGAGGGAGCCTCTAACCAGCCCAGTTTGGACCAATTCATGGTGGAGGGAGCCTCTAAAAAACCCAGTTTGGACCAATTCATGGTGGAGGGAGCCTCTAAACAGCCCAGTTTGGGCAAATTCATGGTGGAGGGAGCCTCTAACCACCCCAGTTTGGACCAATTCATGGTGGAGGGAGCCTCTAAACAGCCAAGTTTGGACCAATTCATGGTGAAGGGAGCCTCTAAAAACCCGTTTGGACCAATTCATGGTGGAGGGAGCCTCTAACCAGCCCAGTTTGGGCAAATTCATGGTGGAGGGAGCCTCTAAACAGCCCAGTTTGGGCAAATTCATGGTGGAGGGAGCCTCTAACCAGCCCAGTTTGGACCAATTAATGGTGGAGGGAGCCTCTAACCTGCCCAGTTTGGACCAATTAATGGTGGAGGGAGCCTCTAACCACCCCAGTTTGGACCAATTCATGGTGGAGGGAGCCTCTAACCAGCCCAGTTTGGACCAATTCATGGTGGAGGGAGCCTCTAAACAGCCAAGTTTGGACCAATTCATGGTGAAGGGAGCCTCTAAAAACCCGTTTGGACCAATTCATGGTGGAGGGAGCCTCTAACCAGCCCAGTTTGGGCAAATTCATGGTGGAGGGAGCCTCTAAACAGCCCAGTTTGGGCAAATTCATGGTGGAGGGAGCCTCTAAACAGCCAAGTTTGGACCAATTCATGGTGAAGGGAGCCTCTAAAAACCCGTTTGGACCAATTCATGGTGGAGGGAGCCTCTAACCAGCCCAGTTTGGGCAAATTCATGGTGGAGGGAGCCTCTAAACAGCCCAGTTTGGGCAAATTCATGGTGGAGGGAGCCTCTAACCAGCCCAGTTTGGACCAATTCATGGTGGAGGAAGCCTCTAACCAGCCCAGTTTGGGCAAATTCATGGTGGAGGGAGCCTCTAAACAGCCCAGTTTGGGCAAATTCATGGTGGAGGGAGCCTCTAACCAGCCCAGTTTGGACCAATTAATGGTGGAGGGAGCCTCTAAACAGCCAAGTTTTGGGAAATTCATGGTGGAGGGAGCCTCTAACCAGCCCAGTTTGGACCAATTAATGGTGGAGGGAGCCTCTAACCACCCCAGTTTGGACCAATTCATGGTGGAGGGAGCCTCTAAACAGCCAAGTTTGGACCAATTCATGGTGGAGGGAGCCTCTAAAAACCCCAGTTTGGACCAATTCATGGTGGAGGGAGGCTCTAACCAGCCCAGTTTGGGCAAATTCATGGTGGAGGGAGCCTCTAAACAGCCCAGTTTGGGCAAATTCATGGTGGAGGGAGCCTCTAACCAGCCCAGTTTGGACCAATTAATGGTGGAGGGAGCCTCTAAACAGCCAAGTTTTGGGAAATTCATGGTGGAGGGAGCCTCTAACCAGCCCAGTTTGGACCAATTCATGGTGGAGGGAGCCTCTAACCAGCCCAGTTTGGACCAATTCATGGTGGAGGGAGCCTCTAAACAGCCCAGTTTGGGCAAATTCATGGTGGAGGGAGCCTCTAACCAGCCCAGTTTGGACCAATTAATGGTGGAGGGAGCCTCTAAACAGCCAAGTTTTGGGAAATTCATGGTGGAGGGAGCCTCTAACCAGCCCAGTTTGGACCAATTCATGGTGGAGGGAGCCTCTAACCAGCCCAGTTTGGACCAATTCATGGTGGAGGGAGCCTCTAACCAGCCCAGTTTGGACCAATTCATGGTGGAGGGAGCCTCTAAAAAACCCAGTTTGGACCAATTCATGGTGGAGGGAGCCTCTAAACAGCCCAGTTTGGGCAAATTCATGGTGGAGGGAGCCTCTAACCACCCCAGTTTGGACCAATTCATGGTGGAGGGAGCCTCTAAACAGCCAAGTTTGGACCAATTCATGGTGAAGGGAGCCTCTAAAAACCCGTTTGGACCAATTCATGGTGGAGGGAGCCTCTAACCAGCCCAGTTTGGGCAAATTCATGGTGGAGGGAGCCTCTAAACAGCCCAGTTTGGGCAAATTCATGGTGGAGGGAGCCTCTAAACAGCCCAGTTTGGACCAATTCATGGTGGAGGGAGCCTCTAAAAACCCCAGTTTGGACCAATTCATGGTGGAGGGAGCCTCTAACCAGCCCAGTTTGGGCAAATTCATGGTGGAGGGAGCCTCTAAACAGCCCAGTTTGGGCAAATTCATGGTGGAGGGAGCCTCTAACCAGCCCAGTTTGGACCAATTAATGGTGGAGGGAGCCTCTAAACAGCCAAGTTTTGGGAAATTCATGGTGGAGGGAGCCTCTAACCAGCCCAGTTTGGACCAATTCATGGTGGAGGGAGCCTCTAACCAGCCCAGTTTGGACCAATTCATGGTGGAGGGAGCCTCTAACCAGCCCAGTTTGGACCAATTCATGGTGGAGGGAGCCTCTAACCAGCCCAGTTTGGACCAATTCATGGTGGAGGGAGCCTCTAAAAAACCCAGTTTGGACCAATTCATGGTGGAGGGAGCCTCTAAACAGCCCAGTTTGGGCAAATTCATGGTGGAGGGAGCCTCTAACCACCCCAGTTTGGACCAATTCATGGTGGAGGGAGCCTCTAAACAGCCAAGTTTGGACCAATTCATGGTGAAGGGAGCCTCTAAAAACCCGTTTGGACCAATTCATGGTGGAGGGAGCCTCTAACCAGCCCAGTTTGGGCAAATTCATGGTGGAGGGAGCCTCTAAACAGCCCAGTTTGGGCAAATTCATGGTGGAGGGAGCCTCTAACCAGCCCAGTTTGGACCAATTAATGGTGGAGGGAGCCTCTAACCTGCCCAGTTTGGACCAATTAATGGTGGAGGGAGCCTCTAACCACCCCAGTTTGGACCAATTCATGGTGGAGGGAGCCTCTAACCAGCCCAGTTTGGACCAATTCATGGTGGAGGGAGCCTCTAAACAGCCAAGTTTGGACCAATTCATGGTGAAGGGAGCCTATAAAAACCCGTTTGGACCAATTCATGGTGGAGGGAGCCTCTAACCAGCCCAGTTTGGGCAAATTCATGGTGGAGGGAGCCTCTAAACAGCCCAGTTTGGGCAAATTCATGGTGGAGGGAGCCTCTAAACAGCCCAGTTTGGACCAATTCATGGTGGAGGGAGCCTCTAAAAACCCCAGTTTGGACCAATTCATGGTGGAGGGAGCCTCTAACCAGCCCAGTTTGGGCAAATTCATGGTGGAGGGAGCCTTTAAACAGCCCAGTTTGGGCAAATTCATGGTGGAGGGAGCCTCTAACCAGCCCAGTTTGGACCAATTAATGGTGGAGGGAGCCTCTAAACAGCCAAGTTTTGGGAAATTAATGGTGGAGGGAGCCTCTAACCAGCCCAGTTTGGACCAATTCATGGTGGAGGGAGCCTCTAACCAGCCCAGTTTGGACCAATTCATGGTGGAGGGAGCCTCTAACCAGCCCAGTTTGGACCAATTCATGGTGGAGGGAGCCTCTAACCAGCCCAGTTTGGACCAATTCATGGTGGAGGGAGCCTCTAAAAAACCCAGTTTGGACCAATTCATGGTGGAGGGAGCCTCTAAACAGCCCAGTTTGGGCAAATTCATGGTGGAGGGAGCCTCTAACCACCCCAGTTTGGACCAATTCATGGTGGAGGGAGCCTCTAAACAGCCCAGTTTGGGCAAATTCATGGTGGAGGGAGCCTCTAACCAGCCCAGTTTGGACCAATTAATGGTGGAGGGAGCCTCTAAACAGCCAAGTTTTGGGAAATTCATGGTGGAGGGAGCCTCTAACCAGCCCAGTTTGGACCAATTAATGGTGGAGGGAGCCTCTAACCACCCCAGTTTGGACCAATTCATGGTGGAGGGAGCCTCTAAACAGCCAAGTTTGGACCAATTCATGGTGGAGGGAGCCTCTAAAAACCCCAGTTTGGACCAATTCATGGTGGAGGGAGCCTCTAACCAGCCCAGTTTGGGCAAATTCATGGTGAAGGGAGCCTCTAAACAGCCCAGTTTGGGCAAATTCATGGTGGAGGGAGCCTCTAACCAGCCCAGTTTGGACCAATTAATGGTGGAGGGAGCCTCTAAACAGCCAAGTTTTGGGAAATTCATGGTGGAGGGAGCCTCTAACCAGCCCAGTTTGGACCAATTCATGGTGGAGGGAGCCTCTAACCAGCCCAGTTTGGACCAATTCATGGTGGAGGGAGCCTCTAAACAGCCCAGTTTGGGCAAATTCATGGTGGAGGGAGCCTCTAACCAGCCCAGTTTGGACCAATTAATGGTGGAGGGAGCCTCTAAGCAGCCAAGTTTTGGGAAATTCATGGTGGAGGGAGCCTCTAACCAGCCCAGTTTGGACCAATTCATGGTGGAGGGAGCCTCTAACCAGCCCAGTTTGGACCAATTCATGGTGGAGGGAGCCTCTAACCAGCCCAGTTTGGACCAATTCATGGTGGAGGGAGCCTCTAACCAGCCCAGTTTGGACCAATTCATGGTGGAGGGAGCCTCTAAAAAACCCAGTTTGGACCAATTCATGGTGGAGGGAGCCTCTAAACAGCCCAGTTTGGGCAAATTCATGGTGGAGGGAGCCTCTAACCACCCCAGTTTGGACCAATTCATGGTGGAGGGAGCCTCTAAACAGCCAAGTTTGGACCAATTCATGGTGAAGGGAGCCTCTAAAAACCCGTTTGGACCAATTCATGGTGGAGGGAGCCTCTAACCAGCCCAGTTTGGGCAAATTCATGGTGGAGGGAGCCTCTAAACAGCCCAGTTTGGGCAAATTCATGGTGGAGGGAGCCTCTAACCAGCCCAGTTTGGACCAATTAATGGTGGAGGGAGCCTCTAACCTGCCCAGTTTGGACCAATTAATGGTGGAGGGAGCCTCTAACCACCCCAGTTTGGACCAATTCATGGTGGAGGGAGCCTCTAACCAGCCCAGTTTGGACCAATTCATGGTGGAGGGAGCCTCTAAACAGCCAAGTTTGGACCAATTCATGGTGAAGGGAGCCTCTAAAAACCCGTTTGGACCAATTCATGGTGGAGGGAGCCTCTAACCAGCCCAGTTTGGGCAAATTCATGGTGGAGGGAGCCTCTAAACAGCCCAGTTTGGGCAAATTCATGGTGGAGGGAGCCTCTAAACAGCCCAGTTTGGACCAATTCATGGTGGAGGGAGCCTCTAAAAACCCCAGTTTGGACCAATTCATGGTGGAGGGAGCCTCTAACCAGCCCAGTTTGGGCAAATTCATGGTGGAGGGAGCCTTTAAACAGCCCAGTTTGGGCAAATTCATGGTGGAGGGAGCCTCTAACCAGCCCAGTTTGGACCAATTAATGGTGGAGGGAGCCTCTAAACAGCCAAGTTTTGGGAAATTAATGGTGGAGGGAGCCTCTAACCAGCCCAGTTTGGACCAATTCATGGTGGAGGGAGCCTCTAACCAGCCCAGTTTGGACCAATTCATGGTGGAGGGAGCCTCTAACCAGCCCAGTTTGGACCAATTCATGGTGGAGGGAGCCTCTAAAAAACCCAGTTTGGACCAATTCATGGTGGAGGGAGCCTCTAAACAGCCCAGTTTGGGCAAATTCATGGTGGAGGGAGCCTCTAACCACCCCAGTTTGGACCAATTCATGGTGGAGGGAGCCTCTAAACAGCCAAGTTTGGACCAATTCATGGTGAAGGGAGCCTCTAAAAACCCGTTTGGACCAATTCATGGTGGAGGGAGCCTCTAACCAGCCCAGTTTGGGCAAATTCATGGTGGAGGGAGCCTCTAAACAGCCCAGTTTGGGCAAATTCATGGTGGAGGGAGCCTCTAACCAGCCCAGTTTGGACCAATTAATGGTGGAGGGAGCCTCTAACCTGCCCAGTTTGGACCAATTAATGGTGGAGGGAGCCTCTAACCACCCCAGTTTGGACCAATTCATGGTGGAGGGAGCCTCTAACCAGCCCAGTTTGGACCAATTCATGGTGGAGGGAGCCTCTAAACAGCCAAGTTTGGACCAATTCATGGTGAAGGGAGCCTCTAAAAACCCGTTTGGACCAATTCATGGTGGAGGGAGCCTCTAACCAGCCCAGTTTGGGCAAATTCATGGTGGAGGGAGCCTCTAAACAGCCCAGTTTGGGCAAATTCATGGTGGAGGGAGCCTCTAAACAGCCCAGTTTGGACCAATTCATGGTGGAGGGAGCCTCTAAAAACCCCAGTTTGGACCAATTCATGGTGGAGGGAGCCTCTAACCAGCCCAGTTTGGGCAAATTCATGGTGGAGGGAGCCTTTAAACAGCCCAGTTTGGGCAAATTCATGGTGGAGGGAGCCTCTAACCAGCCCAGTTTGGACCAATTAATGGTGGAGGGAGCCTCTAAACAGCCAAGTTTTGGGAAATTAATGGTGGAGGGAGCCTCTAACCAGCCCAGTTTGGACCAATTCATGGTGGAGGGAGCCTCTAACCAGCCCAGTTTGGACCAATTCATGGTGGAGGGAGCCTCTAACCAGCCCAGTTTGGACCAATTCATGGTGGAGGGAGCCTCTAAAAAACCCAGTTTGGACCAATTCATGGTGGAGGGAGCCTCTAAACAGCCCAGTTTGGGCAAATTCATGGTGGAGGGAGCCTCTAACCACCCCAGTTTGGACCACTTCATGGTGGAGGGAGCCTCTAAACAGCCAAGTTTGGACCAATTCATGGTGAAGGGAGCCTCTAAAAACCCGTTTGGACCAATTCATGGTGGAGGGAGCCTCTAACCAGCCCAGTTTGGGCAAATTCATGGTGGAGGGAGCCTCTAAACAGCCCAGTTTGGGCAAATTCATGGTGGAGGGAGCCTCTAACCAGCCCAGTTTGGACCAATTAATGGTGGAGGGAGCCTTTAAACAGCCAAGTTTTGGGAAATTCATGGTGGAGGGAGCCTCTAACCAGCCCAGTTTGGACCAATTCATGGTGGAGGGAGCCTCTAAACAGCCCAGTTTGGGCAAATTCATGGTGGAGGGAGCCTCTAAAAAACCCAGTTTGGACCAATTCATGGTGGAGGGAGCCTCTAATTAGCCCAGTTTGGACCAATTAATTGTGGAGGGAGCCTCTAATCAGCCCAGTTTGGACCAATTAATGGTGGAGGGAGCCTCTAACCACCCCAGTTTGGACCAATTCATGGTGGAGGGAGCCTCTAAACAGCCAAGTTTGGACCAATTCATGGTGGAGGGAGCCTCTAAAAACCCCAGTTTGGACCAATTCATGGTGGAGGGAGCCTCTAACCAGCCCAGTTTGGGCAAATTCATGGTGGAGGGAGCCTCTAAACAGCCCAGTTTGGGCAAATTCATGGTGGAGGGAGCCTCTAACCAGCCCAGTTTGGACCAATTAATGGTGGAGGGAGCCTCTAAACAGCCAAGTTTTGGGAAATTCATGGTGGAGGGAGCCTCTAACCAGCCCAGTTTGGACCAATTCATGGTGGAGGGAGCCTCTAACCAGCCCAGTTTGGACCAATTCATGGTGGAGGGAGCCTCTAACCAGCCCAGTTTGGACCAATTCATGGTGGAGGGAGCCTCTAACCAGCCCAGTTTGGACCAATTCATGGTGGAGGGAGCCTCTAAAAAACCCAGTTTGGACCAATTCATGGTGGAGGGAGCCTCTAAACAGCCCAGTTTGGGCAAATTCATGGTGGAGGGAGCCTCTAACCACCCCAGTTTGGACCAATTCATGGTGGAGGGAGCCTCTAAACAGCCAAGTTTGGACCAATTCATGGTGAAGGGAGCCTCTAAAAACCCGTTTGGACCAATTCATGGTGGAGGGAGCCTCTAACCAGCCCAGTTTGGGCAAATTCATGGTGGAGGGAGCCTCTAAACAGCCCAGTTTGGGCAAATTCATGGTGGAGGGAGCCTCTAACCAGCCCAGTTTGGACCAATTAATGGTGGAGGGAGCCTCTAACCAGCCCAGTTTGGACCAATTAATGGTGGAGGGAGCCTCTAACCTGCCCAGTTTGGACCAATTAATGGTGGAGGGAGCCTCTAACCACCCCAGTTTGGACCAATTCATGGTGGAGGGAGCCTCTAACCAGCCCAGTTTGGACCAATTCATGGTGGAGGGAGCCTCTAACCAGCCCAGTTTGGACCAATTCATGGTGGAGGGAGCCTCTAAAAAACCCAGTTTGGACCAATTCATGGTGGAGGGAGCCTCTAAACAGCCCAGTTTGGGCAAATTCATGGTGGAAGGAGCCTCTAACCAGCAGAGTTGTGGGAAAGCAGGGTGGAGGGAGCCTCTAACCAGCAGAGTTGGTGGAAATCAGGGTGGAGGGAGCCTCTAACCAGCAGAGTTGGGGGAAATCATGTTGGAGGGAGCCTAGTATTAGCAGAATTGTGCAACGCTTATGGTGGATGAGTATGAGGATGCGGAGGAATTGGAGAGGTTGAGTACAGACATGGAGTTTCATGTTGGGGTGCTTTACACAGGTGGGCACAAAAATGAAGGCTCTATCCAGTGGTGGTTCATTTTTATCAAAGTGAGCCGGTCGGCACTCTCAGCTGACAGACGGGTGCGCTTGTCAGTGATGATGCCACCGGCTGCACTGAACACCCTCTCAGATAGGACGCTGGCGGCAGGACAGGACAGCACCTCCAAGGCATATAGGGCAAGTTCAAGCCACAGGTCCAACTTCGACACCCAATACGTGTAGGGCGCAGAGGGGTCGGAGAGGACAGGGCTGTGGTCGGAAAGGTATTCCCGCAACATGCGCCTATACTTCTCACGCCTGGTGACACTAGGACCCTCCGTGGCGGCACTTTGGCGAGGGGGTGCCATCAAGGTGTCCCAGACCTTAGACAGTGTGCCCCTCGTTTGTGTGGACCGGTGAGAACTTGGTTGCCTACTGGAGGAACTGCCCTCCCTGCCGCCAACGTCACATGCTGGAAACATCTCCATCATATTCTGCACCAATTGCCTGTGGCAAGCATTGATGCGATTGGCCCTCCCCTCTACCGGAATAAAAGACGAGATGTTGTTTTTATACCGGGGGTCAAGGATAGCAAAGATCCAGTACTGGTTGTCCTCCATGATTTTGACAATACGCTTGTCGGTTGTAAAGCACCCCAACATGAACTCAGCCATGTCTGCCACAGTGTTAGTTGGCATGACTCCTCTGGCCCCACCGGAAAGTTCAATCTCCATTTCCTCCTCATCCTCCATGTCTACCCATCCGCGCTGCAACAATGGGACGATTCGAAGTTGCCCGGAAGCCTCCTGTATCACCATCACATCATCGGACAACTCTTCTTCCTCCTCCTCCTCCTCCTCCTCCTCCATTAAACGCAGTGAAGTGGACAGATGTGTGGACCTACTCTCCAGCTGTGACGGATCGGATGCTATCCCTAACTCCTCTGTGTGATCTGAGTTATCCCTGATGTCAATCAGGGATTCTCTCAGAACACACAAGAGCGGGATTGTAAGGCTCACCATCGCATCCTCAGAGCTCACCCTCCTTGTGGACTCCTCAAAGACCCGTAGGATGTCACAAAGGTCTCTCATCCATGGCCACTCATGGATGTGAAACTGAGGCAGCTGACTTTGTGGCACCCTAGGGTTTTGTAGCTGGTATTCCATCAAAGGTCTCTGCTGCTCAACCACTCTATTCAACATCTGAAACGTTGAGTTCCAGCGTGTGGGGACGTCGCACAAAAGCCGGTGTTGTGGCACATGCAGGCGTTGCTGGAGAGATTTTAAGCTAGCAGCGGCTACTGTCGACTTGCGAAAGTGGGCGCACATGCGCCGCACTTTCACCAGTAGCTCTGGAACATTGGGGTAGCTCTTTAGGAAACGTTGCACCACTAGGTTGAAGACGTGGGCCAGGCATGGAACATGTTGGAGTCCGGCAAGCTCCAGAGCTGCTACCAGGTTCCGGCCGTTATCACAAACGACCATGCCTGGGCCCAGGTGCAGCGGCTCAAACCATATTGCCGTCTCATCGAGGAGGGCATCCCTCACCTCGGAGGCAGTGTGCTGTCTGTCCCCCAAGCTGATCAGCTTCAGCACAGCCTGCTGACGTCTACCAACGCCAGTGCTGCAACGTTTCCAACTCGTAGCTGGGGTCAATCTAACAGCGGAGGAGGAGGCGGTGGCGGAGGAGGAGGCGGTGGCGGAGGAGGAGGCGGTAGAGGAGGAGGAGGAGGGGGGTGTTCTTCTCGTGTCCCTGCCAGGAATGTTAGGCGGGGAGACGAGGTACACCGGGCCAGTTTGGGAAGCAGTCCCAGCCTCAACTACATTCACCCAGTGTGCCGTCAGTGAAATGTAGCGTCCCTGTCCGCATGCACTTGTCCACGCGTCGGTGGTCAAGTGGACCTTTGTGCAAAGCGCGGAACTAAGGGCCCGCCTGATGTTGAGTGACACGTGCTGGTGCAAGGCGGGGACGGCACACCGGGAGAAGTAGTGACGGCTAGGGACGGCATAGCGAGGTGCCGCAGTTGCCATCAGGTCCAGGAAGGCGGGAGTTTCAACAAGCCGGAACGCCAACATCTCCTGGGCCAGCAGTTTAGCGATGTTGGCGTTCAAGGCTTGCGCGTGTGGGTGGTTAGCAGTGTATTTCTGCCGCCACTCCAATGTCTGAGAGATGGTGGGTTGTTGTAAAGAAACGCCTGATGGTGCCTTTGATGGTGCAGGAGAAGGAGATAAGACAGGACCAGGGGAGGATGAGGTAGAAGTCAACAAAGTGGCGGAGGCAGATGAAGTGGTGTCCTGGCTCGTCCTCTGGAGTGCATCGCCAGCACAGTCAGCAGTGGCAGTGGCAGAGGCAGAGGCAGAGGCAGTGGCAGTGGCGTGAACGGCAGGCGGCCTTTGTCCTGCCGTTGCTGCCTGCCACTGATTCCAGTGCTTGGATTCCAAATGACGGCGCATTGAAGTGGTGGACAGGTTGCTCTTCTCAGAGCCCCTAATCAATTTCGAGAGGCAAATTGTGCAGACAACACTATATCTGTCCTCGGCGCATTCCTTGAAAAAACTCCACACCTTCGAGAAACGTGCCCTCGAGGTGGGAGTTTTTCGGGGCTGGGTACGAACTGGAACATCTTGGGAGATTCCGGGTGTGGCCTGGCTTCGCCTAAGCTGCTGACCTCTGCCTCTGCCTCTAGCTACCCTTTTTGGTGCTGCACCTGCCTCAACATCCACACTACTTTCCCCGCTTGACATCCCCCCTGTCCAGGTCGGGTCAGTGTCCTCATCATCCACCACTTCCTCTTCCAACTCCTGTCTCATCTCCTCCTCCCGCACAATGCGCCGGTCAACTGGATGCCCTGACGGCAACTGCGTCACATCATCGTCGATGAGGGTGGGTTGCTGGTCATCCACCACCAAATCGAACGGAGATGGAGGAGACTCTAGTGTTTGAGCATCTGGACACAGATGCTCCTCTGTTAGGTTCGTGGAATCGTGACGTGGAGAGGCAGGTTGAGGGACAATGAAAGGAGCGGAGAACAGCTCTGGGGAGCAGGGACAGTTTGGGTTATTGTTCTGTAAAGCTTCGGAATTTTGGGAGGAAGGAAGACAAGACTGTTGGGTAATAGGAGGAGAGGAGGCAGAGTCTGACTGGCTGCTGGACAATGTGCTGTAAGCGTTCTCTGACAGCCATTGCAAGACCTGTTCCTGGTTCTCGGGCCTACTAAGGTTTGTACCCTGCAGTTTAGTTAATGTGGCAAGCAACCCTGGCACTGTGGAGTGGCGCAATGCTTGCTGCCCCACAGGAGTAGGCACGGGACGCCCTGTGGCTTCACTGCTACCTTGCTCCCCAGAACCATTCCCCCGACCTCGCCCACGGCCTCGTCCACGTCCCTTTCCGGGAGCCTTGCGCATTTTGAATTCCTAGTTAGAAATTGGCACTGTATACCAGTAGTAAAAATTGTGGGTGCACGTAACCCCAATATATTCTTTGAATTCCCAGTCAGACAATGGCACTGTATACCAGTAGTAAAAATTGTGGGTGCACGTAACCCCAATATATTCTTTGAATTCCCAGTCAGAAACTGGCACTATATGGCAGTAGCAAGAAATGAGGGTATTTGTATTCCCAATATACTCTTTGAATTCCCAGTCAGACAATGGCACTGTATACCAGTAGTAAAAATTGTGGGTGCACGTAACCCCAATATATTCTTTGAATTACCAGTCAGAAACTGGCACTATATGGCAGTAGCAAGAAATGAGGGTATTTATAACCCCAATATATTCTTTGAATTCCCAGTCAGACAATGGCACTGTATACCAGTAGTAAAAATTGTGGGTGCACGTAACCCCAATATATTCTTTGAATTCCCAGTCAGAAACTGGCACTATATGGCAGTAGCAAGAAATGAGGGTATTTGTATTCCCAATATACTCTTTGAATTCCCAGTCAGACAATGGCACTGTATACCAGTAGTAAAAATTGTGGGTGCACGTAACCCCAATATATTCTTTGAATTACCAGTCAGAAACTGGCACTATATGGCAGTAGCAAGAAATGAGGGTATTTATAACCCCAATATATTCTTTGAATTCCCAGTCAGACAATGGCACTGTATACCAGTAGTAAAAATTGTGGGTGCACGTAACCCCAATATATTCTTTGAATTCCCAGTCAGAAACTGGCACTATATGGCAGTAGCAAGAAATGAGGGTATTTGTATTCCCAATATACTCTTTGAATTCCCAGTCAGACAATGGCACTGTATACCAGTAGTAAAAATTGTGGGTGCACGTAACCCCAATATATTCTTTGAATTCCCAGTCAGACACTGGCACTATATGGCAGTAGCAAGAAATGAGGGTATTTGTATTCCCAATATATTCTTTGAATTCCCAGTCAGACAATGGCACTGTATACCAGTAGTAAAAATTGTGGGTGCACGTAACCCCAATATATTCTTTGAATTACCAGTCAGAAACTGGCACTATATGGCAGTAGCAAGAAATGAGGGTATTTGTATTCCCAATATACTCTTTGAATTCCCAGTCAGACAATGGCACTGTATACCAGTAGTAAAAATTGTGGGTGCACGTAACCCCAATATATTCTTTGAATTACCAGTCAGAAACTGGCACTATATGGCAGTAGCAAGAAATGAGGGTATTTGTATTCCCAATATACTCTTTGAATTCCCAGTCAGACAATGGCACTGTATACCAGTAGTAAAAATTGTGGGTGCACGTAACCCCAATATATTCTTTGAATTACCAGTCAGAAACTGGCACTATATGGCAGTAGCAAGAAATGAGGGTATTTGTATTCCCAATATACTCTTTGAATTCCCAGTCAGACAATGGCACTGTATACCAGTAGTAAAAATTGTGGGTGCACGTAACCCCAATATATTCTTTGAATTACCAGTCAGAAACTGGCACTATATGGCAGTAGCAAGAAATGAGGGTATTTGTATTCCCAATATACTCTTTGAATTCCCAGTCAGACAATGGCACTGTATACCAGTAGTAAAAATTGTGGGTGCACGTAACCCCAATATATTCTTTGAATTCCCAGTCAGACACTGGCACTATATGGCAGTAGCAAGAAATGAGGGTATTTGTATTCCCAATATATTCTTTGAATTCCCAGTCAGACAATGGCACTGTATACCAGTAGTAAAAATTGTGGGTGCACGTAACCCCAATATATTCTTTGAATTCCCAGTCAGAAACTGGCACTATATGGCAGTAGCAAGAAATGAGGGTATTTGTATTCCCAATATACTCTTTGAATTCCCAGTCAGACAATGGCACTGTATACCAGTAGTAAAAATTGTGGGTGCACGTAACCCCAATATATTCTTTGAATTACCAGTCAGAAACTGGCACTATATGGCAGTAGCAAGAAATGAGGGTATTTGTATTCCCAATATACTCTTTGAATTCCCAGTCAGACAATGGCACTGTATACCAGTAGTAAAAATTGTGGGTGCACGTAACCCCAATATATTCTTTGAATTCCCAGTCAGACACTGGCACTATATGGCAGTAGCAAGAAATGAGGGTATTTGTATTCCCAATATATTCTTTGAATTCCCAGTCAGACAATGGCACTGTATACCAGTAGTAAAAATTGTGGGTGCACGTAACCCCAATATATTCTTTGAATTCCCAGTCAGAAACTGGCACTATATGGCAGTAGCAAGAAATGAGGGTATTTGTATTCCCAATATACTCTTTGAATTCCCAGTCAGACAATGGCACTGTATACCAGTAGTAAAAATTGTGGGTGCACGTAACCCCAATATATTCTTTGAATTACCAGTCAGAAACTGGCACTATATGGCAGTAGCAAGAAATGAGGGTATTTGTATTCCCAATATATTCTTTGAATTCCCAGTCAGACAATGGCACTGTATACCAGTAGTAAAAATTGTGGGTGTATATAGCCCCAATTCTATTGCTAGGGGACTTGCAGGGTATTTCTGGGGTGAAGGTGGGGGGGCACACCGTTGGAACGGGTATCGGGGTATATATCGGGTATACGGGAATACACTGACAGTGTATTCCATTCAGGATCCTGGGAAAGCTGGGTTGCGGCGATTGAGCCCGTCAGTGCCACGTTACACTGACAAGCTTCTCCCTGGAATTTAGCTCTTACAAGAGCTGTTGGTTGTCTTCTCCTTCCTATCCTAGCCTGTCCCTGCCTACCCAGAATCTAAGCCCTAGCTAGCTGGACGGAAACCTCCGTCCTCGGTGAATTGCAAGCTCAGAATGACGCGAAGCTGGGCGGCGCTGTTCTTTTAAATTAGAGGTCACATGTTTTCGGCAGCCAATGGGTTTTGCCTACTTTTTTCAACGTCACCGGTGTCGTAGTTCCTGTCCCACCTACCCTGCGCTGTTATTGGAGCAAAAAAGGCGCCAGGGAAGGTGGGAGGGGAATCGAGTAATGGCGCACTTTACCACGCGGTGTTCGATTCGATTCGAACATGCCGAACAGCCTAATATCCGATCGAACATGAGTTCGATAGAACACTGTTCGCTCATCTCTAATAGTTAGCAATAATAATTTTGTCACATTCTATATAAAATCGGATTTAACTGTCTGAGGTTGTTTTTATTTTTAATAATAGGATTTGACATCATTTTAACACTTGGAAATGAAATGCAATAAATCTCTTTGCAGTACGGTATATATTGTTAGATATTATAGGTGCTGCTATTAAACAGCCAAAATCCTGTTCCTCTTGATACAGAATTTACCATCATTACTTATACCCTGTTGGGCCCTATTTCAATTAAGATTGATGGGTTGCATAATATTACAAAAAAGTTTTCATTTTTTACAACTCCTTTCCTACATCTTCTATACATGTACGGCAGACATCAGGTCTTTAACCCCTTCTCGCTGAAGGCATTATTTGATTATCATTTTTTGTTTTTGATTGACCCCTTCCCCTTCCAAACCCAAGAACTTTTTAATTTCTCCGCTCCCAGAGCCATATGAGGTCTTAATGTTTGCGGGACAAATTTTTCTTCATGATGCTACTATGAATTATTCTATACAATGTACTGGGAAGCTGGAAAAAAATTCAGAATAGGGTGAATTAGAAAAAAAAGTGCATTTGTGCGACTTTCTTATAGGCTTCGTTTTTACAGCCTTCACTTTGCAGCCAAAATGATATGTGACCTGTGTTCTATGTTTCAGTACAATTCTGGAGATACGAAATGTATATGGTTTTATTTACATTTTAACTTCTTAACAAAAATCCAAAACTGTGTCAATTTATTTATTTTTTTCTAAAAGTCACCATATTCTGACAGCCGTCACTTTTTTATACTTCTGTGTACAGGGATGTATAGGACATCTTTTTTTGTGGGACTGGGTGTACTTTTTAGTTCTACCATTTTGGGGAATTGTTTTTGCTTTGATCATTTTTTTTTTCTTCAAATTTTTATCAGAGGCAAAACAGTGAAAAACTGCAGTTTGGCACTTTTGACTTTTTCACGCTCCGGCATTTATAGATTTGTAGAGCGGGCGCTTTCAGACACAGGGCTACCTAACATGTATGTTTCACAGTATTTAAGTACTTTTATATGTGTTCTAGGGAAAGGGGGTGATTTGAATTTTTAATACTTTTACATTTTTTTATACTTTTTAATTTTTTTTTTAATTTTTTTTTTTTTACACATCTTGAACCCCAGGGTGTCTTATCACTAATGCAATGCATTACAATGCTAATGAACTGCTCACAGTGCTCGCCCATAGACAAGTATTATCAGGAGGGAAGGGGTGGCGTTCCTCCCCGCTCACACAGTACAGCGCTATAGGCACTACTGGGAAGAAGGACAGACTGTCAGGAATGCCCTTCTGACTGTGAAGAGCTACAGTACCAGCACCGATAGCTCTTCACCCGGGGCACAGATCAGGAAAGCCGATAGTGCACTGAATTCAGCACACTGTCGGCTTTCCAGCAGTATATAACACTGAATGTGCTCCAATCCCATGAAAGGTCCTCTTTAATCCTAGCAGGCTTCGGGCCTATTTGGTACTGCTAGCACAGGCTTTAGGCCTATATGGTAATATACCAGACCACGTAACGTCTGGGCATTACCATATAGGCCCGAAGCCAGCTAGGATTAACATCGGATCCTGGAGAGGTAAGTAACATTGTTTATTATGTTCCCTCACCTCCCCTGGGGCTCAGATTATTATACCCCCGAGTATTATTAAAGACCCCCGAGTATAATAATAGCGGCAGTGGGATCGCAGCCTGGCCCGGGCCTATTCACTGCCAGCCTCCGCGGCATATAGTACAAGGGGAAGCGGGGGCGGCAGTGAGCAAGTCCAGGGAGGTTGGTAAATAGACCACTACCTGCTGAAGATACTCCTGCAGGTAGCAGCCTATTATAAAACAAAAAAAAAAAATGTTATTATACTCCCGCTGCCTCCGTGATCCTCTTCTCTCGGCAGACGTCAGACATCTAAGTATCAGCGCCACCTACGGCGCTGATACGTAGACGTCTGAACCAGCGCAAGGAGAGTGGCAGCTCTCCTGCGCTGGTTCAAAGAAAAAAAGTAAAAAAAAGAAATAAATAAATAAAAAAATTGCCCAGGCTGCCTTCCCCCTCCTGTGTGCCGCCTGAGGCGGGCGCCTCACCTCGTCTCATTAGAGGTGCGGCACTTCACAAGGCTCCCAGCTGTCATGCCAATGTGACGTTGGTCCTGGAGCTTGCTCCAGGTGCCGGCGATCACCGGTAAAATGGCGGCGCCCATGCACCGCCGAGAAAATGGTGCCTCGGTCAGCTTTGACCAAAAGGGTTAATACTTTTTATTAGGTAATTATGTTCTAATTAAGATTACTTATATATTTTTACTATTATTGTGTGTGTTTTATTGTATTATATGATGAAGACTCCCATCTATACATAACATTATTATAGCCCTTTTGTGTGTAATGTTAAATTTGGTTTACCAAAGCCATAGTTTAGTTTCCTTAACATTATTGAAATCAACCTTTACACTGAGAGTACAATCTTCCTTACAATCATACCATAATTTCTCACAAAGTCTTGTATGAAATAATATTTATTTATCATGGGTTCTAATGAACATAGGCTGTCCCTGACAAACATTATCATTGTTCACAAACAGGAGGGCAGATGTCTTTTGGCCACAAGCCATAGAATGCACAAAGGCGTAACCTGATACAGATGAGTCTACAGCGTGTACTATATTTTCTCCTTTAATGATCACAAATTATGAAAAGTATCCCCTTACTCTTCACAGAATGTGTGAGCCTGAGTATTTTCAATAAAAATAAATGAATGCGAGTGTGAATATCTGTGCAATTAGCACTGGTGTAATTATCAGAGAATTCCATTACACATACATGTGAATCCATAACAAAAAAACATGTGCATAGCCTTTAAATACAGAATATAGAATATATGAACTGAAGGATTGCAAGTCCTATGGCTGCAATGATACATCATAGTCAAACAATCCAGAAGGAGCCATTGAACAGAGCAATACAATCCACTATATCACTTTTCTCATAAGAAAAAAAATATCTTGTTACTGTAAGGAAATCAAGGTGCTAAATACACGTGTAAAGGATTTTCTGAAACAATACTGAAACATTATTTATGTAGCTTAGTATTAAGACAAATCATCAATATTTTTGGTGGATGCCTAAACCTTGAAATATGTTTGTGACATTATGAAGTGTTCAGGTGCTGGCAATATCAGGGTTTTACCATTATGCCTGAATTCCCCAACATAACAGTAAAATCAGAACAAGACATAAATACAAGCTGATGAAGAGTAGCAAGTAATAATGGTCAGTATCAACTGCTTACCCACCATGAATTGGGGGTACAATGAGAAGTCACAATGGTGCCAATTGTATTATAGTTAGCCCTACTATTTTTTTGAAACACAGCTTGAAACCTGCGTGCACATTCACTATTTATATTGCATTGCATCTGCATTGGCAATGGCCATAAATACCTGTTTATAATGTGGTCAATTAAAGAAATCGTATCCTGAGGATAGGTCAGTATATATAATATCGCACATTGATGAGAACATGAAATATTCTTTAATATCAGATCAGTAAGATTCGACAGACCACAACCCTCTTAGCAGCTGATACTTTGAGAATAGAGCAAAAGCAGACAGCTCCGCCCTCTAGGGGTCAGAGCAGTCTGCTGTGGATCCGCTCAATATTTTGAGCCCAGAAAACCCCTTTAATCTCCTAACAGTCACATTAAAACTGCAAGAATCATACTGATATTGTCACTTATTTTTTATTGCAGGCTTTGAATTTATGGTTCAAATAACTTAATGTAACATTTTACTTATATAGCACCAAAATATTCTGCAGCGCTGTACAATTAGGGTTCAAGTACAGACAAAAAGATACATAACAAAGAAATAGTCACTTTACACAATGGGACTGAGGACCCTGCTCGCAAGAGCTTACAATGTATGAGGTAGAGGGGGTGACACAAGAGGTAGCAGGGGCGGCATCGGAGGTAGCAGGGGCGGCATCGGAGGTAGCATTGCTATACAATGGTCAGACAATATTGTAATAGAGGTTACTGTCATTACACAAACATAAAACTGTATGAGCCAACATCAGTTGTGTATTTTAACGTGAAGATGGTGCCTGGACATATAAAGTTAGCCTTAAACAGCATCATATCATGTAAGGTAATGGGGAAGCGGGAACAGAGGAGGGTTTGTTTTAGGAATTCCAACTTCGGAACATTACATTACATTACGAATTGTGATAGGCCTGTCTGAAAAGATGTGTTTTTCGTTTGCGCTTGGAGCTGTAGAAATTGGGAGTTAATCTGATTGTCCGGGGTAGAGCATTCCAGATAAGTGGTGCAACTTGGGAGAAGTCTTGTTTATGAGTGTGAAAGGCTCTGATAATAGAGGATGTAAGTGTTAGGTCATTGAGTGAACGGAGAGCATGGGTTGGGCTGTAGACAGAGGTGAGGGAGGAAATGTAGGGAGGTGCAGCATTATGGAGAGCCTTGTGGATGAGGTTGATAAGTTTATATTTTATTCTATAATGAATAGGCAGCCAATGTAGCGACTGACAGACCGGAGGCATCGCTGTAGCGTCTAGACCAGACCTGGGCAATGTACAGCCTGCGGGCCATATCCTTCCCTCTGACTGCTTCTGTCCGGCCCACATAGCTTGTAGAAGTTCATTCAAGGACCTGAGATGATGTCATCAGAGCCTATCACCAGGATAGGCTATGACTCGTTAGTGGGCGGAGCCACACGGGACTGTATGCTTGCCGCAAGCTGCCAGCAATGGAGGCTGCTGGATGATAAAGAAGAGAGAAGAGACAGCATGTGTGAGCAAGAGGGGGGAACTAGGAGCACATGTAGGGGGGCAGGTAAACTGAATTCACATGGAGGGGGGACATTAAACTGGGGCAGCTGGAGGAGGATATTAAACCATGGGGGGTATCTGCAGGGAGACATGTCTGCCTCTAGTTGCCCCCAGTTTAATGTCCCCCTCCAACTATCCCCACTGTTTAATGTCCCCCTCCAGCTGCCCCAGTTTAATGTCCCCTCTAGTGTCTGCTAGTTTATAATGGAGCACCAGGAGAGGGACTTAATACTGTGGGACATTTGGAGGGGAACATTATAATGTGGGGACATATCATGTAGGGTTGACTGTAGGAGGATTATACTGTGTCACATGGAAAGATGATTGAGAATGGGAGGAGTCAGCGTAGAAGTGGGTGGAGCTAAATTTGTCACAGTGCGCATGCCCCTCTAGAACCGTTACAATTTCTCATGTGGCCCCATGGGAAAATTAATTGCCCAACCCTGGTCTAGACTGATGATCAGCCTGGCCGCTGCATTCAGAATAGATTGTAGAGGGGAGAGTTTAGAAAGAGGAAGACCGATTAGTATGGAGTTACAGTAGTCAAGGTGAGAATGAATCAGAGCGACAATAAAAGTCTTTAATCTTTGGTAAGGAAAGGGCGTTGTAAGCCGATGGCTGGTCAGGTAATGGAGGGGGTGTACATCTCACCCAGACTATTATGGTGGGTGAGATGAGAAAACTCCAGAAAGAATGTTTCTCAGCAGATAATTTTGTCTGCTGTGTTATATCAAAGTTCCGGTTACTGGGCTGGATTTTTAGGAATGGCAGGTAGGTTGGTAGTGGGACCTGTCATTCCACCCCCCCTCCAGTCCACACTTTGGGGATGTTCCGGCAGCGACTCAGCTGCAGAGAGTCTCCTCATCAAGGAGGCTTAAGAAGTTGCTCCAGCAGCAACATTTTGGCAGAGTTTGGCTGGAGAGCAAACAGAGAGGTCATATTTTTGGAGCTGTGTCCTGAATGATTCTACTGGCTTTTGGATTTCTGTGATTCTAGGTGAGGTAACCTATTCTATGTTTAGTTAGAGCTTAGCCGGGCAGGTATTATTTTTGTATTGTTTCCTTTTGTTGCTGTACTACCTTTTTGAGTGAAAATAAAACTCTACCTTTGTTTTGGACTAAAGAAACTGGACTTGTGTGTCTATGCCACCCCACCTAGCAACCCCAGACCCTGACAGCGTATTCTGGAGATGTTAATATTACTGATACATAACTTAAGTGTTTTATGTGTATTTTAACTCTTCAGCGATCTAATGCATTTTATCCTTCTTTACATTCCCATTTTCTAACATTTTATATTTTATTTCAATGTATCTTTATGAGTCCGGTTTTATATGCGGTTTTTTATCATTTCAAAAATGACAATATAATATCACACCTAAAATAAATTGTACTTTTCAGCAAAAAACATAGCTTCTTATATTTATATCAATATCAAAGTGATAAAAAATTTAAAATGTTTTGCTCCTTATAGTAAAACGGACTGGGTCTTCATAAGGTTATTAAGTAATGTTTTCTACCAATGAAGATATTGAAAGTTGCAGTAGCATGTTTGGTCATATGCACTTTGTGTAAAAATATACTTGATTTTTCTTTACAATAAAACAGTTGAATTTCTTTCTTTTTGTTTTACAGCCTAAATTTACAGATGATTGTAAATTTATGGAGCGGTATCAGGAGAACAGCTATAACACTTATGCCTCAGCTACCTACAGAACTGAAAAGACTGGCAGAAGATGGTACGTGGCATTAAACAAAAGAGGCAAAGCCAAAAAAGGATCCAGTCCTCGAGTGAAACCGCAACATATATCAACACACTTCCTTCCTAGGATCAAACACATAGAGCCACCTGAGTTCTCATTCACTGTTAAAGTACCTGAGAAAAAAAAGACTCCTCGTGTACCTGTGAAAACCAAGACAGTAGTCTCCCCTACAAAGAAGAAAACCAGTCCAGTCAGATACAGGTTGAAGTTCAGATTTGGATAAATTGTGATACATAATAGAGAGGAGATATCTTACTAAGCATACGTAACGCAGCGTAACCCAAGGGCTGTGTTCTGCTCTTCACTCTTCTAACCAGTAAGAAGGTCTACTTTCAACGTGTGATATCAAAGATGGCTTTGTTATAATGATACAAATGAGCGTTCAGAGTGGAGGTATCGCACTATTGTTTTATACGGCTTAAGCCAGTATATATTGGATAATTTAAGGTAATATTTATCACAACAATGCAAAAGGAGTACTCTGACCATGGCAGGCCTTATAAACAGCTACAAATAGAGTTAATGTCCTGAGTACACCTTTACTTTATATGCAGTAAAAGTGAAAATAAAAAAAGATAATATTTGGTAAGATAAATTTGCAATTATCTTATTTTGTACCTATGCGTGTGAATGTGTGCTTGTGCGCATGTGTGTGTTATTGTTATGAATGTCACAGGCTTGAGAGTGTCATAATGTGTAGGTTTGCTACAGGTTTGCTGGTAAATCTCACAGGTTAATTATCACATTACATCACATGATTGTTATATATTATGAAATAATAAAATATTATTATATGTCATATCTAAAAATATAGTAAACATCTCAACCCCTTATCCAGATTAAATTTCTTGGGACAGATTTTTTTGGTCAATGGTCTATTAAATTAAAATTCAATGGTTAGTTCAAGCCAGTACAACGCCTCATAGAGAGTAGCGTGTAGATTAAATATAACATTATAGTACCCAAGAAAACCTGTTTAGCGTATGTTCACATGGAGTATTTTGCAGGCGGCTTTTGACACAGAATCCGCCTCAAAATCTGCCTGCAAAAAAGTCTCCCATTCATTTCAATGGGACTTGCTCACTTTCCCATGAGTGATTTTTATTCAGCTAGCGGGGAAAAAAAAGCAGCATGCCCTATCTTCGTGTGGATTCCACGGCTCAAGACACCCTCCTGTTTAGGCCCATTCATTCGGGCCTAATCAGATGCGTGAAGCCACGATGGGATGCCGATGCCATCCCACGACGAGATGGGTAGCCGCACCAAAAAGCCACACGGGAGAACCTTACCCTTATAATGTGGCCAATTACAGAGCCCCCACCCTAAGGGTTCGTATCCAACAGTTTTTCTGCTAGTTGGGAAAAAAATCTTTGCAGTGTCGGGGCAGATGATAAAGACACATTGGACCTTCCCTTGTGTCTGTAGGGGAGCAGTGACATGAGATGACACAAGCTGAGAGGTGATGCAAATAGACGGGGAGACGGGGTATGCAAGGAGAGGGGGAGGGATGAGACAAAAAGTGGCCCATGGAGATGAGACCTTGGTAAAGGCTCCCTGGGGAAAGTAGATACTACACAGTAGTTTAGACGGGAAGGGGCAGAGTAGGGGACTTAAGGTGACAACTTACTTTAGGTTCTTGAGGAGTGGGCAGTGACTAGCAGCCAGCTAATCAGGGGCGTAACTACCGTAGAGGCAGCGGAGGCGGCTGCCACAGGGTGCCATTAGGGTGCCTTGTGACAGCCGCTACCGCTGCAGTTTTTTTTTTTTTTTTTTTTTTTTTTTAAATAGGCCGTTACAGGCCCTATTTACTTGCCGATCCTGGCTGGGCCGGGATCGACCAGTGAAACCGCGGGCCCCACAGATAATATCATTATACTCGGGGGTCTTTGCAGACCCCCGACTATAATGATCGGCGGACCGGGAGAGGTAAGGGAACGTAAAAAATACTGTTACTTACCTCTTCACGATCCTGCCAGGCCTCCTTCATACTTGTCTGACGTCTCTGACGCCACATGAACCCGGCCTGCTTCCCAGGTCATGTGACGTCCAACGTCATTAAAGAAGGACGAGAGCGGCGGCCGACAGCATAGGAGCCGGGGAACAGGTAAGCAACTGGTTTTTTTAATGTTTTTATTCCTCCGGGTCTCCGATTATTATACTCTGGGGTCTGAAAAGACCCCAGAGTATAATAATTGTTTATGGGTGTCCACAGTGGGACATAATACTGTGTGCAGGGGCCACTATTGGGGATAATACTGTGTGCAGGGGCCACTATTGGGGATTGGGGATAATACTGTGTGCAGGGGCCACTATGGGGGATAATACTGTGTGCAGGGGACACTATGGGGGATAATACTGTGTGCAGGAGACACTATGGGGGATAATACTGTGTGCAGGGGCAAATATGGGGGATAATACTGTGTGCAGGGGCGACTATGGGGGATAATACTGTGTGCAGGGGCCACTATGGGGGATAATACTGTGTGCAGGGGCCACTAAGGGATATAATACTGTGTGCAGGGGCCACTAATGGACATAATACTGTGTGCAGGGCTTACTAAGGGACATAATAGAGTGCGGAGTAGGGGGTCGGTCGAGGTCTTCGGCGTCGGTTGGGGGGGGGCCATGTCAAAAGTTCGCCACGGGCCCCCCATTCCTAGTTACGCCACTGCAGCTAATAATACATGAAGCTGCTACTGCTGCCTAATAGAGAATGCAGGCTGCAGTTTTATACTGTCTACCAATAAGTATTTGGACACCCTGTAAAGTTCGGCGGAGGTGGAGTTATGGCCTGGGGATGTTTCTCCTGGCATGGACTGTGACCCTTGGCCCCAGTGTATGGTAAACTCAACACCTATTGCACTATTTTAGATAACAGTGTGCTTCCTACGTTATGGCGGTTCTATGGGTCGGACCAATGTTACTTTCAGGATGACACCAGCTGTCATGTAGCGAGGTCTACCATGGCTTTGTACAGTGACAATCAGGTTAATCAACTGAACTGACCTGCCCAGAGCCCAGACTTAAACCCTATCGAGCACCTCTGGGATGAGTTGGATCGCCAAACTAAGGGGTGCAGCAGCCGTCCAAAATCGGTGAACTTACCTGTCTTCTCCAAGCCAAATGGAATAAAATACCACTAGCCGTCATACAAGGAATTGTGGAAAACATGCCCTGGAGGGTTGTAATTGCCGCTCAGACCACAGGTGTTCAAATACTTATTGGTAGACAGTGTATGATCTCTCTTACAGTATACTGCAGTAACAACCTAAAAGAGTAAGTTCAGCAACATCACATTCATATGAGTATACAGTGGGGCAAAAAAGTATTTCGTCAGTCACCAATAGTGCAAGTTCCACCACTTAAAAAGATGAGAGGCGTCTGTAATTTACATCATAGGTAGACCTCAACTATGAGAGACAAAATGAGAAAACAAATCCAGAAAATCACATTGTCTGATTTTGTAAGAATTTATTTGCAAATTATGGTGGAAAATAAGTATTTGGTCACCTACAAACAATCAAGATTTCTGGATCTCACAGACCTGTAACTTCTTCTTTAAGAGTCTCCTCTTTCCTCCACTCATTACCTGTAGTAATGGCACCTGTTTAAACTTGTTATCAGTATAAAAAGACACCTGTGCACACCCTCAAACAGTCAGACTCCAAACTCCACTATGGTGAAGACCAAAGAGCTGTCAAAGGACACCAGAAACAAAATTGTAGCCCTGCACCAGGCTGGGAAGACTGAATCTGCAATAGGCAACCAGCTTGGATTGAAGAAATCAACTGTGGGAGCAATAATTAGAAAATGGAAGACATACAAGACCACTGATAATCTCCCTCGATTTGGGGCTCCACGCAAAATCTCACCCCGTGGGGTCAAAATGGTCACAAGAACGGTGAGCAAAAATCCCAGAACCACGCGGGGGGACCTAGTGAATGAACTGCAGAGAGCTGGGACCAATGTTACAAAGCCTACCATCAGTAACACACTACGCCGCCAGGGACTCAGATCCTGCAGTGCCAGACGTGTCCCACTGCTTAAGCCAGTACATGTCCGGGCCCATCTGAAGTTTGCTAGAGAGCATTTGGATGATCCAGAAGAGTTTTGGGAGAATGTCCTATGGTCTGATGAAACCAAACTGGAACTGTTTGGTAGAAACACAACTTTTCGTGTTTGGAGGAAAAAGAATACTGAGTTGCATCCATCAAACACCATACCTACTGTAAAGCATGGGGGTGGAAACATCATGCTTTGGGGCTGTTTCTCTGCAAAGGGGCCAGGATGACTGATCCGGGTACATGAAAGAATGAATGGGGCCATGTATCGTGAGATTTTGAGTGCAAACCTCCTTCCATCAGCAAGGGCATTGAAGATGAAACGTGGCTGGGTCTTTCAACATGACAATGATCCAAAGCACACCACCAGGGTAACGAAGGAGTGGCTTTGTAAGAAGCATTTCAAGGTCCTGGAGTGGCCTAGCCAGTCTCTAGATCTCAACCCTATAGAAAACCTTTGGAGGGAGTTGAAAGTCCGTGTTGCCAAGCGACAGCCCCAAAACATCACTGCTCTAGAGGAGATCTGCATGGAGGAATGGGCCAACATACCAACAACAGTGTGTGTCGACCTTGTGAAGACTTACAGAAAACGTTTGACCTCTGTCATTGCCAACAAAGGATATATAACAAAGTATTGAGATGAAATTTTGTTACCGACCAAATACTTATTTTCCACCATAATTTGCAAATAAATTCTTACAAAATCAGACAATGTGATTTTCTGGATTTGTTTTCTCATTTTGTCTCTCATAGTTGAGGTCTACCTATGATGTAAATTACAGACGCCTCTCATCTTTTTAAGTGGTGGAACTTGCACTATTGGTGACTGACTAAATACTTTTTTGCCCCACTGTATATCGTTCTAAAACAGGAAGGACATCAAGGGATTAACCATGGAAGGACACTGAGTAGGAAGTAATACAAAAACAGACTACACAATCCATGACTACAGATCCTGGCAGTAAATATAGCTGTTCTTCCTTACCCGAGCTTGATGAGGGTGCTGCAAAACCGTCTGACTTCCAGAAGATAAAGGAGAGTTGATATAACTGAACCCACTGCTGCTGGCTTCCTCCAGACCGTAGGTCAAAAATTCTACTATCAATAACTCATGCTCAATAAACGCCATGCTGTGATACACTTTATGCCACTGCCCCCCCCCCCCAGTGGCCCCTAAGATATAATATTATTATGCCCTTCTTCTGTTGCCCTCACAGCATAATGTGCAATGTTCTCTTCTGTCTCTGCTACAGGAGTCTTTATGGAGCAACAGGGGTGATGTAAGTGACATCACCATATTATCCTTACTGCTCCCAAGGCACTGAGAGCAAAAGACAGTGCCAAATTGTGAAGGAAAGAGTGGACATCTCCTGCTTCACCATTGTATTCAATTCATCAGTGCAGGTGGATGCAGATGAGTTGGAGTTGGTTAATACTGGGGCAACCTGGTTCCACTGCACAGAACAGTAGGAGAGCATTTTAAATGATGGGCTTTCCTGCTGTCCCAAGAGGGCCAATACTGTCATAGGGCCCAATGCAAGTGTAACTTTTGCCAAACAGTTAAAGTGACCCAAACTTGCATGCATCTGCTAAACTCCAGCAGTCCATATGTAAAGAGGTAGGGGATTTGTCAGTACTGAACGATGAAGTCATGCTCCCCTGATACATCATGTTAGTGAGAAGATTGCCCAGGCAATTTCCTTAATTAAGTTATGAAAAAAAAATTAATTAAAGGAAAAAAAAGTGTCATTAGTATTTACCTTCAGCACCGTATTACATGTCCATTCTTAAGCAGTGAGTTCACTATCTGGATGAGAATTTCTTACAGTAGGTCACTTCTTTCTGATATGTCCTGAGGCGTCCTTCAGGAAAACAAGCCCCCTTTTTGTGGTGGTCGAGGCTCCATATGCAGCCAGTTGTATTACTAACAGATTAAATATTTGGAAGAAAGATGGCTGATCTCCAGAGACACATTTTCTTATATAGTTTCCAGTTTTAATTACATTATTAGATAAAACTGGATCAAATGAAGAGGTAAGTAATGCATCCTAAAGTCATTGAGATCTGAGCTCTAACTATATGAACTTATATGAAAGATACAATGCTAAAAACATATCCAGTACTTACCTTTACAAAGGTATGTTAATAGGCATAAAACAATCTGTCTCTAATTATACATCGCCATTAGAAGATAAGTATCTACCATGAGGAGACGTCAGCAGGGAATCAAGGAAATAAGCTTGGTTCTTGTCATTCACATCCTGTATATCCTCTAAGGATTGGCCATAGTATAATGCATTTACAGATGGCACCTCAAGTTTTTTATTGACTTCAGTAAGCTGTGCCCAACTTCTCTGTAAGCCTGGGTAGTTTTGAGTTGTGTATTTTACTATGACATTTACAACAAGAAATGCTCAATTTGTTGTACATTTTACATGGAGTCTGGATTTCTTCAACAGCAATATGATCATCAAATCTTTTGGTCTTTCTTTCAATATTGTGAAGTCAAAAGATTTCCATTATACTTCTGGAATAGAAGGAATAAGCAACCAAAATTGGTTAAAAAAAAAGTATAGTTGATTTATTCACCCATGGTGTACAGTAATGTTTCTAAACCTCAATGGAAACATTTGGACGCTTGAAAGAAATGTAGGGGAGAAAGTAAATTGGCATAAGTGTTCATAAACCTATCATCACTCCCATTTCCATGAAATTGGTGAGAGCAGAACGAAAGTAGAAAAAGTTGAAAATTTTGTACATAAAAACTGATTTGTCAAAAATTTTGTGACTTTTTTGTACACCAGGAAAATTAGGGAGAAGTTCATAACAGAGGGGACCTTGGACCCTGTGTATTGCATCACCTCTCAGGCCCAGTCCCAATGTTTGTTATTTGCTGAGCTATACTTTTTAGTATAGAATTTGCACAATAAATTCCATAATCATAGGAAATCTGCCAGATTGCTTTGGATTGCTAAACCGCCAGCATTCTGTTAAGCTGCCTAAATCTACCAAAAAAGATGCCCATATCTGCAATTGTTAGTAAAGTAATGTTTTACTTAGCAGGAAGATGAGCATTTAGCAAGGAAAACAGCCAGAATTAGGAGCAAACCAAACCTCAACATCTGATACCGCAATTCTGCGGTTTGAATTAATATCTCATATGTGCTATTTGCCTTATACACAACCTTCAGAGTTAAAGGTGCACCTTATGCATTAGAAAAAAAACGTAATAATCACCCCCAAAAAAGTCCTCATTATGTGTAACATCACTGCCTGTTCTGGTCTCTGCGCCATCCTCTGCTCACGTGCTGCGGCACAGGAGGCGTGTGCAGTTTGATAACTTGCTGTTTTTGGTTGCATTGTCTGAACACTGTCCTATTCCTTCACCTTGTTAATTGATTTTCCACCACATCCGTCTCCTTCACCTTAATTTTCCTCTGCTCCTCTAAGAGTTAAGTTTTTTTTTGCCCTGTGATTGACAGCCTGCCCTCCTATCAGGTTCATTGTGGGTTCTTCCTCCCTATTTATTCTTGGCTCACACTCACATTGATGCTTGCTATTGCTTTGTGCGTGCTAGCTTTTTCTCTTGCTGTTTATTCGTGTATTCTGATTCTTGACCTCTGGCTTTCCCTATTGACTATTCTTTTGGATATCAATTTTGACGCTGCATTGCTCGACTGTTACTGACTCCCAGCTAGCTGACCTCCCTTTGTTGTTGCTTGTCTTGTCTGCGTTTTGTGTGTCACATATATAGGAAGGGATCATCTCCAAGTTGTCGCCTATCACTTAGGATGGGATCGGCAAGCAGGAAGGGACAGTGGGGGGTTTCAGACCAGGGCTCACTGTCTCTTGTTCCCCTTCCTCCAGAGTTCAGCAGCTACCAGGGTATTGTTGCCCTAGGTGATGTGATCATTTTTGGTCATCAAAAAGCCCAAAAATGCATTGCTTTAGCAACAAAAAAAAAACACCCCACCACTTGCTATACATTTTTTTCCTAAATTTGGCAATACCCCATGACTTCATAAGTTGTACATACCTATATGCATTTGCAATCAAGAAACCCTGTGCAACAGAAGTTATGGGTCCCTTGTTTTCTAGTATCAGCATATCTTGAACACATCTCTCTTAAGTAATCATTAGCCGTGAAGTTATTAATTTACGATCTTACAAGTAATATAATAGACAATAAAATAGCTGTTAAGGTGATAGGTGATTTTTCTGGAAACCCTTAAAGTACAAATGCAATAGAAAAACCTCCAAAAGTAACCCTATGTTGGAAACTATACTACTCAAAGGAACTTCCTGTATTTATGTCGGAGGGGGCCTTCAAACAACTTATATGCAATGATCGCTTTTCACCCTTGCATCTAAGGGGTTATACACCTGCAATCTGAGTTTAGCCAGTTGTATCTGCTGCAGGTGTAAGTTGTAAGCTCCAGTTGACTCTGCTGTTCATGGTGTCTTCCTAGCACACACAAATGGGCAACACATTAACAAAAGGGGTTAAGAATAAATTATGGTGAGAAATGGCAGCAAAGAGCTCTTTTACATACATCTAACTCTTTATAAAGAAAAAAATGCCCTTTTGCTTAAATTACCATCCTACTAATATTATAAATGTGAAAGTTTGTGGGTTTGGATGTTTGTTCCTCAATCACGGCCAAACCGCCGAATGGATTTCAATGAAATTTGATACATAGCTAGAATGTTACCCGGAATTGAACATAGGCGCATTTCTATCCCAGCATATTACCGGGATTGGCAACCACAAGCACCGAAATTACGTTCGGTGTTGGCTGAAGGACCCCAGATGACATCATCTCAGGCCCTTCAGGCGTTACACGATGAGGGGGGGGGGCGCAGATGAAGTCGCGGGAAATGCTAGTATAATAATATGATCTATGCTGTCTATTTGTATGTAGTAGTACTGTAGAGCACAAGTACAAGTGTAGAGCACAAGAGTACAAGTAGTTCAGTAGCTCCTGTGCTGATGGGGACACTTAGTATAAAATGATAACATCCCAAATGCCCAACTAGAAAGTCTGTCCCTAATAACATTACCCACTCCATCTCCATCTTCCGATTAGACAATCCCCTCAGCATTTTTTCTCTATATTTAACAAGAGGGAATGTCAAAATAAATTGATACAAGTACAAGATAAATGCCATATAGCCTATTACTAAAGTAGGAAATGCGACCCTGAAAGACCAAAAGAAGTAAAATCGATTTCTGTGAAATATCATGTAACATTCATCAATGTCATAGCCAATTAACAAACATTTCCATGCATCTGTCCAGGAAACTTGTCTCCCGAGATAGTGTGTGAGACATAATGCACTGACATACCTCTGTTAAATATTGCAAATGATTGTCAGGAACATGCTGTCTGTTGAAAGAATACGTGATAATTGGAAACTTTACAGATATCCCAACTTTCAACAACTCCTAGTTTTGTACTTCATAATGGGCCTTGTGGCTCCTAAAATAGTTGTGTGCAAAGAATGTATGTTATGACTTCCACACAGGATGATAATATCCTGTCTTTAAATATTTATTCATAATTAATCTCATTCTGCATGTATATTGCATTGTACTTATATTGCATTTCTGTTCCATCAAGATGGTGTCATTATGTGGATACAGATTCTTCTCCCAGTAAAAACGATAAGAGCTCTTTGAAAAAGAAGAAAGAAAACCTAGAAGTGTCTAACTTGTAAGTCAATGTGTGACCGTGTAAGGATTTTTGCTAGTTTTCCAGGAATATTCATCAATGGTCTATCCATAGTGTAGACAATTTCTCCTTATGGACATGGTCCCATTAAAAAAAAAAAAACAAAAAAAAAAAAAAAAAACAAGTGCTGCTTTATATGGCAATAACTTCGAGGCGCTTTAACTTACTTTCTCATAACACTCTGTACTTCATGTTAGTGGTAAACATTGATCAATATTTTTTGCATTTATTTATAAAACTATATTATTATTATTATTTAAAAGAAAAGGAAATTTGAGGAAGATTTAAAAAAAAACAATTAGAAACTTTTTAAAATGTCAAATTCTCTGGTTTTTTTTTCAGACAGGTAGTCAATCCACCCAACTAAATTAATGAATATTATCTGCAATACAGTCCTATGAAAAAGTTTGGGCACCCCTATTAATCTTAATCATTTTTAGTTCTAAATATTTTGGTGTTTGCAACAGCCATTTCAGTTTGATATATCTAATAACTGATGGACACAGTAATATTTCAGGATTGAAATGAGGTTTATTGTACTAACAGAAAATGTGCAATATGCATTAAACCAAAATTTGACCGGTGCAAAAGTATGGGCACCCTTATCATTTTATTGATTTAAATTCCCCTAACTACTTTTTACTGACTTACTGAAGCACAAAATTGGTTTTGTAACCTCAGTGAGCTTTGAACTTCATAGCCAGATGTATCCAATCATAAGAAAAGGTATTTAAGGTGGCCAATTGCAAGTTGATCTCCTATTTGAATCTCCTCTGAAGAGTGGCATCATGGGCTACTCAAAACAACTCTCAAATGATCTGAAAACAAAGATTGTTCAACATAGTTGTTCAGGGGAAGGATACAAAAAGTTGTCTCAGAGATTTAACCTGTCAGTTTCCACTGTGAGGAACATAGTAAGGAAATGGAAGAGCACAGGGACAGTTCTTGTTAAGCCCAGAAGTGGCAGGCCAAGAAAAATATCAGAAAGACAGAGAAGAAGAATGGTGAGAACAGTCAAGGACAATCCACAGACCACCTCCAAAGAGCTGCAGCATCATCTTGCTGCAGATGGTGTCACTGTGCATCGGTCAACTATACAGCGCACTTTGCACAAATAGAAGCTGTATGGGAGAGTGATGAGAAAGAAGCCGTTTCTGCACGTACGCCACAAATAGAGTTGCCGGAGATATGAAAAAGCACATTTGGACAAGGCAGCTTCATTTTGGAAACAAAAATTGAGTTGTTTGGTTATAAAAAAAGGCGTTATGCATGGCGTCCAAAAAGAAACAGCATTCCAAGAAAAACACATGCTACCCACTGTAAAATTTGGTGGAGGTTCCATCATGCTTTGGGGCTGTGTGGCCAATGCCGGCATCGGGAATCTTGTTAAAGTTGAGAGTCGCATGGATTCCACTCAGTATCAGCAGATTCTTGAGAATAATGTTCAAGAATCAGTGACGAAGTTGAAGTTACGCCGGGGATGGATATTTCAGCAAGACAATGATCCAAAACACTGCTCCAAATCCTCAGGCATTCATGCAGAGAAACAATTACAATGTTCTGGAATGGCCATCCCAGTCCCCAGACCTGAATATCATTGAACATCTGTGGGATGATTTGAAGCGGGCTGTCCATGCTCGGCGACCATCTAACTTAACTGAACTTGAATTGTTTGTCCAAAATACCTTTATCCAGGATCTAGGAACTGATTAAAAGCTACAGGAAGCGACTAGAGGCTGTTATCTTTGCAAAAGGAGGATGTACTAAATATTAATGTCACTTTTCTGTTGAGGTGCCCATACTTTTGCACCGGTCAAATTTTGGTTTAATGCATATTGCACATTTTCTGTTAGTACAATAAACCTCATTTCAATCCTGAAATATTACTGTGTCCATCAGTTATTAGATATATCAAACTGAAATGGCTGCTGCAAACACCCAAATATTTAGAACTAAAAATGATTAAGATTAATAGGGGTGCCCAAACTTTTTCATAGGACTGTATCTCTGCTTTATGTCGCACGTAACACATTGAAATCAATGGGTAAAAAAGCCTCCCATTGAATTCAATGTGTAGCGCGCATAAGACGGAACCCATTAATCTAAATGGGATTCAGTTTTACAGTCCTGCTTCTTTACACGAGTTTTGTGGCAAAAACAGCGAATGCATCCTAACAATGGGAATGGGAATGATGGCTGCAACTCTATCCTGCATAAGTGTGATGAGCTCAATTACACTTCTGTAAGGTGTGGACTCCTGTTCCTAGTGTTAGGGTTGTGGCGTCCTCATACTCATTAGGGGTCACCATTAACATTGGCACCTTCCTCAACAGCTTGGGCAAATGGTTTAGAGTTACTTACAGAATATACATCCACATTGTCAATAGCACTACTAGTAATGATAGAAGTTACATTCTTGTTTCTCCACAAGTGCACAAGAAAAAACACAGTCCACAGCTCACCATAAATCTTAAAGAGAATCAGCTAGACCAAGAGTGCACGAAAAAATACACCCCCGGCTGGGGTGGAACAATGCAAGAACCCAGTAGAAAAATATTCCTTCAGCACAAGAGGTCTATAGTAAAACTAGACTTTTATTGGAAAAATATAAAAAATAGGTACCAGACATAGGAAAAAAAAAGGATGTAGAAAAACTTACATGGTCAATTCCAAGTATGCATGTATGGTTGAAGACAGACAAGCCTACGCGTTTCGGGACATCCGTCCCTTACTCATGGCAATACTACTGCGTCTGTTTCACTGGAGCTATAAATAGGTAAGCTCACAGGTGTAAAATTAGCATACAGCTGGCATATAATTAAAAACAAATGTTGACTAAAACAAAAACATGCAGAATAAATATACACACATACAATATACGGAGGACAATCCTAAGCGAAGAGACAAGAAATGGCAACACATCAACATAATGACATAAGGCAAAGATTAATATGGACAAAAAGCCGTATTTAAAAGGACACAAGCAATGGATTAGATTCTAAAAACCACCCCTAACTAAACGTCAAGAGCACTCACCAAAAAGAAAAGATCCACCTGCAGGATCATATAACATCATTGCATGGTGATGAAGAAGTCTTTGTGATCAAAAATCCCAAGGAATATACATATAACCACAGGTTTCTATATGGTGAGAGGAAGGCGTCTCAGTAACTATGGCATCCAAAGAAGACACATGATCCTCCAGTCACATGATGCGAGTCACATGATCGGGATTCTTAGCCAGAATGTTCCATATAGAAAAATATACATGGCTTGTGAACACTTGGTCTGTGGTTGCATGCCACAGACCAAAGGATCAAAATGCTGTGCAAAGAATAATGGTAATTAGCAAGTAAGTATAAAAAATACATATGTATATATATATATATATATATATATATATATATATACACATATATACATATAAAACAGAACAAAAGCAAAAAAAAAAAAAAATTAAAAATAAAAATAAATAAAATAAATAAATAAATAAATAAAATAAAATAAATAAATATACACATATATATATATATATATATATATATATATATATATATATATATATACATATACATATATATACACATAAAAATGAAAAGAAAAAATAAATAAATAAATTTCTTAATAAAAATATATTAAATCTGATTTGAAATTTGACCCTTTGGGGAAACGTGTGCCAAGCTCAAAAATCCAGAACGCTTCCCGCTTGAGCACCTTCCTCCGCCAGTCACCACCTCGGGTTGGTCGATTAACATGCTCAATTGCACGGAAGCAGAATGATGATGTGTTGCCATTGTGATGCAAAATAAAGTGTTTGTCTCCACAAGTCCCAGAATATGGAGAGGCTCTCCACAAGATCACATTGTGCACTGGTAAGTATGAGGACTTTCTCCTAGCTGTTCGTGCTGGTGATACAGGAGGGAGTTAGTGATATGCCTGATTTAGAGGTATCACATGACAATTTTGGGACAGCACAGCTTAAAGATCCCACCTTAAAGGCCAGAGAAAATGTAAAGGTACTAAATGAAGGGGTGATGCGGTATTTCCTCATATGGCTCTTAATCAGGATTTGCTATATCGGGTTGACAAAATACTCATCCGACACAGAGTAAATGACAGAGTAGCGGAGATTGCAGCGAAGTACAGGAGCGAGTGATGGGAGGAGAAATCAAGGTATGTATGAGTCTAAATGCCAAAGAGGGTAAGTACAGCAGAGTTGTAACCCAAAGGCAAGTCCAGGTACACAGTCTGAAGGTCAGACCCAGAGAAACAAACACAGCAGCAGGAACAGGAAGCAATAGGGACAGGAGCCAAAATGAAAGTCACCAACACTCTTCCCCCTCCCCTATCCCCATCAATACTTACCAAACCTTCCTGTGTTGTCCAGGGAATGGCTCCTCCCTGTCTTCCTGTCTTCTAGCAGTGGGCGGAATAGGATACCCAGGGAGACGGTAGGGCTGGGAGGGGCTAGTAATGGGCAGGATCGATAGACTTACTGAGATACTGAGGTTGGGAGGGGCTATTAATGGGCTGGATAGCTAGTCAGTGAGAGTGGGAGATGCTAGGCTTAGTGAGGGTGGGATGGGCTAGGGTTAGGGAGACAGAGGGTTTTGTAACAGACTGAGAGAGGAGGGGGGAGCTGAGTGAGAGGGAGTTAGTGCAGCAGCTACACAGGAAGCTGAACAGCAAGAAGCTACACCTTGTAAACAAACACAGAGGATGCAGCAACAACCAAAGACACTCAGAAATCACTCCAAACACTGCTAAAGGGTGTATTTATTAACCCATCACTAACACTATCAGACCTTTCTAAAAAAAAAAATAATAATAATTCTGCCCGGAAAACCCCTTTAGGCCGGGTTCACACGGGGTTTTTTGGTCTGGAACCTGAGGTGGCCTCCAGACCAAAATACGGGTAGTTGTGACTGGATGCCGGTGCAGTGCCTTGGCATTCAGTCACGCACTCCCAAATGAATGGGCCTAGTCAGGAGGGAGGTGTCTTCAGGCGGATGGATGTCGCAAGAACAAATGGCTCCCGGTCAGGATTTTGAGGCGGATACGGCTTCAAAATTCTGATGAAAATACCCCGTGAGGTCTAAACTTTACAGCACCAGCGAGCACCCAATACTGAGTCAGACTGAACTCCAGAAACCTGTTCAACCAGTTTGAAGGCACCTCTTTATGAAAATGCTGCAGGAATGGCGATTAACCAGCACCCTGGTCCTAATATCAGACATGGACCAGGAATTGGAGCTTGCCGCTACTGACAGCTTATTCCTAGTACATATATGAAAGAAACCTGGGGGAAAAATATTCCCTCCCTGATTTTCCCCATCACTATCTTACAAAGTAAATATAGCAATAGAGAAAGAGAGAGAGAGAAATGGGTGCCTTTCATTCCTAAAAGAGATCTGTACAATCTTTTACCATGACGTGGATAGCAATACAATATGGTCCTATGTTTTGAATTTACATAATATTCCTTTTTACAGCTAACTTTATAAAATCTTTTACAGCTGTATTTAGTAACTCTACTAACATAAAAAGTATAGAAATACAGCACAGATGTTTCATACATTTACAAGCAATTTAGAAAACACAGAATACACTCACTTTTGGCATATCCTAAATCACTTCCATCAACAAGAGCTCACATACAAAATTACAGGAGGTAACAAAGGTGTAAACAATTTTTATTTTACCTCTTTAAAATATGTGTATCTAGGCATAGTACACATTAGCTTTAACCCCTTAAGGACACAGCTTAAAGCTACCTTAAGTACACATATTTTTTGCATTCCCTAATAAAAAAAAATTGGAAATGTGATGGAAATTTTGAAAAATTGCAATTTTCAAAATGTGAAATACTCTGCTTTTTAGACATATAGTCATACCACCCATACACATTAATAAATGTTACCTACCATATTTATAATAGGAATCATCTATTAATTGTCCTTTAATTTATTTTGGACATTATAAAGATTACAAGTCTAACAGCAATTATCTGGATTTCAAAGAAATTTTTCCAATTTTTACTAGGGTTCTTTCCATTCTGAAGGAGATTTTAAAGATATATTTAGTTGAAAACCCCATAAGTCACCACATTTTTAAAAACTCTCAAATAATTCAAGTTTTTTTAACCCTTTTTGCATTTAATGTTAAATAATATGGAGGTGAAATTTAGACATTTCACTTTTTTTCAATAGTATGTTCATTCAGCCCTAAAATTTTCACATTCACAAGGGGTTAAAGGAGAAACTGCATCTCACAATTTGTTACGCAATTTCTACCGAGTTAACATCCAGACACAGAAGATAAGGAGCGCTGTTTCGTTTTTGGAGCACAGTTTGATTTTTGGAGGTCACTTTTGCAGATCCATTAAATTGGCAGTAAAGGTGAATCCACAGACATGTGCCCTCATTATGGAAACTACACCCTTCAAGCAATTTATCATGTGGCATAGGATGCATATATAACCCTTGATTGATGCATTAATTTAGTGTCCACAAATGAATGCGTAGCTGTAGTGAAAAGTGACTTTTTTTCAGGTATTTGCTATGCTATGCCAGCTATGTTGAGCCCAATTTGTGTCAGTAAAAAAACACCTCTAAAACTGTTACACAGAATTCCTTGAAAATTTACATTTTTACCTTTCACCATCAGCTGCACATTCATGTTTGAAAAACAAATGTATGCAACAGTTGGGGATTAAAAATGTTCCCTGGATAAATTCCTTCAGGGTGTAGTTCCAAAATTTTACTTTACTGGCAAATGTTTACGGGCACTGCAAAACTGTTATGTTGTCCAAAAACCAAACTGTCTAAATCTGTGATCCAAAATCCAAACAGAGCTCCTTCGCTTCTATGTTCATCCAAGTGCATTTAGAAGTTTATGATCTGGACATTATGTCATTTTTGAAGAGCCAGTTAAGTGAAATCCCCTAGAAAATGACCCCATTTTGAAGACTGCACACTTCGAAGAATTTATCAAGGGGCATAGTAAGCATTAATTTTCCCAGATGTGAATACACAGTGGGTATGTAAACTGTAGGGAATACATTGGGTACACCAACTTCCCTATAATTGTCCCAGTAGCTCCTATCATTAGAGGGAGTCACTTCTGGTGTTTTTCTATTATAAACTCTAAATCTATGGTGTATCCTGATATATGCTTCTACAGATTCAGCCTTTGCGACCATAGAAGAAGGATAGAAGCCATGAACCACAAGAAGGGACCCCAGACTGCGGAATTAGAGGGTCCTTCTGTGTTTTTATCGTAAATCACTTGAAAAGGGGATGTTCAGCCCCAAAACGCTGATCTAAGCATCGTGTGTTTATACATGTCTTCAATAAAGCACCTCATCATAAATCACCAGGTCAAGCGCAGTGTTCTTTTTCGGCTTATCCTTACTCCAGTAAGGTAATCCTAATTGGTCATATTTTGTTATTTCTTCGCATCCTGATCCGGGTTGTTGGAACCACTACTGCTACAGTACCTGTCTCTACACATCAGGATACATCATCCAAATACTTTTGGGATTAGCTCGGTGCACCCATCATTTGAACCTATATGATTCTACGGTTCATCCATTAACTTCCTGCCAAAGCCAGTTTTGTCCTAATGCGTTACTAATTTTGAAGAACAAAAACCCATTTTGGGGAAATAAATCAATGTTTTTGCATCAGCATCTTCTGAGCATCTTCATAACATTTTTATTTTTTGTTGACAGAGTTGGTTCAGGGTTTATTTTTTGCAGGACAAACTTTTTATTGGTACTGTTTTGGGGAACATATGACTTTTTGATTTCTTTTCATACCATGTTTTGTGAACTAAAAGATCATTACTTACGGTGTTATTAGTCAGTTTTTTTTCACATGAGGTTTTTTTAAGTAGGTTAAATAATGTTTCAGTTTTATTCTACGGACGTGTAAATTTCTAATATGTATTATTTTTTATTAATCTTTAGGTTTTTTGTGTATAATTTATTTTATATAAGAAAGGGGTATTTTGGGGCTTTTTATTGGTTTATTATTTTTTTAACACTTTTGAGATAGAGATATATATATAATTTTTTTTGCATTATATTGATATCCCACTAGAGAACTTGAACCAGCAATCAGAATATGCCATGTTTGACCTCGGTAGCTAAGGGTAAACCAAAATAAACTCAAACAATGAAAATAAATAATAAAATTCTTTTTTATTGTATCACATAAAAAATTGAACAAAGAAAACAAGTAAAATTGGAGGAAATTACACCAAATGGAATGTATGTGTACGAATAGAGCAGAAAAAGGATGACAGGCCCTGGATATATAATATGTTACAAGTGCTGCCAAAATAGGTACAGATAAAAATGAAAAAAGCAATATATGTCTACGTATAGACAGGAGACTACATACAAAACAACAACCTATATAAATAGTATCTAGAGATGAGCGAACAGTGTTCTATCGAACACATGTTCGATCGGATATCAGGGTGTTCGCCATGTTCGAATCGAATCGAACACCACGTGGTAAAGTGCGCCAAAATTCGATTCCCCTCCCACCTTCCCTGGCGCCTTTTTTGCACCAATAACAGCGCAGGGGAGGTGGGACAGGAACTACGACACTGGGGGCATTGAAAAAAATTGGAAAAAGTCATTGGCTGCCGAAATCAGGTGACCTCCATTTTAGACGAATAGTGGATTTCAAATCCGGGTCATATGAGAATGTGAACTTTGTGACTATGAGACAGGGATAGCTGTACAGGCAGGGATAGCTAGGGATAACCTTTATTTAGGGGGGAATGTTATTAAAAATAACTTTTTGGGGCTCTATCGGGTGTGTAATTGTGATTTTTGTGAGATAAACTTTTTCCCATAGGGATGCATTGGCCAGCGCTGATTGGCCGAATTCCGTACTCTGGCCAATCAGTGCTGGCCAATGCATTCTATTAGCTTGATGAAGCAGAGTGTGCACAAGGGTTCAAGCGCACCCTCGGCTCTGATGTAGCAGAGCCGAGGCTGCACAAGGGTTCAAGCGCACCCTCGGCTCTGATGTAGGAGAGCCGAGGGTGCACTTGAACCCTTGTGCACCCTCAGCTCTGCTACATCAGAGCCGAGGGTGCGCTTGAACCCTTGTGCACACTCTGCTTCATCAAGCTAATAGAATGCATTGGCCAGCGCTGATTGACCAATGTATTCTATTAGCCTGATGAAGTAGAGCTGAATGTGTGTGCTAAGCACACACATTCAGCTCTACTTCATCGGGCTAATAGAATGCATTGGCCAGCGCTGATTGGCCAGAGTACGGAACTCGACCAATCAGCGCTGGCTCTGCTGGAGGAGGCGGAGTCTAAGATCGCTCCACATCAGTCTCCATTCAGGTCCGACCTTAGACTCCGCCTCCTCCGGCAGAGCCAGCGCTGATTGGCCGAAGGCTGGCCAATGCATTCCTATGCGAATGCAGAGACTTAGCAGTGCTGAGTCAGTTTTGCTCAACTACACATCTGATGCACACTCGGCACTGCTACATCAGATGTAGCAATCTGATGTAGCAGAGCCGAGGGTGCACTAGAACCCCTGTGCAAACTCAGTTCACGCTAATAGAATGCATTGGCCAGCGCTGATTGGCCAATGCATTCTATTAGCCCGATGAAGTAGAGCTGAATGTGTGTGCTAAGCACACACATTCAGCACTGCTTCATCACGCCAATACAATGCATTAGCCAGTGCTGATTGGCCAGAGTACGGAATTCGGCCAATCAGCGCTGGCTCTGCTGGAGGAGGCGGAGTCTAAGGTCGGACCTGAATGGAGACTGGTGTGGAGCGATCTTAGACTCCGCCTCCTCCAGCAGAGCCAGCGCTGATTGGTCGAGTTCCGTACTCTGGCCAATCAGCGCTGGCCAATGCATTCTATTAGCCCGATGAAGTAGAGCTGAATGTGTGTGCTTAGCACACACATTCAGCTCTACTTCATCAGGCTAATAGAATACATTGGCCAATCAGCGCTGGCCAATGCATTCTATTAGCTTGATGAAGCAGAGTGTGCACAAGGGTTCAAGCGCACCCTCGGCTCTGATGTAGCAGAGCTGAGGGTGCACAAGGGTTCAAGTGCACCCTCGGCTCTCCTACATCAGAGCCGAGGGTGCGCTTGAACCCTTGTGCAGCCTCGGCTCTGCTACATCAGAGCCGAGGGTGCGCTTGAACCCTTGTGCACACTCTGCTTCATCAAGCTAATAGAATGCATTGGCCAGCGCTGATTGGCCAATGCATTCTATTAGCCCGATGAAGTAGAGCTGAATGTGTGTGCTAAGCACACACATTCAGCACTGCTTCATCACGCCAATACAATGCATTAGCCAGTGCTGATTGGCCAGAGTACGGAATTCGGCCAATCAGCGCTGGCTCTGCTGGAGGAGGCGGAGTCTAAGATCGCTCCACACCAGTCTCCATTCAGGTCCGACCTTAGACTCCGCCTCCTCCAGCAGAGCCAGCGCTGATTGGCCGAATTCCGTACTCTGGCCAATCAGCACTGGCTAATGCATTGTATTGGCTTGATGAAGCAGTGCTGAATGTGTGTGCTTAGCACACACATTCAGCTCTACTTCATCGGGCTAATAGAATGCATTGGCCAATCAGCGCTGGCCAATGCATTCTATTAGCGTGAACTGAGTTTGCACAGGGGTTCTAGTGCACCCTCGGCTCTGCTACATCAGATTGCTACATCTGATGTAGCAGTGCCGAGTGTACATCAGATGTGTAGTTGAGCAAAACTGACTCAGCACTGCTAAGTCTGCATTCGCATAGGAATGCATTGGCCAGCCTTCGGCCAATCAGCGCTGGCTCTGCCGGAGGAGGCGGAGTCTAAGGTCGGACCTGAATGGAGACTGGTGTGGAGCGATCTTAGACTCCGCCTCCTCCAGCAGAGCCAGCGCTGATTGGCCGAATTCCGTACTCTGGCCAATCAGCACTGGCTAATGCATTGTATTGGCGTGATGAAGCAGTGCTGAATGTGTGTGCTTAGCACACACATTCAGCTCTACTTCATCGGGCTAATAGAATGCATTGGCCAATCAGCGCTGGCCAATGCATTCTATTAGCGTGAACTGAGTTTGCACAGGGGTTCTAGTGCACCCTCGGCTCTGCTACATCAGATTGCTACATCTGATGTAGCAGTGCCGAGTGTGCATCAGATGTGTAGTTGAGCAAAACTGACTCAGCACTGCTAAGTCTCTGCATTCGCATAGGAATGCATTGGCCAGCCTTCGGCCAATCAGCGCTGGCTCTGCCGGAGGAGGCGGAGTCTAAGGTCGGACCTGAATGGAGACTGGTGTGGAGCGATCTTAGACTCCGCCTCCTCCAGCAGAGCCAGCGCTGATTGGTCGAGTTCCGTACTCTGGCCAATCAGCGCTGGCCAATGCATTCTATTAGCCCGATGAAGTAGAGCTGAATGTGTGTGCTTAGCACACACATTCAGCTCTACTTCATCAGGCTAATAGAATACATTGGCCAATCAGCGCTGGCCAATGCATTCTATTAGCTTGATGAAGCAGAGTGTGCACAAGGGTTCAAGCGCACCCTCGGCTCTGATGTAGCAGAGCTGAGGGTGCACAAGGGTTCAAGTGCACCCTCGGCTCTCCTACATCAGAGCCGAGGGTGCGCTTGAACCCTTGTGCAGCCTCGGCTCTGCTACATCAGAGCCGAGGGTGCGCTTGAACCCTTGTGCACACTCTGCTTCATCAAGCTAATAGAATGCATTGGCCAGCACTGATTGGCCAGAGTACGGAATTCGGCCAATCAGCGCTGGCCAATGCATCCCTATGGGAAAAAGTTTATCTCACAAAAATCACAATTACACACCCGATAGAGCCCCAAAAAGTTATTTTTAATAACATTCCCCCCTAAATAAAGGTTATCCCTAGCTATCCCTGCCTGTACAGCTATCCCTGTCTCATAGTCACAAAGTTCACATTCTCATATGACCCGGATTTGAAATCCACTATTCGTCTAAAATGGAGGTCACCTGATTTCGGCAGCCAATGACTTTTTCCAATTTTTTTCAATGCCCCCAGTGTCGTAGTTCCTGTCCCACCTCCCCTGCGCTGTTATTGGTGCAAAAAAGGCGCCAGGGAAGGTGGGAGGGGAATCGAATTTTGGCGCACTTTACCACGTGGTGTTCGATTCGATTCGAACATGGCGAACACCCTGATATCCGATCGAACATGTGTTCGATAGAACACTGTTCGCTCATCTCTAATCAGGAAATGTATTAGAAATGTTAAATACCCATATATTTATAGGAAAAAGAGCCCAATCAGAAAAAAACACACGCCTAATTCAACAGGGCTATAAACTCACTTACAGATGAAACATGTGACATCTGTGATGTGGAAAGTAGCAGACTGAGCATACACAAAAACAAAAAATAATCCCCTAAAAAACGCGAAGGAGGAAGGAACAGACGTTCCGAAACGTGTCTGGTTTTTTAGGGGATTATTTTTTGTTTTTGTTTCATTATTTACATCAAAGTTTTGTCATTTTATGATGTGATATAATTAAAAGTTAAATTTTATCTACGGAGAGCTGCCGGTCAATTTCGTTTTTCTTTTGGATCTAACAATATACTGTGTACTACACGGTAAGGCCTAACAATATACCGTGTACTACACTGTAAGGCCTAACAATATACCGTGTACTACACTGTAAGGCCTAACAATATACTGTGTACTACTCGGTAAGGCCTAACAATATACTGTGTACTACACTGTAAGGCCTAACAATATACTGTGTACTACACGGTAAGGCCTAACAATATACTGTGTACTACACAGTAAGGCCTAACAATATACTGTGTACTACACTGTAAGGCCTAACAATATACTGTGTACTACACTGTAAGGCCTAACGGAGGAAAATGGTAGGGAATTTGGTGTGGAATTTCAGCGCTGAAAAAAAAGCCTCCCATTGACTTCCATGCAAGCATAAAAAGGAACCCAATAAAATCAATGGAAGGCTTTTTTCGGACTATAAGACGCACCTAGGTTTTAGAGGAGGAAAATAGGGAAAAAAAATTTTGAAGCAAAAAATGGTAAAATATTTAATATATGGAAGTTGTAGTTTTGCAACAGCTGCAAGGCCACATTGACAGGTGACCCTGCAGCTGTACGGGGACGCATAGAGTGTTTTTTTTGCGGGGCCAGAAGTACTTTTTAGTTATACCATTTTGGGGAATATCTATTGCTTAGATCACCTTGTATTGAAAAAAAACCTGGTGGTTTATGACATATGATTTTCTACTTTTATATATATATTCTAGGGACAGGAGGTGATTTAGAACTTTTATTTATTTCATATTTTTAAAGCTTTTTTTTTTTTTTTTTTTTTTACTATTTTATTCCCCCCCGGGGGCTTGAACCTGCGGTCACTTGATTGCAAGTCCCATAGACGGCAATACAACTGTATTGCCGTCTATGGGACATTCTGTCTATTAGTATTACGGCTGGTCATAGACCCAGCCGCAATACTAATATATAGCAGTGACAGGCCGGGGAGCCTCATTAGGCTCCCGGCTCTCACCCGAACAGGTCGGCTCCTGCGATATCGCCGGCCTGCAACTTTACAGGTACGGGGCCGTTGGGGACCGGCCCCGGGGGAGAAGAGGCCGCTGATACAGACTGCAGACCCGGCATCCGCTGTATTAGAGAGGCGGATGCCGGCAAGGGATAGACGCCGGGGCCTGAGACATCGCTGCGCTCCTCTGCCCTGCATGAAGCCAGCAGCGGGAGAAAGGAGGAGCGGAATAGCATCGCCTCTGCTGCTGCTGGCTTCATGCAGGGCAGAGGAGCGCAGCGATGTCTCAGGCCCGAGCGTCTATCCCTTGCCGACATCCGCCTCTCTATTAGAGCGGGTGCCAGGCACCACATTCAGACTATAAGACGCACCCTTCTTTTCCCCCGAAATTTTGGGGAAAAAAAGTGCGTCTTATAGTCCGAAAAATACGGTACTTTGTACTACACTGCAAGGCCTATTAACCCCTTCCCGACATGCGCCGTAATAGTACGGCGCGTGTCGGGTCTGTAACTATGGCGACCTCCCGGGAGCAGTAGACTGCTTTAAGCAGTAGACAACCGGCTCTAATGCCTCCGATCGGTCCCCGGACCGATCGGAGGCATTAACCCCTCCGGCGCTGCTGTCAAAGGCGCCGGAGGCGCCATTTTCCCGGCGGCGCATGGGCGCCGCCATTTTGGCAGGGATCGCCGGCTCCTGGAGCATGCTCCAGGGCCGACCCCCCGTTGCCATGACAGCCGAGAGCCTTGTTAAAGGCTCCCAGCCGGTCTGCAAATTCTCTCTTTTGCAGGCTGGTGTATACAGCCTGCAAAAGAGATGATGATTTTTTGCAATGCATTGCAATGCATTAGCATTGTAATGCATTGCATTAGTGATCAGACCCCCTGGGGTTCAACACCCCTAGGGGGTCTAATAAATGCAAAAAAAAAATTTAAAAAAAAAGTAAAAAAAAATATAAAAAAATATAAAAAGTATTAAAAGTTCAAATCACCCCCCTTTCACTAGAACAAATATAAAAGTAGTTAAAAACTGTGAAACATATACATGTTAGGTATCCCCGCGTCCGAAATCGCCCGCTCTACAAAGCTATACAAATATTTTTCCTGTTCGGTAAACGCCGTAGCGGGAAAAATAGTCAAAAGTGCCAAACCGCCGTTTTTTCACTGTTTTAATTCTGATAAAAATTTGAATAAAAAGTGATCAAAGCAATAACATTTCCCGAAAATGGTAGAACTAAAAAGTACACCCGGCCCCGCAAAAAAAGACACCCTATGCATCCCCGTACACCTATGTATAAAAAAGTTACGGCCGTCGGAATATGGCGACTTTTAGAAAAAAAAAATTTTAACACCATTTTGGAATTTTTTTTAGGGGTCAAAATGTAAATAAAACCATATAAATTTGGTATCCCTGGAACCGTACCGAAACACAGAATATAGGGGACATGTCATTTTGGCTGCACAGTGAACGCCGTAAAACCAAAGCCCGTAAGAAAGTCGCAGAAATGCATTTTTTCTTCAAATCCACCCCATTCTGAATTTTTTTCCTGCTTCCCAGTAAATTATATAGAATAATTAATGGTGGCATCATGAAGAAAAAATTGTCCCGCAAAAATTAAGACCTCATATGGCTCTGGGAGCAGAGAAATAAAAAAGTTATGGGGTTTAGAAGGAGGGGAGTCAAAAACGAAAAACGAAAATCAAAAAATGCCATCGGCGGGAAGGGGTTAATATACTGTGTACTACACTGTAAGGCCTAACAATATACTGTGTACTACACTGTAAGACCTAACAATATACTGTGTACTACACTGTAAGACCTAACAATATACTGTGTACTGATAGGGACAGCAATGGATCCCTCCGTATGTTGTAGAGGTCCTAATTAGATAATTAATTAACAGGCCTAGATGGACTGCAGCCATCTTTCTTTTAAGCCTGGAGAACTGATTAAAGACACAAGATGGTAGTGTATCAAAAGAGTTCTGATTTTATTATAAGAAAAAGGTAGTTTAAATACATTACAGGCAAAGAGCTGGCTTGGCTATTCTAATTAGTATACCATGATTGGTCATAGAGATATAAGATAAGCCTGGCACATGACTATTGGCTGAGGCCTGATATGATCTGCATCTCATTATAACTTTCCACACTGGGATGGACTTTCCCATGAAACAAAGAAGGATTCAAAATACTTATGTGTGAGCTAACATCCCAGACTGTCTATATGTATATATCATGGAAAAAGAGATAAGATGACATGTTCCATAGACCCTGTGTCTATACACTCTAAGTGACCTTCATATACCATAAAATATGACAGAGTGCCCAGATACCATAAGATTAATACTTTTGTTGGTTATGTGTCCATACATCATGTAAAGGAGATAAGAGATATACAAAGTCAGCTGCATCTTCTCAAAATGAGGCCCTTGAGAGATAAGGATTAGCAACCTCTGCATTAACGTTCATTATCACATTCCTTAAAGTCTAACAAAGGGCCTCCTTGACTTAAACAGAAAAATACATACTTATGTGAAAGAGTACAAGATGGCTGCCAAAATACAAAGATGGAGGACTTAACTCTAACATTTCCCCCATTTTGAGATGGTTGAATACAGAAATTAACATGTAAGTACTTCAGTGACCTAATGTCCACTGCCGGATTTCCCAGATTCCCTACATGTGTTTTTCTGCATTTCAACCTTTATCTCAAAAAATCCTTATTAGGGGTCTGGCCTCTCAAGTTTTGTATTTTTCATCCGGTTGCATAAGTATTGTAATAGTTTAAACAAACAAAAGAAACATAAGATTATTACTGCGACTTGCTGATACTATGTATCATTCCTAAAATATAAGGTGGTATCTTCTTAACTACATACTTCAAACATTTCCTGTTGTGTCATGAAAACAGCTATATATAACATGACTGAGGCTAATATGGGGCTATGAGGACATATCCTACAATCTAACACATTCAAATCTTCCTTCAAGATCGTATGATGTCTAAGAAACTTATTGTCCCACTCATTGTCAAATGTTCTATGCAGGCTTATTGCCAGGACCATCTGTAACAGCAACATCAGGAGAATCTTCATCGCTTTTTGTGTAGATTCTTCCTTGCAATGTGAAGCATGGATACAGTTAGGTTTTCCTTCAAGTTTCATAGAAACACTGGTTATCAGCAGCACTTGGAAGGACCATCAACTCTTGGGTTCAAGGTTTTTCTCATGTGTCTCTTTATCACCATCAATCCATTGTCTAAAATGAATAGGTCCCGTCCAATAACTTAAAATCTGAGAGGGAGGAGAAAACTCAAAACTATACATTAGTCAAATGTTTTTGCCAAGATATCACATAGTCAGTCAGTACACCATAATACAACTCTAACCTAGGGGCTGACCCAAAGTAAGTTTGCTATGGGCTAAAACCAATTCTCCTGTCAGGAGGATACCTTACAGAAAATACAAATACAAGTGACACACTACTTCTTTAGTAGCCGTCTATCTGCAGCCCTGTTTATGATAGCTTTCTTCACCAGATATGCCCCGGGCCATCCTGAAGAGAAATAACTATACACACAAGCACGTACTTATACCGTCTCACCTTTAGTAGTTACTAAAGTTCTAGTTATATCATATAGTTAACCTGCAATCTCTGGAACAGGTACAAGGGCTCCGGGCATGGCTCACAGAAACTTTTCACTTCTTGGTCTATATTGTGTTTAACACGCCATGCAGGCTCACACTATAGTGATGCTAAATCCTGCAGCTGCCCATCCTCTGCTCACCAGGTCACACATGGCTACTACTAAACAGTGCACTTAATAATAATAATCTGCTTATGCCATCAGTGGGGACGATGCTCTCAGTACATACTCTCTTACCACCAGACACCAGGAGTTATTCATCCTCTTTTGATCCTTGCTGTTTCCAAAGCTTCTTTCCTCCTGAACCATTTTGGTGCCTCAGTGTTGTAAAACCTGAAAAGAGAGCTAAAACGGGTTTGGGCCTAGTATAATGACCAATTATCAGTAAAGCATATCCCCTAGGCCTCTGCAGCTGGGTTAGTGGCAGTGTCTGCCCGCATGTTACCTCTACTTTCTTTCATATCAGCCTTGGTGTGTGCCTTCACTTCTGACTATACCCACCTGTGTGGGGGCAGCAGCAGGGTCCATCACTATCTGAACAGCCTGGAAATCCTTTTAAGCTTAACATTAACCCTACAGAATGCTCTCGCTCTCCAGATTGGACCATAGTCCCACTATATCAAACACCTACCCTCAGGCCTTGTACCCTGTCTCAGTGATGGCTTCTAGTTCAGCTTCATGAGCTGAGACCCATACAGTTCTATAATGGTTCTACTTGTGCTTGGTTTTACCCTTGGTTTACTTCATATTCAGTGACCATGACATATCTGGTGCAGAATCCACCATCATTCCCAAATCGAGAATCATCTAAAATAAAAGAACTCAAAAAGTCAAAGTTAACAATAGATTCAACATTCAAATAACTAACAATCTCTTGTAACATACTATCATGTTGTTCTATTCTATATTGTCAGCAGAAAATACTTGTATATTTCAGTTACTCCCCCCTTGAACCTATCGTTAACACTACAAACAGTAATAAACAGGATGGGGTGTGCTAGAAAACAAATAAGTTTACACAAACAACTCAGGGCCTAATAGTTAACCAGTTAGAAGTGACTTGTAGAGCAGGGTGGAAAGGTTACATGAGGAACCATCACAGCAGCCACTGTTATCTCTGTCTGCAATACAAGATATACGACCCCTGCCTCTCCTGCAAGCAAGCTTTACAGCCCATATGGCTGTGGCCCCCCTCCCTCTGACTTCTGTGTGTGCGTAGGACTACAGGATTCAGCAAGCTCCAGGGCACACTTCCTAAAGGAACAGAGACACATTCATATAATCTCATTAGCAGAGAAGGCAGAAACACTGAACAAAGGATCACATCAGAAGTACACACAAAGAACATTACAGAGCAGATATGTGAGTGACTTCTGATTTACTTAGACAGCTATCTAGCACCTTATCACAAATAATGTTCCAGAAACACCACTTTAGTTTTGCAGAACTTCAATTTATCTTTACCTGCGTGTACATGTTAGGGGTGTTCTGTGCCCCTTGTGGTAAGAAAGTTCACATGTATTGCCTGATCCCATACCAGAAGGATCATCTGAATAACAATGACCAATAACATTGTACAAGTATTAGATTCAACTTTTTTTCTCAAAATAATTCCTGACTGTTAACATTCATAGATTTATAGTATAAACCCATAACCAATATTTATATTACCAGTATAAAGCCCATGTGATATACTTGATACTCACAAGCACCAATAAAAACTGATTACCTAGTACATGTACATGTTATATCAAGTACATCTCATATTTACCAGAAGACATATATATATATATTCAACGATGGAAAGGAACTCATATCTACTTGTCACCACCCTCTATGGGGTTATCAATATCTTCATCTGCTACCTGTGGAGACTGAAAATGTAACAATACAGACATAGGCAAACAGAGCATGTGCATATAGCAAATACATGTAACACATATGGTCCCATTCACTTCCATACACACATGCAAACGTCACACTGGAGCTCCAGACAACACACATCCATTGAATCATAGAGAACTTGTCAATTTTCATATATTTTGTACAGTGATCTCACGTATTGTCTCTTTTCCTACAAATAATCACAGAGTTAGTTATAATTCCTGCACAGCTGAATATTGAAGAAAAATAAACAAAACATGTCATTAAATGGCTTCGTCTTCTTATCAATGTGTATCACTGAAAAAAAAAATAAACATAATAATGATTATCTAAAATTTATGCCATTAATCCAATTCTAAAGACATTAAATATGATCTAATCAGCCAACACTGATACCAATATTACATATTAATATTTCTGTGCAGTTTTTGAATATTTACATGGCAGACCCCACTCATCTAATTACCACAGATGCTCAGAACCTCTTGCACTATATCTGAGATTTGCCTTGAGGGCCAAACTTGCCAGACATTTTAACACTTTCCTTTACAAGATTCCAATCAAAATTTTTACCACTGTAACACATCACAATAACCTTACACAAGTCTTTTAAAGATCAATCCATACATTGCGAAAAACAGCTTACCCTATACAGTTACAACTTATTAAACCATATATTCATAATTCTCCATACATTATACCAATGGTGTTACATTGTTACAATCTCACTTATAGCTGACAACTTAGCCACCTGCTGTCTCCCTTTCCTCTCCCCCTTCTTGCTAATTTCTACCAAACCTGTATATACTATATACCTCTGCTGTGGATATACCGAGGACAATAGTAGGTGGGGGGAGGAGACACACAGGAGCTTCTGATCTTTCCAGACATTTTTTCCTTGCATAAATGCTTCAACAATCATGGTGTTTTTCAAAGCATTATAGACCTGATTTCACCCAGAATCTACTACCTTGGTGAGTAGTCTGCCACAATATACTTCAGCGGACTCTCACTATATCTTTATCTAGTTACCACTCATATATAGCTGCTGACAACACAATGCAGACCACATTAACCCTTTTGCTGGACTGTGAGTCGGTGCTCACTATACAATCCCTTATACTAAGGAAAATATACAAACACTTAATATCTTATTTCTGAAACCATCCTTACTTAATTTTATCCAACTATCCATGAGTGGAGCCAGTTCCTGACCAATGACTACTATTCAGACGTCCAGTACAACAACATTCTGACTTCAACAATTTGCTACAGCCTTTCTCCACAGCTCTACTTCTATCTCTTCTACTATCTCTTGAGATTATTTACAAACTGACTGACTCTGCATCCCTCCCATTCTGTTCTGTGTGAATTCTTTTCTCTCCTCCTTCCCACTGTCTTATCCTGCCCCAAATTCCTATAAGACTTCCTCAGTATATAACATATACTGTATCTTATTCAATGGAGACTTTAAAGATCAGTTTAGAGGATTCCCTCCTTCCCTTCCTGTCCTTTTTTCCAAGATACTACACACTATATATACTGTATCTAAATCAAAAGTGACTTTTAAGGTCCCTCTGCCTTTTTCCTGCCCTTTTTTTTCCAAGATACTACTGTATCTAAATCAAAAGTGACTAATTAAGGTCAGATGGAGGGTTTTTAGGGATCACTATGTCCCTTTGTCACGTGACTACTTACTTTCCACAGAACACAAATGAGAAATACAACGAATGCACATCCACAACAAGTCAGCAGAACAATTTCAGCCCAAGTTTCCATCTACTTAACACTCATACAACATACTGCTCTTAGGTTCTTGCAAAAAGCTTGAGATGTTTATATAAGGAACATATGTGTTTACCTCACACTCGGACAGGAGAACAAAGTCCTTAGAAACACAGATCAAATTGGTAAGATAAAAGCTCTTACCTTGCAGCTGCTGACTTTGGATCTGTGGTCCCAGGAACTTCTGTAATCACTGGTTGTCCGGGAGATCAGCAAACCTTCTCCTTATCTCTCAAGCCCACCCAGGGATGCCAGATTTGATAGGGACAGCAATGGATCCCTCTGTATGTTGTAGAGGTCCTAATTAGATAATTAATTAACAGGCCTAGATGGACTGCAGCCATCTTTCTTTTAAGCCTGGAGAACTGATTAAAGACACAAGATGGTAGTGTATCAAAAGAGTTCTGATTTTATTATAAGAAAAAGGTAGTTTAAATACATTACAGACAAAGAGCTGGCTTGGCTATTCTAATTAGTATACCATGATTGGTCATAGAGATATAAGATAAGCCTGGCACATGACTATTGGCTGAGGCCTGATATGATCTGCATCTCATTATAACTTTCCACACTGGGATGGACTTTCCCATGAAACAAAGAAGGATTCAAAATACTTATGTGTGAGCTAACATCCCAGACTGTCTATATGTATATATCATGGCAAAAGAGATAAGATGACATGTTCCATAGACCCTGTGTCTATACACTCTAAGTGACCTTCATATACCATAAAATATGACAGAGTGCCCAGATACCATAAGATTAATACTTTTGTTGGTTATGTGTCCATACATCATGTAAAGGAGATAAGAGATATACAAAGTCAGCTGCATCTTCTCAAAATGAGGCCCTTGAGAGATAAGGATTAGCAACCTCTGCATTAACGTTCATTATCACATTCCTTAAAGTCTAACAAAGGGCCTCCTTGACTTAAGCAGAAAAATACATACTTATGTGAAAGAGTACAAGATGGCTGCCAAAATACAAAGATGGAGGACTTAACTCTAACAGTACTACATGGTAAGGCCTAACAATATACTGTGTACTACACTGTAAGGCCTGATAATATATTGTGTACTACACTGTAAGGCCTAACAATATACTGTGTACTACACTGTAAGGCCTAACAATATACTGTGTACTACACGGTAAGGCCTAACAATATACTGTGTACTACACTGTAAGGCGTAACAATATACTGTGTACTACACTGTAAGGCCTGATAATATATTGTGTACTACACTGTAAGGCCTAACAATATACTGTGTACTACACTGTAAGGCCTAACAATATACTGTGTACTACACGGTAAGGCCTAACAATATACTGTGTACTACACGGTAAGGCCTAACAATATACTGTGTACTACACTGTAAGGCCTAACAATATACTGTGTACTACACTGTAAGGCCTAACAATATACTGTGTACTACACTGTAAGGCCTAACAATATACTGTGTACTACACTGTAAGGCCTGATAATATACTGTGTACTACACTGTAAGGCCTAACAATATACTGTGTACTACACTGTAAGGCCTAACAATATACTGTGTACTACACGGTAAGGCCTAACAATATACTGTGTACTACACTGTAAGGCGTAACAATATACTGTGTACTACACTGTAAGGCCTAACAATATACTGTGTACTACACTGTAAGGCCTAACAATATACTGTGTACTACACTGTAAGGCCTAACAATATACTGTGTACTACACGGTAAGGCCTAACAATATACTGTGTACTACACGGTAAGGCCTAACAATATACTGTGTACTACACGGTAAGGCCTAACAATATACTGTGTACTACACGGTAAGGCCTAACAATATACTGTGTACTACACGGTAAGGCCTAACAATATACTGTGTACTACACGGTAAGGCCTAACAATATACTGTGTACTACATTGTAAGGCCTAACAATATACTGTGTACTACACGGTAAGGCCTAACAATATACTGTGTACTACACTGTAAGGCCTAACAATATACTGTGTACTACACTGTAAGGTCTAACAATATACTGTGTACTACACTGTAAGGCCTAACGGAGGAAAATGGTAGGGAATTTGGTGTGGAATTTCAGCGCTGAAAAAAAAGCCTCCCATTGACTTCCATGCAAGCATAAAAAGGAACCCAATAAAATCAATGGAAGGCTTTTTTCAGCGCTGAAATTCAGCACCAAATTCAGCACCATTTTCCTCTTTGTGAATGGACAATAAGGCTAAGGCCCCATGTAGCATGCCACAGCAAAAAAAAGCGTTGCGAGAAAAATTCTGGCAGCAACACATCAGTTTTTCCCATACTGCTTATTGCAGAAACTCCACAGAGGTTTCCTCTGAGGACTTTCTTCTTCCTTTATACCTATAAGGAAACCGCCGGTGTTTCTGTAGGTATAAGTGACATGCTGCGATTTCCAAAACCACAACAGTTTTGGAAATTGCAGTGTGTCTGCTGTGTGTATTTTTCTGCATTTTGTGGATGGGATTGCATAGACTATATACCTACACACTCAGGCTGTTCGGGGAGTCCGCATTGGGACTCAACCAAACAGACTACCGAAAACATTAGCAAATGGTGTGCAGTGAAAGCACACTGATCCCATAGACTATAATGGGGTCCATGTACTTTCCATGCGGTGTCAGCAGGGAACATGCAGTCAGAAAAGTACTTCATGATCTACTTCTCTGTCCACATGATTCATGTGGAGACCGCATGGAAAGCACACGGACCCCATTATAGTCTATGGGGTCAGTGTGCTATCACTGCACACCATTTGCTAATGCTTTCGGCAATCCATTCTGGGGGTCCCCATGCGGACTTCCCGAATGGATTACCGAACGCAGATGTGAACTAGACATTATACATATACCATATGTACTCTCACATATACATTATTATAGCATATATACTCACACATATACATTTATATACATTCATATACCATATACAAGTCATATATATATATATATACTTATATGAATGTATATGAATACTATATATACTCACATTTATACATACACTCACATACATTATTATAGCATACTGTATATACTCACACATACCTGTATACAAACATACAGTACTCACACAATATACAACACATACATTAAACAAATGTACACACTTATATACATATTAAGCATACATATTTTACCACAAGAATATACTCACATTTGTCAGAAGTGAAACATTGCAGCAGACTGCTCCTGTCTTCTCCACACGCTCCGATGTGAGAGATGAGGCAATAGTTTACAAGGGGGGAGGGGAGAAGTTCAGGCAGCACAGACAGGGAAGAAAGCAGAGATCGCTACTGCAAATAAGTGAGAGGATTACAAGTGGCTATTAGCTCATGCTGAAGCTGCACATGGTGTCCATATATATATATATATATATATATATATATATATATATACTGTCCCTATATATCGGGAGGACACCATGTATAGCTTCTCCATCAGCTAATGGGGGCCCCTGTGTGTTGAGGCAAATGCATTGCTCAGGATCCCGTTCGGGCCCCAACCAATGCATCTGAAGTGGCTAAATGAGGAATTAACAGTCAGGGCTCGGGGCCCACCGGGGGTTTCACCGGTTCCCCGGTGGGCCAGTCCGACCCTGCATGCGTGCTATGATATGCGAAAAGCCCGAACTGAAAAATTCTTAATTTATATCACAGTTAGCCGTTTCTCAAAAACCGTATGTGAATGGGAAAATTTTGAGTTATTTCTGTGATCAGCATCAAAAACTTTATCTGGTACACATGGGATTACGAAGGAAACAAAAACCTTCTAAACCAGTGTTGCCAATTTAACAAAAAGGTCCATACTGAGAACGATTGATAATGGGGGAAAAATTTTAGAGCCTGGAATAAGATTGCATGGAAACTTACTGTGTATGCTAACCTTTGCAAGATCTAGCTACATGTGCGCTTTTTTGCTGCGGCCTGTTATTTGGGGCCTTAGCCTAAAGAAATATTTATGGGCTCTATATACAACTAGCTTTATGGAATGGTTTAATGTGCTGCAGCATTAAAACCATACCAATAATACATTAGTTACGGCTGTTTGCACTTAAAAAGGATCTGTTATCATATTTCATAGAACTGCATTAAATAGTCTAAGACTGGTGTACTTACTTGGCAAATCCATGTCAGGTATATTCCTTTCTGAAAATGTCCCACCGGATAATGAAATGAACATGAGTCTAAACTAGCTCATTTATTCACTATATTCATAAACTAAACTCAACATCTGCCTACCTATCCTGACAAGTTCCTTTCAGTGTACCCGCTCCCATGTTACTGCTGCTACTGAAATCTCAAGGCTCAGTACAATGTGTAGCTGGTCAATCTGGCTAGGTAGGTAGATACTGAGTTTAGCGCATGAATACACCAGACTAGCCAGTTATTTCAGTCTGGAGAGGCAATGAAAGTGCTCATTTTAATATCAGAAAAACTCAAAAAGGATTATTAATCCATTGTAACATGTATTGTAAAGCTAAAACTATCAGCCTCATTAGGCCTAAGAGATCTATATATACAGTATGTAAAATATATGCAGTTTGTTATATGAATTACAGACCTAGGGATTGATATGTTAATTATGTTGACACATTAATTTATAACATCTAATATTGTCTGTTCATGTCAAATCTGATTTGCAAAGTGCTGCAGAATATGTTGGCTATACACACACATATGTATATACCAAATTTGGTTATGTAAATTGTGAGCACTATAATGTATGTTTTTATCCTGTGAAGGTCATACTTCTGTTTTGCAATAACAATGCAAAGTCCGCCGGGTTTCCACCCGATTTCCATCTGAAAAATCCAGGAAAATGCAGAGAGATTTTCTATTTGTTTCCACATCTTAACTAGTTCTGTACTGAAATCTCATCTGTCATATGCGCAAACTTCATTTTATGGTACATGGAAGTGTTTTCCCATCTTCCTAAATCATCTGATGTTATCTCTGTTGCCATTGTTAAAGGGGTTGTCGCATCTCAAGGATCCTATCTATACAGGTAGTTTATGTAAATTGAAGAATATACAGTCCTATGAAAAAGTTTGGGCACCCCTATTAATCTTAATCATTTTTAGTTCTAAATATTTTGGTGTTTGCAACAGCCATTTCAGTTTGATATATCTAATAACTGATGGACACAGTAATATTTCAGGATTGAAATGAGGTTTATTGTACTAACAGAAAATGTGCAATATGCATTAAACCAAAATTTGACCGATGCAAAAATATGGGCACCTCAACAGAAAAGTGACATTAATATTTAGTACATCCTCCTTTTGCAAAGATAACAGCCTCTAGTCGCTTCCTGTAGCTTTTAATCAGTTCCTGGATCCTGGATGAAGGTATTTTGGACCATTTCTTTCTACAAAACAATTCAAGTTCAGTTAAGTTTGATGGTCGCCGAACATGGACAGCCCGCTCTCAAATGATCTGAAAACAAAGATTGTTCAACATAGTTGTTCAGGGGAAGGATACAAAACGTTGTCTCAGAGATTTAACCTGTCAGTTTCCACTGTGAGGAACATAGTAAGGAAATGGAAGACCCCAGGGACAGTTCTTGTTAAGCCCAGAAGTGGCAGGCCAAGAAAAATATCAGAAAGGCAGAGAAGAAGAATGGTGAGAACAGTCAAGGACAATCCACAGACCACCTCCAAAGAGCTGCAGCATCATCTTGCTGCAGATGGTGTCACTGTGCATCGGTCAGCTATACAGCGCACTTTGCACAAATAGAAGCTGTATGGGAGAGTGATGAGAAAGAAGCCGTTTCTGCACGTACGCCACAAATAGAGTTGCCTGAGGTATGAAAAAGCACATTTGGACAAGGCAGCTTCATTTTGGAAACAAAAATTGAGTTGTTTGGTTATAAAAAAAGGCGTTATGCATGGTGTCCAAAAAGAAACAGCATTCCAAGAAAAACACATGCTACCCACTGTAAAATTTGGTGGAGGTTCCATCATGCTTTGGGGCTGTGTGGCCAATGCCGGCATCGGGAATCTTGTTAAAGTTGAGAGTCGCATGGATTCCACTCAGTATCAGCAGATTCTTGAGAATAATGTTCAAGAATCAGTGACGAAGTTGAAGTTACGCCGGGGATGGATATTTCAGCAAGACAATGATCCAAAACACCGCTCCAAATCCTCAGGCATTCATGCAGAGGAACAATTACAATGTTCTGGAATGGCCATCCCAGTCCCCAGACCTGAATATCATTGAACATCTGTGGGATGATTTGAAGCGGGCTGTCCATGCTCGGCGACCATCTAACTTAACTGAACTTGAATTGTTTGTCCAAAATACCTTTATCCAGGATCCAGGAACTGATTAAAAGCTACAGGAAGCGACTAGAGGCTGTTATCTTTGCAAAAGGAGGATCTACTAAATATTAATGTCACTTTTCTGTTGAGGTGCCCATACTTTTGCACCGGTCAAATTTTGGTTTAATGCATATTGCACATTTTCTGTTAGTACAATAAACCTCATTTCAATCCTGAAATATTACTGTGTCCATCAGTTATTAGATATATCAAACTGAAATGGCTGTTGCAAATACCAAAATATTTAGAACTAAAAATGATTAAGATTAATAGGGGTGCCCAAACTTTTTCATAGGACTGCATATATATATATATATATATATATATATATATATATATATATATATATATTTCCTATAAATATACCTTAGCACTGTTTCCATTAAACAGTGTACAAGTACACACAGTAAACCTGACTTTAAGCAAAAAACAAGTTTACTTCACATGCTAACTGGTAAATCATTGTGTTGACAAGCTGAGGTCAGACAAGCTCAAAAACTGAAGGTACAGAAAGAAAGCTAACACAGTGGGAGGTGACCTTGTTGTAACCTTTAACAACTAAGGAGGTGCCATTTCTTCTATGAGAATCTAAAGACCGCACATAGCTAAAGATCACTCTTGGGTGTAAATCATCTTAGGCAATTCCATCAAGTACTGTGCTAAGGCAAACACATACAGTACACTCACAGTATATATATATATATGCTAATCCAAATCTATAGTGCGTCTGCTTTCAGGTTATTGTTAGTTTCAACCACTACAAAATTTTAGGCATGCAATAATACAATGTTATCAGACAGTTTTTGATGGGTTCTGATGTTATTTGCATTTATATTGTATTTTTGCCATGTTAATACACCTAGTGTTTTAGAACGCTGCTTAAGTTGTCACTTTGTCACTTGTAAGCTAAGTGACAAACAATCTTACAATGGCACTGTCAGCATATTGTTCACAGTTATGGTCACTAATGGGAAACCTAAGGTATGAAGGTCATAAGCGCAAAACAAGAAATATTTCAGACAAGGAACACACAGGAAGACAGAGGGACTAGAGACTTTGTTTCTACTTGACAATAATTTAAATGACAGGTGCGTTAGCACATAAAATGGATCCATATGGTGTCGAGTACAAATTGCCTGTATTTATAAAGGATGTGAAAGATTAATAGACAAACACAGAACATTTTACTGTAGTTTCAGGATCAGGAACCTCTTGTCTTGAATATCTATCATATGTATGAAATATGTATGAGACGTATGAAATTGATATATTTAATACTTATGGCAACAATACATATAAGATAGATAGAGCATGTTTGCATAAAGAATATATACTTTCTTTAAGACACCATTACATTAATATCCTAAAGGGAACTTTCTTTGAAAGGGTTTCCAAATCAACACGATATTGTGAAAATAAGTGGGAAACTATTCACTAACTCCTTGGTACCTGTTTTGTTACTTAGGCTCTACATTGTCAGGTGGGCAGTGTCAGACAAGAGCAGGTAATGGGGTGTGACTAATCAGAAGCGGACAGCGTCAGATGCCCCCTTGTAGGGTTTCTCAGTACAGGTTAGAAAAGGGTGTCTTGAAGGGAGTCAGGTTTGTATGTAATGTAATTTCTTTTTGGAATATTTGATGTGATAAAATACTATAAGCCAGCTATAACTTGTATAGCTGAAACTCACTTTACTGATTTTTCTGTTTATTATCTATTACAGATACTATGAGTTGTAGTTTCTTATCATTTGACCTTATTAGCACAAGGGGTTAATATATTGACTTACAAGGAAATTCAAGAACAAGTGGAAGAGGCTTAACACAAATCAGCATTATGTTTGCTTGTATGTTTTTTGTTTTTTTTTTCCCTGGGAATAAATGTATTGCTCTCCATTAGAGATGAGCGAACAGTAAGATACTCGATATTTGTTATTCGTTTCAAATAGCCGCTCAATATTCAACTATTTGAACGAATATCGAACCCCATTATAGTATATGGGGAAAAATGCTTTGTTTCAGGAGAGCCCACAATTCGACTCAGGAGGGTCACAAGTCCAGTATGACACCTCAGGAAATGATGCCAACTAGAGATGAGCGAACACTAAAATGTTCGAGGTTCGAAATTCGATTCGAACAGCCGCTCAATGTTCGTGTGTTCGAACGGGTTTCGAACCCCATTATAGTCTATGGGGAACAGATACTCGTTAAGGGGGAAACCCAAATCCGTGTCTGGAGGGTCACCAAGTCCACTATGACACCCCAGGAAATGATGCCAACACCTCTGGAATGACACTGGGACAGCAGGGGAAGCATGTCTGGGGGCATCTAACACACCAAAGACCCTCTATTACCCCAACATCACAGCCTAACAACTACACACTTTACACACTCAATACCACCTCTCTGACAGTAGGAAAACACCTTGAAACATGTGTATTTGGCACTTGCAGTGAGGAGAGCTTGTCACCAGCAGTGAATTTGGCCCTTGTAGTAAGTTGAGGTTGGCACCAACATTTGTTTTGAAAATCAGGGTGGATTAAGCCTCTAACCAGCAGAGTTTGGGCAAATTCATGGTGGAGGGAGCCTCTAAACACCCCAGTTTGGACCAATTCATGGTGGAGGGAGCCTCTAAAAACCCCAGTTTGGACCAATTCATGGTGGAGGGAGCCTCTAACCAGCCCAGTGTGGGCAAATTCATGGTGGAGGGAGCCTCTAAAAAACCCAGTTTGGACCAATTCATGGTGGAGGGAGCCTCTAACCAGCCCAGTTTGGGCAAATTCATGGTGGAGGGAGCCTCTAAAAAACCCAGTTTGGACCAATTCATGGTGGAGGGAGCCTCTAACCAGCCCAGTTTGGGCAAATTCATGGTGGAGGGAGCCTCTAAAAAACCCAGTTTGGACCAATTCATGGTGGAGGGAGCCTCTAACCAGCCCAGTTTGGGCAAATTCATGGTGGAGGGAGCCTCTAAAAAACCCAGTTTGGACCAATTCATGGTGGAGGGAGCCTCTAACCAGCCCAGTTTGGGCAAATTCATGGTGGAGGGAGCCTCTAACCAGCCCAGTTTGGACCAATTAATGGTGGAGGGAGCCTCTATCCAGCCCAGTTTGGGCAAATTCATGGTGGAGGGAGCCTCTAAACAGCCCAGTTTGGACCAATTCATGGTGGAGGGAGCCTCTAAAAAACCCAGTTTGGACCAATTCATGGTGGAGGGAGCCTCTAAACAGCCCAGTTTGGGCAAATTCATGGTGGAGGGAGCCTCTAACCAGCCCAGTTTGGACCAATTCATGGTGGAGGGAGCCTCTAACCAGCCCAGTTTGGGCAAATTCATGGTGGAGGGAGCCTCTAAACAGCCCAGTTTGGACCAATTCATGGTGGAGGGAGCCTCTAAAAAACCCAGTTTGGACCAATTCATGGTGGAGGGAGCCTCTAAACAGCCCAGTTTGGGCAAATTCATGGTGGAGGGAGCCTCTAACCAGCCCAGTTTGGACCAATTAATGGTGGAGGGAGCCTCTAAACAGCCAAGTTTTGGGAAATTCATGGTGGAGGGAGCCTCTAACCAGCCCAGTTTGGACCAATTCATGGTGGAGGGAGCCTCTAAACAGCCCAGTTTGGGCAAATTCATGGTGGAGGGAGCCTCTAAAAAACCCAGTTTGGACCAATTCATGGTGGAGGGAGCCTCTAACCAGCCCAGTTTGGACCAATTAATGGTGGAGGGAGCCTCTAAACAGCCAAGTTTGGACCAATTCATGGTGGAGGGAGCCTCTAAAAACCCCAGTTTGGACCAATTCATGGTGGAGGGAGCCTCTAACCAGTCCAGTTTGGGCAAATTCATGGTGGAGGGAGCCTCTAACCAGCCCAGTTTGGACCAATTAATGGTGGAGGGAGCCTCTAAACAGCCAAGTTTGGACCAATTCATGGTGGAGGGAGCCTCTAAAAACCCCAGTTTGGACCAATTCATGGTGGAGGGAGCCTCTAACCAGCCCAGTTTGGGCAAATTCATGGTGGAGGGAGGCTCTAAACAGCCCAGTTTGGGCACATTCATGGTGGAGGGAGCCTCTAACCAGCCCAGTTTGGACCAATTAATGGTGGAGGGAGCCGCTAAACAGCCCAGTTTGGACCAATTCATGGTGGAGGGAGCCTCTAAAAACCCCAGTTTGGACCAATTCATGGTGGAGGGAGCCTCTAAAAAACCCAGTTTGGACCAATTCATGGTGGAGGGAGCCTCTAACCAGCCCAGTTTGGACCAATTAATGGTGGAGGGAGCCTCTAAACAGCCAAGTTTGGACCAATTCATGGTGGAGGGAGCCTCTAAAAAACCCAGTTTGGACCAATTCATGGTGGAGGGAGCCTCTAACCAGCCCAGTTTGGACCAATTAATGGTGGAGGGAGCCTCTAAACAGCCAAGTTTGGACCAATTCATGGTGGAGGGAGCCTCTAAACAGCCCAGTTTGGGCACATTCATGGTGGAGGGAGCCTCTAACCAGCCCAGTTTGGACCAATTAATGGTGGAGGGAGCCGCTAAACAGCCCAGTTTGGACCAATTCATGGTGGAGGGAGCCTCTAAAAACCCCAGTTTGGACCAATTCATGGTGGAGGGAGCCTCTAAAAACCCCAGTTTGGACCAATTCATGGTGGAGGGAGCCTCTAACCAGCCCAGTTTGGGCAAATTCATGGTGGAGGGAGCCTCTAAACAGCCCAGTTTGGGCAAATTCATGGTGGAGGGAGCCTCTAACCAGCCCAGTTTGGACCAATTAATGGTGGAGGGAGCCGCTAAACAGCCCAGTTTGGACCAATTCATGGTGGAGGGAGCCTCTAAAAACCCCAGTTTGGACCAATTCATGGTGGAGGGAGCCTCTAAAAAACCCAGTTTGGACCAATTCATGGTGGAGGGAGCCTCTAACCAGCCCAGTTTGGACCAATTAATGGTGGAGGGAGCCTCTAAACAGCCAAGTTTGGACCAATTAATGGTGGAGGGAGCCTCTAACCAGCCCAGTTTGGACCAATTCATGGTGGAGGGAGCCTCTAACCAGCCCAGTTTGGACCAATTAATGGTGGAGGGAGCCTCTAAACAGCCAAGTTTGGACCAATTCATGGTGAAGGGAGCCTCTAAACAGCCCAGTTTGGGCACATTCATGGTGGAGGGAGCCTCTAACCAGCCCAGTTTGGACCAATTAATGGTGGAGGGAGCCGCTAAACAGCCCAGTTTGGACCAATTCATGGTGGAGGGAGACTCTAAAAACCCCAGTTTGGACCAATTCATGGTGGAGGGAGCCTCTAAAAACCCCAGTTTGGACCAATTCATGGTGGAGGGAGCCTCTAACCAGCCCAGTTTGGGCAAATTCATGGTGGAGGGAGCCTCTAAACAGCCCAGTTTGGGCAAATTCATGGTGGAGGGAGCCTCTAACCAGCCCAGTTTGGACCAATTCATGGTGGAGGGAGCCTCTAACCAGCCCAGTTTGGGCAAATTCATGGTGGAGGGAGCCTCTAAACAGCCCAGTTTGGACCAATTCATGGTGGAGGGAGCCTCTAAAAAACCCAGTTTGGACCAATTAATGGTGGAGGGAGCCTCTAAACAGCCAAGTTTGGACCAATTCATGGTGGAGGGAGCCTCTAAACAGCCCAGTTTGGGCACATTCATGGTGGAGGGAGCCTCTAACCAGCCCAGTTTGGACCAATTAATGGTGGAGGGAGCCGCTAAACAGCCCAGTTTGGACCAATTCATGGTGGAGGGAGCCTCTAAAAACCCCAGTTTGGACCAATTCATGGTGGAGGGAGCCTCTAAAAACCCCAGTTTGGACCAATTCATGGTGGAGGGAGCCTCTAACCAGCCCAGTTTGGGCAAATTCATGGTGGAGGGAGCCTCTAAACAGCCCAGTTTGGGCAAATTCATGGTGGAGGGAGCCTCTAACCAGCCCAGTTTGGAACAATTAATGGTGGAGGGAGCCGCTAAACAGCCCAGTTTGGACCAATTCATGGTGGAGGGAGCCTCTAAAAACCCCAGTTTGGACCAATTCATGGTGGAGGGAGCCTCTAAAAAACCCAGTTTGGACCAATTCATGGTGGAGGGAGCCTCTAACCAGCCCAGTTTGGACCAATTAATGGTGGAGGGAGCCTCTAAACAGCCAAGTTTGGACCAATTAATGGTGGAGGGAGCCTCTAACCAGCCCAGTTTGGACCAATTCATGGTGGATGGAGCCTCTAACCAGCCCAGTTTGGACCAATTAATGGTGGAGGGAGCCTCTAAACAGCCAAGTTTGGACCAATTCATGGTGGAGGGAGCCTCTAAACAGCCCAGTTTGGGCACATTCATGGTGGAGGGAGCCTCTAACCAGCCCAGTTTGGACCAATTAATGGTGGAGGGAGCCGCTAAACAGCCCAGTTTGGACCAATTCATGGTGGAGGGAGCCTCTAAAAACCCCAGTTTGGACCAATTCATGGTGGAGGGAGCCTCTAAAAACCCCAGTTTGGACCAATTCATGGTGGAGGGAGCCTCTAACCAGCCTAGTTTGGGCAAATTCATGGTGGAGGGAGCCTCTAACCAGCCCAGTTTGGGCAAATTCATGGTGGAGGGAGCCTCTAACCAGCCCAGTTTGGACCAATTCATGGTGGAGGGAGCCTCTAACCAGCCCAGTTTGGGCAAATTCATGGTGGAGGGAGCCTCTAAACAGCCCAGTTTGGACCAATTCATGGTGGAGGGAGCCTCTAAAAAACCCAGTTTGGACCAATTAATGGTGGAGGGAGCCTCTAAACAGCCAAGTTTGGACCAATTCATGGTGGAGGGAGCCTCTAAACAGCCCAGTTTGGGCACATTCATGGTGGAGGGAGCCTCTAACCAGCCCAGTTTGGACCAATTAATGGTGGAGGGAGCCGCTAAACAGCCCAGTTTGGACCAATTCATGGTGGAGGGAGCCTCTAAAAACCCCAGTTTGGACCAATTCATGGTGGAGGGAGCCTCTAAAAACCCCAGTTTGGACCAATTCATGGTGGAGGGAGCCTCTAACCAGCCCAGTTTGGGCAAATTCATGGTGGAGGGAGCCTCTAAACAGCCCAGTTTGGGCAAATTCATGGTGGAGGGAGCCTCTAACCAGCCCAGTTTGGACCAATTAATGGTGGAGGGAGCCGCTAAACAGCCCAGTTTGGACCAATTCATGGTGGAGGGAGCCTCTAAAAACCCCAGTTTGGACCAATTCATGGTGGAGGGAGCCTCTAAAAAACCCAGTTTGGACCAATTCATGGTGGAGGGAGCCTCTAACCAGCCCAGTTTGGACCAATTCATGGTGGAGGGAGCCTCTAAACAGCCAAGTTTGGACCAATTAATGGTGGAGGGAGCCTCTAACCAGCCCAGTTTGGACCAATTCATGGTGGAGGGAGCCTCTAACCAGCCCAGTTTGGACCAATTAATGGTGGAGGGAGCCTCTGAACAGCCAAGTTTGGACCAATTCATGGTGGAGGGAGCCTCTAAACAGCCCAGTTTGGGCACATTCATGGTGGAGGGAGCCTCTAACCAGCCCAGTTTGGACCAATTAATGGTGGAGGGAGCCGCTAAACAGCCCAGTTTGGACCAATTCATGGTGGAGGGAGCCTCTAAAAACCCCAGTTTGGACCAATTCATGGTGGAGGGAGCCTCTAAAAACCCCAGTTTGGACCAATTCATGGTGGAGGGAGCCTCTAACCAGCCCAGTTTGGGCAAATTCATGGTGGAGGGAGCCTCTAAACAGCCCAGTTTGGGCAAATTCATGGTGGAGGGAGCCTCTAACCAGCAGAGGTGGTGGAAATCAGGGTGGAGGGAGCCTCTAACCAGCAGAGTTGGGGGAAATCAGGGTGGAGGGAGCCTAGTATTAGCAGAATTGTGCAACGCTTATGGTGGATGAGTATGAGGATGCGGAGGAATTGGAGAGGTTGAGTACAGACATGGAGTTTCATGTTGGGGTGCTTTACACAGGTGGGCACAAAAATGACGGCTCTACCCAGTGGTGGTTCATTTTTATCAAAGTGAGCCGGTCGGCACTCTCAGCTGACAGACGGGTGCGCTTGTCAGTGATGATGCCACCGGCTGCACTGAACACCGTCTCAGATAGGACGCTGGCGGCAGGACAGGACAGCACCTCCAAGGCATATAGGGCAAGTTCAAGCCACAGGTCCAACTTCGACACCCAATACGTGTAGGGCGCAGAGGGGTCGGAGAGGACAGGGCTGTGGTCGGAAAGGTATTCCCGCAACATGCGCCTATACTTCTCACGCCTGGTGACACTAGGACCCTCCTTGGCGGCACTTTGGCGAGGGGGTGCCATCAAGGTGTCCCAGACCTTAGACAGTGTGCCCCTCGTTTGTGTGGACCGGTGAGAACTTGGTTGCCTACTGGAGGAACTGCCCTCCCTGCCGCCAACGTCACATGCTGGAAACATCTCCATCATATTCTGCACCAATTGCCTGTGGCAAGCATTGATGCGATTGGCCCTCCCCTCTACCGGAATAAAAGACGAGATGTTGTTTTTATACCGGGGGTCAAGGATAGCAAAGATCCAGTACTGGTTGTCCTCCATGATTTTGACAATACGCTTGTCGGTTGTAAAGCACCCCAACATGAACTCAGCCATGTCTGCCACAGTGTTAGTTGGCATGACTCCTCTGGCCCCACCGGAAAGTTCAATCTCCATTTCCTCCTCATCCTCCATGTCTACCCATCCGCGCTGCAACAATGGGACGATTCGAAGTTGCCCGGAAGCCTCCTGTATCACTATCACATCATCGGACAACTCTTCTTCCTCCTCCTCCTCCTCCTCCTCCTCCATTAAACGCAGTGAAGCGGACAGATGTGTGGACCTACTCTCCAGCTGTGACGGATCGGATGCTATCCCTAACTCCTCTGTGTGATCTGAGTTATCCCTGATGTCAATCAGGGATTCTCTCAGAACACACAAGAGCGGGATTGTAAGGCTCACCATCGCATCCTCAGAGCTCACCCTCCTTGTGGACTCCTCAAAGACCCGTAGGATGTCACAAAGGTCTCTCATCCATGGCCACTCATGGATGTGAAACTGAGGCAGCTGACTTTGTGGCACCCTAGGGTTTTGTAGCTGGTATTCCATCAAAGGTCTCTGCTGCTCAACCACTCTATTCAACATCTGAAACGTTGAGTTCCAGCGTGTGGGGACGTCGCACAAAAGCCGGTGTTGTGGCACATGCAGGCGTTGCTGGAGAGATTTTAAGCTAGCAGCGGCTACTGTCGACTTGCGAAAGTGGCCGCACTTTCACCAGTAGCTCTGGAACATTGGGGTAGCTCTTTAGGAAACGTTGCACCACTAGGTTGAAGACGTGGGCCAGGCATGGAACATGTTGGAGTCCGGCAAGCTCCAGAGCTGCTACCAGGTTCCGGCCGTTATCACAAACGACCATGCCTGGGCCCAGGTGCAGCGGCTCAAACCATATTGCCGTCTCATCGAGGAGGGCATCCCTCACCTCGGAGGCAGTGTGCTGTCTGTCCCCCAAGCTGATCAGCTTCAGCACAGCCTGCTGACGTCTACCAACGCCAGTGCTGCAACGTTTCCAACTCGTAGCTGGGGTCAATCTAACAGCGGAGGAGGAGGCGGTGGCGGAGGAGGAGGCGGTGGCGGAGGAGGAGGCGGTAGAGGAGGAGGAGGAGGGGGGTGTTCTTCTCGTGTCCCTGCCAGGAATGTTAGGCGGGGAGACGAGGTACACCGGGCCAGTTTGGGAAGCAGTCCCAGCCTCAACTACATTCACCCAGTGTGCCGTCAGTGAAATGTAGCGTCCCTGTCCGCATGCACTTGTCCACGCGTCGGTGGTCAAGTGGACCTTTGTGCAAAGCGCGGAACTAAGGGCCCGCCTGATGTTGAGTGACACGTGCTGGTGCAAGGCGGGGACGGCACACCGGGAGAAGTAGTGACGGCTAGGGACGGCATAGCGAGGTGCCGCAGTTGCCATCAGGTCCAGGAAGGCGGGAGTTTCAACAAGCCGGAACGCCAACATCTCCTGGGCCAGCAGTTTAGCGATGTTGGCGTTCAAGGCTTGCGCGTGTGGGTGGTTAGCAGTGTATTTCTGCCGCCGCTCCAATGTCTGAGAGATGGTGGGTTGTTGTAAAGAAACGCCTGATGGTGCCTTTGATGGTGCAGGAGAAGGAGATAAGACAGGACCAGGGGAGGATGAGGTAGAAGTCAACAAAGTGGCGGAGGCAGATGAAGTGGTGTCCTGGCTCGTCCTCTGGAGTGCATCGCCAGCACAGTCAGCAGTGGCAGTGGCAGAGGCAGAGGCAGTGGCAGAGGCAGTGGCAGTGGCGTGAACGGCAGGCGGCCTTTGTCCTGCCGTTGCTGCCTGCCACTGATTCCAGTGCTTGGATTCCAAATGACGGCGCATTGAAGTGGTGGACAGGTTGCTCTTCTCAGAGCCCCTAATCAATTTCGAGAGGCAAATTGTGCAGACAACACTATATCTGTCCTCGGCGCATTCCTTGAAAAAACTCCACACCTTCGAGAAACGTGCCCTCGAGGTGGGAGTTTTTCGGGGCTGGGTACGAACTGGAACATCTTGGGAGATTCCGGGTGTGGCCTGGCTTCGCCTAAGCTGCTGACCTCTGCCTCTGCCTCTAGCTACCCTTTTTGGTGCTGCACCTGCTTCAACATCCACACTACTTTCCCCGCTTGACATCCCCCCTGTCCAGGTCGGGTCAGTGTCCTCATCATCCACCACTTCCTCTTCCAACTCCTGTCTCATCTCCTCCTCCCGCACAATGCGCCGGTCAACTGGATGCCCTGACGGCAACTGCGTCACATCATCGTCGATGAGGGTGGGTTGCTGGTCATCCACCACCAAATCGAATGGAGATGGAGGAGACTCTAGTGTTTGAGCATCTGGACACAGATGCTCCTCTGTTAGGTTCGTGGAATCGTGACGTGGAGAGGCAGGTTGAGGGACAATGAAAGGAGCGGAGAACAGCTCTGGGGAGCAGGGACAGTTTGGGTTATTGTTCTGTAAAGCTTCGGAATTTTGGGAGGAAGGAAGACAAGACTGTTGGGTAATAGGAGGAGAGGAGGCAGAGTCTGACTGGCTGCTGGACAATGTGCTGTAAGCGTTCTCTGACAGCCATTGCAAGACCTGTTCCTGGTTCTCGGGCCTACTAAGGTTTGTACCCTGCAGTTTAGTTAATGTGGCAAGCAACCCTGGCACTGTGGAGTGGCGCAATGCTTGCTGCCCCACAGGAGTAGGCACGGGACGCCCTGTGGCTTCACTGCTACCTTGCTCCCCAGAACCATTCCCCCGACCTCGCCCACGGCCTCGTCCACGTCCCTTTCCGGGAGCCTTGCGCATTTTGAATTCCTAGTTAGAAATTGGCACTGTATACCAGTAGTAAAAATTGTGGGTGCACGTAACCCCAATATATTCTTTGAATTCCCAGTCAGACACTGGCACTATATGGCAGTAGCAAGAAATGAGGGTATTTGTATTCCCAATATATTCTTTGAATTCCCAGTCAGACAATGGCACTGTATACCAGTAGTAAAAATTGTGGGTGCACGTAACCCCAATATATTCTTTGAATTCCCAGTCAGACACTGGCACTATATGGCAGTAGCAAGAAATGAGGGTATTTGTATTCCCAATATATTCTTTGAATTCCCAGTCAGACAATGGCACTGTATACCAGTAGTAAAAAATTGTGGGTGCACGTAACCCCAATATATTCTTTGAATTACCAGTCAGAAACTGGCACTATATGGCAGTAGCAAGAAATGAGGGTATTTGTATTCCCAATATATTCTTTGAATTCCCAGTCAGACAATGGCACTGTATACCAGTAGTAAAAATTGTGGGTGCACGTAACCCCAATATATTCTTTGAATTCCCAGTCAGACACTGGCACTATATGGCAGTAGCAAGAAATGAGGGTATTTGTATTCCCAATATATTCTTTGAATTCCCAGTCAGACAATGGCACTGTATACCAGTAGTAAAAATTGTGGGTGCACGTAACCACAATATATTCTTTGAATTCCCAGTCAGACACTGGCACTATATGGCAGTAGCAAGAAATGAGGGTATTTGTATTCCCAATATATTCTTTGAATTCCCAGTCAGACAATGGCACTGTATACCAGTAGTAAAAATTGTGGGTGCACGTAACCACAATATATTCTTTGAATTACCAGTCAGAAACTGGCACTATATGGCAGTAGCAAGAAATGAGGGTATTTGTATTCCCAATATATTCTTTGAATTCCCAGTCAGACAATGGCACTGTATACCAGTAGTAAAAATTGTGGGTGCACGTAACCACAATATATTCTTTGAATTCCCAGTCAGACACTGGCACTATATGGCAGTAGCAAGAAATGAGGGTATTTGTATTCCCAATATATTCTTTGAATTCCCAGTCAGACAATGGCACTGTATACCAGTAGTAAAAATTGTGGGTGCACGTAACCACAATATATTCTTTGAATTCCCAGTCAGACACTGGCACTATATGGCAGTAGCAAGAAATGAGGGTATTTGTATTCCCAATATATTCTTTGAATTCCCAGTCAGACAATGGCACTGTATACCAGTAGTAAAAATTGTGGGTGCACGTAACCACAATATATTCTTTGAATTCCCAGTCAGACACTGGCACTATATGGCAGTAGCAAGAAATGAGGGTATTTGTATTCCCAATATATTCTTTGAATTCCCAGTCAGACAATGGCACTGTATACCAGTAGTAAAAATTGTGGGTGCACGTAACCCCAATATATTCTTTGAATTACCAGTCAGAAACTGGCACTATATGGCAGTAGCAAGAAATGAGGGTATTTGTATTCCCAATATATTCTTTGAATTCCCAGTCAGACAATGGCACTGTATACCAGTAGTAAAAATTGTGGGTGCACGTAACCACAATATATTCTTTGAATTACCAGTCAGAAACTGGCACTATATGGCAGTAGCAAGAAATGAGGGTATTTGTATTCCCAATATATTCTTTGAATTCCCAGTCAGACAATGGCACTGTATACCAGTAGTAAAAATTGTGGGTGCACGTAACCACAATATATTCTTTGAATTCCCAGTCAGACACTGGCACTATATGGCAGTAGCAAGAAATGAGGGTATTTGTATTCCCAATATATTCTTTGAATTCCCAGTCAGACAATGGCACTGTATACCAGTAGTAAAAATTGTGGGTGCACGTAACCACAATATATTCTTTGAATTACCAGTCAGAAACTGGCACTATATGGCAGTAGCAAGAAATGAGGGTATTTGTATTCCCAATATATTCTTTGAATTCCCAGTCAGACAATGGCACTGTATACCAGTAGTAAAAATTGTGGGTGCACGTAACCACAATATATTCTTTGAATTACCAGTCAGAAACTGGCACTATATGGCAGTAGCAAGAAATGAGGGTATTTATAACCCCAATATATTCTTTGAATTCCCAGTCAGACAATGGCACTGTATACCAGTAGTAAAAATTGTGGGTGCACGTAACCCCAATATATTCTTTGAATTACCAGTCAGAAACTGGCACTATATGGCAGTAGCAAGAAATGAGGGTATTTGTATTCCCAATATATTCTTTGAATTCCCAGTCAGACAATGGCACTGTATACCAGTAGTAAAAATTGTGGGTGCACGTAACCACAATATATTCTTTGAATTACCAGTCAGAAACTGGCACTATATGGCAGTAGCAAGAAATGAGGGTATTTGTATTCCCAATATATTCTTTGAATTCCCAGTCAGACAATGGCACTGTATACCAGTAGTAAAAATTGTGGGTGCACGTAACCACAATATATTCTTTGAATTACCAGTCAGAAACTGGCACTATATGGCAGTAGCAAGAAATGAGGGTATTTGTATTCCCAATATATTCTTTGAATTCCCAGTCAGACAATGGCACTGTATACCAGTAGTAAAAATTGTGGGTGCACGTAACCACAATATATTCTTTGAATTACCAGTCAGAAACTGGCACTATATGGCAGTAGCAAGAAATGAGGGTATTTGTATTCCCAATATATTCTTTGAATTCCCAGTCAGACAATGGCACTGTATACCAGTAGTAAAAATTGTGGGTGCACGTAACCACAATATATTCTTTGAATTACCAGTCAGAAACTGGCACTATATGGCAGTAGCAAGAAATGAGGGTATTTATAACCCCAATATATTCTTTGAATTCCCAGTCAGAAACTGGCACTGTATACCAGTAGTAAAAATTGTGGGTGCACGTAACCCCAATATATTCTTTGAATTCCCAGTCAGACAATGGCACTATATACCAGTAGCAAGAAATGAGGGTATTTATAACCCCAATATATTCTTTGAATTCCCAGTCAGACAATGGCACTGTATACCAGTAGTAAAAATTGTGCGTGCACGTAACCCCAATATATTCTTTGAATTCCCAGTCAGACACTGGCACTATATGGCAGTAGCAAGAAATGAGGGTATTTGTATTCCCAATATATTCTTTGAATTCCCAGTCAGACAATGGCACTGTATACCAGTAGTAAAAATTGTGGGTGCACGTAACCCCAATATATTCTTTGAATTCCCAGTCAGACAATGGCACTATATGGCAGTAGCAAGAAATGAGGGTATTTATAACCCCAATATATTATTTGAATTACCAGTCAGAAACTGGCACTATATGGCAGTAGCAAAAATAGTGGGTGTATATAGCCCCAATTCTATTGCTAGGGGACTTGCAGGGTATTTCTGGGGTGAAGGTGGGGGGGCACACCGTTGGAACGGGTATCGGGGGTATATATCGGGTATACGGGAATACACTGACAGTGTATTCCATTCAGGATCCTGGGAAAGCTGGGTTGCGGCGATTGAGCCCGTCAGTGCCACGTTACACTGACAAGCTTCTCCCTGGAATTTAGCTCTTACAAGAGCTGTTGTGGTTGTCTTCTCCTTCCTATCCTAGCCTGTCCCTGCCTACCCAGAATCTAAGCCCTAGCTAGCTGGACGGAAACCTCCGTCCCCGGTGAATTGCAAGCTCAGAATGACGCGAACCTGGGCGGCGCTGTTCTTTTAAATTAGAGGTCACATGTTTTTGGCAGCCAATGGGTTTTGCCTACTTTTCTCAACGTCACCGGTGTCGTAGTTCCTGTCCCACCTACCCTGCGCTGTTATTGGAGCAAAAAAGGCGCCAGGGAAGGTGGGAGGGGAATCGAGTAATGGCGCACTTTACCACGCGGTGTTCGATTCGATTCGAACATGCCGAACAGCCTAATATCCGATCGAACATGAGTTCGATAGAACACTGTTCGCTCATCTCTAATGCCAACACCTCTGCAATGCAACTGGGACAGCAGGGGAAGCATGTCTGGGGGCATCTAACAAGCCTAAGACACTGTTTTACCCCATCATCACAGCCTATCAACTACACACTTTCTACACTAAAAAAATCCTCTATCAAAGTGGGAAAATACCTGGAAACCTTCTTTACTCCCCAATTGGATGGACAGAAACCCAAATTTAAGCTAAAGAAACATTAACAAGCACCCCTTTAAATCACGTTGCCCATGACAACCACAGATGGAATAGACAATGGGAAATCCAACAGTACCCACCCTGAACTGTCATTGTGGATGTGTTTGTGTGTGTGTGTGTGTGTGTGTGATGTGGTAAGACCTTTCAAAATTCACTTTTCTGGCCCTTAACGTGAGCCCTTCCAATTTAAGTTAGAGGCCCTTAAGCTGAGCTACCAGCAGAGATTCAGACCTTTTAGGTGACTTCAGCCTTTTACCAGCAGAGTTTTAGGCCCTTTAGCTTAGTTCAGCCTTGCACCAGCAGGGTTTTTGGCCCTTAGAGTGAGTAGACCCTTGCACCAGCTGTGTTTTTGGCCGTTAGAGTGAGTAGAGCCTTGCACCAGCAGTGTTTTTGGCCCTTGGAGTGAGTTGAGCCTCTAACCATCAGAGTTTGGGGGAATCAGGGTGGATTGAGCCTAGTAGGAGCAGAATTGTGCAACGCTGATAGTGAAGGAGTATGAAAAAGGAGGAGGAATTGTAGAAGGTGAGCACACACATGAAACTTCATGTCGGGGTACTTGACACTGGTGGGAATGAAAATGATGGGTCTATCCAGTGACTGTTCATTATCATCAGCGTCAGCCGGTCAGTAGTGTCAGCTGACAGCTGGCTGTGCTTATCCGTAATTATGCCACCGGCTGCGCTGAAGACCCTTTCCAAAAACACGCTAGCGGCAGGGCAGGAAAGGACCTCCAATGCATACAGCGCAAGTTCCAGCCACAAATCCAACTCGGAGACCCAATAAGTATAGGGCACAGAGGGATCGGAGAGGACAGCGCTGGGGTCGGCCAGGTACTCCCACAACATACGCCTATACTTGTCCCTCCTGGTGACACTAGCCCCCTCAGTGGCAGTAGTTTGGCGAGGGGGTGCCATTAACGTGTCCCAGACCTTGGAGAGTGTGCCCCTGCCGGGTGTGGACCGGATGGCAGTTGTTAGCCTGTTGGAGGAACTCTCCTCTCTGCCGCCAACGATAGTTGATGGAAACATCTCCATCATATTCTGCACCAGTTGCTTGTGGCAATCACTCATGCGACTGGCCCTCCCCTCTACCGGAATAAAATTAGAAATATTATTTTTATACAGGGGTTCGAGGATCGCAAAAATCCAGTAGTCGTTGCTCTCCAGGATTTTGACAATGCGTTTGTCAGTTGAAAAGCACCCCAACATGTATTCAGCCATGTGTGCCAGAGTGTTACTTGGCATAACTTGGCTGCCCCCACCGGAATGGTCACTCTCCATTTCCTCCTCTTCCTCCTCCTCCATTTCGCCCCAACCGCACTGCAGCAATGGGACGCATTGAACTTCCCCGCTAGCCTCCAGTGTGACAATGAGATCTGCCACTTTCGTCATCCTCCTCCTCCTCTTCCTCTGTACTTCCTCTATACTCTGTGAAGCGGACAGGGGTGTGCCCTGACTATCTTGCTGGGATTGGTCTGCTCCTATGCCCGACTCCTCAGCGTCCAATGCATTATCCCTGATGGCAATGAGGGATTCTCGCATCACACACAGGAGCGGGATTGTTACACTCAGAAGTGCGTCGTCACAGCTGACCCTCTTAGTGGACTCCTCAAAGACATGCAAGATCTTGCATAAGTCTGCCATCCATGGCCACTCATGGTGCAGAAACTGCGGGAGCCGACTCTGAGGAACCCTTGGGTTTTGGAGATGGTACTCCATCAAGGGTCTCTGCTGCTCACACACTACGCTTAACATGTGGTATGTCGAGGTCCAGCGTGTGGGGACGTTGCACAACAGCCGGTGTTCTGGCAGATGGAGGCGTTGCTGGAGGCTTCGGAGGCTAACAGCGGCTACTGTAGACTTGCAAAAGTGGGCGCACAAGCGCCGCATTTTCACTAGTAGCTCATGAACGTTGGGGTACGTTTTTAAAAACCGTTGCACCACTAAATTGAAAATGTGGGCCAGGCATGGAATGTGTTGGAGGTTGGCAAGCTCCAGAGCCGCTACCAGGTTCTGGCCGTTATCACACACGACCATGCCTGGTCCCAGGTGCAGCGGCGAAAACCATGTTGTCTCATCGAGGAGGGCATCCCTCACCTCGGAGGCAGTGTGCTGTCTGTCCAACAAGTTGATGAGCTTCAGCACGGCCTGCTGACATCTCCATACGCCAGTGCTGCAGCGTTTCCAGCAGGTAGCTGGACTCGATGTGATGGCGGAGGAGGAGGTGGAGGAAAGTGGTGGTTCAGAGCCCCTGCCAGGAATGTTGGGCGGGGAAATGAGGTACACTGCCCCAGTTTGTAACCGGGTCTCAGCCTCAACTACATTCACCCAGTGTGCCATCAGTGAAATGTAGTGTCCCTGTCCGCATGCACTTGTCCATGCGTCGGTGGTCAAATGGACCTTTGTGCAAAACGCGGAACTAAGGGGCCGCCTGATGTTGCGTGACACATGCTGGTGCAAGGCGGGGATGGCACAGCGGGAAAAGTAGTGACGGCATAGCGAGGTGCCGCACTTGCCATCAGGTCACGGAAGGCCTGAGTTTCCACAAGCCGGAACGGCAACATCTCCTGGGCCAGGAGTTTGGAGATGTGCACGTTTAAGGCTTGTGCATGTGGGTGGGTAGCGCTGCATTTTTGCCTGCGCTCAAACGTCTGGGAGATGGTGGGTTGCTGGGAAGAGGCACATGATGGTGCAGGAGAAGGTGCTGAGGCAGGAGAAGGAGCTGAGGCTGGAAAAGGGGAGGATGAAGAAGAAGTCTCCAAAGTGGCAGAGGCAGATGTGGAGGTGTCCTGGCTTCTGGTCTGGACTGCAGTCCCAGCACTGGCAACAGTGGGAGAGGCAGTGGCAGCAACGCCGCCCAGTGCTTGCCTTCCAAATGACGTGCATGGCAGTAGTCTTAAGGTTGCTCTTTTCAGAGCCCCTACTCAGTTTCGAGTTGCAAAGTGTGCCATCCGCACTATACTTGTCTTCCGCACATAAATTAAAACATTTCCACACCACCGAAGACTGTGGCCTCGATGTGGGAGTTTTTCTAGGCTGACTAGAATAGGGAACATTTTGGGTTCTGCTGGCTGTGGCCTGGCTTCGGTGAAGCAGCTGTCCTCTGCCTCTGGACATGCCTCTGCCTCTAGCCACCCTCTTTGGTGCTGCACTTCCCTCCACATCTACACTGCTTTCCCCACTTGACATCCCCCCTGTCCAGGTTGAGTCAGTGTCTACGTCGTCCACCACCTCCTCCTCCAATTCCTCTCTCTGCTCCTCCTCCTCCTGCACACCGACCATGGCAACAGGCTGCCCTGATGGCAACTGGGTCTCGTCATCGTCCTCACTGAGTGCCGATTGCTGGTCAACAACAACAACAGGAGATGGCGGATGCTCCAGTGTTTGGGCATCAGGACACAGAAACTCATCTGGTGCCTCTGGTGATTCGGGACGTGGTGAGACAGAGAGAGGGATAGTGCATGGACCCGAAAACAGCTCCTGGGAGGTGGGAAAGGTGGGATTACTTTGCTGGGAAAATTGGGCATGTTGTGAGGAAGGAGGACCAGACTGTTAGGTAGGAGGAGGAGTTGATGTAGAGGCTGACTGGCTGGTGGAGAATGTGCTGGAAGCATTATCCACCAGCCATTGTAACACCTCTTCCTGGTGCTTGGGCTTGGTTAGTCTTGTACCCTGCACCCTATTTAATGTGGCCATCAAGCTGGGGACTGTGGGGAAGCACAATGCTTGCTGCCGCAGAGCAGTAGGCACGGTAGACACTGTTGGTTGACCGCAACCTTGCTGCATTTCCACGCCCCCGTCCTTGTCCCTTTGCGCTAGCCTTACGCATTTTAATGGTCTATACACTAAGGAAAGCTGGGTTGAACGTATATATCTGGACTGAATTGCTCTGTATCCCTGTTTGGTGTTTGGGGGGACACTGCCTGGAAAGCTGGGTTGAGTGTATATCGCTGGACTGAATTGCTCTGTATCCCTGTTAGATGTTTGGGGGGGACACTGCCTGTAAAGCTGGGTTGAGAGTATATTTCTGGACTGAATTGCTTTGTATCCCTGTTGGGTGTTTGGGGGGACACTGCCTGGAAAGCTGCGTTGAGCGTATATCGCTGGACTGAATTGCTCTGTATCCATGTTAGGTGTTTGGGGGGGACACTGCCTGTAAAGCTGGGTTGAGTGTATATCGCTGGACTGAATTGTTCTGTATCCCTGTTAGGTATTTGTGGGGACACCACCTGCAAAGCTGGGTTGAGCGTATATTTATGGACTGAATTGCTCTGTATCCCTGTTATGGGGGGACACTGCCTGCAAAGCTGGGTTGAGCGTATATTTATGGACTGAATTGCTCGGTATCCCTGTTATGGGGGGACACCGCCTGCAAAGCTGGGTTGAGCGTATCTAGCCGGACCTAATTGCTCTGTATCCCTGTTAGTTTTCGGGGGGACACCCCATGGAAAGCTCGACTCCTCTCCCTGCAGTATAGCTCTGAAAGCTGAGAGCTGTTGTTTTTCTTCCGTTTTTCCCTGCCTACTAGAAGCTAATACCTATGTATCCCTCAGCAGATCTCTCTCTCTCCCTATCTCTCAGCGCAAATGTCACGAAGATGGCGCTGGCTATTCTTATGAATCAGAGGTTACATGTTTTCGGCAGCCAATGGGTTTTTTCAATTTTTTTCAATGCCTCCATTGTCGTAGTTCCTGTCCCACCTCCCCTGCACAGTTATTGGTGCAAAAAATGCCCCAGGGAAGGTGGGAGGGCATACGAATTTTTACTGTGTTTGTCGTGTGGTATTCCATTGGAATCGAATACCTCGAATGGCCTGATATTCAATAGAATATCTATTTGATCGAACGGCGTTCGCTCATCTCTACTCTCCATATTCCTCCACTCTTTACACCCCATATTTTTGAGGTGCTTGACTGATCTTAGCAATATCCTATATATCCTGTGTTGATCTTAGGTGACTTTAATAATGTATTGGATCCTGAACTGGACAGTTGATCTAATAGAATGATTAAGGTTAAATCCACCACCATAGCTTTGCAAAATTGCCCCAAGAGGTGGGGTTATTCGGTTTTTGGAGTAGGTTCCCAGTTCTTGTTTTTCTACATCATTTAATTCCTTAACAAACCATTACCAATGGTCAAAAAAGTAAAATATATAGTGTGTGAAGTTTCAGATCATTCCTCTTGGTAAAGTTTTAGAGAATAAATACTTTTTGCAGCATAATCCCTTTAAGGATGAACGGAGGATTCTACAGAGAATATACAAGATTAACCCAGGCAGGAAAGTTTAGTCATTAGATTGATCTGTTTAATAAAGTAACGTGGGCTTAACAGAGGTTTAACCGGTTAAGGACCGCCGTACGTAAATTTACGGCCTGCGGTCCAGGTACCTAAAGACCGGACTATTGTAAAAATACGTCCTGTCTTTAGGTACCTATTTCGCGGGGGGAGGGGTGCGGGGAGGACGGGGGTTAGGTGTTACTAACACCTAACCCCTTCCTCAATAACGTCCAGTCGGAACTGAGTCCGACTGGACGTTTTAACCCTTTCGATCGCGCCGTGAAACATCATGGCGCGATCGAAAGGCATCCGCCGACAATTGAAGTTGATCGGCACCCCCCGCGGCGAGATCGGAGGGTGCCGATAGCAGTAAAAGGTAGTCTGGGGTCTGGCCAGTGACCCCAGACTGCCCGGAGCCCCCACATACCTGGTGATCCTGCCAGGACCTTCTGATGTCAGGCTGTGCGTCTACACAGCCTGACATCCTGCTACGGAATGCCATGTGGGACACCTGCATGCTGTGTCTCACATGGCATTCTATATCAGCAAAGTATTGCTGATTGAAGTGTCCTAAATGGACACATGAAAAAGTAAAAAAAATGTAAAAAAAATAAAATGAAGTGTATGAAAAAAATTAATAAAGTTATAAAGCCCAAAAATCCCTTTTTCTCAATAGAAAATGAATTATATAAAAAAAGAACTAAAAAGTAATAAAAACAAAGCATATTTGGTATTGTCGCGTCCGTAACAATCTGTACAATAAAACTGAAATAATATTTAATGTACACGGCGAACGCCGGAAAAAAAAACGGAAAAAACTCGCCGGAAGTAATGATTTTTCGCCATCTCACCATACAAAATATGCTATAAAAAGTGATCAAAAAGTCATATGCATCCGACAACAGTACCAATAAAAAGCGCAGGTTGTCCCGCAAAAAATAAGCCCTCAACCAACTCTGTCAACCAAAAAATAAAAATGTTACGCCTCTTAGAAGATGCGATGCAAAAAACATTGATTTATGTCCCCAAATGTGTTTTTCCTCTGCAGAACTAGTAACACATAAAAAAATACTATAAATGAGGTATCGCCGTAACCGTACCGACCTGCAGAATAAAGGGAACATGTTACTTATACTGTATGCTGCATGGCGCAAAATTAAAAAAGTAAAACTCAATGCCAGGATTGATTTTTTTTTAAAATCCAGCAAAAAAGGGTTAATAAAATGTATTCAATAAGATGTAGACACCCAAAAATGGTGTCATTACGAAATGCATCTCATCCCGCAAAGAATAAGCCCTTATATGGCCGCGTCACCAGAAACATAAAGAAAATATAGCATCTCACAATGTGAAGACAAAAACCCTCAAAAATCGCCAAATTATTAGAACACAACTGGGTGCGTCATGTAGGGAATATATAAGCTGTGTGAGCGGATATCAGGGGACACCCCAGATTTACAGCTTATGAGGGAACAGACACCAGAAGTGACCCCTAAAGTGACCCCCAGAGTGACTCCCCCAATCATAGGAGCTACGGGGACATAGTAGGGAATTTGGTGTTTGCAATGTCCTCCGCACAGCTTATACATTCCCTCTTCGCCATCCGCTGTGCAGTCACGTCCGGGATACTAATACTCACTACACCCCCTGATAAATTCTTTGAGGGGTGCAGTTTTCAAAATGGGGTCACTCCTGGTACCCCATGGAATCCACTTTTCTGGTACCTTACAGGCTCTACAAACATGACATGGCGTCCAGATACCAAACATCTGAATCTGTACTCCAAAAGCCGCATAGCGCTCCTTCCCTTCTGCACCCTGCTGTACGTCCAAACTGCAGTTTATGACACATGTATGACACATGTATGACACTGGTGTACCCCCGGATAACGGACCTAATGTCATATGTGGGTATAAACTGATACTAGGGCACAGCCGGACACAGAAGGGAAGAAGGGTCATTTGGTTTTTGGAGCACAGACGGTTTGGTTTTTGGATGCCATGACACTTTTGTAGAGCTGAAACGCCAGTAATTTGGAATCCCCTGATAAATTACCTTATTTTGGAAACTACACCCCTGAAGGATTTATCCAGGGGTACAGACAGCATTTTTAACCCCCAAGTGTTGCTATAACTTTATATATATAACTATAACTGTAGTGGATTGTGAGAGGTGAAAATGACCATTTTTCCAGGAATACGTCCTTTCAGTGCGTAATATGTTGTGCCCACCTTGTATCAGAGATGAACGCTCTAAAAGCTGTTGTGCCTGGGATACCCGTTTAACAGTTTTTGGAGTGTCTCTGCTGACATAAGTCGGGCACAACATGTTGCACACTGAAATGGCAAATCTGTAAAATTTTCATTTTTAACTTCTCTATCAGTTGCGATTTCATTTCTGGAAACTAAATAAATGCAACACTCAAGGGTTAAAAATTCTCGCTACACCACTTGATAAATCCCATCAGTGGGGTAGTGTCCAAAATAGGGTGACATGTCTGCGGATTCCACTTTATTGGCAATTCAGGGGCTTTGCAAAAGTGGCAAAAAAAACCAAACTGTGCTCCAAAAACCAAAATAGCGCTCCTTCCCTTCTGTCCCCGGTTGTGCCCAAACAGCCATTTCTACCCACATATGGCATTAAGTATGTTATCCGGGGTACACCAGTGTCATACATGTGCGCATACACTGCTATTTGGGTACCCAGCAGGGTGCAGATGTGAAGGAGCAATATGTGCTTTTGGAGTGCAGATTTAGATTCTTCGTTTTTGGACACCATGTCACATTTGCAGAGACCCTAAAATTGCCCCTACAAAATGGGGTCACTTCTTGGTGAATTCCAGTTTACTGGAACCTCCAGGGCTCTGCAAAAACATCATGGCGCCCAGAGGGTCCCTCTAAATCTGTACCCCAAAAGCTAAAACGCACAGTGGTCCTTCCCTTCTGAGCCCTGCTGTGTGCCCAAGCAGCAGTTTACACCCACATATGTAATTTTTTGACCCCCGGGATGGCCCACTTAATAGTTTTAGGAGTGCAGGTCTCTGACAACACAAAGTAGGTGCAACGTATTGGGCACCGAAATGGCATATTTTTAAAAATTTCAATTTTCATTTTGTACATTAATTTTTGGGAAGCATTTTAGGCTCAAAATGATAATACCCCTTGATACATTCCTTGACAGGTGTAGTTTCTAAAATGGGGTCACTTTTGAGGGGTTTCCATTGTATTGATACTTTAGGGGCTCTGCAAATGCGACATGGCACCTGAAAACTATTCCAGCAACATCTGCCCTCCAAAATCCAAATAGCGCTCTTTCCATTCTGAGCCCCAGCATGTACCCATACAGCAGATTTTGGCCACATATGGGGTATTGCCGTGTTCAGAAGAAATTGTGTAACAAACTGTGGGGGGCTTTTAATTCTTAAACTATTTGCAAAATTAAAACTATGGCGCTAAATGGACGATTTATTGGGAAAAAAAGTAATTTTTCATTTTCACGTCCCAATGTTAATAAAATCTGTGAAACACCTGTGAGGCCAAAATACTCACTCTACCCCTAGACAAATTCTATGAGGGGTGTAGTTTCCAAAATGGGGTCACTTATAGGGGGTTTCCACTGTATTGGTACTTTAGGGGCTCTGCAAATGCGACATGGGACCTGAAAAATATTCCAGCAAAATCTGCCCTCCAAAAGCCAAATAGCCCTCTTTCCATTCTGAGCCCCGCCATGTTCCCATACAGCAGATTATTACCACATATGGGGCATTTCCGTGTTCAGGAGAAATTGTTTAACGAACTTTAGGGAGCTTTTTCTCCTTTATCCTCTTGTGAAAATTAAAAATTTGGGGCTAAATTGACAGTTTGTTGGAAAAAAAGTAATTTTTCATTTTCATGGCCCAATGTTAATAAAATCTGTGAAACAGCTGTAGGGTCAAAATGCTCACTCTACCCTTTAATATGTTCTGTGGGGGGTGTAGTTTCCCAAATGGGGTCACTTTTAGGGGGTTTCCACTGTATTGGTTCTCTAGGGGCTCTGCTAATGCGACATGGCACCTAAAATTATTCCAGCAAAATCTGCCATCCAAAAGCCAAATAGCGCTCCTTCCATTCTGAGCCCCGCCATGTTCCCATACAGCAGATTATAGCCACATATGGGGTATTGCCGTGTTCAGGAGAAATTGTTTAACAAACTGTGGGGGGCTTTTACTCCTTTAACCCCTTGTGAAAATGAAAACTTTGGAGATAAAGTGACATTTTAGTAATTTTTCATTTACACATCCCAATGTTAGTAAAATCTGTGAAACAACTGTAGGGTCTAAATGCTGACTATACCCCTTGATGAATTCTGTGAGGGGTGTGGATTCTAAAATGGGGTCACTTTTGGGGGGTTTCCATTGTTTTGGTACTCTAGGGTCTCTGCAAATAAGGCATGGCGCTGAAAATTATTCCAGCAAAATCTGCTGTTCAAACACCCAGTGTCGCTCCTTCCCTTCCATGCACTGCCGTGTGCCCAAAAATCAGTTTACACCCACATGTGGGGTATTTCTGTGCACGGGAGAAATTGCACAATAAACTGTCAGATGCATTTTCTCCTTCAACCCTTTGTGAATGTGTTAATTTTGGGTCTAAATGAATGTATTAGTGAAAAAAAATGAAATGTCTAAATTTCACTGCCATATTATTTTTATTCTTATGAAATGCTTAAAGGGTTAACAAACATCCCAAATGCTGTTTTGAATAATTTGAGGGGTGCAGTTTTGAAAATGGGGTAATTTATGGGGGTTTCTATTATACAGGCCTTTATAATTACTTTCAGAACTGAAGTGGTCCCTAAAAAATTGGTTTGGAGAATTTTCTTGTAAATCTGGAAAATTGCTGTTACACTTGTAAGCCTTGTGACGTCCAAAATAAATTAAAAGACAATCAAAAGATGATGCCAATATAAAGCAGAGATATGGGAGATAATATTTATTCATGTATTTGGATGGTATGACTATCTGCCTGAAAAGCAGAGAATTTCACATTTTGAAAATTGCAATTTTTTTCAAATTTCCATCAAATTTCCTAGTTTTTTTTATAAATAAATGCAAAAATATTGATTAGTGTTTACCACTAACATGAAGTATAATGTGTTACGAGAAAACCATCTCAAATTCATTTGTGTAAGTTAAAGCGTCTCAAAGTTATTGCCATTTAAAGTGACACATGTCAGTTTTGAAAAAAGAGGCCTGGTCTTTAACATACTTTTGGGCCTGGTCCTTAACCGGTTAAAGATGCTTGCTTGAAGTATAAAGAATTCATAATTGAGAAAGCAAAACCACAAATAAGTCTACAGCACAATGTTAACCACTTCCGGACCACCCATAGACTATATACGTCTGGACAGTGGTTGCCTAGTTCTGACAGGACGTACCGGTACATCCAGTCAGAACACAGTAGCTGCACAGAGATCGTGCAGCTACTGAAGCTGGGAGCCGGCTGTAACTTCAGCCGGAGCTCCCAGAGAGATGGCAGGGAAGATTTATTACCTCCCCTGCCTTCTCGATTGCTGTGTATACAGTGCTTAATGAGCGCTGTATACACAGCTATGGACGCTGCCATCATTCAGCTGCCCTCTGACTCGGCGGTCACGTGGTCCGCCGGGAGCAGTGTCTTGCAAGAGCTGCTGGGTCCTACAGGACGCAGATCAGCTCAGTAAGCTGTATATACAGTGTGCAGGAGGCTGGATTCCTCCTGCATCTGGGGTTAAATGTAGCAGCCCCAGTTAAAGGAGAAATCAGCCTCCAGTACAAAAAAATAAGTGATCAGATGTCTCCAAAGGTCTCTTATCACCTTATGGGGACACAATCTGAAAAAATAAATAAATAAATAAATAAATAAATAAATATAATAAAAAAAGTTAAAAAAAATGTAAATAAAATAATAATAAAAAGTTAATGATACGCTAATAAAACAATGTTATTAAAGGTTATAGCCCCACCCCCAACGACACCATACAAAATAAAAATTACAGTAACTGAGAGGAAAAACTATATTATAAAGTTTTTCAGTGACACTTTGTGTTATTAAATAAAAAAAAAATAAATTGAAAACCAGACACATTTTCCCACCTATTATGTTTATATTTTCCTGGATATAAAAAAAAATTAAAACACATTTGAAAATAAAAACAACATAAAAATAAAGCCCTATGTGTCCCCGAAAAAAGAAGCAAAAATTAGTTGACTGAGACATACGAGAAAAATGTTACAGACCTCAAAACCGCACATACAAAAAAACCTAAAATGTGTCTGGTCCTGGACCACAAATTGGCCCAGTACTGAAGTGGTTTAGAATGGAGTCACAGCTCAGGCTTCGTTCACATCAGTGTCGGAGTCCTTGTAAGAGATTCCGTCTGCTAATACAGAGCAGCCTGCAAAAGAAAATCACTGCAGACAGACCGGGGAGCCTTTACAAGGCTCCCACAGCTGTCATGCCAATGTGACGTCGGCCCTGGATCTTGTCCTTGCGCCGCCGAGAAAATTGCGCCTCAGTCAGCTTTGGCTGAGGCGCCAGAGGGGTTTATGCCCACGACCGGTGCAGGCACTGACCAGGGGCATTAGCGCTGGTTATCTACCGGTTGGCTGCCATAGTTAAACACCCAGCATTCGCCGTACTAGTATGGTGGATGTCAGGAAGGTGTTAATAAGCACTCTATTAATAAATAGAGAAAAAGAGACAAAAAGCTGTTAGATGTTAGTTGTTTGAGTATCATAAAGATATTGTTACCTACCTGACTTACTATACAATTTACTGTATATTGTACTGGAAAGCCTAAAATCAAGAGTAAAATGTTGAAAGTACTTGAAGGTATAGTGTGGTATCATAATTTTTTCTGTTTTTTTTTGTACATACTGCAATGTGTATAATAAAACATATCACTATCTTGCACAATAATACCATCTCAATTAGCAGGAGCTATGTTAAAACAGGATATCAACAAACGGTACGTACGCTTGCCAAAGCTCATTCATTTCAACTGCTAAAGCCAAAACTCATATTTCGCACAAATGTAAATGGCGCTCCTTATCTGTACTGTACCAGCCAGGCACAATTATGATTAATTAGCGTTCGCTGAAGCATAGGGTTACCTAGATTAACTAATTGAATGGACAAAGGAAAACAAAGATGCCAGAAGTAAAATAATCTCCATCTTCTAAAGCTTTTCATAGCATTGTTCAGAATTTTCAATTATCTGAAGACTGAAAGTAAGAGTAAAAAAGAAAAACTGCTTACATCTGCCATATTCTCAAGCTAGTAGAACATGTTTCTGAAACTTTACAGTGCTGGTAGAACTTGAGGTTGGCATTTTCAGGAGACCAACCTTCGTGACTTACAGTGCTAGCTCTTTTAGGGGGCATTCACACGGAGTAAAGTGGCGCTGATTCTGCCATGATAACTCGCGGCAAAATCAGCGCTGATAAATAGGCTCCCATTGACTTCAATGGGTTCCGTTTAACGCGCAAAGCACATTGAAATCAGAGAGTTAAAAAGCCTCCCATTGATTTCAGTGTGTTTCACATGTTAAACGGAACCCATTGAAGTCAATGGGAGTCTTTTTATCAGTACCACTTTACTCTGTGTGAATGCCCCTTAAAGAGAGTCTGTCAGCAGGAATATTGGTAACAAACTATTGACAGTAGTTTGTAGGACCGCTTCTACAATTTCCAAAGATGCAGTTCTTATTTTGCACTGCAGCTCCATTTTTAAGCAAATCAATCTTGTATTCATATGCAAATTATCTGAAAAAGGCTTTAGGGACATTTCTTCTCCCAATTTGTTTCCCAGTTCCTCCCCCCACTGCTTGAGTGACATCTCCCATTTTGTTCTACAGTTAAGGGTGATTATCTGGGGTTGGGAGCAAAGCCCTGGGGGGAGAAGAAACCCACCTAAGGCTGAGGTCCCACTTTGCAGAAATGCACTTTTGTTTTGCAGATTTTGCTGCAGTTTTTAGTCAGTAGTGGATTAAGCAGAAGGGAAACATATAAGAGCATAAGAGCATCCAATATATTTCTCATTTCTTTTAGAGATAGGGAGAGTTCACATGATGTATTTTGGCTCGTAATCTGGCACGTCTACGCCAGTCTACACCGCTATTTTGCGGCCGTGATTTTGCATCTACGTGCCACATCACGCAGCATATTACTCCGTGTGAACCCTCCCTTGGTTTTTGCTCAAAAAAAGGAACAAAATCTGCAATAAATAAAGCTGCATTTCTGCAACATGGGGCCTCAGCCTAAAAGGCGTCAAATAAAGCACTGATTTTCATGAAAATAAAGCTGCCATGCAGAATAAAAAAGGCAAATTTGAATATTGGAAAAGCGCCCTACAAGATATACTTGTTGATTGTAAACCCTTGGGGACAGGGCCCTTTATCCCATTGTACCAGTCCATCAAAGTTAGTATTGTACTTGCCTTATGTAACTTGTGTTACTATTATTAGTATTGTATCTAAACCCTCAAATGTAAAGCACCATGGAATTAATCGTCTAAAAATAAATAATAATGTTTGATACAGATTTTACTGCTCACAGGCTCTCTTTAAAGGGGCTCTATCATTGGGAAAAGTCATTTTTAACTAAGCACATACTTGCATAGCCTCTAGAAAGGCTATTCCACACCTACCTTTTGTATGTTAATCGCCTCATTAGTTTTTGAATGAGACCGTTTTTATGCATATGCTAATTAGCCTCCAGAGAGCACAGGAAGTCTCATGGAGCACTGTCTCTCTCCTGTGTGTACAGCACAGGCTGCTGCTGATCACTTATCTCACTGCTCTCATACACAGCACACAGCATAGAGAAGAGGACTGCTCGCTGAACTTCCTGTGCTCGCTGGAGGCTAATTAGCATATGCATAAAAACTGTCTCATTCAAAAACTACTGAGGCGATAAAATAATTTTTTCTATCCATATCCATTAATATCCATTATATTTGGAGAGTCATCTACTTCAAAGCTCAGCCATTTGTGTTGCACATCTCTCTTTCTAATTAATTCAAGAAATGGAATGGTAATTGTTGTCTGCAGGGGAAGCAGCAGCCAGGTCGCTATCACTCCATCCACAGGCCTGCTAGCTCTGCCAAATGCTGAAATAGGGAATGGACTAAGGAGAGGGGTTCCTGGCCTGGCTAATGATGTCTGCTAGAAGGATGCAACTCATGTTCTGCCACTGTGTAAAACATGATGTACACCAGGGGTGCCCAATACGTCGATCGCAATGGACGTATGGGTCGATCGCAGGATGCAGCCAGGCATCCCCGCTGTCTGCTTCTTCACAGCGCAGGCTGAGAGTTATCTCTGGACACTGGCAGACTGGGGCTGCGGCAGCCCCGCCTGCCAGTGTCCATAGATGACTCTCAGCCTGCGCTGTGAACAAGCACTTGCAGGCCGCTCTTAGGGATGGAGGGGGCCGGGGTGCTGCTTCTTCACAGCGCAGGCTGAGAGTTGTCTACAGGCACTGGCAGGCGGGGCTGCCGCAGCCCCAGTCTGCCAGTGTCCAGAGATAACTCTCAGCCTGCGCTGTGAAGAAGCAGACAGCGGGGATGCCTGGGCGGCCACCTCTCACGATCCGACCGGCCACGCCCACATGCCCAGCCCCGCCTACAGGCCCGCCCCGGCCCACAAGAAGTGGGTAGTCGATCTTAGGGCTTGGTCATTTAAAGAAGTAGCTCACATGCTGAGAAAGTGTGAGCACCCCTGATGTACACTTATAGCCCAACACATAAAGATATGTGTGATCCTTGGTGTACTTATCTATGAGGATATCCATTACACATTGGGAGGTGTTATTAGTATATACACTATTGGGCATAGCTAGTGGTGTATTCACATGTTTCTGGTTTTATTGTATATTTAAAATAAAGGTTACATTATAAGCGCCCTTTATTTCTCAGTAAAGTCAAGATAAACTTGTATTATAGGACAATGTAACATCTCTACCTGTTAGGGTCTCTGAGGCATGTTCAGTTTGATTCTTTGCTTTATGTTTTTGTTGCACTGTGTGAACACTGCTCTATCTCTGTAACTGAATTTCACCACACCCATCTCCTGCACCTTGTTTGCCTCTGTTAATCAAATGGTTAATTCTAGCCTTGTCTGGGTGATTGACAGCCTGTCTTCCAATAAAGCCTTGGGCAGGTCTTGAGCCTCCTATATACAGGCCATCAGCCCTCACTGACTTGCTGGCTATTGTGACTCTGTCCTTAGACTTTGTCCCTGCTAAGCTCCTCTTTCTGCTACTATTGTATTATTGATCTCTGACCCTTGGTTTCCCTTGTGACTATTCTCTTGGATTCTGTACTGTGTTGCTCGACTGTTACTGGACCCTTGCTTAGCTGACCTCCCTTTGTTGTTGTTTGTCTTGTCTGTGTTCTGTGTTGTCACTTATATAGGTAGGGCTTGTCGACCATGTTGTCACCTATTGCTTAGGATAGGACCGGCAAGCAGGAAGGGACAGCGGTGTGATTCAGCTTAGGGCTCATTGTCTATTGTGCCACTCACCCCAGGGTTCATCAGCAGATACTGGGGAATTGCTGCTCTAGCAATTCCCTTATAGTCAAGCTATCGATTTGTGAGTTCACAAAATGCATACAAGTCAATAATATAAAAATTATTGAGAAAGAGTACATAGCCTTTAACTTTCATTATCATTCAGCAAGACTATTCTCTTCAATGGAGTAAAGTGTCTTAAAGTGTGTCTTTTGGTACACTATTTAGGTTGAGGCTCCACATTGTGGAAATGCTGCTTTTTTGTTTCAGATTTTGCTGTGATTTTTTGAACCAAATCCAAAAATGGCTACAAGAAGAATGGGAAATATATAGGAACCTCTTATACTACTACCTTCTGCTCAACCCACCCCTAGCTTTGTCTCAAAAAACTAGAGCAAATTTCATAGTGCTTCCAAACTTTGTAGTGTAACTATGCGCAATCTTTCACTTGCAAAAGATGTTGGGGGAGATTTATTAATTCACCCCAAAACTCGGAGCAGATTCCTCACTGTTTTCAATAGGAGACAGAGATCTCAGCAAGTTGCGTCCTGCTTGATCTCACTGCAGATTCCACGGCTGATGCAGCCCCGGGGTCCGCGGCGAGAGACTCCCTCCTGATTAGGTCCATTCATTCTAGTCTTATCTGGAGCGGGATGTTGTTACGGAATGCTGATGCACTGCATCGGCATTCTGACGTGGCTAGAGCGCAGCGAAAATGCCGGAGGCGGAAAATGTAGAGAAATTTCTCTCCATTTTCGCCTGCGTGCACTGACCCTTAAGAACCATAGTGGTATCATCTGCCTAAAAAAGCATTGCAGATACTACTGACTACTAAAGATAGATTGTGCAGTTGTTCAGTATTTTGGTACCAGTAGGTAAGATGTCCATAATTATTGGATAAAGTTTCAGACTTACTAACCATGACAATGGGCTTAGGGTATGTTCACACATCAGTATGCCATCCATCCGTTTGAATTCAGTTTGACATTTCAAAACGGACTAATGCACATACTGATTGTATACTGACACCTTTTTATGCTGATAGCAAACGGTGTCCATCCCCTAGAGGACAGATAAGGGGATTAAAAGTAGCAATTGTAACCAGAGTAGAGATAAGGAGGACATAAGGACATTTATTATATCTCCTTATCTCTACTTTGTTTACAATTGCTACTTTTAATCCCCTTACGCTAGGTTCACACCTGTGTTCTGGTCTCCGTTCTGTGCTTTCCGTCTTCTGCATGCCAGAAGACGGAAAGCACAGACCGGGTCCGGCCGTGAGCGGCGGTGAGCGTTTTATGCTCTCCGCCGCGAAACCGGATTTTTTAATCCGGACACAGAGTACTGCATGTCCAACTCTGTGTCCGGATTTAAAAACCCGGCTTCGCGGCGGAGAGCGCAAAACGCTCACCGCCGCTCACGGCCGGACAGCTTTCTCACCCATTCAAATGAATGGGTGAGAAAGACTCCTGCAGGTTTCCGTCTCCTGCTCTGTTTCATGCAGGAAACGGAAACCTGCAGAACAGACACCTGGGCGCAGATGTGAACGAGCCCTTATCTGTCCTCTAGGGGACGGAGAACGTTTGCTATCAGCATAAAAAGGTGTCAGTATGCAATCTGTATGTGCATCAGTCCGTTTTGAAATGTCAAACTGAATTCAAACGGACGGATGGCATACTGATGTGTGAACACAGCATTACTGGCCATGGGCTCCTTTGTCGTGCTCACATGTCAGTATGCCGTTTTGTGCAGTGTGGGGCAGATTAAAGGTGTAAAAGCAAAACTCTCTTATGCTTGGTTCACACATCAGTATGCCATCCGTCTGTTTGAATTCAGTTTGAGACTAAAAACGGACTGATACACATACTGATTGTATACTGACACCTTTTTATGCTGATAGCAAATGCTGCCTAGAGGACAGAGAAGGGGATTAAAAGTAGATATTGTAACCAGAGTAGAGATAAGGACATATAATAAATGTCCTTATCTCATATAATAAATGTGCTGATCTCATAAAATACATGTCCTTATCTCTACTCTGGTTACAATTTCTGCTTTTAATCCCCTTATCTGTCCTCTAGGGGAAGGAGAGCGTTTGCTATCAGCATAAAAAGGTGTCAGTATACAATCAGTATGTGCATCAGTCCGTTTTTAGTCTCAAACTGAATTCAAACGGACGGATGGCATACTGATGTGTGAACCAAGCCTTAGGTTAACTTCATATCTGTGCTGGAGTCTGTGTTGGAGACTCCGCCGCAGAAACCTCCAGAAATCAGTGGAGAGAGAAGTCCTTTAGAGAGTACTTTTCTCTCCACTGGTTCCAGTATAAAAAAAAAGGGCCACCCAATGAGTCTATACGGTCTGACAGTGTTCGCAGCTGTTTTGCTGAATGACGGAGAGCCCAGCACAGATGTGAACCTAACCTTGGTTGGCCATAGCAACCAATAATAATGAAGCTTTGATTCTTTAGGAGCAGAATAAAAAAATTAAAGCTTCACTGTGATTGGTCGCTATGGGTAACTAAGATAATTTTGCTTTTAATACATTTTACTACCATTTAATACCTTTTTTCGGAAAAGAATACTTGTGAGTGTGGTTATTATAAAAGTAGCGTGCATCTGTGCACATTTAGGAGTTAAAAAATTTTTTTTTTTCAGATAAGCATGTCAGAAATCTAAAAAATTCACAGAAAAGCCAAAGAGTACATGAGGATTATATTTATGCACATCATAGTATAATATGAAAATCACTGCAATTATGGCATCAAAAAAGGTAATGCACATTTTGGATAGATCTGGTTATACTGCCATACTGACATGTGATTGATAAGTGGAGATTATTCTTAGACTGCCATCTTGTGGTAAGCAGACATATTGCTTATATTTATTTGAAAAGCACAGTTAATTCTTTGAGGAGTCCGTAACACAATATTATTTAATGCTCAACACATTATAATGCAAAATGTTCTTTACAACATCTAGAACGTAAATCCATATACACAGAATGTTTCACAATGAAAAGTTGAAAAAAGTACAACATGATATATGCAAATAGGGTGTTTTGATCTGCAGGCATTCTGCAGATTTTCCATAGTTGTCCATGTTTCATTATAGCAGCGCCCTTTGCTAATGTCACAGGGGACGTTGCAGCTCAAGAAGTACGCCTGTAAATGTGGCTATGGTGTGTCTATAAAACTGTGCATGTTTGGTGCCTCTGGGCAGTGTGAGTGCAATTGAGCACATTGACAGACATTGAAATTTTATCTGACATTATACAGAGATCTGTACCTAGCTAGCCACCAAGAATTACGCCAGAAGTCTGTGAAAGAGAGGTCAGAAAAGTGAGTAAAGCTTAAGAAGGTGTGGCCTGAGTTGCCACCAATTATGGATGGTGAGAGAGAAAAGATGAATTCTTAAAATAAAAAGTCCTCAGAAGGATCACTTGAAAGATCGAATGAGCTGTAGAGGTTGGTGACTATATGGCAGTGCCGCACCTCCCATGAGGCGACCTGAAGCGACCGCTTCAGGCGGCGCTATGCCAGGGCCACAGGGAGGGCGGCATTTTTGCTGACCTAAGCCAGGACAAGCTGTCCTGGACTGGCTTAGGGTCACCGTCACTGAGCGGTGGATTGGGGAGGCCGCTGGAGCAGCGCTGCTCCAGCGGCTGCCCCTCACGCTCAGGCAGAGAGCAGGTCCTCTCCCTGCCTGCTAAAGACAATCGCTCCGCTCGGCCCACCCCCTTCTGCTCCGTCCCCTCCTCCGGGGGTGGGTGGGGGTTCTGACGTCCGCTTCAGGCCATGGTTCACCCCTGCTCTATGGCTACATTCACACAACTGTGAATAATGCCTGTGTGACGTCAGTTTTTTTAACAGATATCACATGGCAACATTAATTTCATTGTCAGTGAATGGGGGCTAGTCATGTGACCATTATTTTGGCAGTCCGTGAACAAAATATAGGTTATGTCTGTGGAAGGTGACAGGCAGAGTGCTGAGGTCATGGTATATCAGCCCCAGGTTTCTGACATACATGTGGTCCCTTGCGGGTCTTGCGTAGACCTCAGCCCCAGGTGTGGGTCCTGGGCTTGTTACTGGGACATAAAAGGCAGGGCAGTTCCTGGGAGTGAAAGGAAGTGCCAGGGTCTGTCCTGCTATGCTGAGAGTCTGGTGAGACTGTACTGTGCTACTTTGTGTGGTTAATAGTAAGCCACAAGTATAGTTAGTTTTTTACTGTTTAGTTAGTGTTCAGTCGAGCAGAGTTTTGTTTTGACATTTTTTGCCTGAATTTAAGGCTGTATATTATTTTGCTTATTCTGTATCTAAACTGAAGGTTTATTTATTTTGCATTTTTTTCCCAAATAAACCTGTTCGCACCAGACATTGTTTTTCTGTCTCTGACTGGTAGGGTTCACACCATTGCTGCTACTGAGCTACCTTCCCCACAAAATAAATATATATATATATATATATATATATATATATATACACAAATTTGACTTCAACTGAAGTGACTTAATGCATCCCCATTAAAGGCACATAATGGATCAAAAATGTATAGGACCAATCAGAGTCTTAGCTGATACAAAATGTGGAAAGGAATAGGAACAGTGATACCGCATCATATAGTCAGTCAAAGAGAATATTGTGGGGATTCGCTCAGGTAGATGCTTGCAGCAGTGCAGGGAACAGGGACACAGACACTGGGTTGCACACAAGTAACGCTTTACGAACCTCTTTCCTTGCATCCCGCTCTGGCTTTGCTGGGTCAGCCTTTTGCTGAGATGGTTGGTCTCCTGTTGTGCTGCATTAGTAACTGCAAAGTTCTGCTGTAACTGCTGGCTAGTCTCCCGCTGTACTGCATTTGCCTCTGCATGTCTCTGCTGCTGCTGATTAGCCAGTATCAGCTGTTTCACAAGGTCCTCCAAAGGTATGGCTTTCTATTTCAGTTGGTATATGTCTCACTGCACTTATGCCTGCATCCAAAGCACCATATGTGGGGATTCGCTCAGGTAGATGCTTGTAGCAGTGCAGGAAACAGGGACACAGACAGTGGGTTGCACAATGGTTCAGAATTTATTCACAGGTAACCGATACACTGCCTTTGCAAAGGCACAAAAAACAAACACCTTCTCGGCTGAGAACTGACTTAAACATAGGAACACTTTTCCCTGACTATACAGGAGACTGGCTTCCAGTCTCCCTCCTTGGCAACAACAACGTGTAGCACAGTACTTGCTCTGTAGGTTTGGTATGGAGAGACCAGCTCTGTCAGTGTGGTGCCACACTGCTAGTCTTCACACTCAGACTGTTATTAGGACCTGATTAGTTAGCTGACCTCCCTGGTGTGAACTTTACTAGAGATGAGCGAACACTAAAATGTTCGAGGTTCGAAATTCGAATCGAACAGCCGCTCACTGTTCGTGTGTTCGAACGGGTTTCGAACCCCATTATAGTCTATGGGGAACAGATACTCGTTAAGGGGGAAACCCAAATCCGTGTCTGGAGGGTCACCAAGTCCACTATGACACCACAGGAAATGATGCCAACACCTCTGGAATGACACTGGGACAGCAGGGGAAGCATGTCTGGGGGCATCTAACACACCAAAGACCCTCTATTACCCCAACATCACAGCCTAACAACTACACACTTTACACACTCAATACCACCTCTCTGACAGTAGGAAAACACCTTGAAACATGTGTATTTGGCACTTGCAGTGAGGAGAGCTTGTCACCAGCAGTGAATTTGGCCCTTGTAGTAAGTTGAGGTTGGCACCAACATTTGTTTTGAAAATCAGGGTGGATTGAGCCTCTAACCAGCAGAGTTTGGGCAAATTCATGGTGGAGGGAGCCTCTAAAAACCCCAGTTTGGACCAATTCATGGTGGAGGGAGCCTCTAAAAACCCCAGTTTGGACCAATTCATGGTGGAGGGAGCCTCTAAAAAACCCAGTTTGGACCAATTCATGGTGGAGGGAGCCTCTAAACAGCCCAGTTTGGACCAATTCATGGTGGAGGGAGCCTCTAAACAGCCCAGTTTGGGCAAATTCATGGTGGAGGGAGCCTCTAACCAGCCCAGTTTGGGCAAATTCATGGTGGAGGGAGCCTCTAAAAACCCCCGTTTGGACCAATTCATGGTGGAGGGAGCCTCTAAACAGCCCAGTTTGGGCAAATTCATGGTGGAGGGAGCCTCTAACCAGCCCAGTTTGGACCAATTCATGGTGGAGGGAGCCTCTAAAAACCCCAGTTTGGACCAATTCATGGTGGAGGGAGCCTCTAAAAAACCCAGTTTGGACCAATTCATGGTGGAGGGAGCCTCTAAACAGCCCAGTTTGGGCAAATTCATGGTGGAGGGAGCCTGTAAAAACCCCAGTTTGGACCAATTCATGGTGGAGGGAGCCTCTAAAAAACCCAGTTTGGACCAATTCATGGTGGAGGGAGCCTCTAACCAGCCCAGTTTGGACCAATTCATGGTGGAGGGAGCCTCTAAAAACCCCAGTTTGGGCAAATTCATGGTGGAGGGAGCCTCTAAACAGCCCAGTTTGGACCAATTCATGGTGGAGGGAGCCTCTAAAAACCCCAGTTTGGACCAATTCATAGTGGAGGGAGCCTCTAAAAAACCCAGTTTGGACCAATTCATGGTGGAGGGAGCCTCTAAACAGCCCAGTTTGGACCAATTCATGGTGGAGGGAGCCTCTAAAAACCCCAGTTTGGACCAATTCATGGTGGAGGGAGCCTCCAAAAAACCCAGTTTGGACCAATTCATGGTGGAGGGAGCCTCTAACCAGCCCAGTTTGGACCAATTCATGGTGGAGGGAGCCTCTAAAAACCCCAGTTTGGACCAATTCATGGTGGAGAGAGCCTCTAAACAGCCCAGTTTGGACCAATTCATGGTGGAGGGAGCCTCTAAAAACCCCAATTTGGACCAATTCATGGTGGAGGGAGCCTCTAACCAGCCCAGTTTGGACCAATTCATGGTGGAGGGAGCCTCTAACCAGCCCAGTTTGGGCAAATTCATGGTGGAGGGAGCCTCTAAAAACCCCAATTTGGACCAATTCATGGTGGAGGGAGCCTCTAAACAGCCCAGTTTTGGCAAATTCATGGTGGAGGAGCCTCTAAAAACCCCAGTTTGGACCAATTCATGGTGGAGGGAGCCTCTAAAAAACCCAGTTTGGACCAATTCATGGTGGAGGGAGCCTCTAACCAGCCCAGTTTGGACCAATTCATGGTGGAGGGAGCCTCTAAAAACCCCAGTTTGGACCAATTCATGGTGGAGGGAGCCTCTAAACAGCCCAGTTTGGACCAATTCATGGTGGAGGGAGCCTCTAAAAACCCCAATTTGGACCAATTCATGGTGGAGGGAGCCTCTAACCAGCCCAGTTTGGACCAATTCATGGTGGAGGGAGCCTCTAACCAGCCCAGTTTGGGCAAATTCATGGTGGAGGGAGCCTCTAAAAACCCCAATTTGGACCAATTCATGGTGGAGGGAGCCTCTAAACAGCCCAGTTTGGGCAAATTCATGGTGGAGGGAGCCTCTAAAAACCCCAGTTTGGACCAATTCATGGTGGAGGGAGCCTCTAAAAACCCCAGTTTGGACCAATTCATGGTGGAGGGAGCCTCTAAAAAACCCAGTTTGGACCAATTCATGGTGGAGGGAGCCTCTAAACAGCCCAGTTTGGGCAAATTCATGGTGGAGGGAGCCTCTAAAAACCCCAGTTTGGACCAATTCATGGTGGAGGGAGCCTCTAAAAACCCCAGTTTGGACCAATTCATGGTGGAGGGAGCCTCTAAAAACCCCAGTTTGGACCAATTCATGGTGGAGGGAGCCTCTAAAAAACCCAGTTTGGACCAATTCATGGTGGAGGGAGCCTCTAACCAGCCCAGTTTGGACCAATTCATGGTGGAGGGAGCCTCTAAACAGCCCAGTTTGGGCAAATTCATGGTGGAGGGAGCCTCTAACCAGCCCAGTTTGGACCAATTCATGGTGGAGGGAGCCTCTAAAAACCCCAGTTTGGACCAATTCATGGTGGAGGGAGCCTCTAAAAACCCCAGTTTGGACCAATTCATGGTGGAGGGAGCCTCTAAAAACCCGAGTTTGGACCAATTCATGCTGGAGGGAGCCTCTAAACAGCCCAGTTTGGGCAAATTCATGGTGGAGGGAGCCTCTAAAAACCCCAGTTTGGACCAATTCATGGTGGAGGGAGCCTCTAACCAGCCCAGTTTGGACCAATTCATGGTGGAGGGAGCCTCTAACCAGCCCAGTTTGGGCAAATTCATGGTGGAGGGAGCCTCTAAAAACCCCAATTTGGACCAATTCATGGTGGAGGGAGCCTCTAAAAAACCCAGTTTGGACCAATTCATGGTGGAGGGAGCCTCTAACCAGCCCAGTTTGGACCAATTCATGGTGGAGGGAGCCTCTAAAAACCCCAGTTTGGACCAATTCATGGTGGAGGGAGCCTCTAAACAGCCCAGTTTGGACCAATTCATGGTGGAGGGAGCCTCTAAAAACCCCAATTTGGACCAATTCATGGTGGAGGGAGCCTCTAACCAGCCCAGTTTGGACCAATTCATGGTGGAGGGAGCCTCTAACCAGCCCAGTTTGGGCAAATTCATGGTGGAGGGAGCCTCTAAAAACCCCAATTTGGACCAATTCATGGTGGAGGGAGCCTCTAAACAGCCCAGTTTTGGCAAATTCATGGTGGAGGAGCCTCTAAAAACCCCAGTTTTGACCAATTCATGGTGGAGGGAGCCTCTAAAAAACCCAGTTTGGACCAATTCATGGTGGAGGGAGCCTCTAACCAGCCCAGTTTGGACCAATTCATGGTGGAGGGAGCCTCTAAAAACCCCAGTTTGGACCAATTCATGGTGGAGGGAGCCTCTAAACAGCCCAGTTTGGACCAATTCATGGTGGAGGGAGCCTCTAAAAACCCCAATTTGGACCAATTCATGGTGGAGGGAGCCTCTAACCAGCCCAGTTTGGACCAATTCATGGTGGAGGGAGCCTCTAACCAGCCCAGTTTGGGCAAATTCATGGTGGAGGGAGCCTCTAAAAACCCCAATTTGGACCAATTCATGGTGGAGGGAGCCTCTAAACAGCCCAGTTTGGGCAAATTCATGGTGGAGGGAGCCTCTAAAAACCCCAGTTTGGACCAATTCATGGTGGAGGGAGCCTCTAAAAACCCCAGTTTGGACCAATTCATGGTGGAGGGAGCCTCTAAAAAACCCAGTTTGGACCAATTCATGGTGGAGGGAGCCTCTAAACAGCCCAGTTTGGGCAAATTCATGGTGGAGGGAGCCTCTAAAAACCCCAGTTTGGACCAATTCATGGTGGAGGGAGCCTCTAAAAACCCCAGTTTGGACCAATTCATGGTGGAGGGAGCCTCTAAAAACCCCAGTTTGGACCAATTCATGGTGGAGGGAGCCTCTAAAAAACCCAGTTTGGACCAATTCATGGTGGAGGGAGCCTCTAACCAGCCCAGTTTGGACCAATTCATGGTGGAGGGAGCCTCTAAACAGCCCAGTTTGGGCAAATTCATGGTGGAGGGAGCCTCTAACCAGCCCAGTTTGGACCAATTCATGGTGGAGGGAGCCTCTAAAAACCCCAGTTTGGACCAATTCATGGTGGAGGGAGCCTCTAAAAACCCCAGTTTGGACCAATTCATGGTGGAGGGAGCCTCTAAAAACCCGAGTTTGGACCAATTCATGCTGGAGGGAGCCTCTAAACAGCCCAGTTTGGGCAAATTCATGGTGGAGGGAGCCTCTAAAAACCCCAGTTTGGACCAATTCATGGTGGAGGGAGCCTCTAAAAACCCCAATTTGGACCAATTCATGGTGGATGAGGGGAGCCTCTAAACAGCCCAGTTTGGGCAAATTCATGGTGGAGGGAGCCTCTAAAAACCCCAGTTTGGACCAATTCATGGTGGAGGGAGCCTCTAAAAACCCAGTTTGGACCAATTCATGGTGGAGGGAGCCTCTAAACAGAACCCAGTTTGGACCAATTCATGGTGGAGGGAGACTCTAACCAGCCCAGTTTGGACCAATTCATGGTGGAGGGAGCCTCTAAAAACCCCAGTTTGGACCAATTCATGGTGGAGGGAGCCTCTAAACAGCCCAGTTTGGACCAATTCATGGTGGAGGGAGCCTCTAAAAACCCCAATTTGGACCAATTCATGGTGGAGGGAGCCTCTAACCAGCCCAGTTTGGACCAATTCATGGTGGAGGGAGCCTCTAACCAGCCCAGTGTGGGCAAATTCATGGTGGAGGGAGCCTCTAAAAACCCCAATTTGGACCAATTCATGGTGGAGGGAGCCTCTAAACAGCCCAGTTTTGGCAAATTCATGGTGGAGGGAGCCTCTAAAAACCCAGTTTGGACCAATTCATGGTGGAGGGAGCCTCTAAAAACCCCAGTTTGGACCAATTCATGGTGGAGGGAGCCTCTAAAAACCCAGTTTGGACCAATTCATGGTGGAGGGAGCCTCTAAAAAACCCAGTTTGGACCAATTCATGGTGGAGGGAGCCTCTAAACAGCCCAGTTTGGGCAAATTCATGGTGGAGGGAGCCTGTAAAAACCCCAGTTTGGACCAATTCATGGTGGAGGGAGCCTCTAAAAAACCCAGTTTGGACCAATTCATGGTGGAGGGAGCCTCTAACCAGCCCAGTTTGGACCAATTCATGGTGGAGGGAGCCTCTAAAAACCCCAGTTTGGGCAAATTCATGGTGGAGGGAGCCTCTAAAACAGCCCAGTTTGGACCAATTCATGGTGGAGGGAGCCTCTAAAAACCCCAGTTTGGACCAATTCATAGTGGAGGGAGCCTCTAAAAAACCCAGTTTGGACCAATTCATGGTGGAGGGAGCCTCTAAACAGCCCAGTTTGGACCAATTCATGGTGGAGGGAGCCTCTAAAAACCCCAGTTTGGACCAATTCATGGTGGAGGGAGCCTCCAAAAACCCAGTTTGGACCAATTCATGGTGGAGGGAGCCTCTAACCAGCCCAGTTTGGACCAATTCATGGTGGAGGGAGCCTCTAAAAACCCCAGTTTGGACCAATTCATGGTGGAGAGAGCCTCTAAACAGCCCAGTTTGGACCAATTCATGGTGGAGGGAGCCTCAAAACCCCAATTTGGACCAATTCATGGTGGAGGGAGCCTCTAACCAGCCCAGTTTGGACCAATTCATGGTGGAGGGAGCCTCTAACCAGCCCAGTTTGGGCAAATTCATGGTGGAGGGAGCCTCTAAAAACCCCAATTTGGACCAATTCATGGTGGAGGGAGCCTCTAAACAGCCCAGTTTTGGCAAATTCATGGTGGAGGAGCCTCTAAAAACCCCAGTTTGGACCAATTCATGGTGGAGGGAGCCTCTAAAAAACCCAGTTTGGACCAATTCATGGTGGAGGGAGCCTCTAACCAGCCCAGTTTGGACCAATTCATGGTGGAGGGAGCCTCTAAAAACCCCAGTTTGGACCAATTCATGGTGGAGGGAGCCTCTAAACAGCCCAGTTTGGACCAATTCATGGTGGAGGGAGCCTCTAAAAACCCCAATTTGGACCAATTCATGGTGGAGGGAGCCTCTAACCAGCCCAGTTTGGACCAATTCATGGTGGAGGGAGCCTCTAACCAGCCCAGTTTGGGCAAATTCATGGTGGAGGGAGCCTCTAAAAACCCCAATTTGGACCAATTCATGGTGGAGGGAGCCTCTAAACAGCCCAGTTTGGGCAAATTCATGGTGGAGGGAGCCTCTAAAAACCCCAGTTTGGACCAATTCATGGTGGAGGGAGCCTCTAAAAACCCCAGTTTGGACCAATTCATGGTGGAGGGAGCCTCTAAAAAACCCAGTTTGGACCAATTCATGGTGGAGGGAGCCTCTAAACAGCCCAGTTTGGGCAAATTCATGGTGGAGGGAGCCTCTAAAAACCCCAGTTTGGACCAATTCATGGTGGAGGGAGCCTCTAAAAACCCCAGTTTGGACCAATTCATGGTGGAGGGAGCCTCTAAAAACCCCAGTTTGGACCAATTCATGGTGGAGGGAGCCTCTAAAAAACCCAGTTTGGACCAATTCATGGTGGAGGGAGCCTCTAACCAGCCCAGTTTGGACCAATTCATGGTGGAGGGAGCCTCTAAACAGCCCAGTTTGGGCAAATTCATGGTGGAGGGAGCCTCTAACCAGCCCAGTTTGGACCAATTCATGGTGGAGGGAGCCTCTAAAAACCCCAGTTTGGACCAATTCATGGTGGAGGGAGCCTCTAAAAACCCCAGTTTGGACCAATTCATGGTGGAGGGAGCCTCTAAAAACCCGAGTTTGGACCAATTCATGCTGGAGGGAGCCTCTAAACAGCCCAGTTTGGGCAAATTCATGGTGGAGGGAGCCTCTAAAAACCCCAGTTTGGACCAATTCATGGTGGAGGGAGCCTCTAACCAGCCCAGTTTGGACCAATTCATGGTGGAGGGAGCCTCTAACCAGCCCAGTTTGGGCAAATTCATGGTGGAGGGAGCCTCTAAAAACCCCAATTTGGACCAATTCATGGTGGAGGGAGCCTCTAAAAAACCCAGTTTGGACCAATTCATGGTGGAGGGAGCCTCTAACCAGCCCAGTTTGGACCAATTCATGGTGGAGGGAGCCTCTAAAAACCCCAGTTTGGACCAATTCATGGTGGAGGGAGCCTCTAAACAGCCCAGTTTGGACCAATTCATGGTGGAGGGAGCCTCTAAAAACCCCAATTTGGACCAATTCATGGTGGAGGGAGCCTCTAACCAGCCCAGTTTGGACCAATTCATGGTGGAGGGAGCCTCTAACCAGCCCAGTTTGGGCAAATTCATGGTGGAGGGAGCCTCTAAAAACCCCAATTTGGACCAATTCATGGTGGAGGGAGCCTCTAAACAGCCCAGTTTTGGCAAATTCATGGTGGAGGAGCCTCTAAAAACCCCAGTTTTGACCAATTCATGGTGGAGGGAGCCTCTAAAAAACCCAGTTTGGACCAATTCATGGTGGAGGGAGCCTCTAACCAGCCCAGTTTGGACCAATTCATGGTGGAGGGAGCCTCTAAAAACCCCAGTTTGGACCAATTCATGGTGGAGGGAGCCTCTAAACAGCCCAGTTTGGACCAATTCATGGTGGAGGGAGCCTCTAAAAACCCCAATTTGGACCAATTCATGGTGGAGGGAGCCTCTAACCAGCCCAGTTTGGACCAATTCATGGTGGAGGGAGCCTCTAACCAGCCCAGTTTGGGCAAATTCATGGTGGAGGGAGCCTCTAAAAACCCCAATTTGGACCAATTCATGGTGGAGGGAGCCTCTAAACAGCCCAGTTTGGGCAAATTCATGGTGGAGGGAGCCTCTAAAAACCCCAGTTTGGACCAATTCATGGTGGAGGGAGCCTCTAAAAACCCCAGTTTGGACCAATTCATGGTGGAGGGAGCCTCTAAAAAACCCAGTTTGGACCAATTCATGGTGGAGGGAGCCTCTAAACAGCCCAGTTTGGGCAAATTCATGGTGGAGGGAGCCTCTAAAAACCCCAGTTTGGACCAATTCATGGTGGAGGGAGCCTCTAAAAACCCCAGTTTGGACCAATTCATGGTGGAGGGAGCCTCTAAAAACCCCAGTTTGGACCAATTCATGGTGGAGGGAGCCTCTAAAAAACCCAGTTTGGACCAATTCATGGTGGAGGGAGCCTCTAACCAGCCCAGTTTGGACCAATTCATGGTGGAGGGAGCCTCTAAACAGCCCAGTTTGGGCAAATTCATGGTGGAGGGAGCCTCTAACCAGCCCAGTTTGGACCAATTCATGGTGGAGGGAGCCTCTAAAAACCCCAGTTTGGACCAATTCATGGTGGAGGGAGCCTCTAAAAACCCCAGTTTGGACCAATTCATGGTGGAGGGAGCCTCTAAAAACCCGAGTTTGGACCAATTCATGCTGGAGGGAGCCTCTAAACAGCCCAGTTTGGGCAAATTCATGGTGGAGGGAGCCTCTAAAAACCCCAGTTTGGACCAATTCATGGTGGAGGGAGCCTCTAAAAACCCCAATTTGGACCAATTCATGGTGGAGGGAGCCTCTAAACAGCCCAGTTTGGGCAAATTCATGGTGGAGGGAGCCTCTAAAAACCCCAGTTTGGACCAATTCATGGTGGAGGGAGCCTCTAAAAACCCCAGTTTGGACCAATTCATGGTGGAGGGAGCCTCTAAAAAACCCAGTTTGGACCAATTCATGGTGGAGGGAGCCTCTAACCAGCCCAGTTTGGACCAATTCATGGTGGAGGGAGCCTCTAAAAACCCCAGTTTGGACCAATTCATGGTGGAGGGAGCCTCTAAACAGCCCAGTTTGGACCAATTCATGGTGGAGGGAGCCTCTAAAAACCCCAATTTGGACCAATTCATGGTGGAGGGAGCCTCTAACCAGCCCAGTTTGGACCAATTCATGGTGGAGGGAGCCTCTAACCAGCCCAGTGTGGGCAAATTCATGGTGGAGGGAGCCTCTAAAAACCCCAATTTGGACCAATTCATGGTGGAGGGAGCCTCTAAACAGCCCAGTTTTGGCAAATTCATGGTCAAGGGAGCCTCTAAAAACCCCAGTTTGGACCAATTCATGGTGGAGGGATCCTCTAAAAACCCCAGTTTGGACCAATTCATGGTGGAGGGAGCCTCTAAAAACCCCAGTTTGGACCAATTCATGGTGGAGGGAGCCTCTAAAAAACCCAGTTTGGACCAATTCATGGTGGAGGGAGCCTCTAAAAACCCCAATTTGGACCAATTCATGGTGGAGGGAGCCTCTAAAAACCCCAGTTTGGACCAATTCATGGTGGAGGGAGCCTCTAAACAGCCCAGTTTGGACCAATTCATGGTGGAGGGAGCCTCTAAACAGCCCAGTTTGGGCAAATTCATGGTGGAGGGAGCCTCTAAAAACCCCAGTTTGGACCAATTCATGGTGGAGGGAGCCTCTAACCAGCAGAGTTGTGGGAAAGCAGGGTGGAGGGAGCCTCTAACCAGCAGAGTTGGTGGAAATCAGGGTGGAGGGAGCCTCCAACCAGCAGAGTTGGGGGAAATCATGTTGGAGGGAGCCTAGTATTAGCAGAATTGTGCAACGCTTATGGTGGATGAGTATGAGGATGCGGAGGAATTGGAGAGGTTGAGTACAGACATGGAGTTTCATGTTGGGGTGCTTTACACAGGTGGGCACAAAAATGAAGGCTCTATCCAGTGGTGGTTCATTTTTATCAAAGTGAGCCGGTCGGCACTCTCAGCTGACAGACGGGTGCGCTTGTCAGTGATGATGCCACCGGCTGCACTGAACACCCTCTCAGATAGGACGCTGGCGGCAGGACAGGACAGCACCTCCAAGGCATATAGGGCAAGTTCAAGCCACAGGTCCAACTTCGACACCCAATACGTGTAGGGCGCAGAGGGGTCGGAGAGGACAGGGCTGTGGTCGGAAAGGTATTCCCGCAACATGCGCCTATACTTCTCACACCTGGTGACACTAGGACCCTCTGTGGCGGCACTTTGGCGAGGGGGTGCCATCAAGGTGTCCCAGACCTTAGACAGTGTGCCCCTCGTTTGTGTGGACCGGTGAGAACTTGGTCGCCTACTGGAGGAACTGTCCTCCCTGCCGCCAACGTCACATGCTGGAAACATCTCCATCATATTCTGCACCAATTGCCTGTGGCAAGCATTGATGCGATTGGCCCTCCCCTCTACCGGAATAAAAGACGAGATGTTGTTTTTATACCGGGGGTCAAGGATAGCAAAGATCCAGTACTGGTTGTCCTCCATGATTTTGACAATACGCTTGTCGGTTGTAAAGCACCCCAACATGAACTCAGCCATGTCTGCCACAGTGTTAGTTGGCATGACTCCTCTGGCCCCACCGGAAAGTTCAATCTCCATTTCCTCCTCATCCTCCATGTCTACCCATCCGCGCTGCAACAATGGGACGATTCGAAGTTGCCCGGAAGCCTCCTGTATCACCATCACATCATCGGACAACTCTTCTTCCTCCTCCTCCTCCTCCATTAAACGCGATGAAGCGGACAGATGTGTGGACCTACTCTCCAGCTGTGACGGATCGGATGCTATCCCTGACTCCTCTGTGTGATCTGAGTTATCCCTGATGTCAATCAGGGATTCTCTCAGAACACACAAGAGCGGGATTGTAAGGCTCACCATCGCATCCTCAGAGCTCACCCTCCTTGTGGACTCCTCAAACACCCGTAGGATGTCACAAAGGTCTCTCATCCATGGCCACTCATGGATGAGAAACTGAGGCAGCTGACTTTGTGGCACCCTAGGGTTTTGTAGCTGGTATTCCATCAAAGGTCTCTGCTGCTCAACCACTCTATTCAACATCTGAAACGTTGAGTTCCAGCGTGTGGGGACGTCGCACAAAAGCCGGTGTTGTGGCACATGCAGGCGTTGCTGGAGAGATTTTAAGCTAGCAGCGGCTACTGTCGACTTGCGAAAGTGGGCGCACATGCGCCGCACTTTCACCAGTAGCTCTGGAACATTGGGGTAGCTCTTTAGGAAACGTTGCACCACTAGGTTGAAGACGTGGGCCAGGCATGGAACATGTTGGAGTCCGGCAAGCTCCAGAGCTGCTACCAGGTTCCGGCCGTTATCACAAACGACCATGCCTGGGCCCAGGTGCAGCGGCTCAAACCATATTGCCGTCTCATCGAGGAGGGCATCCCTCACCTCGGAGGCAGTGTGCTGTCTGTCCCCCAAGCTGATCAGCTTCAGCACAGCCTGCTGACGTCTACCAACGCCAGTGCTGCAACGTTTCCAACTCGTAGCTGGGGTCAATCTAACAGCGGAGGAGGAGGCGGTGGCGGAGGAGGAGGCGGTGGCGGAGGAGGAGGCGGTAGAGGAGGAGGAGGAGGGGGGTGTTCTTCTCGTGTCCCTGCCAGGAATGTTAGGCGGGGAGACGAGGTACACCGGGCCAGTTTGGGAAGCAGTCCCAGCCTCAACTACATTCACCCAGTGTGCCGTCAGTGAAATGTAGCGTCCCTGTCCGCATGCACTTGTCCACGCGTCGGTGGTCAAGTGGACCTTTGTGCAAAGCGCGGAACTAAGGGCCCGCCTGATGTTGAGTGACACGTGCTGGTGCAAGGCGGGGACGGCACACCGGGAGAAGTAGTGACGGCTAGGGACGGCATAGCGAGGTGCCGCAGTTGCCATCAGGTCCAGGAAGGCGGGAGTTTCAACAAGCCGGAACGCCAACATCTCCTGGGCCAGCAGTTTAGCGATGTTGGCGTTCAAGGCTTGCGCGTGTGGGTGGTTAGCAGTGTATTTCTGCCGCCGCTCCAATGTCTGAGAGATGGTGGGTTGTTGTAAAGAAGCGCCTGATGGTGCCTTTGATGGTGCAGAAGGAGATAAGACAGGAACAGGGGAGGATGAGGGAGAAGTCAACAAAGTGGCGGAGGCAGATGAAGTGGTGTCCTGGCTCGTCCTCTGGAGTGCATCGCCAGCACAGTCAGCAGTGGCAGTGGCAGAGGCAGAGGCAGTGGCAGAGGCAGTGGCAGTGGCGTGAACGGCAGGCGGCCTTTGTCCTGCCGTTGCTGCCTGCCACTGATTCCAGTGCTTGGATTCCAAATGACGGCGCATTGAAGTGGTGGACAGGTTGCTCTTCTCAGAGCCCCTAATCAATTTCGAGAGGCAAATTGTGCAGACAACACTATATCTGTCCTCGGCGCATTCCTTGAAAAAACTCCACACCTTCGAGAAACGTGCCCTCGAGGTGGGAGTTTTTCGGGGCTGGGTACGAACTGGAACATCTTGGGAGATTCCGGGTGTGGCCTGGCTTCGCCTAAGCTGCTGACCTCTGCCTCTAGCTACCCTTTTTGGTGCTGCACTTGCCTCAACATCCACACTACTTTCCCCGCTTGACATCCCCCCTGTCCAGGTCGGGTCAGTGTCCTCATCATCCACCACTTCCTCTTCCAACTCCTGTCTCATCTCCTCCTCCCGCACAATGCGCCGGTCAACTGGATGCCCTGACGGCAACTGCGTCACATCATCGTCGATGAGGGTGGGTTGCTGGTCATCCACCACCAAATCGAACGGAGATGGAGGAGACTCTAGTGTTTGAGCATCTGGACACAGATGCTCCTCTGTTAGGTTCGTGGAATCGTGACGTGGAGAGGCAGGTTGAGGGACAATGAAAGGAGCGGAGAACAGCTCTGGGGAGCAGGGACAGTTGGGGTTATTGTTCTGTGAAGCTTGGGAATTTTGGGAGGAAGGAGGACAAGACTGTTGGGTAATAGGAGGAGAGGAGGCAGAGTCTGACTGGCTGCTGGACAATGTGCTGTAAGCGTTCTCTGACAGCCATTGCAAGACCTGTTCCTGGTTCTCGGGCCTACTAAGGTTTGTACCCTGCAGTTTAGTTAATGTGGCAAGCAACCCTGGCACTGTGGAGTGGCGCAATGCTTGCTGCCCCACAGGAGTAGGCACGGGACGCCCTGTGGCTTCACTGCTACCTTGCTCCCCAGAACCATTCCCCCGACCTCGCCCACGGCCTCGTCCACGTCCCTTTCCGGGAGCCTTGCGCATTTTGAATTCCCAGTTAGAAATTGGCACTATATACCAGTGTGTAGAAAAAAAGCGTTCACAGCCCTGTGGTTTTTCTCGTGGTCTTAGTGCGAAAGAATTTTTTTCTTGTGCTACTACAGGTGCACGGGTAACCATGGAATCCTGCCAGTGCAGGTGCCAATACAAAATTCAAAAAAATCCAATAGTAATCCAGCAACCAGTTTTGCATTAGATTAAAACATTATGTTTTATTAGTCCATTTTTAAAAAAGGAGGTAATTCCTTTGCTTTGACAGAAAACCAGTGACCTCATGGCGAAGGGGCTTGGACCCTGAAACGCGTAGGCGGTTTAGCATCGTGTGTCTATTGTCCTATGTAATCCGAACACGTTTTTTCATGTAAGTGCTGTGTCATTTTTCATATTTATTGTCACTGGTTTTCTGTCAAAGCAAAGGAATTACCTCCTTTTTTAAAAATGGACTAATAAAACATAATGTTTTAATCTAATGCAAAACTGGTTGCTGGATTACTATTGGATTTTTTTGAATACTATATACCAGTAGCAAAAATTGTGGGTGCACGTAACCCCAATATATTCTTTGAATTCCCAGTCAGACAATGGCACTATATACCAGTAGCAAGAAATGAGGGTATTTATAACCCCAATATATTCTTTGAATTACCAGTCAGAAACTGGCACTATATGGCAGTAGCAAGAAATGAGGGTATTTATAACCCCAATATATTCTTTGAATTCCCAGTCAGACAATGGCACTGTATACCAGTAGTAAAAATTGTGGGTGCACGTAACCCCAATATATTCTTTGAATTACCAGTCAGAAACTGGCACTATATGGCAGTAGCAAGAAATGAGGGTATTTGTAACCCCAATATATTCTTTGAATTCCCAGTCAGAAACTGGCACTGTATACCAGTAGTAAAAATTGTGGGTGCACGTAACCCCAATATATTCTTTGAATTCCCAGTCAGACAATGGCACTATATACCAGTAGCAAGAAATGAGGGTATTTATAACCCCAATATATTCTTTGAATTCCCAGTCAGAAACTGGCACTATATGGCAGTAGCAAGAAATGAGGGTATTTATAACCCCAATATATTCTTTGAATTCCCAGTCAGACAATGGCACTGTATACCAGTAGTAAAAATTGTGGGTGCACGTAACCCCAATATATTCTTTGAATTACCAGTCAGAAACTGGCACTATATGGCAGTAGCAAGAAATGAGGGTATTTGTAACCCCAATACATTCTTTGAATTACCAGTCAGAAACTGGCACTATATGGCAGTAGCAAGAAATGAGGGTATTTGTAACCCCAATATATTCTTTGAATTCCCAGTCAGACAATGGCACTATATACCAGTAGCAAGAAATGAGGGTATTTATAACCCCAATATATTCTTTGAATTACCAGTCAGAAACTGGCACTATATGGCAGTAGCAAGAAATGAGGGTATTTGTAACCCCAATATATTCTTTGAATTCCCAGTCAGAAACTGGCACTGTATACCAGTAGTAAAAATTGTGGGTGCACTTAACCCCAATATATTCTTTGAATTCCCAGTCAGACAATGGCACTATATACCAGTAGCAAGAAATGAGGGTATTTATAACCCCAATATATTCTTTGAATTCCCAGTCAGACAATGGCACTGTATAACAGTAGTAAAAATTGTGGGTGCACATAACCCCAATATATTCTTTGAATTCCCAGTCAGAAACTGGCACTATATGGCAGTAGCAAGAAATGAGGGTATTTATAACCCCAATATATTCTTTGAATTCCCAGTCAGACAATGGCACTGTATACCAGTAGTAAAAATTGTGGGTGCACGTAACCCCAATATATTCTTTGAATTACCAGTCAGAAACTGGCACTATATGGCAGTAGCAAGAAATGAGGGTATTTGTAACCCCAATATATTCTTTGAATTCCCAGTCAGAAACTGGCACTGTATACCAGTAGTAAAAATTGTGGGTGCACGTAACCCCAATATATTCTTTGAATTACCAGTCAGAAACTGGCACTATATGGCAGTAGCAAGAAATGAGGGTATTTGTAACCCCAATATATTCTTTGAATTCCCAGTCAGAAACTGGCACTGTATACCAGTAGTAAAAATTGTGGGTGCACGTAACCCCAATATATTCTTTGAATTCCCAGTCAGACAATGGCACTATATACCAGTAGCAAGAAATGAGGGTATTTATAACCCCAATATATTCTTTGAATTCCCAGTCAGACAATGGCACTGTATACCAGTAGTAAAAATTGTGGGTGCACGTAACCCCAATATATTCTTTGAATTCCCAGTCAGAAACTGGCACTATATGGCAGTAGCAAGAAATGAGGGTATTTATAACCCCAATATATTCTTTGAATTCCCAGTCAGACAATGGCACTGTATACCAGTAGTAAAAATTGTGGGTGCACGTAACCCCAATATATTCTTTGAATTACCAGTCAGAAACTGGCACTATATGGCAGTAGCAAGAAATGAGGGTATTTGTAACCCCAATATATTCTTTGAATTCCCAGTCAGAAACTGGCACTGTATACCAGTAGTAAAAATTGTGGGTGCACGTAACCCCAATATATTCTTTGAATTCCCAGTCAGACAATGGCACTATATACCAGTAGCAAGAAATGAGGGTATTTATAACCCCAATATATTCTTTGAATTACCAGTCAGAAACTGGCACTATATGGCAGTAGCAAGAAATGAGGGTATTTATAACCCCAATATATTCTTTGAATTTCCAGTCAGAAACTGGCACTGTATACCAGTAGTAAAAATTGTGGGTGCACGTAACCCCAATATATTCTTTGAATTCCCAGTCAGACAATGGCACTATATGGCAGTAGCAAAAATAGTGGGTGTATATAGCCCCAATTCTATTGCTAGGGGACTTGCAGGGTATTTCTGGGGTGAAGGTGGGGGGGCACACCGTTGGAACGGGTATCGGGGGTATATCGGGTATACGGGAATACACTGACAGTGTATTCCATTCAGGATCCTGGGAAAGCTGGGTTGCGGCGATTGAGCCCATCAGTGCCACGTTACACTGACAAGCTTCTCCCTGGAATTTAGCTCTTACAAGAGCTGTTGGTTGTTTTCTCCTTCCTATCCTGTCCCTGCCTACCCAGAATCTAAGCCCTAGCTAGCTGGACGGAAACCTCCGTCCTCGGTGAATTGCAAGCTCAGAATGACGCGAACCTGGGCGGCGCTGTTCTTTTAAATTAGAGGTCACATGTTTTCAGCAGCCAATGGGTTTTGCCTACTTTTCTCAACGTCACCGGTGTCGTAGTTCCTGTCCCACCTACCCTGCGCTGTTATTGGAGCAAAAAAGGCGCCAGGGAAGGTGGGAGGGGAATCGAGTAATGGCGCACTTTACCACGCGGTGTTCGATTCGATTCGAACATGCCGAACAGCCTAATATCCGATCGAACATGAGTTCGATAGAACACTGTTCGCTCATCTCTAAACTTTACCATACACCCATTAGGTGCCTGGCTGGAATGTACCTGTCTTCCCAGACCACACCCTTTACTCTCTCACAATATATACACTACTGTTCCATATTTTGGGGTCACCCAGACAATTTTGTGTTTTCCATTAAAAACTCACACTTTTATTTATCAAATAAGTTGCAAAATGAATAGAAAATAGTCAAGACATTGACAAGGTTACTTTTGTCAAAGAATGCTCCATTTGCAGCGATTAGAGCCTTGCAGACCTTTGGCATTCTAGATGTTAATTTATTGAGGTAATCTGGAGAAATTTCACCCTATGCTTCCAGAAGCCCCTCCCACAAGTTGGATTGGCTTGATGGACACTTTTTGCGTACCATACAGTCAAGTTGCTCCCACAACAGCTCAATGGGGTTGAGATTTGGTGACTGCGCTGGCCACTCCATTACAGATAGAATACCAGCTGCCTGCTTTTTCCCTCAATAGTTCTTACATAATTTGGAGGTGGCTCTGGGTCATTGTCCTGTTGTAGGATGAAATTGGCTCCAATTAAGTGCTGTCCACAGGGTATGGCATGAACCCCTTTCTTATTCAAAATCCCTTTCACCTTGTACAAATCTCCCACTTTACCAGCACCAAAGCAACCCCAGACCATTACATTACCTCCACCATGCTTGACAGATGGGGCCAGGCACTTTTCCAGCATCTTTTCAGTTGTTCTGTGCCTCACAAATGTTCTTCTGTGTGATCCAATGACTTTTTTCCAATCTTGCTCTGTCCAATGTCTGTGTTCTTTTGCCCATAATAATCTTTTCCTTTTATTAGCCAATCTCAGATATGGCTTTTTCTTTGCCACTCTGCCCTGAAGGCCAGCATCCCAGAGTCGCCTCTTCACTGTAGACAATGACACTGGCATTTTGCGGGTACTATATAATGAAGCTGCCAGTTGAGGACCTGTGAAGCATCGATTTCTCAAACTAGACTCTAAAGTACTTGTCTTATTGCTCAGTTGTGCAGCAGGGGCCTCCCACTTTTCTTTCTACTCTGGTTAGAGCCTGTTTGTGCTGTCCTCTGAAGGGAGTAGTACACATTGTAGGAAATCTTCAGTTTCTTGGCATGGAATAGCCTTCATTTCTAAGAACAAGAATAGACTGTCGAGTTTCACATGAAAGTTCTCTTTTTCTGGCCATTTTGAGAGTTTAAACGAACCAACAAATGTAATGCTCCAGATGTGGGGGGAAGGGCCGTCGGTTGGGGTTTTTTTGGGGGGAGTGAGGCCCATGTCAAAAGTTCGCCACGGGGCCCCTCTATTCCTAGTTATGCCACTGCTCAATGTGTTTCACTTATATGTTTCACTTTTTCAATTGAATTACTATAAAAAATAACTTTTTGATGAGGTGCACTAGTATGTATGTACTGTATGTATGTATGTATGTATGTATCTATCTATAGTGCTCTCACAACTGTATAGTTCCCATTCCAAGTTACTCTGTTTTACCCCATGTTTTACACTGTTTTATACTGGTTCTTTTTGATAAATCTGCTTGTTACTTCACTATCCCTTTTCTTTGCTATGTGCTGTAATCTTAAAGGGATCCAATCATTGGAATCCCATTTTTTCTCCCTAACATGTAGGAATAACCTTAAGAAATGCTATTCTTCTCCTACCTTTAGATGGCTTCTCCGTTCTGCCGTTCAGTAGAAATCAAATTTTTCTTCTGAATGCAAATGAGTTCTCTCGCATTGATAAGGTCAAAGCTGTGTTTATGACTAACTGACCAATAATCCTGTGTAACTGTGTAACTGTCGTCGTCCCAATTAATTAGGCTGAGTGCCTGGCGGTAAAGAAGTCACACCACTCTATATGTTGGTATTAGTTCCTCTCTCACCTAAGGAATGTGTGCTGATGCACATTAATTAAAACAACGTAGGGTTAAATAATAGCAGAGAAAGGAAGAGAGATAACAACAATGTAAGTTTTCATATTCATTCCTGATTGGTACTAGACATCTCAATCAAACAGGAAAAGTTTAAGTAGTGCCATACATAGCCAGCTACTCCCGGTCCTGCGTGGTAAACTTGGGGAGATGTCTTCTGGCAGCAAGCCAAGCATTTGTTTTTCTTGCACCCATCATGGATACAGGCGCCATCTTAACATATAACATTTTACCAGTTTCAAGTATAAGCAACTACAGTCCTATGAAAAAGTTTGGGCACCCCTATTAATCTTAATCATTTTTTTGTTCTAAATATTTTGGTGTTTGCAACAGCCATTTCAGTTTGATATATCTAATAACTGATGGACCCAGTAATATTTCAGGATTGAAATGAGGTTTATTGTACTAACAGAAAATGTGTAATATGCATTAAACCAAAATTTGACCGGTGCAAAAGTATGGGCACCCTTATCATTTTATTGATTTGAATTCCCCTAACTACTTTTTACTGACTTACTGAAGCACAAAATTGGTTTTGTAACCTCAGTGAGCTTTGAACTTCATAGCCAGATGTATCCAATCATAAGAAAAGGTATTTAAGGTGGCCAATTGCAAGTTGATCTCCTATTTGAATCTCCTCTGAAGAGTGGCATCATGGGCTACTCAAAACAACTCTCAAATGATCTGAAAACAAAGATTGTTCAACATAGTTGTTCAGGGGAAGGATACAAAAAGTTGTCTCAGAGATTTAACCTGTCAGTTTCCACTGTGAGGAACATAGCAAGGAAATGGAAGACCCCAGGGACAGTTCTTGTTAAGCCCAGAAGTGGCAGGCCAAGAAAAATATCAGAAAGGCAGAGAAGAAGAATGGTGAGAACAGTCAAGGACAATCCACAGACCACCTCCAAAGAGCTGCAGCATCATCTTGCTGCAGATGGTGTCACTGTGCATCGGTCAACTATACAGCGCACTTTGCACAAATAGAAGCTGTATGGGAGAGTGATGAGAAAGAAGCCGTTTCTGCACGTACGCCACAAATAGAGTTGCCTGAGGTATGAAAAAGCACATTTGGACGAGGCAGCTTCATTTTGGAAACAAAAATTGAGTTGTTTGGTTATAAAAAAAGGCGTTATGCATGGCGTCCAAAAAGAAACAGCATTCCAAGAAAAACACATGCTACCCACTGTAAAATTTGGTGGAGGTTCCATCATGCTTTGGGGCTGTGTGGCCAATGCCGGCATCGGGAATCTTGTTAAAGTTGAGAGTCGCATGGATTCCACTCAGTATCAGCAGATTCTTGAGAATAATGTTCAAGAATCAGTGACGAAGTTGAAGTTACGCCGGGGATGGATATTTCAGCAAGACAATGATCCAAAACACCGCTCCAAATCCTCAGGCATTCATGCAGAGGAACAATTACAATGTTCTGGAATGGCCATCCCAGTCCCCAGACCTGAATATCATTGAACATCTGTGGGATGATTTGAAGCGGGCTGTCCATGCTCGGCGACCATCTAACTTAACTGAACTTGAATTGTTTGTCCAAAATACCTTTATCCAGGATCCAGGAACTGATTAAAAGCTACAGGAAGCGACTAGAGGCTGTTATCTTTGCAAAAGGAGGATCTACTAAATATTAATGTCACTTTTCTGTTGAGGTGCCCATACTTTTGCAGCGGTCAAATTTTGGTTTAATGCATATTGCACATTTTCTGTTAGTACAATAAACCTCATTTCAATCCTGAAATATTACTGTGTCCATCAGTTATTAGATATATCAAACTGAAATGGCTGTTATAAACACCAAAATATTTAGAACTAAAAATGATTAAGATTAATAGGGGTGCCCAAACTTTTTCATAGGACTGTATATCTAGCATTCAGCTTTAAAGGATAACAATGTTTTTCATACATTACATGATTCTAACTTTCACAGAAGCATTGGGGGCGGTCCCAGGCACTCAAAGAGCACTGGGGGCGTTCTTAATGCTGGAAAAGAAATCTCCAGTGACGCCTCTATCTATGTCTGGAAGTGTAAGCGGCTGCAAGAAAATGGCCGCCGGCAAGCGCAGACAACTGCCCGAGGCCAGATGGAAGAGCCGACTGTGCATTCCTAGAAGTTTGAAACCCAGGACGGAAGAAGACGTGGAGAGAGGCATTCCAGACGTCCCCAGTGCTGTTTGAGCGCTGGGGACTGCCCCCCAAGAGAACTCATTTGCATACAGAAGAAAACCGGTATTTCTACCGAACAGCGGCACGGAGAAGACATCCAAAGGTAGAAGAAGAATGGCCTTTCTTAAGGCTATTCCTATGTGTTATCATTCTTTCTCAACTATGCATAGCTTTAGAAATTCTATAAATAAAGGATGTAAAATAAATAAATCATTAAATATTGGACAATCCCTTTAATATTTTTCAGTCTCTGTTTTCATCATGGTTGTTTTTAGTCAAATCTGGAAATTAAGGCCCTGCCCACAAAGCACTTGCAGGCTCATCTTCATAGACCTTATATAGAACTATTATTGGTTTGGGGGGCATTTTAGAAATTTTTGACATGGAACATATAGCGCCTTCCCCCTTGAATCAAAGAAGTAAAACATATACTATGGTGCATTGATGGCAGTTTATCTTTTTCATGATTATTAAGGTACAGCTAGTAAGATAAAACAGAATTTCTTGTCCACAAGAATGCTATGCCTATGAAAGGCATTCTTGGTAAATAATTTACAGAACATAAATCATTTATGTCTGCTTCAAATAACAGTGATCGAAATGAAAACAACGTAGGTAGCTATTTGTGACAACAATATGCAACCGAGCGAATGTAACTTACACAGTAGAAAATACGCAAACTAGATTATAGAATATACAATACAAGAAATGTGACATACAGTTTAGTAGCCTCTCTTAACATCTCAAGTCATTGCCTTATGAGGGATGGAGAGGAAAAAGAGAATGCAGTCTCTTGTCACATAAGAGCAATTAAGCAATAAAATACTGAATAGTGGATGCAATGTTTTCTGGGATCACACACTACTATGGCAAAGAACTTGTCACCTATTTAGGGATTCTTTATAAACATTGGTAAGCTGGAAATGTGCATAGTTAAAGCACTCGCCAGTGACATTTCAGATCTAAAGATAACAACTCTGCCCACTTATGTGGACCAGAAAGAATAACTGCTATTTATTTTGTGCCAAAAAACCTCATCCCATTCTAGTATAGAAGTTAGTAAACTAATTTTGAAACGTAGGTACAGTATGTGGTAATATTAGGTACAGTACAGTACATCTAGTATGCACAATCGTAATTACAAGTGCAGTATCCTCCAAAAGGATAGAAGTCTCCAAAACAATCATACCCTGAAACCAATTGAATCCACACTCTTGTACAATAAGGCTTGTTATGCCACAACTTTAAAATGACTACACAGGCCAATAATGGCAATTGTAGCTCCATCACTCACATTGGTGGACTACCAGAATACATGAGTGGGCCTCCAAAACATTCTGTTATTATTTTATACCAATCATACTTTTTAATTAATAAATACATTTCATTTAATACTCTGATTATTTTACAGCTTAATTTCTCTCATACAAAGCCCATGGCCATGCATAAAGGAAGCTCACTAAAAACAGATTAAAGGGATTGTCCGATCTTAAGGATCCTATCTATACTGGTAGCTTATGTAAATTGAAGACTTTTCCTAAATATATTGCTTTAGAAATGCTGCTTTTTTTGCCTGCTATGTGAACTTTTTCCTTTCTTTGTTTAGACAGTGTTGCTATAACCATGGACCAGTAGGACAAGTGACATCACTCACTGCTCTTGCTAATTAGCAATTAGCTCAGCTAATTGCAGTTTTGGTAATAAAACGGAGTCTGTTATCTCTCTATGTAAACACACAGATAACAATGAGTTCTACAAGCATGCACATATTATCTGATCTGCATAAGTGTTGTGAGACTTCTCAGGCCCGTTCAGGAAGGGGGTGGAGGAGAAATACAGGAAGTGAGAACAAGAGACTGAATGCAGACTGCTGAAACACTGAGATGGGAAAATCTCTTTAAGGCTGAAGCTCCACATTGCAGAAAGGCAGCTTTTTGGCTGCAGATTTTGTTGCGGATATTTGAGCCAAAATCTGCAAAAAAACTGAGTTTCCGCAACATGGGGCCTCAGCCTAATACAGGATAAACTCATCACTGCATTTCCATATAACACCCAGATCATTAGAATGTTATATGCCAGATACCATACAGGACATAGTTGAAGAAGGCCCAAATAAACTGTGTGTTATTATGCTTAAATAAATATTTGCTACATAAACAATGCCACACAGTGCCCAAATAAATAATATTATACAATGCCACAGAATGTTTAAGGGTCCACAGCTTACACTGACAGACGAGTGTGACTCTGCCCCAAAGTAGGCACAATGACGTAATTCATCTGCACCTGCACAGTGGCTGAAGAAGGAGGTTGCCCAGCTGCACTTCGTGGAAGGAACGGTAAGTAGCACATCATACTGTGTTGGGGCCCACTGTGGAGCATATAATACTGTGTGCGGGCCCACTGTAGAATATATTATACTGTGTGTGGGGCCCACGGTGGAGCATATAATACTGTGTGCAGGCCCATGGTGGAATATATTATACTGTGTGGGGGCCCACTGTGGCGTATATATTATAGTGGTTGGAGCGACTGTGTGTTTTTCTATTAAGACAAAAGATGTTTATGTATGAGTTGTTTTGTTCCAAAATAAAAACTCAGTATTAGCGTTACATTGCCGTTTTGGAACTTTGCAATAAATTAGTGGGTTTTGGGTGCAAATTAGGCACCCAGTCTCTAAAAGGTTCACCATTCACTGCAAATAAAATGCCATGTAGTGCTATACCATAAATTGCCTACTGAGTCTATTGCTCCCAATGATCACTGAAATTATTGTACAACAAGAGAAGCAGCTACATTGTAAAAGAGTGTAGGCATGGTACTATATTTTCTTAAGGAGACTGCCATTATAGGCTCCTCTGCGAATTATGGGAAACAATCTGCAAATAATTTTCCTTGATGGAATAAGGAAAACTTTTCCTCTAGTGCCACCTTGTGTAAGGATGAGTTCCGAGTGTTTGAGGGAAATGCAGCTGTTGATCTTGTTGTATAAGAAATCAGCAATTATGTGATCTATCAGGTAGAGTTAGAGGAACACTCTGTGAAAAGCGCCGCGGTTTTTCAAGCAGCGCACTATGTTAGCTAACACACAAAGCATGGGCTGCGGACAACTGTAGCTAAATAGCTCACAACTTCATGTCTATAGGAGGTCTCCATAAAGCGAGGAAACTCTGAAGTAAGGACCTGGGGACATACAGTGCACATGATATGAAACACATTCTTATGAATAACAGTATATTGAATAGTATAACTAGTATAGCAATTTAAATGCACTAAGAAACAATCACTCCATAACAAGAACATTCTCTTTTGTAGTTACACTGGCATGCCTGGAAGCTATGTCACTCTGCTATAGCAGACATGCAAGCAATACGGAGAAGTGATACTTTAAATGAGCAGCCATAACACTATCTCAAAGTGTTATGGAGACATATTTAAGAATTTTAATTAGCTTGTTTTTCTTAGCAGATGTTATCTTGCATTATTTAAATATACAAAGTTAAAGAAAGTACTTACATGGTTTGAGGTTCTTTCTAGCAATTAACCCTCCGGGTACTCTTGAGAGGTTTCAGTATCTGAACAAAAGCTGGCACCACATCTGGCCTTATTATGACACGTTTAAGTACTGCAAAATACCGTATATATGCACGGAGTTCTGCAGACGAGCTGAGATGCTTTACTTTGGTGTTCAGCCAGACAGTAAAATTATGTAAAAATAGCAGCATGACATATAAACATACACGCAAGGTAGCTACTGCATGATACATTTATAGCACATAGAAAATTATTGGCCCACACACAGTTTCACTCTACAAGATCTACAATAACTGCTGTGAACTTTCCTTCAATACTAGCTTATTGAAAGCCTAGCTCTTGCTCACTGCTTACAATGGGCATGGATACTGCAAGGGTGTAGACAGACTAGGGACACAAGCCTAAAGTCATACATCTCCCCACAAAACAATTGTATTGAAGGTAGTATAACTATAAGACAACCTTTAGATAACTAAAAATGCGTAGCTGTGTTGTCTTAGAAGTACACTGGGAATATTACTGTATAATAAAAATAAGCTCTGGAACCTGGGTCTAAAATCTATATACATAAATAATATGCTCTACTGTAAACACTAACGTATTTGTGATAGTATACCTCATCACCTTACCAAATCAAGCGAATCAAATAATAATAATTAGCTTTATTGTACGGGTAGTTGCGGGTGGGGGAGAAAGGTATTTTTAAGGGTTTTATTATTTGTTTATTTTTATTATTTTTTTTTAAACACTTTTCAATTTTTCTTTAACTTCTTTTAGTCTGAGCCTCCATGTTGCGGAAACGCAGCTTTTTTTTGTTGCAGAATTTGCTACAGGGAAAAATATAACAGAGAGCAGAACTTTATGAACTTTCATAAAGCTCTGCTCTCTGTTTTCAGCCAAATTCATTCTTCCTTGAGGGCCATTAGATTTGCCGCAATGTACCTGGAGATGCCCCAGACTGCGGAAACAGGAAGAAGTGGAATGTCAATCAGGTGACCCCTATATGTCATAGAATATACTGACAGATTTGTATTGCACTTGAAAAAAGGCTTTTTTGTCCGGAACGCGTGGTGCCTAATAAAGTTGCCTTCCATATTCAAAACTGGGTGAGCGCTGATTTTCTGCCTTTCTCCGCGAGGCTGGTCCTTATATTCGTTTGTTATCCTGACGTCCACGTGACTGTTACCAGCGGCTGCCTGCCAGTATCATACTGGTTCCTTAACTACTACGACTATAGATTGTTGTGCCCAACACAACCTAGCCAGGTGAGCGGACACCTGTATTGATTTTTTCCATTCCTTATACCAAAGGTATTACACAAGGAACGGCTCGGTGCCAGGGTTTTTCTTTTCTTTTTTCTTGTACTTTTAACCACTTGTCGCTCCATGACTTAATAATACGACATGGACATTAAACCCGCTCGGATTGCAAAACCGAGGAGAACCTGGCTGCATCACTTACCTCTCCCTGTTCCTGCTTGTGGCCTCTTTTCTTCCAGCTTCAGCCTGAGCCCTGTGTGCTGCACATTACATCGCAATGACATAATGCACGGTGCACAGTAAAAGGGGAAGCCTTGGCCAGGAGCGGGGAGAGGTAAGTGAATAGGGGCTGTTACCGTACTTCCACTGCCTATTAAAAAAAGCAGTGCGATCCGGTAGGCCCCCCTAAAGTCACAGGGCGCCCATCGGGGAATTCACCGGTCCCCCAGTGGGCAGGTCGACCCAGGGCACAGGTTGTCTTGAATATGTGTAGGATACAGTGAAATCTCAAAATTATCAAGTAATTCTAGAGAGAACTGTGCTGCCCAGTATGAGAAAGCTTGGTCTCAGTTGCAGGTCATGGGTCCTCCAACAGAATAATGACCCAAAACACACAGCTAAAAAATACCATGAATGGCTTAAAAGCAAAACATTTGACTATTATGACGTGGCCTTCTATGAGCCCGATCTAAATCCTATTGAATATCTGTGGAAGGAGATGAAACATGCCGCCTGGAAAAAGAATTCTTTTTACCTGAGACAGCTGGAGCAGTCGGCTAATGAGGAGTGACCAAAATACCTGTGGAGTAGTGCAGAAATCTCAGGTTAAGGACCTATGCAGCGAATTGCTGCCAAAAAGCGTGGTTTTTCACTGAAATTCTGCAGAGTTTTCCTCTGCAGAGTTTTTGTCTCTACAGTATTATACCTATACGGAAAATGCTAGGTATTATTGCATACCAATTTTTCCATAGGTATAATTGACACGCTACAATTTTTATCTACAATGTGCAGATCGTATTAACCAGAATCCAATCCACTTTGCAGGTACTGTAATACTCAGCATTTCTGCCACGGCCAAAATGCTGCATATTCACAACGTGGAGCCCCGGCCTAAGTGAGAGTTATAAAAATTGCATGATTGCCTCAAAAAGTTGTACAACCAAATATAAAGTTAAGTGTATCATAATTTTTGTCCAGGCCAGTTTTATTAGTTTGTTTTTAACCCCTTCCCACTGATGGCTGATTTTTTTGATTTTTGTTTACAGTACATTTTAACCTCTTAACAAGAATCCAAAACTTAGCAAAAAAAAAAAAAAAACATCTTAACCCCTTGTCATAAGAAGCATTTTTCGATTTTCATTTTTGACTGTCCGCCTTCCAAACCCCATATGTTTTTTTTTATTTTTCCATTCACAGAGCCATATGAGGAGCCATATTTGCGGGACATTGTTCTTCACAATGTTGCAATTTATGATTCTATACAATGTACTGGGAAGCTGGAAAAAAATTCAGAATGAGGTGGAATTGGAGAAAAAGTGTATTTTGTATTTTCTGCTTCGGTCAAGAAAAGAAAGCTTGATGATACCTGATGCAGGTCATTCATGGCATTATGTATACCTAAGTATGTATCTGTATTACTAGGGAAGGGAAATTATGATCTAAATGAAATTGCGAATAGTTGGGCATTTTACCTTGATTATAATTTATGGAAATTTAGGTCTCTTCAGACCGCAGAGTATATTTACGGTCTGCAAATAGTGATCCACAATCTGCACATAAACATGTCTGCATTGGGTCAGTAAAGTTATCTGCAATCACGGATCCTGTATAATTCCCTACATTGGTCTGTGCCACAAATGCGGACAAATATAGGACATACTTCATAATTTGCGGACCGCTTCTAGGGCCCAGGCACACGTCCACAAAAATTGTGCCCATGTGTATGGGCCCATAGAAATGTATGAGTCCTCACTTATATCCACAATTTCTGTCCCACAATTGCGGATAAAATTACGTTTGTGTGCATCAAGTCTTAGCCATATTAATAAATCTGTTGAATGGACCTTCATAAATCTATCTCCCGTTCTGAAGTGCCAAAATTTGGATTCACATTCTGATGCACCAAAATTCTGCCTTTTTTCATTTTTCCAATGCACAAAAAAATCTGTCTCCATTGCCCTTGTGTCAAACTTTTGTCTCAATTGAATATTCAACTATGCTTCCATTTTAAACTTGCTATACTTTACACAAGAAAATCTGTGCCATAGTTGAACTTTCCTCACTATATGCCACAAGGAATCAGATGGATCACGAGTGCTTAAAGACTTTCATGTTCTCTGGATTCCTTTGAATTCAGCACAGTCAGCTTTCCCGATGTGCTCCCAGGTGCAGGAGATATTGGTGCAGGTAGTTTCGGCACTGATATCTCTCTGCTGTCAGAAGAGCAGACTTTATGGCCTAGGACTATCACTGAATGGTAAGGCCTGCCCTTCGGATAGTGAAGGGATATTGGTGCTGAAACTAGCTGCAACAATATCTCCACCACCCGGGCTCACACCGTCAAAGCTGGCAATGCACAGCTTTCCAGCGGTATATAACATTGCCAGTGAAAGGTCCTCTTTAAGTCCCTTCAAACAACTCAGGATATGACTTCCAAAAAAAGGGAATGAAGCAACTCTGTAAAACATCATAGATAGATACTAGATACATGATAGATACTATCATGCAGTAAACACGGCTCATTAGACCTGAGGACTGAATAGGATTTAAAGCAAATCTGGATGCATTTCAGCCTTGTGTGGGTGGCTTAAAAGGCTGAGGCCCCACGTTGCGGAAAAGCAGTTTTTTTTGTTGAAGATTTTGCTGTAGTTTTTCGAGCCAAAGCCAGGGGTGGATTGAGCAGAAGGTACAAGTATAAGAACTTCCTATATGTTTCCCATTCCTTTTGTACCCATTCTTGGCTTTGGCTCAAAAAACCACAGCAAAATCTGCAACGTAAAAAGCTGCACTTCCGCAATGTGGGGCCTTAGCCAAAGAGCCAATAAGCAACAAATGGGAACCAAGTCCTTCACTCTACAAGACTTATTAAGAGCTTTTTCTTATGATGGGTGAAGGACATTACAAGCGGATTCTGCACAGGGCACTGTCTGAAGCATGTCTCAGTCAGCAATCTCTATATCCTAGCTATATACTACTAAAAGTAGCTTTTAAGCTTTTCCTATAGGGCAGTAGAAAAAGAACCCTCTTGTGACAAGAACCAGTGTCTATTCAGATCACACCTGTAATAATTTACATATCTGCTTGAGACACAGTGGTAAGTGTTGCAGGAATCCGACATTTCTATCTGGGTGTGCTATGTTTTAGATAAAAAGATTTCAGAAAGGTCAGGACTGAAATGTAAATAAAATGCACTTATTTTGTACTTTGTAGGTTCACTCCGGTGCTTGGGATTCCATTCCTCCAGTCTGCTTGGGGACTCGAAATATGGAAAGCCAATCTGTTTAGAAAGTGATTACCCATGGAAACCCGCAGACCCCATAGTCTATAATGCGGTCCACTGGTTTTCTGTCCGGTCTCCGTCTGAAAAATGCCAAGAAGGATTTTTCTCTCCGCATTTTTCAAGTGGATTCAGGGACAGAATCCCAGGAAACTGGGATCCCAGGCCAGCCTGAACCTGCCGAAGTGCTGGCTATTTTTTACTTTTTTAGTAATTTTTGTCTTTTTTTAGTATATCTACAGAAGGTTTCTCCCCAGATTCCTGAGGCTTGCACTAACCCTTATCTTTAAATCACATTATTGCGGACTTTCCATTTTTAGATGGCTAGAGGAATGGACAGATAGGAGATAGATAGATAGATAGATAGATAGATAGGAGATAGATAGATAGATAGATGATAGATAGATAGATAGGAGATAGATAGATAGATAGATAGATAGATAGATAGATAGATAGATAGGAGATAGATAGATAGGAGGTAGATAGATAGATAGATAGATAGATAGATAGGAGGTAGATAGATAGATAGATAGATAGATAGATAGATAGATAGATAGGAGATAGATAGATAGATAGATAGGAGATAGATAGATAGCTAGATAGATAGGAGGTAGATAGATAGATAGGAGATCGATAGATAGATAGATAGATAGATAGATAGATAGATAGATAGATAGGAGATAGATAGATAGATAGATAGATAGTAGATAGATAGATAGGAGATAGATAGATAGATAGATAGATAGTAGATAGATAGATAGATAGGAGATAGATAGATAGATAGATAGATAGATAGATAGATAGATAGATAGGAGATAGATAGATAGATAGAAGATAGATAGATAGATAGGTAGATAGATAGATAGATAGATAGGAGATAGATAGATAGATAGGAGATAGATAGATGATAGATAGATAGATAGATAGATAGATAAGAGATAGATAGATAGATAGATAGATAGATAGATAGGAGGTAGATAGATAGATAGATAGATAGATAGATAGATAGATAGATAGGAGATAGATAGATAGATAGATAGATAGGAGATAGATAGATAGATAGATAGATAGATAGATAGGAGATAGATAGATAGATAGATAGAAGATAGATAGATGATAGATAGATAGATAGATAGATAGATAGATAGATAGATAGATAGGAGATAGATGATAGATAGATAGATAGATAGATAGATAGATAGATAGATAGATAGATAGGAGATAGATAGATAGGAGGTAGATAGATAGATAGATAGGAGGTAGATAGATAGATAGATAGATAGGAGATAGATAGATAGATAGGAGATAGATAGATAGCTAGATAGATAGGAGGTAGATAGATAGATAGGAGATCGATAGATAGATAGATAGATAGGAGATAGATAGATAGATAGATAGATAGATAGTAGATAGATAGATAGATAGATAGATAGATAGATAGATAGGAGATAGATAGATAGATAGATAGATAGGAGATAGATAGATAGATAGATAGATAGGAGATAGATAGATGATAGATAGATAGATAGATAGATAAGAGATAGATAGATAGATAGATAGATAGATAGATAGATAGGAGGTAGATAGATAGATAGATAGATAGATAGGAGATAGATAGATAGATAGATAGATAGATAGGAGATAGATAGATAGATAGATAGGTAGATAGATAGATAGATAGATAGGAGATAGATAGAAGATAGATAGATGATAGATAGATAGATAGATAGATAGATAGATAGATAGGAGATAGATGATAGATAGATAGATAGATAGATGATAGATAGATAGATAGATAGATAGATAGATAGGAGATAGATAGATAGATAGATAGATAGATAGATAGATAGATAGATAGATAGGAGATAGATAGATGATAGATAGATAGATAGATGATAGATAGATAGATAGATAGATAGATAGGAGATAGATAGATAGATAGATAGATAGATAGATAGATAGATAGGAGGTAGGTAGGTAGATAGATAGATAGATAGGAGATAGATAGATAGATAGATAGATAGATAGGAGATAGATAGATAGATAGATAGATAGATAGGAGGTAGATAGATAGATAAGAGATAGATAGATAGATAGATAGATAGATAGATAGATAAGAGATAGATAGATAGATAGATAGATAGATAGATAGATGGTAGATAGATAGATAGATAGGAGATAGATAGATGATAGATAGATAGATAGATAGATAGATAGATAGATAGATAGATAGATAGGCGATAGATAGATAGGAGATAGATAGGTAGGAGGTAGATAGATAGATAGATAGATAGATAGATAGGAGGTAGATAGATAGATAGATAGATAGATAGATAGGAGGTAGATAGATAGATAGGAGATAGATAGATAGATAGATAGATAGATAGATAGATAGGAGATAGATAGATAGATAGATAGATAGATAGATAGATAGGAGATAGATAGGAGATAGATAGATAGATAGATGATAGGAGATAGATAGATAGATAGATAGATGATAGGAGATAGATAGGAGATAGATAGATAGATAGATAGATAGATAGATAGATAGATAGGAGGTAGCTAGATAATAGATAGATAGATAGGTAGATAGATAGATAGATAGATGGTAGCTAGATAGATAGGAGATAGATAGATAGATAGATAGATAGATAGATAGATAGATAGATAGATGGTAGCTAGATAGATAGGAGATAGATAGATAGATAGATAGATAGATAGATAGATAGATAATAGATTTACCTGCAGTGGTTGAGGTGACCGGACCCCTGACCTACTGGGTCCCAGCACAGCTGTATAGCAGGCTGCAGCAATGGTATATCTAGCTACTGAGATAGCTAGATAATATGCAAAGAAATAAATAATAGAAATAAAATACTAATAGCTAGTTATGAACTAGGTAAAAGTTGACAGATAGTTCCTGTAGATAGACAGAGGGCAGATAATAGACCGCAGCAGTAGCTGTAAGAAGGTGAGTAGCCATAATAGACCAAATAAAATAGAGAGATCTCCAAAAGGATAATAAAAGCTGGGCTGGGGGCTTCACTCGCCCACGTGACCTTTCACTTCACTCGTCCATACATGCTAGATAATAGATACATTGATAGATAACAGGTAACTACCTCACATAGCACTTGGCATAGCTATAGCCATATTAGCCATACTATTAACTAGGGCGCGCTCATTCCTCTCTATATCAATATAATATCGGGAAAATTGTCACAAGTGGGAGGGATCATATCTGTCCAATACGTGATTGGGCGCTTATTTGTTACGTCACAAACTCTACACGCCCCCTAGAGCCCTGTGACCTATGCCCAGTCTGCCCTCGTTGCTAAGGACGCTGTCAACTTGGAGATAGAAAGATGGAGGAGGAGGAAGCCGGCGCTGCCATGGACGGGATCATAACTCAGTTCAGCACATATGAGGACTTTCTAGACTCGCAGATCACCTCACTAGACCTCTTCTATCTCGAGGTAACTATTCACAGCCCGGTCACCTGTGTATTACAGCAAAGAGTGTAATGTGAGGTACTGCCTGCTAGCTATGTACCCATCATCCGTCTGAGTGATGTATACTGGTGATGGAGAGCTCATTGACAGGGCATTATATATATATATATATATATATATATATATATATATATATATATATATATATATATATATATGTGTATATACACATACTGTATATATATATATATATATATATATATATATATATACTGTATATGTATACTGTATACTGTATATGTACTGTATATATATCACATTGCTGATTGTAGCTTCTTTCTATTTCTGTAGGTATTTCTTTTATATATATTTCTTTGATAATTTGGTGTTTGTAAATGACCTGAATTTTATCAGGTTCTCTTGTGTGCCATATTGCATAAAAGCATATATATATATATATATATATATATATATATATATATATATATATTAGAAATAAAGTTAAAACAGACAAAAAAATTAGGACTCACTTCCTCTCACCAATCAAAATAGTCTCCAAAGCCATCCTGTTCACCTACGACTATACATAGTGTGCAGGGTCGGACTGGCCTGCCGGAGCACCGGGGGATCCCCCGGTGGGCCCCAGGCCCCGACTATATTTTTGATCTTTTTATTTTTAATAAAGTATAGGCAGGGGCCCGATCTGCATGATCAAGGGCCGATCGGGATGGTTAGGGGACCGATCGGGGCCCTGACATTGCAATTCGGGCCCCTGCTCAAGTGGAGGCTTAGGTGTCCTGTCACCTACCTACGCAGAGCTACGGCTGCCGGCGTAGCGCTGCGGGGGGCGGGAGAACGTCTGCAGTTGGGCCCGCCCCCATGTATCCTGGAAACGAATTGGCCAATCCAGCCGCAGCTCTTTTCCTGATGCGTCAGAGCAGAGCGCGGCGGCTGGATTGAAGAAGCGGAGGCCAGACCTGCAGACAGCGACAAGGTAAGTGGGAATTTTACAAATAAAAAAAAAACTGCTTTTATTGTCCCCTATTTTGCCCCCCAAATCTTTCAATTACTACAACTCCCAGCAGCTCCAGATGTCCTGGAGCTGCTGGGAGTTGTAGTGCACCCACCCCATAGGTAATGTCTCACTGTATTGTTATGCTGGAGCCCTAGAAAAGGACACCAGCATAACAATAGAGTGGGACATTATCTATAGGGTGGGTGGACTACAACTCTCAACAGTTCCAGGGCATCTGGAGCTGCTGGGAGTTGTAGTCCACCCACCCTATAGATAATGTCCCACACTATTGTTATGCTGGTGTCCTTTTCTAGGGCTCCAGCATAACAATACCCAAGTTTCAGAAATCACTGAGGACTTGGGTATATGCCTTTCACTTTGAAAATGGCTGACACCTGGCAGACCTCATTATGTTAATGAGGTCTGCCACTGTCTGGGTGTAACTGCCATTTTGGCAGCCCACCTCTCCATCATTCTGGTCCCATGGCGGACCTGTATGACGGAGAGCTTGCCGCTGTTGTGAACCTAGCATTAGGCTATGGCTGCACTATAACTTCTGTCATACAACCAAAGATGTGTCGCCCTGTGATTCTTTCCCTTATGTTAGTGAATGGAGTCACATTGCAACCTGAGGGACCCAATGCGACTCCATTCACTAATGTGAAAGAGTCCCAAAGTGACACTGTGATCTTTGGTTGCATGACGGAAGTAGTAGTGTAGCCATAGCCTTATGTTACATTCACAACAGCGGCAATCTCTCCGTCATACAGGTTTTTTTTATCTTTCAGGTTGTGATGGATCGATTGGATTACATCGGATTCGTTGGACTCCATCGATGATCATCTTTTTTTTTTTTTTTTTTTTTTTTAATAAAATGGTCAACGAGGGTTGTCTGAGGGAGTTTTTATTTCAGTAAAAAAAATTTCTCTCATGTCTCTTGATTTATTTTTTTAAAAAATATTTCTTACCCCCTTAGTAATGGCGACTGTCTGATAGACAGCATCCATTACTAAGGTGTGGCTTAGTGTTAGCTGGTGAATAGTCTAGCACTAACCCTCCAATTATTACCCCGGTACCCAACACCATCAGGGGTGCCGGGAAGAGCTGGGTATCGTCCAATACCCAGCTGTCTAAAGAGACTGCTGGGGATTGGGGTGGTCGCAGGCTGGTATTATAAGGCTGGGAAGGGCCAAAAACCATGGCTCTTGCCACCCTTGTAATGTCAGGCTGCTGCTGCTTGTTATATCTGGCTGGTTATTAAAAATTGGGGGGGACCCTATGTCATTTTTTTTCTAATTATAAAGCAACATAGGGTCCCCCCAATATTTATGAGCCAGTCAGATACAACAAGCAGTATCCTGACATTACAAGGGTGGAAATGGCATGGTTTTTGGCCCTTCTCAGCCATAATACCAGCCTGTTGTTTTCGGCCTTTTCCAGCCTAAGGGTCAGTGCACACTGAGTTTTTTGGTGCTTATTTTGAGTTCTATTGGGAGGCTTTTTTTGGAGGCTGATTTTGAGGCGGATTTAGCGTCACAATAAGCACCAAAAAATTCAGTGTGCACTGACCCTAATAATTCCAGCCTGTGACTGCCCCAATCCTCAGCAGTCTCTATTAAACAGCCGGGTATTGGATGATAACCAATTCTCCTCAGCATTAGGTAGCGGGGTAATAATTGGAGGGTTAATGCTAGAATATTCACCACTAATGCTAAGCCACACCTTAGTAATGGATGCCGTCTATCAGTCACCATTACTAAGGGGTAAGAAAGTATTTATAAAAACTCAAGACGTGAAAGAAATGTGTTTTTATTGAAATAGACAAATCGTTGAACGTTTTATTAAAGAATTTAAAAAATAATAAAACAAAAATGATGATCATCGATGGAATCCAACATAATCCAATGGATTATCGTAACCTGAAAGAGAAAAAAAACACAGCATAAGGGGCCATTCACATGGAGTAACGCCTTGCGTGTATCAGAGGCGTACACGCCGGCGTTACAGCAGGGCTGCTGAGCACTTCCCATTCACTTCAATGGGAGCACTCATAACGCCGCTGTAACGGCGGTGCTACGAGCGCTCCCATTGAAGTGAATGCCCTGCCGTAACGCCGGCGTGTACGCCTCTGATACACATGAGGCGTTACTCCATGTGAATGACCCCTTATAAAGAAAAATTATACTCATGTTACGTCCTCACCCGTTCGAACTCCTGCACCATTCTCTTGCCGCGTTGTACAGTGCAGGAGGCCTGTCTGCTTATGATTACCTGCTCCCGGTCTCTTGTCATTGTGTTGTTATTGTTAGAGTGCATTCACACAGAGGAAAATACCGGTGAATTTGGTGTGGAATCTGCATTAGATTCAGCGCTAAAAAAAGCCTCCCATTGACTTCAATGGGTTGCTTTGCAGAAAAAGGAACCCATTGAAGTCAATGGGAGGCTTTTTTTTCAGCGCTGAATCTGTCACGGATTCCACACCAAATTCAGCCATTTTCCACCGTGTGAATGCACCCTAAGGGGTGTTTGCGTTGTGTTTGAAAGCTTATCTGCCAATCAAGCCTGGGACGGGTTCTGGGCTTCCTGTATTGTGTGTGAAAATGCACTTTAAACGTGCATAATGGCAAAAACTGGACGGGCGATATTTAATATGGCAGTAGGGTGGGCCCCTGGAAATAATCCCACTGGTGGGCCCTAGGCACCCCAGTCCGACCCTGATAGTGTGTAACATGATTTCCTAGAAATGCCCATTCCCAATAACTGATCCATGTAAATGTAGATATGAGCGCGCAACTACCTGCTCATCAGTGAATTATATCCTTTATAAAGGGGCGTATGTGCTGGTTTGGTTTTTAAACTATAATTTTTATTGAAATATATTTTTCACCATATCAAAACAATGAAGAAAAAGTTGAGAGCATTATCTGATAAATACAAGTGTACAAAGCAATCGACCAATAATAGGAAAACTGCAACATGGCAATCAGACTAAAGATAGACACAAGAGGAAGACAATGTGAAGAAAAAAAAGGGAGCGAGCGATATGGGGGGGGGGGGGGGAATCAGATGCAGAAAGATCACAGATTTTTCAGTATGCAGTGGGTGTTGCACGGGGTACAGATATCTTCTAAAGCAGGTACAGTATTGTTGAGGGAGACTGTCAAGGTTAGAGACATCCTTGACCCTAGAAAGAACGTCAGTGTCCCATGGGGGAGCGATAGTTTTCCATGTCAAAACACAGATAGTAGATACATTAGAGTTTTGGTTGCTGTGCAGAGAACTGGGCAGACTTCTTGCCGATCTGTCTAGAAGGTGTATAAATAATCCATCAGCGTTTCCCTTCCTCCAAAAGTCACATGTCAAGGGGTAGGTCCAAAATATATTATAGAGCATACCCACCACAGACAGAAATATTCAACACACTTGGGGAATTGTGAGATTCAGGAAGTGAAGAAAAGCTGGTATATGATACCAAAGCATGAGAAACTTGTACTGCGTGTCCCAGAATGTCACACAAGACGAGGATTTAGCAGCACACAACCAAATAATTTGCCATTAAACGAGGGAAATCGAACGGCCCAGGGCTTCCTCCCATCTAGGCGTATATCTTTGTTCTGGGGGGGGGATGTTCACTCTGGACAAGAAAGAAGTTGGATGTGCCCGTCTTGCATAATCTCTCAAATATGGTAGGGGTGGAACCTTCAGGAATCGAACAGGGTGGACATGAATTGTGTGATTTGGTGGCAGTGAAACCATTCAGTCCAGAGAATGTTCAACTCCACCTAAAGATAGTCAAAGGGCCAGACTTCCAGCGCCTGGAGATCAACTATATCACCTAAGCGGAAAAGGCCTGCCCTAAACCAGGGATGAACCATGGAAGACAAAGTCCCGCTGGGAGAAGTGGGTTATACAAGAAAGAAATCATAGAGGAATTTCGGGTTGCAAGAGGAACAGTCTAGAGCAGGGGTGCCCAATATGTCGATCGCGATCTACCGGTTGATCGCAATGGACGTATGGGTCGATCGCGGGATGCAGCCAGGGATCCCCGGTGTCTGCTAGTTCACAGTGCAGGCTGAGAGTCGACTCTCAGCCTGCGCTGTGAACAAGCACTCTGGACACTTGCAGGACGCTCTTAGGGATGGAGGGGGTCGGGGTGCTGCTTGTTCACAGCGCAGGCTGAGAGTCATCTACGGACACTGGCAGGCGTGGCTGCCACAGCCCCAGCCTGCCAGTGTTCAGAGATAACTCTCAGCCTGCGCTGTGTACAAGCAGACAGCGGGGATCCCTGGGCGGCCACAGAACGCCGCTGTCTCCTGCTCTCACGCTCTGCACGGCCCCGCCCCCATGCTCGCCCCCGCGCACAGACACGCCCTACCCCACCCACATGCCCGCCCCGGCCCCGCCCACAAGAAGTGGGTAGTAGATCTTTCGACTTGGTCATGTAATAAAGTAGCTCACATGCTGACAAAGTGTGAGCACCCCTGGTCTAGAGCAAGTGACCCAAATAGATCTACCCTGTTTCCCTGAAAATAAGACAGTTTCTTATATTAAATTATGTAACGAAATATATGACCTTTCTTATTTTCGGGGGATGTCTTATGCAGCGGCTGGAGCGGGGAACAATCGGCAGTCATGCTGATGCTTCCTTACGCCGGCATGACTGCCGGTTGTATGTGATCCAGAAGGTGAAGGGGGGGCTGTCTTATTTTCGGGGAAACAGGGTAGTAAAGCGTATCAGTCAAAGAGTGAAAAGCAAACGTGGTAGAGGAAACCAGGTCCACAAAAGTGTATTACGATGCCCATGGGTAAGCCACAGCTTCTCAATTTCCACCCATTTAGTACACAATGCAAGTGGGTAGCCCAGTAATAGTGGAGAAGATTAGGGACCTATAGACCTCCAACCCCTCTGCCCTCCAACATGACCAACGTGGGGATGTGATGATGCTTACCATTACAAAACAAAGTGGAAGATGGCCTGCCGGAGATCACGAAGATTCAAGCAGGGTACTGCCACTGGGAAGTCGCATTGTCTACATGTGATCTTTTATTTAATTTCATATATTGAGCACATTAGGCATTGGAGGAAATGCTGCAGTTTTTATATGAAATGTGTAGACAAAAATAGGGTGATAGATCAAGCAGAGACACATTAGCCAAGTGGATTCATCAGTCTATTGTCTTAGCTTATACATTTGAGGTATCTTTCCCCCCAGCAAGACCTATTCCACAAGAGCTATGGCTACCTCCTGGGTGGAAAGAAGGAAAGCATCGATTGCATCTTCACCTTCTGCTTTTTTCCAGCACTACTGGTTACACTTTCGATCTCTCTTTTAGGAGTAAAGTGCTCCAGTCTGTTGTCCCACCATAGGTTTTTATTTCTGGTATGTTGCTGTGGATGCTATTATGGAATAGGTCGAAAATTGTAATTATGTACCAATAGCTGGATTTCCTTAATCTCATTACAGCAGCCATACTAATTCCCACCCTTTTTTCCTGTCTTCTCACTGGGAGTGTCTAGTTGAGTGTTTAGGTTGCTCTTGCAAAAAAATAGATTTGGATACTGTCCTTCCGAGCTCTGGACCTCTTTACTTCATACTTAATGTGTTGTTAATGGTAATTAGCTCCCCAATTTCATGCTTGGTAACAACACTGAAGGATGAAAATTTTAAAGGGCATTCCTGACCTTGGAAGCAGATCCTCCTCCCTCTGTGGGTGCTGCTATGGGATCATGCAAACCCAGGAGTCTTCCAGCTTTTACGGCCTGTCACACAATGAGAGTTCAGATCAGGTTGCCGGCTCATTAATATTCACTGCATTGAGGTTTCTTGGGATTCCCCCAAAATGTTCTATTATTTTTTTCATTGAGTGTTATTGGGGATTTGAACCCACCATCTTACCCTAGTGATGGTGTATGGGAGGCAGTCACGCTGCCTCACTCATTGTCAATGCAAGATTTTCGACATTCTTCAGTATTGTTTACTTACTATTACCAAAAGAAAAACCTTCTGAAGCAGTAGAGTGGTTGCTTTACATGTATCATTGTGTGTGACTCAGGGTTCAACTCATCTAATGAGAAAATAAGTAGAATAAAGCTTAAAATATGTTCTTGGAATTTTAATTACCGTATTTTACGGACTATAAGGCGCACTGGACTATAAACCGCATTGCCCATGAGCGCCTTATAGTCCGTCTCGGTTCATATATAAGGCGCACCGGACTATAAGTCGCAGTCCGGTGCGCATTATATCTTATTGAAAGCGGCGGCAGGCAGACTTTGCCAGCGGCCGCTTAACCCCCCGCGTGCCAGCCGCTTCTATTGGAAGTGCTCGGCAGGCGAGGAGGGGCTCTATCAGCAAAATCATGCTGATAGAGCCCAACCGTAAACGTTAGATTAAACTACCCCCCCCCGTTTTAAAATAAAAGCCTGAAACAGAATGTGAAACTTACCGAGCGGTGCAGGGTGGGCGGGCATTCAGGCCTCCTCTTCCTCCGATGTTCCGTCCTCCTCTGGCGCTCGCAAGCTGATAATGGCCAGGGCACATGCGCAGTAGAAGCATTATGATATTGCGCATGTGCCCCGGCCATTATCAGCGAGCGCCGGAGGAGAAGGACGGAACATCGGAGGCAGAGGAGGCCTGAATGCCCGCCCGCCCGCCCTGCACCGCTGGGTAAGTTTCACGTTCTGTTTCAGGCCGGCGTGACAGCAGGGCTGCCGGACACTTCCTATTCATTTCTATGGGAGCAGGCATGCGAGCGCTCCCCATAGAAATGAATGGACTGCTTTTTTCCATTCATTTCTATAGGGAGCGCTCGCATGCCGACTCCCATAGAAATGAATGGGAAGTGTCTGTCCATTCATTTCTATGGGGAGCGCTCGCATGCCGGCTCCCATAGAAATGAATAGGAAGTGTCCGGCAGCCCTGCTATAACGCCGGCGTGTACGGCTGTGATACACGCCAGCGTTCGGTAGTGTGAATGCACCCTTACGGTGCCTTTTATGTATGTATGGAAGCGGCACGCAGTCTTTGCCACCGCTTCCATCCGTATATAAGCCGCACCGGACTATAAGCCGCACTTACGATTTCTGAGGAAATCGTAGGTTTTTATGTGCGCCTTATAGTCCGGAAAATACGGTATATACTTTATTAAATAACAGTCACAAAACATAGCAAGTAAGACAAACATAATAATAATAATAATAATAATAATAAAAAAATTTCATTTATATAGCGCCAACATATTCCGCAGCGCTGTACAATTTGTAGGGTTCAAATACAGACAGATATATAACAAAGAAAGTCATTTCACACAATGGGACTGAGGGTCCTGCTCGCAAGAGCTTACAATCTATGAGGTAGAGGGGGTGACACAAGAGGTAGCAGGGGCGGCATTGCTTATACAGTATTCAGACAATTTTGTAATAGAGGTGACTGTCATTACACAAACATAAGACTTTATGAGCTGTCACTAGTGGTGTCCTTTAACATGTGGATGGAGCTTGGACATATAAAGTTAGCCTGAAAAGACATCATATCATGTGGGGAAATGTGGGAGCGGGGACAGAGGAGGGTTACATTTTGGGGATTCTAATTATAGTACGGAAGGGTTTACATTAGAAATTGTGATAGGCCTGTCTGAAAAGATGCACAGCATTTGAGATCACCATAACCGTTAAAAACTACATAATAAAATTAACACAATATTTAATGTGGTCACTAAATAGCATAATTGTTTATTATATTTAATGGTAACATTCTGGGGTCCAATATTGTTCTATGGGCTCTGAGTATATTTAGCTGTGCCTTTTTATAAAGGCCACTCCCTACTTTTGGTTCAGAAATGCCATTCACGAATCACCCTGTAAAGAGTTCTCCCAGGTTGACATCTCTGTACATGTCACTTTGGGCCCGTTCAAACGGGCACATTGGGGGAGGATTATAGCACGGAATCCACGTCATAATCCGCCCCCTCACAATGGTGGTCTAGCGGAAAAAAGAAGCGTCATGACTAGAGATGAGCGAACACTAAAATGTTCGAGGTTCGAAATTCGATTCGAACAGCCGCTCAATGTTCGTGTGTTCGAACGGGTTTCGAACCCCATTATAGTCTATGGGGAACAGATACTCGTTAAGGGGGAAACCCAAATCCGTGTCTGGAGGGTCACCAAGTCCACTATGACACCCCAGGAAATGATGCCAACACCTCTGGAATGACACTGGGACAGCAGGGGAAGCATGTCTGGGGGCATCTAACACACCAAAGACCCTCTATTACCCCAACATCACAGCCTAACAACTACACACTTTACACACTCAATACCACCTCTCTGACAGTAGGAAAACACCTTGAAACATGTGTATTTGGCACTTGCAGTGAGGAGAGCTTGTCACCAGCAGTGAATTTGGCCCTTGTAGTAAGTTGAGGTTGGCACCAACATTTGTTTTGAAAATCAGGGTGGATTGAGCCTCTAACCAGCAGAGTTTGGGCAAATTCATGGTGGAGGGAGCCTCTAAAAACCCCAGTTTGGACCAATTCATGGTGGAGGGAGACTCTAAAAACCCCAGTTTGGACCAATTCATGGTGGAGGGAGACTCTAAAAACCCCAGTTTGGACCAATTCATGGTGGAGGGAGCCTCTAAAAACCCCAGTTTGGACCAATTCATGGTGGAGGGAGCCTCTAACCAGCCCAGTTTGGACCAATTAATGGTGGAGGGAGCCTCTAAACAGCCAAGTTTTGGGAAATTCATGGTGGAGGGAGCCTCTAACCAGCCCAGTTTGGACCAATTCATGGTGGAGGGAGCCTCTAAACAGCCCAGTTTGGGCAAATTCATGGTGGAGGGAGCCTCTAACCAGCCCAGTTTGGACCAATTAATGGTGGAGGGAGCCTCTAAACAGCCCAGTTTGGACCAATTAATGGTGGAGGGAGCCTCTAACCAGCCCAGTTTGGACCAATTAATGGTGGAGGGAGCCTCTAACCAGCCCAGTTTGGACCAATTAATGGTGGAGGGAGCCTCTAACCAGCCCAGTTTGGACCAATTAATGGTGGAGGGAGCCTCTAAACAGCCAAGTTTTGGGAAATTCATGGTGGAGGGAGCCTCTAACCAGCCCAGTTTGGACCAATTCATGGTGGAGGGAGCCTCTAAACAGCCCAGTTTGGGCAAATTCATGGTGGAGGGAGCCTCTAAAAAACCCAGTTTGGACCAATTCATGGTGGAGGGAGCCTCTAATTAGCCCAGTTTGGACCAATTAATTGTGGAGGGAGCCTCTAACCAGCCCAGTTTGGACCAATTAATGGTGGAGGGAGCCTCTAACCACCCCAGTTTGGGCAAATTCATGGTGGAGGGAGCCTCTAACCAGCCCAGTTTGGACCAATTAATGGTGGAGGGAGCCTCTAACCAGCCCAGTTTGGACCAATTAATGGTGGAGGGAGCCTCTAACCACCCCAGTTTGGACCAATTCATGGTGGAGGGAGCCTCTAACCAGCCCAGTTTGGACCAATTCATGGTGGAGGGAGCCTCTAAACAGCCAAGTTTTGGGAAATTCATGGTGGAGGGAGCCTCTAACCAGCCCAGTTTGGACCAATTCATGGTGGAGGGAGCCTCTAAACAGCCCAGTTTGGGCAAATTCATGGTGGAGGGAGCCTCTAACCAGCCCAGTTTGGACCAATTAATGGTGGAGGGAGCCTCTAAACAGCCAAGTTTTGGGAAATTCATGGTGGAGGGAGCCTCTAACCAGCCCAGTTTGGACCAATTCATGGTGGAGGGAGCCTCTAAACAGCCAAGTTTTGGGAAATTCATGGTGGAGGGAGCCTCTAAAAAACCCAGTTTGGACCAATTCATGGTGGAGGGAGCCTCTAATTAGCCCAGTTTGGACCAATTAATTGTGGAGGGAGCCTCTAACCAGCCCAGTTTGGACCAATTAATGGTGGAGGGAGCCTCTAACCACCCCAGTTTGGGCAAATTCATGGTGGAGGGAGCCTCTAACCAGCCCAGTTTGGACCAATTAATGGTGGAGGGAGCCTCTAAACAGCCAAGTTTTGGGAAATTCATGGTGGAGGGAGCCTCTAACCAGCCCAGTTTGGACCAATTCATGGTGGAGGGAGCCTCTAAACAGCCCAGTTTGGGCAAATTCATGGTGGAGGGAGCCTCTAAACAGCCCAGTTTGGGCAAATTCATGGTGGAGGGAGCCTCTAACCAGCCCAGTTTGGACCAATTAATGGTGGAGGGAGCCTCTAAACAGCCAAGTTTTGGGAAATTCATGGTGGAGGGAGCCTCTAACCAGCCCAGTTTGGACCAATTAATGGTGGAGGGAGCCTCTAACCAGCCCAGTTTGGACCAATTAATGGTGGAGGGAGCCTCTAACCAGCCCAGTTTGGACCAATTAATGGTGGAGGGAGCCTCTAACCACCCCAGTTTGGACCAATTCATGGTGGAGGGAGCCTCTAACCAGCCCAGTTTGGACCAATTAATGGTGGAGGGAGCCTCTAAACAGCCAAGTTTTGGGAAATTCATGGTGGAGGGAGCCTCTAACCAGCCCAGTTTGGACCAATTCATGGTGGAGGGAGCCTCTAAACAGCCCAGTTTGGGCAAATTCATGGTGGAGGGAGCCTCTAACCAGCCCAGTTTGGACCAATTAATGGTGGAGGGAGCCTCTAAACAGCCAAGTTTTGGGAAATTCATGGTGGAGGGAGCCTCTAACCAGCCCAGTTTGGACCAATTCATGGTGGAGGGAGCCTCTAAACAGCCAAGTTTTGGGAAATTCATGGTGGAGGGAGCCTCTAAAAAACCCAGTTTGGACCAATTCATGGTGGAGGGAGCCTCTAATTAGCCCAGTTTGGACCAATTAATTGTGGAGGGAGCCTCTAACCAGCCCAGTTTGGACCAATTAATGGTGGAGGGAGCCTCTAACCACCCCAGTTTGGGCAAATTCATGGTGGAGGGAGCCTCTAACCAGCCCAGTTTGGACCAATTAATGGTGGAGGGAGCCTCTAAACAGCCAAGTTTTGGGAAATTCATGGTGGAGGGAGCCTCTAACCAGCCCAGTTTGGACCAATTCATGGTGGAGGGAGCCTCTAAACAGCCCAGTTTGGGCAAATTCATGGTGGAGGGAGCCTCTAAACAGCCCAGTTTGGGCAAATTCATGGTGGAGGGAGCCTCTAACCAGCCCAGTTTGGACCAATTAATGGTGGAGGGAGCCTCTAAACAGCCAAGTTTTGGGAAATTCATGGTGGAGGGAGCCTCTAACCAGCCCAGTTTGGACCAATTAATGGTGGAGGGAGCCTCTAACCAGCCCAGTTTGGACCAATTAATGGTGGAGGGAGCCTCTAACCAGCCCAGTTTGGACCAATTAATGGTGGAGGGAGCCTCTAAACAGCCAAGTTTTGGGAAATTCATGGTGGAGGGAGCCTCTAACCAGCCCAGTTTGGACCAATTCATGGTGGAGGGAGCCTCTAAACAGCCCAGTTTGGGCAAATTCATGGTGGAGGGAGCCTCTAAAAAACCCAGTTTGGACCAATTCATGGTGGAGGGAGCCTCTAATTAGCCCAGTTTGGACCAATTAATTGTGGAGGGAGCCTCTAACCAGCCCAGTTTGGACCAATTAATGGTGGAGGGAGCCTCTAAAAAACCCAGTTTGGACCAATTCATGGTGGAGGGAGCCTCTAATTAGCCCAGTTTGGACCAATTAATTGTGGAGGGAGCCTCTAACCAGCCCAGTTTGGACCAATTAATGGTGGAGGGAGCCTCTAACCACCCCAGTTTGGACCAATTCATGGTGGAGGGAGCCTCTAACCACCCCAGTTTGGACCAATTCATGGTGGAGGGAGCCTCTAAACAGCCCAGTTTGGGCAAATTCATGGTGGAGGGAGCCTCTAACCAGCCCAGTTTGGACCAATTAATGGTGGAGGGAGCCTCTAAACAGCCCAGTTTGGGCAAATTCATGGTGGAGGGAGCCTCTAACCAGCCCAGTTTGGACCAATTAATGGTGGAGGGAGCCTCTAAACAGCCAAGTTTTGGGAAATTCATGGTGGAGGGAGCCTCTAACCAGCCCAGTTTGGACCAATTAATGGTGGAGGGAGCCTCTAACCACCCCAGTTTGGGCAAATTCATGGTGGAGGGAGCCTCTAACCAGCCCAGTTTGGACCAATTAATGGTGGAGGGAGCCTCTAAACAGCCCAGTTTGGGCAAATTCATGGTGGAGGGAGCCTCTAAACAGCCAAGTTTTGGGAAATTCATGGTGGAGGGAGCCTCTAACCAGCCCAGTTTGGACCAATTCATGGTGGAGGGAGCCTCTAAACAGCCCAGTTTGGGCAAATTCATGGTGGAGGGAGCCTCTAAAAAACCCAGTTTGGACCAATTCATGGTGGAGGGAGCCTCTAATTAGCCCAGTTTGGACCAATTAATTGTGGAGGGAGCCTCTAACCAGCCCAGTTTGGACCAATTAATGGTGGAGGGAGCCTCTAAAAAACCCAGTTTGGACCAATTCATGGTGGAGGGAGCCTCTAATTAGCCCAGTTTGGACCAATTAATTGTGGAGGGAGCCTCTAACCAGCCCAGTTTGGACCAATTAATGGTGGAGGGAGCCTCTAAAAAACCCAGTTTGGACCAATTCATGGTGGAGGGAGCCTCTAATTAGCCCAGTTTGGACCAATTAATTGTGGAGGGAGCCTCTAACCAGCCCAGTTTGGACCAATTAATGGTGGAGGGAGCCTCTAACCACCCCAGTTTGGACCAATTCATGGTGGAGGGAGCCTCTAACCACCCCAGTTTGGACCAATTCATGGTGGAGGGAGCCTCTAAACAGCCCAGTTTGGGCAAATTCATGGTGGAGGGAGCCTCTAACCAGCAGAGTTGGGGGAAATCAGGGTGGAGGGAGCCTAGTATTAGCAGAATTGTGCAACGCTTATGGTGGATGAGTATGAGGATGCGGAGGAATTGGAGAGGTTGAGTACAGACATGGAGTTTCATGTTGGGGTGCTTTACACAGGTGGGCACAAAAATGACGGCTCTACCCAGTGGTGGTTCATTTTTATCAAAGTGAGCCGGTCGGCACTCTCAGCTGACAGACGGGTGCGCTTGTCAGTGATGATGCCACCGGCTGCACTGAACACCCTCTCAGATAGGACGCTGGCGGCAGGACAGGACAGCACCTCCAAGGCATATAGGGCAAGTTCAAGCCACAGGTCCAACTTCGACACCCAATACGTGTAGGGCGCAGAGGGGTCGGAGAGGACAGGGCTGTGGTCGGAAAGGTATTCCCGCAACATGCGCCTATACTTCTCACGCCTGGTGACACTAGGACCCTCCGTGGCGGCACTTTGGCGAGGGGGTGCCATCAAGGTGTCCCAGACCTTAGACAGTGTGCCCCTCGTTTGTGTGGACCGGTGAGAACTTGGTTGCCTACTGGAGGAACTGCCCTCCCTGCCGCCAACGTCACATGCTGGAAACATCTCCATCATATTCTGCACCAATTGCCTGTGGCAAGCATTGATGCGATTGGCCCTCCCCTCTACCGGAATAAAAGACGAGATGTTGTTTTTATACCGGGGGTCAAGGATAGCAAAGATCCAGTACTGGTTGTCCTCCATGATTTTGACAATACGCTTGTCGGTTGTAAAGCACCCCAACATGAACTCAGCCATGTCTGCCACAGTGTTAGTTGGCATGACTCCTCTGGCCCCACCGGAAAGTTCAATCTCCATTTCCTCCTCATCCTCCATGTCTACCCATCCGCGCTGCAACAATGGGACGATTCGAAGTTGCCCGGAAGCCTCCTGTATCACCATCACATCATCGGACAACTCTTCTTCCTCCTCCTCCTCCTCCTCCTCCTCCATTAAACGCAGTGAAGCGGACAGATGTGTGGACCTACTCTCCAGCTGTGACGGATCGGATGCTATCCCTAACTCCTCTGTGTGATCTGAGTTATCCCTGATGTCAATCAGGGATTCTCTCAGAACACACAAGAGCGGGATTGTAAGGCTCACCATCGCATCCTCAGAGCTCACCCTCCTTGTGGACTCCTCAAAGACCCGTAGGATGTCACAAAGGTCTCTCATCCATGGCCACTCATGGATGTGAAACTGAGGCAGCTGACTTTGTGGCACCCTAGGGTTTTGTAGCTGGTATTCCATCAAAGGTCTCTGCTGCTCAACCACTCTATTCAACATCTGAAACGTTGAGTTCCAGCGTGTGGGGACGTCGCACAAAAGCCGGTGTTGTGGCACATGCAGGCGTTGCTGGAGAGATTTTAAGCTAGCAGCGGCTACTGTCGACTTGCGAAAGTGGGCGCACATGCGCCGCACTTTCACCAGTAGCTCTGGAACATTGGGGTAGCTCTTTAGGAAACGTTGCACCACTAGGTTGAAGACGTGGGCCAGGCATGGAACATGTTGGAGTCCGGCAAGCTCCAGAGCTGCTACCAGGTTCCGGCCGTTATCACAAACGACCATGCCTGGGCCCAGGTGCAGCGGCTCAAACCATATTGCCGTCTCATCGAGGAGGGCATCCCTCACCTCGGAGGCAGTGTGCTGTCTGTCCCCCAAGCTGATCAGCTTCAGCACAGCCTGCTGACGTCTACCAACGCCAGTGCTGCAACGTTTCCAACTCGTAGCTGGGGTCAATCTAACAGCGGAGGAGGAGGCGGTGGCGGAGGAGGAGGCGGTGGCGGAGGAGGAGGCGGTAGAGGAGGAGGAGGAGGAGGGGGGTGTTCTTCTCGTGTCCCTGCCAGGAATGTTAGGCGGGGAGACGAGGTACACCGGGCCAGTTTGGGAAGCAGTCCCAGCCTCAACTACATTCACCCAGTGTGCCGTCAGTGAAATGTAGCGTCCCTGTCCGCATGCACTTGTCCACGCGTCGGTGGTCAAGTGGACCTTTGTGCAAAGCGCGGAACTAAGGGCCCGCCTGATGTTGAGTGACACGTGCTGGTGCAAGGCGGGGACGGCACACCGGGAGAAGTAGTGACGGCTAGGGACGGCATAGCGAGGTGCCGCAGTTGCCATCAGGTCCAGGAAGGCGGGAGTTTCAACAAGCCGGAACGCCAACATCTCCTGGGCCAGCAGTTTAGCGATGTTGGCGTTCAAGGCTTGCGCGTGTGGGTGGTTAGCAGTGTATTTCTGCCGCCGCTCCAATGTCTGAGAGATGGTGGGTTGTTGTAAAGAAACGCCTGATGGTGCCTTTGATGGTGCAGGAGAAGGAGATAAGACAGGACCAGGGGAGGATGAGGTAGAAGTCAACAAAGTGGCGGAGGCAGATGAAGTGGTGTCCTGGCTCGTCCTCTGGAGTGCATCGCCAGCACAGTCAGCAGTGGCAGTGGCAGAGGCAGAGGCAGAGGCAGTGGCAGTGGCGTGAACGGCAGTCGGCCTTTGTCCTGCCGTTGCTGCCTGCCACTGATTCCAGTGCTTGGATTCCAAATGACGGCGCATTGAAGTGGTGGACAGGTTGCTCTTCTCAGAGCCCCTAATCAATTTCGAGAGGCAAATTGTGCAGACAACACTATATCTGTCCTCGGCGCATTCCTTGAAAAAACTCCACACCTTCGAGAAACGTGCCCTCGAGGTGGGAGTTTTTCGGGGCTGGGTACGAACTGGAACATCTTGGGAGATTCCGGGTGTGGCCTGGCTTCGCCTAAGCTGCTGACCTCTGCCTCTGCCTCTAGCTACCCTTTTTGGTGCTGCACCTGCCTCAACATCCACACTACTTTCCCCGCTTGACATCCCCCCTGTCCAGGTCGGGTCAGTGTCCTCATCATCCACCACTTCCTCTTCCAACTCCTGTCTCATCTCCTCCTCCCGCACAATGCGCCGGTCAACTGGATGCCCTGACGGCAACTGCGTCACATCATCGTCGATGAGGGTGGGTTGCTGGTCATCCACCACCAAATCGAACGGAGATGGAGGAGACTCTAGTGTTTGAGCATCTGGATACAGATGCTCCTCTGTTAGGTTCGTGGAATCGTGACGTGGAGAGGCAGGTTGAGGGACAATGAAAGGAGCGGAGAACAGCTCTGGGGAGCAGGGACAGTTTGGGTTATTGTTCTGTAAAGCTTCGGAATTTTGGGAGGAAGGAAGACAAGACTGTTGGGTAATAGGAGGAGAGGAGGCAGAGTCTGACTGGCTGCTGGACAATGTGCTGTAAGCGTTCTCTGACAGCCATTGCAAGACCTGTTCCTGGTTCTCGGGCCTACTAAGGTTTGTACCCTGCAGTTTAGTTAATGTGGCAAGCAACCCTGGCACTGTGGAGTGGCGCAATGCTTGCTGCCCCACAGGAGTAGGCACGGGACGCCCTGTGGCTTCACTGCTACCTTGCTCCCCAGAACCATTCCCCCGACCTCGCCCACGGCCTCGTCCACGTCCCTTTCCGGGAGCCTTGCGCATTTTGAATTCCTAGTTAGAAATTGGCACTGTATACCAGTAGTAAAAATTGTGGGTGCACGTAACCCCAATATATTCTTTGAATTCCCAGTCAGAAACTGGCACTATATGGCAGTAGCAAGAAATGAGGGTATTTGTATTCCCAATATACTCTTTGAATTCCCAGTCAGACAATGGCACTGTATACCAGTAGTAAAAATTGTGGGTGCACGTAACCCCAATATATTCTTTGAATTACCAGTCAGAAACTGGCACTATATGGCAGTAGCAAGAAATGAGGGTATTTATAACCCCAATATATTCTTTGAATTCCCAGTCAGACAATGGCACTGTATACCAGTAGTAAAAATTGTGGGTGCACGTAACCCCAATATATTCTTTGAATTCCCAGTCAGAAACTGGCACTATATGGCAGTAGCAAGAAATGAGGGTATTTGTATTCCCAATATACTCTTTGAATTCCCAGTCAGACAATGGCACTGTATACCAGTAGTAAAAATTGTGGGTGCACGTAACCCCAATATATTCTTTGAATTCCCAGTCAGACACTGGCACTATATGGCAGTAGCAAGAAATGAGGGTATTTGTATTCCCAATATATTCTTTGAATTCCCAGTCAGACAATGGCACTGTATACCAGTAGTAAAAATTGTGGGTGCACGTAACCCCAATATATTCTTTGAATTACCAGTCAGAAACTGGCACTATATGGCAGTAGCAAGAAATGAGGGTATTTATAACCCCAATATATTCTTTGAATTCCCAGTCAGACAATGGCACTGTATACCAGTAGTAAAAATTGTGGGTGCACGTAACCCCAATATATTCTTTGAATTCCCAGTCAGAAACTGGCACTATATGGCAGTAGCAAGAAATGAGGGTATTTATAACCCCAATATATTCTTTGAATTCCCAGTCAGACAATGGCACTGTATACCAGTAGTAAAAATTGTGGGTGCACGTAACCCCAATATATTCTTTGAATTCCCAGTCAGAAACTGGCACTATATGGCAGTAGCAAGAAATGAGGGTATTTGTATTCCCAATATACTCTTTGAATTCCCAGTCAGACAATGGCACTGTATACCAGTAGTAAAAATTGTGGGTGCACGTAACCCCAATATATTCTTTGAATTCCCAGTCAGAAACTGGCACTATATGGCAGTAGCAAGAAATGAGGGTATTTGTATTCCCAATATACTCTTTGAATTCCCAGTCAGACAATGGCACTGTATACCAGTAGTAAAAATTGTGGGTGCACGTAACCCCAATATATTCTTTGAATTCCCAGTCAGAAACTGGCACTATATGGCAGTAGCAAGAAATGAGGGTATTTGTATTCCCAATATACTCTTTGAATTCCCAGTCAGACAATGGCACTGTATACCAGTAGTAAAAATTGTGGGTGCACGTAACCCCAATATATTCTTTGAATTCCCAGTCAGACACTGGCACTATATGGCAGTAGCAAGAAATGAGGGTATTTGTATTCCCAATATACTCTTTGAATTCCCAGTCAGACAATGGCACTGTATACCAGTAGTAAAAATTGTGGGTGCACGTAACCCCAATATATTCTTTGAATTACCAGTCAGAAACTGGCACTATATGGCAGTAGCAAGAAATGAGGGTATTTATAACCCCAATATATTCTTTGAATTCCCAGTCAGACAATGGCACTGTATACCAGTAGTAAAAATTGTGGGTGCACGTAACCCCAATATATTCTTTGAATTCCCAGTCAGAAACTGGCACTATATGGCAGTAGCAAGAAATGAGGGTATTTGTATTCCCAATATACTCTTTGAATTCCCAGTCAGACAATGGCACTGTATACCAGTAGTAAAAATTGTGGGTGCACGTAACCCCAATATATTCTTTGAATTCCCAGTCAGACACTGGCACTATATGGCAGTAGCAAGAAATGAGGGTATTTGTATTCCCAATATATTCTTTGAATTCCCAGTCAGACAATGGCACTGTATACCAGTAGTAAAAATTGTGGGTGCACGTAACCCCAATATATTCTTTGAATTACCAGTCAGAAACTGGCACTATATGGCAGTAGCAAGAAATGAGGGTATTTGTATTCCCAATATATTCTTTGAATTCCCAGTCAGACAATGGCACTGTATACCAGTAGTAAAAATTGTGGGTGTATATAGCCCCAATTCTATTGCTAGGGGACTTGCAGGGTATTTCTGGGGTGAAGGTGGGGGGGCACACCGTTGGAACGGGTATCGGGGTATATATCGGGTATACGGGAATACACTGACAGTGTATTCCATTCAGGATCCTGGGAAAGCTGGGTTGCGGCGATTGAGCCCGTCAGTGCCACGTTACACTGACAAGCTTCTCCCTGGAATTTAGCTCTTACAAGAGCTGTTGGTTGTCTTCTCCTTCCTATCCTAGCCTGTCCCTGCCTACCCAGAATCTAAGCCCTAGCTAGCTGGACGGAAACCTCCGTCCTCGGTGAATTGCAAGCTCAGAATGACGCGAAGCTGGGCGTCGCTGTTCTTTTAAATTAGAGGTCACATGTTTTCGGCAGCCAATGGGTTTTGCCTACTTTTCTCAACGTCACCGGTGTCGTAGTTCCTGTCCCACCTACCCAGCGCTGTTATTGGAGCAAAAAAGGCGCCAGGGAAGGTGGGAGGGGAATCGAGTAATGGCGCACTTTACCACGCGGTGTTCGATTCGATTCGAACATGCCGAACAGCCTAATATCCGATCGAACATGAGTTCGATAGAACACTGTTCGCTCATCTCTAGTCATGACCTTTCTTGAGGCGGATTCCACCTCAGGAAGTCAATAGAAGTGAATGGAAGGCAGAAACCGCGTCACGTTTTTTCGCAAAAAAAGCGTCATGGTTTTTGGCGCGGTTTTTGGGAAAAGCCGCACCCAAAAACCTCAGCTCGGTTTTTTAAGGACCATTCACTGTCCAGGAGGAAAAAAAACCGCCTGGCGTTTTCTGAAGCAGTTTTTACCAAAAACCGCTCCAGAAAACGTTCCAAAAAACGCCTCAAGTTCTAAAAACCATGTTCCAGACCAAATTACGCCACACGGTATTCACGTGTGAACTAAGCCTTTGACTTCTGTTGTGTTTTCTGTATGCTAAATTCACACCTTTCTTGGTCTGCCAGAAGACCAGAACAAAAGAGAAGCAGACCGCTAAAATGATTACACTTAGACCCCAGCAGACTCCATTGACTATAATAGGGTCTATCAGGTGTCCACCATTTAAAAACTGAAAGCATTGGAGGAAAAGTCCTCCATGCAGAACTCTTTCCTCTGCTGATTTTTGGCACTGCGATGGAGTCTCTGGCACAGGTTTGAATATAGCTTAGAAATTTACTACATAGAGTCCTAGGAGTCCTAAGGGCTAGTTCACACGGGGCAAAATGGTCAAGATTTTGATGCGGAATCCACGACAAAATCCTGCCGCCTCCGGTCATTTCCTTTTTCCGTGAGCAGTTTGTTCCAATCACAGAAAAAAGAAGCAAGCTGCCCTTTCTTCAGGCGGATTCCGCAGCTGATTCAGCCACAGCGTCAGCCTCACGACACCACCCTCCAGACTAGGCCCGTTCATTTGGGCCTAATCCGGAGCAGAAAGCCACGACGGGATGCCACTGCACTCCATCGGCATCCTGTCGCGGCAGCCGCGACGGAATGTGTTCACGCGGAACCCCATGTGAACTAGCCCTAACAGTGTGTATCACTAAGGCTGGATGCACATCTGTGCTGGAGTCTCCGTTGAAGACTCTACGGCAGAAACCGCCGAAAATCGGTAGAGAAAGAAGTCTTAGATGGAGATCTTTTCATTCCACTGGTTTTAGTGTAAAAATGATGGACACACGATGGACACTATTTTAGTCTATAGGGTTTGCAGTCTGACTCTACGTCATTTGGGTTCCCTGGCAGATCCAAATGATGTAGACCCATGCACAGATATTAATCTAGCCTAAGCAAATTTAAACTGTGGTTCATGACAAACCTAGTCCACTCAAACTAACCGTTGAACTGAACCTAAAACGAATCTTCAAAGGTTCTCCCATGTATAGTCACTATTATTGAGTTGGACAGGTTGCAAGCAGGACTTTCCTCTCCACATTTTTAGTGTGGTAACCGGGCATAAACTCGGCAGACCCCGGATTGACAGACCCTGGACTGCTGCCTGTTGATGCAGGTGGTTCTTCTACTTTAAATAAGTTAAACCTAGGGAATGTTTATTCTCTGTACAGTGTCATTCTATCGTTTTCACTCGTACTTGACTGTTTTCATGAAGCATTTTATTTCTCCATTACTTTTTAACGCAAAACTTCTCCTAGTCACTAGATGGCAGTGAGTGTTCATTTCTGGGGGGTTTCAGCATACAGTAGTGTCTTATGTGTATCTTTAGATGGCAAAGATTTGTGAATGTAACCACTCTTTATTACATCCATAAAATGTCTTAGATATTAATTGTAAGAATAGTAATGAAGTGAGATTTAGACATTGAAAAGTCCTTGTGTTTTCATTGGCAATTATAGTTCTGTATTCTTCTCTCTGTGCTCTCTTATTGGACTGTTTATCGCAATTGAGTCTTTTATCTAAGACAGTAGACAAAAATATTTGATCATATAATGCATGTACAACACTATATGTTAATAGCCAGTGCACTCAATAGTTTAGATGGAAGATATTGTACTTTATTATAAAGATTTCAGAATCTTGATGACAACATTCGTTAGGATATTCCTCTGATATAATGTCTGGTACATAACTTTTTGACCAATGGGGTCTACCCTCAGGAATGTGTCCCAGACTGCACTTTTCAAGGATACTGTAACAGAGCTCCAATGAATTGAATGGGACTGTGCTGTAGTTGTCTACAAGTGTCAAGAGGCAAGGCAAGAAATGCCATCATTGTAAAAATTAGAAAAGTCCTTTAAAAGGAATCCACTACCTACCGTACTGTACAGAACTGCCACGACTTCATTATTTAGCACGGTACACTGATACACAACATGTAATGTTGTACATGTTTGTAATGTTGATCACGTCTATAGATCTGTAGAAGTTTCACTTTGAATCAATATACAAATATGGAGTAGGTGCAATGTGGGCATTCCTTCAGCTACACGTGCACTAGGAGGATACCTTCAGCTATATGTGCACAAGGAGCATACCTTCAGCTACAAGTGCACTGGGGGGCATACCTTTAGCTACAAGTGCACTAGCAGCATACCTTCAGCTATATGTGCACTGGGGGGCATACCTTCAGCTACACATGCACTGGGGGGCATACCTTAAGCTACACGTGCACTGGGGGTCATACCTTCAGCTACAAGTACACTAGGAGCATACTTTCAGCTACACGTGTACTAGGAGCATACCTTCAGCTACTCGTGCACTGGGGGCATACCTTCAGCTATATGTGCACTAGGAGCATACCTTCAGCTACACGTGCACTAGGAGCATACCTTCAGTTATATGTGCTCTAGGAGCAGGGGCGTAACTACCGCCATAGCAGTGGAGGCAGCTGCCACAGGGCCCGGGACATTAGGGGCCCGGTGACAGCCGCTATCGCTGCTATCATTATACTTGGGGTTCTTTGCAGACCCCCGAGTATAATGATCGGCGGACCGGGAGTGGTAAGGGAACGTAACAAACACAGTTACTTACCTCTCCATGATCCTGCCAGGCCTCCTTTCTTCTTGTCTGACGTCTCTGACGTCACATGAACCCGGCCTGCTTCCCGGGTCATGTGACGTCCGACGTCATAGAACAAGGAAGGCAGCAGAGAAGACAGCGTAGGAGTCGGTGACAGGTAAGAAATAGTAATTTTTTATGTTTTTATTCCCCCGGGTTTCCGATTATTATACTTTGGGGTCTGAAAAGACCTCTCAAAACCCCTTCCCAATCCTTCCTGTACTGTAATCTGACACGGCAAAATCTTGTACGTGAGCAGTATGCTCTTGAGATTGGAGCCCCACGGGACGTCCCGCAGCAATAAAGTGCTGTGGGAAAAACTGTAGTGGCAGTGCATCGTGGTTCTTCACGCAGCGCTTTAAGCAGAAAGTTCACGGATATTTCCTCTGCGGACTTTTTGTTACAATTATATCTATGGGGAAACTACTGGCGTTTCCGTAGATATAATTGACATGCTGCGATTTCCAAAACTGCGCCGGTTTTTACCGCAAAGTGGGCATGGGATGCACTTGGATCCCATCCACTTTGCCTGCACTGTAAATCGCTATGATTTTTCCTGCGGTGTTTCCGCTGCGGGCAAATCGCAGCGTTTCCGGCCCGTGGGGCCCTGGCCTAAAAGCTGGAAAAAGAAGCAGAGCTGCACAGCACTATGCATTACTGGATGAATGACGTTATTGTAGTGGTGGGATCACCTCTCACTGCATGGTGCGGTGGCAGGACAGACATTACACCAACTCCCTAATTTGATGACTGATATAGGCTAAGGGTAAGTTTACACAGGGTTTTTTTGTCAGGATTTTGAGGCCGTATCCACCTCAAAATCCCGACCGAAAAGACGGCTCCCATTGAAATCAATGGGAGCCGGTTAGTTCTTTTTTCCGGGAGCCGTTTGTTCCAACATGCTCATTCTTTCAGGCAGATTCGCCTTGCGACATCCGCCTGAAGACACTCCCTCCTGACTAATCCGGAGCGGAGTGCGTGACTGGATGCCTCCGCCTCAGGTTCCGGGCCAAAAAAACCCTGTGGGAACTTACCCTAAGGCCCCACATAGTGAGCCACATCCAAAAAGCGCTACTGAAACCCATCACGTTTTTTTTCAGCAGTGCTCTTCACAGATAATCTGCAGAGTTTTTCTCAGCAGACCTTCTACTTTCATTATACCTATTTGGAAAACCAGTGTTTCTATAGATATAAATAACATGACGCAATACAAAAAAAATTGTTTTTGAAATTGCGGCATTTCTGCTGCAGATTTTTTCCTGCAGTGTGTGGATGGAGATAGCCAGAATCTCATACACTTTGCAAGTACTGTAGAATGCCAGGGCCGAATTGTGGCGTTTAAGCTACATGGGGCCCCGGCCTTAGGGCTAGTTCACAGATAGTTATTTGGAAAACCGCGTCAGAATCCAGACCAAAATGCGCCTGTCGCAGCTAGCCACAACTGTCGCTGCTTCCGACAGTCATGGCTTTCCACTCCGGACTAGGCCCAAATGAATAGGCTTAGTCCGGAGGGATTGTCTTGACGCAGATGCACGTCAAGATAGGGCAGGTCGCTTCTTTTGACCAGCTCTCATTGAATTCAATGAGAGGCGTTTTTTTTTTACCTGGATTTTGACGCGGATTCCGCGTCAAAATCTAGACCAAATAACTGTGTGAACTAGCCCTTATAATTTCTCCATTTGTACAAAAAAAAAACATCACATAGGTATGTTGTTTATCCGTGTACTGTGCTGTATAACAGTTCAGTATGTTCAGGGGAAGTGATAGTCCTTCAAAAGATTTAACCCCTTCCTGGATAATCACATACATGTATCTCAGGAATGTGTTTATTTAGCAGGTCCTGATGCACAATTCATGCAATTGATGATTTTTGCTGGGCTCCCACAGACTCCCATTGACTTCAATGACATTATACACATGTATTTTGCCGTGTTTTTTTACACGTATAAAAAAGTGTCATTGAAGTCAATGGGAGTCTTATTCTTACACATGTTTTTTACAAAATACACGCGTGCTTACTCGTGTCAACAGGCCCTAACAATGACACAGTTTTGCCAGCAAAATACTGCAATACATACTGTCTTATTGCACTATGATATATTGATGACCCCTTGATGTTGAAGTAATAGTAGCAGTGGTGTAAAAAAAAAAGTTTGCTTAAAAACAAGCAAAAAAAATAAAAATAAAAAAATAAATAAATATATATATATATATATATATATATATATATATATATATATATACACTCACCGGCCACTTTATTAGGTACACCATGCTAGTAACGGGTTGGCAGGGCCGCCGATAGGGCAGTACTACCGCTACTGGCGTCAGGGGCCCGGCCAAATTGAAAAATTGGGGGGGCCCGGCCCCTGGCGCCAGCAGTCCAAGGGCTGGATTGGGGGACGGGGACCGATCGGGGACCTGACATTTCGATCGGGCCCCCTGCAGTGCCCACTGCCCAGGCCCCATGTCAGAGGAGGTTGTTTAAGCCAGTGTGCCGGGTGTGCCGCGGGGAAAGTTCCCCAAACGCGTGCCAAGATTGGCACGGGAGACCTACTGTACATTGCAGGCACAGCAGCCAGTCCCTGCTTGTAAATGTAGACGGAGCGTCCTTACACTGCTCTGCTAGAGCTCAGGTGTAGGACATGCCCCCTTCTCTCCCTGCCCACCAATCAGAGATGAGCCTCTCACTGCACAGGATAAGGGACCTGCTGCTACACCTGAGGAGCTCCTGCCGTCTGCAGCCCAGAATAGGAGAGGAGGAGAGGAAGAGAGGAAGCTGAACAAAGTGAAAGTAAAAGAAAACACCAGGTTAGTAACTATTCTTATTAATGTCAGGCATTTGGGGTTATTAATTTAGTTTTAGTAACTCCATGTGCCTCACATTAATAGCAATTAACCCCATCATGTCCCTCATATTAACCCCTGTGTGGCTCACATAAGAGTTAATAACATGTGTGACATATGGGGGTACTATATAATGAAGATATTTACTTAATTATTACCTCCATATGTCTCACATATCAGTGTCCCTTATGTAAAGCACACAGGGGGTTAATGTGAGGAACATGATGGGGTTCACTGCTATTAATATGAGGCACATTGAGTTGTAACCTGTAATATACATGACCAAACTTTTTATACACAACTGTGGATATAAGTACAGACCTATACATTTCTAAGGACCCATATATACAGCCATTCTTTTTGTGGCTGTGTATCTGGGCCAAATTGAAGAGCTGAAAATTATAGAGCAGGTCCTATATCTGTCCTATACATTCCCTATATCTGTCCTATACATCACCTATATCTGTCCTATACGTAGCCTGTATCTGTCCTATATATACCCTATATCTGTCTGCATTTGTGGCCCTGTCAATTAATTTTTAATGTTTATATCAGTGAGGCTGAGGCCCCACGTTGCATAAACGCAGCGTTTTTGTTGCAGATTTTGCTGCAGTTTATTTCAACCAAAGATTCAACCATTTAGAATCTATATTATTAACTATATGTATAATATGTACTGTTTTAGTGTCATTTTGTGCCATTTTGGTTGGTGGTGTGCCCCGGGATTTTTGAAGTGTAAAAAGTGTGCCACGGCTCAAAAAAGGTTGAAAATCACTGGTTTAATTGCCGCAAAATGAAGTAGTCTTAAAATGGTGTGTGGGGGGGGGGCAGACACTTAGGCTGTATGGGGCCCCAAAATTCCTGATGGCGGCCCTGCGGGTTGGACCCCCTTTTGCCTTCAGAACTGCCTCAATTCTTCGTGGCATAGATTCAACGAGGTGCTGGAAGCATTCCTCAGAGATTTTGGTCCATATTGACATGATGGCATCACACAGTTGCCGCAGATTTGTCGGCTGCACATCCATGATGCGAATCTCCCGTTCCACCACATCCCAAAGATGCTCTATTGGATTGAGATCTGGTGACTGTGGAGGCCATTGGAGTACAGTGAACTCATTGTCATGTTCAAGAAACCTGTCTGAGATGATTCCAGCTTTATGACATGGCGCATTATCCTGCTGAAAGTAGCCATCAGATGTTGGGTACATTGTGGTCATAAAGGGATGGACATGGTCAGCAACAATACTCAGGTAGGCTTTGGCGTTGCAACGATGCTCAATTGGTACCAAGGGGCCCAAAGAGTGCCAAGAAAATATTCCCCACACCATGACACCACCACCACCAGCCTGAACCGTTGATACAAGGCAGGATGGATCCATGCTTTCATGTTGTTGACGCCAAATTCTGACCCTACCATCCGAATGTCGCAGCAGAAATCGAGACTCATCAGACCAGGCAACGTTTTTCCAATCTTCAATTGTCCAATTTCGATGAGCTTGTGCAAATTGTAGCCTCAGTTTCCTGTTCTTAGCTGAAAGGAGTGGCACCCGGTGTGGTCTTCTGCTGCTGTAGCCCATCTGCCTCAAAGTTCGACGTACTGTGCGTTCAGAGATGCTCTTCTGGCTACCTTGGTTGTAACGGGTGGCTATTTGAGTCACTGTTGCCTTTCTATCAGCTCGAACCAGTCTGGCCATTCTCCTCTGACCTCTGGCATCAACAACGCATTTCCGCCCACAGAACTACCGCTCACTGGATGTTTTTTCTTTTTCGGACCATTCTCTGTAAACCCTAGAGATGGTTGTGCGTGAAAATCCCAGTAGATCAGCAGTTTCTGAAATACTCAGACCAGCCCTTCTGGCACCAACAACCATGCCACGTTCAAAGGCACTCAAATCACCTTTCTTCCCCATACTGATGCTCGGTTTGAACTGCAGGAGATTGTCTTGACCATGTCTACATGCCTAAATGCACTGAGTTGCCGCCATGTGATTGGCTGATTAAAAATTAAGTGTTAACGAGCAGTTGGACAGGTGTACCTAATAAAGTGGGCGGTGAGTGTATATCTCCCTATATTATAAAAATGAATTTCTGTCTGTCTGTCTGTCTGTGCTCTAATGCGAACCAAACGACTGGACCGATCTTCACCAAATTTGGTACAGAGATACTTCAGATATCCGGGAAGGTTTAAGACGAGACTCCAACTCGCTCGGACGTACCGTTGCTGAGATACAGCATTCCAAACACAGTGCCCCCCCCTTAGCCAATACAAACCTGCAAGACTCACTCATATTCCAACTGCAATACACACGGTCACTCCACATGCACAATACAACACTGATATCCAAACTGAGATACATCAGAGCATCAGAGGATTAGATACACAGATCAGCACACAGTATCACACGCCAGAGGATTAGATACACGCGCCTGCACACAGTCCCACAAACCAGAGAATTAAATATGCGTTTCTGCACACAGTTCCACACACTGAAGGATTTGATACGTACATCTGCACACGGTTCCACATACCAAAGGATTAGATACAGGCGTCTACACACAGTTCCACACTCCAGAGGATTAGATACGCGCGTCTGCACACATTTGTACACGCCATAGGATTAGATACACGCATCTGCACAGAGTACCACATGCCTTAGGATTAGATACACGCGTCTACACACAGTTCCACACTCCAGAGGATTAGATACGCGCGTCTGCACAGTTGTACACGCCATAGGATTAGATACACGCGTCTTCACACAGTACCACATGCAGTAGGATTAGATACGCGCGTCTACACACAGTTCCACACGCCGAAGGATTAGATACGCGCCTCTTCACACAATACCACACAGGGGAGGATTAGATATGTGTGTGTGCACACAGTACCACACTTTGGAGGATTAGATACATGCCTCTGCACACAGTACCACAAGCCAGAGAATTAGATACACGTCTCAGCACACAGTACCACATGGGGGAGGATTATATACGCACGTCTGCACACAGTACCACATGCCGGGGGATTGGATACATGCTTCTACACACAGTTCCACACACTGTAGGATTAGATACGCACCTCTTCACACAATACCACACAGGGGAGGATTAGATACACGTGTCTTCACACAGTTGTACACGCCATAGGATTAGATACACGCGTCTGCACACAGTACCACATGCCGTAGGATTAGATACGTGCGTCTACACACAGTACCACATGGGGGAGGATTAGATACGCGCCTCTTCACACAATACCACACAGGGGAGGATTAGATACGTGTGTGTGCACACAGTTCCACACTTTGGAGGATTAGATACATGCCTCTGCAAACAGTACCACAAGTCGGAGAATTAGATACGCGTCTCCGCACACAGTACCACACGGGGGAGGATTAGATACGCGCGTCTGCACACAGTACCACACGGGGGAGGATTAGATACGCGCGTCTGCACACAGTATCACACGGGGGAGGATTAGATACGCGTGTCTACACACAGTACCACATGCCATAGGATTAGATACGCGCGTCTGCACACAGTACCACATGCCGGGGGATTGGATACGCGCGTCTACACACAGTTCCACACGCCGTAGGATTAGATACGCGCCTCTTCACACAATACCACACAGGGGAGGATTAGATACACGTGTCTTCACACAGTTGTACACGCCATAGGATTAGATACACACGTCTGCACACAGTACCACATGCCGTAGGATTAGATACTTGCATCTAAACACAGTACTACATGGGGAAGGATTAGATACAGCTTTACTCCAGGTATCCATAACAACTGATCACAGGTTTTTCACTGACATTCAAAATGAGATACACATAATCACATGACGCTTATGGACATACACACAAACCACATACAAAATACACCAATGCAAAATTGGACAATTCTTATGGGGCCACTACACAAACATAAAATGTAATATACCCATGCGAAGCCGGGTCCTCCCTCTAGTATACATATATAAATAAAACAAAATTTCCATAGTAAAATTAGTTCGTATATTAAAAAAAAAATAAACACTTTTGGTATTTTTGCATCTTCAATGACCTAAAAATGTGATCAGGATGTGACATGTACTTAAAGTGATAATAATGAAAACGCCATATCATCCTGCAAAAAACAAGCCCCTATACAGCTCAGTTAATGGGCAAAATTTTTTTTTTTTTTTACAGCTTTTAGAATATTGTGAGACAAAAAAGCAGTGTTTTCTTGTGAAACTGTGTGTAAAAGTTTTGAATGAAAAAAGTTTCATATTTGGGATCACTGAAACGGTACAGACCCACAGAATCATGAGAACTTTTAATACATACTGCACAGTAAGCAAAATTTGTAATGCAAAAATCAAAACAGAATTAAGCTTTTTTCCTCCCCCTTAAAATAGCTGTTAATGGGATAGATTTAGCTGGAGTGGCCATACTGTTATACAGAGGAATATGTAATTGTCTAATCTCGCAACAAATGATCCTGGTGAGAATTTGCGGGCAGCGCTAATCTGACATCTGCTTATACTTTGATTTTGGGCCAACCCCCGATGTTGTGTGAAACTGCTCTCTAGGTTCTTGTAGGTGTGTTAATAGTGTATATGCTAGCCCATAAATCTACCTCTGTCTTAAGATGATCTCACTTTACCATACCTCCCAGGGTTTCACTTACAGATTCATGCAAACCACACCCCAGTATTAAACTCATTTTTTAGCCTAACTCTTTCTCTCCAAACCCAGGCCCATTTAATGGATGAATTGGGACATGGAAATGTGTTTTGGAGGGATTTGTGCGTACAGAAACTTACTATAGTTCATGTGTAGTATCAAGGTCCCAAATATGGATATGTTGTGTATGTACAAAGCTTTGATTTTAGTATGGGTGGACTTTTACCACAAATAGCATGGTACATTTATTTGTGTCAGCCTTTCGCAGGTGTCTAATTTAAAGGGGCTCTATCATTGGCAAAAGTCATTTTTAACTAATCACATCCTTGCATTGCTTTTAGAAAGACTTTTCCACACCTACCTTTTGTATGTAAATTGCCTCAGTAGTGTTTGAATAAGTCCGTTTTTATTCATATGCTAATTCAGTTCTCGGTGCACAGGAAGTTGTCAGCAGCTCTCCTCTCCCTGCTGTGTGCTATGTATAAGAGAAGGGAGGAGGAGTCAGCAGCAGCAGCCTGTGCTGTATACACGGAGAGACTTCCGGGGTGCACGGAGAGGCTAATTAGCATATGAATAAAACGGACTTATTCAAAATCTACTGAGGCAATTTACATATAACAGGTAGGTGTGGAATAGCATTTCTAAAGGTTATGCAAGTATGTGATTAGTTAAAAATGACTTTTTCCAATGATAGAGCCCCTTTAAGATAAGACAGATAAGATAATCCTTTAATAATCCCACCATGGGGAATTTCAGTTTGGTACAGCAGCATGGATAATACAGTAATATATTACAAGAAAGAACATATAGAACCTCTTAGCAGATGGAGAAGATACTAGGAGTCATAGCAACTAAAAAGAAAAGAAGACTTCAGGATCATTTAGTTCTCTGTGCGGAGCGATCTTCACTTAGCCTGATGTTGATTATATATTTAATGTATAATGTATGTTACTTTAGTGTTCAGTGTATGTTACTTTTAGACTCTGTCTGTTGATGACCTATTCTTAGGATAGCTCAACAATCGAAAATCAGCAGGGGTAACGGTGCTTCCATTAAAGAGCCACTTCTGCTTCACAGGTCATGTGATGTCACGCTCATTGTTCTCATGTCCTATTCATTTCTCATTCCCATTTAAGTGAATTATGATACCAAGCATAGCTGCTATACAATGATAAAGATAGGTCATAAATTGGTAAATTAGAAAACCCCTTTAAACATCTTCCTTTATGTGCTTCACTTGCCTTAAGTCTTTTCTTTTTTGCTGATTGCATTTCTCCTTTTCCATTACAATTTTTTTTCAAAGTTTTTCAAAGAAAAGGCAATACATCATAATCCAAAACTGTTGCTGGTATATATCTGGTCAGAAAAATAAATAAATAAGGGGTGAGACGAGGGGTAGACTTAAGAATGGCTGGGAAGACAACAGCAGGAAAGTCTAGGAAAAGAAGGGGGTAAACACAGGTGAGGAAGGGGCATAGAGGTCACCTGGCGCAGCAGGGCGTGATATATCACATTTGCAACAATAACAGTAAAATAGTATCTGCATCACTGTTTTACTCTTCCTTGTCTTTTCTTGGTCTTCTTTCCTTTTCTGTTTATCTCCTCCCTTAAGATGCTTTCATTCTGTTCCGTATCCTCCTAACCAGCTTCTGCTGATTAGCATATTGCTTTCTATATAGATATGTCTATCACGCAAGAAGTTAGAAAGGAGCAGCTGTAAAAAAAAAAAGTCACCAACCTCCTTCTTGCATGGAGGCCTGGGTGGCGCCATTGATCCTGTTAGATTTATTTATTTTTTTTCCCTATCAATATGTATTGAAGTGTGGGAGGAAACCCATGCAAACATGGGGAGAACGTACGAACTCCTTGCAGATGTTGTCCTTGGCAGGATTCGAACCCAGGACTCCAGCTCTAACCACCGTGCTGCCAATCCTGTTAGATTTATCATCATTTACGCCAGTTTTTTGGTGTAAATGACGCCTGCAATCCTCTCCAGCTAGAACCTGGTGTACATTTTCAGAGTAGGCATACAGTCTGAAAACGTGTGCCTTGTCATAAATTAAAAGCTTTCTCCAGCAGTGCAGGGATAATTCAGAACAGCAATTTTTTATTAATAGAAGTGAAGGGGGCTCAGGATCCGCAGCACCAGACGTTTGGTCTGGTGCTCCAGATCAAAGGAGCCCTAGTTACAAGTGTATTGGCATACTGTGGACATGGACATCTATGATAGAAACAGGGAGCTGTAGTCCGTGTTCTACATAGATGTCACTGCATAGAAAACAGAGAAGAACCTGTGATGATGTCATCACAGGTCCTGCTGTGGAGGAAGAGAGACTTCAGCCTCAGGATATTGCAGGGAGCCTGGGAAGGTAAGTAAAACTTTTATTATTTTTTGAGAAACAATGACTTTATTAATGATAGGGGGCACATAATTACTTACAGATATCAGTTTTAATAATGTCAGTGTAATTTGTAAGATGAGTGGGGTTATTTATAAGGAGGGTTTATTGTTAATATCCCTAAGGGAGCTATTATATAAGGGGGGGATAGTTCCCCTAGCTTTATTAACAATAGATCATCCTCATACCACCTCCCATTTATTATGAACTAGCCTCTGCCCTCGACTTCGTCTGCGGGTTGTTCGAGTGGATGATCCGCCTATATTCAGCAAATTGCTGGCGTTGATGGTTTGCCTGCTTCGGCGTTTTGGCAAGTGTGTTTACACAGAGAGATAACAGACCTGGGACCTGAGATAAGGCTGCTGCAGCAGCAGTGTAATATAGTATTTGAACATAAATTCATAACAGTTGCAAACCATGTCATTTACTGGGATAAAAGTAGCCTATGTGTTAATCGATGTGTTAATCAATGTGTTACAATCTATCTATGTGCCAAATTTCATTCAAATCCGTTCAGCCGTTTTTGCGCGATTGACTATCAAACACATAGGATAGTTCCTTCATATACATACCCCCCTTATATGATAGTTCCCCTCAAGTTACATATATATATATATATATATATATATATATATATATATACTGTACACACACACATGTATTTAGTTATGAGGAAAGACTACTATTAATAAGTCTAGGGGAGTCTGTATAAAAAGGAACTATTCTTAATAAATCTGGGAGGGTGAAAGAATTATATATACAGTTATTATATATAAAGAGAGAGGAACTATTAATAATAATTAGGAGGATCTATCTATATATATAAATTAGGAGGATCTATCTATGTAGATATAACTCAAATTCTGTAGTAGTCTTACAAATCCACAGTTCTCGCCCGATTTGGGTGAAATTTGGCACGCCCCCTCTCCACCCACAGGAGCAGAATACTGCGCACGTTACATCTCGCTAGCATCCCCCCGTCATGAGATTGGGGCCCCTAAATTTAGGCCCTATACATATAATGGGGAAATGTGAAAGTCCAGAAGGGAAAACAACAGGTGTGACTGACAGGGACGGATTATAGCGGCGGCGCCAAAGAGTTGCTGCTAAAGGGGCCGCACCACCACACATACATCACACAAACATTTTGCAAACACCATATAAACATCACACAGACAACACACATACTCCAACCCACAAGCACAACAGCACACAAATGAGACACACCACACAAACACCAGACCACTCTAGACACACACAACACAAACACCACCCCATAAATACCACAACACCACCCCTTAAATACCACACACACACGCATGCAATCACACTCAGATGGAAGCACACTGCACACACGGACGAACAGAGCATATGTGTACTCACACCTACCGCAGGCATGGACACTTGTTCTGTGCACACAGAAACACATGAATCACATGCACACATACACATACACGGACACACACGTGCATGCACACACGCATACATACAAATGGATCACATGTGTGCACACACACATATACATGGACTACACACGTGCATGCACACGCATACATACACATGGATCACACACATACACACAAATACACATGGATGGATGGGGACATGAAACTGGGGGCAGATGAAGGGTGTATATGAAACTGGGGGAGAGATAGAGGGGGGACATATAATTTACGGGTGACTGTAGGAGGATTATACTGTGTGCGGGCACATGAAAAATTAACGAGTGGGCAGAGTCAACACAAAAGTGGGCGGGGCTAAATTTGCCGCGGCGCGCTACGCGCGCCACACATTTTGTCCCTCTTTCAGTTCTTCAAAAGTTGGGAGGTATGGGTGCGGCACTGGACGTGCATGAACACATGCATACATACACATGGATCACACGCATGCACACACATACGCGCACACACGCATACATATACACGGACCATAAAAATGTTGAAATGAAAAAAAAAAGTTGTTCACATCAATGTTATGACAAATTAGTAAAATGCCAAAATAATAAAAATTTAAAGAGGAAAAAAAGATTTACTGTAGCTCTGAAAATGTCAATTTCAGTGTGACACAGAAAATTTTACTTTAGCATAACCAACAATTTAACATGTTTTCCGAGTATTCTATTAGTAGTTAATAAGGAGGGATTATTATTATTAATAAAGCTGAGGAAATTATTATTTATAAGGGGGGGGGACTATTTGTAAGAAGTAACTATTACTTATAATGGCAAACTATTTCTGATAGAGGAGCAGGATACTATTTATAAGAACAAACTATTATTATTAATGTGGAGCTATTATTCATAAGCAGGGACTATTATTTATAAGGGGGGCTATAATAATTCATAAGGTGAATCAAAAGGTTGTGATTTCTATTGCATACGGGCAAAAAGGGAGTTGTTATTACAGGGGGCAGAAAAGAATATTATTAATTCAGTATTTGAAAAGGAATTTTCTAGCCACAGACTGATTTTTCATACTGATGACTTGTCCACACTATAGGATATCATTATGTGATCTGTTAGGGTCCAATTGTTCTAGCAGCCTCCATGTGCTGATAGCTTATATTGGACAGGATGCAGCTATTGTTCGAGTAATAGGACTGGCACAGCAGCGCCATCCTCTGTATAGTGGTGGTTCTGGGTAATTGCAGCGCTGCTCCTATTACTTGAATAGTAGTGGTGCGGCATCTTATCCACAAGCAACATCTGCTACTACAGCTGATCTGTGTGGGATTCTGGTGTTGAACCCTGGCAGATTATATACTTACATACCGATGAGCCGTCCTCTGGATAGGTTATCAGTATAAAAGAATCAATTTGGGGTCAGAAAACCCTTTAATTGATGTGATGTTTATTAGGTTAGGAGTCTGTGTAGTGCTCGGCTTTGGTCTTTGATTCATTAAGCAGTGTAATCACAGTGTGGAGGTCGTGTACTATCTGGGCCTTATATAGAGGCCTTGTATAGAGGTGTTGTTGCTCTATACATAATGTGTATTATCTGGTAATTGTCTGTATAGTGGTAATAATTCAGTATGCTGTGAGTCATACACATATAAGGGACAGTAACTGCCAATGTATGTAAAGCGCTGCAGAAAATATAGGAGAAATAAATAATAATTCTACCCAAATAAAAATCTTATACTTGAACAGTAAGACCAGTGGCAATACTAACACTAATAGTAGCTTATCTTGCCCAACTACTGATACCTCAGGGTACTGTATGTTATAGGGACAGAGCAGAAAAAGGATTTGGCAAATGCTCTTTCCCTTGCTATCATGTGGTCTTTATACATGTACTTACATGCGCAATATGCTTCCTATGGCGCCCCTATGAATGGCAATGGTGAACAATACTACAGCATATACATAGTATGGAAATAACACCACCAGTATGTGACCTTCATTGGATCCCATTTGCCACAACATATTGAGCTATGTCTGCCATGGTATTAAATAAACTTCTAAATGTCAAAAATGTTTTCAAAAGCTTTTGTGTTTGCTTTGAAGATGTTAATTTGTTCTTGGATGGAACATTATTAAATTATTATAGAACACTAAATCTTCCAAACAATGTTTTTGCCAGTTTTGAGAGAATGAAAGTGGAGAATTGTAAAGCTGGATAAATGTAATTATAAAATTGTTGGCCCTCAGTAAAATATTTCTAAATGCTGTATGACATCTGTAGAATATTCATGGATTTTAATCATGCTTTTTTTTCCTAGAGAGTTCTAATATGTTCAATATGATCCGTGATATTACCGAGAATTCAGTTCCACTGAATGCATATTCTAATGTGTTGGAGACCACCATTGACGAATATGAAAGGTGACCTTGGTAGACTTTCCATCTTTTGTTAGTTGACTTTCCTTCTATTTTCAGTCTTTAGAACTTAAAGGACAGTTTTTATATAGAGGATGTCCTTGATGAATTCTGTTTTGTTAAGTTCTTGTCAGTTTTTTGTCACTTAGTCTATTCAACTACATTATTTCTTTAATACCCCTTGCAACTTGAAAGCACAGCAAATATTACGCCACATATGGAAGGCTGTGAGTATTCATAGTAACAAGGTTTACCTCTTTGAAATGCATTGGCCCAGATTTACTAATACTGCCTAAAAGCTAGACGGTGGAAATTTTTCGTTTTTGACTTCCCGTCTTCCAAACCCCATAACTTTTTATTTTTCCGCTCGCAGAGCCATATGAGGGCTTAATGTTTGCAGGACACATTGTTCTTCATAATGGTACCATTTATTATTCAGTACAATGTACTGGGAAGCTGGAAAAAAAAAAATCGTAATAGGGTGAACTAGTAGAAAAAGTGCATTTGTGTGACTTTCTTACGGCCTTCATTTTTACAGCGTTCACTGTGCAGTACCTGTATTCTATGTTTAGGTACAATGCCGGGGATACCTAATTGATATAGTTTTATTTACATTTTAACCCCTTAACAAAAATCCAAATCTTTTTAAAAAATGTTTTTTCTTAAAGTCACCATATTCTGACACCTTTCACATTTTATGTATAGGGATGTATAGGGCGTCTTTTTTTTTGTGGGGCCATGTGTACTTTTTAGTTATAGCATTTTGGGGAATGTCTATTGTTTTGATCACTTTTTATATTGCAGGCTACCTAGCATAGCCTGCAATAGAAGAAATAGAATGACAGGCCCTAGCAACGTGACACCGGCCCCAGAGCTTACTCTGGGTGCTGGCAATCACAGGAAAAATGGCAGCGCCCATGCTCTGTCGGGAAAATGGTGCCTCAGTCAGCTTTGACCTAGACGCCAGAAGGGTTAATGCGTGCGATCGGTGCAGGCACTGATCGTACGCAGTAGTGCTGGGTGTCTACTGTATAGTTAAACACCCGGAATTCGCCATAATAGTAATTTGCTGTGTAAGGGGGCGTTCACACTACCGTCAGTGTCCGATAGGTAGTGTCCGCTCAAAATCTGGCACGGACATTAGGAGCGGACACTAGCTGTGTCCGTGACACCTGTCATTTATTTAAATGGGCATCGGGTGCGTTCTTTTGCACTCCGTGCCCATCCTTCCCTGTCCGCATGTAAAGATGTCCGACTTCTCAAGCGGACAGAAAAACCCGACATGTAGGGTTCTTCTGTCCGCTTGAGAAGTCGGACATCTTTACATGCGGACAGGGAAGGAAGGGCACGGAGTGCAAAAGAACGCACCCGATGCCCATTTAAATAAATGACAGGTGTCACGGACACATCTATTGTCCGCTCCTAATGTCTGTGCCAGATTTTGAGCGGACACTAGGAGCGGACACTACCTGTCGGCCCCCTAAGATGGTCATAGTAGTGCGGGGCCCTATAACAAGTTTTGCTGTTGGACCCTATGGTCACTGCTTACGCTGCTGACTGTACTGTACTGAAGCAGTGCTATTAATTCCATTCTCTATATCAGCGATAATAATTCATGATAATGTATAGCTTTCCATGCAAAAAAAAATAATCTGAGTCTGGAAAGGTTTCTTCAATCTGTACTAATATCACCTTCTAACCAATTCCTGGCCTTGTTAAAACCAGTTAATACGTGTATTTAGTATTTAATAGCAAACTTAGATGAACTCATCTTAATCTAGGGCAAACAGTAGCCCCACCTAGTCTATTACCTTACTATTTACTTACTACCACTTTAAGACCATGTTAAATATTTAACTATTTCAAAACATATCTAAGTGATAGCCTACCAAGAAATGTGAATGTTGGTTTTAGATAGTAAATGAAATTTTTACTTATTTCCTTGCACAATTACTTACTGTACTCATGCACTTCACCAAGCGATTTCTTTGTTAAAGAAGCCGTCCAAAACTTCATATTGTTAGGATAGGCTGTTAATCTTTTCGGGTGTGACACCTGGATGCTCCACTGATCAGGTAACGTCTGTACAATGTATGGAGCCGGAAACAGACAGGTACACTATATAGTGCCCTTGCTGTTATATTGATGACTAACAATAGGCCATCAATTGCCTCAGAATTTGCATTTCCTTGATCATGGTGTATAACCGCTGAGACCCCACCGATCCTGAGAATGGGGTTGTTTCCACTCTGTTGCGCATTCAGCCTGACGGCAGACAGAATGAATTCAGATGTGTTGCTTGATGGACGGACTAACCCATGCATCTTTCATTTCAGTGGGAGAACTGGAGGTCAAACATCCCATGTATATGGATAGCTACGGTATATACCTTCTGTGGATAGAAGATAGATATTTTTTGTGGCATAACCCTTTCAAACAGGTCATCAATAAGAGATGGGTCCAACGAATGGAACTCCTGCTGGTCAGCTATTTGAAGCCGCTGTGACCATTTTGTTAGTTACATTGCACATTGTCTCTTTCATAGCAATGTGATTACAGCCTTGTCCTATTCATTTCTATGGGATGAGATTGTAATTTTGGGAATTCTGAGGTTGTAATGCAAGGGAATTCTGCGGTCCCTTGCATTATCTTCTGGCCTGTGGCTTATGTCACACAACCCTGGGGTCATTGCTGAAATTTGTGATTGGTCTCCAGGATGCATGACATCAGCCGTAGACCTGAAGAGGAAGCCAGAGACAGCTAAATGACACAAGGATGCCTGGGAGAGGTAAGGCAAGGTGAGTATAATTGTTTATTTTACCTCACTTCCACTGGGCCTCTACTTAGTAATCTCTGAAGAGACGCCAGAGTACAATAATAACATTGAAAGGAGGGCTGAACCTCATAAATATTCATTGAAACGAATTTCAAGTGGTTCTTCTGAAACAGCTTGAGGCTCGTGAGAGCATATCTGTATGGGGCCATTGTGAAGCATAATACTTGGGGTGCACTGTGGGTAACCTGTTATACTATGTGAGGCCACTGTGGAGCATTATACTGAGGAGGCCTTTGAGGGTATATTATAATGTGTGGGGCCACTGTGGAGCATTATACTGGGGGGGGGGGCAGTGTAGGGAGTCTATTATACTGTGTGGGGCTGCTGGGCAGAATATTATGCTGTGTGGTGGTCTGTACAAGCAGGACTGTTCTTTCCGCTGATTTCAAACAGGAAACTGGAGGACCCCTTTATAGTCTTTTTGAGCAATAGGGTTTCTGTTTTTCGGATCCCCAAGTGGACCCAAAGAATGGAAACCCAAACACTAGCATCAGTCTGTCTGAAGGTTAGACTGCTTTAACATGCAAAACTGTTGCAGTTTTGGAAATCACACCGTGCCAATTATACCTATGGAAATGCTGCTGGTTTCCCTATAGGTACAATGGAAGAAGAAAGTCTTGAGAGGTTTTTCCTGCAGCTTTTTTTTTTTTTTTTGCTATGACCATTCTCTGCTTTTTATCCACTGAAAAGAGCTACTAAACTGTGAGGAACAGAAACAGCATTGAAATACTGTATACATTTCCATTCTTCAAACAACATTTGTCATTCAATATTTGTCTGAAAAACCTTCTAGATATAGTAAACGTATATAATTACATGTTTAGTATAAGGAGCATCATCAGACTAATCTGCATTGATCTTTACTCATCAAATCACTTTTACTTATGAAAGCTACTTTTTATTAATCATGTTTCTATACTCTTTTAATGCATAGTATGATCTTTCTTGTAGCCTTTGTAGCAACTTTCTGACACTGACCTTTACAGTTTAAGCTTTTTTTGCACCAATGTCTCTTTTCCAGGTCAAGTTCAGAGCCAGAAGACATGGCAATAAACTATTCTGTTAGGATGAAATACATGACGATGTCCCCTTTATCTCTAACAACAAAGTAAAAATATAATCTAATTACATAAATAAAGATTAGTAAAGTATCTAGTTTCTGTCATTTGCCTAGGATGAAGAACTAGCCCGTCAGCTAGTGGAGCTGGGCTATAGAGGAAGTGGAGAGCTACTAAAAAGAGAAGAGTTTGAGGCAAGAAAGGCTGCGGCAGAGGCTTCCAGACTCTCCCAAAGAACTCAACAAAAGTAAGTCCCAGCTGTGTCTGGTAACAAGTGGACCACATTCTTTGCATCTCCTCTGTATGATTAGAAACAGTTTTATTGGCATGTGCTTCCCCTCAGCATCAAATAAGGACACTAGTTACAGGTCTGATATTGTACCAAGGCACATGTGCTACGCAGATCAGTTAGGGTGAGCGAGCTGGAAGATATCTGCTGTGCGACCACATATGACTGTAAGCTACTAATTTATGAAAAGAGGATAAACATAAAAATATGTGCGCACAACCAGCAGACCATGATGAAAGCACAGGGACAGTACATATTTCTAAAAATGTATGCAGAAAGAAGGGAAGTACTGGAACGGATCAAGAATAATCACTGCCCAGAATGTCCCAAGTGTTCTGTTAGTGACAGTAAAATCAAGATTTCTCCAGTAGTTTCCTCCCTTCTGTTTGATCATTGAAACAAGAGTACCAATCTTGACAGTAACAACGTAGTTATTATTTAGTCTTTTGTGGCAGCATGTTCCTTTCCTTTCCACGAGGCTCATTTGTTCTTTGTCAGATCCGTTTTACTGTGTCTTTAGGCTTCAGGAAACCAAGTAAGAGACTGGAATAGATAAACCACGAATGCCAAGAAGCATTGCTTACAATATGCATTACTAAAAAGGATATTGTTCTTGACCAAATGCATGTGTCTGTTCCTTTCATCTTTATTACTTTAGACTCTTGCTACAGTGATGAATGTGAGATGAATTTATATGTGCACTTAGCACACAAACACTTAGAAACATGTAATAACAAAAATGTGACGGCAAAAATATATATTTTTTAATTAGCTGAATTATTCATAAACGTTTGACATATACTTCTGTTCTGATTCATGAAGGCATCATGATTTAGTTTGACAATATGAGCAGAAGGAGCAGCATCCTGTTAAGCGTTCAATAGACCCCCCCATCTTCAAAATTTCTGATATGTATTTGGAAAATGTTCATTCTTGTACCGTGTTAGCCAGTGGGTTGGAAATATAAAAAAACAAAAAAACTTGATAGTCTTCAGTAGTTGATACCTTTTTAATGGCTAACTCATAATGATGACAAATTACTGACGTTTCGGACCTCTAGGGTCCTTTATCAAAGTTAATTTAAAACATTTCTGAAGGATGCATATTTATATACAGAGCAGGCACAAAGGGTGTTAGAATTCCAGGAGGAAGGGGGGAGGGGGGTTGTTAGTAATTGGTAGAGACAATGTAAACACTTACAGGTCCTTATCAGTTCACACGTTCCTGTAAAGAGACATGAAACTCTGTGACACATTCAATCCACACTCCAGTGTCTGAAGCAGGGTCATGATTTTGATATGTATTATATGTATGATATGTGTTTGTGAGATGTCACAAGTTTACCTTAACTGGGGCATTTCATTCACAGCATGCATATAGATGGTAACTTGCTGATCATTAGACTAACCCCTCGTTCACATCTGCGTTGGTATTCCCTTCGGGGGGAGTCCGCATGGGAACCCCCCCCCCCCCCCCCAAATGTAATACCAAATGCAATTGCAAGTGGTGTGCTGTGAAAGCACACGGATCCCCATAGACTATAATGGGGTCCGTGTGCTTTCTGCAATATCTCAGCAGGGGACATACGGACAGGAAAGCACTTCTCAATCTACTTTTCTGTCCACATGATTCGTGCTGAGTGCAAGCACACGGATCCCATTATAGTCTATGGGACCCCATTATAGTCTATGCAAATGCATTTGATAGTCTGCTCGGGGGGTCCCCATGCGGACTTCCCAAACGGATTACCAAACGGAGATGTGAACAAGGTGTAAGGCTAGGTTCACACCTGTGCCCTGTCTGCATTCGGGGATTCTGTTCCCCATTTCACTTTAAAGATGCAGAGAGGAAAGTCCTGCAATTAGTCACTTTCAAGCAAAACCCGGCGGACCCCATGATAGTTTATAGGGTCCACGAGTTTCCAAGGGTAACTGCCTTTTAAGCAAATTAGGTTCACGAATGCAGGTGTGCATAGTTTTGTTGAAATAATAGTGACCATTTAAGGTATTCAAGTAGTTTATTGTAACTGGGTTGTGTGCAGATTGTCCTTACACATGACGTGGGTTCGGCTATTGTGGGTAAATTCACTCCACTCACTCAACCTTGCACTGACCCTTCACTCAAGCTGCATGTTCAATGTACCGTAAATCAAACCCTAACACAGTCCATGCACCCAAGATACACGCTGCCACCTAATGATTTTGCGGGATAGTAGGAACCCCACTCATGTAGTCACCCTTCTTTGTAAGACTAAGTCCCCACATAGCGAGCCGTAGCAAAAAAACACTGCGGAAAATACCACAGCAGAAGCACTTTGTGTTTTGTTCCGAAGCATTTTTCACTGAAAGCTCGCAGAGTTTCCACCTGCCGACTTTCTGCCTCAATTATACCTAAAAACGCAGACATTTTTGAAAATGCAGGTTTTCCGCTGCAGATTATTTTCTGTAATCTGTGGATGGAATTATCGTATTTTTCGGACTATAAAATGCACTGGACTATAAGACGCACCTAGGTTTTAGAGGGGAAAAATAGGGGAAAAAAATTTTCAAGCAAAAAATGGTAAAATATTTAATGTATGGGAGTTGTAGTTTTGCAACAGCTGCAAGGCCACATTGACAGGTCACCCTGCAGCTGTACGGGGATGTATAGGGCGTTTTTTTGTAGGGCCAAATGTACTTTTTAGTTATACCATTTTGGGGAATGTCTATTGCTTAGATCACCTTTTATTTAAAGGGGCTCTATCAGCAAAATCATGCTGCTAGAGCCCCACATATGCGTGCATAGCCTTTAAAAAGGCTATTCAGGCACCGGTAAAGTTATATTAAATTACCCCCCATTTTAAAATAATAACCTAAAAAAGAATGTTCTCTACTTACGGAACGTGCACGCTGGGCGGGCATTCAGGGTGTGTCTTCATCTTCTTCCCCGCCTCTTCTTCCTTCGATGTCCTCCGGTCCCGTCTTCCTCCGGCGCTTGCTCGCGGACACTGATAAAAAAAAAATAGCCTGGGCGCATGCGCAGTAGCCGTAGTAGAAGCCGCGTGCTACTGCGCATGTGCCCAAGCTAATTTTTTTTATCAGTGTCCGCGAGAAAGCGCCGGAGGAGTACGGGACCCGAAGACATCGGAGGAAGAAGAGGCGTGGCATTTTCGGACACAGGGATGTCTAACTAATGTATATATGTTTCACAGTAATGTTATACTTTTATATGCATTCTTGGGAAAGGAGGTGAACTTTTATTTATTTTATTTTTTATTATTACCGTATATACTCGAGTATAACCCGACCCAAATATAAGCCGAGGCCCCTAATTTTACCACAAAAAACTGGGAAAACTTATTGACTCTATTATAAGCCTAGGGGGGAAATGCAGCAGCTGCTGGAAAATTTCAAAAATTAAAATGGTCGGAGTTTTTGGGTGCAGTAGATTCTGGGTGCTGGGAAAGGGGAGGGGGTGTTTTGGTTGTCTGTCTGCCCCTTTGCTGAGCTTCAGGACTGGGTTTTTTTCCCCCACTTGTAATTCAGCCTGGCTGAATATAGGGGATCTGCAGTGCTCCTATTAACCCCTTCCCAATGGAACAGGAGGGCATCTCCGCTATTAACTCTTACAGCGGAGATGCCGAAGCTCGTGCCTGCAATCTCTGATCTCTTGCAGGCATAAGCTTCAATATGATCGCTGTAAGCGTTACAACGGAGGTGACGGTTGCTATGGCGACTGCTCTGCAGAGTGGCGCCATTACACTTACAGACCCAGCATCCGGACCCGGCATCCAGACAACGGGGCGGGTGCCGGGGCCCGCAGCATCGCCACCGGCCCCAAGGCTAACTTTAAACTTTGGTTTTTTGTTGTTTTTTTTTTTTTGGGGGGGGGGGGGTAGGACATCTCCGGTGGGCATCTCCGCTGTAATTTTTACAGCGGAGTTGTCGGAGCTCGTGCCTGCGATCTCTGATTGCAGGCATAAGCTTCAGTATTTGATGGGGGGGGGAATCTGATGCCTGCGATCAGAGATCGCAGGCATTTGCTCCGGACCCAGCATCCACTATAATACAAAGGCGGTTGCCGGGGAGTGTGTTAGCCGCTGGTACAGGGCCTGCAGTATTGCCACGCTCCTGCCGCTGCAGAAAACCAGCAGTGGCAGGAGCGCGGCTCCCCACATTCAGACTATAAGACGCACCCTCATTTTCCTCCGAAATTTTTTGGGAAAAAAATGCGTCTTATAGTCCGAAAAATAGAATCCCATCCACTTTGCAGATACTGTAAAACACAGCTGTGTTTTTGGAACGTGGGGCCCTCGCCTGACAGTCAGATGCAAACACACTTTAAATGGCAATGGATTCGTAGAACACACCGAAAGGTTTAGTGTTTAAATAAAAGAGACAAAGACTTAGAAACTCAAACAGTTGTAAAACAGAAAAACCTCAAAAGCTACAGTCTTTTTGATTGCATGGATCATGGAAGGATAATAATAATAATATAATATAGCGCCATCTCATTCCCCAGCACTATAGAGGGTACATGAACAGACAGTGTTTGACATTACAATGTGACAAAGAATTAATATATCAATCATTAGGAATAAGGGTCCTGCTTGTGTAAGCCGGTGGCTGGTCAGGTAATGGAGGGGGTGTACATCTCACCCAGACTACTCAGGTGGGTGAGATGAGAAAACTCCAGAAGGAATGTTTGTTCTCAGCAGACAACTTATGTTTGCTGAGCATTTTGCTAAATGCTCAGTATTGGGCTGGATTTTTAGGAATGGCAGGTAGGTTGGTAGTGGGACCTGTCATTCCACCCCCCTCCAGTCCACACTTTGGGGATGTTCCAGCAGCGACTCAGCTGCAGAGAGTCTCCTCGTCAAGGAGGCTTCAGAAGCCAGCTCCAGCAGCAACACTTTGGCAGAGCTTGGCTGGAGATCCAATAGAGAGGTCATATTTTTGGAGCTGTGTCCTGAATGATTCTACTGGCTTTTGGATTTCTGTTATTCTAGGTGAGGTAACTTATTCTATGTTTTGTTAGAGTTTAGCCGGGCAGGTATTTATTTTTGTATTGTTTCCTTTTGTTTCTGCTGCACTATATTTTTGAGTGAAAATAAACTCAACCGTTGTTTTGGACTAAAGAAACTGGACTTGTGTGTCCATGCCACTCCACCAACCAGACCCTGACACTTGCCAGAGTTTGCAATCTATGAGGAAATTGGGGGACACAAGAGGTAAGAGGTCTTGTTTGGTACAATGGTTCAACCATCTTTTAATAAATAAGGCCATATAAGTGAAGCTGTATAAGCCCATCACCAGCTGGTATCTGTAACTTCTAGATGGATGGGTTAGGTTCTGAAGAATAGAGTAGAAAGGATAGCTTAGAATAAGACATCTCAGATAAGACGACACCCAGTGCAGCTGGCCACAGAGGTGTGACAAAGTTTTCTTGTTATCAAGGGTTTTTATAATGATAAGGCTCTGGCTCATGTTCAGAGACATCCTCTCTATTCATGAGTCCCATCTAGTTCTAGTTTTTCCTGCTAAGGAAAGCTAGGTCGCCTAGACCTCTCCTCCCCATCCCCCACCTTCTCTGACATCAGAGAGAAGTTCCTTGTCTGGCAGTTTTATAACCCACTCACCTGTCTTGTGTGACTTCAAAAGGGAGCACCAGTTGCAGACTTAATAAGGTCAGAGGTGACAAATTCAGATAACAATGTCATATTCCTGAGCATATCATCACATATGTACAAACAAACAGTATAATGCACTGATAGTATATACAAATAAGGATTTCCATCATGAACTGAATCATCAAACACTTATAACTGTAGCTTCTGGAAAGAAAATCGAGTTTGCAGGTATTATCCATGAAACATTTGAGAAGCACTTCAGCAGAAACACAGTTCTCCATTGCTGTACCTCATCTGTTTGTCTATCTTATTCTGCACTTCTTTTATGTACTCTCATCAAACACTAAGTTGATTTTTAGATATCCCCTGCTTTTTCTTTCCGTATACTGTTCTGCTCATCCCATGATGCCTCAAACAGCATCTCATGGTCATCTAGAGCCAGTACCATTTCTGGTCTAATCCTCATTAGTATTTGTGATAGGAGTTTCTATCCCACCCTGCCATGTGGTAAACTTGTCTATGCAGTGTCATCATTCTAAAACTTCTGGTGAATGAGGTAGTGACCCTTAGAGGGACGCCAAGTAATGCACAGGAGGTCACTATGAGATCACATGACCCAATGATAGAGAATGGTTCTATGACAAATAGAAAAGAATCCTAGCTGAATGATGTATGCTGGATTAATCCTACTAATATTATAAATGTAAAAATTTGTGGGTTTGTGTGTTTGGATGTTTGTTACTCAATCACACAGATTTGGATGAAATTTGGCACACAGATAGTTTGCAACATTGATTAACACATAGGCTACTTTTTATCCCGGTAAATGACATGGCTTCACGACTGTTATGAATTTATGTTCATATACTATATTACACGGCTCTTGCTGCCAGGACTATCAGTCGATTGCACTTTGCTGATAAAGTCTGATCTGGTCTGTTATCTCTCTATGTAAACACACAGATAACACTGAGTCCACTGTGTTCAAAGATCTGCATATTATCTGATCTGGTCCAGTGCTGAGACACTGACATAGGAAAACCTATTTAATCTAAATTGGCAGTTTGCCAATTTTAAACATGCTGGGAAAAAGAAAATCTAATTTGTGGCAAAATTCTAAAATTACGACAGCTATGAAGGTAGCCTGACATCAACAGACTTCTCCTCAAGTTGAGCTCAGGGGGATTGAGCAAGCTAGGGGTCAAGCGGCTCTTAGAGCAGCCGAAACGCTGGAGCAGGCGGATCATTGATGCCAACAACACACTCATTATATGGCGTCCCAGCGAGCTGCTGAGATGCCGGAACAATCACAGGCACAGTGCAAAGAACAACTTCAGTGGTATGCCAGCTTGAGAGCTGCTGAAATGCCAGAGCAAGTGGATCATCAACACCAACAACATGCTCATTATATGGCGACCCAGCCAGCTCCTGAGATGCCAAAACAATCACAGGCACGGTGCAAGGAACAAGTTCAACAGCAGGACAGATTGAGAACTGCTGAAACGCCGGAGCAGGCAAACCATCGACAGCAGCAAGTTCCTGAATATAGGCAGATCATCGACGCCAGCAACACGCAGACAAAGTCGCGGGCAGAGGCTAGAAGCTACGTAATAAAAGAACATACATTGTACTGGAGTGTTTTTTAAGCCCAGAAGCTCACAGCTACCAGGCAACAATGCTATATTGTTTGTCTCCATTGCACCTCTGACTTAAAGGGGTATTCCCATCTACATAATTCTTTTTAAATTTGTAGATAATTAAAAGTTAAACATTTTTGCAAATATAAGTAATTAAAAATTCTGCAAAGTTTTAAAGATTTTCTCTAAATATCTTGTGGTGACAGTCTGTTATCTTGATCGGTTGCCATGGATACGACCACTAATGCAGAAACTTTCTAAGGTCAGAAAATCCGCCATGATTTCCTTATTGTGGCCGAGATATCTTCTGATACATGTAGTGTCCCTGGCTGATAACCCAGCTACAATAAGAAAATCATAGCTGGGTTCCTGACAAGTCCCAGACCATAGAAAGTTTCTGCATTAGTGGTCGGAACCATTGGCAACCGATCAAGACAACAGACTGTCACCACTAAGATGGTTAGAGAAAATCTTTAAAACTTTGCAGAATTTTACTTATATAGAATTACTTATATTTATGTTAAACTTTTAATTATCTACAAATATAAATATGATTATGTACATTGGCATTTATAAGATGAATCTCTACAGGGAAAAAGGTATTGACCCTGTACCCCTTATACGGGTCAGTTTTTAATACAATAAGTATACTGGATATACTGTATGCTCATGTAATACTGTCAATTAATATATCTGCAGCTTAGAAGTCTCTGAGCAATCTCTGCTGCAAAATATACAATTTTCTATCCCTCAATAGTTCATACTTGCAGTGGATTGGGTATCATACACTTCTTTGTATGTACTATTCTTCATCAATGTTCTTTTACTTTTGTATGTGTCTCAATAAAGGTTACGTTATTATTATTAATTATTATTATTATTATTATTATTATTATTATTATTATTATTATTATTATTATTTTTAGTAGTAGTATTATATTAACTCCTTATTGCCTGCTTTTTCTCTTCCTATTCTCTTTTCTTTTTCCCTGTCCTAATAAAGATGCATGTTTTATCAGATGATGCAAACCAGGGCAGTTTACATTGAAGAGGCAAAATTGTTTCCTTAGAATATTTCTATCATGTTTATAAGATGAGAAAAGTTTAACATTAAGGTGTTTAAATAAGGCATTTTATGGAAGATTTGTGCATGTGTTGGTGCTTTTCACATTTCCGTTTTCTAGGCCTGACACTGGTTTTTTTATATTGATTACCTATTTTCTGATAGGTCATCAGTATCAGATTGGTGGACTCTACCCCAATCTGTTGTTCCAGGCAGCCTCTGACACTGAAAGCCATACAGAGGAAGGAAACCTAAGCAGAAGTATTGCCGGAGTACTGCACCTCTGCTGCTATTGAAAGAGTGCATAGCTGCTTTACAGGGCACTGAACTTTCTGCTTCTGTCCCTTGTGTAGGTTACGGCATCAGAAGCTACCTAGAATAGCTGACTGGAGCAGGTTCTTGGTGTCGGACCCCCAGCAATTGATATTGATGACCTGTCATGAGAGAACAGGGGCCCTATGCACCCTGTACGAATGAAACAGCTGATATCAGCAAAATGTCTTGTGATGACTGGAAAGCATTACATCACTAGTAATAGTACTGCCATTCTGCGGTGAACATGCAAAAGATGCATTTACATCAGGAAAAATGTTATTACTTTGGTTCACCCCCTATAGATGTGTTTACAATGGCTCACAACAGATTTCTTTGAAGAAAGAAGTTAACCACAGTTTACATTGCATCTTTTGTAATAATAATTTGCTATACAAATAATCTTTCTTATATGCAATGTAGATATTTGTATTGTAAGCAGTTGCACATGTTCCATATGTATTTTTATCTTTAGGTTGCTAATACTATTAAACAGAACAGGACAATAATAAAAGAAATAATAGTATAGAAATGTTTAGCAATTCTGTGCTTTTTGCTCTTGTAGTCCAGATCTTTAGTGTCAAACACCTGCAATAGGGTTCTTATAAAACATATTCCATTATCATTGAGTTTTTGACAACTTCAGGTGTTCTTATCCATGAAGTGAAATATGACCTCAGGTTTGACCTGATGCAGGTGTGTTTGGGTAGCCTTATTCCAGCAGATATCAATTTCTTTGTATTTTAAGCAATGTTTTTGCACCTGGATCATTTTTCGATAAATCCAGCTTTACAAAGCGTATATAAAATGGAATTTTTGTATTTGTATGTAAACCTGTAAACAGTAAAATACATGTTATTTTATGTTACTGGAAGTGACTCAAGCTATCATTTTCCACCATAAAGCTTATAAAGCATCATTTGAAGACCTTTTTAGATAACAAAGTGCACCCCCTTAACTGAATCTAATGTTCCATCTAAGTCTTGGCAGCCAGTAAGTGGAACAGATAGGAAACTAAACCAGCAGCAAAGGCCATCCAGTTGGTCCAGTCTCACAGAACAGCTACTTTAGAACAAATAACTGAAGTTAATACTGACTTGGAAGATATCAGAATACACAATACATGAAAACAACAAATATTTGTAATGCACTTTCCTCACAATAGACTAAAAGTGCAGCCTAACTGAACCCATTGCTTACCCATGAATAGAGTTATGAATACAGGTTCTATCCAGAGGCATTCCCTATTAAAAAGCATTTCTTGTTACCGTATATACTCGAGTATAAGCCGAATTTTTGAGCCCAGTTTTTGTGCTGAAAAAGCCCCCCTCGGCTTATACTGGAGTCAGCAAAAAAAAAAAACTTTTTTTTTTTTTAAGGAGGGGGGGGGGGGGTCTAGCCACAATATCAATGTATAGAATCTCCCATAAAATAGTGCAAAAAAAAAGAAAGAAGAAGATTAAAAAAAAAAATTAAAGTTCTAAGTCCCTCCTTTCCTAGAATACGTATAAAAGTAGAAAATTACTGTGAAACACATACACATTAGGTATCCATGTGTCTGAAAGTGCTCGGTCTACTGAATTTAGGGTATCTGCAGTGCTCCTGTTCCATTGGGAAGGGGTTAATAGGAGCACTGCAGATACCCTATAGTCAGCCAGGCTGAATTCCAAGTGGAGGAAGAAAAAACAGTCCTCAAGCTCAGGGAAGGGGTAGACAGACAACCAAAACACCCCTTCCCCTTTCCCAGCACCCAGCATCTACTGCACCCAAAAACTCTGACCATTTTAATTTTTAAAATTTTCCAGTAGCTGCTGCATTTCCCCCCTAGGCTTATACTCGAGTCAATAAGTTTTCCCAGTTTTTTTGTGGTAAAATTAGGGGCCTCGGCTTATATTTGGGTTGGCTTATACTCAAGTTTATATGGTAATTCAAAATTAAAGTATGAAGACAGGATGGTCATATATATGATATATGTCAGGAAAGTTGTAGTATAGTGTATCCCTAGGGAGGGATAGATGTCGTACTGTAGTATCATGTAGTAAATATGATAGATTGCGTTTTCCTGATTGTTTACCGCAGCTATTAAGTCTTTTAATTCAATGCTATAAAATAATGGGACAATAGAAAAGACATTTTTTTTTCCTTTTAGAGATGAGCTATTTTGCATTTCCCTAAAACTTCCCTGTCAGCTGTATTGCCACAAAGAGAATTAAAGGCAACCTGTCATGTGGATTCCGACCCCTAAAACCACCACCGGCCTTTTAGACAGGGTAGTAAGAGGTTGACAGTGATGTCATTTTGACTGCTTTGATATCGATGCAAGGTATATTCCAGTGATCTGTAATGAGTCATGAAGTAGATCCCCTCCTGCCTTCATTGACGTCCAGAAGGTCTGGTATGTCATCACATGCAACCTTCAACTGCATCTGGAATATGCAAAAAGACCTACAATAAAATCTTATGCTGACAAGTGGAGCTGCAACCCTTCTCCTGAAGTCAGACACTTGACACAGGCGGTGCGATGCGGTGACGTCATCAAGTGGCCTGCGCCTGGACAGTACATGTAATATGGCAGGGAATGGAGCCTATACCTCCCTTCTCTGCCATAGAGGTTTCAACTGTATCGGAGTCCTGAGGACTCTGATTCACTTGAAAGAAGTGTTGCCCTGATCAGAGGCACCGGGTAAAAAGTGTGGTGCCCCAGATCCTTTGGAGGCTCATTTGGGGATGGGACCCGGGGCAATTGCCCTGTTTGCACATCTGCCCATACAAATGCCAGCCCTGGCTATGATAGGATTTCATAAAAAAGGATTTAAGTCTCTAGCTGTGTTTACTGGAATGTGATTATGTAAATGTGAACAAGACATGATGTCACAATTAGCATAAATAAAGCCTACAATCTATATTAGTCACATATAGTATTCGTGTCAGAGATCATCATAACACGTTGACAAAGGCCACCAAATATGGATCTAATATTCTGGCAATAAAAGTCATGCTAGCATTGCTCATTGCTAAATTATCACCAGATGTAAGTGGCGGGTTCATATTTTCACAATCCACCCAATTGCAAATGTGTTCCATGATGGAGTGTACATGAATTGGTGAAAGCAAGAGTTGTAAATAGAAATAGCATTATGCCTGGACCGAACTATCACCCCGGGGTCATACAGGATGAATCATTGTAAGGAAAATGTCATTCTGTTCCTAGAAAGCAGTTAAAGGCCTTTTTAACACAGGCATACAAAATACAGAACCAATTGTACACTTATTATGGTTAAGTAAACCTAAAGCAGGTCTTATACACATCAACAGTAGAAAAATAAAAGGATAATATATTGCACTGCAGTGTTAAATAAAGTCCATGTCACAAATCATCCTGAATTTTCAATTGCTCTGAGAGATCAGTGAGGCCAGCAAGTGTATAAGACACCTGCTATTTGTCTGCAATCCTCAAGTTGGGAGTTGACATGATATAGTCTGTTCCACAGACAAGCTGTTGCTTCTGCTTCAGGTCATAGACCCTAAATTCCTCTTAATCCCTAGTCAACAACCCAAGGCACTTAAGAGGAATTTACAACCAACATGGAAACACATTCCAGGCCAAATCCTGCCAAAAAAATAAATCATTTTTAGGTGTCCACTCCTAGATTACTGCTTACAAATTGGCAAACTCTTCATGACTTGACTTTGTCTGTTTTCTGCATCAAGTATTCCGTGTATTCTTGTAGTCAAAAACATAAAACAATAACAAAGTTAAGCTTTGTAATATAAAAGTCAGTCGGAAAATGTATATTTGGCAGAGAGTTGCAAGCACGTTGCATTTATTGCAAAACTATTTCTCACACTTTAGATTCCCCTCCTATGAAATGGCCTCCTGTAGATTGGTAACCCAATGCTAACCCAGTTACTGAGTGATGCTTACCACGTACACAGCTACAAAATATTTCTGCACTGTATGAATGGGTACATTGCTGATGCTTTTTTCTCCCCTGCTCATCCTCACTTAATTTTTCCTCAGACAGAAGTTAGGGGTTTGTATACCTAAAATATGTGTTGCAATCCCCATGTAAACTCTACGAGAACCATTGCCTCAAACCGCTCTTCTGCAAGGGCCCAAACCTATTAGGCATCGCCAAAGTGGTCACACCAATTTAAGGAGACATAATAAAAAGGTAGGAAAAAGTGCTCCCCGGGGAAAAAAATATAAAAACTGAATTGCTCCATTTAAAAGAATGTTCTCTCTTAAATGTCACCTACAGATACAAATTAAGTCTGGGACCTAATTCATTGTAAGGTAAGCTGACTCTGGGTCACATGATCAACCCCGCTCATGAAGACATACACATTCCAAACAGACTGTGTATGGTCCAGACAGGCTGCCTGTAGAGGGGATTGTTTGATCTGCCGACAAGCAGTAGCAACTCCCACAGTTTCCTTGACCACCATCCAGACACCATCCTTCATTACTTGCCCTTTCTCTGTTCTAGCCATTTCCAGGTGCTTAACAGAAGGATATTTAGCGTCACAATGCCCAATTTATATCATGTTATTGACAGTCTTTGTTGTTTTTGGCAAATAATCATGTTCTGTCTGGGATCTGATAATGTTTGGCTTTCATGCTGCATGCTGAGCAAATGCTGGTGTGACAATTTGGGAAACTGTGGCATATCTCATATGCCACGTTGCAGCACTTCATTGGCTTGCCTTATCACCATACAAAACCTGTATGCTACATTCACACATACACTGATGAACAAAAGGGTAACAATGTTTTGAACTTTTGACTTTCAGCCTCCATATCTCACCATCCACTATAGCTTGGAATGTGAGATCAGTATCATTTTATAGACATTCATCTTGGCTATCTCATATACAAATTTGACTTGCAATTATTTAGCGTATGATTAGTTATGCAGATTTTTGTTATGTAACTGGATTGTTACTATTTTGCTCCTGGTGGTGGAAAAATCTTTTGCTTCTTGTTCCCACATTACCTAATAGCGTTATTAGGTGTATTCCCAAGCAAAGGGTCACTGGTTGAAATCGAGGATCAGCCATGAAGAAGAATTCCCATGGAACGAGAAACAGCATCATCAAGCTCATCGATAGTGGTCTCTCGACCAAAAAAATTGCCAAGCAAGTGCCATGACAGTTGGAAGAATACAAAATGAAATCCATCCATTCATTCTAAAGCCAAGAGGTGAACATCCAGGCAAAATATTGGAGTCAATAAGTCAACTCATCTCTGGGTCTATCAGTACTGGCACTATAAACGCGGCAGTGGAGGTAGCTCATATGCTTTGTAATAGTGAGATCATAGACCTCCATGCAAGCACCATATGACACATATTACACAAGTCTGGAATGATAGCCTGAAAAAATATGAAGAAGCTTCAACTTCAGTATCGTCATAAGAAGTGTCAGCTGGGGTTTGCAAAAAAGTACGAAAAATGGGCATTAGAGGTTTGGAGACAGGTTATTTTGAGTGTTGAGACAAAAGTCAATAGGGTGGGCTCCGATGGGTGCAACTGGGTCTGAAAGAAGCAAGGGAAACGGATGCTAATGGATTGAAGGAATTGTCAAATTTAGTGGAGGAAGCATGATGATGTGGGGTTGTTTCACAGCCAAAGGCATTGGATACTTGTCCATGATCGATGGTTGTCTCAGTGCTGAGCTATATGTGAGTATGTGCACATATGTGAGTATACTGCAAGATGAGTTACTTTGTACACTCAAGTACTACGGGCATATAAAGGATAACATAGTGTTCCAGCAGGGCAATAAATAGAAGCATACGTTGAAATTAGCAAAGAAATGGTTTAATGTCAATGAAGATTCGGTACTGGATTGGCCTTCACAGTCCCCAGACCTCCACCCAATCGAACACTTATGGGTAGATTTCAAGAAAAAGCTGTATTCGTACACGTCAGTCGACCAGTATGCTCCAACATTGGGATGGGACCTGGGATCAGACTTTGGTGAAGACATGCTGGATTTGATCGAGAGCATGCCCAGAAGGATTTAGGCAATGTTAAAAGCCAAAGATGGATTTACAAAATAATAAAATTCTCATTTAAATTTTTAGGAGCAACAATTAATAATATGCTCAATACCTGCAATTCAAATTTACGTATGAGATAGCCAAGATCACTGTCTATAAAGTGATGGTAGTCTCACGTCCCAAGCTGTAGTGGATGGTGAGATATGGGGCCTGAAAGTCAAAAGTTCAAAACATTGTTACCCTGTAGCTCGTCGGTGTATAAAGTTTCATTAGTTTCCAACAACTCCCTCTGACTTCATAATTTGTAGCCATATGGTAAAGCTCGTACCTGCCCAAACTCCAATATTATAATAATATTATAACCCTTTTGATAGATACCTATGAAGTACACTGCAAATGCAGTGTAAATACAGTACACTCCTATATCAATCATGTACTGTTTTCTGTCTCTAGATCTAGTGGGCTGTAGAGTTGGTAGGAAAAAGTCTGATTCCATCTTCTGCTCCCAACACTTTATATAAATGACTGACAGCCATCCATGGTCAGACAGAATCAGCTCCTCTAATTCATGAAAAAAGCTAGGGTTGAGGGGATATCGTCACTCCATAGTAATTACATCATGGAAGTCAGATTTGCATATTCTTCCCATGTTCCTTTGCAGTGGAGCACTCATGGCTTAATAAGACTCCACACACCTATATGGTGGTCTCTCCCTATGGAGTGACGATATCCCCTCAACCCTGTCTAAGCCTCTCACCTTTGCCAGATCAGTCCTCTCTGCGCCAAGCTGACGAGATGCAAATACATTGAAACAGCTGTCCTTGGCTGAGAAGACTGTATCTGGTTAAATCCCAACATCATTGCAAACAAAGGCCTCTGAGAAGGTTGGCATGATGTTAAAGGGAGCGCCCTCTATAGGTTTTGCTTGACTGAGACTCTGTCTTCCTAATTACATCATGGAAGATAAACTTGCACATCCTCAGGGAGCGCCCTCTATTGGTGGGCATACTTGAGGCACTGGCATCCTAATTACATCATGGAAGTCAGATTTGCATATTCTTCCCATGAAAAAAGCTAGTAATAGAACGCCTATGAAAGTAAATATATAACAAGCTATGCATCCAATTAATTACACAATATAGATCATTTAAAATATTTCATCATTTTATTTTTAACTCTGAGTCCGTAACTTTTTCCGGCTCCACCCAACGATGACCTTGACTTTACTTCCGACTCCACAGTCTGGTCTAACTGTACAATGTAACTGCAGGTTTTACAGGGCTGTTATGCTTAATGTTATTGAATTGATTTAGAATATATAGATTTTATTAGATTAGTTCTCCATAATGCAGAATCTGAAGTTTCAGTTCTAATTCTGACTAGGCCATGTGTGCCAACCTGCCTAGTAGAATTGAAATGTTACCACAAGCGAAACCCTCGGAGCTCCCTGTACATTTATTCAGCTGATATAAATTAGCGCTCTGTTCTATAACAAGTCCGTGTGGGTGAATTAATGACTTGACAGTTGTGTGATGCCCAGGTTTGCGGTTCAGACCTTTGGTATTCTTTCTCTAAAATATAACATGAGACCCAAACCACATAATTTTCTCCAATATTGCAAATGTTTTTTCAGTATTGGCTATGAGAGCATTATAGGCAGAATATAAATGAAGGAGGAAAATTGAAGACAATTTTCTTTTCTTGTTTCAACGCACATGTATCTTCACCTGTTCTTCCGGCTTATACCTAAGTCTAATAAAAATATTGATATAAAACATTATACAGACCATTACCTTTTTGTTTTTACTTCTCCTCTAATGGTATCAGGAGCAAGAAAGATTTTGCAGACTGCAATGAGATGCATAGTCAGTGGTCTACGTAGAGGTGAAAGGATTTTGTAGCAAAAACCAGAATTGTACTATCTTTGTGTATACTGTATGCTTTGGGCACAACTTGCGTTGGGACTAGCAACGTACATCAGTCAAGAGTATGAGCAAAAATTTCAAGATGCTAGTACGTTGGAAGAAAAGGTGGGAGTACATAGAAAAGGTGGAGCCTAGTCATGGGTTAGGGATACTAAAAGGACAGAAAATTCTGAAAGGGCAAGACAGTAAGAGCCCGTCCTGGCGCACACCCTCTCGTAGGGAGTCAATGCTTCTTAAAGTTTTATTCAAGCCACAGTTAATACATTGTTTTGGGTTCAACAAACCCTTAGTCAGTTTGTAACAGTATAAGATAACACAGAAAAAAAATATAAAGACATAACAGACGTGTACATACAGATATTTTAGTCACAATAACACTAAAATGTGATAATCAATGGCCCTAACCTTATCACAAGCAGCATGTCAACATCTCAAGAGGCATACCAGCAAGAATCTACTTGCTGAGGGCCGTCATCTTAGAAACATATCTTATTGTGTACCATGATGAAATTCCCTTGGGAGTGATGATACGCCTGGTCTGGATGTAAATAATAAGAAAATTAGCATACCAGAGCAAGATAACAGATGAGTATAATAGTGTATGATGGAGGCCTGAACCCAGAAGGTTGTCTTAACTATAGCTTGAATAAAACTTTAAGAAACAGAATTATTTGGAGTGTGGTTTTAACTGTATTACTATATGGACATTATCCAGTAGGGAGTTGGTCAGCCCTATTCTAAAAGTGCAAAAAAAGAAACAAAGACACCGAGCGCTCTAAGTGCAGTATCACTTTTAGAAGGAAATCAAGCCTTATATTACAAGATACCTACTGTTTTTATCTTAATAAAAACCTTTCTTACAAATTTAAGCGCATTTGGACCTATATATTTTTCCAATACGACTTTTGAGCGCGGATCCCTGATCCTATCCATCCTATTCTAAAAGTGTACCCATCATTAATCCATGAGGTAAGTGCTGCCCGACCAGACTTTAGACTTGCAAGCAAAGGGAGTCAATGGCCTGTGATAACCTATACATAAGATACAACCTTAAATAAATGAAACTATATAGAAAAGCCCACAATAACAGTAGATACAATAAATGGACAAAACATAGTCAGACTATTAATCTAATTTAACAAGTAAAGCTGTACGGACTTGCTTTTTGTTTACTTTGTGCTCCTTTTAGGTGCATCTGTTTGATGTCTATCCCGGTGGATTTCTGGTACAGTGACTCCTTTTTCTATTATCAGCTTACCCATACCCTCCATCAATGCATAGGAAACCTATTGGAATACATATAAAGTACCAGATAGATATAGAAGAGCTTCTGAAGAGAGAGTAAATGATATCCATTATGTTCAGTCCTTTGCCTCCCCTTGGTCTATTGTGTCCGGCCACTTTTTTATTCATATGATATATCTATGCATCTTGTTTTACAGATTTCAATAATGACATATTATGACTGTATACAAGTGGCAATAGTTGCAGTGCTATCTTGTAGCCTTGTGGTTAATAGACTGTCGCATTGTAGCCACAATTTTGTGGTCAGTAGACTGCTGCATTGTAGCCACCACTTCATGTTCAATAGACTGCCGCATTGTAGCCACCACTTCATGTTCAGTAGATTGCCGCATTGCAGCCACCACTTTGTGGTCAGTAGACTGCCGCAACATAACCAACACTTTGTTTTCAGTAGACTGCCGCATTGTAGCCACCACTTTGTGGTCAGTAGACTGCAGCATTGTAGCCACCACTTCGTGGTCAGTAGACTGCCGCATTGTAGCCACCACTTCATGTTCAGTAGACTGCCGCATTGTAGCCACCACTTTGTAGTCAGTAGACTGCAGCATTGTAGCCACCACTTCGTGGTCAGTAGACTGCCGCATTGTAGCCACCACTTCATGTTCAGTAGACTGCTGCATTGTAGCCACCACTTTGTGGTCAGTAGACTGCAGCATTTTAGCCTCCACTTTGTGATCAGTAGACTTCAGCATTGTAGCCACCACTTTGTGATCAGTAGACTGCAGCATCATAACTACCACTTTGTGATCAGTAGACTGCCGCATTGTAGCCACCACTTTGTGGTCAGTAAACTGCCGCATTGTAGCCACCACTTTGTGATCAGTAGACTGCCACATTGTAGCCACCACTTTGTGGTCAGTAGATTGCTGCATTGTAGCCACCACCTTGTGGTCAGTAGACTGCCGCATTGTAGTCACCACTTTGTGGTCAGTAGACTGCCGCATTGTAACCACCACTTTGTGGTCAGTAGACTGCCGCATTGTAGCCACCACTTTGTGATCAGTAGACTGCCGCATTGTAGCCACCACTTTGTGGTCAGTAGATTGCTGCATTGTAGCCACCACCTTGTGGTCAGTAGACTGCCGCATTGTAGTCACCACTTTGTGGTCAGTAGACTGCCGCATTGTAACCACCACTTTGTGGTCAGTAGACTGCCGCATTGTAGCCACCACTTTGTGATCAGTAGACTGCCGCATTGTAGCCACCACTTTGTGGTCAGTAGATTGCCGCATTGTAGCCACCACCTTGTGGTCAGTAGACTGCCGCATTGTAGTCACCACTTTGTGGTCAGTAGACTGCCGCATTGTAACCACCACTTTGTGGTCAGTAAACTGCCGCATTGTAGCCACCACTTTGTGATCAGTAGACTGCCACATTGTAGCCACCACTTTGTGGTCAGTAGATTGCCGCATTGTAGCCACCACCTTGTGGTCAGTAGACTGCCGCATTGTAGTCACCACTTTGTGGTCAGTAGACTGCCGCATTGTAACCACCACTTTGTGGTCAGTAGACTGCCGCATTGTAGCCACCACTTTGTGATCAGTAGACTGCCGCATTGTAGCCACCACTTTGTGGTCAGTAGATTGCCGCATTGTAGTCACCACTTTGTGGTCAGTAGACTGCCGCATTGTAACCACCACTTTGTGGTCAGTAAACTGCCGCATTGTAGCCACCACTTTGTGGTCAATAGCACACTACTGTTAAAAATGGTAGCTGCATACATCATTATACAAATGACATTTGTGTATTCCATGTGATAATTCATGTTTAGCGGCACTATAGTCAAACCATTTCACTTCTGTTCTAAGAGAATTCTTGGATAAAGTTCTTCATTCTTTATCTATTTTCATAAAAATAAATCTTATCATACTTTAACCCATTGTGGGTTGTAAAGTTAGAATTTCTATTTTTTCCTCACTTTTCTTCATTAACATGTAGGATAAAGAAATAACTAATGTCAGCAAAACCTTCACACGCATGGAACTTTCTCATACTTGCGTACGTTCCTTACTATCCTTATATATGTGACATGTTTGTTCTACAAATTCTGGTCTTTGCCAAACTAGTTAATTAGCTTCACAAATTCTAAAAATCTGTTTCTATAGCAAGCCACAGAAGATTACTCACAGCTATATAAGCTGATATTGTGTGTTTTTCATGGCTGCACAGGGCTTAGCATTCCATGTGTATCTTTGGCTTTTCTCCTTATATGATACATCAGCAAAGAGTGGTGAACAGTTCAGATTTCACATTTGGGCCGATTCCAGCTGCACTTTTTCCAGATGCGAAATACAAGCACATAGTCTGCAATTAGGGAACAGGTACTCCAGAATCCTATGTAGTGAGAACAGGCTGTGTGTCCTAGTGATTGGAAAATCCATCACGCTATTGCATTCTCCAAAGGCAGAGAGGGATCAGTTTTTTGTTTATGTTATTGGGGCGTGAAGTTTATTATCCTTGGGCTGACACAGATTTCTAGACCCCAGTTTTGCACTTTGTGACATATATTATTCTATGGTAAACAGATGATAAGAGAGACTTAGGGACTGTGGTTTTAGTGTTTTATGATTCTGACTTTTTAAGTCTTTTCTAGAATGAGTGTATCGAAAAGACATTAGCTTTATCACAGCCCGCAAATTATTTGCAGGAATGACTTAAAGGGCATGTGCAGAAGTGAGCAGGGCTTCAGCATCTGCGTATTGGAAAGGCAAAGCCAGATTCATCATACCTGCGCCCAGTTGGTGAATCTGTCACCAGATTTATTGGTACCAGAGTTTAATCCAGAATAGACAGCTGTCAACTAGATGGCTATTTCGCAAGGAGATTTTTAGGTTATAGCAACAAATACAACCCGTGATGTCCAAGGTTGTCAATATATAAATTGCAATACCTGTTGTGTATAAAATTAATTGACTCAATTAACTTATATTGGATGTAATCTCATGGATAAGCAGTGAGAATTATCCAAAGCTCAATACAGGTACAACTCTAGGAGTCCACAACTCTTCAAATATCGGCGACCATTTTTCTTAGATTTACCATGCCCAGTCTTTGTTTAATCGTATACTTCATTGATGGGTAGGATTTTGCCACTCTAGTTGTATTTGAGCAATGCCAGCCATTGTCCACTTCATACCCAAAGCCAGATTGACATGACATTGCAATTTTCATGGACTAAACACCCTTGACGTGTCAGTCTCTATAAGGCCTTTTGTAAAGCAACTCTGAATAAATATCTATGGTTCTATGTTCATGTCTGTCAAAATGGACAAAGATAGAGCAGGTCCGTTTTAACAGCTGTGAAAAATGTCCATCAAAAAATGGATATGAGAATAGACCTATAGACGTTCATGGGTTTAAAAATGGTTTTTACACAGCCACTAATCACTGTTGTGTGAATAAGATCTAAGGGTCTGTAAAACCAGAAATATATCAGAAATTTACCGGTATATATTTTTTTGCCTTTCATGTATATTGTTGTGTGGTATTAAAAAAAACAAATCACATTTGCTCCATTACCAATGGAAAAATGCATTAGAAAGACAAGAAAGAAAATCAGAAAGACTTACATATTCTACAGTATTGTGGTGATATAAAAGCACGTACAGAACAGTAGAATTTCAGTGGTAAGTGTATGTTTCCAGAAATTGTACTGAATATCTGTTAGGGCATCTACAGAAAATACATGTGTTTAAAGATGGGCAAATGAAGTGAACTGAAATAAAATTTGTGATGATCTTATAATTCTATATAGCTGTGTGAGTTTGAGTCATGACTTTGATTTAACATTTGACAGATGTGTCAGACAGATTTATTCCAGACCTATGATTCTGCAATAGTACCTTAACATCTGTGTTCATATAGACCTGTTTCCAGTTATTTGTATCTTTTTTCCTTGCATGAAGATTATTATATGCTGCTATAATATTCGCTATTATGCTATAATATGTTCACTATTTTGAATATGAAGCTGGAACGCTTTAACTTACCAAAGTGATTTTGAGATTGCTTTTCGTAACACATTGTACTTCATGCAAGTGGTAAATTTTGGTCGATATGTTTTGTGTTTAATTATGAAAAAATAGGAAATTTGGTGGAAATTTTGAAAAATATGCATTTTATAAAGTTTGAAATGATGTACATTGCATACAGATAGTCAGACAGCCAAAATTATATCATAAATCTCATGTCCCAGATCTCTGCTTTATGTCAGCATCAAACTTTAGTCACCCTTTTATTTTTTACGGACATTATAAGGTTTACAAGTGAAACAACAATATTCAAAATTTTCAAGAAATTTCCAAAACCCATTTTTAAGGGACTAATTCAGTTATGAAGGGGTTTTGAAAGACCCTTGTATTAAAACCCCCCATAAATCACCCCATTTTCAAAACTGCACCCCTTGAATAAGCCGAAACAACATATACCTAGTATTTTAACCCTATAAGTGCGTAACAGGAATTAAGACAAAATGGAGGTGAAATTTACACATTTGATTATATTTTACTAATATTTTCGTTTAGCCCTAGAATTTTCTCATTCACAAGGGGTTAAAGGAGAAAACGCATCCCACAATTTGTCCCCATAGTGTATTCCTTCTTTCATGTATAATCATTTTGTGTGTATAATTAGTTCCTGATTGTTCACATACCCACATTCTTTGGAGATATTGGTGTATGCAAAATACACACCTATTACATATACTGCTACAATTAGAGATGAGCGAGTACTGTTCGGATCAGCCGATCCGAACAGCACGCACGCATTGAAATGAATGTAAGCACCTGGTACTTCCGCTTTGACGGCGGCCGGCCGCTTAACCCCCCGCGTGTCGGCTACGTCCATTCATTTCAATGCGTGCGTGCTGTTTGGATGATCCGAACAGTACTCGCTCATCTCTAGCTACAATGTCATACAAAATCATGTCATGTTCACTACAATTGTAGCAGTATGTTGGTCACCACCAAATGCATCTGGAGGGTCTCCAAAATACATTTACCATCAGTAATTGCATAACTGCTCCATGATAGACAGTTGACACAGCCTGGCTGTTGTTTCTCTGTGACAGCTTTACTGGTCATGCCAGTAACATTTACTCACCTGTCCCCATAATAATCTGCAACATGGAGTTGATATTATAATCTATGCATTTATTTCCCATCTCTATCATCTGTAACTGTCGATTTAACAGTCTAGATTGAGTTTTAATTACTTCTCATCCCTTGTCCAAATTGAGAAGACATTTTAGCGTAAAGATTTTTTTCTTTTCACTACTGTGTTCACACTGTTTTTAATATTTTTGGCGGACCTATATGGTCACTTAATATGTGAAATAAGACTTCATACCAAATATTGTGTCACCATTTTTTATTATTGTTGATTATTTAATTAACTTTTTCTGTTCACTGAAAGTCATTGACAGATGCATGTATGTATGTATTTTCCTGCACATTTTCAATTTTTTTTAAAATATGTTCTCTCTATTTTAGCAAATTACACTTGAGAAAGGGCGGATACACGCTCGAAATGCGTTGTGTGACTATTGCCAATAAATTCTATTTGACCATATTGTGAAAGAGCGATTCTGATTGTTCCCATCTTCCAAGTGAAGAATAGGATTGGTCCTTGTTTGCATTATCCCGCCCTAAAGTTGACACACTTAAAGAGCAGTATCGGTGACTTACCTTCAGGCTGGAGCACCGCAGTCACTGTATTGTTTGTGAGACACAGCTCCATGCATTCAGTAGAATCTGTGCAAAGCATTGAAGCTCAGTCCCATTAACTTAACTGTGACTGAACTTTAGTGATCTGCAGTACCAATCACAGCTACTTCCACAATTAAGAAACCGTGTTTTGACATTAAACTGGGGGCAATTTCAAAGGGGACATTAAAATGGAGACAACTGGAAGAGGACATTAAACCATGGAGGTAGCTGGAGGCATGTCCCCAGTTTAATGTCCCCCCTCAATTACCCCCACGATTTAATGTCCCCCTTCAGCTGCCCCAGTTTAATGAACCCCCTCTAGTTGCCCCCAGTTTAATGTCCCCTCCAGCTGCCCCAGTTTAATGTCCCCCTCTAGTTCCCCCCAGTTTAATGTCCCCTTCTAGTTGCCCCCAGTTTAATGTCCCCTCCAGCTGCCCCAGTTTAATGCCCCCTCTAGTTTCCCCCAGTTTAAACTGGTGCACCAGGAGAGGGGACTTCATACTGTGGGGCAATTGGAGGGAAACATTATAATGTGGGGGCATATAATGTTCAGGTGACTGTAGGAGGATGATACTGTGTGGGGGCACATAGAAAAATGGGTGTAAACAAATGCAGAAGGTACCAGGAGTTCGAGACACCCAGAAATGCCGAACACGGCATTTACGAGCGGCGTTTACGAGCGCTCCCATTGAAGTGAATGGGAAGTGTTCGGCAGTCTGCAGTAACGCTGGTGTGTACGGCTGTGATACACGCCCGGCGTTACTCCGTGTGAATGCCCCCTAAAATTTTATTTTTTAATGAGGCCGGAGGAGGTGAAATTTTTATTTTTATTTTAAATATTCTCACCTGTTCCCAGTGCTCCGATGTCTCCCAGACACAGGTGAATGTATAATTAAACTCATATGACTTATAGCCAGTGATCGGTTACCATGTCCTACTGCAATGTGCCTTACAGGGCAGAGGAGATCAGGGCAGGAGTCAAAGTGGACATGGGTGGAGCTAGAGTTGTCTCCCAGGTGGCTTGTGGCAAACTTTAAACCAGACTTTTTTATGGATATCTTTGAGAAATGGCTTTCTTCTTGCCACTCTTCCATAAAGGCCAGATTTGTACAGTGTACGACTGATTGTTCTCCTATGGACAGACTCCCACCTCAGCTGTAGATCTCTGCAGTTCATCCAGAGTGATCATGGGCCTCTTGGCTGCATCTCTGATCAGTCTTTTCCTTGTTTGAGATGAAAGTTTAGAGGGACGGCAGGGTCTTCGTAGTTTTGCTGTGGTCTGATACTCCTTCCATTTCAATATGATTGCTTGCACAGTGCTCCTTGAAATGTTTAAAGCTTGGGAAATCGTTTTATATCCAAATCCAGCTTTAAACTTCTCCACAACAGTATCTCGGACCTGCCTGGAGTGTTCCTTGGTCTTCATGATGCACTCTGTGCTTTAAACGGAACCCTGAGCCTATCACAGAGCAGGTGCATTTATACGGAGACTTGATTACACACAGGTGGATTCTATTTCTCATAATCAGTCATTAGGACAACATTGGATCATTCAGAGATCTTCACTGAACTGAAAGGAGTGAGTTTGCTGCACTGAAATTAAAGGGCCAAATAATATTGCACGCCCCACTTTTCAGTTTTTTATTTGTTTAAAAAAGTTTAAAATATCCAATAAATGTCGTTCCACTTCACAATTGTGTCCCACTTGTTTCTTCCCCAAAAAATTAAAATTTGATATCTTTATGTTTGAAGCCTGAAATGTGGCAAAAGGTTGAAAAGTTCAAGAGGGCCGGATACTTTCGCAAGGCACTGTGTATGCCAGGAGGTTTGTCAAGTCCAAACAGCCCCTAAAGATTCTCATGCATACATTCAGCACGTGTGCATGGCAGCTCTTTTTGGCCAATATGCCAGATGTAGAAGAAAAACATTATGTGGACAAAGCCTGAGAACATGTGTTGTAAAGCTGTGCACCAGCTCTTGTGGTTACTGTTTGTAGCTCTGCCTATATTATTATGATAGATGTTATATGCAATCGACTTCCTGAATCTTGTCACAGGTAAGACTAGAAAAATGCAGGAAATGAGACTCTGCAATGATTGACAGTGTGAGAAAGAACTCTGAAGAACGCAGGACAGGGTGACTGGAGGTCTTTGAATGGCCAGGAAGAGAAGGGTGAAATTCATAGCATTGATGTATCTGTCAGAAGTGCTATTGTATCCTCAGCACCCTCTATACATAGATATATCACTGTGGTGAAGAACTAATGCAACATATACAATAATTAAATTTTCCTATATAATTTTAGATTTTAAAGCATATGTTCTCAGCTAATATAAAGGTCTTCTAATGTAAGAACAAAAATGAAAGATTTATTATACCATAGCCTTCAAAGTCAATAATAATATTCATAAAATAAGCAAGAGACAATTAGTTCACAGTCTCTGTCTTCTGTTCCTGAAGCCTCCATTGTGTTTCTCCTCCTCTTCATTCCATTTTATTATTCATTCCAACTAATGGCTATATGTTTTAGCTCTATATGTTTGATTTAGGATTCCACTACCATTGGGGTAGCTTTTACCTTTAATGCCCTGTATTTGCTTATTGCTTCATACTTGTTGTGGATTGTAACTTCCACATGGATTGGTGCTTAGGGGCATGTAATGTTATTCAGTCATATTAGAGCTAGTTGCAGTGAGCTCATCCAGCCACAGGTGGCAGCACTACAGTGTTATCACTCTGAACCAAGACTGCGATCTACACCTTAGGTTGTTTTTTTGACTGTTACACTCGATGAGCACGTCAGCATTGGCAACATACTGGATCTCTCTTCGCCTGAACAGTAACTAGCTGGGACACTTCCCAGGAACATGCAATTGGTAAGAACCAGATTTGTTTTATTTTCTTTATGACTGGCTGTTCAAGGGCTGGTTTGTGTACATTGCCATTTGTATGAGAAGGAGTCTTTGGAGGCGGGAAGTTTAATCATCAATGGGGGTGGAGGACCAGGGCGTCCTCTCCCCCCAATTGGTAGATGGCAACGTGCATGGTGATTAGAGAACCAGACTGGTTTTTACATGTCCTGTGATCAGGGTACACAGGATGGAGATACCCTCCAATGTTGGTGCCCCTCGGCCAGGTAGATCACGGCTGGGGGTAAAAATTGGAGGTTTCTGGACATGGTCTGGTATTGATGCCTTCAGGAAACCCTCCTTCTTAGAGGGATGTAACTGAATAATTATAGATGGGTATACAAAAATATATGGTCATGATGGTTGTTATAGATTATGTTATGTTATTGAAAGTTATGTTATTGAAAGTTATTTAAAAATGTTATTTCTGATAATTTATGGACATGCTGTTTTAAGTTGTTTGTTTAGATAATAATGTAAAAGTTAATAAAATGCCACTGTGGCCTTTCCTTCTAGCCTTGAAGTCTGTGTGTTATTAGGGTCAAGGAAGGTTGGGGTAGGGCTTAGCTCAACTAGTTATGAGAATTACCCTAAAAAGTGTAATTATTTGCAATATAAATGTTTTTCACTTCTAAATCTTATATTTTCGCATTGAGATAAAAAAAAAAATTCCATGCGTAACTAATATTTTCAGAATCGCTGAGTTTATTGCAGTACTGCTGACACTGATGTCTGATGTATCAATCCAAGACAATCCTCTAGCTTCAGCACAGCACCGTGCACTTGCCTTTGAAGCAATGTGTTGACAGTCAATACTTGAACGCTGACATCAGACACTCAAGAGAGTCATCCACTGAGGCTGTCATGCTTGAGGCAGATTAATAAAAAATGCTCTAGGCCACAAACCCTTACTGCCTGGGGACATCATTTAGCACCTGCTCGTAGCTGGAAGAGCGTGAGCTCAGCCCTCTAAACTCTGAATCATTGCTATTAGAAGTACGAGTTAGCTATGTCAAGAAACATCATAAAATAATGAGGCTCCTAAAACACTTAGCAGCTAAAGTAAGCAAGTGATAAGAATATAAGTGATTTGGAGATATTCATTTTACTTCACAAACCAAAGCCACATATAGACCTAGCTCAAATTGCCTACCCAAGTATACGACATTATTTGCCATTTTGGAAAATAGATTTTTAGATATAGTAGATATTAAAATCTTTAAAGAGGACCTTTCATGGATTTGGGCACATGCAGTGTTATATACCGCTGGAAAGCCGACAGTGTGCTGAATTCAGCGCACTGTCCGCTTTCCTGATCTGTGCCCTGGGTGAAGCGCTATCAGTACCGGTACCATAGCTCTTCATCGTCAGAAGGGCGTTTCTGACACTCTGTCAGGTACATCCTTCTCCACAGCAGCGCCTATAGCGCAGTACAGTGTGAGCGGGGAGGAACGCCCCCTCCCTCTGCTCACAGTACTCATCCATAGACGAGTATTATCAGGAGGGGAGGGGGCGTTCCTCCCCACTCACACTGTACTGCGCTATAGGCGCTGCTGTGAAGAAGGACATTCCTGACAGAGTGTCAGAAACGCCCTTCTGATGATTACGGTACCGGTTCCGATAGCTCTTCCCACGGGGCACAGATCAGGAAAGCGGACAATGCGCTGAATTCAGTACACTGTTGGCTTTCCAGCGGTATATAACACCGCATGTGCCCAAATCCATGAAAGGTCCTCTTTAAAGATTTTAATATCTACTATATCTAAAAATCCATTTTCCAAAATGGCAAATAATGTCGTATACTTGGGTAGGCAATTTGAGCTAGGTCTATATTTGGCTTTGGTTTGTGAAGTAAAATGAATATCTCCAAATCACTTATATTCTTATCACTTGGTTATTTTAGCTGCTAAGTGTTTTAGGAGCCTCATTGTTTTATGATGTTTCTTGACATAGCTAACTCGTACTTCTAATAGCAATGATTCAGAGTTTAGAGGGCTGAGCTCACGCTCTTCCAGCTACGAGCAGGTGCTAAATGATGTCCCCAGGCAGTAAGGGTTTGTTCCCAAATCCATGAAAGGTCCTCTTTAAGACAGACAATGCTAAATAAGAGTATTACATGATCAAATAGTTAGTTCACAGAACTTCCTTTCTGGACAGGGCCTATGCAATTCCAGCTACTTGTACATATCCAGGTCACTGTACATTCCAAAAGGTTGTAAGTACATAACATAGATGAGTACTAAATGAGTGAAATAATGGTACAGAATATGAGAAGACCCAGCCCATGAGGGGAGACAAACTACATAGGAATGGTTTTCAAGCGGACAGAAAAAAACGACATGTAGGTTTTTGCTATCCGCGGACACTTAAGGACACCCACGAACTGTAAAAGAACGCACCCGATGTCCATTTAAATCAATGCAAAATGTCACGGACACAGCTAGTGTCCACTGCTAATGTCCGCACAAGATTTTGAACGGACATTAGCAGCAGACACTAGCTGTCAGACACTGACAGTAGTGTGAACGCCCCCTTATTCAGGGCTGGAATACATGGTTACTTTCTTCTTCTCAGGAATAACATTTGTTGGCCACATGGCCCTGCTGCAGATATAATGTCACTTCCTGAGAAGTAGAAAGCAGTCCTGGATAACCCCTTTAACCGTTCCCTTGGAGTTTGTGCTTTTACTTATTACTCATCTTATGTATTATGTTTTTACCTTCAGAATTAATGTAAAGGGCCTCATCAAAAATGCTGAGCTACTCCGCGAACTACATGGGTGGTGGTCTTACCACCATTAGGGAAGTTGTTTCCATAGAGTTGTCTTTGTGAGATAACAGTTTCAACACCGCCTATTACTGTATTATTCTGTATATTTGCTAGCTTTCCTTTCTCTGCCTCACACACAATTCTTCCTGGTCATGGACACTGTATTTCTGTCATTGCCTGTAGAATGCAATGGCCCTTTAGGAATTCGAGGCAAATTTTAGAAGTTGATTTTCATTAATTTTCTGAAAATGTGCTCCAAAATCTGCTTAAAAAATGCTTTAAAATCTGCCTTTCACTCATCTCAAAGGGAGTTTCAGACACGTATTGCCTGAAGAATGAGCACAATGCTTCATCTTTATGCTCGCTGAAAAAAAATCAATAAAAATGAATGGGAGGCAGATTTCAGGAGGAATTTGGAACAGATTTTGTGGCAGAACTAGGAGCGTACCTGCCATGAGGCGACAGCCTCAGGCGGCACCTCCTGGCTCAAACTGAGGGGGGCCATTATTGGTTAATCCACTGCTCCTTGTTGGATTATTCCAACAGCTAGTGGCCAATATTTTATTAACTAATACACCACTCCTGCCCAGTCCACTTCCACTTCTTCCATGAGAGGGCACTGCAGAGTTCTTCAGTATCTATTTCATGAAGACAGAAGAGGTGGACAGACAGGAGTGGGGATTGGTTAGTAAAATATCACCTGCTACCTGTTAGAATAATCCACTTGGTAGCAGCCTAACTTGGGTGGCACCAGGGAAGATGAGAAAAAACAACAACCAGTTATATTAACCTCTCCTGAGCATCCAGTGGTCCGCAGGTGTCTTCTTCAAACCTATTCTTGTATCCACCTGATGCCACGCAACTCAGAGTCATTGCCGAGGCCTGTAAATAGGCCTTAGTGGCCATGTCTAGTGCGTCAAAGTCGTGATGTTTTGATCTAGCATCATTACATCTGTGCACCCAATGTGACCACTGAGGTCCAATCACTGGCCACAATAGTGACCCTGGGGCACGTGATGTCAGCCAGAGGCCACAAGAGGCCTGAAGAGAATGCCTGCGGACCTGGACATTTGTACATTGACTACTCTCATGCTTGATCCCTCAGTGCTATGCACTGTGTCTCTTGGCCTGCCTGGGTTAGCCATTAGCTACACTGTGACTAGATGCCTGTGCAAGGGTTAAAGGATTAATACCAGGGGACCACTTAGACAATGCCTTCAGGACCAGCGCAAAGCCAAACTGAGTAGGTGACACAGTGGATAATGCACTGTGTTCCATCATCTTTTATATCGTCAACCCATTTATATTATCTTTTATATGCCAACCCATAAAATGAAAGGAAAGGGTTTGTGAGCATGCTGTGTGCGGCTATTTGTGTATGGTACTGCATGCAGTGTTTGAACAATACTATCTGAAGCATCCACTGTATGCAACCTCAGAGCCAAAAATCTTGAATATTGATATGAAAATGCACTTCACATTGCTCATATAAATATTTGAAATTTATTATGAGTCAGAAATCAAATATATCAAGTTCATGTGCAGAATTCCATATTTCCAGCCAGATGTGCCAGGTTTTATTTCTTAAAGTGGCTCAAATCCAGGACAATAAGCAATTCATTTGACCTTCATATTTTGCAAAATTGATAGCTTTCTCCATGTCTTACCAGAGCAGATCTGCAGTTTTTATCTCTTACCTGGTACTAGGTAGACATTTAGGAGTGGGAGATCAGGAGTCAAGCCGTGCTTGCTAAGCTTGGAATGACATTGCTTATTGCTTCTAACTCTGTTCTTCTCTCTGTAGATGATAAGAGTAAGTATAGCCTTCGTGTTTGTGCCGATGATGTTATACCGGAAAAATTCATCAAAACTATTCACATACTTTACAACCAGTACAGTGCAAATTTATGTAAATTAAGCAAAAATTCTGAATAATTCACTTAACTGAATTAACTTGATAGTCAATAATAGTTTCTTGTGCACAGTTTGCAGTGTCAGTATGCAGATCCATGATAACTACCTATCCATGTGCAGTTACCATTGTACCTGATGTAGCCTGTAGATAACAGTGGTGCCATTTTGGAGAGAAAGGAACACAGGCTCCTCTTTCTAATCTCAGAAAATCACTTCAGGCTAATGCTCTTTGTATCGTGGTTTTTCCTGCAACACTTTTCACAGAAAGTCTTTCTTCTTCCATAATACCTACAGTCCTATGAAAAAGTTTGGGCACCCCTATTAATCTTAATCATTTTTAGTTCTAAATATTTTGGTATTTGCAACAGCCATTTCAGTTTGATATATCTAATAACTGATGGACACAGTAATATTTCAGGATTGAAATGAGGTTTATTGTACTAACAGAAAATGTGCAATATGCATTAAACCAAAATTTGACCGGTGCAAAAGTATGGGCACCTCAACAGAAAAGTGACATTAATATTTAGTAGATCCTCCTTTTGCAAAGATAACAGCCTCTAGTCGCTTCCTGTAGCTTTTAATCAGTTCCTGGATCCTGGATAAAGGTATTTTGGACAAACAATTCAAGTTCAGTTAAGTTAGATGGTCGCCGGGCATGGGCAGCCCGCTTCAAATCATCCCACAGATGTTCAATGATATTCAGGTCTGGGGACTGGGATGGCCATTCCAAAACATTGTAATTGTTCCTCTGCATGAATGCCTGAGGATTTGGAGCGGTGTTTTGGATCATTGTCTTGCTGAAATATCCATCCCCGGCGTAACTTCAACTTCGTCACTGATTCTTGAACATTATTCTCAAGAATCTGCTGATACTGAGTGGAATCCATGCGACTCTCAACTTTAACAAGATTCCCGATGCCGGCATTGGCCACACAGCCCCAAAGCATGATGGAACCTCCACCAAATTTTACAGTGGGTAGCATGTGTTTTTCTTGGAATGCTGTTTCTTTTTGGACGCCATGCATAACGCCTTTTTTTTATAACCAAACAACTCAATTTTTGTTTCCAAAATGAAGCTGCCTTGTCCAAATGTGCTTTTTCATACCTCAGGCAACTCTATTTGTGGCGTACGTGCAGAAACGGCTTCTTTCTCATCACTCTCCCATACAGCTTCTATTTGTGCAAAGGGTACTATTCCGTTATCGGGCCAGCAGCAGCGCAGTTCAGCAGCAGCTTTCGGGACAGCAGTTCAGCAGCGGGAATTACAATGACATCCGAGGACTGCTGGCCCGATGCTTGTGCCCAGTAACCAGTACATCGATGACCCCCCTCCCCCATCCTTCTCCTCCTGCCAGTGCTGCCCCCCAGCTCTCCTTACATCTTCCCCGTACCCTCTCCCCGCCACACGACTAGGCCTCACCTCAGCGCTAGTACCGAGACCGAAAGGAAAGACACCGGGGCTCAATCCAGGCCCTGACAAGAAACACGCCGACTATAGGAACGGTGAGCTACAGCGAGCCGGAGGGACAAACTTTCTGCAGCGTCCGGCGGCTATCTAGTAGCATTCATTGCTCAAGATTTACGGTGAGGCCTATTACAGGGAGAGGGTACGGGGCAGATGTAAGAAGAGCTGGGGGGCAGCACTGGAAGGAAGAGGAGGATGAGGGCATCGATCGATGTACTGCCTACTACACACAAGCACGGCCTCTATCATCGGGCCAGCATCGGCTTAGTCATGTGGCGGGGAGAGGGTACGGGGTAGATGTAAGGAGAGCTGGGGGGCAGCACTGGAAGGAGGAGGAGATGGAGGGGGGGTCATTGATGTACTGGCTACTGGGCACAAGCATCGGGCCAGCAGTCCTCGGATGTCATTGTAATTCCCGCTGCTGAACTGAACTGCTGTCCCGAAAGCTGGTGCTGAAATGCGCTGCTGCTGGCCCGATAACGGAATAGTACCGTGCAAAGTGCGCTGTATAGTTGACCGATGCACAGTGACACCATCTGCAGCAAGATGATGCTGCAGCTCTTTGGAGGTGGTCTGTGGATTGTCCTTGACTGTTCTCACCATTCTTCTTCTCTGCCTTTCTGATATTTTTCTTGGCCTGCCACTTCTGGGCTTAACAAGAACTGTCCCTGTGGTCTTCCATTTCCTTACTATGTTCCTCACAGTGGAAACTGACAGGTTAAATCTCTGAGACAACGTTTTGTATCCTTCCCCTGAACAACTATGTTGAACAATCTTTGTTTTCAGATCATTTGAGAGCGGGCTGTCCATGTTCGGCGACCATCAAACTTAACTGAACTTGAATTGTTTTGTAGAAAGAAATGGTCCAAAATACCTTCATCCAGGATCCAGGAACTGATTAAAAGCTACAGGAAGCGACTACAGGCTGTTATCTTTGCAAAAGGAGGATGTACTAAATATTAATGTCACTTTTCTGTTGAGGTGCCCATATTTTTGCACCGGTCAAATTTTGGTTTAATGCATATTGCGCATTTTCTGTTAGTACAATAAACCTCATTTCAATCCTGAAATATTACTGTGTCCATCAGTTATTAGATATATCAAACTGAAATGGCTGTTGCAAACACCAAAATATTTAGAACTAAAAATGATTAAGATTAATAGGGGGTGCCCAAACTTTTTCATAGGACTGTATATGGAAACCAGCAGCGTTTCAGTAGATATAATTGACATGCCGAGACTTCAATCTCAGCATATCTGCTGTACTTTTTCACAATTTCACTAGAAACCCATCCATTTTCCAGAGACTGTAAAACGCCACATATGTGGGGTCCTGTCTTAGGTATGGCGTAAACAGCGGCGTTTTACAGTCCCCACAAGGTGGATGGGATTCTAGCAAATCCCATCCACACCTTGTAGAAAAATATGCACAGTGGACATGCTGCGATTTCGAAAACCGTTGCAGTTTTGGAAATCACAGCATGTCAATTACACCTACGGAAACGCCAGTGGTTTCCCTATAGGTGTAATGGAAGCAGAAAGGCTGCGGAGGAGACTTCTGCAGATTTTCTATGAAAAGCGCTCCATAAAATACTGCCGGTTCATTGCCACCGCAGATTTTCCCACAGCACTTTTTTTGCAGTGGCCAGCTACAAGGCATTTTATAGTCTCAGCAAAGTGGATGGGATTGTAGCAAATCCCATTCCCACATTGAGAGGAAGTAAGCACAGCGGAAATCCTGCCTACAGCATGTCAATTCTACCTACATAAATGCCGGTGGTTTCTCTATAGGTATAATGGGACTTTCTGTGAAAAGCGCTGCGGGAAAAACCGCAATATGTTGCCGCTGAAGTTTGGGCAACATATTGGGCCTTAGCCTCAGACAGGTGATCTAAACATGTCATAATAGTAGTGCACCCCAGCCAATGTACGATAAAGAGCATGAGCTGGTCCTTAAGGGGTTACTAAATCATCTGTATTTTGATGATTCATTGAAAGGTCTAACATGCCAGAATACAAATGATACTCGTTTCGAATTTTTGTTACTTTCAAATGAGTAACAGATGATTGTACCAATCTGTTTCTAATGGTATAGAGCCATACAAATAGGAGTCAGCTGCGGAGGACTGTTCCAAGCTAGATGCTGGGCAACTGACTCACAGTGTTATGTTAGGTTTCCTTATATTTCAAGAAGTAGAAATGTGGTTTGTCCAGTGCAAAAAGGATATTCCCGTCATACATAGTTAGATTTTGAGTTTATTTACCTACTTTGTTACGTTCTCTATAATAGTTAGCTTTTTATTTATAAAGCATTGCCATAGCACTGCCCCTGTGCACCCTGCAATGTTTGTGCCTGTTCTGGGATATTTATAACTTTGTAAATTTTTGATGAGGTGTCTAAGTGCATTTGATACTGTTAAAGTGCTCTTACTTGTGCTTTATCGGGCATGAATAACACTCAATACTGATATTTACCTGGCGGGTACTTATTTGGACTAATCATTGTTTAACTACTACAGGCTCGGGACATTTTCCATACATCAGTAGCGGAAACATTTTTGGGTTTTTTGTACGTGCAATTTTGAGGTTCTTTTAGGGCATTCAAATCATTTTTATGTCTTTTTTCATTGAAATATAGGGCTTTATTTTTATGTTGTGTCACAGAATGGAATAAACCTACTAGAAATATAAAAATAAAACTTAACTTTTAATATAGTATTAAAAAAGTGGACGTACCACCAAAAGGTGAGCATCTAAAATGGTGTTAATGTACCTACAAATAGCTTGTGGAGCTAATCATTGAGACCCTATCATATATAAGGATATAGCATGAATGTAAGCCCTACACAGGATAGTGTATTAATAATGCCCTATTGTAACAGCCCAAGATACATATATAATATCAAAGGGAGTATGTCACCCATAACCCCTAACTTGTTGGATGTAGGTTCCTAAATTCTTCTAAAGTAGATATTAAGTCCACAGAAGGTACTAAACACAAATATAGACCATATATAGCACAGACACACTTATTAACTCCTTAGGGGGCATTCACATGGAGTAAAGTGGTGCTGATTCTGCCACGATAACTCGCGTTGAGTTCAATGGGTTCCATCTTCTGCACGGAACCCATTGAACTCAATGGGAGTCTTTTTATCAGCGCTGATTCTGCTGCGAGTTATCGTGGCAGAATCAGCGCCACTTTACTCCGTGTGAATGCCCCCTTACATTCATGCTATATCCTTGTGTAGAATGATAGGGTCTCAGTGATTAGCTCCACAAGCTATTTGTAGGTACATTAACACCATCTTAGATGCTCACCTTTTGGTGGTATGTCCACCTTTTAATACTATATTTCTAAGTTTTATTTTTATTTTTCTAGTAGGTTTATTCCATTCTGTAACACACTTTGACAGCAGGAATAAAGACACACCCTCTGTGATTTTATTTTTATGTTGTGAACGCATGTTTTTTCTTGAAAAAAAAGAGTGGAAATATATGTTTTTCACATTTTTCAATAATTCAATTTTTTTCCCTTGTAACCGGGGATTCCATAACTAAACATGTTATATACAATTACAAAGCAGCCAGTGTGCTGAAACCAGCATACTTTTAGTTTTGTTTGGAGGTTCCCTGTTCCAGAGATATCGATGTCATTAGTTTTGGCTACTGATTTCACTCTGCTGGCAGGGAGCTGGCCTTACTAGGCTAGATGATGAAGCACTCCTGCCCACTTCATAGTACAAGAATATGCAATTGTAAGGGGGGGGGGGGGTGTTCCTTATCACCCAGTGATAATACTAGTAACTAAGGCCCCCCTGACAGTATAATGATATTGCGCACTGCAACTAATGGCATCAATATCCCAGAAACAGGAATCTACAAACCAAATGGAGAGTGTGTTGAATTTAATGCACTGATAGCTTTGAAATGGTATATAACCTACTATGTGATAGTAGCCATGCCAAGTCCTCTTTAATAGGAGTTCTCACTAAAGTGCATGCAAATCCAGCGCATGCACTGGAGTGAGCATTGATGCTGCTGATGCAGCGAAACATAAGAAGAGGAGGATGCCTTCACCTGAAGGGGCGAGTAGCAGCCAGAGGAGGTAGAATAGTGGGGACGACGGTGCTGTGCTCAGAGCACAGGAGGAACGCCCCCTGTGTTCCATGTATACAATTTGCATATAATAATAAAGTGTTTATTTCAAAAATGGCATTGAAGAAACATAAAGAAAGGTAGGGCTAGAGTAGCCTTTCCAAAGGCCATTCCAACATGATAATAAGGAAATTTGCCTACAGTAAATCTAATGATAGACTCCCTTTAAGTGTCAAGACCTGGTGGAGCCTGATAACTAGTGGTAAGCTGTGTGTGGCACCCACGCTCATTAAAGCAAATATCTAAGGCCGGGTTCAGACAGGGTTTTTTGGTCAGGATTTTGACGCGAGCGGTTTGTTTTTGCTTGCAGACAAAAGAAGTGATATGCTCTTTCTTCAGGCGGATTCTGCGGCTAATTCAACCGCAGACATCCAACTCGCGACATCTCCCTATCTACTAGGCCGATTCATTTGGGCCTAATCCAGAGCGGAATGCCGCGACTGAATGCCAGTGCACTGCATCGGCATCCAGGCGCAGCTAGCCATTCCGTCCAAAAAACTCACGTGTGAACTTACCCTAATAGTGCCCTTGGGTTTACCACCAGCTGCCATGCTGCAACTGAATTTGCTCAACAAAACAATGGCAAGTCCAGGTTCAACCTGGCAATTAGAAATAAACCCCATTTGCCCAGTTAGCCTTGTCATACAACAGCAATTGCCCGTTGTTAGTCTTGCCATGCAAACATGCATACATATATATGTATTAACAATTTTTGGCTGCTTTTATATTTGCATTTTTGGTGTCCACTGATCCAAAACTTTAGCAAGTATAGTGATAAAAAAAAATTATAAACTTGGACATAACACACCCAAAAAAATCTGTAGGACTATGTGCAGTCCATGGCAAATATGGACTGCACATGTCCTTGAAAATCAGACGCCAGAATAAGGTCTGAGAATTAGGCCCTCTTGCTCATTTTTCCAAGCCCTGAGAAGTATCCAGAGAGCTATTCCAGATATAGCTAAAGAATTGCATGACCAAATGACACCTAGGATTCTCTAATAAAATGTCTTGTTTTCTATTTTACAAATACTGGGTGAGATGGCTTATGGATTATCTTAAATTTAGACACCTTAAAATTAGACCAGGCTGAAGATGCGCCAAAATTATTACCATGCTCTGTGATAAATTTGCCATATCTTTCTGGATATTTTGCACATTTTTTTCTTCCTTATACCATCTCTAGACTGATTTACTTGATGTTTTTCCAGAATGTTGACACGTTTCAAAGTGAGCTTATTGGCTAAGTCATATTGCTTTTTTAGGCATTTTTCAAAACTGTCTAGCAAGGAACGGAAAGTGTTGAAAACGCATAATAAATCTGGTGCATGTACACCAGTTTTGTTGGAGCAACTTGAGCCAAAAGTGTAGTGCATTTAGTTTAGTAATAATGGTCAGGACTTTAGCACCAGCACTACCATCAACTTCCTCCATGCACAACATTATATTAAATCTAGATTTCCCTGTATTACTTTATTCTGGAGGAGACTTTAGAATAGAGCACGTTGTAAGCTAAGTGGGAGATTGATTTACATTTACTGACAAAAAAAACATGGCGCACCATGAAGGAGCTGTTGGAATTGAATGAAACTTTCTATGTGTAATGTAATGATGGTTTATGTAAGTGATTACAACATTACAGTGAAATGATCAGTTTATTGGGGGAAGTGTACAAATGAAAGCACCCTGATGGGCCGCTGCTATCCCTGATACAAGATGAGAAATGCTTGGGCATGGAAGCATACAGGTTCTGTTTGGTATCCTGCAGCAAATTTGTCCACAGATATTGCAGATGCACCTTTAGATCCTGCAGACTTGTAGGTTGTTGACACCGGTTTCCCAGCTGGTCCCATAAAGGTGTGAGGCAATTCTTATTTTTGTGTGACCGAGCATAATCCTGCTGAAATCCCAGTTGGAAGCTCTACCATGAGAGGTAACATATGTGGCTTTTATTGTCCCTCATATCCTTAATAGAGCTGTCATATGAAATGGCCCCAAAGACCATCACATCGGCATTTGGGTCAGGCCAGATTGGATTGCTCACCACACAACCTCCATACTCCAGCTCTGTCATCCTTGGATCCCAAATAGAACCTGAATCCATTGCTAAAGACAATACGGTTCTAGTTTGGCAGGAAACAAAATGGGCTCCACATATCTTTCTGTTAACTGTCTGGAAATGGTCCATGTGGTGAAAGGGGCAGCATGGTGGCTCAGTGGCTGCCTTGCAATGCTCAATACGTTTTAGGTCCCTGTGAGAAAAGCACATTATCTTTGTTTGTCATTGTCATTGACATACTGATGGGGCCTCATGACACCAAATTTCATTTTATTAAGGACATGGAAATGGTCCATGCAGATAAAGATTGTATAAAGTTATCTGTATCTAGATCTTGGGAAAGAAAACTTTGAGAATTGCTTATTCTTGTTCGGATTGCCCTCATATAACCTCTGCTCCCAACACCTCCTCAGAATGGGCTCAAAACTAACTTCCATGTCTTCGAGTGCATGGGGGAGGCATGGGTTGCATACTGTTTTAGCAAACAAGTGACTTCTAGAAATAATTGAACTTTTTCCCCTTAAATTTATTGCTTGTGGTGACTTGGTTGCTTTTTTTCTTCCTGATTTTTCCATTTACAGTATACTTATATTTTTGTTATCTTTGGTTTAACCCACCACTGACCCCACAATAACCAATAACCAGATTCTGTTTTGTTACTATCTTGAAAACCAACTTTCTTATTAACACTGCTCAGGCTGTTTTTGTTGGAAGTATTTGCATTAATCCAGATAAAGCAAGATTTATTGCCTTAGGTTAATAATACATCTGTACTTTGACCCAGTAGTTACTTTTACGTTTTGTTTCTATTCGTGGAAGCTTTTACGTTGACATACAACTACAGTCCCTTCTGTCTTTAGTTTGTTTTCTTAGTCTTATTTATTTTTAATGCTGTATTTTTTTGGTAAGGTTCCAATTTAGCAGAAGAGCTCACTTTATCATATGTGTGAAATCCATTGCTATTATTAGTGCTGGGATTATCAACTCCCAACCTCAACCTCACACTACAGAGTAAGTCCACAATCGGGAATGTGAAATTGCTCAGCGTGGCTTTTTGCTCTCTAGTTTTGTATCTTCTCAATAATTGGCTTCACTGTAAAGTCATCACAACATCAGTTCCTAAGAAGCCCAAAGTAAAATTAGCTCAGCAGTGACATTTTAATTTGAGGTTCCAAGATGACAAGCAGTTTAGATAAATAATGTTTGACACTTTTTGCTTATATCAGACCAGTATTTTATAAGTAGTATTTAGTATTCTATGTATGCTATTCTTGTGACCTGGAACATACAGTACAGCACCAAAATAAGTATATATATATATATATATATATATATATATATATATAGACAAAATTGTTGATGCCCCTCTCGTTTAATGAAAGGAAAACCCACAGGTTTTGAATATATATATATATATATATATTCACAAGCAAATATGATGTCTATACACACACACACCTTACCATATATAGACATATGTACACTATTTTACAGAAACGAGCATCCACCCTTTTCTTTGTATAAACTGTAATAGAGATACATATTATTCATTTTGTAATTTAGAAAATCCAGGAACCACAAATTGATCAGAATATTAGACAAAAGTATAATATTAGTATTTCATTTCCATTTCAGTGATCTATTCTATTCTTCAGTAAAACAATACTACTGTTGATAGAGACATTAGTCTTCATGTAAGCACTTAGACAAATACCCTTTAGCAGGGCCTGCCTTTGAGGGACTCTGACTTTTGTGGCATCATTCAGGTACTGTAAAAAAAAAATATATATATTGTGGGGAAGGTAGCTCGGGAGCAGCAATGGTGCTGACCCAACCTGTCAGAGACAGGGACATAAAATCTGTAGCAAATATGTTTCTTTAGAAAAAAAAAAAACTGTAAAATAAATAAACGTTCACTTCAGGCACAAAATGAGCAAAATAAAATAATGCCTTAACTTCAGGCAAAAGAACGGAAAACAAAACCTTCTTGTCTGAGCACTAATTAAACAATAAGTGCTAGCTGTACGGGTGGCTTACTACCAGCCACACTAATAAACAAAAAGAGCACAATACAGTCTCACCAGACTCACTGTGTCAGGACAGACCCACACATTATATATGGAAATGTTGTTTGGGTCCTGTATATTAGTATTATTTGATCACTGTATGGTACTTTAGCATTGTGTAGCACTGCTACTTACTGTAGGCACTGTACAGTATTTTATCTTTTGCAGTGTTGGGTGGGGGCAGCCCTATATAACAATGTTCTTTAGGAACCTATTGTTTGGTTAATGTACAACACTATTTTTTAGGCTATACAATATTTTATACTATATGGTGCGATTACATATGGATATGTTATACTGTGTCATGAGTTGTTTGCATAGTTTTTTTTTTTTCACTCATGGGTGTATATAGGAGATTTTGAGTGTTTCATGTGTACAGTAATGTACAATCCACAGCCCAGGCTATAGAATGAGAACAAATGGAGTCCCAGGTGCTAATTCTATTGTGGTCAATCTATCAGCAATTCTTTTATATGCTGCTGGTGATGCGGACAGTTCAACTCCATTTCTCAGTCTGGATGCCAAATATCATATCCAACCAAGGACCATTATAACATCACTGGTGAAAGGTCACAGGAAATGGGACTAGCTGAGAGTCCATAAATGTGAGGAGATACCTGACCTCGTTGTCAGATTTTGGAGATACAGGATACCTGTAGGGTTTGCTCATCTACTACTTCCTTCCCATTTACTTTTCTACCCCCAGCCAACTTAAAAATAGGTCTGCACTTTATTCCCACTTATTTTACAGTGTTTGTAGGTATATGGCTTTCTTATTATATCCTTTTGTTAAGCACTGAACTTTTTTATGGATATTAAATCTGAAGTTTAATAAGATTGTTCTTGGCTCTAAATGTCCCCACAAATCTGAAGAGAGTAAATATCGCTTATACATGTTACTCTTTTGTTTGATAACGTTGAGTGGTGCGGGTATATTGATGTCTTGTCTACTGTACATGGCCAGTGTTGTCTGCTATTTGTGTGGATGTGTGATTGTAGAAGGTTGCTTCATTCCTGTGTAGCTTAGGGGGCATTCACACTGCCACTGCTGTCTGCCCCGTGGTATCCGCTGTAAACACGGGGGAAACCGGACAGCAGACGGCTTGCCAGAGGTTGGCTTTAAAACCCATTCATTTGAACAGATTTTCAAATGTGACCGCCTGTGCGTGTTTTCAGCCTCTCCGCCTGGAAAAGGTTTTTTTTTCTGCGGACACAAAGAGTTTTCCTCTGCAGACTTTCTGCCCCAGTTATACCTATACTGAAAACGTCAGCATTTCCGCAGGTATAATTGACATGCTATGAATTTTAAAAAGGCAAACATTTTTAAAAACGCCGGTTTTCCGCTGTGGATTTTTTTCTGCAATGTGTGGATGGGATTAGCCATAATCCCATCCAATTTGCAGCTCCTGTAAAATGCAGCATTTACCATCGTTGGCCAAATTCGCAAAGACAGATAAATAATAAAGTTATAAATTCTGTGATTTTGAGGGACTTAAAAATACAGTGAGACCCATTCTGAAGTGACCCCCTTAAGAAGACCACCACTTTTATCCAGCCCAGGTTCACTATGATATATTCTCCCATATGTCATTTCCATTGTTTTCTTTTTCTGGAACGACCACACACTAGAAAATCATTTTTAATACAATTTTAAATAGTTATCCAAAAATGTTTCATTTTATTTAGATTATTTTTATCTGTACGTGTAATGTTATATTTATGAATCTATATTACTTACTATTATGATAATATTAATAGTACTTCTGTAATGTTATAGACACCTTTGGTCTGATTTGACCAGTAGATAACATTTCACCCGATATTTTCCCTATTGCATTTAGTCAGCAGTAACTTGAAAGCGGGCAAGTAGATGAGATTTGTGTAGTGTTGTGACTGTTGGAGGAGTGACAGGCTCATGTAGATGGTAGCTCTCAGTTAACTGGCTTGAACATTACTGCTAATGTTTAGTCAGGTGTGTACTTTCCACTGGAAGCCAAATTCTGTGATAACCATGGCAGAGATTCAACCTTGCACTTGGAAATGTAGAATAAAAACCTTCAGTATTTAAAACATCAAATGTAGTAATAAAGTAGACAATCCCCTTGTATTAGTTTGGGAATGTGCAAACTACATATTAAAGACAGTTTTGTCTATAGGTAATCCTAATGTGTAGGAAAATAAATATGTATGCATCATATACGGTAACTTCGTAATACCGAATATTTCTCCCAGTTGATAAAATACTGATACAATGATGTAGAAGTCTAATAATTTAGAATTCTCTTTTTTTTTAAATGTAGATTGTGAGCCCCACATAGGGATCACAATGGTTTTTTTTTTCTCTCCCTATCAGGCTGTATTCACACTGAGTAACGCTGGCGTTTTTTGTGCTTATTTTTGCACATAGCGCCGCGTTAACGCCGCGTAGCGTCGCGTTAACGCCGGGCAACGCCACCGCAAAATAGCGCCGCGTTAACGTGGCGTACAGGCGGTGTTAACGCGGCGCTACGCGGCGTTAACGCGCCGCTATTTGCAAAAATAAGCACAAAAAACGCCAGCGTTACTCAGTGTGAATACAGCCTCAGTGTGTATTTTTAGAATGGGAGCAAACCCGCACAAGCACAGGAAGAACATACAAACTCCTTGCAGATGTTTTGTTCCTCGCGGGATTCGAATCCAGGATTCTACGCTGCAAGGCTGCAGTGCTAACCACAGAGCCACCATTTTGCCCCATAACTTAGAATTCTTAAAGGTGTTCAGGGACCCAAAAAACGGAAGCCCTATCCGTTTAAAAGTGGTTGCATGCAGACCCTATAGAGTCAGACTATAATGTTTATGCTTGCAGGACTTTTCTCTCCACCTATGTTAAGCAGAATGGGGAACGGAGAATCGTACCAAGACTCAAATGCTATTGTGAATCTAGTGTCACTTATGCATACCTAGTCCTGGATAAGCTTTATTTCTAATATATATGCAGGACCCCCAGAGCCTCATGATTAAATTTGCAGAGTACAGCAGGGGAAGTCAGAAATCTTAGACTGAGTTCATACGGGGTATTTTGGTCAGGATTTTTGAGGCCGAATTTGCCTCAAAATCCTGACAAAAAGATGGATCCCATTGAAATCAATGGGAGACGGTCAGCTCTTTTTTCTGGGATTCGATTGTTCTGGCTCCCGGAAAAAAAAAGCAACATGCTCATTCTTTGGGCGGATTTGCCTCACAAATCCGCCTGAAGACACTCCCTCCTACCGACTTGGCCCATTCAGTTGGGCCTAATCCAGATCGGAGTGCGCAGCATCCAGACGCAGCTACCCGCATTTTGGACCGGAACCTGAGGCGGCCTCCGCCTCGAATTCTGGTCCAAAATACCCCGTATGAACCTAGCCTTATTCCTTTTCCTTTCCTGCTGGCACTCCAACACTCAATCACATGACCAAGTATATTCTACTTCATGTATGTGCAGCAGAGAACCAGAGCGACATAGATAGACTTGTGTATACATTAGTAAGTAGCTTATCCAGTGCAAGGAATACAATGTTAAGCTTTATTTTTTCTATATAATCCCTTTAACCCTTTCCCACTGCTGTATGAATGATTTTTTTTTTTTTTTGCAGGACAAACTGTACTTTATAGTGATACCATTTAATATACCATACGATGTACTAGGAAACCTGAAAAAAAAAATTCAAACTGCGTTTCCCCATTTTTTTATGGGTTTTGTTTTTACAGTGTTTATTATGTAGTCAAAATGACATGTTGGCTATATTCTGCAGGTTGGTATGATTATGGCGATACCAAATTTATATAGTTTTTGTTATATTTTAACATCTTAACAAAAATCCAAAACTTTGAGAAGTATTAAAAAAATAATTTGAGTAGCCATATTTAGACACCCAATAACTTTTTTCTAATATTATTTCTGTGGATGGAGCTATGTAAGGTGTCTTTTTTTGTGAGAGCAAGTTTTCATTTTTATTCATAACATTTTGAGGATTGTTTAAAAGTTTGATTGTTTATTTTAGAATTTTTGGGGGAGGCAAAACTGACAGGAAATTTTTATTTTTTTTCCTAATACACAGTTCATTGTATAGGATAAATATTTGTATATATTTATAGCCCAGGCATTTTTGGAAACAGTTATGCCTAATATGTTGATGTTTGACTTTGTTTATTTTTATTACGGTCTAGGGAAAGGGGGTGACTTGAACTTTTTTCTGTTCTCAATTTTTCTTTACAACTTTTATTTCTGGATCCCTAGTGGCAGGGCTGCATCTGCCATGAGGCGAGATGAGCATCTCGCTTTAGTCGGTAGATTGCTGAGTCCCTGAGAGGACCACACTGGTAGTATTTGTTCCCCAGTGGGATTTGGTCAGACAAAACATGTCCAAAACTAAACTGCTATCCTCTTTCCCCAAAAAAATAAGCCCTAACATGATTTTTCAGGATTTTTGGAGTTTGTTTGAAATATAAGCCCTACTTTAAAAATAAGCCCTGTTGGCAGTTCATTAGAAATAGCACCCGGGCAGCCCATCCACAACTGCCACTTGCCAGTTTTAATTGTTTTGGGTGTAGGGAGGTCTGGCAAGTGGATTTTCGTTTCTGGAAACAAATAAGACATCCCTTGAAAATAAGTCTTAATTCATCTTTTGGAACAAAGAATAATATAAGAGCCTGTGTTATTTTTGGAGAAATCTGATATTATACTTATCAACCCCAGAGTATAATGAGTGGAGGCCTAGGGAAGGTGATAAAACATAACAAACAGTGATTCTCACCTCACCTTTGGTCTAGCGTCGGTCTTCAGGCCTCTTCAGGTCTCAGAGACATCATGAATGATATCAGAGATGTTATCATATAATTATCTGTTATGATCTATCTAACCTCTATGAAACTTATCTAGAGTCAAGACTCATCTTTCTCAGGGGGTATTGAAGCCTCTTTTTTTCCTTTCTTGCATTACCACAGTCACTGTTTTTTTTTATTCCTCAATAAGGGTGGTTTTACATGGAGTTACGCTCCGCTCATTCAGACATGTAAATACGTGTCAAAGTGATCGCTGTAAAACAGAATCCCATAGACTTCAATGTGTTCCGCTCTTACGCGCGCTACACATTGAAATCAATGGGTTTAAAAGCCTCCCATTGATTTCAATGTGTAGCGCACATAAGACCGTCAAACATTGAAGTCTATGGGATTCTGTTTTACAGCGGGCACTTTGACAGTGTTTACGTGTCTGAATGAGCGTGTCTGAACTCCGTGTGATACCACCCTATGTTGAAACTGGTCCTCTGAAATCCATGGCAAAAAGCAAAGTATGCACCTTGACTTTCTGGCATGGGGTTTACACATGTGATTAGACTCATACAGTAGGGATAAACAGCACTAGGCCTTGGAAACCACATGAAAACGGCGAATGAAAAAATCGTCCATCACAATGGCTGGTTTAGGAGAGGATTTTGAGTTACAATCTGCCATTGATTTTGAGGCGGATTTTGCCCCCTATTGTATTCCATGGAAGGCAGAGATCGGAGCAGGGCACTGACAAAATAAGCATTCTTCTTGAGCTTTCCACAGATTCTGCCTCAAATTCTTCTTCATTTTTCACCGTGTGAACTTAGCCTTGAGAGAACTTTTGCTTGCTTCTGTCTGACCATGGCTGTCAGCCATTCTTGAAGGAGTCAGTGTGAGAGCTGGAGTTGGAGCCAGGGTGTAGAAAAATAAAGGAGTCAGAGTTGGTGGATTGGTCTACCAACTCCACAGCCCTGCTACATTGTCATTATTAATGAAAACATATCTGCAGATCAATATTACAAATGTCAGTAGGGGATGTACAGTACTTTCAGTTTATAGACAAGCATATGACATATGTACTAAAGTATATAGACACCTACCATCAGACCTATACTATGTACGCTTATGTGAATGTTTGCCTCATTGTGTACTAGTACATCCTCCACACATCTTGGAAGTGAGTAGATTTTTGCCTATTCAGCATTTGTGAGGTCAGACACTGATGCTGGCCGAGAATATTTGATTCATAGTCATTGTTCTGGTTCATCCTAAGGTGTTTTATGTCACTGAGATTAGACCACTCAAGTTGTTGCACACCAATCCTTTCAAACCATGTCTCCATGGACCCCACTTTTTTGTACAGGGAAAGGCATGCGGGAACAGAAAAGGGCCTCCCCCAAACTAGGTTCGGAAGTATACAATTGTCAAAAATGTCTTTGTATGTTGCGTATCATCACTCCAGAGACAGTACAGTGGTGACATGCTTTATACCACTCCAGTTGACATTAGGCATTGTGATATTAAGCTGCTTCACCATGGAAACCAGTTTTATGACGCTCTTAATGCACAGTTTTTGGCTGATGTCACTTACAGGGGTAGCGTGAACCTCAGCAGTGAGTGATACAATGGAGGATAGATGTTTTATATGCTATACATATCTGCTCTCAGCAGTGAGTGATACAATGGAGGATAGATGTTTTATATACATATCTGCTCTCAGCAGTGAGTGATACAATGGAGGATAGATGTTTTATATGCTATACATATCTGCTCTCAGCAGTCTGGATCTGCAAGGGATTGTGGTCTATCATTTTATGGTTGAGCTGTTGTTACTCCTAGATGCTTCCACCTCGTAATATCCACATTTATACTCGACTGGGGCAGATCTAGTGTATCAAAAAATTGTGGCATAGCTGACATCCTATGACAGTGCCACATGTAAAAGTGGCATCCCAAGAATCTAGAGCTGAGACACAAGCCAGGTAAACTAGGGCACCCCCATAGCACTTTTACCCTCATTATGCACAAAAATGGGCGTTAAACTGAATAACAGAGACATATTTGGAAACTGTGGACTCCATTTAAACTCACAGATCTCTTCAGATCTTTTACATCTTCCAAGGTTTGTCTATGGCTTTGATATTACGCAATGTGGCTGAAACACCTGAATTTAATAACTAAGAAGGCATAGCTCCTTTCTGACTATAAAAACTGTTCACTACTGTCTAGAAAACCAATCAGTAATTGATGCCTATAAGTTATCCACAGGTCATCAGTATATCAGTCGGGGTTCAACATCCAGACCCCATTCCAATCATCCGTTTTGGCCACCGGAAGCCATTTACTAGCAGCCCTGCTCTGAATCAAATGAAAGGTAGCATGGCTGCAGTTCCAGGCGCCACCACTAGTGTATGCACCTCCGTATAGTGTATGCAGCTTCTGGTCCGTACTGTGAACCGGTGTCAGTTAGTGTGCATAGGGGTTAAGGAGGAACCCTACAGCAGCAGGGCTATGTAGCATAAGTATGTGACTGCGCAGCCATGTGCCCTTATACTGGTCTTAGGTGGCTGAAATGGTAATGAATGACACTATGTCTTGAATCTCTGGCTGTATTAATGTTTTTATCTAAATTGCAAGGTCCTGTTCATCATTGCAGTTGTTTTCCTATTTTTCAGGATATTGTCAAGTGCAGGAAAAGAGCTGAAAGATAATTTCCTGAAAGCTTTAGCCTTAAGGGAAGAGGCAAATCGCAATGGGAAGATGACAGTGAGTACACTGGGTTGGATTCATTGGTGCTCTGAGCTGTAGTTCTCTGATGTCACACGTCGCTGATTTACAAATTAATTGCAGAACATTCATCTGAGATTTAGGCAGATGTTTTTTTCTTTACATATGCGATGCATATTTTTATGTATGTGTATGAATAATATATGTATATACTGTATAAATAGATAGATAGATAGATAGATAGATAGATAGATAGATAGATATTGCTTAACCTTCTACATTAACTTGCTATTCAACTAAAGCTTTAAAAGATTAGAGATGATACATTTAAAGGTGGTAAAGAAAAAATATTATTTGATTAGTTTTTTATTATATAAGCATAAACCTGTACCGTAATGCGGAATTTACTTGAAAAAGCCGTTTTTTATGAAACTGTATTGTTAACAGCTGTTACTTTAGGAATGGTCTTTATTCCCCACATGGGATCATACATGAAGGATGGTCCTATATTCACAAAGGAGAGGATGAACATTTTCAATGTAGACATTAAAACATTTATTTATCTATTTAAATTTACTTGCCTTTGTTACACCTAAAAAGAGAATATCAAAATGTAGGGTTAGGTCAATAAAAAGGTAGTAATACTACATACATACCTCCCAACTTGGAAGGATGGAAAGAGGGACTGGCCGGGAAGTGTGCCCGTGTGAATGGACCTTTTCTTTGATCAGTGAAAATTATTGTTCTTAATTTTTTTTAACCCTTTAGCATTCTACATGTAATCGCAAGTCTATTTAAGGCAACCTCTATCTGTATGCCCTAATAGACATGGATATCATAATGGAAGGTCCTTCACGCTATGGTGCAAAACCATGTCTTAAAAAACTAGGGAAATGTATAGCCAGACATGGCTACCTGGTGAATACAGCTGATAGCCAGGGCTGTAACAATCAACCAATTACCTGGCAGGCTTCAATACAAAACCCACCACCCCTTTAACCAGTTCGTAGGGAAAATTAAAAATCAAATCTCAAAAAATAATCCACACTATAGTAAATAGGTATTATGTTATAAATTTCTAACTACTTTAGTTGTCAGCAGTTGCTGAAGTGCCGCTTAGTAATTATTATAGCCCATAGACAAGAAAATACATAAAGTGAAGCGCTCCCCGAATTTCCACTGGAATAGGACTCTGCCCATATTTAATATGGTGCATGGTTCTGCATTAATTGCCCATGCTCCTATCTCCTGTAACTACTGGCAACAAGGACGTAGCTTTAGAACAGTGATTCCCAAAGTGGTCCAGGTGGACCTCCACGGGTCCACGGGAGACTCGACAGGGGTCTACGTTGGCGTAATCTTCACAGTTTTTGCAGAGTTTTGGTAATATAGTAGAAATGTAGCAGCAGGGGGTCCACCGAAACCAGTAAAATTTTGAAAGTGGTCTACGAGAAAAAAAACTTTGGGAACCTCTGCTCTAGGGGATGCAGTAGTAGCAGTTGCTAACAGACTTTAGACCCTGAGGGGGTCCCAAAGTTTTCTCTGCAACAGAAAATATACCACTATTCTGAATGGGAAATGGTAAGTAGGGGCCCCATTTTGTATTGGTGCACAAAAGCTTCAAGTTTCGCCTCTGAGGCCCAGTTCACATCTGCATTGGGGATTCCATTGAGGACCCCCTGAACGGAATATGGAATGCATTAAAAAGTGGTGAGCAATGAAAATACACTGAAACAATAGACTATAATGGAGTCCGTGTGTTTTCCGCGCAGTGTCTGCACAAATCATGTGGAGAGAAAAGTACTGCTTGAAGTACTTTATTCTACGTATGATTCAGGCACACACTGTACGGAAAACACAAGGACTCCATTATAATCTATGGGGTCCGTGTGTTTTCATTGCTCACCGCTTTTTAATGCATTCGGTATTCCGTTTGGGGGGTCCCCAAGCGGACTTTTCGAATGGAATACCGAATGCATATGTGAACTAGGTCTGACTGGCAACACTGTAATGTAAGAACTGACATAATAAAGATTTCTTGGTTTAATATACAAGGCCCGATGTACTTTTTTACTGTCTGAATTATTTTAGTATGTTTAATAAACAGGCAGTATTGTAATGAACCATGTGCAGTTTTTTCAGCGCTAGAATCTCCATGCTTAGAAGGTGACTGTAATAATTAAACTCTGTCTAGTAATATCTACTTGTAAATAACCTTCTGGCCATGACCCACTAGTATCAGAGTGTTTCTTAATAAAACATATGTTATTTTATGCCCCCAAAGTCAGACAGCTATCATGTTAGCTTTGTGTGACATGAAACACTGTGATCAGCTCCGACAGCTCAGATGTAAGCTGAATCTGTGAAGCCATTCTCCTCTGACATGGCATTCTGACTATTGGCTGTGACATTAAGAGCCTACTGAAAGTTGTAAGGGAAGGCGCGTCTGATAGAAATGGTGTTCTCTAGACCTCTAATAGATGTTAAATGGAATTAAACAGTATGTGTAATGAAAGAGCGTTCATGGAAAGCTCTACAGTAACTCTGACATAATGTTATGAGAAGTGATAAGTATGTCTTATAAGTCCATTCATCCCTACATCGTGGAGGGATTGCTAAACCAATATTTGTATAAAAGTGAATGTGTTCTGCGTTTATTTTCATGAAGCATATATCTACTCTATTACATATATTAATAATTTGTCTTTCCTCTTATGTGGGATTGGCATTATGTCAGATTTAGCTTAGCGTTGATAATTCTCGGAATACCGCTTTCAAGCATTTTATCACATTTAAATAAAGTCTTCCTGAATGAACATATGTAAAAATAGTTAATGGTTCCATTATACTAGAAAGGTGTATATTAATACTATTCTGGATCCAAAGTTTCCGAATTTTTTTTTTTTTTTTTTTTTTTTAGTTTTCCCTTTCATTAAAGGGGTTTTCTGGGCAAAAATGATTTTTTTTATTTTTTAAAAAGGTCTGTTAGTGCTATTAATAGGTTAATAAGTGTGTCCGTATATACCTGTAGAAGTGTTTTGAGTGTTTTCTGGGATTCTCTGGGATCACTTACCATCCTCTGCATTTGTTTACAAGGTGTAGCTTCTTGCTGGCTTAGGGGGCGTTCACACTACCACTGCTGTCTGCCATAGGGTTTCCGTCCTAAATCCCAGGGAAACTGGACAGGGGACGTCTTGCTCGCAGTCATCTTTAAAAGTCATTCATTTGAATGGGTTTTAAAGGTAAACGCTGGTGTCCGTATGCGACCTCTCCACCTGGAAACCGTTTTTTTTTTTTTTGCACGGACACAAAGTCCTGCGTTTATGATTTTGTGTCCATGCAAAAAAAACAAACAAAACTGTTTCTTTGCTGAGAGGCTGAGTACGGACACTGGCGGTTACCTTTAAAAATCCATTCAAATGACTGGGTTTTAAAGCTGACTCCTGCCAACCGTCCCCTAGTTTCCCCGGGCTTTAGGACGGAAACCCTGGGGCAGACAGTGCCGGTAGTTGTAGGCTGTCACACTATCCCCCTCTCACTCCTCCCCCTCCCTTTCTTACACCCCCTCCCTGTCTCCCTAGCTATTCATCCCACTGCTAGCCCTTCCCAACTCATTCAGCCCAACCCTATACCTTATTATACTTTACCTGTCTTCTTCCTGTCTTCTGTTTGCAGGGTACAGCTCCTCCTCTTTTTTGACAGCAAGTGTTCAGCACTGTGCCTTAGCCTTTAGGACTATTAGGGGAGGTTTATAAGCAGTATGGAGACATTTTGTTACCCCATTTGCTCAAAACATTTCAGGATGCGTTGGAGTCTGGGAGACTCCCGGGTTCCATGAGTGAAGCTGTAGTAGTACTCTTGCCCAAACTGGGTAAGGATCCAGCTAAACCAGACTCCTACAGACCTATTTCTCTCTTAACGGTTGATGTCAAGCTACTAACTATAATTCTGGCAACTCGTCTTAGCTTTCAATACATCTCTATTGTGCAAATTCCCAGCTTGCGCAATAGAGATGTACTATCGGCTTCAGCACTAAGCCAGGACTCTGTTTCTGTATGCGCGTACTGACGTTAAGGAAGGATGATGAGTCGTTTCTCGCAGAAGGAAGCCTAGACAGAAAGTAGACAGTTGAGTATGATGGAGTGGCATGGGGGGGAGGGGGGAGTAGTAGTGATGAAATGGTGAAATAGATCGTCACTGTATAATCAGAAAATGTCCCCGGGATGTTCATGTAACCATATGGGTAACTATACATTTTTGATTAATTATGTAATTTAGAAAGTAGGCGGGGAGAGGGTATTTAGATTAGTGTAGGGTTTTATAATTATCCTGAAGAACCCCTTTAAAGTCTTGAGTATATAGCTCTATGCTGCCCAGTGCACTTCTATTTAGGAATTCCTCTTTGCTGTATTGAAGCTTACATGTCACATAGAACATACAGTACAATCACTGGACAGTTATATAGCACTTTCATTTACTGATACTGTGAAAACCCTTCTGAATATGGGCCTATAAGTGCAGTCTATACCACTTTTGATTGGCTACAGTGACCACATGTTGTGCCAACGCATCTTTGATGGAGGTTACTGAACAGAGATCAGTGGAGGAGTGAGGAAATGCTGGCACTGGGGTTAGGAATTACTCTTATTATTTTACAGAATTTTAAGCTATTTGTAAAAAAATATTGTGGGTTGGAAGACCCCTTTAATATAATGTGATAACACACATCATACCTTATCAATTATTTTTTATAATATTAAATGGACAGCCCAGGTATGCCAGAGCGGGAACAAATGAAACTTTGCATCTTTCCATTCTGTCTCATTGTAACATCTCTGCCTGTTCAGGTCTCTGCGCCACCTTCTGCTCGCATGTGGCGGTGCAAGAGGCGTGTGCAGTTTGGTTCTTGGCTTAAAGTTTTTGGTCGCACTGTCTGAACACGGCTCTAGTTCTGTGATTGTATTTGCACCACACCCGTCTTCTGCCCTTGTTGCCTCTGTCCATTAAGTGGTTAAATTTTGTCTTGCCTGTGATTGACAGCCTGCCTTCCTGTCAGGTCCAGGGCAGGTTCATCCTCCCCTATTTAGCCTTGGCTCACATTCACACCAGTGCTTGCTATTGCCGTGTGCATACTCGCTCCTTACTGTCCCTATCTTTGCTTGCATTCTTATCCTTGACCTTTGGCTTTTCCTACTGACTATTCTTTGGACTCCGATTTGGCACGGCATCGCTCGACTGTTACTGACCCTTGGCTAGCTGACCTCCCTTTGTTGTTGTCTGTCTTGTCTCCGTTTTGTGTGTCACATATCCAGGAAGGAAAAAAGTCAATGGTACCGCACACTCTAAAATTATATGTGGTGCTAGCGAAAAAAGGTCCTTCGACCCAAATATACTAGTGAAAATAGATTTTGCTGCACACACTGTTTTGTGATCAAAGGAATATAGAGATTTATTTTACAATATAGTTAACGCCTTTTGACACAATGCAAAATATTGGCATAGAAAGACAGGCTAGATCAATTGGATATGACGTTTCGGTCCTTAGACCTTCATCAGACGCGATCTAGTGTGGTAGCAGGATCAGTATAAGTGTCAAGGCATGCCTTGACACTTATACTGATCCTGCTACCACACTAGATCACGTCTGATGAAGGTCTAAGGACCGAAACGTCATATCCAATTGATCTAGCCTGTCTTTCTATGCCAATATTTTGCATTGTGTCAAAAGGCGTTAACTATATTGTAAAATAAATCTCTATATTCCTTTGATCACAAAACAGTGTGTGCAACATATCCAGGAAGGGACTGTCTTCGTGGTTGCCGCCTATTACGTAGGATAGGGCCTGGCAATAGGAAGGGTCAGTTGGGGGCTTCAGCTTAGGGCTCACTGTCTCTTGTGTCCCGTCCCAGGGTTCAACAGCTACCGGGGAATTGCTGTCCTAGCAATTCTCTAACACTCATACTGTACATGGGGTTCCTAAGCATCAGTTGCATCTATGTATCCTAATAGAAAATATGGACAGGGGTTATGTTTATACACCAAACCTAAGAGAGGAACTTTACTGCACCTGACTTGTTTTAATAATAACTTCCTTTTCCTATGAATTAATAATTCTGGAGCAACTTTCCTAACTCCGCTTTGCCTGTCCTTCTTGAATGAATACCAGTGGTGTATTGATCGTGTGACTGCGACTGGACCCGGAGGGGATCGGGGCCCGCGGCTAGCTGGAAATGACTGGTTCCCCAGACCACCATGATAGTGGTTGGTGGAAAGCCTTGTTTCGTGACCACTATACATATTGTTAATGGTAAGGAGCCTGACTGGGCCCCTTTCCATTAAATGCTAGACTAGGTGTATAAAAATAAAAAAATACTTATTCTCAATTGTCCTGGGCTGAGCATCCATTCTGGGGCTCTTCCTGTGGTAGATGCTAAATGCTAGTGGGCTAAAGGACCTTTGATGATGTTATGACCATGTGATCAGACTCACCTGTGGGCGGTGCTATTCTGGATTGTACAGGACAGTGTGGTGTTACACAGGAAGCTGCTGGGAACAAGGACTGATGAAAGGTAAAGAGGAGAGAAGAGAACATGTGTGAGCAAGAGGCGGACATGGGGATTCAGGCTGCATGTGAGAAAGAGGGGGGAAGGGGTGTGAAGCCTGCGTGTGAGCAAGAGGTTGACATGGTGGGTGCAGGCTGTCTGTGAGCAAGAGGGGGGAATGGGAGTTCAGGCTCTGAGGGGGAAGTGGGCACTGTGAGCACATAATACTGTGTGGGGGCCAATTCCAGCATATAATACTGCGGGGGCCACTGTGAGCATATAATTCTGTGTGGGGGCCACTGTGGTGCATATAATACTATGTGGGGGTCACTGTGGAACATATAATACTGTGTGGGGGCCACAGTGGAGCACGTAATACTGTTTGGGGGCCACTATGGGGCATGTAATACTATTTGAGGCCCACTATGGAGCACGTAATACTGTTTGGAGGCCACTATGAAATGCGTAATACTGTGTGGGGTCCACTGCGGAGCATGTAATACTGTTCCAGCTGCTCTGCTCACTCACCATATTCTTGATAACTACAGTTGTGGGTACTAAAGCTGATACCCTTTCAAGTATCTGAGTTATCGTTTCAGTACCTATAACTGCCACCAACAAGCATTTGCTCTAGGAATGGGGTAGGGGGCCCCAGACAAATGTTTGCACCCGGGCTCACGGGTCCACAAGACTTTAGTTACCCCACTGATGAATACTATTTCCCTTGTCCATGATGTGTGTCCCTACACTGTCTGAGACTGACACTACCAATCGGACCCTCTATTTTTGGACAAGTATTTAGTTGTTAATTTGTTTTTAGTGGCAATAGCAGAGGCACAGCACAGAGTTCTGAGAAATGAATTAATAGATCACAGATAATTCAATCATTTACTAAAATGACTTGTCAGGAGAGGTTTGGGGTCCTCTGTACATACTTTTTGTATATTTTCCTCTGCTGATGATAACCTTGAGCATGGCTCCTTACTGTCATCACTTTGTATATTGGTCAGCTCAGGCCCACATCCAGAGCACACAAAAGACCAGCCCTTCTAAATGTTGCACTTAGGAAAATCAAACCTGTTTTCTTGAATTAAGTCAATCCAAGTATTTGTTTGTTTCACTTGACAAGCTGTTTCTATTTCACGGCTGTTAAATGTTCCCCTGGCTTACTGGAATTTAGCAATAATTATGGCCATGATATCATAAAAGTATCTGAAGAAAAATGTGGAAAAGTTGTGATCAAGATTTATAGTATACAATCTGGAAAACATCAACAAATATCACTCCTTCAAAAGGGGAAGAAAAGGAGACAAATTGGAGGATTTTTCCATGCCAGATGGTGGTGTTACCGAGTGGCACGAGAACAAATGAGCTGAAGAAAAATCAACAAAACATGCGCTATGATGGAATTCTGAGAAACGTAACGGAGAGAATAAATGTAAGAGAATAAATGCAAGCCTGTAGTACATACATTGTTTTTACCTGCCAGAGAAAGGTGACATTGTTCTGAAATTATGGTATACCGTATATACTCGAGTATAAGCCGACCCGAGTATAAGCCAAGGCCCCTAATTTTACCACAAAAAAACTGGGAAAACTTATTGACTCGATTATAAGCCAGAGGGGCGGGGGGGGGGGGGGATGGGGCAAATGCAGCAGCTACTGGAAAATTTCAAAAATTAAAATGGTCGGAGTTTTTGGGTGCAGTAGGTGCTGGGGAGGGGGTGTTTTGGTTGTCTGTCTGCCCCTTCTCTGAGCTTGAGGACTGAGTATTTTTTCCCCCACTTGGAATTCAGCCTGGATTAATATAGGGTATCTGCAGTGCTCCTATTAACCCCTGCAGATACCCTATATTCAGTAGACTGGGCACTTTCAGACACAGGGATACCTAATGTGTATGTGTTTCACAGTCATGTTCTATTTTTTTATGTATAAAAGGGAAAGGAGTGATTTAGAACTTTTATTTACTTTATTTTTTTTTTATATATTTTTTTAAACTTCTTTTTTTCCCACTATTTTATGGGAGATTCTATACATTACTATTGCGGCTGGTCATAGGTCATCTCAGGTATTTTATCTGCTGTGTGAACCTTCAGGTGGTAAAATGAAGTTCTACATTAAAGATATTCTTTATTTTCATATGGTAGCCACCATTTCTGTGATCAGTTGTGACCACCAGGGAAGACAGGTGAAGCCAGACAAGCTAGGTTTACCAAAGTCGCTATCCATTCTGCTTCATAGAGGAATCGCATGCCTCTCTGTCCTCCATTTTACCCATTATCTTCTGTGTTCTTATCAAACACAACGTGGTTAAGCCTGCACGTTTATTTCAGTGGTGAGATGGAAATAACTCACTGGGAGACGCCTTTGGCAGTATATTAACACCTGGAAGAACAAAGTGTTGTATATATTGAAGTCCACCATGCCAATGAAGAGGGGCAGTGAGCCCTAATACACATCAGCCCCAATACACATGAAACCGTTGGCTGTTCCCATTGATTTTTGTGTCCCCTTCTACCTTTGCACCTTGTAAACTTCTTTTTTTACCTGTTTCATCCACAACCGCTACAAAGCTATGGGGGAAAATAGCAGAATACTAGAGAAAAGAAGTACTGTAGCTTTATCAAAGTATATTAGCAAATGATATATGATACTGCATTGCATACTGATGGTGAACCTGCTTGTACTGATTTTTACCTCCATTCCTTGTTGTCTGTAGATTGTAGATTCCGATTTTTGTTACGATTTATGTTACAGTATTTTTTTTTGATCAGGGAAGGTAACATTGAACACTTGTTTTACTTTACTTGAGGTCACGACATAACAAACCTAGCATGGCAGCCCCTAAGAAAGAGCACATGATTGACAGCCCTATAATATGTTGTGCAGCTGAAAAGTGTATGATATATATGCAGTTCAGACGTCATTAGGTTTCATATGTCTACAGGAAATCTAAATGTTAAAATGCAGTAGTTTAAAGGAAGTACCATTTGTGGTAAGGTAAATCTTTCCAGTCCAGGCTGTTTTAAATGGATTTTCTGTGAAAGGAACATTTATTCTAACGTTTGTCACCTTTCACCTTTAAAACTTTCCCACTCTCCCTGCGAGTAGCTAAGTTTTTGATGTGTTCTGCACCTATTCACTCAAGTTACTTATGAGCTTCAGAATGTATTTTGCCCTGCAGGCTGCTAGCAAACAAAATAGATAAGATTGAATTTACTGAGCCTTATGCAATATATTTTATTTCTAGAAAATTCTGTGTTATTTGTAAATATATACCATACATGAATATGAATGTTTTTAATAAAAATCTTGGCTTTAAGTGTAACTATAAACAATATGGTTATCAGATGAGTCCACTTTTGAGGATTTTAAAATTCCTGTTGTACATGGCTATAATTATTGGCAGTGACTTAAAGGGGTTCTCCAGCATGGCTTCCTTCAGGGCTTTTAGGCAGCCAACTCAGGAATACAGGCTGGTTTCAACTCTGTGTCATATCATTGGAAACAGCCCCCAGCCCCAGGTCGCTCCCTTTTCCCCCTCCTCTCTAGTATTTACCACTAGTTACCTGTACTATTGGAGCTGATGTTACTGTAGTCCAATAGCACATGTAACTAGTAATAAAATGGGAGAATAGGTGGAGTGTTGGGCTGGGTGCTGGTTTAGTTCGCATGTCTGATGGTTTGAACCAGCCTGGAACCCCCGTGGCTCACTGCAAAAAAAATTCGGAGAAAATAAGTATTGAAAGGGTCTCCCCCTCCCCATAGCTTTGAATACACCCGTACTTTTTATCCTGAACAGGGTACCTTCAGGAAGACTACAAAGATAGCAGTCACTTTAAATGGCTCTAACGCCAGATCTCAATAATCTTGGTTTAAAATAAGACAGGACAGGAATCATGTCTGTAGCCAGCCTAGATTTTGATGACCAGAGTTTAATGATCAGAAAGCATATTTTCTATTTCACCCCTTATATTATGCGTTCAATGCCAACATAAAAGGAAAAATAAACTTTTTTCCCTTTTTAAGTAAAAATTTAAAATAAATAACCTACACAATTGGTATCACCATATCCGTACCAACACCTAAAATAAAATGAGTATGTTATTTATTCTACGTGATAAACGCCATAAACCTTAACATTAAGATGCCAGGATTGATATTTTCTGTTCATCTCACCTCTCATTACAAAATGTAATTTAAACTGATCAAAAAGTCTTATGTACCTGCAAAATACAAAGTCTCTTAAAGCTATGTTGAAATAATACAATTTAATAAGTTATGAAAGCTGTAATGCAGAGAGGGATAAAATGTTACTTAAGGCAAAAATGCGTTAGATCACTAAAGGGTTAAAATGTACATAAGGAACCAGAGTTCCTTAGTGTTCCTTAGTGTGACAGCTATCTTAGGCCTGGTTCAGCGTTTGGTATTCCGTTCGGAGAGTATGCTTGGGGACCCCTCTGAACGGAATACCGAACATATTAAAAAAGCGGTGAGTAGAGATGAGTGAGTAGTATTTGATCGAATACCTCGCCGGCATAGTAATGCGTGTAATCGGCCGAACACCAAGGGGTTAAATGCTTCAAATATTCGATGCGTTTAACTCCTTGGTGTTCGGCCAATTACACACATTCCTATGCCAGCGAGGTATTCAATCGAATGCCACACACTTATCACTAGCGGTGAGCCATGAAAGCACACGGACCCCATAGACTTTAATTGGTTCGGTGTGTTTTCCATGCAGTGTCCGCACAAATCATCCAGAGTGAAACATACTTCTTTCAGCACTTTTCATTCTTCTCACCGTACAGAAAACACACGGACCCCATTCAAATCTATGGGGTCTGTGTGGTTTCTTAGCTAACCACTTTTTAATGCGTACGGTATTCCCTTCGGGAGGGCCCCAAGCGGTCTACCCAAATGGAATACCGAACGCAGATGTGAGCTGGGCCTAAGGCGAATAGCCAGTTTTTGATGTAAACCACCAACACATTAATAAAAAAGAAAATAATAATAAAATTATATCAAAAGATTTAAAAACAAATAAAACAGAATCAATACAAAAAGTAAGATAAAAATAGATATCAGAACCATAACAAGCAACTAAAACTTCAGGTTGTATAAAACCAGAAATAAATTATAATATAATACGTCCCATATAACATAAGTTGCTGTTGTCAAAATTCTTTGGCCTTTTTATATATGGCTGTTATTTATATATTCAGCTTATGTGTATAGCGCGAGTATATTCCGCAGCGCTTTTACTGACATTGTGGTCTCTCTCCCATATAGGGCTCACAATCTACATTCTCTATCAGTACGTCTGTTATGTATAAAAGCCATGGTTCTAGTGTGAACACCGCTTTAACCATATACTTTTCCACAGTGTTGCAGACCCCTGTGTAGAGATGGTCATAGATTGAAGGTAGAAAAAGAAGTGGTTTTCTTTTGACCACCCAATGAAACAGTAGTAGGAAACTGGAGAAGTGCATATTTTAACTCAAAGTTGTAAGTTTTGTGGATTGTGGCTCTCCATATGCATTAGACACGAGTCAGTGCACACATTAAGACAGATTTGAAGTCAGATATATATATAGCATTTTCCACTATTGTAGTCATCTACTTCTGGCCATTAGTTTAATAAAAGAGATTGAAGAAAAGTAAATAGGGAACAAGTCCCAAATACATGTAGTCTTTGTAGCCATTAAACGTGATATGCATGCACTATTTCATTTAACATATTTCAGTCCTGTAACAGAAACGACTCAGTGGCAGCTGGGACTGACATGATAAACAATAAGCCCCCTTTGTACTTTTGTTCCTACGCCCTACAGTGGAGGCAAGAAAGCATTCCAACTGGTCTAGAGTTGTGTTCTAGCTGTGTACAGATGACTTGTTCTGAACTGGACACAGAATCCTACAGCAACTGTAGAATAAAAGATCATTTTTCATGTGTAGATACAGTTAGATAAGAGTCCGGGGCTCTGTTCGCTTCCAAGGCATCTCATACTCTACACTTTGCCATTGCCGCCGCTCTATCAGATGATTTGAAGGAGAGATAACCAGCCTTATTAATAGAGCTCCAAAATATAGAATTAATTTTAATTAGCTTTGGCAGGATGTTTCAGCAAAAATTCATTCTCTAATTTAAAGCGTATATTGGAACATATCTGAATTATTAATAAATAATTATTCTCTTTCTAGTGTAATCCCTTACACTGGAAAATAATGGCTGTCAGGTACCTTTATATTAACCTGACAAGAGGCAGCGGTCTATACAATAGCAGGGTTTGTCCTTGGTCTGTGGACCTGGGACGTTCTGCATTGATAGAACCTTGTTCAGTACAGGTAATAAGCTGGTCAGTCATGCAGCCAAAAGATCAAGTTTAAAGGTAAAATTAAGGAGGAATTCCCAGCGCTATTGTGTTTCAGCTCATGTAGAGCCATTAACTGTCCAGTACTTTATCTCTGTTATAGGTACGCAAAAGGGACAAGACACCGAGAGTTTATGGCAAAAATAATATCCCCGTAGATAGTGGGTAACAGAATGTGCAGTCAAGGTCAACATTTGTTCTAGTACAGGGGCAACAGTTGAACTATGTAGTACACACGTAATGTGTATGCTAGAATATCTAAGCTAGCCATATACCTTCAGTAGCTGTCACCCGAAAAAGCATTTGAGCTATACCTTGTGGCCCCATGAACATGCACACCGGCCAAGTGTGCAGGTGTTCAGGGGCGTAACTACCATAGAGGCAGCGGAGGCGGCTGCCACAGGGCCTGGGCCATTAGGGGGCCCGGTGACAGCCACTACCGCTGCGTTTTTTTAAATTTTTTTTCTTAATAGGCCATTACAGGGCCTATTCACTTGCCGATCCTGGCTGGGCCGGGATCGGCAAATAACACCGCGGGCCTCACAAATACTATCATTATACTCGGGGGTCTTTGCAGACCCCCGAATATAATTATCGGAGGCCCGGGAGAGGTAAGGGAACGTAACAAACACTGTTACTTACCTCTCCACGGTCCTGCCAGGCCTCCTTCCGGACGTCTCTGACGTCACATGAACCCGGCCTGCGTCTGGGTCATGTGACATCTGACGTCATTTCAGAAGGATGGCAGCGGAGAAGACAGCGTGGGAGCCAGGGACAGGTAAGAAACAGTAATTTTTTATGTTTTTATTCCCCCGGGTCTCCGATTATTATACTCTGGGGTCTGAAAAGACTCCAGAGTATAATAATTGTTTATGGGTGTCCACTATGGGCTATAATACTGTGTGCAGGGGCCACTATGGGGGATAATACTGTGTGCAGGGGCCACTATGGGGGATAATACTGTGTGCAGGGGCCACTATGGGGGGATAATACTGTGTGCAGGGGCCACTATGGGGCATAATACTGTGTTTAGGGGACACTATTGGGGATGATACTGTGTGCAGGGGCCAGTAAGCGACAAAATACTGTGTGCAGTGGCCAGTAAGGGACATAATACTGTGTGCAGGGGCCAGTAAGGGACAAAATACTGTGTGCAGGGGCCACTATGGGGGATAATACTGTGTGCAGGGGACACTATTGGGGATAATACTGTGTGCAGGGGCCTATAAGGGACAAAATACTGTGTGCAGGGGCCACTATGGGGGATAATACTGTGTGCAGGGGCCAGTAAGGGACATAATACTGTGTGCAGGGGCCAGTAAGGGACATAGAGTGCGGAGGGGGTGGCCGGTCGAGGTGTTCGACATCGGTGTCGGTTGGGGGGGGGCCATGTCAAAAGTTTGCCACGGGGCCCCGCCATTCCTAGTTACGCCACTGCAGGTGTTCTAAATAAAGGGATGGAAATAAGTTGCTGTAGAAATTTCTGGCAGTGCCATATCTTTCCTGAATCTGGCATTGAAATTCAGCATGTCCGATCCTTCTTTCCTCTATCATCTGCACACATGGGGTCTAAAGATTTACTAAATTAGCCAATTGCTGTACAAAGAGCCAGATAAGTGGAGTTGTTTACAGGGTTACTTATATACAGTAGCATTAACATGTTCCTCAGCTACTAGCTGCCTTGGTGAGGTCAGAAAGGCCCTTTTGAAAAAGGAATCTTAAATTGAGATGAAAGATCTCATCTATTAGGTTCACACTAGCGTTCGGGTTTCCGTTCTCAGCTTTCCGTCTTCTGCATGCAGAAGACGGAAAGCTGTCAGACCGGGTCCAGCCATGAGCGTTGGTGAGCGTTTTATGCTGTCCGCCACAAAACCGTTTTTTTAAAACCAGACACAGAGTACTGCATGTCCGACTCTGTGTCCGATTTTAAAAAACCGGTTTCGCGGCGGAGAGCATAAAACGCTCACCGCCGCACATCTTTCAAACCCTTTCAAATGAATGGGTATGAAAGAGTCCTGCAGGTTTCCCTCTCCTGCCTCTGTTTTGTGCAGGAAACGTAAACCTGCAAAACGGAGACCGGGCGTAGATGTGAACGAGCCCAAGGTGACTTACTCCGAAGGAAACATCCTGGCTGTGAATTACACAAGCATCTTCTATTTGTTACAGGCAATAGTTAGTGAGGTATACTGTGAGCATCTTATTCTTGGAGGACACATCTAAGAAATTGTGCAAACCCCTGCTTACCCCCTTTACTGTTTACTACTCCTTGGTTTTAATTGTACTTTATATATTCAAAACCAGAATCTAATTTAAAAAAAAGATTAATATATTATAATATACACTCACCGGCCACTTTATTAGGTACACCATGCTAGTAACGGGTTGGACCCCCTTTTGCCTTCAGAACTGCCTCAATTCTTCGTGGCATAGATTCAACAAGGTGCTGAAAGCATTCCTCAGAGATTTTGGTCCATATTGACATGATGGCATCACACAGTTGCCGCAGATTTGTCGGCTGCACATCCATGATGCGAATCTCCCGTTCCACCACATCCCAAAGATGCTCTATTGGATTGAGATCTGGTGACTGTGGAGGCCATTGGAGTACAGTGAACTCATTGTCATGTTCAAGAAACCAGTCTGAGATGATTCCAGCTTTATGACATGGCGCATTATCCTGCTGAAAGTAGCCATCAGATGTTGGGTACATTGTGGTCATAAAGGGATGGACATGGTCAGCAACAATACTCAGGTAGGCTTTGGCATTGCAACGATGCTCAATTGGTACCAAGGGGCCCAAAGAGTGCCAAGAAAATATTCCCCACACCATGACACCACCACCACCAGCCTGAACCGTTGATACAAGGCAGGATGGATCCATGTTTTCATGTTGTTGACGCCAAATTCTGACCCTACCATCCGAATGTCGCAGCAGAAATCGAGACTCATCAGACCAGGCAACGTTTTTCCAATCTTCAATTGTCCAATTTCGATGAGCTTGTGCAAATTGTAGCCTCAGTTTCCTGTTCTTAGCTGAAAGGAGTGGCACCCAGTGTGGTCTTCTGCTGCTGTAGCCCATCTGCCTCAAAGTTCAACGTACTGTGCGTTCAGAGATGCTCTTCTGGCTACCTTGGTTGTAACGGGTGGCTATTTGAGTCACTGTTGCCTTTCTATCAGCTCGAACCAGTCTGGCTATTCTCCTCTGACCTCTGGCATCAACAACGCATTTCCGCCCACAGAACTGCCGCTCGCTGGATGTTTTTTCTTTTTCGGACCATTCTCTGTAAACCCTAGAGATGGTTGTGTGTGAAAATCCCAGTAGATCAGCAGTTTCTGAAATTCTCAGACCAGCCCTTCTGGCACCAACAACCATGCCACGTTCAAAGGCACTCAAATCACCTTTCTTCCCCATACTGATGCTCGGTTTGAACTGCAGGAGATTGTCTTGACCATGTCTACATGCCTAAATGCACTGAGTTGCCGCCATGTGATTGGCTGATTAGAAATTAAGTGTTAACGAGCAGTTGGACAGGTGTACCTAATAAAGTGGCCGGTGAGTGTATATATGTCATTGGTAGTGCAGGAGATAACCAAGCACTTTACTTCAGCTTTACTCCAATTGAAATTCTTTTTTAAAAAAGTGCTTGCTACCTGACAACCGCATCGTTCAGAATGGAGATAAAAACTCAACCGTTTTCCTATTCAGGTGTGCGTAGGAGCTAACCTGCTCAGATGAGAAAATCCCTTTAACTGATCTCAAATCCATTTTTGATATAGATGACCTATGTTTTGGATTGGAACGTTCTGCTTCTGTACCTGCCTCTGTATCCAACACTAGAGGTTGCCAGGAACAGCTGAACAATGGCAATCTTCACATCAACCGTTTTCCGATTTTTATTTTTGACTTATAAGATCCATAACGTAATTTTATTTTTCTGTTCTCAAAATCTTATGAGCACTTAATTGTTATCAATTGTTATTGCTTTCAATGTGATACGCGCAAAAAAGCCTCCCATTGATTTCAATGGGTAGCGCTCGTATGTCGGCACCCATTCAAGTGAATGGGAGCTGGTTTTTACGCGCTCATTCTGAACAACTTTACGTTCAGAATGAGTGGAGCATATACTCCGTGTGAAGGCTTCCTTTGTGTGACATTCTTACAGGTTCTGTTTTTATGGCATTCACTGAGTAGCCAAAATGATATGTCACCTGTAGTTTATGGGCTAGTATTATTCCGGGGATACTAAATTATTTAAGCCCTTAAAATCCAAAACATTTAAAAAATAAATTCTTGGAGTCACCATATTCTGATACCTGTAACTTTTGATTTCCATGTATGGAGATGCAGAAAGTTTTTTTTCTTTTGGGTCCAGATGTACTTCTTATATATACCATTTTGGAGAATGTCTATTTCTTTGATCACTTTTCATGCAAATATTTATGAGGCGAAACAGCAAAAAAACTGCTTTGGCTGTTTTGATTTTTTTTTTTCCTGCTACGGCGTTCGCTATATGGGAAAAATATGTTTGTATGTTTGTAGACCAGTCATTTTCAGATGCAGGGATACTTAATTTGTATGCATTCAACTTTAAGGGGGGGGGGGGGGGGTGATTTGATTTTTTTTTGTAGCAGTCTTTTTTTTCTGCTGTAATTTATTATTGAACCTCAGGGGTCTGATCATTAATAAAATGCACTGCAATGCTAATGAATTGCAATTCATTGTAGAATTGCGCTACTTCTATTACAGGCTGCATAGCGCCTTCAATAGTCTCTTGGCCGTCATTGTAATGCCCTGTTCACATCTGCTTTTGTATTCCGTCCGGGGAGAGTCCACATGGAGACTCACTGAACAAAATACAAATATAGTTGCAAGCGCTATGCTGTAAAAGCACACGGACCCCGTAGACTATAATGGGGTCCGTGTGCTTGCTGCTGGGCGGTAAGCAACGCCCCCTCTCACAGTACAGCGCTAGAGATGCTACTGTGAGGAACGGCGTTCCTGACTGTCAGAAACGCCCTTCTGACAGTGAAGAGCTACGGTACCGGCACAGATAGCTCTTCAGCGGGGGCACAGAACGTGAAAGCCTGTCGGCTTTCTAGTGGTGTATAAAACCACATGTGCTCCAAGAGGTGAAAGGTCCTCTTTAAGGGAGCCTTCACACGGAGTTACGCTGCGCTCATTCTGAACGTAAAAACACGTTCAGAATGAGTGCGTAAAAAGCAGCTCCCATTGACTTGAATGGGAGCCGGCATACTGCGCTACCCATTGAAATCAATGGGAGGCCTTTTTGGTACTTTTCCCTTATCGGGCCAGCATCGCAGTTCAGCATCAGCATCGGGACATGCTGAACTGCAGACTGCTGGCCCGATGCTGGCTGGGACTGGAGCTGTGTATAAAGGAGCAGCGAATAAAAGGATGCCAGAGAGCTGCTTTTTACGTGCTCATTCTGAACGTGTTTTTACGTTCAGAATGAGCGCAGCGTAACTGTGTGTGACGGCTCCCTAACTCCTTGTGACTGTGTACATTTTAGGGCAATGTGTGATTCTCCCTATGTAGCTGTACTACGTTGTACTGTTGACTGTAAGTTAGTAAGGTACAGGCGGATGGTTTCACTGTGTGTACACTACTGCTAGCACTGTTATTGCTGGTCCTAGTGGTACTACTGTTTGTATCTATTTCCTACTGTCAATTACTTGGAGGATTCCTTCCAACAAAATGGTTACTCTCACTGTATAGACGCAAAGTGTGCAGCCTAAACCTTGCCCTCTCATGTTCTCTAGCATTAGAGGGGGAGAGGGAGGTTTAGTCCTGTTCAAATGACAAAATTTGGACCCTGTGTAACCCGAAATCAGCCAGTTAATCCATGGGAAGATTGAACAGGGCGCTTAGTTTTTCAGCACCCTGGAAAAAAAAATTTCCACACTGCCTCCCATTAAAAATAATGGGACGCAGTGGTATAGCTCAGGTATAGATCATAGTGGGGCTGCGACAACTCCACAATGATTTTATGCAGTTTCATATTTCCGCCAATGTTTTTTTTTTTGTTTGTACACACCACAGGGAAGGGTGTTGTGGGAGGGGAGGAGGAAAAGCGATGACCAGCAATTTCAGAGGCGGATCACATGATCTGCCAGTCGTGTTTAATAGTGATCTATCTGTAACTGAGTAATCTGCCTGCAAACTTCCTTGAACTCTAGATAATATCATAGTGCCACAATATCACATACTAAAGGCATTTATTTTGTATATTCTTTATAAGTAACTGATTTGTATACTAAGCCAACAAAATAGACTGGCGTACATAAGTAGAAAACAAAGCCAAATCTGATTATTATGCAAGTTTACAAAAATCTCCGAATTCTAGGGTGTTACTCTCTCTTGAGTATCTTTTTTTACACATTCCTCAACTGAACACTCTGAAAATATCAAACAATGAAATCTAACTAGGAAAACACACAGGGAAAGCCTACAATCTGCCACTATATGCCAAATCCAAGCTAAGTGATCCTTTTACAGCAGAATCATAATAGTCATTTCATGTTGTGAACGTAGAGTTCCCTTGTTGCTTTGTTATACTCCGAGTCTTCAGGGTCCTTGTTTCCACCCTCAGACCAAAGAAGTATTGGGAGGATGAAATTTAGCTTCTGACTTAACTGAACCTGAAGTTTTTATATTTTTTATTATCATTAAGTAATTGGAAATTTTTCTAATGAAAAAGAGAATCTTGCTCCTAGCGTCACCTATTGGAATGTAGTTCCCTAAAGATTAATACTTGGTACCGCGGCATCAAAGGGGTTAATATGGGCACACTATATAATTCATCAGAGTCTCAGTGGCTATGGCAGCCACTCATCTCCTAAATGGCAGCCATAGTTAAGCACAAGTATGGGAGAAAGGGATAAATGTTCTCTCCTATTGTATTATTAAATTGCAAGTGTGAAAAAAAATTATAAATTGTAATGTCTCGCGTAGCACAAGAGTTTGGCAGACCTCATTCTCCAGGTTGATCCCGCATAATGAATAATCTCCATTGCTATAGGGTGTCCAATTAACAAGGCCAAGCAGTTGACTAAATAACATTGATAAACTTGGTAATATACTGTAGCTGCGGATAGCTTTCCATAGTATCAGGCACCAAGAACAAGTTGTGAGTATACATGCCTTCATAATCTGTGGGCGCCCCTATGTTATGACAAAGCATGAGCCTTCCGTAGCAGAACAGGTCACACACCTCTAAAGTCAGCCCTAAACCTGATGCAAAATTTCAGTAATCTGTACAAAATGAACAAAAAGGTACATGTCTATAATGCAGGAAAGAAGCATTTGACATACTGTAATGTTCACCTAAACAGTGCAGGCCTAGTACATGATGAATGAGGAAAGGTACATGGGAATGTAAGAAGTACAAGCAGCTTATGGGGACGATCAAAATAGTATTGAAACAAAGGAAGTTTGAGATAAAGTAGTTGGTTCTGAAGAAGAAAGAGACAATAGGGAGGACCACAGGAAATGTCCATGACCTACAGTTCTATGTATCAAGATTGAATAATGCAAAAAGGCAGCTCCAGTGGACAAAAATCACATTTTTACCAGTTGGTGGTAAGAGATAGGAGCAAATAATGTCACCCATCTATATGCAGTATGATGTTAACCAGCTCATTCCCAGGACCGTATATAAAGAGGAGATTGTATTAAGTCATGGATATACTTCAGTCTTGCAAATGTTGGCAATGGATGGAGATTACTTGCATGCTGATAGACAGGGCAAATAAAATAAAACGTTTGAGGATATAACTGGCCTTATATAAAGTTTTTACCGTTGGCAGATTAGGCCTCGGGGAGCTCATCTGGTTGAGTCTTTAGTACACGTAATTGAAGCAATTGCACAGATCAGTCTTCTGCTTTCATCTGATAACTTTTGGGTATGTGGGCCATTGTTTTGTAATGGGTATTTACGATGGGTGCTTAATGACTATAGTATTATACTTATGCAGTATGCAGTTGGGCAATCTACTTTTATACTCTGTGTTTCATAAGTGGATTATTTTATAATTTGATACTATGTCTTTTGAACCTGTCAAACGTAAACAATAGTGATATCCTACCACAGCTTATGCTGATATCCAGCATTGTCTACGTGACCACCTTTCTCTTGAATTTGTATAATGCACACATTATTAGTATAATTCTGTTTTGATCAGAATTTACATGTATGCGTATATATTATATGCATTAATGTGGTTGTATGTTGGGGAGCTCATATAACATATGATGTGGTAACATTGGAAACATTTTATGTGAAGATTGAACTGTGTAATATATTACTTGTAGTTTCTTCACTTCCCTGTAGAAGGAGCCCTTAACTTTCTGTGATAAATACAGGTTGCATGTCTTCTCAAAGTTACTTTGACTAACGGAAAACAAAAAATAATAATAATATATTGTAAAAGCATAAGGAACAAAAACATCATTGATTTATTTACATTTAAATATTACTTTTCCAAATTTCTTTACTTAATATGTCCAGTGTTACTTGCTGACATATAGATGTGAAAGGCCTAAATTTGCTATCTTCTTTTATTTTTAATGCCCAATTATATACCCGCAATAAAGCATTATTATACTATATTCTAAAGGACAGTTTTAGCTCCGCTAATTCTTTTACTTATATCTTATTTCCCAATAGCCACTATAAACAATAATCTTATATTAACCTCAGCATTTGTGTATGTTAAAGCTCTTATATCTCCCAAATATAATATTTTTATGGATTGATCTTTGCTAATGATATTTGTATTGCAATTATCCAATATGTGTTTATTATAGGAATTCATCTTTAGGAATTCTCTGTAGGAGTAATCCAGAAATTGTATAATTCATATTAATTTTATAATAACATTAATATACAGTTTCATTATTAGAACAAAGCTGATATTTAAAGCAATCTGGATTATTCACATGAAGCTTTTATAAAATCAGGCTCAGACTGGCCCACAGGTGAACTGGTGAATCCCCCAGTGGGCCCCCAGCTGACCCTGGCATGGCACAGTGCACTCACTGTACTTTATACTGAGCTTTTGACAAAAATGGCTGGTGTTATCAATAGGGACTCATATTGTCATAGGTATAACTACTAAGGTCTACAACCTCCAATAACACTATCACCTCACTGACATCTGTACAGTCTCCCCCTCTCCTTCTGTCTCTCCCCCTTCCCCCATAGATTGTAAGCCCTCGCGGGCAGGGCCCTCTACCCCACTGTGCCAGTCGGTCATTGTTAGTATTATATCTACCTGTATATTCTGTGTATTATATGTAAACCCTCAAATGTAAAGCACCATGGAATTAATGGTGCTATATAAATAAATAATAATAATAATAAGGTAACAGGCATAGCAGGGCAAAACAATTAAGGGGTCATCTTCGTTTAGACATTTTAGTTATTGATGACTATAGAGTGTTAAACTTTTTGCATGTGTCCATTATTCCTACATGGTGACATGATTGTTTTTCTTTTTTTAGAGCTGTAATATTAGTGTATGTTATGTGTGAATTATGTCAGTACAGCAATATCATGATATGTATTGTAACTGTAACGTGATATCACTGTAAATCTGGTGCTGTAATGTTTCCAAGTAGATTATGCCTGTAATATGACATTACTGTGTGCCTTATGCCTGTACTGTGACATCACTGTGTGCATTACACCACTATTATGACATCACTGTGTGCATTATTCATGTACTGTGACATCACTGTGTGCATTATACCTTATATGCTTTTTATATTCTGAACTTGTTCCTGAAAGTGGTTCTTGCAGAATACAATTTTGTTGTGGAGCTTGGACATTGATGGCCTATTCTTAAGATAAATCATCAATATCAGAGTGAAGAAACCCAAAAACATATTGCTGTGTACACTGTGTAGTTGCTGACCAGTGTTATTGAAGCTCAGCTCCCATTGTTAGGGAAAATGTGTGTCGGACCCACACCAACCGAAGTGTAGTTCATCAATATCCAGGCTTTAATAACTCCTTCACGACCTTGCATATTATCCTAAATATTCACAGTAGACTGTGCATTCTCCTATACATACCGGTATTCAATTCTGAAAGGGGCTAAGACACAGAAATACTAGTCAATTAAAAAAAGATTGATTGTTATGGAATTGCTTCTATTTTTGTGTATTCATCTAGTAATGAATTGATGCTCTGAGCAGACCCTTTTTTTATGACCTTGTGTGTCTGCAACATTCAGAAACTGATAGGACATTTCTAATAATGTTCCTGGCCTCTATACTAATTGCAGTCGAAGATTGAAATTGCCAAACCACCACAGTAATTTCCAGGGCTTGTAATTTTGCCTTAAGGTAATGAAAATGCATATGTTCTACATCTGTATTGGCGAGTTTAGTCTTGACATTCCTTCATCTCATGCAATATTTGCAAATAGTACAGAAATGAATAGGATCAAGCATGCTTTGTACAGATGTGTTGTAAAGGCAGATGTGAAGTGTCCACCAAGGCTGCACAAAGCAACTGTGTCCAGTCTTCAGGGATGAGTCCTTCTGAAGTATTTCCTTGCTTACTGATTTAATCTGTAGTCCACTACTTCAAATAAAATGAAAAGTCAGCTGCTGACCCCAGTAACCCCTCTACCCTTGTCATACCTATAGGGGTCCAGGAAGTTGTTTAGTTAAATCTTCGCAATGGAAGACTGCATAGATATTCTTGTGTCTATCTGGTAGTCACAAAAGACTGTACGTCTGTTATTAGCAAAGTACAAGCCATGTAGAACCACCATTTAGTTAGGGAAACAAGTGTAATTTTTTTTCTCCATGTCTTATTATATCAGCTCCCACAACCTGAGCTTCCTGAACACCTTTGAATGTTGGGATGTCTTAGGCCCACCAGTGGAGTTGTTTCTAGGGGCTCACTGCCTGGACCCCTGCAGATAAACTGTACTGACACAGTGCTAGAGGTTTAACAATACCATGCTGCTCATCTGCCATATGATGTGCACCACTGCACTATCCAAAACAACCTCTAGGCTGTGTATGGCAAGTGAGCAGCTTGGCTCCTGGAATTGTTAATATTAACATGGCCCATATAACTACAGTATTCATAACTGTGGTTATCAAGAACATGGTGAGTGAGCAGCGCCCAGCATGGACACAATACTGGGAGCTGCTTGTTCTTGTAAACATCTGATCTGCAGCGTCCTAATAATCTAAGAGATCTAAGACCCACGACCCCTGCGGATCAACTGTTTGAAGGGACCATGGTGCTTTTGCGAGCGCCTTCACCCCTTTGCTATTTACATTGCACAGATCAGTTTTATACTGACATTGCAATGTAATTACAGCCTGTAATATCACATCTCCGCTATAAAATAAATGAGATGTGATGTAAATAATGAAGGAGCAGCTCACAGTAGAATATGCTCCACAGTCCCCCTCCCCCCCCACACACAATATAATATGCTCCACAGTGGCTCCCACACAGTATAATATTCTGCACAGTGGCCCCACACTGTATAATAAGCTCTACAGAGGGCCCACATGCTATAATATGCTCCACAGTGGCCCGACACAGTATAATATGCTCCACAGTGGCCCCCACACAGTATAATATGCTATAAAGCAGTCTCCATACAGTATAATATAATATACCTCACAGTGGCCCTGCATACAATATAATGTGCTTCACATTGTCCCCCTCATAGAATATGCTCCACAATGGCGCCTACACGGTGTAATATGCCCCACAGTAAAGGAATCATGCACATCACACTGAAAAATGCACTTTTGAGTTATGTTATGTTTTTTTGGTTTTCTGTCATATCTGTTTTTACAACAGCAGAGGTCAGTGGGTGTATTCACTTTTCTTATTGGACATGTGTGTAACGTCTGTCAAAAATAGGTGCCCTATTTTTACCCAGTTGGACCAATACAAATCCTTGAGTCCGTCAAAGAAACGTGCATGTGAGTGACGGCTGTTAAAAACTAATCAGTGGGTTGGGTAAAAATCTATTTTTTTTTTTCTATTTTAACAGCTATTTAAAAACTAATGACACATATTTCAAATGAACAGACTGGCAGAAAATAGATGAAAAATATGTCATACAGTGATGGAAAGTGGATGTTAGAAATGGACTCTTTCATCCACTTCTAACTGTGCGTGAGACTAGTTCTCCACTCTGAAATTGCCATAGATCTGCATATTTATTACCAGTATTTGCAATATTGTCATTTATAACTATAAGTTTTCCGCATTTAACTGCCTATAAAATGCAAATTCCTGACACGAAGCAAGTACTATTATTATTTTATGATCAATTATTTACAAAGCTCTAGCATTTTCCACACTGCCCAGGAATAATACTTGGAATTTTTTAGAATTCCCTTCACTTTATTTTTGTTACTGAACATTTACATCGTATTATATTGATGTATAAGTGAAGTATTTTACATAACAGTAGAAATGTGTACTATTCCAATAAGGGTGAGTATAGTAACCTATGCAATAGTAGTTTGTTAGGGGAGACAAATAGGATGCATATGAGAACTGCATGACTCCTTTCCATGGAGAAAAATAATCCAGAAAATATCATTTTAGTTAGTTGGGTTTTATTTTTTATTTTTTTTTTAGTTAGTTGTTGTTTTTAGCCGTCTAGACTAGTCTTCCATAACTACAAATTATGAGACTGAGTTTTAAGGGTAGTTTTCATTCCAAACTAAACTGCTACTGGATCGAACGAATGCAGTAAAGATTTTTTTTTTCATTGCTGAATATCCCCTATAAAATATGTTCAAAATGTAATTTATTAAAGACCACCCAGATTTTATATGTGTAAGTAATGTGATTAGTATTTACATTGCTGAGATTATCTTTATTCATTGTAGGCAAATGTTTGGTTTTATTTTAAACAGGTTAACTCAAAGATAGTTAAAGAATGACTAAAATCACACCAGAATATAATAAAATAATAAGTGTTTAATAAATGAAAAGATATAATAATTAGCTGTGGTTCCAAATGATGTAATAGTTTGTTAGTGTCCAAGAAATGTGAAGAAATGTGTAGTTACTGATCAGTAACAGAATAATATACAGAAATACAGTCACCTTTACCCTGGTTACAAGATGAGATAGGAGGGTATAGCAGCATACCGGTTCTGTATGGTATCCTGCTGCACATTTGCCCATAGATGTTGCAGCTTGGCCTGTAGATCCTGTATACTTGTAGTTTGCTGAATCTCGTGTCACAGTTAATCCCATAAATGCTCAATTGGCAATAATTTTGGCAACTGGACAAGCAAAGAAAGACATTCCACGAACAATTTTGCTGTGTTGGCTAGCAATATCCTGCTGAAAAATGCCAGTTGGAATCCCTACCATGAGAGGCAACACTTGCTGCCTCCAGATGCACTGCACGTATCACTGAGGTGATACTGTCCCTGGTATCACTTCTAGGAGTGTCAGGTGTGATGGCTCCCCAGTATCTGGGGCATTGTGTCACTCCACAGCAAAGGCAGGTGTAACATCTTTACTTGTTCAGACCTCTGTGCCATCATCCAGTCACATGCTTCGATACAGGAGGCATGTTCAGTTGTGATTCCTTGCACGTGTTGTTGTAGCACAGCTGAGGATCCATTGTTGTGTGTCAGTCCAGCAAGTGCTTTTGTTCCTTTGGCTACTAGGGATTTAACTTACTGCTTTTCATCGACATTCTTCCTGGACAATCAAGTCTAGGATGGATTCCTTTAAATATCTTTCCAGCCCACTTCCTAATGCTTGCTATTGCCTTGTGCATGCCGGTTCTATAGTTTTTGTTCTTTGTACTTACATTTCTGACCTTTGGCTTTTCTTGTGACTACTATCTTGGATTCTGACTTTGTACCTTGCTACTCAACTGGTTCTGACTCCTTGGCTAGCTGACCTCCCGTTAGTTGTTCGTCTTTTCTGCGTTCTGTGTTATCACTTTTATCATAGGAAGGGACTGTTCCTACCAGTTGTCCCTTACTGCCTATGGTAGGTGAGGCAAATAGACATGGACTGGGGACGGGTTCAGTCTTATGTCTCACTGTATTGTCGTTCTCTTCCTCCCAGGTTTCACCAACATCTACTGGGGAATTGCTTATCTAGCAATTCCCTAACAGCAGGATTGAAGCACTCACCGCAAGGTTTCCATACTCTAACCTGACCATTGTCAGTCTTAAACAGAATTCTAAAGATGATACAGTTCCAGTCAGCAGCCATCCAACTTTTTCTTTCATGGCATCATTGCACCATTCATGGCACTGGTGACAGTGGTTGACTATCAATGGCAGGACACATAATGGGCATCGTGACACAGAATTTCCTTTTGTTAAGTGCCTGTAAATTTTTTCGTCTGATACAGAGGTTTGTAATGAACATACCACCTGGGTCTGGATGGTGGACAAGGAAACTATGGGATCTGCTTGTGCTTGTCAGTAGATCAACGGTTCTTCTCGGTTAGTGGTCTGTCTGGGCTGTCTGGAGCCTTTGCCTTGGGTGTACCCAGTGATGCTCTCCCACTCAAAATCCTGTCAGTTCAGTGTCATATAGGCATGTGTGTCGATCAGTGATCCCTCACCAAGAGGTACAATATCCAAAAGTACCCTCTGAGAGCCTTTTTATAGAGCAGCAAGGGTAGCACTTTCATACCCATTTGTGGTAAGACCCAGTGTTTAATCAGACCACACCTGTAATACATATCTGCCTGATACGTAACTGCATGCCTAGATATGCAGCAACCTGATATTTCTACCTGAGTGTGTTATGTTTTGATAAGTGTGTGTAAGTATGTGTATGTACTGTACATATATGATTGATCAATATGTGGTGTCAGAGGGTACAGATATGAGTGATTTGGGTATATCTGTGTCTTAGCTATCTTAAGTACCGGGTGATAGCAGCTATTTGTGTGGATGTGCAGATGTTGGGATCAATTCACTCCATTGTGGTCTAGTGCAGAGGTCCCCAAACACCAGGCCACGGCACAGTACCGGGTCACGGATGACCCGGTACTGGGCTGCAGGTTTCCTCAAGTGACCTCCCCTCCCCATGCTCTAAAATATACAGCTATTGTACTTACAGAGCAGTGATGGGGTAGACAGGACCTCCTCCTGCATACAACTTGTTTCGCATTTTTGTTTTTACTCCCTGAGGTACCATAGAAGGGGTGGTCAAGGTTCCAGGAAGAAAATAGAAGATGTACACAGGCTATGTGCTTGAGGAGATCTTGTCTGGAACTTTGATCTCTATTCTACAGTCATGGCCAAAAGTTTTGAGAATGACACAAATATTATATTTTCACATGATCTGCTGCCCTCTGGTTTTTATGTGTGTTTGTAAGATGTTTTTATCACATACAGAAATATAATTGCAATCATATTATGAGTAACAAAAGCTTATATTGACAGTTAGAATGAGTTAATGCAGCAAGTCAATATTTGCAGTGTTGACCCTTCTTCTTCAGGACCTCTGCAATTCTCCCTGGCATGCTCTCAATCAACTTCTGGACCAAATCCTGACTGATAGCAGTCCATTCTTGCACAATCAATGCTTGCATTTTGTCAGAATTTGTAGGTTTTTGTTTGTCCACCCGTCTCTTGATGATTGACCACAAGTTCTCAATGGGATTAAGATCTGGGGAGTTTCCAGGCCATGGACCCAAAATCTCTATGTTTTGTTCCCTGAGCCATTTAGTTATCACCTTTGCTTTATGGCAAGGTGCTCCATCATGCTGGAAAAGGCATTGTTGATCGCCAAACTGCTCTTGGACAGTTGGGAGAAGTTGATCTTGGAGGACATTCTGGTACCATTCTTTATTCATGGCTGTGTTTTTAGGCAAGACTGTGAGAGAGCCGATTCCCTTGGCTGAGAAGCAACCCCACACATGAATGGTTTCAGGATGCTTTACAGTTGGCATGAGACAAGACTGATGGTAGCGCTCACCTCGTCTTCTCCAAATAAGCTGTTTTCCAGATGTCCCAAACAATCGAAAAGGGGATTCATCAGAGAAAATGACTTTACCCCAGTCCTCAGCAGTCCACTCCCTGTACCTTTTGCAGAATATCAGTCTGTCCCTGATGTTTTTTCTGGAGAGAAGTGGCTTCTTTGTTGCCCTCCTTGAGACCAAGCCTTGCTCCAAGAGTTTCCACCTCACAGTGCGTGCAGATGCACTCACACCTTCCTGCTGCCATTCCTGAGCAAGCTCTGCACTGCTGGTAGCCCGATCCCGCAGCTGAAACACTTTTAAGAGATCGTCCTGGCGCTTGCTGGTCTTTCTTGGGCGCCCTGGAGCCTTTTTGCCAACAATGGAACCTCTCTCCTTGAAGTTCTTGATGATGCGATAGATTGTTGACTGAGGTGCAATCTTTCTAGCTGCGATACTCTTCCCTGTTAGGCCATTTTTGTGCAGTGCAATGATGACTGCACGTGTTTCTTTAGAGATAACCATGAGAAGAGAAACATGATGCCAAGCACCAGCCTCCTTTTAAAGTGTCCAGTGGTGTCATTCTTACTTAATCATGACAGATTGATCTCCAGCCCTGTCCTCATCAACACCCACACCTGTGTTAATGGAGCAATCACTGAAACGATGTTAGCTGGTCCTTTTAAGGCAGGGCTGCAATGATGTTGAAATACGTTTTGGGGGATAAAGTTCATTTTCTAGGCAAATATTGACTTTGAAAATAATTGCTGTTAAGCTGATCACTCTTTATAACATTCTGGAGTATATGCAAATTGCCATTAGAAAAACTGAAGCAGTAGATTTTGTAAAAATTAATATTTATATCATTCTCAAAACTTTTGGCCATGACTGTATACTTCCAGTGGGAAAAAAATAGAAGATGTGTATAGGCTGTGTGCAAGAAAAGGCCCTGCCCACCCATCACTGCTCTGTAAGTATGATATAACCATGCAGAGCAACAGAATATGGCATGCTATGTGGGGGAGGGGGACTACTACCTATGGAGTTATTAGCTCACTATTACAGTAATAGTGCTCCCCCACAGGTAACTGCATTACTTATGTGAGGGGAGGGGCTATTGTCTAAGGAGGGGGGGGGACAATTACCTGTGGTGGCACTATTAGGCCAAAATTACTGTAATAGTATTACCCATGGAGGCACTATTACATGTGAGGTGGCCCTGCAACCAAAATATTGCCCCCTAGCCCCACCTTCAACCAGCACAACCCTCCAACACTCCCAAACCCAAAGACTGATTGAAGAGAAAGATGAGTGACATGATAAATATAGAAAGAAGTAATTTTAATAATATTATAAAATTTTGTATAATAACTAGTACTATTCATTTTGGAAAAATCTTTTTAAAATTGGAATTCACTTTAGCTACCCATTCATGTATTGGAGGAACAGATTAGTTGGTCATATAGGACTCATGATACTTTTCAAAGAACATGGCACCCATGGTGAGAATTCAACCAGGCCCTCCTCACATAACCTGCAGTAAGAAACTCCCACTTTTTCTCCTCCCCCCACCCCTCCGATCACCACTACTAGCCTCGGACCTCCTCCCAATTCCCAATTCATCTGAAACCTTTTATTTATTCTACTTTACAAAAGTAAGCGGAATATAAGCACATTGTTAACACCAGGCAGATGTGTTTTTTTTTTTCTTTTCTTCCTGATACTTCTATACATTGCACCCAGTCTCTTGTGGTCACCACTTCAATTGATCAGTAATAGTCTCTTTTAGTTCAGTGGTAAACTCTTTTCGTTTCCTTGGTGGTAATGGGGCGCAGCTTTATTTGTGGTTGATCTAAACTAATGTTAGCTATGAGAGCTGTCGCTTTTTCTTATGACTGAATACCAAAGAGAGAGAGTTATATTAATATTGCCCTCTATGAGACTATTGAGCTACTGTATCTATTGCGCTACTATCACAATCTACATCCACAAATGCCCATTTTCCAGCTATATTTTTATCACTGAAGCCAGACTTCTTATTTTCAGATGTTTTGCCAGGGAACACAGATTTCTTGTGTTAACCAATTATAGATTTATGTAGAATCAAGACCGGCTGGCTTCAATAGAGATGTTCCAACCTTCTTTGTTTGCATGCTGACATGTTTATGTGGTAGTCATGCTGTGTAACAAACTTGCAAGTAAGCTGTCAAAATGTCTGAAAATGTAAGTGGATTGTGCAGTAGAAAAAACATTGAATGAACTTTAACCTTTAGCAAATCATCCCTTACTAAGCAAAGAAACACATATTGATCTTCCTATCGGCTTTATTTACCACAGATTAGATGCACAATTTAGGAGAAGGTATGTATTATATTCCTTATATGTCTTTCACTATTTAGTAGTGAAAAACTGTAATTATTGCAAATAAACAACTGGAAATTTGGACTTTAAAAATCCTCTAAGGCAGTGGTAACCTTTCTAATGCCATGACCCCGCATACAGTTCCTCATGTTGCGGTGACCCCATTCAGTTTGGAACATGCGTCCATAACGGCGTGCGGTCCAGCTGAATAGCGCTGCTGCAGACAGTAGCGTGGCTTCTGAGTGGCTAAAGCCATCGGAAATATGTATTTTCTGATGTCTTTAGGCATACCTCGCAACTTTTGAAGATTAGAAAGAGGGAGAAAATACGCAGCGCGCCGTGGCGAATTTAGCTCCGCCCACTTTTAGGTTGACTCCACCCATTCTCATTCATTTTTCATGTGCTCCCACACAGTATAATTCTCCTACAGTCACCCGTACATTATATGTCCCCCCGCCATCTCTCCCCCAGTTTCACATAACCCCTTCATCTGCCCCCAGTTTCATGTCCCCCATCTCTTCCCCAGTTTCATGTCCCTCCCATCTCTGCCTCCAGTGTAAAGCCGTACCCCCCTTCATCTGCCCCCAGTTTCGTGTCCCTCCATCTCTTCCCCCAGTTTCATGTCCCTCCATCTCTTCCCCCAGTTTCATGTCCCCCATCTCTTCCCCCAGTTTCATGTCCCTCCATCTCTGCCCACAGTGTCATGCCGTCCCCCCTTCATCTGCCCACAGTTTCATGTCCCTCCATCTCTGCCCCCCAGTGTCATGCCGTCCCCCCCCCTTCATCTGCCCCTTCATTATGTTCCACCTTAATGTTTAAAACAAACAAACAAAAAAACACTCATACTCACCTTCCAACGCTCCCCCGCTGCCCGCTCAGTCTCGCTCACTCATATAGTTGTAGCCGCGATGTGGCGTCATCACATCATTTCAGACGTCATCACATCGCGGCTACACATACAGAAGCCGCAGCACAGCATTAAAGCAGGAGCTGGCTGTGTCAGCTCCTGCTTTAATCGCCTGTGTTTTCAACTCTTCGGTGTCCTCCGGGCGCCGATGAGTTGAAACCGGGACATACCTCCCACCGACTGGGACGGTTGGGAGGTATGTGGCGACCCCTGTGTTTTGGTCGTTTGACCCCCGCCGGGGTCGCGACCCACAGGTTGAGAACCGCTTCTCTAAGGCTAAGGCCCCATAGGCCGTATCCACAGCACTAAAGCGCTGCAGGAAGAACCGCTGCGTGAGCGCATTGCAGTTCTTTCCGCAGCGCTTTTAAGAGAAAGTTCACAGGGTTTTCCTTTGCGGACCTTCTCTTAACATTATATCTACGGGAAAGCCGCCGGCGTTTCCATAGATATAACTGACATGCTGCGATTTGCAAAGCCGCAGCAGCTTTGTAAATCGTAGCGTGTCCACGCTGCGATCTATTCTGCAAAGTGGGGATGGGATTTGCAGGAATCCCATCCACTTTGCCTGCACTGTACAACACCGCGATTTTTCCCACAGTGTCTCTGCTGCGGGCAAATCGCGGCATTTCCGGTCCGTGGGGCTCCGGCCTAAAAGGCTAAGGGCGGGTTCACACCTACGTCCGTGTCCGGTTTAGGCAATTCAGCTGGCTTTCCGTCTTCTGCCCCGAGAAACTGGACTGGGGATGGAAACCCAGCAGTCAGTTTTCAGACCCATTCAAGAGAATGGGTTTGAAAAGTGAGCGCCCGTGAACGTTTTATACCTGTCCGCAGCAAAACCGATTTTTTTTTAACTGGACACAAAGTCGGAGATGCAAGACAGAAACCCAGCTGGTTTGCCTAAAGCATGCATGGGCGCAGGTGTGAATCCGCCTTAAGGCCCCACATAGCAAGCTGCAGTCGAAAAACGCATGGTGTTTTTTTCTGCAGTGTTTTCCATAGAAAGTCTGCAAAGTTGTTCCTCGACTTTCTATCTGTATTACATCTATACGGAAAACACCAGCATTTCTTGACATGCCGCAGTTTACAAAACGCAACGGTTTTTGAAATCACAGCACTTCCGCTGCAGATTTTTTTTCTGCAATGTGTGGGTGAGATTAGTCAGTATTCCATCCACTATATTATGCAGCGGCAAAAATGTTGCTTACTCACAGCACTGGGTGCTGGCCAAAATCCATTTATATTGTATTCACCATTAAAATTGTTTGTAGTTGTTTGGCAATATCATTTTTAGACTTACAACATCCCTAATCTAAGCAAGGGGTGGCTAGGCTCACACCATGAATTTTTTATTCTTGAAATATCTAAGAAATGAATCATTTAGATACAACGGTCATCATTTAGATACAACAATGATGTAGCATACTGTATTTTATGTCCTTATACATGTGTATGCATACACTCCATTGGATATAGCAATGCAGTAGATCTTATAGATGTAAATATTTTTGAAGAATAGCAGTTCTAAATGCTATGATTTATGGAATTATTTTTTTTAATTTTTTTGTTCATTTGCAGATGTCTTATTTCACAATCGTGGAATTAAACCAATTTTGTTCTGCCAACACTTGTGAATTTTTGTTTGTTATACCTGTTACCAAGTGCAGACAGTTGGTTCAAATATATGCAGTAAAACCCTGAAATGTTTCATAGTATAAGTGAGTTCTTTGGATTCCTCTCTTTATAGCACTCTTCTACTGTCCAAACTGAAATATTGTGCGTAACTTTTTTTTGGCTTTGCTTGCTTTTAGCATACTAAAAACTAGTTAAATAATTTACTAATTGAGCAATAAAGTTATTTCTATATATTGTGCATCATATTGCTGTACTTACAGCTGTGCTTTGGACAGCTACTTTTTACCAATAGAGTCCATGACACCAGGGCCGGCTCCAGGTTTTCTGGGCCCCTGGGCAACAGGGCCCTTTTTGGAGCAACCCATGTGCACCACAGCAAAAAACAACCGAAATTGGGTGTTTTTTTTGTTTTTTTTTTTACTAAAGCGGACTTACTGGAGTGTAGTGTAATACAGTCCATTCCATACAAGTAGATACAACCTGTTCAGACATCAGAAAGTAAAGAAGAATTTTGGGCAGACATCTGCTCAGATACCTCTTTATTTTCTGTCCCTGGCTCACATTGGTGAGCCTAAGGCCTAAGGCCCCACAAAGCGTCCTGCAGCAAAAAAACACTGCTGGAAAAACCGCGGCGAGACCGTGATGCATCGCATTTCTTCCTGCAACCCTTTGCACAGAAAGTTTGCAGAGGTTTCCTCTGTTGCTGCAGCTCGCTATGTGGGGCCTTAGTCTTAACAAATCCCAAGTGCCACCTTAATTAAATTAATTATCTCCTCATAGTATGCCCCTGATTAATAACCTCTTATATAAAAGCACCAGCAGGCCCTTGCGGCTTTCCACCGGTGATTAGTCCCAAATAAATGGGTCTAATCAGTACGGAGTCTCAAGCCGCGGCCTCCGTATCAGCTGCACAATCCGCAGCAAGATTCAGCAGGACGCTTATTTTTTTCAGTGTCCTGCACTAATTGTTTTCAATGGGAGTCAGAATGAGGGAAGAATCAGCTTCTTGAGTGAACCTCGGTATCTCTGTAAGCGCTGTGACCCCTTCTCTGTTTACAGTGGCCATGTAATGTAACTGCAGCCTATACACGTCTGCAGCCTATACATGTCTATGCGATAAGACTGTAATTACATCACATGGTCACTATAAACAGACAGCGTGTGATATAAACAGGCACCATGGCCCCTTCATACATCTGGCCAGTGGGGAGTCACTGATCTCTTATTAATGATCTATTCAGAGGAAAGATCATCAATAAAAATGAGCTGGAAAAATCCTTAAGCCTAAGGTCCCACAAAGCATCCTGCAGCAAAAAAACACTGCTGGAAAAACTGCGGCGAGACCGTGACGCATCGCGTTTCTTCCTGTAGCCCTTTGCACAGAAAGTTTGCAGAGGTATCCTCTGTGTACTTTCTGCTTCAATTAAATCTAAACTGCCAGCGTTTCCGTAGGTATGCTGTGATTTCCAAAACTGCCACTGTATTTTATTTTACTGCAAAATGGGGATGGGGCCTTGTGGCGAAAACACCACAGGAAAAAAAACCCGGTATTTTACACTTCCTGCAAAGTGAATGGGTTTCTAGCAAATCCCATCCACTCATTGTGGAAAAATAGCGCAGTAAACACGCTGCGATTTCCAAAACCATTGCAGTTTTCAAAACTGTAGCATTAAATTACACCTACGAAAACACAGCCGGTTTCCCTATAGGTCCAGAAATTCTATAGAGGAAACCTGTTGCTGCAGCTCGCTACGTGTGGCCTTAGTCTTAATAAAGCTCAAGTGCCACCTTAATTAAATTAATTATCTCCTCATAGTATGCCCCTGATTAATAACCTCTTATATAAATGACCATCCCCTTATGTTCATAATGCCCCCTAATGACCCCTGACATCTACAGTATCATACCCTGCAGAGGATTACTTAGCCACATTTAATGGGAATATATTCCACCATTGTGACCAAACTATCATTTTGCCACAACATGTTCAGAAACTTGCAGTAATAAAATATATTAGAAGCAGTTCACAAGATTCTCTCCTTTCTTCAATTTGTATCAGATTCATCAGGGCGCATGACTGTGGAGAAAGTCTAAAGAGGTTGTCTGGGGAAAAAGAACTATTTTTAACCCCTTTCCGACATCCACCGTACTATTACGGCCGATGCCAGGTATTTAACTATGGCGGCTGCTTGGGTGGCCACCATAGCCGTTGGGTGTCTACTGTTTTATACAGTAGACACCCAGCGCTACTGCGTACGATTGGTGCCTGCACCAATTGCACGCATTAACCCTTCCAGTGCCACGGTCAAAGTTGACCAAGGCGCCATTTTCCCGGCAACGCGTGGGCGCTGCCATTTTTACTGTGATCATTTGCTGTGTCACATTACTACGATATCCAGGAGCCTTGTGAAGGCTCCCCAGCCTGTCATTCCCTGGCTTCTATTGTAGCCTGCAATAGAAGCCCTGGTATTTTGCAATGCATTAGCATTGTAATGCATTGTATTAGTGATCAGACCCCCTGGGGTTCAAGACCCCAAGGGGGTCTAATAAATGCAAAAAAAAAAAGTTAAAAAAAAAGGGAAAAAAAATATTAATAAAGATAAAATGTTAAAAGTTCAAATCACCCCCCTTTCCTTAGAACACATAAAAAGGTACTTAAATACTGTGAAACACATACACATTAGGTATCCCTGTGTCCGAAATTGCCCGCTCTACAAATCTATAAAAATATTTTTCCCATACGGTAAACGCCGTAGCAGAAGAAAAAGTCAAAAGTGTCAAACTACCATTTTTTCACTGTTTTGCCTCTGATAAAAATTTGAATAAAAAGTGATCAAAGCAATAGCAATTCCCCAAAATGGCATAACTAAAAAGTACACCTGCCCCCCCCCCCTTCCCAAAAAAAGGACACCCTATGCATCCCCATACACGGAAGTATAAAAAGTTATAGGTGTCAGAATATGGCGACTTTTAGAAAAAAAAAATTTCAACAGTTTTGGATTTGTGTTAAAGGGTTAAAATGTAAATAAAACCATAAAAATTTGGTATCCCGGAATCGTATGGAAACATAGAATACAGGTGACATGTCATTTTGGCTGCACAATGAACGTCGTAAAAACGAAGAATGTCGAACAGATGCACATCTTCTTCAAATCCACCCCATTCTGACCTCATATGTCTCTGAGAGTAGAAAAATAAAAAAGTTATGGGATTTGAAAGGAGGGGAGTCAACAACGAAAATCAAAAAATGCCATTGGCGGGAAGAGGTTAATATAGGCCGGGGGAGGTGAAGAAAATAAAAATTAAATTATACTCACCTGTCCTTGGTGCTCCAGTCTACTCCCAGTGAGGTCTGGCCCTTTTGTTAGGCTGTCTTCTCAAAGTGAAGTTGCTTGCCGGCTGTGATGTCCTGGATCCCTTCCTTTGAAGCTGCTGATTAGCCTCTGCTAAATGCAGACAGTGATGTCACGTGACCTTTGCTGAGGCCGCTGATTGGACTCAACTTGTCATGTGCGACGGGGACTTCCACCACAATAATGGACTATCAGGACCAGATTACACGGGAAAGCACCGGAGCACCAGGGAAAGGTGAGTATATTTTTTTTTCCACCCCACCCCAAATATAATATTTTTGCCTGGACAACAATTGTTTGGTCTTTGAATAGTATGTTGCCTCTTTTATTAAGCTTATTAAGCCTCAAGTCATCTTTTCACTGCAAAAGTACTAGATACTAGCTAATTTGTAGTACCTGCTTTAGGATATGTACCAAGGAAGCCATAGTGGACTAGAAGGTCCCATGTCCAACTCCTGCCCAACTGATTGGCCATTGCTATAAGTGACAAGAAGCTACATGAAGCACGTGGTACCTAAACTGAGTGGAATCGTGTTAAACTGAGAAATGAGCCTTAGAAGCCCAATATAAATTTACATGTGTTGGAAAGAATGTTACGGAGGCTTTATGATAATATTGTTTAGTCAAAACTATGGCAGTGATAAACAAGAGCATTAAGACCTGGTGGAAATATAGACTGCTTTATAACAAGTCACTTCTGGAAATGTATATTGAGGTGGACAGAAGCAACATGTAGCACTCATCCAGGTAGTACTTATCTATCTCCTCTAGAGACTCTCAATATGAAGGCATGACTTTTTCCATCTGATGTAGTGATGAAATGTGTGATGTATGTGGAAGTTTCTGTCATTCTGCCTTCCCTTCTTATCGCTTTATAAACTGTATATGTTAAACTTGTATACATTACACGCAGTCAGTTTATGACAGACCACACACCTTTTTCTTACTTTATGTGTAAAGAATGGTGGTCATTTCAAGTATAAAACATTTTTCTTGTGTTTGACAAGAGTATGATATTGAACCACTATTCTCAATATTTGTCACACGGGAGGAGAAATGGTTTGGGGTTTATACTAACTTGACAATTGAACAAGTGGAAAACTTCATAGAACCTCTTGTATAAATCTCTGATGTTAAAATACTAAGGGCAGTTCTGTAAAAATACATGTACTACAGGTTAACTAGTTGTACCACTCCTTACAATATTGTTACAGCCAAGCCCCGAAATGTAACAGTAACAATCAGTAAAGTAATAAAAAATACTGTGAAACACATCCACATTAGGTTTCCCTGTGTGAATACGCCCAGTCTACAAACTTACAAAAATATTCTCCCATATGGTCAACGCCATAGTGGGGAAAAAAAAAAATCAAAATAGCCAAAGCGCCATTTTGTCACTTAATAAATTCCTTAAGGGATTTCAAAAACGGGTTATATTCTGTGGATTCCACTTTACATGCACCATAGGGGCTCCGCAAACATGACATGGTGTCCAAAAACCAGCACTCTAAAAGCCAAAAAGCACTCTACTTTTTGCCTGGGATAACCCACTTAACAATGTCATTTGTAGGTATTGACTACTGTCTGGATATACGGCAGACAGGAAGGGAAGGAGCATTATTTGATTTTTGCAGTACAGACATAGGTCAGGGCTCCACATTGTAAAAGTATAGCGTATTGGCCGCTCTGGAAACACCATGGCAAAAAACAATGCGTTTTACTCCCCCCCCCACACACACACACAAACACACACTCACACCCACACATACACACATTTTTTCCAGAAATACTTCAATTCAATTCATCCTCTGGACGCCGATGAGTTGGTGCAGCAAGGACCCACTACCCTTGATAGGGGTACAGTAAATGAAGGACTGTCCTGCTGTCCAAAAGGGGCCCCTGCTACCATAGGGCTGCAGCAGGAAGATATTAATGACCAATAAATAAAATGTACTAAAGTGATTTCTGAACTAGCACGTTGTTCACTGTGAACATAGCCAAATTTATGAATTTCAAGCACGAGAAAAGGGAATATAATTCGTATATTTAATAGATCATACAACTTTTTTGTTTCTTTACTTATTACATCACAAGAAGGAATAAAATCTCAGAAAATCTAGAGAAAAATTCATCATTATACAGGGATTTTGACATACCCTCACTGACAAAAAATAAATAAAATAATGTACCCTGATAAAAATATCAGATTGCTGCAAAACTCAGCATGCAATTGTGTCTCAACCAGACACAGGATTTTGCCACAAGGGGTTGTAAATTTGTTTCCCCTGCTGCCCTATAAAAAGACTCTGAGGCTACCTTTGGGTAGTTTAGTGAGATTGTTGACAGATAGCATGTCTCTACGAAGCACTCACAAATTTTTTGTTTGGGGGCGAAGCAAGATAGCCATTCTGACCTAGTTGTTAGGAGGTGTTGGGAGCATTGGTTATGTGAGGGCATGCACACACACATGGCATACAGACTCTGAACATCCCAGACAGAACAACATCAGAGAGGATCATTTGATCTGCTGACATTCACGAGTAGCTCCCACTGTACTTTACCCACCATTCAGACATGGTTATCGCCTTCACTGAACACTCTTGTCTCTGCCCAGTACATTTCCAGGCACTTAGCAGAAAAGATATTTAGTGTTATGGTTCCTCTTACTTGTCCTGTATTTGACAGCCAACCACTGGGCATAAGTAATGGGGTAGCAGCGGAAGCAGCTGCCACAGGGCCTGGAACATTAGGGCAGTCGCTACCACTGCAGATTTTTTTTTTAATAGGCCATTACCTGCTGCAGTAACTCCAGCAGGTAATGGGCCCTATTTACTGCAGCACCAGGTGCTGCCTGAAGATGGAGAGGAGAGGAGCTGCCTCCTCTACAGTCCATTTTTTTAACAGTACCGAAGCCAACAATTGCATAATGACAGCCGGCAGGAGAAACTTCTATCTCCTGTCCGCTGTCCCAAGCCCTGTGCCGGCATCTATCCTAATAGGTTAAGGACCTGTGTCATGACGTCATCAAAGGTCCTTAATCTACTAAGATAGAATCAAAATATTGTGTGGGTGGAGCTAAACCGGATTGTACAGGTCAGTGTACAATGAGAGAATGGGTTACAGGCTGCCTGTGAGCAATACGGGTACATGGGTGTGCAGGCTGTGTGTGAGAAAGTCTGCACCCCCATTCCCCTCTTTCTCATACACAGCCTGCCCCCCCATTCCCCCTATGTGAGCAAGAGGAGGGAATGGGTGGTGCAGGCTGTGTGTGAGCAAGAGGGGTACATAGGTGTCCAGGCTGTTTGTGAGCAAAGAATGTGAAGGGTGCAGGCTGTTTGTGAGAAAGAAGGGAGAATGGGAGTGCAGGCTGTGGGTGAGCAAGAGTGTGGTGGAATGAGGGGTTCCCCACTCCACATCACCCTCTTGCTCGCACACAGTTTGCACCCCCATTCCCCCCTCTTGCTCATACATACCCTGCATCCCACGTCACCCTATTGTTCATACAGCCTGCACACCCACATACCCCTCTTGGGGGGGGGGGGGGGCCATGTCAAAAGTTCGCCACAGGGCCCCACCATTCCTAGTTACGCCACTGTTCCTTGGCCTGCCCAATCACCAGTTATGTTGCAAATTGAGCATTTATGGCACAAGTTGGAGTGCCAACTTTGGCAGCCTAGAAGGGTGCATGATCTACAGGCCCATCTGTGAGCAAATGTGCTGCAGGATACTATACAAAACCTGTAAACATCCATATCCAACCTCATCTCATTTTGTATCCAGGCTAGCACACTGACTATTCATATGGTCATCTGCAAGGGCCCAAGGCAATACATTGAATATCATTCTCTTTGTATGTGGACTGATAGAATCTGCAGGCTTTCTTCTCTGCTAAATTATTGATTTTATGTGAATACATGTTATATAGCAATCGTTGACTGAGTTTACTGTCAGCCAAGTAACCCCGTAATATCTGTGAGCATGGTGCAATACTAAACAAATTAGGAAGTGAAATGATCTTGTCCAGGGGGAGCCACTTCAGGCATCTTTCTCTGACGCAGTGTTAAATGGTTTTAATTATGAACTAACAACATAATACATGTTATGTGGACAGAGTATCGTGGGACTCTTCTCTTTGGCCAAGTAGATTTGAGGAAAAGTAATGTACTTTTTATACTAAGCCAATGAACTTTGAACAATTTGGAACTCGTCAGACAAGCTAACACATTACTCAGGGTGTGGTACCTATAAAGCAGCTTTACATTGGATGATAAGGGGGTGATATTGGGACATTGTCATATATAAAATCATTCACAAATATATACAAAGTGTTGTACTTGGATACATATTGTATACACTATGGTACTCACATAGGAATTTATTGTATTTATTGCTTCTGATCAATTTGGATCTTCTTTAAAGCTATGGCCCCATGTTGTCTAAAAGCAGCGTTTTTTTGGTTGCAGATTTTGCTATTATTTTGTTGCGCCAAAGATAAGAATGGCTTCAAGAGGAATGGAAAATATGTAGGAAATACTTATACTTCTCCCTTTTCTTAAATTCAGTCCTGGCTTTGGCTCAATACACCACAGCAAAATCTGCAACAAAAAAGCAGCTTTTCCTCAATGTTAAGCCTTTTAGAAACCCCATTGGTTTTCTCCTCCTTGGTGCCTCAAGGAACCTTGAATAATAAATGAAGCTAATACAGAGCAACACAGATTCAGCTGGAAGTCAGGGGGAGATGTGAAAAGAAAAATAAGAATTTGGCATGCTCTAATGTTTTTCTGCCAGGACTGGAAGCCTTCATGAAAAAAAAAAAACTTACAGGGGTTGTCCAGGATTATTTCTTGAGGCTGGGGGAAGTGAAGAAACCCCCCCCCCCCCCAAAAACATACTGACCTGTCCCCTCTGCTTGGTGTCATCTAGCAATGTTCTGGTCCTGCAGCTCCGTTGTGTTCTTCTGACAGTAGTCCCTACTGCACATGACTGCTGAGGCCAATCATCAGCCTCAGCGAAGGACACGACGTTGCTACCTCTAACTTATCCAGAGTCCTTTCCTCGCTGATTGGCCTCAGCAGTCACGTGACCACTGGTGCTAGTAAGCAGCCACAGTGGAAGAGACTTAGGACTTCACATCCAACAAGGACTTCCAGCAAAAGAAGACAGTCGAGCAGCATGACTGGACTATGCTGGGATGACACCAGAGAATGACACCAGGTGAGCATATATATATACAGTATATATATATTTGTTTGTTTCTTCACCTCCCCCAGCCTAATTTTAAAAAGTGTAGGCTGGACGACTTTTTTTCAGGCCAAGGCCCCACGTAACGGGCCGAAGTGAAAAAGCGCTGCAGAAAAACTTGCGGCGGCAGTGCATTGGTAAAGGTTTCTTGTGTGAACTTTCTGCTTCAATTATACCTATAGGGAAACCTCATAACTGCTCACTTCTGGTCCTCACTATAACTTTCCAACTGACACAAGAGCATGTGTGTGGACAGAGAGCCTCATTGTGAGTCCCATAGGAATGAATACTGTAGATAAACTGTCTTTCTGTCCAAACATAAGATGCTGTGTTAGTGCGTCTTATTGCTGGTCACATGACACAGCTGAGGACCAGTAAGGAAAGGATAATTCATAAATAAAGCCACCAGAAAGAAGATTAACTTCATTACAATTTACACTAAAGTAGCATTACTTTAACTATTTATGACCTCATTTATTTGAGTGCAGTCTAGAAGTGCCCTCAAAGCCACACCCCAGCTTGGATGTGTTTTTGGAGCAGCTTCAAAACTCCAACAGAGACTCGTGCTGCTTCTTTTGGTTCCTCAGGGTTTGCTGCTACTTCTCCTACCAGTCCCTTCTATGGTGAAACACACTTTTCTGGCTTCCATGGTCCAAGCTGTATGCAATTAATGTTTTAATCACAACCTAATTCTATTACACACATGTGGCATCCCAAATATGTATATAACAAATTTCAAATTCACCCCATGCTTTGCAAATGGTTAAATCCACAATGAATATAATATGTATGCCGCATATAAATGGACATACAGTGGATTTTTCTCTGCTGCTGTAATATGTTCTCATAAATCCCATAGACATAAACTTTGCAGGGTATCCATTTTGTGTGGACGTACCAATAGAATTATTGTATCTCATCACAATTAATCTCAAGGCATAAATGTCCTTCTTGGTATGAACTTTTGGTCACAGTATATACTTATGTCCCAGTGTTAAGTACTGATAAATACATATCCCATGTCTAACGATGCAAAAATCTAAAGCCTCTGCAATATTTTAAGGATGATTTCTTAAGCTGGGTTCACACAGGTTTTTTTTAGACTGGTATATACACAGGGTTTAGAGTCCTATTTCAACATCTAATCACACAAGGGTACTCCATTTTAGACACAAAAATAATAATAAAACCTAACTTTTATGAATGAAATCTGGACAAGACACATTGTGTCATGGCTACGTTATATTGATGATGTAGTAATAATCTGGTCGGGCCCAGTAGAGAAGTTTCATCAGTTTGTTGCACTTCTAAACGAAAATACTCTTAATCTGCGGTTTACTTCATACGTTCATAAGAACCAAATTCCCTTTCTAGATGTTAAGATCTCCCTGTTAGAGGACGGAACACTCAGTACAACTTTATTCTGAAAAGAAACAGCGACTAATTCGCTACTATATTGGAATAGTCACCACCCTTTTCCATTGAAACGTGGGATTCCGAAAGGGCAGTTCCTGCGCGTTAGGAGGAACTGCTCCTCGGAAATCTCCTATGAGAGAGAAAGCCTAAATTTATTGGAACGGTTTAGGACAAGAGGGTACCCCACACCCCTACTGGAGAAAGCACGGAGTTTAGCTGGGAATACACCGAGGGAAACATTACTAATACCTAAACCTAGGGTGGAGGAACAGAGAACCATCAGAATGATTGGTACTTTTGACAAGCACACGAGGGAGGTCTCAGAGATTTTTGATATGTTCTGGGACATTTTAAAACAGGACCCCGAGGTCCGAGACATCATCCCAGATAAACCTTCCATCACATATAAGAGGGGACAAAATCTGGGCGACATGGTGACACACAGTCATCTCCAACCACTACCCTCTGAAAAATCATGGTTGGACAAATCGAATTTTCAAGGCACATTTAAATGCGGCAGCTGCCGAGCGTGCGGTTATATAAAAAAAGGCCCAGAGATCAGGGCGCACGCAGCTAAGAGGGACTTTAAAACTAGAGACTTCATAAATTGTCGATCTGAGGGAGTGGTCTACATCACCACGTGCTCATGCAATATCAATTACGTCGGCAAGACGAAGCGTGAATTCCGCAGGCGTATTTTAGAGCACGTAGGTGATGTAGTTCATAGGAGAGAGACCCCTGTCGCAAACCATATGTGGGCCTGCCATAATGGTGATCCCTTTGCACTAAAATTCCAAGGGATAGAAAAGGTGCCCAAGTCTATGAGGAGAGGGGACTGGAATAAACTTATTTTGCAGAAAGAGGCCCAGTGGATTTTTAGGTGTAAATCTGTGAAACCACTGGGTCTGAATGACTCTATATCATTTTTACCTTTTCTGTAGATGCATAGTGGTCTGGTTGGTCCCACCCCCCCTTTTTCCTCTCAATCTAAATCCCCCCCCCCCTCCCTTCGTTTTCTCCTATGTGGGCTTTCCAATGTAGTGATGTAGAGGGATATTTAGTGGCATGTATAAATACCGTTGGAATGGATTGATGAAATAAGCAACACATTTTAACTGTTTATTCAATTTTATTTTGTTGCAATACTGTAAAATACGCATCAACTTCTTTTCTCAGTAACGCATTGTAAATAAGTTGGAAACCTTGATACTGCACGCGTGCGTTGGTAACTATTTCCACGGTGCGGTTTCATATTCCGGACTTAATGAATCTAGACGTGCCTGCAGGAAAAACCCTGTATCTGTTTCTGTTCAGGGAATAATGATACATAGAAATGGGTGTAACAAATAGCTCAGCCCAGATAGGGTTAATTGGATGAAGTGGAGCATGTAATCGATACAGTATGCTATATCGGGGCATGATACCGAACTGTCCGGTGTATACAGATTATGACAGTATGAATAAGAGGGCTATTTAGCCGAGCTTAGGTTCATCCTGATGCTGGATAAGAGATCTGTAACAATAAGGAAATTAGTTTTGATACTCAGAGTAGCATTGATAATAGATGTATCTATCTCTACTACCCCGGAGGCTACACGGGGGCGAGGAGTTTTTTGGCTGTATTGTATTAATGCTCCAATCCAATGAGTCGTTCATAGTATTGCACGATCCACCAACGGTTAAAATTAAAACTAGTATATTGACATGACTTACCTTAGATACTCACCACTTGTCCCACAGTTTTCATCTTTTATGCTTTGGTTCCGTCCGTCCATCAGGAATGTAGCCAGCATCTCTCTTAACATAGCGCAGTTGCGCTTTTGCTATATTGGCCCATGTACGACGTGGCCCCGCCTCCAAGAGGCCAGTCCACATTACACTGTGGACTGGTGGAATAGCTGTATGGGCGTGTCGAATGGGTGGAGCTGGGACGGCCTCAACACTATTTAAAGCCCGTCCCTACAACGCTCAGTGTCATACCTACACAAGTACTGGGGTCTACCACTGAGGCCCCAGGAAGTGCGGTTTTCACCGAATTACATCGTTTCTCTAGCAATAATCATCCTCCTGATGAGCCATAGCGGCAAAACGTGTAGAGGAAGCCAACTATCATGTTAAGTTATCGCTGCAGTAATAGGCAGGGCACCAGAGTATAGAAATTACTATACAGCTGAGTACATAGTGTGGTTACTTGGGGGAGTCATAAGATTAGCTATAGGTTGACCTGACTTATTATCTAACCCTAGTCTCCACTACTCACTATACACAATTGTATATACATATATACCTGCCTATTTACAATAAGAACCATTATTTAGTTGCTAGATAAGAGTTTTGCTGGGAAGCCATCTGTTGTTATGCTGTTCATTAAAACTCCCCTAACAAACAATATATTGGAAGGGAGTGACACAGAAAGATACGGACGATACCACCTAGCAATACATGGTGATTGTACCAACTATAAAACAGTATCAGTCATTTGTTTTTAGTCACTTTATTCACTTTATTTATTTTGGAATGATCACTGGGTGTAGATTTTTAACTATAGCCAATAAAAGTTAGGTTTTATTATTATTTTTGTGTCTAAAATGGAGTACCCTTGTGTGATTATAGGTTTTTTTAGACTGGACTTTGAGGCGGAGGCCGCCTCAGAATCCGGTCCAAAAAACGGCATTCCGCTCCGGATTAGACCCAAATGAATGGGCCTAGTCGGGAGGGAGTGTTTGTGCCGCGGACTTTACGGCGGAATCTGCCTGAAAAAAGAGCATATTGCTTCTTTTTTCCGCAAGCAGTTTGCTCCCGCTTGTGGAAAAAGGAGATGACTGGCTCCCATTGATTTCAATGGGAGGTGATTTTTTGAACCGGATTCTGATGCGGATTCCGCGTAAAAATCCGACCCAAAAAACCCCATCTGAACCCGGCCTTAGCAGTGGGATCTGGCTGTATAATATACTCGACAACTGTATGTGATTTTGCGTGAAGGGGTTAACACTGCAACTTCTAGCAGTGAAAGGAGACCACCTGACTCTCACATGATTGCAGATGTTGGAGAAATTTCAGCATACTGAATTATTTTGTTCTCAGCGGTTGCTCCACTCTCCCAATGAGAACACATGCACACTCGGGTGAGCTCAGCATGGATATGTATGGGGGAGTTGACTCAACATTTTGCCAACATCTATCTGAAGTGTTTGGCCAGCTTAAAGGGGTATTCCCACGTCGCATACTCACCAGTCTTCGTTGCTGTAAAATCTTCTGTCTTCCTGCTTTGTTGCGTCATTGGTGCGCAGAGTTACATATGCAAAGCCAGCGGCGAGATGCCGCTGGCCCTGCGTGCACAGTCATAGATGGTGAGACCAGTCTAGCCTTCACAATGCGAATACAGACCCGGCATCCACTGTAATAGCGAGGCGGATGCCGGGTAGGGTTAGACGCTGGCACAGATGCCTGCAACATCGCTATGCTCCTAGGCATCTGTGTCGGCGTCTAATCTTCCCCGGCTTCTGCCTCTCTATTACAGCGGATGCCGGGTCTGTATTGGCGGCCCCTTCCGCCCAAAGGGTAAACTACCCCCCCCCCCCCTGCAGGCTCGCTCCCCTGCACTTAGCCCCTCCTCCCTCCCCCCTCAGAGCAGCAGATACATCACTTGACTTATGACCAGACAAGTCAAGGGATGTGTCAAAAAAAAATGAATAAAGTAAGGTAGTGGACAAATAAAGCAGTTTTGCTGAAGCAATGTATTTAGGAAAAGTCTTACATTTACATTAACAAGCAGTATAGATACGATCCTTGTGATGGGACAACCCCTTTAAGGCTAAGGCCCTACGGGACTGAACTGCCGCGACTTGCCCTCGGCGGAAACACTGCAGGAAAAACTGTGGCATTTTACAGTAAGGGCAAAGTGGATGGGATTCTAGCGAATATGGTAAAAACCGTGGTGCGGACACGCTGTGATTTCCAAAAACGTCGTGGTTTTGGAAATCGCAGCATGTCAATTATATCTACAGAAACGACGGCAGTTTCCCCATAGGTATAATTGTAACAGAAAGTTCACAGAGGAAAACTCTGCAAACCTTTTGTCTAAAGCGCTGCGGGAAGAACCGTGATGCACTGCCACCGTGGTTTTTCCTGCAGTGCTTTTTTGCTGTGGGACGTCCGGTGGGGCCTTAGCCTTAGGTAGGTATGCGTTAGGCTAGATTCACACAACCAAGTTTCAGTCAGGAGGAGTCTCCGCCACCCAGTGACATTCTATCCCATACTGTAATCGGTACAGGACAGTATGTCGCTGGGAGGCAGGGACTCCTAGCATTATAGATTGCAATGATGCTAAGAGTCCCACTCCTGGTATGAAGGTCTTCCTGGTAAATCAGGTGAAAACACAGACCGAGTTTCACAGGTACATCTCACCTTAATCTAACAACCCCCTATTTTAGAAGCAAACAGGCAGGTAAAGCAGACGGCAAACTTTGGTAGGGATATAGATTGCTTTTCTGACCCCATAAAAAGTTTCTTTGAAGTGAGCATAGAAGTAGAAGTTTGAAACGGGTTGAAAGGGTTCTTCATTATATACAATTTACTAGAAGTTCTTTTAGTTGTTATAGCTGGATAGATTCTTGTGATGTTTTGTTGAGTTAGTCTTTATATCATGTGTAGTTTACATTTCTCTTGTTTATGATTTGGCATAGAAAGGCTTTATATTGCTCTGTTAACTGAGGACTGAATGACATCATAGCAGCTAGGTTGCGGCCTGAACGCAGCTTGTCTCTGAGGTCCAAACACGGGGCGTCTTCCATTTAATCACTAAACGTATATTGTCTGCTTTGAGAAACAATGTGATGAAGAATGTGACCCGACGTCTGGAAACTGAACTGTTGCCAAGGGAACTGCACATTATATTCATTATCTCATACCACACACACATCTGATAAGGGGAGTTTCAGATCGTACTGAATAAATTCTTGGTTATGTCCCAGAACACTGCTCAACAGGTCAAAAAAGGATTTAGTTCTTTCTGCAATAGTTATGGTATGCAGGTGCTAATGTGAGACACATGCTCATAGGGTCAGAAAGGAGAGATCGTAAACTGCTTTGTATCCCCCGACATTAGCTACAGATCGATCATAGGGTTTGTGAATTAAAGGGGTTGTCTGTGCTTATTTTTATGGCCTATTCTGAGGATAGGCAATACATATCTGATCAATAGTTTGCCACCCAAACCTTGGACTGTTCATCTGTATGGAGCCATCCAGTACACAGTACGGGACGGAAAGCAGAAAGCTCCATCAACTGTGTAGCAGCACAGTGCCTTCATTGCAAATCAGCTCCCACTGACTTTAATGGGAACTGAGCTGTGAAGATGCCCATCCGCTAGATGACGGACGGAGCGTTCTGCTTCCATCTCCATATAGATGATCTGTTTGGGGGCTGAGTGTCAACCCCCTATCAATCATATATTTCTGGCCTATCATGAGGAATAAGCCCAGACAACCCCTGTAACTGCTTTTTTTTTTTTCAGACTAAAATTATATTTGTATTTTATCTAAGTATGAAACACATCCTTTAGCTTTTTGAGCCAAAATCAGGAGTAGATTGATCAAAAAGGGAAAAGTATAAGAACTTCCTATATATTCCCCATTCCTTTCGTAGCCATTCTTGGCTTTGGCTAAAAAAATCTCAACAAAATCTAAAAGTAGACTAAAAATATCTTTAAAAAGAGACTATATTCAACCATAGGTTGGACCAATATAATTGCAGCCGGTGTGGCTTAGTCATATGTAACTCACAGTTATTTGCCGAGTGTGAAGAGGGATGTATAGTATCACTTCCTGATTCCGGGAGTAGTAGTAGTAGTCCCGTGCAGCCCCTATTGACTACTATGGAAAAATTTTGTAGGCATGCTCTTTAAACTGTGTAGAGGTTATTGTACATAGAGAAAAGTAGGTAAATCACCTATTATGAATGGTGGATTCTTATCTAGTTAAAGTATACATGTTAGCTGTGATCATCAGTATCCTGATAAAAGAAATGGTTATTACGAAAATAAATCATATATAGAACAAGAAGTACAAGTACATAATTTTGCATAGTGGCTAATGTAAATATTGTACAATTTTTATTTAATTTAAAAAAAATGGATAATAATATTGAGAATAAAAAAAAATCTGCAAAAATACTTTAAAAATATGGTTAGCTTAAAACTTTTAAAGGGAGTCTATCATTGGGATTTTTTCATTTGAACTAAACCTATCTTCATGTAACCATTAGAAAGGCTATTGTAGACATACCTTTTGTTTCAATTAAGGTGAAACAAAGTTGAAAGTTGAAATTAGGCTAAGGCCCCACGGTGCGGGAACGCAGCTTTTTTTGTTGCAGATTTTGCTGCATTTTTTTGAGCCAAAGCCAAGAATGGCTACAGAGGGAATGAGAAATATATAGGAAGTTCTTATACTTCTCCCTTCTGTTTAGTCCGCTCCTGACTTTGGCTCAAACAACTGCAACAAAATCTGCAACAAAAGAAGCTGCGTTTCCGCATCGTGGGGCCTCAGCTTAAAGTTGATTTTTCATGAAAAATCTGGTTTCTCCCTGTGGTCCGAGCACACCCTCATAATTGGCCTGGACCTGCATCCCCGCCCCCTTCTTGATTGTAGTCGAAGCCTCCTCTTCTTCTTTATTTCCTTTGTACATGTGTAGATGTACTGTGCCTGCTCCTGTGGGAAGAAATCCAAATACAGCATGCGTTGTACGCTCGGCCTGCTGAAGTGGCTGAGCATACAGCACCTGTTCCATGCGCCCACTTGGTGCAGTACACCTGCTTATGTAAGAACAAAGTAAAGAAGAGGAGAAGGTTTCAAATACAATCAAGAAGGGGGCAGGGATGCAGGTCCAGACTGATGACGCGGGTGTGCTCCGAACACAGAGGGAGTGCCCTCTGTGCTCCATGAACACTGATTTGCATGAGAAGAAACTGGCTTTTTCATGAAAACGCCAGCAACATAATTGAAACAAAAGGTATGGCTACAATAGGCTTTCTAAAGGCTACATTAAAAAAGTTCAGTTACAATTAAAAAAATGCCAATGATAGACTCCCTTTAAACACTAGATCATTTTCTAGTTATACATCCCCATTCCTCTTAAACATTTCATTTATTTTAGCTAGCACAAAGCATATGAAATTGTCAATAATTTAAAAAAACACTTCTGTGTTGAGCTTAATATTATATTCTTATTATTTCTCTCAGAATGTCCACATATAATGCTTCTAGTGCTGGTGACAAGCAACCGCCACTAGTGTATGTAGTGATTCTTATTGGTTGGCCAGCACAATAGCAGGAATCACTCTGCCTCCTATGTGCAGGAGGATCGCTAGGGCAGGATTCAGCATGTGTGACCATTGGCATCGGGAATCAAAAGAGCAGCAGGGGTTGATGTAACAGCAAGATCAAAAAAAATCTAAAGAATTAAGTTTCTGAAAAAAAGTAAAATTTAGTTCTATTTTACATATATAATTTCTACTTTACAACCTACACATGGCATACTTTCTATTTGGCTAGACTGTAATAAGTAAATGTGGTTACATTATACGGTATGTTACACTGAATGATACTTAACAGCTCTGAAATGATTCCATCCTAAGGGCAGCAGTCTGATAATAAAACAATGGATCTTTGAACATAATGCAATGATTAAATTCTTTGGCACACACTATATATTATCATTGCAGAGCAGCCCACAAAGAGCTGTATTATTGCACCTGTATAAATACTCTCTCACCCATTGAGGTCACCCATTCATATGGGGGGGGGGGGGGAGGGAAAGTGTAGGCATTCTTTAGCATTTTGTTTCACTTTACCAAAGACAGGAATTTCTGCTAAGTCTAGTGCCATCTTCCCGGATGCAGTTATTTAATATTTATCCTACACGTCCAGCTGCTACTCCCTTGGTTCATATGCATCAATATTTTTCATATAAACAGGAATCACAGTCTTCCATTCAGGTCACAGTTGAAGTTACCAGCATAGTTTACAAATGTGCCAAATTCTTCAAATATTTTAATTTCATTGTAATGCATAATAGCAGGTGTACAACATTGCTGCCAGGGTTTGAAGATTCAGCATGAATTACTATTTACTAAAATGGGAACGATTAGGTTCAGTACGTAAAAAAAGGAAATCCACAACTAAATGTTACAAGTTGACGAAAAAATTTAAACTATGATAACAATAGTACAATGTATAGAGGTGCTCTTCACTCACCTCCATGTTTTACCTAAGTGATGTACTGCAAAATTACGTTTAGTAAAGCTATGACAGGAAACAGAATAAGGGCTCGTTCACATCTGCGCCCAGGTGTCCGTTCTGCAGGTTTCCGTTTCCTGCATAAAACAGAGCAGGAGACGGAAAACTGCAGGAGACAGAAAGCTGTCCGGACGTGAGCGGCGGTGAGCGTTTTATACTCTCCGCCGCGAAACCGGGTTTTTTAATCCGGACACAGAGTCGGACATGCAGTACTTTAAAAAAAATCCGGTTTCACGGCGGACAGCATAAAAAGCTCACCGCCGCTCGCGGCCGAACCCGGTCTGTGCTTTCCGTCTACTGCCATGCAGAAGACGGAAAGCACAGAACGGAGACCAGAACGCAGGTGTGAACCTAGCGTAAATGGTATTTACATCTACTGATTTATGGCAGTTTGTTGCTCACTTGACAGGAAGTTCATTGCTTAAAGGGTTTTTCCGGGCAGAAAAACTTAAAGGTCTGTTAGTGCTAGTGGTGGGTTAATAAGTACACCCATTTACCTTTAGCAGTGTTTGGTGTCATTTCTGGGTGTCTCTGGTTGCTGCTGGCATTCTCTCCTTTTGTTTATATGGTGTTAGCTTCCTGCTGTGCAGCTTCCCGTGTAGTTGCTGCACTAGTTTCCTCTCACGCAGTCCCCTCCTCTCTCACTCCATTACAAAACCCTCTGTCTCACTAAGGGCTAGTTCACACATAGTTTTTTGCAGGCGAATTTTGACGCAGAATCCACCTCAAAATCCGCCTGCAAAAATGGCTCCCATTGACTTCAGTGGGAGCGGCTCTTTTTTTTAGTAGCAGAAAAAAGAAGCAAGATGACTTATCTTACCACAGATTCCACGGCTGAATCAGCCGCAGTGTCCGCAGCTCAAGACACGCTCCTATTTAGGCCCATTCATTTGGGCCTAATCAGGAGTGGTATGCAGCGCGGAATGTTCACACGGCTGAAAAGGTTTCCTCAACCTTTTCCTCCGTTTGAACATACAATTAGCCTAATCCCTCCCACCCTCACTGTCTCACTAAGCCTATCCCCTCCAACTCTCACTGACTAGCGATCCCACCCATTACTAGCGCCTCCCACCCTGCCACGTCTCAATGGCTAACCTATTCTGCCCACTGCTAGAAGACAGGAAGACTGGGTAAGTATTGATGGGGATAAGGGAGGGGGAAGAGTGATGCTCCGTTTCGGAAACAGTGAAATGGAACATCACTGGATTATCAGAAAGCGTCCCTAGGGACCACTCCAGGGATATGGGTAATTATAGATTCTTTTTAATTATAGTAAATAAGAAGTTAGGTGGGAGGATGGATTTTAGTTTAGGGGTTAGTTATCAGATTATCCTGGACAACCCCTTTGAAATCTAACCAAACTCAAACAAATTTGGTATTCTGGCAGAATATATGACATTAATAAATGTTGTAATATACTTTATTAACAAATTTGGGCTCCTTTCTTTGAATACTATAGAAGATCTTGGACCAAAATATAAATTGTAATAAACTAGCCAATACAATGTAAGTAACATAATGTGATTAGTGCTCAAACAAAAAGTGTAGTCCTAAAAATGAATAAAATATACCTAGAGGGATGATCCGAACAGCAATTGTTCAATGAACCAAATCCTTTGGTGTTGTTGACCAGGGCAAGGACATGAATAGCCCATGATAGTGTTCAACTATAGAGTCTCAAGGATAACTCTGCAGGCTGAACAGACAGCTAAATAGATAAAGTTGGAGACTAGCCTCAGACATGGGTTGTGTATTAGGGGCCGAGGCTAGTCTCCATCTATTTAGATATCTTTCAGGAAGCTCTAAATCTGGGCTAGTTTATGTTCAGCCTGGTCCACTTTGTTATCAAGGCATATAAGATCCACAGAAATCTACAAAAGTTCACATTGGCAACATGACAAAGGAAACGCTTAGGTGGCTGCCACCATTCCTTTCTCACATTGTCAATATGGACTTTTATGGATATCTGTGGATCTTGTATGCTTTCATAATAAACGCGACGTGTTTTTCTGCACTGGACGCGTCCTTTCTATGTAAGTTACTAATCTTGAACATCTCCAAGTGCAACAGGATTGCTGAAAAGTGTCAGGAATGAATACCGTATATACTCGAGTATAAGTCAACCTGAATATAAGCCAAGACCCCTAATTTTACCACAAAAAACTGGGAAAACAAATTTACTCGAGTATAAGCCGAGGGGGGGGGGGGGGGGGGGGGTTTGAGGAAATGCAGCAGCTATTGGAAAATTTCAAAAATTAAAATGGAGTTTTTGGGTGCTAGGAAAGGGGAGGGGGCGTTTTGGTCTGTCTGTCCCTTCCCTGAGCTTGAGGACTGAGGTTTTTTTCCCCACTTGGAATTCAGTCTGGCTGTATATAGGGTATCTGCAGTGCTCCTATTAACCCCTTCCCGAAGGAACAGGAGCACTGCAGATACCCTATATTCAGTAGACCGGGCACTGTCTGTCACAGGGATACCTAATGTGTATGTATTTCACAGTCATTTTCTACTTTTATGTGTATTCTAGTGAAAGGAGTGATATAGAAATGTTATTTATTTTATTTTTTTATTATATTTTTTTAAAGCTTCTTTTTTCCTCACTATATTATGGGAGATTTTATACATTACTATTGCAGCTGGTCATAGACCCATCCCCCCACAAAAAAAAAAAATCTTTTTTTTTTTTTGCTTGACTCGAGTATAAGCCGAGGGGAGCTTTTTCAGCACAAAAACTGTGCTGAAAAACTTGGCTTATACTCGAGTATATACAGTTATAGTTATACAATATATAGTCATATTATTTTTAATGTAGTGGTTATCCCACTAGACAATTGGTTTTCTTGCTTTAGAAATGTATGGCTTATTGACATATTGTCTGCATATACAGTATATGCAGCTGCCAGTGGTGGCCTTAGATTACATTTAGGGAAACCCCATTCTCATGGTGAAGGGTGAGCCTACAGGATATCCCATAAACATTCTATAGATGGGGATCCCATCTCTAGTGCCATCCAAGAGTAGCATCACAGTAAATGTTATCTGATTTTGGATCCCCTGTTCTCCAGTACCAGTATTGCGTTAAGAGACTCACTGCTAAACACCAGTTCTCTCGTATGTTAGTAGTATGTTTGATGAGTGTATTATTCTATTGTGCGTGCATAGACTCTTATGTTTTCTCAATTCTTACATTACATAATTATTTTTCTGCTTGTGTTTTTTGAGTGTTTACACTATGATCATTTATTATTTTTAATACTGCTGCGGTATATTATATAGCAAATACAATGCTGCTAGATATATATTGTACATAGTGCATATTCAAGGATTGAATTTTCTGTTGTAACCTAGCAGTAATTTGTTATACCAAGAGGTTGTATAAATGTGTTTTCAAAAGTCACAAAATAAGACTCAATACTCACCTGGTAAATCCCCTGCTGTTCCAGTGCTGCTGCCCTGGCGGGCCTGGTCTTTGTTTACTAGGTTCACTATGCTGGAGCAATGATGTGCTCATTTACACATGATAAACGATAAATGGCAGCACAGCAATGATGTGCCCATCTATATGGATGAATGGGTATGTCATTGCTACAGCAGAGTAAAAAAAAAACAGGGACCTCCAGAGCATTGGTATTGGAATAGTAGATTTATTAGTTGAGTAATGGCTTTTTATTATTATTTTAAAGGTTTATGCTTGGAAAAATAAAGTTTCCAGGTGCATTATCTGCATAAGCTGTCTTATTAACTAATGAGTAGGTCGCCCAGCGCCCTGATGATTATATTTGCAGAGCACAGTCGGGTGCCAGAAGTCTTTGTGTGCTGCCTCCCCTTCTGGTCTGGCTCTCTATGACTTCAATGATTTTACTCTACGCTACATGTCCATAGATTGAAGTGGAGTCAGTCTTGTGACTGAGAATTGGTGGGTCAGTAGACTTCAGAACTCCTCAGCTGTGCTCTGGAAAGCTAAACATCCCGGAGCTAGGGGACCTGGATATATCCTACTAATATTATAAATGTGAAAGTTTGTATGTTTGTGTGTTTGTTACTCAATCATGCAAAAACGGCTGAACGGATTTGGATGAAATTTGGCACATAGATAATTTGCAACCTCGATTAACACATAGGCTTTTTATCCCGTTATATGACATGGCTTTACGACTGTTATGAATTTATATTCATATACTATATATATATAAATATATATATACAGTCCTATGAAAAAGTTTGGGCACCCCTATTAATCTTAATCATTTTTAGTTCTAAATATTTTGGTGTTTATAACAGCCATTTCAGTTTGATATATCTAATAACTGATGGACACAGTAATATTTCAGGATTGAAATGAGGTTTATTGTACTAACAGAAAATGTGCAATATGCATTAAACCAAAATTTGACCGGTGCAAAAGTATGGGCACCTCAACAGAAAAGTGACATTAATATTTAGTAGATCCTCCTTTTGCAAAGATAACAGCCTCTAGTCGCTTCCTGTAGCTTTTAATCAGTTCCTGGATCCTGGATAAAGGTATTTTGGACAAACAATTCAAGTTCAGTTAAGTTAGATGGTCGCCGAGCATGGACAGCCCGCTTCAAATCATCCCACAGATGTTCAATGATATTCAGGTCTGGGGACTGGGATGGCCATTCCAGAACATTGTAATTGTTCCTCTGCATGAATGCCTGAGGATTTGGAGCGGTGTTTTGGATCATTGTCTTGCTGAAATATCCATCCCCGGCGTAACTTCAACTTCGTCACTGATTCTTGAACATTATTCTCAAGAATCTGCTGATACTGAGTGGAATCCATGCGACTCTCAACTTTAACAAGATTCCCGATGCCGGCATTGGCCACACAGCCCCAAAGCATGATGGAACCTCCACCAAATTTTACAGTGGGTAGCATGTGTTTTTCTTGGAATGCTGTTTCTTTTTGGACGCCATGCATAACGCCTTTTTTTTATAACCAAACAACTCAATTTTTGTTTCCAAAATGAAGCTGCTTTGTCCAAATGTGCTTTTTCATACCTCAGGCAACTCTATTTGTGGCGTACGTGCAGAAACGGCTTCTTTCTCATCACTCTCCCATACAGCTTCTATTTGTGCAAAGTGCGCTGTATAGTTGACCGATGCACAGTGACACCATCTGCAGCAAGATGATGCTGCAGCTCTTTGGAGGTGGTCTGTGGATTGTCCTTGACTGTTCTCACCATTCTTCTTCTCTGCCTTTCTGATATTTTTCTTGGCCTGCCACTTCTGGGCTTAACAAGAACTGTCCCTGTGGTCTTCCATTTCCTTACTATGTTCCTCACAGTGGAAACTGACAGGTTAAATCTCTGAGACAGCTTTTTGTATCCTTCCCCTGAACAACTATGTTGAACAATCTTTGTTTTCAGATCATTTGAGAGTTGTTTTGAGTAGCCCATGATGCCACTCTTCAGAGGAGATTCAAATAGGAGATCAACTTGCAATTGGCCACCTTAAATACCTTTTCTTATGATTGGATACATCTGGCTATGAAGTTCAAAGCTCACTGAGGTTACAAAACTAATTTTGTGCTTCAGTAAGTCAGTAAAAAGTAGTTAGGGGAATTCAAATCAATAAAATGATAAGGGTGCCCATACTTTTGCACCGGTCAAATTTTGGTTTAATGCATATTGCACATTTTCTGTTAGTACAATAAACCTCATTTCAATCCTGAAATATTACTGTGTCCATCAGTTATTAGATATATCAAACTGAAATGGCTGTTGCAAACACCAAAATATTTAGAAAAAAAACTTTTTCATAGGACTGTATATATATATATATATAAATATAAATATATATATATATATATATATATATATATATATATATATATATATTACATTGCTCTTGGCAGAAGCTTTATCTCAGCTAATTGGAGTTTGCTGATAAAGGCGATCTGTTTTCTCTCTATGTTAACACATAGACAACACTGAGTCCATTGTGTACAAGTATTTGCAAATTATCTGATCTACTCCAGACTGACACTCAGATGTCAAAACCACCTTTATTCCAAAGTGGCAGTTTCCCAATTTTAAATATGCTCGGAAAACGAAAATCAAATTTGTCGCCAAAATTCTCAAAAAACGAGAGCTATGCAGGGAGCCAGAATTCAACAGAGTTCTCCTCAAATGGAGCTGTGGAGGATTGAGCAAGCTAGGCATTAAGTGGCTCTTAGAGCAGCCGAAACACTGGAGTAGGCAGATCATCAATGCCAACAACACACTCTTTATATGGTATTCCAGCGATCTGCTGAGATGCCCGAACAATCCCAGGCACAGTGCGAGGAACAAGTTCAGCAGCAGGCCAGCTTCAGAGCTGTTGAAACGATAGAACAGGCAGATCATCTACGCCAACAACACACTCATTATATGGCGTCCCAGTGAGCTGCTGAGATGCCAGAACAATCACAGGCACAGCGCAAACGAGTTCAACAGCAGGACAGCTTGAGAGCTGCCGAAACGCTAGAGCAGGTGAACCATCGACAGCAGCAATTTGCTGAATATAGGCGAATCATCGACACCAACAACATGCAAACAAAGTCGCGGGCAGAGGCTAGTCAGTAATAAATCTTATCCTGTGCAGGGAATGCATTTTATAAGCTTTATTTTACCCAACATAACCCCATTAGTGTTATTTTCTCCACCCTTTGTCATATATTGTTGTTTATCTTGGAAAACCCATTTCAAGTGGATGACATGTGATGACATAGATTGATAGTATTGATGATGTAGTCTCAATTCACATATTAGTTGTGACTGCAGATGAACGCAGGTGATGACACTTCAGTGTACTGACATCCATGGCTGGACATAGAAATGTTGCATACAGCTTCTTTTGCCTGTCCCCACTCATTGCCAACATCGCAATTGATGCCACCAGTCTCTCTGTACTTTCTTCAGATATAGAATATTAATGCGAAGAAATGCACACTGCTTCTGACAAATATGGTAATAATCGAGAATCATTAATGTTGCTACTACTAGGATTGGTTCTACATATTATAGAGTGCATACAGCATTGTTAGTCATTCGGGTGTACTTTTTTTAGGGAGCCCTTTTACAAAATGTTTCTTTTCTACTACAGTTGAATCCAGATAGTAACTTTCATGATTGATTTACCCACTAATGAGTATGATAATAATGTACTGCTGAAGTTGGCGGAACATCAGACATTCCTGAAATTGCAAAAGCAACATGCCTCTTCTCCAGCCTTTAATTACCATGGAACAAAGGTAATTGCTGGTTACCAAAACAAAGTAATGCATCCATAACCTTGTAGCGCTGCACAAAGAGATGGAAACCTAGATATGATCACAGTCAAAATGTTATCTTGACTTTTATTTCAAATAAGGATTTTTCTTTATTGAATTCTTACATATCACATACTTTTACATTGTATAATGTTCTAGAGAATTTACCAACATTACAATATCTCTAACAAGGAGTCCTTTATAGATTAAACACTGTCATATTAATGTTAAACCTGGAAAAAGACATTTGGTACAAGCACTATGGCACCATTATTTATTGCAATTTTGCTTGTGGTACTTGATTTATTAAAAGGTTATTCACATTTTAGACATTTGTAGTATATCCACAGGATATTGCATAACTGTCCGATAGATCTAATTCTATAGGACTTATAACCTTTATCCAAAACGAGGATTCCCTGATCCACCTTCCTGCCTTATTCTGGAGACAGGTGAAGGTTTTAGTGGTAGGACAAGCATTTATCAATCACCTTTGTCTTACTGTATTCTAAACCTACATAGGGATGAATGTGCACCCATGTCTCCATTCACAGTGGCCCAGGAACCAGGCAGAATGGGAGGTATGTGGACTCCTTAACCTTTTCGCTGCCAAGGGTCTCTGGAAATTTTGCACCTCCAGTAGCCAGAGCAATTTTCAAGTTTTGAGATGGACAAATCAAACCTAAATTACAACATTAAAAAAGCATCCAACCCCCCCATACCTATATATTTTCTTAAAGTAGACACCTGCAGCATTGTCAGAATGCCACTTGGTACTGTATACGAACAGGCACCTTCATGCAATTTTGATTTAAAGTGAATGTTTTATGAAAAAATGCAAATAAATGTAGTTACATAGTTACATAGTAGATGAGGTTGGATAAAGACATGAGTCCATCAAGTCCAACCTATAACCCTACAATCCCCTACAGTGTTGATCCAGGGGAAGGCAAAAAACCCCATGAGGCTCATGCCAATTGCCCTATTTCAGGGGAAAAAAATCCCTTCCTGACTCCAAATCTGGCAGTCAGTATAAAACCCTCAATCAATGTGTATGGGGGTCACTGGCCAGACCCCAGGCTGCAATTTATATCTGCCAGCACCCCCCGATTTCACCATGGGGGTGCCGACAACAACAGAACGGAACCCTTTGGATGCATTTCGCCGGCATCCAAGGGGATAATCCCCCCTCCTCCCACCCGATCGTAGCAGGGGGATTAAGGAGTAGCGTATTAGCTGTAAGTTACAGCTAACACCGACTCCTGACTTCTTACTGGAGCAGACATTCCCCTGGCTTTCAGAGGAAGTATCGTGCTGCAGCAATGTTACCCCTGTACTAACATCCCCCTCATCTGCCAATTTAGCAAACTTGTTGGGGTGTGCCAGTTCAGGACTAACCTCCCTGGCACTCTTCCCTCTTCCCCGCTGGTTTCTAACTGTCACCCAACTAGCTGCCTCAAGTTCCTGCACCTCCATGCTACCATCCCCCTCTGCACTTGCCCCAATGAGATGTTGCTCTGTGAGCATCAAACTCCTTTCCAAGTTACCAATGGATCGCAGTGTTTCAATTCGCCCATTTAGATCCATGATCTGGGCTTCCAAATGTGCAATGTGATTGCATCTTTCACAACAGTATGCCCCCTCAAGCGGCTTCTCAAGCAGAGCATACATGTTGCAAGATGCACACTGGACAGCATTGGTAAGTATGGAGCTCATCTTACCTGATGGTGAATATTACAGCAAAACACACAAATTCAAATAAAAAAAATAAAAGGGTTTTCCCTGTAAAGTCCCTGAATCTAAAGTCACTTAATATTAAGTCACACTTAGACCAAACCACACTTAGGAACAAACCACACTCGCAAGCTCCCACACTCGCTTAATACTTAGCTTTTTTATAGCTGCTCCAAGTAGGCCAGAAAGCTGCCACTGATCCCACTGATTCTCTGTATATTAGTTGTTAAAAGCGGAAACCAAACAAAAAATTAAATGCACCAAACCTCCTAAAAATAAGAGTTCAACATGTGCAGAGTTCATACATATCACTTTGGCCTGAACCCGCATGCACGTGTCTTCAGAAAATCGCTAGAACTGGAAGGAACAAAATTCTGCTTTGAAGCTGGAAATGTTAAAAAAGTATCATCCTATAAAATGTAGGGATTACACACCATGAAAAGTAAGTGAACCCCTAAACCCTATATATTTTTTGAAAGTAGACAATCTGAAGATTACAAATGTCTTAATGGGTCATCGATAGCCACATCCACCTTCATGCAACTTTGCAACCAACACAAATAATTTTTTGAAAAAATACGCTAAAACACATATTTGCACCTAAAACTCATGTTCAATCTCACATTCATATACAAAATACTTTTAAAATAATAGCTTATGGTGTATACAATGTGTATACATACTATATGTACCACAAACATCAACTACAACAAGAGCTCAGACTCCCTAAAACAGGAATACAGAAGACAAGCAGGATTTTGCTGTTGTTCACTAATATGTTAAAAAGCTATACTGCACCTACCAAACTGTGACTGTGATACCAAAATCTAACTTTTTTCAGAGTACACAGCATACCGTATATAAAAACACAATTTAATGGTTTATATATACAACCACCTTCATTCAACTTTGCCGCAAACAGAGATTGCTAGCAAAAATTGCGCAAAAATTCAAATTTGCCACTAAAGTGCGGCTCAAGAAATCCCTTTCTGCAAACATAATGTACTGTCCATAAAACTGCAATATGTGAGGAGTTCATACATACCACACATGTATATATTTACAGGGGCGGATGTTAAAGAATCGCCAAAAGTCGCAGAAATGCGCCATCCCATTTTGTGCATGCAAATTAAATAGGACTTTACATAAAAATGTTATTTTCCATCCCCCTATAATAATTTTAGCCATCTATACGTTCATCTCTAGTGATAATCGTTATTACTATTATTTTAGCGTGTAACGGACATCACTAGAGACGTATTTTACTGTAGAAAGCTCAGGTATAGACAGGACAGGGATTGGGTGAAATGTAAACTTTATTTGCGACTTTATGTATATGTTGTGTAAGTGTTTGGTGCGACTTTTTTTTTTTTTTGGCTTGCGACCTGGACAATGGTAAACGTCTGGGTCACAGTGCCAACAAACTTCCTGGTTATGTTCAGGAGGTATTACATAAGAATACCCCACTAGAAAAGCTCAGGGGGAATTACATTATAACTGTATGTGACAATCAGAGACAAATGTATAGTGTACGCTCTGATTGGCAGGAGAAGGGTTAATAGGGACAATAGAGTCCCTGCCACCCCCCTCCTGCTGTCACATACAAGTGATGCAGAGAGAGAGATCGTTTCTGTGTCTCTCTCTCTCTCTCTGCTGGACTGCTCCGTGTCCCTCTTCCTTTCTTGTTAGAGATCGCAAATTGCTTGCTTAGACAGGAGGGGGGGGGCACTTTGGAGCTCTATATCTTTGGACTGCATCAACATATCTTGATGCTTTCAATTGCATTTTAAAGAGGAGAATCTCATCTTTAAAATGATATCAAGAACTCGATGATTGGATGTACAGTTTTGGAGAAATTCACTGTTGAAACGCTGTCGGGAATTGAGAACTGCAGTTGGATCTCAATGCCAAATAGTGTTTTCAACAGTGAATGGCTCCAAGACTGTAAGTAAAATCATCAAGTCCCTGGTATCATTTTAAAGATGAGAGTCTCTTCTTTAAAATGCATTTTAAAGCATCAAGATATGTTGATGCAGTCCAGAGATATCGGCATTAGTAGGGAGGACATACTAAGTACGTCCTCGGCTACTGAAGTGCCACCTTGGGAGCACGTACAGTGTACGTGCCTGGCAGCGAAAGGGTTAAAAGGAGTTGTCCAGGAATTATAGCTTTGGGCCAGTAGGCCAGGAAAGTTGAAACATTAAAAAAAAAAAAACTAAAATAAACCCATACCTGTCTCCAGCGCTCCAGTGTCCCCTGCCAGTGTCCGGACCAGTGGCGTCAGGGGGCTTGTTCAGGCAGAAATCCCCATCGCACAAGGTCACATAGGACCTGGAATGTCATTGATGACATATGTGAGCGAAGTCCCAGATCCATTCCTGTGAGGCCAATGATTGTAGCGAGGACCAGAACAAGCCCATCAGAACCAGCCCACAGGCACTGCTGATCCACAGTGGAGAGCCAGAGACACATGTTTTTTTGGGGGATTTTTATGTCTCTCCTTTCCCAGTCACTTGGCCTTAAGCTATAATTCGTGGACCACTCCTTTAATCTGGAGATACAGATTTACCAAATTTAACAGGGTAGATGCCCTATTGCAGAAAATGTTAAATTGACAATTTACCTTGTATTTAAAAATATTACAAAATATTGGCATTTTTTGGTTATAACTATAAGATATGTCATAAATGCCTGATAATGTGGGTCTTGGTGGTGAGAACAGGTTCTTGGTTGCAGCCACAAGTTATTGAGAGAGGGCCATGAGTATGAGTTTTCTAATTCATTTTTATGGTAGTTCTGAAAATAGCCAAGGCCCCCTGCAAATATACACATTAGTATAAATCATCAACATCTGTTTGATGGGAGACCCCCCAACAATTAATTAGTGATAATTCATTAATACTTAACTAGCAGAATTCCCCCTTAACTTTTTGAATGTAAACATACTGAGCAACAGTTACAGGTTGTTTTTTTTTACAGAAAAAGATTTTCTGCACAACTCTTACTATACTCTTGACTTTTTAGTCCAGTAACCCTTTTTTTTAAATACAGCCCCCCACAGACCAATGAGAAATGTATGAGAAAGTATTCCTGTAACTGTTTTTGTTAATTTCATAAGTACTAAATTCTATAATTTTTACTCTGGACACTAAGCCTAATAATAGAGTTGCCAGTTTTGTTGTTTGGATTTATGCAGCATTCAGGTAAGATGGTAGCCACCATAAGCATGTACAGAAAACAGAATAAAAATCTGCAATCATAATATAAAAACAGATTAAAAAATCTGACATATTTCTGGCTTTAATAAATAAATAAAAATCGTTGATACATTCCTGCTTTTATATCTATATTTAAAATGCCTGCATTGACTTGTGTGCACTGTCTTTATGCTTTTGACATTTGACTATTTGGTATTGTTGATTTGGCTTCATGCCTACATGTTTCAAAAATAAGTAAGTTTGAGATGAGTACCACTACTAAAGGTCACAGTTTTCTCATAGACCTTAACTTATATTTCTTGAAAGTCATTGCTTGTCTACTTCATGCCGTATGTGACCTTCTCTAAAGTGACTAAGCAGCAGAACTTAAAGATCAAGTTCAAACCGGGTGAACTTCAAGGCAAACGCACTTGGTTCACACTGAATATTAGCCTAATATGTTCTACGGTACTTAAAGTGGTTGTCCCATCTCAAGGATCCTATCTATACTGGTAGCTTATGTTAATTGAAGACTTTTCCTAAATATTGCTTTAGAAACTTGCCTTGTTTGCCTGCTATGTGAATTTATTCCTCCCATTGTTTACATATCATTGCTATAACCACGGACCTGTGAGATAGGATAAGTGACGTCACTTACTCAGTGTCAGCAGGACAATCATTTCAGCTAATTGCAGTTTGCTGATAAAGCTGAGTCTGTTATCTCTCTAAGTAAACACACAGATAACACTGAGTCGGTCTGTACAAGAATGTGTGTTGTGATACTGATATTGTCCTGTTCAACTGGGGAAGGGCAGCGGGGGGATTAGAAATACAGGAACTGAGTAGAATAGACTGCAGGCAGACTGCTGAAACACTGAGATGGGAAAACCACTTTAATGAACTAAAGACAATAGACAGGTTAGTCTAGTTTATTATATCGCAGACATAATATAGAGCAAGTACAGCCGTCAAGGGACAAAATCACCAGTACATAGTCTCTGCTATGTTAGTGGTGCTGCCTCCTGTTCAGACCTATTTCATCATGCAGTACATAGGTGAATAATGCTGTGGTGGTGGCTACTGCCATATAACACACACACATATTTATAAATATACACTACTATATTTTGAAGTTTTAGGATTAGTAAATCTGGGAGCACTGTGGTTGTCTCTATTTCTGGGGACTCTATCACTACTCTGGAGCAGCGAGCCTGGCACAGTGTCTTCTATTTTTTAATCTAGATTGTTTGTAATGTAGATATTGAGCTACTTTTGCACTATAGTTTTTCTCAGACGGCCTTCTCTGGATTTGAACTTGATATCTGACATCTGTGCAAGGCTGTATTTTCTCTCGGGCAGTATACAGTCATACATGACGTTCATCAGATACAACTTATACAGTACATTGGCAGCATAGAAGTTGAAAGCAACAAGCTAAACCTGCCAGCAGCTTACATGGTTTGTGGTTGAGTGTGTATGTTATACAAAGGCCATGCATGTTTGTGGAGGAAGAATACAGTATATTGTTTCACTTTCATACAGTCTGTTGCAATGCTTTTGGTAAATCTCCATGTATTTTGAAACCAATGTAGAGATAAAGTCCCCCAGGACAAATTATTTTGTCCTTTTTTCATTTTATTTTTTTTGATGAGATTATATTTATGTAAAATTAGTGACTATATTTCCTCTAAGATTATTTTTAGTACAGACTATTTATCAATATGTACAGGCGAATAGCTATAAAGCAGGGGTGGGCAATTAATTTTCCCATTCAAGAACTTTAGATCCACCCACTTCTATGTTGACTCTGCCCATTCTCATCTGTTTTTCCATGTGCCTCCACACAGCATAATGCTCCTACAGTCACCCTAACATTACATGGTTTCACATTATAATGTTCCTTTCCAATTACATCACAGTATGAAGTCCCTCTTTATTGCCCCAGTTTAAACTGGCGGAAACTAGAGGGGGACATTAAACTGCGGTAGCTGGAGGGGGACATTACACAGTGGTAGTAGTTGGAGGGAGGCATTAAACTTGGGGTAACCAGAGGCAGACATGTTTCTCTCCAGCTACCCCCCACGGTTTAATATCCTCCTCCAGTTGCCCCCAGTTTAATGTTACCCCTTCATGTGCCACCAGCTTAATGTCCCATTTTATCTGCCCCAGTTTAATTGCGCCTTCATCTGCCTTATTGCCCCTTCATCTGCCTTCAGTGTAATTGCCCCTTCAATTGACCCCAGTTTAATTGACCCCTTCATCTGCCTTCAGTTTAAATGCCTTCTATATCTGCGCCCAGTTCCCCCTCTTGCTCATACATACTGTCTCTTCTCTCCTTCTTACTTTCCATGAGTCTCCATTCCCGGCTGCTTGCTCTTTCTGTATAACAACGTACTGTCCTGTAGAATCCAGAGTAGCTCCACCCACTAAAGAGTCTGATCAAATGGTCATGATGTCATCAAAAGTCCTTTAGCCCACTAGGATTTTTAGCATCTACCTTTACCCTACCATTTAGCGTTTACCCTACGCAGGCCAGTCAGAGATACTTAGAGGGCCGATTGTGGCCTGCGAGTCGTACAAAGCCCAGGTCTGCTATAAAGGGTGCAGAGGTAGCAGTCACTATTGGGCCATGGAACCTGTGGGAACTCCAAAGATCCTTTTGCCCTATAACATATACCAATATCCTTAAAGGAGCTCTATCATTGGCAAAAGTCATTTTTAACTAAACACATCCTTGCATAGCCTTTAGAAATGCTATTCCACACCTACCTTTAGTATGTAGGTTGCCTCTGCGTTTTTTGAATAAGTCCGTTTTTATTCATATGCTAATTCGACTGGTGCTCGATGCATCGTGCACCCTCTTTGCTATTGTTTCCTATGGGTGTATACAACACAGGCTGCTGATGACTCAGCTTCCTGTTTGCACACACACACATAGAGGATAATAGCGGACATGAGTCCTGCTGGGAACTTCCTGTGCTTGCTGGAAGCTCTTTAGAATATGATTAAAAACTGAATTATTCAGAAACCACTAAAGCGATTTACATACCAAAGTTAGGTGTGGAATAGCCTTTCTAAAGCCTATGCAAGGATGTGTTTAGTTAAAAATGAATTTTCCCAATGATAGAGCCCCTTTAATGACCCACAAGGTGAGTAGGGATCCCATTAAAGATTTTGGCTTTGATTGTGAATCCCTCCTGTGTCCTGTGAAGTTTTCACTTATGTAGACATGAACAAAGATCCTGACATCAGTATGTATGTTGGCAGTCATAGGCTAGATTCACATTTGTGCTGTTTTTTCATAGAAAAACAAAATAAAAAAGTTCTGATCTGTGCGGTCACATGTCGGATACCAATGACACCCAATGGACCCCATTGTTTATAATGGTGCTTGTCGTTTTACTGTACAAAATTGTACTGTTTGCTATGCTGTTTGTGTCCATCTTTTTGAGAACCTTTGTCTGGTGCTTTTTCACAAGAGTGTTTTTCATTAAACTTTCATACATTTTTTTTCTGCCTGTAATACAGAGCTGATGTTACTCTATGAGACTATACACATTGGAGTATAAAAAATGTGCATATTTAAAACCACAATGATGTTTCTGTATTTGATCTGCATTGGTTCACAGTTTATCGATTTTGCATACATTTTCCAAAGGAGCTGCCGCAGTGGCGATGCATCACGATTTTTCCCGCAGCACTTCTCACAAAAAAGTTTCCTCTGCAGACTTTCTGCTTCTATCATACTTATAGGGAAACCACTGGCATTTCCATGGGCATAATTGACATGCTTCGATTTCCAGAACCGCAATGGTTTTGGAAATCACAACATGTCTGCTGCACATATTTCTCTGCAAGGTGTGGATGAGATTCACTAGAATCCTATCAACCTTGCGGTTTTTTTCCGCTGCATGTCTGCTGGAGCCAAACCATGGCGTTTACTCCACATGGGGCCCCAGCCATAATGTTTGCAGTCAGTATGAGAGCTCTTGTTATAGAAGTTCATATAACTTGAAGATGGATGTCATGAATGCCTTTTAATTCAGGAATGCACTATTATTTTTATTATATATTACTGTCACTGGTAATAGTATCATTTTCTGTAGTTCTATAATGAAAGTTTACATTGCACTTCCATATACAGTGCCATTGTAAAGCACAGTCATTCACATTGTGCACCCATTTGTGATATGAGAAAACATCATTGTAAAGAATGATTTCTTATTTTAGCTCATCAAACACAGCGGGCTCAGGTATGTGACAGTGTTTGTCTTTCACCTCCCCAGGGCTGGTAAAATGACAATTGAGAAACCTTAGTTATAGTCTAATGACTGTTTTGAGATTATTTAAGGCTTTGTAATATGGGGGAAATGAGCTTGTTATGAATAGTTGTATTCTTTGTACATAGCAAACTGACTGTACTTTCCGTCACCCACATAAATGTCTTAATAGATGTGGGGGTGAGGTAGGATCAAAGGTGTTTCTTCTTAAAAGCTGTGCTACTTTAGCTCAAATTACCCGGCTGAAACTGTCTTTGAACATGATTGAGATTGCATGCTTTAATTTTCTATTTAAGGTTGCAAAAAAAAAAATAGCAACTAAGGATATGCCACTTCTGCAACAAAGTGATAATTATGGCAAACAAGAGTAAATGGAGTTAGTATTTAATGAATTCTGGTAAAACATACTAGATGTCGTAGCTGACTTAAGATATATTTATAATATGTGTGTGTGTATATATATATATATGTGGACAAAATTGTTGTTACCCCTCGTTTAACGAAAGAAAAACCCACAACGAATAACTTAAATCTGAGAAAAGTAATAATACATAAAAATTCTAGGAAAATGAACAAATGAGAGTCAGACATTGTTTTTCGCTTCAACAGACAGAAATGATGGTTCCCTCAACTTAATACACTGAGTGGCCAAAAGTCATGGGAAGGTACTAGATGTGCCATTAATAATAATAATAATAATAATAATAATAATAATAATATATAATAAATTTTATTTATATAGTGCCAACATATTCCGCAGCGAGTCACCCCTCCATGAGCCCTGATAACTGCAGCAAGACGACAAGGCATAGACTACAAGGTTTTGGAAGAGTTCTGGAGGGATATTGATCCATGCATTCAGCACTGCAGCCCAGAATTGGTCCTGTGTAGTTGGTGCTGGGTCCATGGAGCGGACACTGGTATCCACAACATCCCATAAATGCTCTATGGGGATGAGGTCGGGCGAGCTGGCAGAACAATCAAACGTTGTGAGGTCACTGGGTGTTCAATTAAGCCAGTCCCGTGCCACCAACACATATATATATATATGTGTGTGTGTGTATTGTGAAAAGGTGACAGGCAGAGTGCTGGAGTCCCAGTATATCTTCTGTAGATTCCTGACATACGTGTTGTGGTCCTGAGCGGGTCTTGAGAAGGCCTCAGCCCAGGTGTGGGTCCTGGGCTTGTTACTGAGCCATAAAAGTCTGCAAAGCCTGAACTTCAGAGTAGATGCTGGGAGCGAGAGGAAGTGCCTGGGTCTGTCCTGACACTATGAGTCTGGTGAGACTGTTTTGCGCTCTTTTTGTTGATTTGTGTGGATGGTAGTAAGCCACCTGTACAGTTAGTACTTATTGTTTAGTTAGCGCTCAGACGAGTAGTGTTTTGTTTGACATTCTTTTGCCTGAAGTTAAGGCTGTATTTTATTTCGCTGATTTTGTGCCTGAAGTGAAGGTTTATTTATTTTACTTTTTTCATATATATATATATATATATATATATATATATATATATATATATATATCATATTATACAAAGTCCTAACCCGCAACATCTCACTTGTTTGTGCAGATGTTATGGATAGTTTCTGATAAAATCACATCAGTATACAAACACCCAAGATAACCAGTAAGGGGCTTAAAACAGCTCTACAGTTGTATAGCTTTATGTTTGAAATTGTTTCAAAAGTCATTGGGGCAGGTTTACTATTGAAAATTCACCAGAATTATGGAATAAGTTTTGGTACAAACTGGTATACATGCTCTATGCCACAAATATTAACTGCTGTAAATATTTTGCAACTCTTTCTGCAGTTTATTTAACAGGTTTGGGACTTACTCATGCCGCATGTACAGGCATTCACTGTGATAAAGCTTAGTTTTAGGCTGATGCCCCACGTTGCGGAAATTGTGCTTTTTTGTTATAGATTTTTCAGTGTTTTTTTGAGACAAAGCTAGGAGTGGATTGAGCAGAAGTTAGAAGTTATAAGAACTTAGATATTTCTTTTGTAGCCACTCTTGGCCTTGGCTTAAAAAACAAAACAAACAAACAAAAAAAAAAACGCAACAAAATCTGCAACAAAGAAGCTGTGTTTCTGTAATATGTGGCCTCTGTTGAGTCCTGTGAGGAAAACTCCACAGGACTCAACAAATTTATGTTTCAAAAAGAAATAGCCGGACTTGATGTTTGGTAGCAATTGTGTTCTGACCTATAGTATTAATAAGCGTCATGAGAAGGCCTCTAGACAGAGTTTGGATCCCAAGAGCCATTACATGTGGCTTAGGGCTAAACTGGGAAGAGGAGTCTAAAGGGTTTTGCAGTTTACTTCACCCTAAAGTACCTCTCACAAGGGTAGCAGTATGATCCTAAAAATCCCACAAACAGTGCTGGCAGCTTAAAGGGGTTGTCCCATCACAAGGATCCTATCTATACTGCTTATTAACGTGGATGTAAGACTTTTCCTAAATACGCTGCTTCAGCAAAACTGCTTTGTTTGTCCACTATCTTACTTTATTCAATTCTTTGTGGCCACAGCCCTGACTTAGCTACTCATGAGTCAAGTGATGTACAGCCTGCTCTCAGGGGGGAGGGAGGAGGGGCTAAGTGCAGGGAGCCAGCCTGTGTATCTAGCTATTCCTGTGTCTACACCACGTGACCTTCCTGCTCTCAGATAGGGGAGAGGAGCTGCTTTCATTTCTTCTGTTCTCCCAGTTATCAGGCTAGCTAATTCAATTGTGTTCATTCTGGCAGAGACAGGCAGTCTCTGTATGTAACACAGAATGGAGTTGCTGCTGCCTGTACTTCATAGTCCAATATGGGTGGAGCGAATACGCGAATGTGGGGCGGAGCTAAACGGCACGTTGCATGTGAAACCCCGCCCACCAAATGATGCAAGAAACCAGGAAGAAAGAAGATTTTACAGCAGTAAAGACTGCTGAGTATGTGAGGTGGGAATACCCCTTTAATACAGGATACAGGATAGGGCATGCAATACTCAAAACAAATCTGAGTCAGGAAACAGGGTCCAAAATAGTAAGCAATAGACACCTTTACAAGTGAACTGAGTCCAAGGAACCTTGTTGCTCAGGCAAAGAGTGGTTGTATTTAGCACTACAATCAGAAGAACTCTGCCAAAGGCTGACATGTACATGTCTCTTGGCATGAGATAAATATTCACATTGGCACATTGGCTGTACGGCTAGGCAGCTGCTTTGTAGTAAGAGTTACTTTTTGCCCATACAGTGTTTCTTCAAGTTGTAGCAGGAGAGCGGATAACACTGACTATAAGTGACTACATTTATAATGGTTTATTTAATAAAGATTTTTTCATTTATGCTTTCAATACTCCTATGCACATGAATTGAACTTGGGAAAGTATTTGATGTTAGAACTTCAAGAACTGATACAAAGCTTTGATGATTTTACTGAAATATATCATAACTTATACCATGAAAAGATGAGACGTGCATAGCAATGCAGAATAGATGTTTGTTACCATTTTCACTGATATAACAATACTACTTTGCAAACTATCATGCATACTATATTGTAGCTGTGTATGGGAGAAGTGGCTGAATGACTGCAGGAAAGACAGGTGGATGATCATTCTTTTAAGCAGATTTGACATCAAAGCTAGGTTTTCTAAGTTTACAGTGTCTGTCTTCAAAGACATTGTCACGCGCCTTTTTGCTGCCCACTATAATGATTTGTCTGATTCTGGAATATTTCCATTTGGTGTGAATTTAGAACACACAAACACACATACGGTAGATCTGCCAATGCACAGAGATCTCACAATGTAAGAAGTGCAAGATTTATACCCAGGGTTATATTGCAGTACAAGAATACTGCACGCAGTGTTCAAGCTTTGCCCAAATGAACCACATTGTAAATTCCTCTCTGATGCTTCATGGATCCACCATATACAAATATTTTTTGGACTTTCTGTTGTGAACCGATACTGCTATGCAACATTCACAGGTAGGCACCATATAGAAGGTACATCACTGTTTAGCAGTGTACCACACAAAAAATTTTCCATACACATGGTCACAACATGTAATCATGTAGTTACGAAGGTGTAAATTACACACAGGGATCATAACATAGCAATAAGTAACCATTCAGCTCCACGGTTTAGCCTGGAATGAAACCCCATTGACTATTTCATGCCATATTCACTGATCACAGATGGCCTTCACTACTTTACGTCTCTGCGGAAATGGACCACCTTACATTATGGTCCCACTTACAGCTGTTGTGCCTGTCACTGTGATAGTTATGCTAATGGAGGAAGACGCTGTGAAAATAATTCTATTTCTCCTACCATACTATAACCGGCTTCAGTAGTTTTCAAAAATGTCAGTAAACAGATAAAGAAAATCTAATATCTATTGTCCGAAACCATTCATCGATATAATTAGTTTATAGTAAAAATATATATTTGATAGCTTTAATATTTGACACACAGTGGGCCTAGTACAGTAGACAATCTCTTTCTGCCTTCACTAATTAAAAAAAAAAAAAAAAAAAAATCCACTGGAGGCTGATGCCGCACGTTGTGGAAACGCAGCAGTTTTTTTTTGCAGATTTTGCTATTTTATGCCAAAACCAATAGCTAAACCAATAGTTAACCAAGAATAGGAAATATATAGAAAGTACTTATATTTCTACCTTCTGCTCATTCCACTCCTGGCTTTCACTCAAAAAAACAAACAAAAAAAAAACACAACAAAACCTGCAACAAAAAAAGCTGCATGTCCGCAACGTGGGGCCTTAGCCTCAAGGAAAGTGGCAGCAAATTCTGTAAGACTTTGCTTGCACTGTGTGACTATTTTGGTACAAAAAAGTATGAAGGTAACCATATCTATGCTCTTCATATTGATGACTCATCCACCGGAGAGATCGTCAAAATGTAATCTATGGGGGTCTGCAAAATCAGCAGTTGAAGTAGCCTTTGGGTGCTGGAAGCTGCAAGTAATAGGAGCCGCCTATTCACTAGCACCCAGCAAAAGCTGATCTGTACAGGGTATAGGTGTCAGCCCTCCACAAATGACATACTGATGGCTCTTATCCTGTGGATAAGTCAAAAGTATGAGAAATTGATTTTGGGCAGGAAAACTCCAATTAGAGGCCACAGTGAAAAAGTGCTGCAGGAAAAAACATGGTGGAAACAAATCAGTTTTCCTGCAGCGCTTTTCACAGAAAGTGCACAAAATTTTCCTCTGCAGACTTTCTGCTTCAATTTTACCAATAGAGAAACCATCGGCATATCTCTATGTATAATGGACATGCAGTGATTTCTAAAAACACGACAGTTTCCACTGCGTGTATTTTTCGCCAATGTGTGGGTGAGATTTGCTAGAATCCCTTTCACTTTGCAGGGACTGTAAAATGCTGCAATTTTTTCTGCGCCATTTATGCTACATGGAGCCCCGGCCTTAGGGTCCGTTCATGCGAGATAACACGCCATTGATTCTGATACATAAACTGGTGTCAGAGTCAGCGCTGCAAAACAAAATCCCATTGACTTCAATGGCATCCGTTTAGCGCATGTAACACATTGAAATAAAAAAAAAATAAAAAGCCTCCCATTGATTTCAATGTGTTATGCGGGCTAAACGGAACCCATTGAAGTCAATGGGATTCTGTTTTGCAGCGCTGACTCTGACACGAGTTTATATGTCAGAATACATCGTGTGAACGGACCCTTTAAACTTGTTTTTCCTGCAGGTGACACATCATTTTGGGGTGTGAATAGATGATGCTAGGGTGGTGGTGACATTCTTGACAACCTTTTTATTCCTTTCTTCCAGAAGACTTACCGTATGTCAAAATAAATAAATTAACATGTTAGGTATCGGCACATGTAAAAAAATATCCAGCCTCTCCTGAAAAGAAAAGACCCCTTTTATACAGCTCTGTACATTGAAATATGAAAACGCTAAGAGTGTCAGAATATGGTGATGCATAAAATAATTTTATTCCAATTTTTTTAAAGTATTAAAACATAATAAAAATTATAAGAATTTCATATTGTCTTGATCATACTACCCGAAGAATAAAGCTAAGATGTTCTTTTTACTGCACAGTAAACCCTATGAAATCAAAGCCCATTAGAAAATGGTGAAACTGCATTTTTTTCAGTTCCACCCAATTCTGAAGTCAAGTCAAAGCAGCTTGTATATTGGATACTGAAATGGACACTATGAATAGAATACAAAACAAAGTTCAAAACGATAGGTGTCTGGAAATAATGTTAAACTAAAATATAACTTATATATACTATTGTTTTCGGCCTTGTTTTAACTCCTTGACTGTGAAATGACTGTGTTTGGACCGAGGGGAGTTAAAAACTGCTAATGCAAAAACAAAAAATTGACTCCTGTAGAAAAGCATAAAAATAACTTTTATTATATGATAAATCCTAGATTATATTTTCAGCAGAAGTAATAAAAGAAATCAATAAAATATAGGGGGGCAATACGGTGGCTCAGTGGTTAGCACTGCAGCCTTGCAGTCCTGGAGTCCTGGGTTCAAATCCCACCAGGAACAACATTTGCAAGGAGTTTGTATGTTCTCCCCGTGTTTGCGTGGATTTCCTCCCATTCTACAAAGACATACTGATAGGAAAGAAAAAATGTGCATTGTGATCCCTACGTGGGACTCAAAATCTACATTCGAAAAAAAAAAAAAAAAAAAAAAAAAAAAAATATATATATATATATATATATATATATATATATATATATATATATATATATATGTGCTTGGGTAGACTTACTGCTATACAGTAAGTTGCTGTTGCTCCCTTCTCCATGTAGTTGATTTCTATGGTTGGTCTTATGCAGCGATGTCCGAGCTGCAGGTTCATGATCTCTAACTACGCCCTAATCTTAATTTTATATGCTGATTATATACATTGGGTATATTTTTCTAGATTTTTCCTCAGCTGCTATGCTCAAGATCCTATTGTTTATTTTCTTTTCCAGTGTTAGTCCATTGCAGTGCCTAGTGCCTTAGTAGATAGCCCTTCTAGGGTCCACAGTTGACTTTTGTTAGGGCAACCTGCATAGAAAGTCTATTGCTGTCTGCTTGTTTTTTTATGTGTTCTACATTTACAGGTACATTTGGTTATAGAGAATATGTGATGTGGATGCAGCCATTTGGCTAAAAGCATATAACCATGTGTATGTAAAGTCTGTAAAAAAAAATGTCCTTTGTGTACCTTTCTTGCTTTCTGTGGACCCATACTCTTAAATGATTGAGGGAGGAACATAAAACAGACCATAATAGGATATGTCATGTGTATTTGTGGTCAGCCCCATGGTCCCCACAAAGATCTATGATTAAAAAAAAAAAGGTGAATAGCTTGTAGACCAAAGCCTAGATTGTCAGCTTTACTAGGAGCAGGGACTTATACATGATATGTGGACAGTGCTAAGTAACATTATGATACCATGTAAGTGTTAGTAAATACAGTGCATATGGGGCTGTAACCCAAAGTTAGCATTTTGAGCGTATGCCAAATATGAAGGGCACGTGCATAAGATTTAAGCAGAGAGCACTATGATATCATGAAGGCTCCTGCTGTCAGTTGACAGCACACATCCTGCATGTTCTGTAGTCTCCTGATCTTCCATGAGACTTTATTTTCTTCAGCTGCTGTTGTCGGGAGGTTTTACAAGCAGCTTTTAGAAAGCCCTGAATCTGCTAATGATTTCATCTTCGATCATTAGTCCTAATAGTTAGGAAAGTATGAGACCCCTATGTGTGTGGGGGCCGTGGGCAATTACCACTGTCCTTGTAATATTATGGTGGATGTGAGGTATTTAAATATGGCAGCCACTCAGGAGCTGAGTGTCTGCCATAGCCACCGGGTCTCTACTGTGTTTTTTTTTGTCGCAACATCCCGCTCCTGATTAGGCCGACTAAATGGTCCTAAACAGGAGAGTGTCTCGAGACAGAATCCGCAGCAAGATAGGGCATGTTGCTTCTTCTTTCCGCTACGAGCTAGCGGAAAAAACAAAACAAGTGACTGCCATTGAAGTCAATGGAGCCTTTTTTTAAGGAAGATTTTGAGGCGGATTCCGCGTCAAAATCCACCTGCAAAAAATTCCGAGTGAACATACCCTTAGGCTTACAGCACAAGTGAACGGAACCCAAAATACATACTGTATATTATTAAATATTTTAGTTACAAATTTACTGTACTACATTCTTAACATCTCTTAAGATTTCCCCAAGCATTAAAATACATTTCAGTGCTAGGCTATTAACGCATTACTACAAGACAACCAGCTGTTGTATGATACCCAATACATTTTCATAGAAACCTGATCCTATATGTCACAAGATCATTCCATTGATGAACATTTTGTTAAGATTCTGAACAGATTTAAAGTGTAGATTCTAAATAGGCCAGCACTTGTGTAGTATAAAAGTAATGGGATGTATAGCTTACCAAAGCAGTGTGTATTTGTGTGATATGTCCTTGATGTCCATGATTTTTTTCAGCTAAATTGGTCATAAACTGGTAGTCTGTAAAACAATTAGATTTTTCTATGTTTGAAGAAGTCCTTACTGTTCTGATACTACTGGAATTTTAAGATCCTTAGCCATGTTTGGACCTTCTTCTTTCTCTGCTGCCCTTGGCATGCCCGCTCTTGCACCCTGACTTAGAATCACACTTCCCCAATGACACTACATTTTACAACCTATCATGCAGTTGATGCAAGTGTGGAAGATGCAGAAAGTGGCTCATGGAAACAGATGGTGCCCCCCTTCCACCAGTTTCTTGGTGAACAACAGAAAAATATAGGGGGGCCGTGTATAGTCATGTGACCCAATGGGAAGAAAGTTATTTTAGGGTGTAAGGAATAGTTTTAAAAAGGTATTGCTTAACTGGTTGTGATTGTCTAGAAAATCTGTTTGGACGTAATAGCTGTCTCTAGATAGAAAAAATATTTCTTTAAGAGCTTGTAAAGTGTCACAAAAAAATCCCTACAGAGTCATATGGTACCATTTTATCACAGCAAATACAGAGGTATTCACCACTAGTAGCAGTGCAACATGGCACATATTTTTTCGGTCAGATTCTGAGTCCTGGAAATTAAGGCCAGGGCTCCATGTAGTGTAAAATCACTGTGATATTGCCACGGCAGAAGTGCGGCGGCAAAACTGTGGAAAAAACCATTGCATTTTGTTAATTGCAGCATGTCTACTATACCTATGGAAACACTGACATTTTTCATATAGGTATAATTAAAGCACTTTCTGTGAAAATGTGGTTTTTCTTGCAGTGTTTTTTAGTTGCGGCTCGCTACATGGGGTCTTAGTTTAAAGGGGATTCTGGGAGTTCGTTGTTAAGTACCTATTCATAAATGCAACATATTCCTAAGAAACTACATGGGTAAGGCAGATCTGTGTCCTATAAGACATATATTTATGCATCACCTTCTTGAAAAAGAATATGCAAAAAAAAATTTCTTGATGGTACAAGGAAAACTGTGCCTTTAACACCACATTTTTTAAGGTACCTCACTATAGATCAGTGACTGACCTTTAGGCTGGGGCCCCACGGGACAGAAACGACGCGATTTGTGCCGCAGGAAAAAATCTATTTTACAGTAAGGGTAAAGTGGAAGGGATTCTAGTGAACCACGGTGCAGATAGGACACAATTTCCAAAACTGGCGCAGTCTTGGAAATCGCATCATGTCAATTATACCTACAGATATTGGTTTCTCCATAGGTATAATTATAGCAGAAAGTCAGTGGAGGAAAACTCTGCATACTTTCTTTCTAAAGCTCTGCGGGAAGAACAGTGCTGCATTGCCGCTGCGGTTTTTCCCGCAGCACTTTTTTGCTGTGGGACGACCTGTGGGGCCTTAGCCTTAAGAAGTCTAGTGACATGATCTTAGAGTTTAACCAAACCAGAAAATCTTCTCCAAAGAGAAGACAGCCTCTTATTGGTGCAAAGCAGGAAAAATTATTTGCATATTCCTTTCCCAGATTTCCCAGTCTATAAGGAAAGCTCTGTACACATGAAAAGGTGGCCTGCAAAGTCAGTCTCCTTAAGGAGACAGCACCCCTCATGACTCATCCTCTATCAGTGAGAAGGGAAATTGGAGCACATAATTCATAAGTGGCACAGGATTACCAATAGGTGATAAATGTGGAATCTCAAGGTCCTTAACAGGGCCATTTTTGTTTAAAGTGGTTTAAATACTACATGACAACTTGGAAGTGCAAGGAATTTGACAGCTCTGATTTAAAGCAGGGAGAATTGTCTTATCTGGCATTAATCGTGGTAGAGGATGTCTGTGTTTGAGCTGACAAATTGAATTTATCAGCGGAGTCATAAATTATTGAATGTAAGGGGTAACACACATATGAGGATCAATGCAGACTGAGATAACACGCAAAAAGTAAACAAACCCGTCTGCACACATCTGATGTGCTCAGCCATTAAACATTCCCAAGGGTCATTACACCCTGACAAGACACAGAGGCTTTAGGCTTTCATGTAAAATTGATTTTTCTAAAGAATTATTGGATCTTTCCATTTACGGTACTTATTTTTGTTTCTGTCCTGATAGGGTAATAAGTCATATGGAGAAATAATACACCATCTTCACATTTACTTTTGACTGTAAAGCCTTCATTAACTCTGTTGAGCTAACACAATAAAAAGGAAAACATTTTTGAAGCACTTAATGCATTTTGGCCTCGATGAGCAGAAATTGCTGGGTTTTTTTTTGTGCCAGTGCCAGTTTTGCCTGCAGAAAAAGCATTCAACATGCAGAAACTACACTGCACCAAAACAACATGAATATATAGCTGTACTTTACTTTAGAACATTATTAGTTTTGGATTTTTGAAGGAAGAGACAGAAATGTGAATATTGTTATGGCCATAGTAATTTATTTGTTTATTTCATAAGTTTTATTAACACACACACACACACACACACATATATTTAGGCCTGATTCACATCTGTGTTTGGGTTTCCACTTGGGGACCCCGTGAAAGGAAACCTATGCACATTAAAAAGCAGCTACCTAAGAAAACCAGTGGAACCCATAGCCTATAATGGGGTCAGTGTGTTTTCTGCTCGATTTCCGTACAAAACATGTGAAGAAAAAAAGCACTGCAGATGAGGTGTAAAAAAATAAAAAACATTTATACCCACTTTCCCTCCTCTCTTTTGGTCCTCCTCATGGTATCTGACATGCTCTCAGTCTCCTTGGTAACATCATGTGCCTGGGGTCACCACTGAGGCCTGTGATTGAGCTATCTATATATTTGTGTGTGTCCTATAATATATGCAATAATATAATATATACCTCTTCTCTCCGATGGATACTGCCTGGGTTCCTGGTTATTTCCACATTTATTTTTCTCTACTAGGGTCTACTATTTTAGGCCCCGTTCACACGCGGCGCGGTATGGCGCATTTTGGTCCTGATTGTGACGTGGAAAGCCGTGTCACAATAGGGCCAAAATGCGACTGTTGCGGCTTCCGACAGTTGCGGCTTCCCCCTCCGGAGTAGGCTCAAATGAATGGGCCTAGACCAAAGGGTGCTGCCGCGAGGCGGACGCCGAGGCTGAATCAGCTGTGGAATTTGCCTGAAGAAAGGGCAGCTCCCTTCTTTTTTCGCTCACGGCAAAACGTAAGCTAGCTGTCTACATAGACTGCTATTGTGAGGGGGCGGATTATGACGTGGATTCAGCGCCAAAATCTGCCCCCTCTTTACCCGTGTGAACAGGGCCTTAGGATAAGGCTGCAGCCAAAAGGCACTGGAGAAAAATCTGCGGAGGAAATGCATCACGGTTTTCTCACAGCACTTTTCACAGAAAGTCCACAGAGTTTTCCTCTGCAGACTTTCTGCTTCTGTTATATCTATATGGAAAACACCAGCGTTTTTGAAACCGCAGCATCAACTTTGCAGGTCCCATCCACTTTGTAAGATGGCCAAATTGTGGCATTTGCACTACGTGGGGCTCCGGCCTAAGAGTCTTTTCACACAGAAACTGAAGAGGACATTAATGTATGCCCAAATCTATATTTAAATCCACTTTCCATGTGAGTCATTTGGGGTACTGTATACACATCCACATGCTCTGGAAACAATCCCTACAGAGAATGAGCATTTTTATTTTCCTTACAGATTCCATGTACAAATCCTGTGGATTATCCTCACACAGATTAGCCCTTTGAATAGTAAATACAGTACATGTTAGATGTGCCATGTACAGCTCTGTTGCATAGCATCCTATCTCCATTACTTTATTGTCGGTTTTTCTAACATACCTTAATTTTATTGTGGTGTTGTATGAAAATAATTGTTCCCTCTATGTAAACTTTAATGTCAGAGAACCCCCTAAGACATCAAATGCCCTGTGGTTTCCATGTAGCCTCTTGTCATACACCAATACATGTTGTGGGGAAGGTAGCTCGGTAGCAGTAAAGGTGTTGACCCAACCAGAGACAGGGTCACAAAATCTGTAGCAAGCAGGTTTATTAAAATAAATAAATAAATAAATAAATAAATAAACCTTCACTTCAGGCATAAAAGGAGAAAAATAAAATACAGTCTTAACTTCAGGCAAAAGAATGTGAAACAAAACCCTGCTTGTCTGAGCACTAATTAGGCAATAAAGTACTAACTATACGTGTGGCTTACTATCAGCCATACGAATCAACAAAAAGAGCTCAAATCAGTCACACCAGACTCACAGTGTCAGGACAGACCCAGCCACTTCCTCTCGCTCCCAGGATTTGCAGCCTTTTATGGCCCAGTAACCAGCCCAGGACCTACACCTGGGGCTAAGGCCTATGCAAGACCCACACTGGACCACACATGACAGGAATCTGGAGGAGAAATACCATGACTCCAGCACTCTGCCTGTCACCTTCTCACAATGTACAAAATTATAGTCTTGCAGAAAGAAGGCTAGTGCAAAAAATTGACATCAGGGCCCAACATTCATCATGTGCCATGTTTTTTTAGCTGTACAATCACTGCATTACAGATGACAATTTCACTGTTACCTCTTTGAGAGTAGCAAAACTGCTTTTAAAAGTGGTCTTATAGGTGGTGGGCTTCTCAAAGAAGATGCTCAGAATATAAAATATAGGATGAAACTGAAAATCTGTCATGTAAAGTGTAGCCTGGAAAGAGCGTGAACTTCTCAATGAGGTGGAGGTGTTTTGTAATATGTCTAGTTTGCTACACATTTATCATATTATTATCTATTTTATACAGTATACAGTTAGGGCCAGAAATATTTGGACAGTGACACAATTTTCGCGAGTTGGGCTCTGCATGCCACCACATTGGATTTGAAATGAAACCTCTACAACAGAATTCAAGTGCAGATTGTAACATTTAATTTGAAGGGTTGAACACAAATATCTGATAGAAAATGTAGGAATTGTACACATTTCTTTACAAACACTCCAGATTTTAGGAGCTCAAAAGTAATTGGACAAATAAACATAACCCAAACAAAATATTTTTATTTTCAATATTTTGTTGTGAATCCTTTGGAGGCAATCACTGCCTTAAGTCTGGAACCCATGGACATCACGAAACGCTGGGTTTCCTCCTTCTTAATGCTTTGCCAGGCCTTTACAGCCGCAGCCTTCAGGTCTTGCTTGTTTGTGGGTCTTTCCGCCTTAAGTCTGGATTTGAGCAAGTGAAATGCATGCTCAATTGGGTTAAGATCTGGTGATTGACTTGGCCATTGCAGAATGTTCCACTTTTTTGCACTCATGCTCAATTGGGTTAAGATCTGGTGATTGACTTGGCCATTGCAGAATGTTCCACTTTTTTGCACTCATGAGTGCAAGGGTAGCTTTGGCATGCACTCATGAGTGCATGGGTAGCTTTGGCTGTATGCTTGGGGTCATTGTCCATCTGTACTATGAAGTGCCGTCCGATCAACTTGGCAGCATTTGGCTGAATCTGGGCTGAAAGTATATCCCGGTACACTTCAGAATTCATCCGGCTACTCTTGTCTGCTGTTATGTCATCAATAAACACAAGTGACCCAGTGCCATTGAAAGCCATGCATGCCCTTGCCATCACGTTGCCTCCACCATGTTTTACAGAGGATGTGGTGTGCCTTGGATCATGTGCCGTTCCCTTTCTTCTCCAAACTTTTTTCTTCCCATCATTCTGGTACAGGTTGATCTTTGTCTCATCTGTCCATAGAATACTTTTCCAGAACTGAGCTGGCTTCTTGAGGTGTTTTTCAGCAAATTTAACTCTGGCCTGTCTATTTTTGGAATTGATGAATGGTTTGCATCTAGATGTGAACCCTTTGTATTTACTTTCATGGAGTCTTCTCTTTACTGTTGACTTAGAGACAGATACACCTACTTCACTGAGAGTGTTCTGGACTTCAGTTGATGTTGTGAACGGGTTCTTCTTGACCAAAGAAAGTATGCGGCGATCATCCACCACTGTTGTCATCCGTGGACGCCCAGGCCTTTTTGAGTTCCCAAGCTCACCAGTCAATTCCTTTTTTCTTAGAATGTACCCGACTGTTGATGTTGCTACTCCAAGCATGTCTGCTATCTCTCTGATGGATTTTTTCTTTTTTTTTCAGCCTCAGGATGTTCTGCTTCACCTCAATTGAGAGTTCCTTTGACTGCATGTTGTCTGGTCACAGCAACAGCTTCCAAATGCAAAACCACACACCTGGAATCAACCCCAGACCTTTTAACTACTTCATTGATTACAGGTTTACGAGGGAGACGCCTTCAGAGTTAATTGCAGCCCTTAGAGTCCATTGTCCAATTACTTTTGGTCCCTTGAAAAAGAGGAGGCTATGCATTACAGAGCTATGATTCCTAAACCCTTTCTCCGATTTGGATGTGGAAACTCTCATATTGCAGCTGGGAGTGTGCACTTTCAGCCCATATTATATATATAATTGTATTTCTGAACATGTTTTAGTAAACAGCTAAAATAACAAAACTTGTGTCACTGTCCAAATATTTCTGGCCCTAACTGTATATATTAGCCAGAGGCATCATGATACTATGTTTAAGTCTATAATACATATACCTAGACAGTCGCGTAACTAGGAATGGCGGGGCCCCGTGGCGAACTTTTGACATTGCCCCCGCCCTTCCTGACTGACACTAAAGACCTCGACCGTCAGACTTCCACCGCATTCCTGCGCGCTCTATTATGCCCCATAGTGGCCCCTGCATACACCATTATGCCCCATAATGAACACCCATGAACAATTATTATACTCTTTTCAGACCCCAGATATAGATATAATAATTGGAGATCCTGAAAGTAACCACTTTTTAATGCATATAGGTTTCTGTTTGGGGGATCCCAAGCAGACTCCGCAAACGGAAACCTGAACTCAGATGTGAACCGGGCCTAAACGTCACATTATAAAATACAATTCTAGTATGTAGAAGCAAATACAGATAGATAGATAGATAGATAGATAGATAGATAGATAGATAGATAGATAGATAGATAGGAGATAGGATGGATAGATAGATAGATAGATAGATAGATAGATAGATAGATAGATAGATAGATAGATAGATAGATAGGAGATAGAAGATAGATAGATAGATAGATAGATAGATAGATAGATAGGAGATAGATAGACATTGATATGCTGTATATACTTACACATATATACATCTACTCACACACATTCATTCATATACAACATATACACACCTATCTACACACATACAGGACTCACACAGTATATAAGACACATAATGTAAACACATATACACATCTATACATATTTTATCCAAAAATATACTTACGTGTGGCTGTGCAGCTCTGTCTAGCAGTGAAGAGAGCAGATACATCGCACAGGATGTCTCCCTTCACACTCCGATACTGAGGCAGGGGAGGGGCAGAACAGGAAGCTGCTGTGTGCGGAAGCTTTTACAAGAAGCATCTGCAGCCCTGCATCTTCTGCCGATCTTCTACTTATGGTAGGGAAGGTATGGGGCCCTTGAGGGTGTGGGGATATTAAGGAGCCTATTAAGGAAAAAAAACCCCACAGGGGTAGTGGCTGTCGCCGGGCCCCTAATGTCCCGGCCCTGTGGCAGCTGCTACCACTGCTACCACGGTAGTTACGCCACTGTACCTAGATGTAAACACAAATTATGATTAATTATGATAGAAGCATTTTTTACCTATTTATTAAGTTAATTCGGACATCCACAATTACTTTCTGTGGAAAGGGGGAAGGAAAATATTGATGTGAGAGACATGTTTGGATTTCGGGGCACAGCGATATGTAGGCATATGGTTTTAAAATAACAGAATTGAATGTATAAATTTGTTACAGGTGTTATTTGTGGATGATAAGGTTGATAGGTTCGGAAAGTGCTGTGCTAAAACCATAATTCCACTGACGTCAGGTGGCAGGCAAAAGACGGCTTTGGGAGAAGAGAGGGGATCAGCACCTTCCACTAACAAATTTAGTTTACATGTGGAAAAGAAAACAAAAAATGCTGGAAGCTATGAATAAGATCTTGTAATAGGAGACAGGAAGGGGTAGGGGAAGAGGCCCTGTAGGAGAAGATTAAATAAAGAAAAGAGAGAAACAACAAAATAGCTTTTCATTTTCGGGTTTTGCCTTTTCACTTAAGGCAATCACCGTCACTAAATAATTGCTAGTCTTGTCACTCCATTCCGATTATCTACACATCGCCTCTACGTTCAGGCCCGTAACCCTTGGATTCATTAACTTCCACCTGTGGCTTTGTACGCTGGAATGTATCTGCTGCGTGAGGCCTTCGGGAGCCGAGCACCTGCTAGGAGGGACTTGAAAGCCAGTAAACATCAATTATCTGCCTTATGTTTACCAGTCAGTAGGGCAGGGGCGCTACGGAAGGTGCAGCTGACTGGATTTACATGGTCATGTTGAAAGGCTAATATTTGACTGACGTTGGCAAGTATTATTTGAGATGTATCAGTTATTAAGACAACCTTAAAAGCAAGTTTGTCATAGGGTGAACATATTTTGGAAGATACATTATATATTGGACTACATTTAAAGAGCAAAGGATTCAATTTTTGTCCTGGTGTTAAAAGTAATCTACTACACCCAAAATATTTCTGAACCACTTACCGGTATATCCTGTTGTATGGCTGTTACGGGCTTTGTATCAAAGTGCAATCTTGTGGCCAAGAAAATTAAGTCTACTGGAGTCCCCTTTCTTGCCTATGGTCACCGCACATCAGGATCAGTCGATTTTTATGTTAGGGGGCAGCTCTAGGTTGCATACGAAGGTTGTGCAGTGGCACAAAAAGGGTATCATGACTATAGCACTAACTGACCTACAACAACATATGAGTGATTTAGAAGAGATTTTGTAAATGTGGTCGACTCCCTTTAAAAGAAAATTTTAGCTGTGATATCATGGGGTACAGATGAACTAGACTGTATTTTCTGTGCATGTAGTCTGTTACACAAAATTCTTGCTTTTCCATTCAGGTCCTGTTTTAAGAAGCGTAAGGGCTAGTTCACACATAAATTACGTGTGGCTTAATTTGGTCTGGAAAAAAAACGCTTCCTAATTAGGAAGTAGTTTTTGGACCTTGACTCGTTTTTTGGAGCGTTTTCTGGAGCAGTTTTGGGTAAAAACCGCTTTAGAAAAGGCCAGACGGTTTTCCCCTCCCCTAAAGTGAATGGGCTGTTAAAAAAACGCGTCGCTTTTTTTTTTTTTGCAAAAAAAAAAAAAATCCACGCGTTTTCCACCTCCCATTCACTTCTATTTCTTTCCTCAGGCGGAATCCGCCTGAAGAAAGATCATGTCGCTTCTTTTTTCTGCTAGCGGCAAAAAACTGCATAGACCACCATTGTATGGAGGCGGAAATCCGCAGTCAAAATCCGCCTCATTGCCCCCGTGTGAACTAGCCCTTAAACTGAACAATTGTTTAAGGTCCCCATTTTATAGGGGGCCCAGAGAACAATACTTATAGTAGTGAAGTGAAAATTGAAAAGAAAGATATCCCTCTTCACTATGAATATTCTGCACAACTATCATTTACACTGAATATAATGTTTTACACGCAGAAGAAATCTGTATCTATATGACAGTATTTTAGGCTACTGTACGGTAGTATTAAGCAATATATGACTGTATTATTTGGACACTAAATGACAGTTTTATTACTTCATTGATTGGTAGTATTATCTGTAAAATGTAGGATATTATATGGTAGTATAATTTGTTTCTCTTGCGGTATTATCAAGACATTGTATGGCGGTTAAATAATATTATATAAGCAGCTTTTGAGATTAGTAGAACAACTTTCAAAAATGCTGAGCAGACAAAGACTGTCTGCAATGGATTGGGGATTGTGCCACCTCTTAAAGCAGTCCCAGTATAGGGGACTACTGACAAGGGACCAGACAGACTCTGGTGTTTTCCATCAGAGGATTCAGGCAAAGGATAGTAGAGGACAGGATGGAGGTCAATGGAATGCAGCCAGAGAGTTAGGGTGAGCAGCTCAGGTTCGTAAGTCAAAAACAGGCCATGGTCATACACTGGTAGGCATCCAAACAGGATCTGGGTTAGAGGCATAGTCAAAAACAGACTAATATGGGCAGAAGCAGTCAGGGATTGGCTGAGGTGCGCTCACAGATGTATTTGCCATGACTTTTGGGTTCGGACCAGGTGCTACAACAGAAGGGAACACACAGAAACAGGGAGTGTCAGAAAGTGCATGGTGTGAACTGGAAGCACACCAGTGGCTGTGTTTATTAGGAGAGATAGCATGACACTTCTCTTTTTTTTCTTTTTCACTTAAAGAAGGAAGACAAGACTCCCTATAAAAAGACTCCCCCCCCCCGTAAAAAAAAATACCCAACCTAGCGATTTATGGTTCCAAAGATGGGCCCCCTAATTAAAATTGTAGACCCCCATTTTCAGATTTAAATTATCCCCTCATTTCGCCCACACACTTTGCCCTGTTACTGTTCCTCACAGTATATTATCCCCTTTACTGAAACCCACACAGTATAATACATCCTTTACTGGATCCCACAGTGTATTGCCCTCTTTACCGATTCTTCACCCACAAAGCACTATTGTATTCTGGGGTATCTTCAGACCTTAAAGTATAATAAGGGGAGGTCCCGGGGTAGTTGAGGAAAATAACAAATACTTATACTCACTTCTCCTTGGTATCTTTGCGGCATCTAGTGGTACCCGATGTCCTCTTCAAGCTGACATCACACCTCTTCAGGCCTCTTTCAGCTTGCAACTGACATCACATGCCCCAGGGATGCATGACCTTGGGATGCATGACATCAGACATAGGCTGGGGGACCACTGGTTGCCCAGGAGAGGTGAGTATAACTGTTCATTGTTTTTGCTCACCGCACAAGTTCCTTGCTTCTGTTGCGTCTAGCCTCTGCTTTTGCCTTCAGGGCGTAAAAGCTAAAGAACACTACAGCACCCTCTGGATGAACAAGCAGAGGCCAGGCTGGATAGTTGCCCATAGAAACCTATGACAGAAAAGATTTCATTTCTCATGAGCAGAATGCAAAATTAAATCTGTATAAATGGTTGCTAAATTTATCTTCTAGATAATATCACAAATCTGCCCCATTATCTTACATCTAAATATAACCACAAGCAGGTGTCCCCTTTACTACTTAGAGTCTTCAACAGCCTAGATGAGGATAACTCCTTTACTCGCCAGTCCCTCTCCGCCCTAGTCACTGTTATTCCCAAACCAGATAGGGATCCTACTAGTTGCTCCAATTTTTGCCCGATCTCCCTCCTTAATGTGGACATCAAGCTTTACGCCAAGATGTTAGCTAACTGCCTCTCCCCTCTCATGCCCCATCTCATCCACATTGATCAGGTGGGCTTTACTCCTTGCCGGGAAGCCCAGGACAACCTATGCAAAACCCTTCTGGTAATGAATGCTGCCCGGTTACGCGATTCCCCTCTTTGTCTCTTAACGGTCAATGCCGAAAAGGCATTCGACCGGGTCCACTGGGGTTTTCTGAGGGCCTCACTGGAGCAGGTGGGAGTTGGCCCGACCTTTCTTCACAGGGTACTATCGCTCTATGGGGACTCTTCGGCTAGAGTGCGCGCAAACGTCATTATATCCAAGCCTTTTCCGGTCCGCATCAGCACTCATCTGGGGTGCCCCCTTTCTCCCCTCCTTTACGCTCTTGTGATAGAGCACTTGGCTGTGGCAATACGTGCTCGCCAAGAAATTGTAGGGTTCGCGGTTGATACCAATCCCTTTTGGAATGGCTGCGGGCGTTTCTCCTTATCCACAGAATGGAGAGCCTTGTGGCGGGGGACTTGCCTGATCCTTCTAAGTTTAAAACCCTCTGGCGGCCATGATTGGTGTTTCAGGAGTCGTCTGAGTTTTCCTTCCTGTTTGACTGATCTCCCCCTCGGATAGTTATGGACCCTTTGGGTCCGCCTCTCCTCTGTTTGTCCTTGCCCACGACCTCTTTCTCCCCTTCCCATAGTTGTTTTTTGTTGTGTTTTCTCTCCCTTCCTTCTGTTTCTTATGTGTGTCTCTCGTGTTGTCTGTCTCCCCCCTTCTTTTTCTTAACGTTTGTGGGAAATTTGTTCTTTGGGTTTTTTTTTTTCTTGAGATTTTGTTTTTCGTCTTAAGCATACGCCCTGCTTGGCTAGGGGTCTTCCCTTGGCACCTGCACTGTGTTAAGGCCCTGCGAGGCCTTCTCTGTTGTTCGTGGGGTGTGTTGTTCTCCGCTCTATTGTTTTGCATTTATTCTTGATTATTAAATTTTTCTTTGAAAATTCTTTAATAAAAATTGATTACACCTAAATATAACCACATTTATATACTCTGATGTGAATGGTGACAATATTAGTACAGCGCTGTGGAATATATTGGCACTGTAGCTGTGGAATTATATAACTGAAGAGGACTATGAAATCATTCACTTTGATCTCATTACCCTATTGGGTGATAAGTGAAGAGCGTAGGTGCCAATTGACCTGGGTGGGAAGTGGAAAGCCAACATAATCCAATTAATCGTAAAGTACTGGCTGCCTCTTTGTCACTGGTAAAGAAAGTCGAATCCTCACATGCTCAGCTGTTAATTCTTTCACAATACACTGTGCAGTTGCCATTAGCTAACTGCTGCCAGCAAAAACATCCGCTGGGTTCATTTTACCACCAAATACTTTTACACTTCTGAACCAATAAATATAAACTACCAAGGCTGGAAGTGGCATATAAAATCCTTCTGATCTCTACATTATACAGTGACTGTATAAAATTAACTATAACTCTTCTAGTGAATTACACTATATCATATGGGCCTGTTTAATGAATCAGCCATTGGAAGTACCACAATCTTCTTTCAACGCTATTTGAGAAAGTGTTGGGAATACAATGGAAATCAGACATGACATTCTTTTAATAACATAGAAAATGAGACTTACAGTGGAAGATTATGTAGATAATCTGTTTTCCCTTAGCCCAAACAGCAGCACAAGATGGGGTATTCCTGCCCCTGTGTACTGTTAGGACAGGTGGAACTTTTAATAAACTAACTAGTTACCCTCCCATAAAAGGTCCAGGAGACCTCCCCCTCCCTGTGTTAGTCTCCAAGTACCATACCGACTATAATAATTTATCCTTTAACAAGAAAGGGAGGGAGCTTTGTGCTGCTGTTTGGGCTAAGGGAAAACAGATTATCTACATAATCTTCCATTCCCCCTACGCCCAAACAGCAGCACAAGATGGGGACTTAACAAGTAATACCCCTTCTAGGGAGGGCGATCCTGACAAGCAGAGGTCAGGATAGAATAACCAAAAGATTTTGCCTTGGAAACCTGCCAGTCTAACCTATAGTGTCTGGCGAACGTCAAGTGGGAAGACCAAGATGCAGCCGCACAGATCTGGTCTACTGAGAGGGACTGCCTCTCTGCCCATGATGCAGCCACCGACCTGGTAGCGTGGGCTCGCAAAAATTCCGGAACCTGCAGCCCTTGTGTCTGCAAGGCCACTGAGATGGCTTCTCTGATCCACTTTGACAGAGTAGGTTTGGACGCCTTAACCCCTCTGTTGTGACCAAAAAAATTGATGAGCAGGTTTTCTGACTTACGGAATGGGCCTGTTCGGTCCAGGTATATTTGCAATGTTCGCACAAGATCCAGACTGTGCATCTTCTCCTCCCACTCCGAGGAAGGAGAGGGGAAAAAGGTGGGCAAGGTTATAGTCTGGTTTATATTTTCCACTGACGGAACCTTGGGCAGAAAACCTTGAACAAACCTAAGCTGGACTCTGTCTGGAAAAAAGACTGTGTATGGCTCTGATGCCGCCAAGGCCTGGAGCTCACCCACTCGCTTGGCAGATGTGATTGCCAGCAAAAAGGTCACCTTCCAAGAGAGGTACTTGAAGTCCACTTCAGCTAAAGGTTCAAATGGAGGGCCACATAGCCCTTGCAGGACCGCAGCTAAGTCCCATTGGGGAGCCGGGGGCCGAACCGGGGGTCGGAGCCTGGAGGCCCCCTTCTGGAATTGCCTTATAAGAGGATTCTGAGACAGTCTAGTCCCCAATAGAGCGGATAACGCCGAGACATGTACTCTCAAGGTGGCTGGGGACAATCCCTTGTCCAACCCCTCTTGTAAAAACTCCAGGACTGATTCGATAGATGTTGTATCGCACTGCCTCCTGGCTCCCCAATCGTTAAATACTTGGGCGATCCTCTGGTAACTACGATTGGTTGAGTCCGCTCTAGAGTGGGCCAGTGTTCTTAAAACGGCCTGGGACAATCCTCTGTCTCCACGTACGGTGCGGTCAACCTCCAGGCAGTGAGGTTGAACCTGTCCAGGTCCTGGCAGAGCTGACTGTTTAGAGTTACCAGGTTTTGGACACACGGAAGCCTCCAGTAGGTCCCTCGACTCATTAACATGAGGTGGGTAAACCATGCCTTTTTCGGCCAGAACGGCATAATGACAATGGCCGAAGTCTGGTCCTGCCTGAGTTTCGCCAACACCCTGGGAATCATTGGAATGGGAGGAAAAACGTATACTAGTTTGAAGCTCCAGGGTATTGACAGGGCATCGATCGCCAAGGGATTGCCGTCCCGGTACAGGGAGCAAAACCGTCCCACCTTGGCGTTGTGTTGGGTGGCCATCAGATCCACCTCGGGGAGACCCCATATTCTGGTAAGCTGTTGGAAAATTTCCGGGGACAGGGACCATTCGGCTGTTGTCACTAGTCCCCTGCTTAGTTGATCTGCCAGGACGTTGAGGTGGCCTTTGATATGTACCGCTGACAGCTGGGACAAATTCTTCTCCGCCCATGAAAATATCAGGTCGGTCACCCGCATCAAGGAGGGGGACCTGGTGCCCCCTTGTTTGTTGATATATTGGACGGCTGTAGAATTGTCTGTTTTTACTCTGACAGCCTTCCCTTGGAGATGGGGAGTCAGAGTCCGTAGTGCCAGAAAAACTGCCGTAAGTTCTCGCCAGTTGGAGGAGCGAGTTCTTTCCTGCGGGTTCCATGTTCCCCGTATTAGGGTCTCCCCCAGATGCGCTCCCCAGCCTGTTAGGGAGGCGTCTGTGGTCAACAGGGTCCAGGAGGTCTGGACCGTGGACCTCCCGTCTTTGAGTTGGGACCACCATTGTAGTGATCGACGGGCACTGATGGAAAGCTGGATAGGCTTCTGAAGTCCCATGGGACTGTGGTTCCATACTCTCAGGATCTCGAGTTGTAACGGGCGCATATGCCATAGAGCCCAGGGAACTGCCTCGATGGTCGCGGACATGAGACCTAGGACCTTCATCGCTGTCCTGATTGTAACCTTCCTGGTTCGGGATAGGTGGTGAACCGCTCGACCAATCTTCTCCTTTCGAGGAGAGGGCAGGGAGATCGTCATACTGAGAGAATCCAGGTTGAACCCTAGGAATTGAATCCGGGTAGATGGAACCACTACTGACTTTTGCCAGTTTACTAGCCAGCCCAGTTCGCTTATGAATGCCACTGTGATGCTCAACTGCGTGGCGAGGAGCTCCCTTGACTGGGCTTTTATTAGCCAATCGTCTAGATATGGGACAATAAATATCCCCTGGAGGCGCAGGGCGGCTATGACCGGGGCCACTACCTTTGTAAAGGTGTGGGGGGCTGAAGTTATACCGAACGGGAGAGCTGTAAACTGGAAGTGATGTAATCTTCCGTTTAGATAAGTGGCAATCCGTAAATATTTTCTGTGTGGAGGATAGATAGGAATATGGAGGTATGCGTCCCTCAAATCCAAGGTGACGAATAGATCTCCTGGCTGCAGGAAAGGGAGAACCGACCTTATGGTCTCCATCCGGAACCGGACCTTGCGGATAAATTGATTTACATACCTTAGGTCGATAATCATGCGCCACCCTCCGGTTGATTTTGGCACTAGAAACACGGGTGAATAGACGCCTTGCCCTTGTTCGTTTAGGGGGACGGGTTCCAATGCAGCCTTGTCGATATACTCCAGCACAGATCTTTGCAGATGAAGTTGTTTGGTGCCCTGAAGAGGGCGGGTCCTCCTGCATCTGTCTGGAGGAAGGGAAAGGAAGTTTATTTTGTAGCCTTCCCGTATAAGTTGGAGAACCCAAGGGTCCTGGATATGATGGTGCCAGGCGGTTAAATGTAAGGAGAGACGACCCCCCACCTTGGCCCTGCAGGCAAGGGGGTCGTGACAGTCAGAAGGTGGATCTTTTCTCACCACCACGGGAGGAACCTCGACCGCCTCTTGGGCCCGAGGGGCGCCTACGGAACTGGCCTCTAGACATGCCTCTGGAGGGGGCGTAGCCCCGAAAGGATCGTTGCCTGGATCCTGTGGACTGGGGCAGGTTCTTACCCTTTGAATCGGCCAGACCCTCCATTATCCGGTCGAGTTCGGTGCCAAATAGCCTGCCGGGCTCGAATGGCAAGGCGCATAAATTAAACTTGGAGGCATTATCTGCCCTCCAGGGCTTAAGCCAGAGGGGGCGCCTTGCGGCGGTGGACAATGCCATGGATCTTGCGGCCAGCTTGACCTGGTAGAAGGCCGCTTCCGAGAGATAGTCAGACATGAGGGAAATATTTGTCATGGCCGACAGCAAGTCGTCCCGATGGACCCCGGAGTCAATATCTCTCTCCAGCTTAGAGATGTCTGACCGCAGTTTAGCGACCACCTCGCTAGCCGCAATGCCCACTGAGGCCTGTGCCGAGGAAGAGGCGTATACACGCCTCAGGGACCCCTCCGCCCTGCGATCCATCACATCTTGGAGGTTAGAGCCATCCTCCGCTGGTACTACCGTGCGCTTTGACAGTTTGGAGACGGCTATGTCAACCTTGGGCGGAGGGCCCCAGGAGCTGGATTGTGCCTCGGATAGAGGAAAAAGAGACCTAAAGCGTCTAGACGCAATGAATGGGCGTTCAGGGAACCGCCATTCAGCCTCCAGCCTTTTTACCAAGTCTGGGTCCGCCCTGAAGGCTTTGAGAGAGGTAGATGGAGCCTCCTCAGCCGCCTCCTCCAACTCCTTAGCCCGAACCACTCTTAGCAGTTTGGGCATCCTATCCACCGAGAATACCGGTTTAGATGGGTCCAGGTTGTCCTCTCCCGAGGATACCTCGTCCAAGATCTGGAGACCCTCCATCGGTGGGAGAGAAGGAGGCGAATCCAGCCGTGGTCTCTTGGCCAATTGAGAGATTGAGAGTTTCATTTCTTTCATCGACTCCTCGACGAATTCCCTTACCCAACCGACCACGTCACGGACAGAAGTGTCTTCTGAGGGGGGACCCCGACACCCGCGACAACATTGATAAGCGTAGCCATCAGGTAAGGGGACTTCGCATTTGGCGCAGGCAAGGTGGCGACGCTTACTGGAAGCCTTCCTTTTAGGGTTATCCGCCACTGAAGAGGAGGATGACATCTAAGGAAAAACATATTACTCATTATTTCCCTTACCTTTGCAGCCTCTACCCTGAGGGCCCACCAGGGGGCATACATCACCTTTTGAAAGGAATTTCAGAGCACCTGTAGAGTCAGGAAATTTCTTCTACCTTCTGGTTGCCCAGGGAGAGTAGGAACCTGCAAGCTAAGCAGACAGGCAACCCACTCTGGGCAGACCAGGAAGAAATAGGGAGAAACGGGGGCGGGGCGAACCTTAGCTCCGCCCCCTTCCAGCGCCTCGGCCAGAGCCAGGCTTGGGGGCACCATTTTATTCCTAGCCTAAGCTGGCTAGGAGGATGGAGCGGAGGGGGACACTATCCCCTTAAAACTAATTCAAAGCGGGGTGGGAGCGCTGCTCAAGCGCTCCCACAGTCCGGCCGAGCGGGGACGGCGGTCCGCGCATGTGCGAACCGGATTCCCGCGCATGCGCGGGAAGAGAGGAAGTCCGCGGAGCACCGCAAGTAGTGCCCGCGGCGAAACAAGGAACTGCATCTACAGTTCCTCCCCAGCAGCCGGACGAGTGGCGCCGCAGCGCCGAGAACAGATACGCTGCCTCACCATCTCCCCCCCCTGCAGTAGCACGAGATGGGGCCGCGCCAGACCGGAGAAGGGAGGAGGCGCCGTGAGGAAGGCAAAGAAAGCCCCAAACCCCCGGTAAGCCCCTGACAGCAGCAGCACAAGATGGGGGGGGGGGGGGGAGAGAAGGGAGATTTCCTCCACCAAAAGAAGGAATGTGGGAGAGGAGGAGACCTCTCCCTCCACCTGTCCTGGTAACAGGACAGAAAAAAACACAGGGAGGGGGAGGTCTCCTGGACCTTTTATGGGAGGGTAACTAGTTAGTTTATTAAAAGTTCCACCTGTCCTAACAGTACACAGGGGCAGGAATACCCCATCTTGTGCTGCTGTTTGGGCGTAGGGGGAATATGTTATGTATATAGCAGAGTAGATTTTTCTAATTCTGCAAGTTGTGCAGTCTATTACTTCTTTACCCAGATTACTCAGTGGCACACTTTGGCATTAATCGTTCACTTTGCTCAGTTACCTTATACAGTAATATATACACTCACCGGCCACTTTATTAGGTACACCTGTCCAATTGCTCGTTAACACTTAATTTCTAATCAGCCAATCACATGGCGGCAACTTAGTGCATTTAGGCATGTAGACATGGTCAAGACAATCTCCTGCAGTTCAAACCGAGCATCAGTATGGGGAAGAAAGGTGATTTGAGTGCCTTTGAACGTGGCATGGTTGTTGGTGCCAGAAGGGCTGGTCTGAGTATTTCAGAAACTGCTGATCTACTGGGATTTTCACGCACAACCATCTCTAGGGTTTACAGAGAATGGTCCGAAAAAGAAAAAACATCCAGTGAGCGGCAGTTCTGTGGGCGGAAATGCGTTGTTGATGCCAGAGGTCAGAGGAGAATGGCCAGACTGGTTTGAGCTGATAGAAAGGCAACAGTGACTCAAATAGCCACCCGTTACAACCAAGGTAGCCAGAAGAGCATCTCTGAACGCCGCACAGTACGTCGAACTTTGAGGCAGATGGGCTACAGCAGCAGAAGACCACACCGGGTGCCACTCCTTTCAGCTAAGAACAGGAAACTGAGGCTACAATTTGCACAAGCTCATCGAAATTGGACAATTGAAGATTGGAAAAACGTTGCCTGGTCTGATGAGTCTCAATTTCTGCTGCGACATTCGGATGGTAGGGTCAGAATTTGGCGTCAACAACATGAAAGCATGGATCCATCCTGCCTTGTATCAACGGTTCAGGCTGGTGGTGGTGGTGTCATGGTGTGGGGAATATTTTCTTGGCACTCTTTAGGCCCCTTGGTACCAATTGAGCATCGTTGCAACGCCAAAGCCTACCTGAGTATTGTTGCTGACCATGTCCATCCCTTTATGACCACAATGTACCCAACATCTGATGGCTACTTTCAGCAGGATAATGCGCCATGTCATAAAGCTGGAATCATCTCAGACTGGTTTCTTGAACATGACAATGAGTTCACTGTACTCCAATGGCCTCCACAGTCACCAGATCTCAATCCAATAGAGCATCTTTGGGATGTGGTGGAACGGGAGATTCGCATCATGGATGTGCAGCCGACAAATCTGCGGCAACTGTGTGATGCCATCATGTCAATATGGACCAAAATCTCTGAGGAATTCTTCCAGCACCTTGTTGAATCTATGCCACGAAGAATTGAGGCAGTTCTGAAGGCAAAGGGGGGTCCAACCCGTTACTAGCATGGTGTACCTAATAAAGTGGCCGGTGAGTGTATAAGTGAGTAGGGGCCCACTTAAGCTTCAGCTCTAAAAGTCGGTTCACATCTGCGTATGTATTCCATCCGGTTAGAGTGCGCATGGAGAACCCCCCAGAATATCAGAACAGAATATCCGCGCAACTGGCAGCGCTGTGCAGTTAAAGCACACGGACCCATAGACTATAATGTGGTCCCTGTGCTTGCTGCGCACTGCCCGCACAAAATGATTCTAGTATATGGGGTTCTTGTGCTTTAACTGCACAGCGCTTGCAGTTGCGTTGGTATTCCGTTCCGGGGGGGGGAGGGTCCTCATGCGGACTCCCCTGGACGGAATCCAAACGCTAATGTGAACCAGGGGTAGGACATGAGATAAGGCACCTACAGTCTTTCTGCTGTGGGACTCTTGTAAATCAAGTTACTCTTGTAAGGCCTGGTTCACATCTGTGTCCGGTATTCCGTTTGAGGAGTCCGCTTGGATTGAACTCGTGCGGACACTACGCAGAAAACACACGGACCATATTATAGTCTATGGGGTCCATGTGCTTTAACTGCTCACCACTTTTTAATGCATTCAGTATTCCGTTCGGGGGGTTCCCAAACAGACTTCCTAAACAGAATACCAACTGCAAATATGAACCAGGCCTAACTTTTGCTTAGTATGCAGTTTACCATACAGCTGTCTTCTTTGGTAACTTGGTCTGCAAGGTGTGAAGCATACATATTAATCTCATAAAGTCTAAAACTATTTGCATCTTGATAGGTAGTTTACTAACACATTAACAGACGAATATTCTAAAATTAAGAAAATATAGAACACTGACATCTGATGCTTTTAGACTGCATGTATGGAGGGTGTAAGCCGATGGCTGGTCAGGTAATGGAGGGAGTGTACATCTCACCCAGACTACTCAGGTGGGTGAGATGAGAAAACTCCAGGAATGTTTGTTCTCAGCAGACAATTTTCATCTGCTGAGTATTTTGGCAAATGCTCAGTACTGGGCTAGATGTTTAGGAATGACAGGTAGGATTGGTAGTGGGACCTGTCATTCCACCCCCCTCCGGTCCACACTTTGGGGATGTTCCGGCAGCGACGCAGCTGCAGAGAGTCTCCTCGTCAAGGAGGTTAAAGAAGCCAGCTCCATCAGCAACACTTTGGCAGAGTTTGGCTGGAGAGCCAAAGAGAGAGGTCATATTTTTGGAGCTGTGTCCTGAATGATTCTACTGGCTTTGGATTTCTGTTATTCTAGGTGAGGTGACCTATGTTTAGTTAGAGCCTAGCCGGGCAGGTAGTTATTTTTGTATTGTTTCCTTTTGTTGCTGCACTATATTTTTGAGTGAAAATAAACTCTGCCTTTGTTTTGGACTAAAGAAACTGGACTTGTGTGTCTATGCCACCTCACCTAGCAACCCCAGACCCTGACAATGGGATCTGTGAAAATGGACAGGAATAGAGCATGACCTAATTAATATAATATAACATATTGGTAATGTGAATAGCCCTCATTCAAAGAGGGCTATTCAATACGACTGTTAAAAAAAAGTCATGTGAATATAAGGTAAGTCTCTGTCTGGAAGAGGCTCTGTTGCAAATTATCCAAGGGGTTTTAAAATTCATTTTTATTGGGTGTGCAGTTTTGCATGTTACTTTGAGAATTGAACTACCTATAAAACGCAAGGCCTTAAGGGCTGCCAGAGTTATCAGGTAAAAGGCAGTTTTAGCCACAATCCGCCACAGTCTTTTCAATCAGAACCTTGGTATGGATTGGCTGCCTCACATCCTCATACTGGCTATTTCATATAACCCTACCCTTTTAATAGAACCAAGAGTGGAGAGGGTTAATTCATTTTCGGGTGGCTTTGCTTTAATTAGCTGGAGGATTAGGCTCTGTCTGAATCTAAAGTGCTTAGATTGCCCTAAATAGACCCTCATTGGACTTTTTGGACAAGTTTAATACCACATGTATTATTATTATTATTTTATTTCCATAAAAATCCAACTCGTAACTCTAGTATATTGACCTAATTTTAATGGCCAAATCCAAGCTAATAACAACTGTTTCAGTCATCGAGAGTAACCTCCTAGATCACATAATCATAACCAGTCAGTAACCACTGCTACTGTCATTGGCCAGTTTAGATTGGTTAAGTATAAGTAGGTCAATGACCTATTTTCAATGACCAAGCAAAACATTCAGATTAATCTGAAATGAATCTATTCGCTGAAATCTTATCCTTACTTTTCTTTCTCATAATTCTCTTCCCTACAAACTAGTTGTTATCAATGGTTGATCAAGTATTACATTCAGTCGTATAATAAGCTTTCTAGCTGCTACCATGACTCTCCTCTCAGCAACGGACTCACCAGGATGTCAGGCCAATTTGCTATAGAGTAGGAATTCAAGACACTGTTTTCTCCTACACATGGGGTCTATCAATATGACGGATTCCTTTCCAATCTTATTAAGTTATGGCATGTCACTAAGATGTCTTATAATTTACCGATTAGTGGAGGATCTACTGCTGAGACTAATTCCCTGGATTAATGGGGCATAGCGTCTTCAGCATTCTCCCTGCACAGCACTGCTACTGAATAGGGCATATGGAGAGGGGTTGTTAAAAAAGCAGTTTCATTTATATAGAAGTTTTTGAATAAGCGTCTAGATAAGCCATTAAACAAGCATCATAAAAGTTGTACGTATGAAGACAGATTGCTCAATTTATGTGTCATTTCTGTAATCTCCTCCAGATTAAAATCTCATTAACATAATCATGCACATTTCATCTAATATGTGTGCACATATATTTGACTGTCCCCACCACTTTATGACCACTTTTTCCTTGAGCTCAAACTGTACCTGTAGGCCTATAGTACCGCTTCCGCTTGTTCTGTAGAGTTACTCTTTTAGATGACTTTTAAATCACAAAACTTTTTTTTTTCCTGGAGCCTTGTTCTTATTATTACTGGGCTGTTCCCTTCAATTGTTTTATCATTTCAGTAAAAGTTAAATCAAAAACTATGATTATGAATTTATCTGATAATTGCTGATATTATATTTCTCAGACCAGATGTTTCCAAGTGCTGTAAGTGACATTTCCAGAAAAAATGCAGAATAAAGTGTGTGTATTTTATCTTTAGATGGGGATAAATATGAACATGTGTTTGTCTGTACAATCTACTCCCTTGACGATTGTCTTGCCTCCTGCAGCACAACTATTCACTTCTGGGTGGTCAATACAGAGCTTCCCTAAATCCTTGGTAAAAGCGCACCATCCCATTCCTCAGGGTAAACAAAGTTGCAGTTGTGCTGTGTGTACATTGACGGATATTTAGCAATAAGACCACAATTAATTATCGTGAGGTAGCCTGGGAAAGACTCTTTAATCAGACAAGTATGGACGAGGAACTCGTTCATTACTGGAAATGCGTGTGGTGTGATCTGCGAATGATCATAGATTTCAAAGCAAAACCTGAAAATAAGTGCATTTGATGAAGTGAAGTCTCATAAGGAGTTGAAGGATTATTGCTTGATGTAGTACTGTATTGTTATCCCAACATACATGCTGGAAATTTTCTTCGGCTTTATTAACCAACTCTGCTTAAATAAATGTTATTCTAACCACACTGTTTATTTTAAAAGGTTTCTACTGATAGGGTTACGTCCAGACTACAGGTAATCATAGAAATGTAAAATAGCTTGTTTTACTTCTTTCCAGTTTATTATGTTTATGCCCTAATTTCCTTTACTGCATAAATATTTCCTTTTTTTTGTGTTTTCCTTGTGTTTTAGTGATGTGATTAGTTTAAATGGTGGCCTGAAATAAACATATACATAGAAGGTGCAAGGCTTTACTTGCAAACTGTGCTGTCTAAAACTTAGCACTGAGAGTTCAGGTAAAGGGGTTATTATCTTGCTTTGCAAAAATGACCTTTGCCACCAAAGTCCTGGATGGCTGCTTTTCTGAGGTTGTAAGGTTGGCTAGTGACACTATAGCCCATAATAAAAGTCAAGCACATAGCAGAGCACAGGTGTGTAACTAGCAAAGACTGGGCCCCATAGCAAACTTTTGACTTGGGCCCCCATTCCCACACAGCATATTTACCCCCTTTTCTGGACCAAACATGGTAAAACACCACATTTACACATACGATAATGTCTCATGGTGGCCTCTTAACAATGTATAATGTCCTAAAGTAGTCCCTCCACACAGTATAATGTCCCATAGTGGCCCCTTCACACTATGTAATGCCCTATAGTGGCCCCTTCACACAGTATAATATTCCATAACAGCCTTTTCATACAGTATAATGTCCCATAGTGGCCCCTATGGTGGTTGGTGCAAATATTACAAACCCTAAATTTTTGGGGTTCCCCACTCACAAACTATAATTATTCAGGGGTCTATGTCATAATAACTGGAGGCACATGGGAAGTGATCAAACATAAAAACCAGTATTACTCACTTTTTCTGGGCTCCAGCATGACTACCTTCAGTGTTCAGCACTTTTGTCTGAAATCACGGGCATGGGTTATGTCAGCATCATCATACGTCATGATGCTGGCCTGGCCCATGTGATGTCATTGAAGAAGCCAGATGACAGCAGAGAGTTGTTCCAGAGCAAAGGAGAGTTAAGACTGGTTTTCATTTTATTACCTTCTGTGGGACGTTTCAGTTTTGGTGTGTTTGGTCCAAACTAAACAACCAGGCAGTACTGCGGCTCTACTTACCCGATCTCCACTTCTGCCATACTCGTCTATGCTTTCCCTTCAGCACTCCAGGGGGCCTTGTGTGTTCCATATCAAGTTCCTGTCAGTGACGTGGTATAGGATGCATGGGGCCCCCTGGAGGACTGAAGGGGAAGCGGTGGTGGTCATGGGCAGGAGCAGGCCCCATTACCTATTTAAGAAAAAAAATTTAGCAGGGGCCCAATGGGACCCCTAAGGTTGCATATCCTGTAGCAGCCATTACGGCTACTATGGCGATAGTTCTGCCACTGGCAGAACAAGCTTTCCCAGTGGCACTGTCACATTGTTCTACCACCAACTAATTAAAGACAACTCCTATAAGAACCACAGTGTTCTGGTCTTTAAAAGGTTAACAACTTTTTTATATCATTTCACAAAGTTAATCTTGAAATTACTAATTTCCCATCTTTTTATTTGTAGTAGGATTGAATTCACATTCTTCAAGCAGTGAAATCAGTCCTCTCCACCATAAAAATCTGCCTGGCCAGATGGGAATCATTTACCCAGATTGTTCCCTCTTGTCCAACTTTGAAGTCAATGGTCACAACCATTGGGACCCATTTTGATGTCAGCTTCTCAACATATTTATAGTGTAAAAGATTTAAGAAGAGGAAGATTGAAGAAGGATGGCAAGCTGTGAATTCAAAATATAGGGCTTGGGAACACTGCAGTGCATTGTATACAGGCCTGATATGGCACCATTTGGAATCTATGGATGCCTTGTAAATAATCCTATATAAAGATTATGAATTTATCAATGGGCATAGGAGAGATTGCTAGTGGGACTGACTATGGCTTGTGGGTTGTGGATTGTATAACAAAAATCACTTAGCTAACCACAATAAGTGGGCACTGGTACTCTACAGTCTTTACGCTTGGGAGAACAAATCCCGGGATTTGTGGATAGTGTATATAACAGAGACCATCAATTTTTTAGAAAGAATGGGGGGGGAGTGGGAAATTTCATCAACAAATCTATACCAGTTTTTAGGTGTAGATGTGATGATGTGGCGTATCTTTGGTGCAAGGCCCTCTCTTGTGCCAAAGATGCAACACTTTCCATGAAGGTGGGTAGAGTGGAGAGCGGGGTGGAGAAGCCTTAACCCAACATTTTTATTATACCTTATGCTGAGTTGTACAGGAAATGTGTGCCAGTTCCTGACTGGCATAGCTTACCATTCTGGTGCCCAAGCAGGAGCCTCTTGATAAATCAGGCCTGCCTTGTGCTTATTGGGCTCTTTATTAAGACTGGGGTATGAAACAGCAGTCTTAATAAATCTGCCCCATTGATGGCAATTTTAAACATTGGAAAAGCTTGTGTAAGCCTTAGCTGAGCTAAAAATGTGTTTATTTTCTTACATTTGTTCAGTAATGATAGATGAAATTTTAGATATTTGTATTTTAAAGGGTTTCCCCAGCAGAGATGTCATGCAGATCTATTGCTGTGTAAAAGATGGGAATGATCTAAAAACAGGTGCTGGAACTGAGAGCCCAGGAAAACTGCCATGTTCCATATAAAAGTGAGCCTTTGAAAAGTAGCTTTTTAACATCTTAACTCACAGGCATAGAGCATCCATGAATTTAAATACATAACAGCTAAACTTAACCTTGCTTAGTGGGCTACAGCAAATACAAAAATAGTGAAATTTGACTGGTGGCGGCTTAAAGATCAGGAGAAACAAGTCAGTACTTGCCAGTTCTCTAGCCGGAATGGAAACTAGGAATTTGAAGCTTTACACAGCTGGTGAATGTTCTCCGTCCAGGGATGGAATGCCGCCAAGTCAGTAGAATCTGAGTAGTGATGGTGATTCCTCTGTCAAAGCTAAATGCCACCCGTATGTAGACTGTTCTTCCAGCAAAGTAACAGGTTAATTAGCCATCCTATATGGGGATTTTTCTGTATATAGTGGCACAGAAATTCATTATAGGTACTTTACCCAATTATTACTTATTCCTAAAATCTACCTCATTTCATTGTAAGATAGTGTCAGTAATATCTCCTAGGGACTTCTGCAGACAAGTAAATGTCTGGTCTTAAAAGAGATTTTCAGTTACTGGTCTCAGTGATCATATTTGGTAGCCGGGTACATCACAGCCTCTCTGCTGCCTGAGGCAGCTGCATCACCTTGCCTCATTAACGGTCCGCCCCTGGTTGGCTCAGTGGTTAGCACTGTTGCCTTATAGGTGTGGAATCCACCTCAGGACAACATCTGCATGGATCTACATGTTCACCTTGTGTTTGTGTGGGTGGCATGTAGGTGACAGGATATGTTGGGGGCTAGGAAGCACGGTGGCTCAGTGGTTAGCATTGCAGTGCTTGAGTCCTGAGTTCAAATCCTGCCAAGGACATTTGCAGAAAGTTTGTATGTTCTCCCTGTTTAAAGGATATGCACCCTACGACTGGCCATAGAGAGCAATTTTAACACTTTCCCTGTCTTCCAGTAAATTTTTTTTTTTTTTTTTTTTTTTTTTGGGGGGGGGGGCTGCAAAGCCTTTTTAAGCTGGCAAACCCCTACAATGTTATAAATTCATTCATTCATAACTTTACAATGTGAAAAGATGTGTAGTAAGCAATGACATACCATTTCAGCCATATATACACTGTCTATCTATCTATCTATCTATCTATCTATCTATCTATCTACATTTATGGCTTTATAAAGGTCCTGCACCTCTGAGGCCGAAACATTACTATGGAATAAATTCTCACCTTTTTTTAAATTTATTTTTGGAGTGCTGTTCATTTGCTGCATTATCTACATGTGGTCATATGCCTGACCACTTGGAACTTGCACCCACTGACCGGGTCAGGTGTTTTTATGGTGCTGATCTATGCAACTATTTTTGTAAATATATTTATGTATATGGCCATACTTATAGTATTACCATATTTATATAATGCTAACATTTTCTGCAGCACTTTACAGTCAGAGGGTACCTGCACAGATGCTATTAGACGTTACAGTGTAAGAAAATGACTAACATATCAAACAAACAGGAGTGAGGACCCTGATCGCAAGAGCTTACAAAGTATACAGAAAAACAAGTGGGGCACAAGAGGTTTGGTTACATAAAACTTCAGATTTGAATAGAACCAGTTATGGGCCCTTAATGTAGCTCCTTATTGCTACAATTTTATACTGAAGCATAAGAGTGTGGCTGTGTGCTTGAGCTCCCAGCTGTAATATAGTCAATTTAACTGCAGTATTGTCTTCCATTCATGTTCAGCTCTGCACCAAATATCTGAAGGCAACCTTTTTGAATTGTACTGCAGCTTGGATTAGAAAACCTTTATATAACCTTTGTATAAATTAAGTGTTATACTGTCCTCAAAATTTGAGCAAACCTCTAGTTATACATTTAAATATTGTGGGGGGCCACTGTGAAGCATATTATACTGTATGGGGCCCACTGTGGAGCATATTATACTGTGTGGCATCCACTGTGGAACACATTATACTGTGTGGGGCCACTGTGCAGCATATTATACTGTGTGGCAACCACTGTGGAGCATAAATACTTTGTGGGGCCCCCTGTGGAGCACATAATACTGTGTGCAGGCCATTGTGGAGCATATTATACTATGTGGCACATATTATACTATGTTGGGTCATTTTGGAGCATATTATACTGTGTGTGGGCCACTGTGGAGCATATTATACTCTGTGTGGCCCCTTCACTATTCACATCACGTTCCATCTGTTTTATGGCAGCTGTGCAATATTATTACAGGCTGTAGTAACATTGCATGGTAATGATAAAACAAATACTATGCAATGTAAATAACAAAGGAGTCAAACCACTCGCAAAAACACCATCTCCAAACAGTTGATCAGCAGGGTCCTGGGTGTAGAATCCCCATATATCTCTTAGACTGTTATGACCCTGCAGATCAACTGTTTTCCATTGCTCACAGTAACCAGTATTGTTTATATGCTGGGCGCTGCACTGCTAACTCACTGTTACGGTTCTGTGTGTATATATAAAAATAATGTTTTTTCAACTACAGAACCATCAGACTGCAGGACACTGCAGTGCGGTCCACAGGCCCAGATGGACGGCCGCGTGCCAGTACCAGGCAACAGTATGTCTGAACAGGGAGTAACACACATGCACCAGTTAACTTCACTTAGTGAATGTATTAGAGCGGCTACAATGTGCACAGGCTGCGACGAGGTTTGCACCAGTTGACTTCACTGGGTAAATAGCTTTGTGCAGCTTTAGTGTGAACAGGCTGCAATGGGTTTTATACCAGTTGACTTCACTGGGTAACTGTGTTGTGCAGCGACAGTGTGAACAGGCTGCAAAGGAGATCTACACCAGTTAACCTCACTGGGTAAATGGTTTGTGCAGCTACTGTGTATGTGGCTGTGGCAAAGGCTGCCAGGGGTTAAACGTCACCCCTGTCAGCAACACAAATGGCTCCACACAGCTTGGAGCTACAACACAAGTAGACAGTAACAGATAGTCTAGCTAAGACCGAACCTGCTGGCAGCGCCACCGGCTGGTACATAGACCACTGCACCGAGCCGTAGTGTAGGGCTGCCAGTTCAGGACTTACAGGTCTATACTAACAGTGCCAGATGGCAGCTAAGGTAACCTCACACAGAGGCCTAGCCTAACAACCTGCCTAGCTACTGGAAACAGCCTGGAACTACTGTCACAACCTCCTCTCAAATGTGTTTTGGAGAAAGTGTGCATGAGGGCGAGAGTCGGACTGACCGGGACAGAAACCTGCGAGACCCGATCCTAACACCCACCCTATTCTTGATGTCTGCAGTTTTGGGTACTATAATTGTATCCCTTTCAAGTATCTGAGATACCTCAATGTCCATCTGTGCTGTGTAAGCTATTGTATGGCATTGTGGAGCGGCTGCATGAATCAATAACAATTTTCAGAGTCAAATAAATCTATCTGTACTGTGTGTGTCTAAGGATATCAAGAATAGAAAATTTAATCACACCAAATGCATTCTTTTTGTAGGTGTCTTGGCCATTTTTTCCCCCACAAAACAGTGAAGTAATATACACTACCAATTTTTTTTTCTGAAAATTTTTTCTTATACATAAATAATTTCCATTTTTTCATTAAAAAAATGTCCATTTGTTGTATAAAAAATACAAAATCCCCACAAGATAATGAAGTTATACATCAGTAGGCACATTAACACTAGTATGGTCGGTGTTATAATTGAGTTTTTGCTGCAAAATATTTTTAAAAAGCATAAAAAATCCAGTTTGTGCAGTGAATTTTTTCAACAGGCTGTTTGTTACCACCAGGTACCATTCGTATACCCATAGCCAGTGGCGTAACTACCGCCATAGCAGCAGAGGCAGCTGCCACAGGGCCCGGGACATTAGGGGCCCGGTGACAGCCGCTAGTGCTGCTATCATTATACTCGGGGGTCTTTTCGGACCCCCGAGTATAATGATCAGCGGCCCGGGAGAGGTAAGAAACATAAAAAACACTATTACTTACCTCTCCACGATCCTGGCCAGGCCTCTTTCCTTGTTATCTGACGTCTCTTATGTCACATGAACCCAGCCTGCGTCTCGGGTCATGTGACGTCCGACGTCATTGCAGAAGGACGGCAGCGGAGGCCGACAGCGTAGGAGCCAGGGGACAGGTAAGAAACAGTAGTTTTTTTTATGTTTTTATTCCCCCGGGTCTCCGATTATTATACTCTGGGGTCTGAAAAGACCCCAGAGTATAATAATTGTTTATGGGTTTCCACAGTGGGACATAATACTGGGTGCAGGGGCCACTATGGGGGATAATACTGTGTGCAGGGGCCACTATTGGGGATAATACTGTGTGCAGGGGCCACTATTGGGGATAATACTGTGCGCAGGAGCCACTATGGGGGATAATACTGTGTGTGCAGGGGCCACTATGGGGGATAATACTGTGTGCAGGGGCCACTATTGGGGATAATACTGTTTGCAAGGGCCATTATGGGGGATAATACTGTGTGCAGGGGCCACTATTGGGGATAATACTGTTTGCAAGGGCCATTGTGGGGGATAAAACTGTGTGCAGGGGCCACTATGGGGGATAATCCTATGTGCAGGGCCCACTATGAGGGATAATAGAACGCGCACGAATGCGTAGGAGGGGATCGGTTGAGGTCTTCGGTGTCGGTCGGGGGGGGGGGGGGGGGCATGTCAAAAGTTCGCCACGGGGCCCCGCCATTCCTAGTTACGCCACTGCCCATAGCTATAACTGTTGCTGTGACTTTGACATTATTAAGGCTTTGTTTGCTCAAGGGGCTGTTCACACATAGGAATATGACACTGATTTGGAGACGGCTTCTAGATTTTTTCAATGGGATGCACATATCAAAGCAGGACACTATAAAAAAGTAGGCATTCTACTCCATTAATTGCAGAGTCCGCCGCTCAAGACTCTGCTGATTAAGCCCATTCATCTGCCCTCTATCGACATCCTGTTGTGGGTAGCAAGTGGATGGAAAACGACGGCAAAAAATAAGAGGAATTTTCCACCATGTGAACAGCCCCTAAACAAAATAGACATAATTCTAAGAGCCATTCAAGCGCCATATACAACTTTTAAAGGTAATTTACAGTTCTAGTTTGCAACAAAGCTGTTTTAGCAAACCTGAACATGAAACTGAAACAAGGGAACAAATGAAATACAGTATGAGACTACAGAACATTAGGATTACAGTAATTGATGTCACCAACAGTAGGTAGAGGTGTTCACGTAAGCACAATTGTCTGTTAGTAGTTGTTAATAAATTTCCATTTTACATTCCCTTTTATCAGTGAATAGTCATTGTCTCTTTCACATACTTAGCCAGAAAAGTGATGTATGAAATATGTGGTTTATATGAGTAGCGAGAACTTATCTGATTTGCCAGTCATTCAATGGGAAATGGGATTCTTTGCGAATCTATACAGAATTATGAAGCTATACAGAATTGATAATCGGCCACTGTATGCTTAATATCTTTTTTTTGTAGCTATGCCTCTGTCAATTTCAGTAAGTGGGTATATACAATATGCAAGAAATCTACTGAGTCAATAGAACACACTCAACAACTCCTGCCATTTAGTGGTGCTGGCAGTCAATAAAAGAAATATGTGTCTCACAGAACTGATGACGGTTCATGATGATTCTGGCAGAATCCGAATCTTACTTGTTAAAAGTCTGGGCAACGTTAGCAACTTATCCAAACATGTGCCATCTATAAATCTGAAACAATATTGAAGAGATTTGATGGCATCTATTGTAACTTTTAACTTGATGACTGCAGCATTGGAAAATAGGAAAATTTGCAAAGATATATACAGCTGTACAAACACAGTTTACTTTTTATTATATCTAGCCGTGGCAGAGAGATGGTTTATTATTGCTTAATAAAAATGTGTAATAAGATGAAAGTGGGTGTTCAATCCCAGGTAATACCTGCCGTATGTATTGCTGATCAACTGATCACTGCAGGGGAGCTGTGGTATTACATGACTTCCATACAAATAAGTGTCCAGAATACCTACTTTTTGTAGCAGATCTCTGACTGGAGGGGGGATGGGCTTCTGAAGATTGTGATTGGACAATCAGTTTAGGGCTAAGGCCGCACATAGCGAGCCAATTAGCATGATTGCCGTGGACAGTTGTCCTGTTTCTTGCCCTTCCCTTCCTCCCCCTACTCTGTTTCCCTCTTGTTTCATCCCTATCCCACTACCTAGCCCCTCCTGCCCCCATGTGTGTTCCATGCCTGTGTGTGCTCTGTTGTGTCTTTTCATTATGGTATTATAGTATTTCACCCTTTTTTTTCCTCCAGGAGGTCAATGTAAGAGAATGCTTAGTATGTTAGACTTCATGAGCTGATGGAAGTCCCAGTATCAATCTTTCTTCGTCATTTTGATTACCGTATATACTCGAGTATAAGCCGAATTTTTCAACCCAGTTTTTGTGCTGAAAAAGCCCCCCTCGGCTTATACTCGAGTCAGCAAAAAAAAAAAAAAAATTTTTTTTTTTTTTTTTTTTGGAGGGTGGGGGTGTCTATGACCAGCCACAATATCAATGTATAGAATCTCCCATTAAATAGTGCAAAAAAAAAATATTTTAAAAAATAAAAGTTCTTAATCTCTCCTTTCCCTAGAATACATACAAAAGTTGAAAATTACTGTGAAACACAAACACATTAGGTATCCCTGTGTCTGACAGTGCCCGGTCTACTGAATATAGGGGATCTGCAGTGCTCCTGTTCCGTTGGGAAGGAGTTAATAGGAGCACTGCAGATACCCTATAGTCAGCCAGGCTGAATTCCAAGTGGAGGAAGAGAAAACAGTCCTCAAGCTCAGGGAAGGGGCAGACAGACAACCAAAACAGCCCCTCCTCTTTCCCAGCACCCAGCATCTACTGCACCCAAAAACTCCGACCATTTTAATTTTTGAAATTTTCCAGTGGCTGCTGCATTTCCCCCCTAGGCTTATACTCGAGTCAATAAGTTTTCCCAGTTTTTTGTGGTAAAATTAGGGGGGTCGGCTTATATTCGGGTCGGCTTATACTCGAGTCTATACGGTATTTGACTATGAGTTGTCAGACTGTTTTATAGCCATACATTTTTATACTCAAGCTCTGAACGATTTTGCAATGCTTGTTTATATTTGGCTAATAAAATCTTACTAAATCTAAAGTTAGACCCAGTAATATTTGGACAGTGACATAATCTTCATCACAATGGATTTGAAATGAAACAACTGAGATGCAATTGATTTGTATACTTTCAGGTCTTCTGCAAGGCATTAAACAAATATATCCAATGAAACATTTAGGAATTGCAACCATTTTTCTAAAAAGCTTCAGCATTTCAGGGGCTCAAAAGTAATTGGACAAATTAACAAAACCATAAAAAATAAAACCAATAAAATGTTCATTTTCATTAATTTGTAGAGAATCCTTTGCAGCCAATGACTGCCTGAAGTCAGGAAACCCATGTACATCAGCAAATGCTGGGTTTCCTTGTGATGTTCTGCCAGGCCTTTATTGCAACTGTTTTCTGTAGTTGCTTGTTTGTGGGTCTGTCTGCCTTAAGTTTTGTCTTAACCAAGAGAAAGAAATGCTCAATTGGTTTGAGATCTGGGATTGACTCAGCCATTGCAGAGTACATGCTGAGTACATGCCCTACTGGATCCATCCATTTAACTATCACTATATTTGCCGTTCATATATATAATATAGTAAAAATTCATTGGTAGTTAAGGAGAACTATTATTCTAGTTTGTTAGAAGGGTCCTTGGTATTTAGGAAATAAGATAAGATAATCCTTTAATAGTCCCACCATGGAGAAATTCAGTGTGTTACAGCAGCATGGATAAGACAGTAATATATTACAAGAAAGAGCACATACAAGCTCAGAATAGCAGAAGGAGAAGATACTAGGAGTTATAGCAACCAAAAAGAAAAGAAGACTTCAGGATCATTTAGTTCTGTGTAGAGTGATCTTCGCTTAGCCTGATGTTAATTATACAGCCTGACCGTGGTTGGGAGAAAGGATCTCCGATAACGCTCCTTCTCACACTTGGGGTGAAGCAGTCGGTCACTGATAGTACTGCCTAGTGCTGTCACTGTCTCATACATAGGATGGGAGTTGCTCTCCAGCATGGAGCTCACCACTGACAGTATCCTTCTATTACCCACCATCTGCACTGAGCCCCCCCTACTGGCTCCCCAGGACAGAGCTGGCCCTTCTAACCAGACTGTCAAGTCTATTTCTTGACAGGCTACCCTTAAGTCTAATGATCCTTCAGGGGGACATCTAACACAGATGTGAATGCAATCCCAAAATATAATACTTTGTGGGGAAAATATGCAATCTAATGCAAAAATTGAGATTTGTAAAATGTAGCATTACCGTGCAGCCTTTCAGTATGATAGGTACTAAAACATTTGGATTTTGTCATACAGGTACATGGAAAAGTAGTAGCTTTTTTAATACTCAAACACTTCCATGTACTGCTTTTGTAGATGTGCTGCCACCTGATATGTTGGCAGGAGACAAGAAGAGGACTAATTGAGAAATGGCTAAAGCAAGACAAGTTGAAGCTGAGTGTTTGTCCAGTGGAAATGTAGATGATTATGGTAGGAGGGCCAACTCCTGATGCAACGCTGACTGCTTGAGGGTCTGTTTATCATACTTTTCAGTAACACGTTAACGGTGTAAATCCAGTATGATTATTGTTTGACACTCCCATAGATTTTCTGATGGTTAAGTACTGCAAGGCAAGCCAACATTTTTTCTGTTTGCTCGATACTGTCCAGAAGCATCCATTATGTTGTGACTGGAATGTTCAAAGCAAGAAAGGCTAAAAACAATAGAGCTTAAATATACACTCAATAACTACTTCCTTCTGCTAATGTTGTCTGAATGTGTCACTGTTTAGTATTCTTGTTTTTTCGGTCGTTGAAGAGGGAATATTCAGAATAGATCACTTGCTTGGTTGCTAGATTGACATTGTTTTACATGGATTATTCAAACCTGTCGATTTTAGAGGGACTCGCTGACGATCTTATGTGTATGTAGGTGAATATAGATGATGTTGGGAAGAAGGATCAGGCATGTTGTATTTTATTATGCCCAATTGTTTGTGTCTAACTGCAGCTTACTCTTCTACTCTTCTTCTCCGTTTAAAACACATACATGGTTGACAGAATCCAAGATGCATAAGATATGGCAGACAAATAGCTAAACAGCTTTTCCTGTGTACAGTAATTTTTTAAAAAAAATTTTGGTTTTTATTTTTTATAAGAGTCATCACTGTTTTCCTTTTCCATTAAAGGGGCTCTATCACTGGGAAAAGTCATTTTTAACTAATCACATCCTTGCATAGCCTTTAGAAATGCTACTCCACACCTACCTTTAGTATGTAAATTGCCTCAGTGGTTTCTGAATAAGTCAGTTTTTATTCATATGCTAATGAGCTTCCAGCCAGCTCACGAAGTTCCCAGCAGCCTCCTGTCTCCTATTATCTCCTATGTGTGTGAAATGAATAGAAAAAACAGAAACACACATAACATATCCATAGGTGAACCTTCACAAGTTACATGAAATGGTATGTAAAAAGGTATAACAACCTACGATGTTTAAACAGATATATACTGTAAAAAGATAAGGAAAAAATATAGGGCGGAGAGAGAGTTTATTTCTAGGAAAATAAGGAAACTCATAAACATGGACAATAACAAAGGGATCTGGGTCTGTTAATATATAGATCAATGCCAAAACCCAAATGGACCAGGTCCTTACTCGCAGTGGTAGTGTAACATAAATCAAAGTATAGATGGTAGATAAAAAAAACCTACTGGAGTATCCATATACCCCAAAAGGTAATAAAAAAAAAAAAAAAAAAAAAAAGGATCAATCAAAGTCAATACACAAAGTGTCAGAATACACAATAGCCAGCCATAGTGGGAATAAGTATAAACCTCATCCAATGCATAATATTAGACCCAAAAGCAACAGAATAATGGAATTATTACAATGGAATAATTAGAGCATGATATAAACAAACAGTATTCTTACCTTCCCGGATGGGAGTTACTGCATAAAGACGGGTAAATACCGCTCAGCTATTGCGATAGCCCCGTCATAGCATGTCCAAGCTGCTTAGACCACTTGCATGCAAATGACTTAGGCATCGGATCAAGTACTCCCAGGCAGGGAAGGCTAGAGGGAGAGATTAGCTATCATACCTTGTTGGTTACGCATAGGCAGCCTAAAAAGCTTGGGTTCGACCCCCGCTCGGGGTTAATTTGTGGAAATACTGAGTTAAAATTTATAAATATGCATAAATGTATATAAATGGAGTAGGTAAAAAACTAAGTGGTGATATTTTGGGTTAATCATTGGGAAGAATAGACACAGAAACAAATAAGTACACATGGCTCAATAACAAGAATGGAGATGGAAGTATGCAGACCACAACCTTATATTATATGGGGCCACTTCAGGGGGCATTACACTGTGTATACCACTTAGGGGACATTACACTGGGTGATGGAGGCATCATCCCTGTATGCTATTAGTTGAAGAGCACTTGTACTGTATTATGGCACATAGTGGCATGATAGGGATTGATGGGCCAAAGGGGACCCTGGACAGGATTAGGGGCACAGCTTAACATTAAATAATTTGCTGTAGCATGCTATGTGGCTTTATTTCCTCTGAAAGTTGAGAGGCATGTCTAAATGGTGGTGAAAGGGGAGCCACTGTCTGAACTAATGAATTCTATAAATGAAATATTCCTACACAGTGCTGAAGCTTTGTATCTTCTATTCTCCTCTGCCCTAGTCACTGGTACCACTAGTTCTTAGAGTAGGATACATGGGGAGAATATGCTGCCACATTCAACATCAGTGATGTGCAGGAAGATGTTAGTTATCGAATTCATTAGTGCATATAGAATTACTGTAGCAAGGGACCTGTGCAACCAGTCGCAAGTGTGACCCCTATAGCTATGCCGCTGAGAAGAGGTAATAGGAGACCCTAAGGATAGAAAGCAAAATTAAGAGATGACTACAATTTCTATCGAGCCCTTGGACTTTGGTAGGTGGAACATCATGTACCACCTGCAATTCCAAGACATGCACACAGTGCGGTAAGTGAACACTATTAAAGAAACCTCTGTGTAATTTCATTTCTTTAAACCTAAATACAATGTTTGTAGTGAAAATACACTTCCAGGAATCCTGTTAGCAAACTCTTCATATAAGGTATGACTTTTTAATAGTTGTCCATTAGATTTACAAGTCTCTTCTTCATAGGCACTGTCCCTGACCAGAACTTGCAGGCTGCAAATAATAATATGCACTTCAAGAGGACCAATACAGCTGTTAGATATCAACACCTTCCTTGGCAGAGACATGAAAGCTTGTGGCAAAATACCTACCATTCAGGGAGTCATAAATTTGAGTATGAAAGTCCTATCCTGTTATAGATGATAATTAATATGTTTCCAAACTGTGCGGAGTGTCTAATATCAAGTGAGTTTTAAGTTGTTCTCTGGAACGACAGCAGAATCTCAGGCAGCTCATTCAGCGGATCCATTGAGTGAAGTGCACCTGGAAAAGCACAGCACGGAACACTGACACTTTCAGTTCTCTCTTCACCATCAAGCCATCTTCTAGTTTTTCCCTAAATTTGACCTTTTCCACAATTAATAGGATTATAGCTATAAATCCTAATTTAAACAAGATTTTCTTTGTAGTTAAGCCTAAACCAGCTGTTATCAAACTATTGTCATTCTCTAAAATTTTATTTCAGTAATCGTTTTCAATGTCAGTTTTATGTATAATACAGGTTAGCATCATAATAGATATTATGTAGTTTGGGAAGGTTATGTCAAATTTTATGTCATAATAAAGTGTATTATTATGACATAAAATTTGACATAACCTTGTATTGCCACAAGAGGGAAAAAAGATGCTTCCCTGCTGTTCCATGGAAAGTCTCATAGAAGCTACTTTTGGGTAGTGTAACTGTATATGCTTTGATACATTTTGCCCAGATAACAAATTTTGAGAGAGGACACATCATTGGACTCAAAGAAGCAGATTGGTTATTTTGAAGGATTGCACGCCATATAGGTCATTGTGACCTAGCTGTTAGGTGGTGTTAGGATCAGTAGTTACAGGAGGGCATACAGCGCAACAAGCTGCATGGGACACAGACAGGTCATCAGTAGAGAGGATTGTTTGATCTGCCAACAAACAAGAACACCTATCCATGGACAGACTGCATTTATTATGCTTACTTGTATAGTGCTATCTTATTCTGCAGCACTTTTACAGACATTTACAGTCACTGTCCCATATAGGGCTCGCATTCCCTATCAGTATGTCTTTGGTGTGTGGGAGGAAACCAGAGTACCCGGAGGAAACCCATGCAAACACAGGAACAACATACAAACAGATTGGCCATGTATATCATCTGGAAAATTCCCAGTGGGACAACTGGGGTATGGGCCGCTGTATACCTTCATAGTGGAGGCCACTGGGTGGCACTGAGAGTACTTGTTGGACGAATTCCATAAGATTCATCCAGATGTTTCATTCAGTCTGCACAGGTCCTAACCAAATCTGCTTTTATACTCTGGGGTCTCTTCATATCCAAGAGTATAATATGCGGAGGCCCAGGGGATGTGACAAACATAATAAACAATGTTACTCACCCTTTTTGGGTTCTGATGGGAGTGGATGGGCCACTATGAGACATTATACTGTGTGAAGGGGCCACTATGGGACATTATACTGTGTGGAGGGGCCACTATGGGACATTATACTGTGTGGAGGGGCCACTATGGGATATTATACTGTCGAAGGGAACACTATGGGGCATTATAATGTGTGAAGGGGCTACTGAGAGAAATTATATTGTGTGAAGGGGCCACTATGGGACATTATACTGTGTGAGGTCCAATGTGGGACATTATGCTGTGTAAGGTCACAATACATTGTGTTTACTATGGGACAATATTCTTAAAGAGGTGTAATATTATGAAAAAAAACATAGCTGTCCTTAGCATTTCGGTGTCTGACACCGCAGCCTGTTTGGTTGTGCACTGTGCCTCACTTGCACCCTACGTGTCCACTGAGGCTATTTAGGCAGTCACTGAAGAGGGACCAGTGGACTCACTTATGTAACTAGACCCTCTCCAGAGACTGCTGAGGCTGCTGATTGGCCTCAGTGGTAATGTGGTGTGCATGGGTTCCTAGGATCAAAGCATGGTGCACAATCGATAGGCTGTGGTAGTGGACACCAGAGTGCCAGGGATTTTTTAAAATTTTTTATTTATGTTACACCTGCCCCCAGCCCCTCTGGTATTTGCCCAAATCATGAGGATCTCTAGATTGAAGAATCAGTGAACTGTGAGTGTGATGGCGGCTGCTTCTGTGCCTACATTGTGATTGCCACCTGTACTCCACTGCCTATAACTTTACTAACAGTACATAGGATCTGCTTTACATAGAGTGAGAGGCAGCAGTCCTATGTAAGTTATAGTTTGTCTGACATGGTAATTTACATAGGACTGCTGCCTCTGTCTCCATGTAAAGCAGTCCTGTTACTACTGGGCATCCCTACTTGTATTGACTCCTTCTTTAATTGAGCCCTCCCCCCCCCCCCCCCTCTATAAAAATGAGGCCACGTTTACATTCTTTTCCAGGGCCACTTTCAGGTCACAAACTGCTGCTGTACCTGTCCCTGCGCAGAGCATTTGCAGGCATTGTGAGAAGGAAATGGCACCCATGTCCTGTCATTGACAGCTGGCCACTATCGCTTTGTGAGAAATCTGGGTTGCAACATTCTGGAACCATATTTTTTTCAGCAATGAATCCAGATTTTATTTGGGATCCGACAAATGGTCGGGTTTTGGTATGGAGGCTTCCTAATGAGCAATTCTATTCTGCCAGTGCTGTGGAATGGCATACTGCACCAGCTGCTGGTGTGATGATCTTGTAAGCCACTGCATACAACAATTAGTCACCCCTAGTAAAAAATATGCAAATCTGTTCTCCAGGATGTAATTAGGAGAGCAGTGCACTCTGTACGCCACCCTATAGAGGGCAGTATCCTTAACATCATGAACGACTCAGTTATAAAGTCTTTTTAATCATAATGTGGATTTAATTGCCAAGTATTTCTGTCCCAAAAGGAACAGATTCCCAGCTATGGACAGCGCTGTTTCGGCCTATTGGGCCAATGGTCAGTCATTTGGTTGCGCATAAAGAACAGACAAACAGACAGAAACTCATTTTTATATTCAGATAAGATATATATATACAGTCCTATGAAAAAGTTTGGGCACCCCTATTAATCTTAATCATTTTTAGTTCTAAATATTTTGGTGTTTGCAGCAGCCATTTCAGTTTGATATATCTAATAACTGATGGACACAGTAATATTTCTGGATTGAAATGAGGTTTATTGTACTAACAGAAAATGTGCAATATGCATTAAACCAAAATTTGACTGGTGCAAAAGTATGGGCACCTCAACAGAAAAGTGACATCAATATTTAGTAGATCCTCCTTTTGCACAGATAACAGCCTCTAGTCGCTTCCTGTAGCTTTTAATCAGTTCCTGGATCCTGGATGAAGGTATTTTGGACCATTCCTCTTTACAAAACAATTCAAGTTCAGTTAAGTTTGATGGTCGCCGAGCATCAAATCATCCCACAGATATTCAATGATATTCAGGTCTGGGGACTGGGATGGCCATTCCAGAACATTGTAATTGTTCCTCTGCATGAATGCCTGAGTCTATTTGGAGCAGTGTTTGGACATTGTATTGCTGAAATATCCATCCCCGGCGTAACTTCAACTTCGTCACTGATTCTTGAACATTATTCTCAGGAATCTGCTGATACTGAGTGGAATCCATGCGACCCTCAACTTTAACAAGATTCCCGGTGCCGGCATTGGCCATAAAGCCCCAAAGCATGATGGAACCTCCACCAAATTTTACAGTGGATAGCAAGTGTTTTTCTTGGAATGCTGTTTTTTTTGGACACCATGCATAACGCCTTTTTGTATGACCAAACAACTCAATCTTTGTTTCATCAGTCCACAGGACCTTCTTCCAAAATGAAACTGGCTTGTCCAAATGTGCTTTTACATACCTCAGGCGACTCTGTTTGTGGTGTGCTTGCAGAAACGGCTTCTTTCTCATCACTCTCCCATACAGCTTCTCCTTGTGCAAAGTGCGCTGTATTGTTGACCGATGCACAGTGATACCATCTGCAGCAAGATGATGCTGCAGCTCTTTGGAGGTGGTCTGTGGATTGTCCTTGACTCTTCTCACCATTCTTCTTCTCTGCCTTTCTGATATTTTTCTTGGCCTGCCACTTCTGGGCTTAACAAGAACTGTCCCTGTGGTCTTCCATTTCCTTACTATGTTCCTCACAGTGGAAACTGACAGGTTAAATCTCTGAGACAACTTTTTGTATCCTTACCCTGAACAACTATGTTGAACAATCTTTGTTTTCAGATCATTTGAGAGCAGGTTGTCCATGTTCGGCGACCATCAAACTTAACTGAACTTGAATTGTTTTGTAAAGAGGAATGGTCCAAAATCCCTTCATCCAGGATCCAGGAACTGATGAAAAGCTACAGGAAGCGACTAGAGGCTGTTATCTTTGCAAAAGCAGGATCTACTAAATATTAATGTCACTTTTCTGTTGAGGTGCCCATACTTTTGCACTGGTCAAATTTTGGTTTAATGCATATTGCACATTTTCTGTTAGTACAATAAACCTCATTTCAATCCTGAAATATTACTGTGTCCATCAGTTATTAGATATATCAAACTGAAATGGCTGTTGCAAACACCAAAATATTTAGAACTAAAAATGATTAAGATTAATAGGGGTGCCCAAACTTTTTCATAGGACTGTATATATATATATATATATATATATATATATATATATATATATATATACTCTTATATCTTTATGCTGATGACACCCAATTATACACATCTTCCCATGACATCACCCCTGCACTCATACAGAACACCAGTGACTGTCTCTCTGCTGTCTCAAATATCATGTCCTCACTTTATCTGAAACTAAATCTCTCTAAGACTGAACTACTACTGTTTCCACCATCTAATAGATCTTTCCCTGATATATCCATTGTAGTCTCAGGCCTTACTATAACTCCTAGACAGCATGCCTGCTGCCTCGGGGTCATGTTTGACGCAGACCTTTCCTTCACCCCTCATATTGAATCACTCGCACGTTCATGTCACCTTTACCTCAAAAACATCTCCAGAATACGCCCTTTCCTTACCAGAGATACACTAAAGACACTTATTGTGTCTCTGATTCATTCTCGCCTTGACTACTGTAACTCCTTACTAATCGGTCTTCCCCTCACTAAACTCTTCCCTCTACAATCTATTCTGAATGCAGTGGCCAGGCTCATCTATCAGGCTAGACGCTACAGCGATGCCTCCGGTCTGTGACAGTCGCTACATTGGCTGCCTATTCATTATAGAATAAAATATAAAGTTATCACTCTCATCCACAAGGCTCTCCATAATGCCGCACCTCCGTACATTTCCTCCCTCATCTCTGTCTACCGCCCAACCCGTGCTCTCCGCTCACTCAATGACCTAACACTTACATCCTCTATTATCAGAACCTCCCACGCTCATATACAAGACTTCTCCCAAGCTGCTCTGACTCCCCTAGACTACCCGAGCTACACAACACCCACTCTCTATACCACTTAAGCTTTAGTGACCTGTTGGAGTATGGCTACACCCTTCCCCTTTACTGATCCCCTTTTCCCGCCCCTCCTCCCCCTACCTCTCAGGTACCTTACCTGCCCTTATATCACATATCTGCCCAACCTAATGAACACCATGTTGCCACGACAGCTGAAGTATTAGAAGCTGCTCACATATTATGCATCAATCTTTTTGGTTGGCCTGTTGCTACATTATGTTGTTATTATGTTATTATGTTTATAGCTGTTATAGCCTACAATGGTTATTGATTTGCTGTACCCCTACCCTTCTCTTTTTTCTGTATCCCCATAAAATTTGGAAAATCAATAAAACTTGTTGAATTTAAAAAAAAAAAGACTTCTCCCGAGCTGCACCACTCCTCTGGAATGCTCTACCACGGACAATCAGATTAACTCCCAATTTCTACAGTTTCAAACGCAAACTAAAGACGCATCTTTTCAGACAAGCCTATCACAATGTCTAACGTAAACCCTTAACCCTCCTCTGTCCCCGCTCCCACATTTCCCCACATGATATGATGTCATCTAAGGATAACTTTATAGGTCCAAGCTCCATCCACATGTTAAAGGACATGACTGTCGACGACTCATAAAGTCTTATGTTTATGTAATGACAGTCACCTCTATTACAAAAGTGTCTGACCTCTGCATAAGCAATGCCGCCCCTTCTACCTCTTGTGTCACCCCCTCTACCTCATAGATTGTAAGCTCTTGCGAGCAGGGCCCTCAGTCCCATTGTGTGAAATGATTTTCTTTGTAATGTATCTTTCTGTCTGTATTTGACCCCTACAAATTGTACAGCGCTGCGGAATATGTTGGCGCTATATAAATAAAATGTATTATTATATTATTATTATTATTATTATTATTATTATTATTATATATAAGATCAGTTATCAGAAATCTAATTTGCACAGGTAATTAAGCCAAAACAAGGACAAAAATGAAGGAATAAATAAGAAATTAAAAAAATACCAGTATTTCAAAAAGTTAAATTGTGCACTCAGTATCAAGGGACAAACAAAAAAAAATCCCAGTCAAGAAAGGGTTACAGTAAAAGACGGAACTTGCAAATAATACACTATATATACATCGTAACACTTATTTTAACAGATGGTCAGGACTAACCGCAATATTCTTATTTTCCCTGACATATCTTCACAAACAACATGGTCACCCAGATGTTCTCTGTTTTCAAACATACTCCCTTCTAAGTATAACTGTGATATCCAAGACAAAAATAAACTCATTTAAATTGAATTCCATAGGAAGCTTGAAAGCCAAACTTGCCTAACATAAAAGACAATATAATGATGGGGACATTACCTCAGGAAGAAAGTAATTCATTTTGGTACTTGTATTAGGTGATCCTTCCTGGAAGCAGTTTCTCTTATACATGAATATTGTGTATATCTATAGATAGATAGATAGATAGATAGATAGATAGATAGATAGATAGATAGATAGATAGATAGATAGATTTTGGAACTTTTCTTTAAAGAGGACCTTTCATCAGATCGGGCACATGCAGTTTTATATACTGCTGGAAAGCTGACAGTGTGCTGAATTCAGCGCACTATCGGCTTTCCCGATCTGTGCCCGGTGTAAAGCGCTATCGGTCCCGGCACCGTAGCGCTTTAGTGTCAGAAGGGCGTTTCTGACAGTTAGCCAGGGACGCCCTTCTGCCCAGCAGCGCCTATCGCGCTGTGCTGTGGAGGGGGGAGTTCCTACCCGCTCCACAGTACAGCGCGATAGGCGCTGCTAGGCAGAAGGGCGTCCTTGGCTAAGTGTCAGAAACGCCCTTCTGACACTAAAGCGCTACGGTCCCGGGACCGATAGCGCTTTACACCGGGCACAGATTGGGAAAGCCGATAGTGCGCTGAATTCAGTGCGCTGTCAGCTTTCCAGCAGTATATAGAACTGCATGTGCCCGATCTGATGAAAGGTCCTCTTTAACCACTTCAGGAACAGATCAGGTTCAGGACTGGACACCAGACCAGTCTTTTTTCGGAGATACATACAGATATATTTTTGTTGTTTTTATTTTTGCATGCTATTTTAATATTTAATATTCAAAATTTTAGTATTCTTGAAAATGTTTTTAAATAGATTTCCCTCTCCTTTACAGTAATTTTTACAAACATTGTTGTGCTGTCAGTGATGGGGCTAGAACCTGTGACGTGGATATGGTAGTGACACTGTTACTTTTTTTTCTGATTATTATACACTGTACCTCCCATAAGACCATAAACCTTTGGTGGTGGTTTTTTCGCTGACTTCCCCTGTGACTGTAGCTGATACATTAACAGTTGCAGAATGAATGTAGCCTCCTAATCTATACTGCAGAGCTAATCAACTTACAGAGTTCTTGGAAGTGGAGCCCCACCATGGTGGCTCTCATTGCTGTGTACACAACTATGGGAGACAATCCATATGACCATATGGTCAATGTGAGTAAAGGTTAGTAGATAAGGTATAACCATCACCTATTTGGAATGGTGGATCCTATACTAATAAGTTAACTGAAAATTCTGAAAAAAAAGTACTGGCTTATTCCCTTTAAGGTAAAGCATATCTTCCGACTTTTAGATGACAGAAAGCAAGACAAAATCTGTGGAATGTGCCGTGGTGAGTTTGCATATGATAAGCCAAACTTCTTGTCCAAGTCCCCTTTAACCCCTCAAAATTCCACCCAGTCTTTTTGTACCTCCACACTGTATAATGCCCCTACCAAGTGTAATGCACCCGTGTGGCCCCCACATGGTATCATGTCCCCAGTAGCCATACAGTATAAAGTCACCACACAATATAATGTTCCCCTTGTGGCCACCAAACATTATAATGCCCTTCCTTGAGGCCCCTACACAGTATAATTACCCCTTTTTGTGCTACCCACAAAGTATAATACCCTGTCTGTGTAGCCTCCTTCTTTTGGCTCTCACACAGTATAATGTTCCTCTTGTGGCCCCAAACACACCATAATGCATCCTCCTTGTTGTTCCCACACACTATAATGTCCCCATGTGGACCCCACACATTATAATCTTGTGACAAAAAGTTTTTTTTGTTTTTTTTTAATTATGTTTAACACTTTTGTGTTTATTTTTGGGGATAATTGTATGCTGAGATGTATTAAATGGTCTAAAACCATAACTGTCCTAGTTATGAAAACTGCGCTGTGATTGGTTGCTATAGGCAACTAAGACAGATTTGCTTTTAGACCAGTTTAATAAATCTGTCCCAGTGACTAGAAATGCCAGATTGCTGGAAGAACGCAGTTATGTCAGATATATAAAGTAGTTCAGTTGCAGTCTGGGTCTTGCCACGAGCGGTTGTGAAAGTGCTTCCATCACAATTCTCAGAGGCTACTCATGGTTAGTGTACCTCATACATATCATTGACTGCTAAATATATTTTTATATTAAGAGTATTTATCAGTGTGGTTATTTCAAAGAATTGCCTGCCATCTAGGCAGTTCTGACCTGCAGTTAGGAAGTATTGGGGGCAGTAGCCTGTGAACAGGCTCCATATGGCCCAGAAAGACCACCAGTAGAGAGGAGGATTTGATCTACAAACAAGTATGAACAGCTCCCACAGTTACTTTGTCCAGACACAGATGACATTACACTGCTACAAGTAGAAACTGTGTTGTCTTTAGCAATGAATCCAGCTTCTGTCTGGAATCTAACGACTTGGTTTTACAGTTGGTCATCCCTAGTAGATTGACAGTTGGTCACCCCTAGTAGAGATATGAAGGGCACTAACTGCTCAGTGATATGTGCAGGACATCCTGTGGCCACATATTCTGCCCCTAAATGGCAATACTTCCAACTGGTATTTTCAGCAAGATCTGTCTCTGCCAAATTACAACACTTCATTTATCACCAATTGAGCAGTTATGGGCCCATCTGCAACATTCTTGGGCAAATGTGCCACAATGCACAATATGGAACCTGTATGCATGCATATCCAACCAAAAGTTTCATCTGAATCCGACAACTGCAACGAGTATAGCTTAGCTCTGTACTCCAGCATCACTTCAATAGGGCAGTAGTTGACACCAGTGCCCATCAACTGCCCATTGGAATGTTATATAATGTAAAAATAGATTCTTGTGAGTAATTGTTAGTTACTCAGTTGTTCAGTATAATAGCATAGGAGAAGCAGACTTTGGGAAGTTCTGATATACCGAATAGCTTCAAAATGTGAGAGTGGAATGGCATAGGTTACTCCTGTAGCTTCTGTGAAATACAATGGCTTGCAAAAGTATTCATACCCCTTGAACTTGTTCACATTTTCTTACCTGACAACCACAAACTTTAATGCATTTTATTGAGATTTTAAGTGTTAGACCTAGACAAAGTAGTACATACCTGTGAAGTGGAATGGAAATGATACATGGTTTTTAAATTTTAATCAAGTAAAAATCTGAATAGTGTGATATGAAGTTTTCATCTCCCTGTACTGAGATAACCATAAATAAAATCCAGTGTGTACAATTGCCTTCAGAAGCTTCTTAATTAGTTAATAGACTCCAGCTGTGTTTAATTTAGTCTCAGTATAAATACACCTGTTCTGTTAAGGCCTCTGTGGTTTATTAGAGAACAATAATGAACAAACAGCATCATGAAAACCAAGGAACTCACCAAACAAGTCAGAGATAAAGTTGTGGAGAAATTTAAAGCAGGGTTAAGTTATAAATACATATCCCAGTTTTCAGCATCCCAAGGAACACTGCTCAAATCATTATCCAAAAATGGAAAATGTATTCTACAACTGCAAACCTACCAAGACATGGCTGTCCACCTAAACCAACAGATTGAGCAAGGAAGGCACTGGTCAGAGAAGCAGGCAGGAGACCCTCTGGTCACTCTGGAGGAGCTATAGAAATCCACAGCTCAGGTGGGAGAATCTACCCACACGGCAACTATAAGTCGTGCACTTCACAAATCTGGACTTTATGAAAAAGTGGCAAGAAGAAAAAAACATTTTTGAAAGAAAGACATAATAAGTTCCATTTACAGTTTGATACAAGTCATATAGGGGACACTGAAAAAAGGTGCTCTGTTAAGATGAGACCAAAGTCGAACTTAGCTATCAGTTACTGTCTGTGTCCGTTATGATAGGTGTCCGTTTTTTTTTTTTTTTTAAGGGACACCATCTGAGCAGACACCAACGGTAGTGTGACCCCTACCTTTGTCACGCAGCAGACATATAGAGACCTGTTGGGCATCACTTGAGCATTGTCAATCTCTCATTCCAAAGTGCAACAACTGAGCACATGGCAGACCATTACTCCATTTAAACACCAAATATTACATATGCTCATGAATGTTCCTGTTCTCACTGCTCACTATGCACATCACAGAAAGTTAAACCAACAGGAAGCCATTTTGGAGGCTACATAGAATTTTAGTCAACTAGTCACGGTATCGGATTATACATCTTCACTCTCTTCCCTCATTTTCTCGTTTGGTGTCTTTAGGGTACGTCTTTTGTATGTTACTACTCATCATAACACAAGAAGAATAGACTCTTACACCGAAGTAGAGATATTTTGCTTAGTTCACTTGGCCATGGAGCTAGAAATGCAAATGCTTCCCTATTTTCATTCATTTAAGTGAAGACAATTGTCAGATGCAATAAGGGAGAACATTGTTACTTAAAAATAAGACATTTTGACTTTATAACTTGAGGCACACCATTTTGTTATGCCTTCTTTATCTATATTTAACCAAATTCCAATATTCCCCTAAACACACACAGCATTCTATGCATATGACCTAAAGTGTTAAATTGGAAGCAGTTGCAGCCTTCATCTACATTAATGGCACATACATAAATTTTACACCCACTGGGGAAAGAATAATCTTCCAGGTGCTCTTTATCTTTGCATTTTTCTGTTTTGTTTTATCTGCTGCTAGATTTTTCTATTCCTCCAGGGTCATTACCCAACACATGCTGCAAACACATGGAAATGAGAATTTGACTTTTATAAACTTTCATATTTATCTAACAGTATGTTGTATATATAGTTATGAAACACTGAAACATGTGAAATGTTATATGTGGAATAGAAGTTAGAAATACACCCCTGTGCTACTATTGGTTAATAATTGAGAATATTTTTTTAAGTGATCTCTGTCATAACCTAACCTCTGAGACCCTTGCTGATTCTGAGGACGATGGGCCTCCAATGCAAATTCAACACTGTGGTCTCATCAGAGTTTCTGTAGAATGGCGCCCAGCCGCCTACTGGGCAGGGAACAGCAGCACAGCTCCAGTCAAGTAAATGGTGCCTCCTATAGTTCCCTGCATAGCTGGTGGATAAGGTGCCACAGTGCAGGCTAAAAAGATAAATCTGCACTGCAGCCCTCTATTCTTAGGCTGCATTCACACAGAGTAACGCCAGGCGTCATTTGTGTGTAATTTGTGTGTCTTTTACGGCCGTCATAAAACGTTTACATAGAGTTCTATAGGAAAAGACGTCCGTAATTTACTGCCGTCATTTACGGCCGTCATTACAATGACGGCCGTAAATGACGGCCGTAAATGACGGGCGTCTTTTCCTATAGAACTCTATGTAAACGTTTTATGACGGCCGTAAAAGACACACAAATTACACACAAATGACGCCTGGCGTTACTCTGTGTGAATGCAGCCTTAGGGGTGGTTGAGTTGGATCTTGACTGATGGCTTTGTATATCCTACCAATATTTCAACACTTTATGAAACTAGAATGCCCTTTCAAAGGTATTGTCTGATCAAAACAGTGTATCTTTTCAGTACTGAATCTCCCAGGGATCATCTAACCACCATGCATATGGCCATGGTTTCTGTGCCCAAAAATGTTTTTCCTTGATATGGTTGCACTATGGTCCAATGCTCCATGAAAACTTGAACGATCAGTTGTGGTGTTGTGGGTATTTTGGTCTTAACCTTGTGAGATTGGTATTAGGTATTAGACCAAAAGGTTTTTTTTTTTTTTTTGTAAAGTGTGAATCCTATTAATATTATAAAATGTTTGTTCCTCAATCACGCAAAACCCGCTTGACCGATTTGGCTGAAAGTTTCCACAAACATAGTTAATACACCCGATTGCGCAATAGGCTACTTTTCGTCACAATAGCACACATATGTTTGTGCCAGGTCCCCCACAAAACCCAAACTCACATCACCATCTCTGCAATCTCACACACTTTGGACCATAGCAAGCCACCAAATTCATATTGCCCTCTACAGCCTAGCCCCTAACCCCACACAATCACATATACATATACTTTACCACTTTGCCCCTCACCTTAACGATACTCCAGGAGGCTCTCTTTAACGCTCCAGAGCAGCCATGTTTGCCGACCCCCACCACTCTGACAATCCGCGACACCGCCCACCCATGTCAATACCCCTAGGCGGTCTAATAAATGCAAAAACAAAAACAAGGGAAAAAAAGGAAAAAAAATAAAATAAAAAATAAAAAAAATATTACAAATTCAAATCTCCCCCCTTTCCCTAGAACACATATAAAAGTAGTTAAATACTGTGAAACAGATACGTTAGGTATCCCTGTGTCCGAAATCGCCCGCTCTACAAAGCTATACAAATACAGTTAGGGCCAGAAATATTTGGACAGTGACACAAGTTTTGTTATTTTAGCTGTTTACTAAAACATGTTCAGAAATACAATTATATATATAATATGGGCTGAAAGTGCACACTCCCAGCTGCAATATGAGAGTTTCCACATCCAAATCGGAGAAAGGGTTTAGGAATCATAGCTCTGTAATGCATAGCCTCCTCTTTTTCAAGGGACCAAAAGTAATTGGACAATGGACTCTAAGGGCTGCAATTAACTCTGAAGGCGTCTCCCTCGTAAACCTGTAATCAATGAAGTAGTTAAAAGATCTGGGGTTGATTCCAGGTGTGTGGTTTTGCATTTGGAAGCTGTTGCTGTGACCAGACAACATGCGCTCAAAGGAACTCTCAATTGAGGTGAAGCAGAACATCCTGAGGCTGAAAAAAAAGAAAAAATCCATCAGAGAGATAGCAGACATGCTTGGAGTAGCAAAATCAACAGTCGGGTACATTCTAAGAAAAAAGGAATTGACTGGTGAGCTTGGGAACTCAAAAAGGCCTGGGCGTCCACGGATGACAACAGTGGTGGATGATCGCTGCATACTTTCTTTGGTCAAGAAGAACCCGTTCACAACATCAACTGAAGTCCAGAACACTCTCAGTGAAGTAGGTGTATCTGTCTCTAAGTCAACAGTAAAGAGAAGACTCCATGAAAGTAAATACAAAGGGTTCACATCTAGATGCAAACCATTCATCAATTCCAAAAATAGACAGGCCAGAGTTAAATTTGCTGAAAAACACCTCAAGAAGCCAGCTCAGTTCTGGAAAAGTATTCTATGGACAGATGAGACAAAGATCAACCTGTACCAGAATGATGGGAAGAAAAAAGTTTGGAGAAGAAAGGGAACGGCACATGATCCAAGGCACACCACATCCTCTGTAAAACATGGTGGAGGCAACGTGATGGCATGGGCATGCATGGCTTTCAATGGCACTGGGTCACTTGTGTTTATTGATGACATAACAGCAGACAAGAGTAGCCGGATGAATTCTGAAGTGTACCGGGATATACTTTCAGCCCAGATTCAGCCAAATGCTGCCAAGTTGATCGGACGGCGCTTCATAGTACAGATGGACAATGACCCCAAGCATACAGCCAAAGCTACCCAGGAGTTCATGAGTGCAAAAAAGTGGAACATTCTGCAATGGCCAAGTCAATCACCAGATCTTAACCCAATTGAGCATGCATTTCACTTGCTCAAATCCAGACTTAAGGCAGAAAGACCCACAAACAAGAAAGACCTGAAGGCTGCGGCTGTAAAGGCCTGGCAAAGCATTAAGAAGGAGGAAACCAGCGTTTGGTGATGTCCATGGGTTCCAGACTTAAGGCAGTGATTGCCTCCAAAGGATTCGCAACAAAATATTGAAAATAAAAATATTTTGTTTGGGTTATGTTTATTTGTCCAATTACTTTTGAGCTCCTAAAATGTGGAGTGTTTGTAAAGAAATGTGTACAATTCCTACATTTTCTATCAGATATTTTTGTTCAACCCTTCAAATTAAACGTTACAATCTGCACTTGAATTCTGTTGTAGAGGTTTCATTTCAAAACCAATGTGGTGGCATGCAGAGCCCAACTCGCGAAAATTGTGTCACTGTCCAAATATTTCTGGCCCTAACTGTATTTTGCCTGGATGCTTAACGCCGTAGCGGCAAACATACTGAAAAGTCCAAAACCGCTGTTTTTTCACTATTTTCATTATCATACAAATATCAATCAAAAGTGATCAAACCAATAGCATTTCCCGAAAATGCAACAACTACAAACTACACCCGGCCCCACAAAAAAAGACATCCCCCAACACAGACAAATAAAAAAGTGACTGCTGTCAGAATATGGCAACTTTTAAAAACAAAAAAATGTCAACACACTACTGGCAGAAAATAACAAAGCATACAATGTCGTATATCGAGGTATATTAACTTCAAATACCTCTGTCCCAAAGTCACTATGTACAGTTTATAACAACAACGTATAGCAGCTCAAATACAAATTAGCTTCAACACAAAAGTCTCACGTATTCTCAGAATTACAGCAAAAACAAGATACACAGTTACATTTCATATCCCTTACCTTATACACAGTACGAAAACCTTACCCGCACCTGTATTTACACACTTCTACAATCACCGCAGACGAAGTCGCGGGTACCAGCTAGTCATCTATAAAACGTGTTGATCAGCAGTTGTTCTGCAATACAGAGGCCGATGAGCAGCACATGAACAATATAAAAATATAAAGTGATCATTCCCCTGCCAGAACAACCCTTACTACACAAAGCAATGAAGTTTTGGTGAACATTGATTTCTTCCTCAGTCATCCAATGAACGATTGAACATGTTATGGGGTGATCGGCAGCACTATTAGACATGCTGGTTATCATAAATAAGCACTTATACAAGCAATCTTTACCAGTAATTGTCTGTCGTATTGCTCTGTATAATAGAGCCTTAAGATACTGAAGGTTATCCCACAAGATTGGTCCTGAGATTTGCAATTACCTACAGATTTTAGAGGCTTTAGCGGGTTTTGCCTTCCTCTGCATAAACATTTTAGGAGAATAGGTTGAACATGTTGGAATTTTGTTTTTTTTGCCAAACGTATTTAGACTACATTCAAACTGCTGTTGGTTTTCCGTCAGAAAATAAGAACAATTGACAGTTTGCCTTTAAGTGCAACTAAACTTTATTTTTTTGTTATCTTAACCATAATTTTTGTGAAGATAAACTTTGTAATCTCTCTTGATATAAAAGTGAATTTCTGTTGTCTGTTCATTATACACAGCCAAACAACTGGACTGGACCAATTTTATCATATAGATAAATGAGGCACTTACAAAGATTTTAGACCATGTTTCAGCTCTCTAGGTTCTACCATTCTTCACATATTCACAAGAGCAAAGATAGCACCACTGACTTCCACATCAAGGACTTTCCTCCATGTCATATCACATGACCCGTATTAGGCAATAGAAGCTCACAGATCCTTCATTCTTAGATAACATACACCATTATTAGGGGATTGCAGCACTTACTTACTGTTGTTCTCTGTCTGCCTGTTACGATACTGGTGATATACAGCTGGAATCCGATAGCCAGGAAGGACGGCAGATTCCGCGGAGTAGGAGACTTGGTTGGTGGATAGCCAGGGGTCGGCACACAAGCGGGTAGTCAGACGGAGCCAAAGGTCGGTACACAAGCGGGTAGTCAGACAGAGCCAAAGGTCGGTACACAAGCGGGTAGTCAGACCGAGCCAAAGGTCGGTACACAAGCAGGTAGACAGATGGAGCCAAGGTCGGTACACATTTGGTAAGCAGACAGCCAAGGTCGGTACACATGCGGGTAAACAGATGGAGCCAAGGTAAACTGAGCCAGATATACCTCAGAGCTAGAGGACTGGGAATAAACACAATACTCAAGTGTGGGTCATAATTTGCTCTGGGTTTATATAGGCCTAAAACAGGAAGCAAGATGGCCACAAACAGGAAGCAAGATGGCCACGGACATGAAAGCCAGGGAACAGCAGCCTCCATTGATGGGAGTAAAAATGACACTTGAGAACAGCGGCTACTAGTGTTCTTATGTTCTTATGGTAGAGTTGGAAGGGACCTCAAGGGCCATCGAGTCCAACCCCCTGCGAGTGCAGGTTTTCCTAAATCATCCCAACTATATGTTTATCCAGATTCCGCTTGAAGATTTCCATTGATGGAGCGCCCACCACCTCCCGTGGCAGCCTATTCCACTCTCTCACTACCCTCACTGTCAGAAAGTTTTTCCTAATGTCTAATCTGTATCGCTTTCCCTTTAGTTTCATCCCATTGCTTCTTGTACTTCCTTGTGCTAATGAGAATAGGGTAGATCCCTCTGCATTGTGACTACCTTTCAGATATTTGTAGACTGCTATTAAATCTCCCCTCAGCCTTCTCTTCTGCAAACTAAACAATCCCAGTTCTTTTAGCCGCTCCTTATAGGACATGGTTTGCAGACCTTCCACCATTTTGGTTGCTCTTCTCTGGACTTGCTCCAATATATCGATGTCTTTCTTGAATTGAGGCGCCCAGAACTGTACACAGTATTCCAGGTGTGGTCTGACCAGGGAAGAGTACAGCGGAATAATGACCTCTCTTGATCTAGATTCAATGCTTGTCTTAATACATCCCAGAATTTTATTAGCCTTTTTTGCAGCAGCACTGTTGGCTCATGTTGAATTTGTGATCTACTATTATGCCCAAGTCCTTTTCCCCTATGCTATCACTTAGTTCTATTCCTCCCATACTATATATGTTTTTTACATTTCTGTTACCCAGATGTAGAACTTTGCATTTGTCCCTGTTAAATACCATTTTGTTCGCCTCAGCCCATTGTTCCAGTGTGTCTAAGTCCTTTTGAATACACTCTCTCTCCTCTCTAGTGTTGGCTATTCCTCCTATCTTCGTATCATCTGCAAATTTTATGAGTTCCCCAATAATTCCATCGTCCAGATCATTTAAAAAGATATTAAAAAGTACTGGGCCCAGAACAGAGCCCTGCGGCACCCCGCTTTTGACTTTCTTCCAGTTCGATGTGTAGCCATTTAGTATTACTCGTGCCCGATCATTAAGCCAGTTGTGAATCCACCTAACTGATTTTTTGTCAAAGCCATACTTAATCATTTTTTCAATAAGAAGGTTATGTGATACTTTATCAAATGCCTTACTGAAGTCAAGATATACTATGTCCACGGCATTCCCTTGGTCCAACCATTCAGTGATTTTGTTGTAGAAGGAAATCAGGTTAGTCTGACAAGATTTATTGGTCATAAAGCCGTGCTGGCTCTGGTTAATTAATGCCTTCCCATCCAGGTACCGAAGTAAATGTTCCTTGACAATTTGCTCAAAGATTTTTCCTGCTATCGAGGTCAGACTTACCGGCCTGTAATTTCCTGGATCGTCCCTTTTCCCCTTTTTGTAGATGGGGACAACATTTGCCCTTTTCCAATCTAAAGGGACCACTCCTGTTTCCCATGACTTACCGAAGATTATAGCAAGGGGTTCTGTTATTTCCTCTGCTATCTCTTTCAGGACTCTAGGGTGTAAATCATCTGGTCCTGGGGACTTGGTTTCCTGTAACTTGGCTAAGTGCTCTCTTACCAGACCTTCGCTTATAGTCAGCTTGGAGTCCTCCTTCCCCTCATCTCCATCACCATTAATGTCGATATTTCCATTAGTTTCTTGGGAGAAGACGGATACAAAATATGAATTTAGTAGCTCCACCTGCTGTTCCACCATGTTAACTGTTTCTCCTTTGTCATTCTTCAGGACTCCAATGGTCTCCTTCACTTTTCTTTTGCTTTTAACATATCCCCAAAATCCTTTTACCTTACTCTTTGCCTCTTTTGCAAGCTTCAATTCGTGTTCAGCCTTAGCTCCTTTGATGCTTGTCTTGCAGAGTCTGCAGACTGCTGTGTACTCTTCCTTAGGTATAGTTCCCATCTTCCACTTTTTGTATGTTTCCTTTTTCCTTTTTAGCAGGTTATGTAATTTTTTGGTCATCCAGCCTGATATTTTTAGGTGCTTCCCATTTTTCTTCCTTCTAGGTATTGTTAGTTCCTGTGCTTTAATGATTTCCCTACAGAAGATTTCCCACCCTTCATGTGCATTTTTGTGCTTAAGAATTTTGCACCATGGAATTCTTGAAACAGTATCTTCACATGATGATAAAACACAGCTTCTAACATACAGCTTCTAACACTGCCATTATTAGAGGAAAGCATTCATGTCTGCCATATTAGCCTATAGAAGCTTGCAGGTACACTTAGTATTCTTAATAGCTTCTCTGACATACACAATTATGAGAGGATTTCAGCACTCACTCATTATTGTTCTCTGTTATCAGCCATTATCAGAGAACAGCACTCACATGACCCCTTATATATGTAGTTAGTCAGTCAGGAGATTACACCACTGTATTTATAGCTATAATATTTACTCAAACAAGGGCTGTATTACACCATTGAAAACACTGTCCTTCATCAGGTGCAATCTCCAGGATTTACCAGTTCTATTTTTTACCCTTTGATCAGTCAGTAGCCGATCAGGTACTTTTGTACTTTGCTATATAATCCTTCATGGGAAGGTACAGTGGTGCAGTTGTCTATACCAACCAATCAGAGTAGTACTTTGTTTTTCAAGGGGGCATTAGGCACACAATAGCTGACATCAGATTGGTTGATATGTGCAACTGCCTCATTTTACTTTTCCATCACTTTAGATAAATTATCCCCCATTTAGTCATAGCTGTTGAAGAGGCAGCTTCAGGTAATCTTCCGCACCTTAGTGGGATCCTTTGCACCCACACTTTGTACCAAGATAAGGCTATGTTCTTTTTGTAGTACTGGAACAGTGCCTGTTTCTTCCTTTTTTTGCCTTTTCACTGATCAAATCTGTACAATAGAAATCTACAGAGAGGGGAAGTGGAGAAAATGGAGAGCTCCTCACACAGAGAGAAATCAGCAATATATAGAGACAGTTCTTTGTCACAACACAGCTGAGTTGTTAGGAATTAGTATACAGCCTTCTCCTCCCAGAAATGACACATTTACTGCTGAACTGCCGGAACAATCAAAGGCACGGCGCAAGGAACAAGCTCACCGGCAGGCCAGGTTGAGAGCTGCCAAAATGGCAGAGCAGGTGGTTCTTCGATGCCAACAACAGGCTCATTATAAGGTGTTCCAGCGAACTGCCGAGATGCCGAAACAATCACAGGCACTGTCCAGCTATAAGTTACGTGTCAGGCCAGCTTTAGAGCGGCCAAAACACCGGAGCAGGCGGATAATCTATGCCAACAACACGCTCATTATATGGCATCCCATGCTAAGATGGCAGAACAATCACAGGCATGGAGTGAGGAACAAGTTCAGTGGCAATCCAGCTTTAGAGCTGCCAAAATGCCAAAACGCCGCAGCAGGTGGATCATTGACGCCAACAACACGCTCATTATATGGTGTCCCAGAGAGCTGCTGAGATGCCGGAACAGTCACAGGCACGGCACACCTACTGTCACACACAGCTATACCCTGCTATTTTTATGCACTACACCTGTAGCAGGGCCGTGTGGGGATGCAGAGATGTAGCAGAGCTGGGTATGCTGTGTGTATGTAGAAAAATAGCAGAGCTGTGTAGGCTGTGCGTATGCAAAGATGTAGCAGAGCAGGGTATGCTGTGCATATGTAGAGATGTAGCAGTGCTGGGTATGTAGCAGAGCCTTACTCCAGCTAACAACTTATGCAGGTTTTTCAATTATATTCAAACTGAAATACACATGATCACATGTTGCTTATGCAAACAAAAAATGAAATATACCCATGCAAAGCCGGGTCCTCTGAGGGGCCACACGGTGGCTCAGTGGTTAGCACTGCAGCCTTGCAGCGCTGGAGTCCTGGTGTTCAAATCCCGCCAAGGGCAGAAAACCATCTGCAAGGAGTTTGTATGTTCTCCCTGTGTTTGCGTGGATTTCCATCCCATATTCCAAAGACATACTGATAGGGCAAAATGTACATTGTAAGCTCTATGTGGGGCTCACAATCTACATTAAAAAAAAAAAAAAAAAAGCCGGGTCCTCCTGCTAATATGTCATAATTATGACACAAATGAAAAGTCTTTTCATTTTATTCGTTATAATGGAAAAAGTTTTGTCTGTTCTGATCTGTTGACAGAGCAGAATAATAAAGCAAGCAATGACAATGTGAACGTAGCAATACTATGCTACTACAGTATGTTGGTTTGGAATAAGTTGTAAAAGGTCTTAGCTTCGCTATAGCAGTTATATGGAATTGTTCAAGTTTGGGTTGGGTTCATACTATCGTTATTCAATGTCTGTTGCTCTCATCTGTCACAGGATGAGAGCAACAACTTTAAATTACAGATGCAGATGGAGCCTGCACTGTCAGATGTCCTTTTTATTATGTAGGGCTAAGGCCACAAGAGGTGAGACATTTTAGTCTAGGGACCCATTTAAAAGAAGTTGCATTACTATTAGCAGATGGGCTAGTACGGTTTGATCAAAGTATAAAAACCAAGAACCTCATATATTTTTTATATACTGTAGTAGTTTTGTATGTTTTCATTGGAGTCAATGGGAATAGACACAAGTGGAGAGGGTTCATTCTGTGTCCTTTACTCTAGGACCCTAATGTCTGTTGCTTTCATCCTCTGATGGATGACAGCAATGGACTATAATAATGGTACAGTGAATGTTGCCTTTCTGTAGGTTGTAGGTTAAATATTTAAACATAATGCAACATAAACAGTTGCATTGTTTCATAATTTAAACATTTCTTATGTTAATATTACATCATATGTATTGTAATACCTAGAGCAAGTGTGCTTGTTGAATAGGTGAAATGTTATTATAAGCAGATCCACATAAGAATGGGTCTTTAGGAAACATCTTAATTATTTTACCAATGCATGCTTACCAAAGCTAGCTAGCATTCTGATATGAGAAATATTTTTCCCATAGATGAAACGGGATACCATAATTTGATCCACTTTACAGATCAAAACCTGTAGATATTTATCCTAGCACAGAAATCCTCTGTGAGTTTAGATTTTTAAGGCCGGTTCTAAATTCCTTCCCCATCCATCAGTATGTCTTTGGAGCGTGGGAGGAAACCCATGCAGAGCATACAAACTCCTTGCAGATGTTGTCCTAGACAGGATTTGAACCCAGGACTCCAGAACTGCAAGGCTGCAGTGCTAACCAATGACACTATGGTGCTCCAGATTAGAACTAAATGAAATGGGCCTAGTCGGGAGGGAGTGTCTTCAGGAAGATGCCGCGCTGCGAATCCGCCTGAAGGAATGAGCATCTCCCAGAAATGGCTCCTGGAAAAAAGAACTGACCGGTTCTCATTGATTTCAATGGGAGCCGTCTTTTTGGTCAGAATTTTGAGGCGCATATGATCTTACCGCCCAATGATGACGCTGAACAGTGAGGACCGCCCCCCCCAGTACTCATCTATGGATGAGTACTAAAAGGAGGGGGGGGGGAACGTTCCTCACCGCTCTCACAGTACAGCGCTATAGACGGAGCTGTGAGGAACGGCATTCCTGACTGACTGTCATAAACGCCCTTCTGACAGTGAAGAGCTACGGTACCGGCGCCGATAGCTCTTTACTGGGGGTACAGAACAGGAAAGCCGACTTTCTAGCGGTATATAAAACTGCATGTGTCCCAGGAGGTGAAAAGTCCTCTTTAAAGTAGGCTGCTGCATAGGGCTACATAATAATTGCATTAGAGAATGACGCCCCATTTACAGAGTCGAAGATCATGAGCAAACACTTGCAGGAACATTTATTCACCAGATTATTGTCTCATGTAAACATGTCGCCAAACATTATTTATTAGCTGACTTGATAGTCTACACAAGCATAAAAATGCTTACTGCTCCTCAGCAAATGTAAAGTGGGAAAGTGCTGTCAACATAATGCAATTGTATAGGGAATGAATAATCATGGGAGTAATTGTTCCTCTCCCTTGCGGTTTGTATTGTTCCATGTAAAGTCCAATGCAAACACACACTGCTTAATGCGTTATTGTGTAAATGGGCCCTAACCTAATGTAATCTAAGGTGTCATACCCTTTGTTGCCGTGTGGTGCGCCATATTTAGTATTTTCAGACATGTTGTCACTTTTTTGTTCTTTTTTTTTTGTAATTTTAACCACTTTTTGTTTCGTATCATGTTCCATAACTTTAGCAATCAAGTCATTGCTCCTCAGAAACACCTATAGGAGCCGTATGGAAATTAGCTACAAACTGCTGAATGTCCTGGAACGCTTACAGTATGTTTCATTTATCGAATCTGAATTATATTCTTTCCCGGTAGGGCTTTCTCTACAATGTAAGTGTTATTGGTCATATAAACCCACTGAACTTCATGACTTTGCCAGATACAATACAGCTGCTGTTGTTTAATGTACCCCCTGGTGCCCAGAATGCAACTAATGTTAACACAACTCCCAACTGAGATTGTAACGTAAAAAATACAATAGCTTCTCTCTAGCTATAGTCAATGTGTGAAAAAAAGAACTGCTATCAACTCTGTGACAAAACATTCTTCAATAACATTCTACTTAGCTAAATATTCTTTACATGATGTATATTTGCTGCATAAGAAAAGGAAAATGAATTGATGGAAGTGAAAATACAGGTTGTGGCTGGATGTGACACCAATGTGGTTGTGCAAAATTAGAAAAACATGGCTGCTTTTTAAAAAAAAAAAAAAAAAAAACCCGTACCACACCTGTATAGCAACCTAGCAAAGGTCCATAGATTGTAAACTCATACCCTAAATATAGGGTATCTGCAGTGCTCCTATTAACCCCTTCCCGACGGAACAAGAGCACTGCAGATACCCTATATTCAGTAGACTGAGCACTTTTTTTTTTGCTTGACTCGAGTATAAGCCGAGGGGAGCTTTTTCAGCACAAAATCGTTGCTGAAAAATTTGGCTTATACTCGAGTATATACGATATATATATATATATATATATATATATATATATATATATATATATATATATACAAATCTCATCCACATATTGCTGAAAATACCTGCATACCTGCTATTAGAGTACATGCACAATTTTATTACGTGCAGTATAGAGACACTTTTCACTGCAATTATAGCTGCAAGTATTTTGGGGTATATATCTACCAGCTTTACGCATCTAGAGACTGAGAATTTTGCCCATTATTTTTTGCGTAATAGCTCAAGCTCATCCAGATTGGAAGGAGAGTGTCTGTAAACAGCAATTTTCATGTCTTGCCACAGATGTTCAATGGGATTTAGGTCTGGACTGTGATTGGGCCATTCTAACACATGAATAATCTTTGATCTAAACCATTCCACTGTAGCTCTGGCTGTATGTTTAGGGTTATTGTCTTGCTAGAAGGTGATTCTCCTTCCCAGTCTCTTGCAGCCAACAGGTTTTCTTCCGGGATTGCCCTGTTTTTAGCTCCTTTCATCTTACCACCAACTCTGACCATCTTTTGTTTCCCTGCTGAAGAAAAGCCTCCCCACAGCATGATACTGCCTCCACCATGTTTCACAGTGGGGATGGTGTGTTCAGGGTGATGAGCAGTGTTACTTTTCCACCACATATAGCACTTTGCATTTAGGCCAGAAATTTTAAATTTGGTCTCATCTGACCAGAGCAGCTTCTTCTCCATGTTTGCTGTATTCCCTTGCTTGTGGGAAAACTGCAATTGGCACTTCTTACAGTGCCTTGCAAAAGTGTTCATAACCCTCAGAAATCTCTGCGTTATGGATTTCTGTTGCTCATCTATAGTGACCAGGGGCTTCTTGGCTGCTTCTCTGACCAGTTTACTACTTGCTCTGTCAGTTTACGTGGACAGACAATGTCTTGGTAGGTTTGCCGTTGTAGAATATTATTTAAATTTTTTTTGGATAATGGATTGAACAGTGCTCCTTAGGATGCTCAAAATTTGCTATATGTTTTTATAACCTAACCCTGCTTTAAACTACTCCCCAACTTTATCTCTGACCTGTCTGGTGAGTTCCTTGGTTTCCATGATGCTGTTTGTTCACTAGTGTTTTCTCTAAGAGACCACTGAGGTCTTCACAGAACAGGTGTATTATACTGAGACTAAATTGCACACAGCTGGACTCTATTAACTAATTAAGTGACTTGAGAAGGCAATTGTGCGCACTGGATTTTATTTAGGGATATCAAAGAACGGGGGGCTGAATACTTTTGCACGTGACACTTTTCAGATCTTTATTTGATTACAATTTTGAAAACCATATTTCATGGTTCATTGTACTTCACAATTATCTGCTACATTGTGTTGGTCGAATCGAATCGAACACCGCGTGGTAAAGTGCGCCATTACTCGATTCCCCTCCCACCTTCCCTGGCGCCTTTTTTGCTCCAATAACAGCGCAGGGGAGGTGGGACAGGAACTACGACACCGGTGACGTTGAAAAAAGTAGGCAAAACCCATTGGCTGCCGAAAACATGTGACCTCTAATTTAAAAGAACAGCACCGCCCAGCTTCGCGTCATTCTGAGCTTGCAATTCACCGGGGACGGAGGTTTCCGTCCAGTTAGCTAGGGGTTAGATTCTGGGTAGGCAGGGACAGGCTAGATAGGAAGGAGAAGACAACCAACAGCTCTTGTAAGAGCTAAATTCCAGGGAGAAGCTTGTCAGTGTAACGTGGCACTAACGGGCTCAATCGCCGCAACTCAGCTTTCCCAGGATCCTGAATGGAATACACTGTCAGTGTATTCCCGTATACCCGATATATACCCCGATACCCGTTCCAACGGTGTGCCCCCCCACCTTCACCCCAGAAATACCCTGCAAGTCCCCTAGCAATAGAATTGGGGCTATATACACCCACAATTTTTACTACTGGTATACAGTGCCATTGTCTGACTGGGAATTCAAAGAATATATTGGGAATACAAATACCCTCATTTCTTGCTACTGCCATATAGTGCCAGTGTCTGACTGGTAATTCAAAGAATATATTGGGGTTACGTGCACCCACAATTTTTACTACTGGTATACAGTGCCATTGTCTGACTGGGAATTCAAAGAATATATTGGGAATACAAATACCCTCATTTCTTGCTACTGCCATATAGTGCCAGTGTCTGACTGGTAATTCAAAGAATATATTGGGGTTACGTGCACCCACAATTTTTACTACTGGTATACAGTGCCATTGTCTGACTGGGAATTCAAAGAATATATTGGGAATACAAATACCCTCATTTCTTGCTACTGCCATATAGTGCCAGTGTCTGACTGGTAATTCAAAGAATATATTGGGGTTACGTGCACCCACAATTTTTACTACTGGTATACAGTGCCATTGTCTGACTGGGAATTCAAAGAATATATTGGGAATACAAATACCCTCATTTCTTGCTACTGCCATATAGTGCCAGTGTCTGACTGGGAATTCAAAGAATATATTGGGGTTACGTGCACCCACAATTTTTACTACTGGTATACAGTGCCATTGTCTGACTGGGAATTCAAAGAATATATTGGGAATACAAATACCCTCATTTCTTGCTACTGCCATATAGTGCCAGTGTCTGACTGGGAATTCAAAGAATATATTGGGGTTACGTGCACCCACAATTTTTACTACTGGTATACAGTGCCATTGTCTGACTGGGAATTCAAAGAATATATTGGGGTTATAAATACCCTCATTTCTTGCTACTGCCATATAGTGCCAGTTTCTGACTGGTAATTCAAAGAATATATTGGGGTTACGTGCACCCACAATTTTTACTACTGGTATACAGTGCCATTGTCTGACTGGGAATTCAAAGAATATATTGGGGTTATAAATACCCTCATTTCTTGCTACTGCCATATAGTGCCAGTTTCTGACTGGTAATTCAAAGAATATATTGGGGTTACGTGCACCCACAATTTTTACTACTGGTATACAGTGCCATTGTCTGACTGGGAATTCAAAGAGTATATTGGGAATACAAATACCCTCATTTCTTGCTACTGCCATATAGTGCCAGTTTCTGACTGGTAATTCAAAGAATATATTGTGGTTACGTGCACCCACAATTTTTACTACTGGTATACAGTGCCATTGTCTGACTGGGAATTCAAAGAATATATTGGGGTTATAAATACCCTCATTTCTTGCTACTGCCATATAGTGCCAGTTTCTGACTGGTAATTCAAAGAATATATTGGGGTTACGTGCACCCACAATTTTTACTACTGGTATACAGTGCCATTGTCTGACTGGGAATTCAAAGAGTATATTGGGAATACAAATACCCTCATTTCTTGCTACTGCCATATAGTGCCAGTTTCTGACTGGTAATTCAAAGAATATATTGGGGTTACGTGCACCCACAATTTTTACTACTGGTATACAGTGCCATTGTCTGACTGGGAATTCAAAGAATATATTGGGGTTATAAATACCCTCATTTCTTGCTACTGCCATATAGTGCCAGTTTCTGACTGGTAATTCAAAGAATATATTGGGGTTACGTGCACCCACAATTTTTACTACTGGTATACAGTGCCATTGTCTGACTGGGAATTCAAAGAGTATATTGGGAATACAAATACCCTCATTTCTTGCTACTGCCATATAGTGCCAGTTTCTGACTGGGAATTCAAAGAATATATTGTGGTTACGTGCACCCACAATTTTTACTACTGGTATACAGTGCCATTGTCTGACTGGGAATTCAAAGAATATATTGGGGTTATAAATACCCTCATTTCTTGCTACTGCCATATAGTGCCAGTTTCTGACTGGTAATTCAAAGAATATATTGGGGTTACGTGCACCCACAATTTTTACTACTGGTATACAGTGCCATTGTCTGACTGGGAATTCAAAGAGTATATTGGGAATACAAATACCCTCATTTCTTGCTACTGCCATATAGTGCCAGTTTCTGACTGGTAATTCAAAGAATATATTGGGGTCACGTGCACCCACAATTTTTACTACTGGTATACAGTGCCATTGTCTGACTGGGAATTCAAAGAGTATATTGGGAATACAAATACCCTCATTTCTTGCTACTGCCATATAGTGCCAGTGTCTGACTGGGAATTCAAAGAATATATTGGGGTTACGTGCACCCACAATTTTTACTACTGGTATACAGTGCCAATTTCTAACTAGGAATTCAAAATGCGCAAGGCTCCCGGAAAGGGACGTGGACGAGGCCGTGGGCGAGGTCGGGGGAATGGTTCTGGGGAGCAAGGTAGCAGTGAAGCCACAGGGCGTCCCGTGCCTACTCCTGTGGGGCAGCAAGTATTGCGCCACTCCACAGTGCCAGGGTTGCTTGCCACATTAACTAAACTGCAGGGTACAAACCTTAGTAGGCCCGAGAACCAGGAACAGGTCTTGCAATGGCTGTCAGAGAACGCTTACAGCACATTGTCCAGCAGCCAGTCAGACTCTGCCTCCTCTCCTCCTATTACCCAACAGTCTTGTCTTCCTTCCTCCCAAAATTCCGAAGCTTTACAGAACAATAACCCAAACTGTCCCTGCTCCCCAGAGCTGTTCTCCGCTCCTTTCATTGTCCCTCAACCTGCCTCTCCACGTCACGATTCCACGAACCTAACAGAGGAGCATCTGTGTCCAGATGCTCAAACACTAGAGTCTCCTCCATCTCCGTTCGATTTGGTGGTGGATGACCAGCAACCCACCCTCATCGACGATGATGTGACGCAGTTGCCGTCAGGGCATCCAGTTGACCGGCGCATTGTGCGGGAGGAGGAGATGAGACAGGAGTTGGAAGAGGAAGTGGTGGATGATGAGGACACTGACCCGACCTGGACAGGGGGGATGTCAAGCGGGGAAAGTAGTGTGGATGTTGAGGCAGGTGCAGCACCAAAAAGGGTAGCTAGAGGCAGAGGCAGAGGTCAGCAGCTTAGGCGAAGCCAGGCCACACCCGGAATCTCCCAAGATGTTCCAGTTCGTACCCAGCCCCGAAAAACTCCCACCTCGAGGGCACGTTTCTCGAAGGTGTGGAGTTTTTTCAAGGAATGCGCCGAGGACAGATATAGTGTTGTCTGCACAATTTGCCTCTCGAAATTGATTAGGGGCTCTGAGAAGAGCAACCTGTCCACCACTTCAATGCGCCGTCATTTGGAATCCAAGCACTGGAATCAGTGGCAGGCAGCAACGGCAGGACAAAGGCCGCCTGCCGTTCACGCCACTGCCACTGCCTCTGCCACTGCCTCTGCCTCTGCCACTGCCACTGCTGACTGTGCTGGCGATGCACTCCAGAGGACGAGCCAGGACACCACTTCATCTGCCTCCGCCACTTTGTTGACTTCTACCTCATCCTCCCCTGGTCCTGTCTTATCTCCTTCTCCTGCACCATCAAAGGCACCATCAGGCGTTTCTTTACAACAACCCACCATCTCTCAGACATTGGAGCGGCGGCAGAAATACACTGCTAACCACCCACACGCGCAAGCCTTGAACGCCAACATCGCTAAACTGCTGGCCCAGGAGATGTTGGCGTTCCGGCTTGTTGAAACTCCCGCCTTCCTGGACCTGATGGCAACTGCGGCACCTCGCTATGCCGTCCCTAGCCGTCACTACTTCTCCCGGTGTGCCGTCCCCGCCTTGCACCAGCACGTGTCACTCAACATCAGGCGGGCCCTTAGTTCCGCGCTTTGCACAAAGGTCCACTTGACCACCGACGCGTGGACAAGTGCATGCGGACAGGGACGCTACATTTCACTGACGGCACACTGGGTGAATGTAGTTGAGGCTGGGACTGCTTCCCAAACTGGCCCGGTGTACCTCGTCTCCCCGCCTAACATTCCTGGCAGGGACACGAGAAGAACACCCCCCTCCTCCTCCTCCTCTACCGCCTCCTCCTCCGCCACCGCCTCCTCCTCCGCCACCGCCTCCTCCTCCGCTGTTAGATTGACCCCAGCTACGAGTTGGAAACGTTGCAGCACTGGCGTTGGTAGACGTCAGCAGGCTGTGCTGAAGCTGATCAGCTTGGGGGACAGACAGCACACTGCCTCCGAGGTGAGGGATGCCCTCCTCGATGAGACGGCAATATGGTTTGAGCCGCTGCACCTGGGCCCAGGCATGGTCGTTTGTGATAACGGCCGGAACCTGGTAGCAGCTCTGGAGCTTGCTGGACTCCCAACATGTTCCATGCCTGGCCCACGTCTTCAACCTAGTGGTGCAACGTTTCCTAAAGAGCTACCCCAATGTTCCAGAGCTACTGGTGAAAGTGCGGCGCATGTGCGCCCACTTTCGCAAGTCGACAGTAGCCGCTGCTAGCTTAAAATCTCTCCAGCAACGCCTGCATGTGCCACAACACCGGCTTTTGTGCGACGTCCCCACACGCTGGAACTCAACGTTTCAGATGTTGAATAGAGTGGTTGAGCAGCAGAGACCTTTGATGGAATACCAGCTACAAAACCCTAGGGTGCCACAAAGTCAGCTGCCTCAGTTTCACATCCATGAGTGGCCATGGATGAGAGACCTTTGTGACATCCTACGGGTCTTTGAGGAGTCCACAAGGAGGGTGAGCTCTGAGGATGCGATGGTGAGCCTTACAATCCCGCTCTTGTGTGTTCTGAGAGAATCCCTGATTGACATCAGGGATAACTCAGATCACACAGAGGAGTTAGGGATAGCATCCGATCCGTCACAGCTGGAGAGTAGGTCCACACATCTGTCCGCTTCACTGCGTTTAATGGAGGAGGAGGAGGAGGAGGAGGAGGAGGAGGAAGAAGAGTTGTCCGGTGATGTGATGGTGATACAGGAGGCTTCCGGGCAACTTCGAATCGTCCCATTGTTGCAGCGCGGATGGGTAGACATGGAGGATGAGGAGGAAATGGAGATTGAACTTTCCGGTGGGGCCAGAGGAGTCATGCCAACTAACACTGTGGCAGACATGGCTGAGTTCATGTTGGGGTGCTTTACAACCGACAAGCGTATTGTCAAAATCATGGAGGACAACCAGTACTGGATCTTTGCTATCCTTGACCCCCGGTATAAAAACAACATCTCGTCTTTTATTCCGGTAGAGGGGAGGGCCAATCGCATCAATGCTTGCCACAGGCAATTGGTGCAGAATATGATGGAGATGTTTCCAGCATGTGACGTTGGCGGCAGGGAGGGCAGTTCCTCCAGTAGGCAACCAAGTTCTCACCGGTCCACACAAACGAGGGGCACACTGTCTAAGGTCTGGGACACCTTGATGGCACCCCCTCGCCAAAGTGCCGCCACGGAGGGTCCTAGTGTCACCAGGCGTGAGAAGTATAGGCGCATGTTGCGGGAATACCTTTCCGACCACAGCCCTGTCCTCTCCGACCCCTCTGCGCCCTACACGTATTGGGTGTCGAAGTTGGACCTGTGGCTTGAACTTGCCCTATATGCCTTGGAGGTGCTGTCCTGTCCTGCCGCCAGCGTCCTATCTGAGAGGGTGTTCAGTGCAGCCGGTGGCATCATCACTGACAAGCGCACCCGTCTGTCAGCTGAGAGTGCCGACCGGCTCACTTTGATAAAAATGAACCACCACTGGATAGAGCCTTCATTTTTGTGCCCACCTGTGTAAAGCACCCCAACATGAAACTCCATGTCTGTACTCAACCTCTCCAATTCCTCCGCATCCTCATACTCATCCACCATAAGCGTTGCACAATTCTGCTAATACTAGGCTCCCTCCAACATGATTTCCCCCAACTCTGCTGGTTAGAGGCTCCCTCCACCCTGATTTCCACCAACTCTGCTGGTTAGAGGCTCCCTCCACCCTGCTTTCCCACAACTCTGCTGGTTAGAGGCTCCCTCCACCATGAATTTGCCCAAACTGGGCTGTTTAGAGGCTCCCTCCACCATGAATTGGTCCAAACTGGGTTTTTTAGAGGCTCCCTCCACCATGAATTGGTCCAAACTGGGCTGTTTAGAGGCTCCCTCCACCATTAATTGGTCCAAACTGGGCTGGTTAGAGGCTCCCTCCACCATGAATTTGCCCAAACTGGGCTGTTTAGAGGCTCCCTCCACCATGAATTTGCCCAAACTGGGCTGGTTAGAGGCTCCCTCCACCATGAATTGGTCCAAACTGGGTTTTTTAGAGGCTCCCTCCACCATGAATTTGCCCAAACTGGGCTGTTTAGAGGCTCCCTCCACCATGAATTGGTCCAAACTGGGCTGTTTAGAGGCTCCCTCCACCATTAATTGGTCCAAACTGGGCTGGTTAGAGGCTCCCTCCACCATGAATTTCCCAAAACTTGGCTGGTTAGAGGCTCCCTCCACCATTAATTGGTCCAAACTGGGTTGGTTAGAGGCTCCCTCCACCATGAATTGGTCCAAACTGGGTTTTTTAGAGGCTCCCTCCACCATGAATTTGCCCAAACTGGGCTGTTTAGAGGCTCCCTCCACCATGAATTTGCCCAAACTGGGCTGTTTAGCGGCTCCCTCCACCATTAATTGGTCCAAACTGGGCTGGTTAGAGGCTCCCTCCACCATGAATTTGCCCAAACTGGGCTGTTTAGAGGCTCCCTCCACCATGAATTTGCCCAAACTGGGCTGGTTAGAGGCTCCCTCCACCATGAATTGGTCCAAACTGGGTTTTTTAGAGGCTCCCTCCACCATGAATTTGCCCAAACTGGGCTGTTTAGAGGCTCCCTCCACCATGAATTGGTCCAAACTGGGCTGTTTAGAGGCTCCCTCCACCATTAATTGGTCCAAACTGGGCTGGTTAGAGGCTCCCTCCACCATGAATTTCCCAAAACTTGGCTGGTTAGAGGCTCCCTCCACCATTAATTGGTCCAAACTGGGCTGGTTAGAGGCTCCCTCCACCATGAATTGGTCCAAACTGGGTTTTTTAGAGGCTCCCTCCACCATGAATTTGCCCAAACTGGGCTGTTTAGAGGCTCCCTCCACCATGAATTGGTCCAAACTGGGCTGGTTAGAGGCTCCCTCCACCATGAATTTCCCAAAACTTGGCTGTTTAGAGGCTCCCTCCACCATTAATTGGTCCAAACTGGGCTGGTTAGAGGCTCCCTCCACCATGAATTTGCCCAAACTGGGCTGTTTAGAGGCTCCCTCCACCATGAATTTGCCCAAACTGGGCTGTTTAGAGGCTCCCTCCACCATGAATTGGTCCAAACTGGGTTTTTTAGAGGCTCCCTCCACCATGAATTGGTCCAAACTGGGCTGGTTAGAGGCTCCCTCCACCATTAATTGGTCCAAACTGGGCTGTTTAGAGGCTCCCTCCACCATTAATTGGTCCAAACTGGGCTGGTTAGAGGCTCCCTCCACCATGAATTGGTCCAAACTGGGCTGGTTAGAGGCTCCCTCCACCATGAATTTCCCAAAACTTGGCTGTTTAGAGGCTCCCTCCACCATTAATTGGTCCAAACTGGGCTGGTTAGAGGCTCCCTCCACCATGAATTTGCCCAAACTGGGCTGTTTAGAGGCTCCCTCCACCATGAATTTGCCCAAACTGGGCTGGTTAGAGGCTCCCTCCACCATTAATTGGTCCAAACTGGGCTGGTTAGAGGCTCCCTCCACCATTAATTGGTCCAAACTGGGCTGGTTAGAGGCTCCCTCCACCATTAATTGGTCCAAACTGGGCTGGTTAGAGGCTCCCTCCACCATGAATTTGCCCAAACTGGGCTGGTTAGAGGCTCCCTCCACCATGAATTGGTCCAAACTGGGGTTTTTAGAGGCTCCCTCCACCATGAATTTGCCCAAACTGGGGTGTTTAGAGGCTCCCTCCACCATGAATTTGCCCAAACTCTGCTGGTTAGAGGCTCAATCCACCCTGATTTTCAAAACAAATGTTGGTGCCAACCTCAACTTACTACAAGGGCCAAATTCACTGCTGGTGACAAGCTCTCCTCACTGCAAGTGCCAAATACACATGTTTCAAGGTGTTTTCCTACTGTCAGAGAGGTGGTATTGAGTGTGTAAAGTGTGTAGTTGTTAGGCTGTGATGTTGGGGTAATAGAGGGTCTTTGGTGTGTTAGATGCCCCCAGACATGCTTCCCCTGCTGTCCCAGTGTCATTCCAGAGGTGTTGGCATCATTTCCTGGGGTGTCATAGTGGACTTGGTGACCCTCCAGACACGGATTTGGGTTTCCCCCTTAACGAGTATCTGTTCCCCATAGACTATAATGGGGTTCGAAACCCGTTCGAACACATGAACATTGAGCGGCTGTTCGAATCGAATTTCGAACCTCGAACATTTTAGTGTTCGCTCATCTCTAGCTATGAATAGTTTTGCAAGCAACTGTATGCTTGCACTATAAAAATAAAAGTTAACAATATTTAAGAGTCCCTATATACAAAAACTAATTTCCGTAAATTTGTAGAATCTAATTGCACATTTTTAATACTCAGATGAATGGTAGCATTCGTGGTCACTAGTGCATATTCTAGTGCATGTCACAGTGTACTTGAGCTATAATTGTGTGAGTCAATATACACAGTGTACTTAATAGCTTGGTAATAACAGCGTGCTGTGCCTAACATACTACCGGCCTAGACATATTGTCTGCTACATAATGTAGCTTTTGTTTATCTTTACATAGATCTGTGGACTTTTTTAATTGACTCAGGAAGATTACACTTCTCTTCAGTTCCAAATTTAATTTTCATTTTAATTAACTTTTCAGTGACAATCAGAATGACAAACTGGATGCAACTACATTACTGAAATAACTATGTAAATGGATGACCTGGCTGCTTGCTTAGCCTTGCATTTTAAAGGCACAGTAAACTTGGGAAATGTACTTATGGGGCAAAAATGATTAAGCACCGCCCCCTTGGCTAAGTACTGCCCCATCAACCATATCCTTGGTGAAAATAGAATAGATAAGTAATAGATTAACCTGTGTAAGATTTCTACTAGACATGACATGGTTTCTGCAGGGGTTGGTGTCAGAATAGGCAGGCAGGACACAGTGGTGCATTGGCAATGGAGCTCCAGTGATTCAGACACAGAAACTCCTGTAAGATTGAGTGTGATGATTCTTGAATGCACTGAATTATTTAAAAGACAAAGTGGTCAAGTCCTCTTTAAGAAATTATAATTTTACTTTTTTCTGAGTGCCTTCTCCTCTTCTTTTTACTCTGTAAATATGACTGCTATAATATCATTCTACTCTGAAGTAAGTATTTCTCCAAGCTCTACCAGTGATCTAGTTGTTATCACAGTGGGTGTTCTTATTTACATATTCATACATATGGTATGAGATGAAGGCATTGACCTATTTTCAAGTAGATACAGCATGCTCTCATTTCATCTTGACTATACTTGCATTGAAATATTATTTTATTAATTATTATTCCTATAGAACGTATGTATCACTTTAAGTGTAGAGTGTCTTTACTGTTTCCACTTCACTTAGCGTCACCAAATATCATGGTACCATATGTATTATTATTTTTAACAATAAAAAAAAAAAACTCTCACAAGGAGACTTGAACAAAGAACAGATAGGACTCCCACTAGGTATGAAAAACATAAAAACATAATCACATGAAAGGCAGCAGGCTAGAGATTTGATGGCAAAAATTTCAAAACAGACTAGAACTTGGTGAGTGAGGGATTGTTAGGCTAAGAAAGATATTCAAGTGTAATGATATTTCTGTAAAAGCAATTCCGAATTGTAAAAAGATTACTGTGACTCATAAGGATGTGAAAGTTGGTCAAAAAAGAGCAGTACCAGGTGGCTCAGTGGTTAGCACTGCAGTCTTGCACCACTGGAGTCCTGGGTTGAAATCCTGCCAAGGAAAACATCTGCAAGGAGTTTGTATGTTATAGTATAGTATATATATAGTTTGTATATCCCTGTATTTGCGTGGGTTTCCTTCCACACTCCAAAGATATACTAATAGGGAGAAGAAAAAAAAGGAAGCAGTACCCAGACTATTATCGGTATCGGTGATTTTAAAGAAGTGCCACGCTTCTTTTAGGTTTTGTGTGGTATTTTAGCTAACATCTATTGACTTCAATTGAATTGAGTTGCAATTCAAGGTCCAGAATGGGCAGGTGTGGTGCTGTTTCTGCAAGAAAGCAGATATGTTTTACTAGTTCTGGGCAACTTCTATAATGTTTGGCAATGATTCTCACAAGACCAATAGATGGGCAGTAAATAAACTACAGAACTAATGGGGATGGAGTAGGCTAGAATGGGATAATCATACACATTAGGGAGAATGTGTGCCTACACAGGCGTACGGAGTCTTACAAGTCATTCCTGTTCCGCTAGGGATTCTAGGTAAAAAATATGTTAATCTATTCTCCAGGATGTAATTAGGAGAACAGTACCTCTGTTTTCTGCCCTGTAGGGGCAGCCCCCTTAACATCATGCATGACTCAGTTAATAAGCCTACTAACATGATGCGGGGTTTATTGCCAAACTAGTATTTCTATTCCAAAAGGAACAATCCTGATGGAGAAACAGGTCAAGTACGTGCCCTGCAGCTCCATTCATTATTTTTCAAAGCTCCGAAGATAGCCAAATACAGCACTACTATAAAAAATGAATGGAGTGGCAAGGCACATACTTGGCCGGTCACTCCATAATGATGGCAAAACTGGACCCCATTCTCAGGATCCACTGTAATCCCCACTAGCAATGCCACTTCATTTACAAAGAGGCTTTAGGGGGGGACTATTAGTCCCTAATCTTCCTGATCACTGGAGAAGCCCCAGTGATATTGAAACTTATCCCCATCTACAGGACTGGTGATATCATCACAATTCCTTTAATCAGGGGGCCACACAGTGGCTCAGTGGTTAGCACTGCAGCCCTGGAGCCCTGGTGTTCAAATCCCGCCAAGGGCATAAAACCATCTCCAAGGAGCCTGTATGCTCTCCCCGTGTTTGCATGGATTTCCATCCCATATTCCAAAAAAGACATACTGATAGGGAAAAATGTACATTGTGAGGCTCACAATCTACATTTAAAAAAAAAAAAAAAATTCCTTTAACCATAAACTTTTTGTGCACCTATTTACTGTTCTAAACTCTGCTCCCATCATAACTGCATGCACAGTACAAATAGGATGCAGCTGGCCTTAACCATGCAGCAGGCCAAAAATTGAAGATGTTTGTCTGTACCACCTTACATTAGAAGCAAATCGAGGTGCCAGCATAAAACCATATTCAAGGTCATTTGATAAGATTCATATGCAGATTTTGCACCAACATTTACATTGAATGGCCAAAAGTCATGGGAAGGTACCGGATGCGCCTTCAACAGCTGGTCGCCCCTCTGTGAGCCCTGATAACTGCAGCAAGACAACGAGGTTCTGTAGGGATATTGATTCACTCATTCTGCACTGTAGCCCACAATTGGTCCTGTGTAGTTGGCGCTGCGTCCATGGAGTAGACACTGGTATCCACAGCATCCCATAAATGCTCGAAGGGGTTGAAGTCGGGTGAACAGGAAGGCCAATCAAGGGTTGTGAGGTCACTGGGTGTTCATTAAGCCAGTCCTGTGCCACCAGCAAGCGATGGCATGTTCATTGTCCTGTTGGTACACATCATTCCCATCAGGGAACTCCAACACCAGATAGGGGTGCAGATGGTCTGCCATAAGTTGAACGTATCGAGCACCGGTTATTGATCCTTGCACCCGTCTGGACACGTCCCTGTTGACATGCAGGATCCATGGTTTCATGGGGCATACGCCACATGCCCATCGGCTCTGTACAACTGGAACCGTTGTTCTTAATGGTTAAGTTAACTCGCGACGTGCTGCCATGTTCATGAGACACTTGTCTGCATCAGACTGCTCAGATATCCCAGTGACACTAGAGCCATAGGCCGCATCATGTCACACTAAGTGTCATATCCGACACAACGGGCACTGGGACACGCTTTCCCGTGACTTTTGGCCACTGAGTGTAGTGTAGAGTGTAGAAGTATTGCTTAAAGGCTCGAAAGAGCTTTCACAGACCACACTACGACTTGGTGTACAGAGTCTGAAAGTTATACTTAATACAGCGATTTCATGAAACAGGCATAGAAGCTATGCCTGCAACATGACTTCAAAATCCTTGTTGTATTGTGGAGTCGGTACTAACTGCAAGAGTTGGAAAATAACTCCCCCCAGCAATTTAACCCCTCAGATGCCTTAATCAATATCGATCACAGGCATTTGGATGATTAGGGGGTAAAATCACCCCTCGGATACTCACAATGAGGTCGTGGGTTCCAAACGGTTGCCATGGCAGCCAGGAGGCCTCCTGACTGACTTTCCCTATTGCATGTGAGGGTTACTATGTGCAATTTACTGCAATTCAATGTGTCAGGGATCAGAAGATCTCAGGTTGAAGTCTCCTTGTAGGACAGGAACATTTTTTATTAAAAAAAAAAAAAAAAAAAAGGGAAAAAAGTTAAAAAGCGAGCAAAAAAAAGTTAATCAAACCTAACTTAAACCTTATAGGTACCCCAAAATGGTACCAAATGAAAGTACAACTCATCGCATGATGAACCTGTCCTCGTATAGCTATGTCGATGGTAACATTAAAGGGATTCTACCATTAAACTACCTTTTTTTTCTAATGAACACATCGGAATAGCCTTAAGAAAGGCTATTCGTCTCCTACCTTTAGACGTGGTCTCCGTCGCGCCGTTCCATAGAAATACCGGTTTTAACCAGTATGCAAATGAGCTCTCCGCAGTAATGAGGGCGGGCCCCAGCACTGAAAGGCCGATGAGCGCATCCCCATTGCTGCCCGAGAGCTCTTTCCTGCGCCGCCTCCTTCTTCTGCAGCAACTCCGCCTCCTCTGGCTTCTCTTGCTCTTGTAGTTCTATACAGGAGCATAGAGAGGCCACCCCAAAATGGCCGCCAGCCATTTTTGGGTAGCCGCTCTTGCAGTTCAATACAGGAGCCGGCCGGCAGCCATTTTGGGGTAGCCGCTCTTGCAGTTCAATACAGGAGCTGGCCGGCGGCCATTTTGGGGTGGCCTCTCTATGCTCCGGTATAGAACTACAAGAACAAGAGAAGCCAGAAGAGGCGGAGTTGCTGCAGGAGAAGAAGGCGGCGCAGGAAAGAGCTCTCGGTCAGCAATGGGGATGCGCTCATCGGCCTGTCAGCGCTGGGGCCCACCCTCATTGCTGCGGAGAGCTCATTTGCATACCGGTTAAAACCGGTATTTCTACGGAACGGCGCGACGGAGACCACGTCTAAAGGTAGGAGACGAATAGCCTTTCTTAAGGCTATTCGGACGTGGTAATTAGAAAAAAAGGTAGTTTAATGGTAGAATCCCTTTAATATTCAAACTGCCCTGCATCCTTAAGGGGTTAATAATATTGTAGCTTAGAGTCGATAAACATTTTGGTTGAGTTTAGGAGCTGATTTTTTTCACCACATATTTCAATCTATTCCTATTCTTGTTACATATATCTGTTACATATAGATTTTGCCATAGATTTTTTTTTGCAGATTTGCACATATTTTGCGTTTGCTATTGTGCATCATGCCCTCAGATCTGCACCAGAAAATCTACTTTTTTTAACACTGACTACTGGTTTTAGAACTAGGCAAACATCTCCAGTGATTATGGCCACCTTAGTTTTGTTAATATGGGTCACCGATCCCAATACTGATACAGTTATTGTAGCGAAATATTGGTGGTAAGACGTACCTACCTTGTAATTGCCTCATTGTTCGTTATATGGTATTTATGTTTTCAGAATTACATGTGAAGAAGAGATTAAGAACGTGTCATATTTGTGTACCAGGGAATAAATCAGACACATTGTAGCATTTAGACAGATGCTGCTATATTTCACTCATTTAAATAAAATATGGCTGCTTTAAATAAAGTTCAAAATCATGCAAATGAAGTCTCGGCTATTTTTATAGCACTTTTTTCCCCTCAAAAACAAATTGTATAAACAGACTTCTGAAAAAAGAGAAACCTCTTAGAAATAGGCAAAGGAAGTATTCCTCCGGTAGAAAAAAAAAGCAGCACACCTGCACACATCTGGTTTCCTTGCTACACATATCTCACATAGGCCTTGTTATGTGAAGTTCCTTCCAAGTCAAACAAGTAGCAATTTTTAAGTAGCACCTAAGAGGAACTCTGGAAGGTCTTGCCAGAAAAACCTCAGACCCTAAAGTTCCAGCAGCACAAGCTTTATTTTCATTTCCCTGACCCGTTTGCATAGAGTTGTTACTGATGGCCTGGCCAGTCTCCCTGTACACAGCACACCAATAATAAACAGAGGCCAGCTGACACCCCTAGACACCTGCAGAAAAATTTACAAATGCGTGATTGTTCATCTTGGAGGAAGCAGTGGATGGGTAGGCTTCCACGGGTTTGGTACAAATGCACACACTAACAGGAATAGTCTGGAGACTACATACAGCTGCCAAACAACCTCTAGAGGAAAGCGTGATAAGAAGAACTCTTTAAGACACACATATCAGTCCTGCAGTCACAGCACGCTATTGAAGCCATAAGATTTTGGTACTCATGTTATGTACGATATATTTAGACTTTGTATCGGGAAATGATAGTGACAGTGACTTAGCACAAGGAATATGAATTCTATTCAATACTGCATGTAGCGGTGTAGAGGGCACTCAAACCAATAACATTTCTAGCACACTGGCCTTAGGAAGAGACTACAGGGAATCATCTAGATTTTGCCATAAATGAATACCTCCTTGGTTTCTTTTTACTGCTATAGAGAATAGTTTTACACAATGTAGCTTGAAGCTTCTGGGCCGCAAATGTTATTTTTTTGTAAGAAAGTATGAATTGTATCAAGCAGAAAGAGGTATATTCATTTATATGACACATTAGAGGATCTGACATGTCCTTAAAGGGGTTGTCCACTTTCAAACCAATATTGATAGACAAATCTTATTGTTTGTATAATTAAAAGTTTTACGATTTTCCAATATACTTTCTGTACCAATTCCTCAGGGTTTTCTAGATCTTCTTGCTGTCATTCATTCTGTTACTTTTAGTGGATAAAAGTCTGTCCATAATCATGGGACTTACCGTCCATGGTCATGTGATGAGTACACAGGTGCACAGCTGATTACCAGGCAGGTGTCTGATTACTGTGCTGTGACTGTAACGACCTGTGCACCTGTGTGCTCATCACATGACCATGGTCAGAATTTCATGCATTAGGGGTAAGCAGAATGAATGACAGCAAGCAGAGATCTAGAAAACTTAGAAATTGATACAGGAAGTATATTGGAAAATTGTACAACTTTTTATTATACAAACCGTAACATTTGTCTCTCAATATCACTCTGAAAGTGGACAACCCCTTTAACCCATTCTATAAATGTCTGGATAGTGGTTGCCTAGTTCTGACAGGATGTACCGGTACATCCAGTCAGAACACAGCAGCTGCACGGAGATTGTGCAGCTGCTGAAGCTGGGAGCCGGCTGTAACTTCAGACGGAGCTCCCAGAGAGAAGACAGGGAAGGTTTATTCCCTTCCCTGCCTTCTCGATCGCTGTGTATACAGCGCTCAATGAGCACTGTATACACGGCTATGGGTACCGCCATGATGCGGCTGCCCTCTGACCCGGCGATCACGGGATCCGCCAGGAGCAGTGTCTTACAAGAGCTGCTTGGTCCTACAGGACCCAGATCAGCTCAGTAAGCTGTATGTACAGTGTGCAGGAGGCTGGATTCCTCCTGCAACTGAAGCTAAATGTACCAGCCCCAGTTATAGGAGAAATCAGCCTCCAGTGCAAAAAAATAAGTGATCAGATGTCCCCAAAGGTCTCTTATCACCTTATGGGGACACAATCTGAAAAAATAAAAAATAAAATATAATAAAAAAAAGTAAAAAAAAATTAAAATAAAATAATAAAAATAAAATAAATAAAATAATACGCTAATAAAACGCCATTATTAAAGGTTATAGCTCCACCCCTGACAACACCATACAAAATACAAATTACCGTAATGGAGAGGAAAAACTATTTTATGAAGTTTTTTAGTAGCGCTTTGTGTTATTAAATTAAAAAAAAAGTGAAAACCAGACACAATTTCCTCCTATTTTGTTTATATTTTCCCGCATATAAAAAAAATTAAAACACATTTGAAAATAAAAACAACATAAAAATAATCCCTAAGTGTCTCCGAAAAAAGACCCAAAAATTAGTTGAATGAGACATACATCCTGGACCACAAATTGGCCCGGTACTGAAGTGGTTAACTATATTGATCTTTAGGGGGCATTCACACGATATAACGCGACGTTGATTCTGACAAGTAAACTCGTGTCAGAATCAGCACTGCAAAACAGAATCCCATTAACTTCAATGGGTTCCCTTTAGCGCGCGTAACACATTGAAATCAATGTGTTAAAAAGCCTCCCATTGAGGGGCCACACGATGGCTCAGTGGTTAGCATTGCAGTGCTGGAGTCCTGGTGTTCAAATCCCACCAAGGGCAAAAAAACATCTGCAAGGAGTTTGTATGTTCTCCCCGTGTTCCCATATTCCAAAGACATACTGATAGGGGGAAAAAAATGTAGATTGTGAGCTCTATGTGGGGCTCACAATCTACATAGAAAAAAGAAAAAAAGCCTCCCATTGATTTCAATGTGTTACGCGCACTAAACGGGACCCATTGAAGTCAATAGTATTCTTTTTTGCAGCGCTGATTCTGACACGAGTTTACGTCAAAATAGATTCTGACACGAGTTTATCAAAATAAAATTAGCATTCACAAAGTGGTATTACTGCTCATTCTATTATGGAGTTGCATGGGTGCCCTGCTTTGCATTCGTGTTGTTCTGATCCTATACAGACATTTTCCACTTTTTGAGAGTAATATCTCCAATATGTAGCACCTAGTGGCTCAAATGGCATCAAATCATATCCTTATGGCAGTGGTGAGCTGAACCGTACTAAGCTACATTCACCTGGCATTACTTGCAGAGGAATTTGAGGTGGTTTTCTGCCTCAAATTCCTCTCCAAATTCTGACTTTGTGGAACCTGTTGTAGAAGGAAACAGAGTTTGCACACTGTTTAACCTTAGAGATTCTGCTTAGCTTCAGAAACAATGAGGCTAATGTGCTGGAGACTCACAAAAGGGCATCTGCGGCAAAATCAGCTGCAAACTCCTTGGCAAGATCATGGAGGATGTTTCTCTTTTCAGCGTCCTTAATTCATTCATTCAAAAAAATGGGAGGCAGATTCCGTCTGGAATTGGAAGAAGCAGATTTCTCTCTGTGTGAATACCCCCTAATTGTGGTTGCAGGTTCCCCAACTGTAGAGCACCAAGTAATTCTGTGGTTGGCCTGTAAGCACATGAAGTATATTAGCGCTCTCTCTCTCTCTCTCTCTCTATATATATATATATATATATATATATATATAGAGTAGTATATTAGCGCGCTCTCTCTCTCTCTCATATACAGTCCTATGAAAAAGTTTGGGCACCCCTATTAATCTTAATCATTTTTAGTTCTAAATATTTTGGTATTTGCAACAGCCATTTCAGTTTGATATATCTAATAACTGATGGACACAGTAATATTTCAGGATTGAAATGAGGTTTATTGTACTAACAGAAAATGCGCAATATGCATTAAACCAAAATTTGACCGGTGCAAAAGTATGGGCACCTCAACAGAAAAGTGACATTAATATTTAGTACATCCTCCTTTTGCAAAGATAACAGCCTCTAGTCGCTTCCTGTAGCTTTTAATCAGTTCCTGGATCCTGGATAAAGGTATTTTGGACAAACAATTCAAGTTCAGTTAAGTTAGATGGTCGCCGAGCATGGACAGCCCGCTTCAAATCATCCCACAGATGTTCAATGATATTCAGGTCTGGGGACTGGGATGGCCATTCCAGAACATTGTAATTGTTCCTCTGCATGAATGCCTGAGGATTTGGAGCGGTGTTTTGGATCATTGTCTTGCTGAAATATCCATCCCCGGCGTAACTTCAACTTCGTCACTGATTTTTGAACATTATTCTCAAGAATCTGCTGATACTGAGTGGAATCCATGTGACCCTCAACTTTAACAAGATTCCCGATGCCGGCATTGGCCACACAGCCCCAAAGCATGATGGAACCTCCACCAAATTTTACAGTGGGTAGCATGTGTTTTTCTTGGAATGCTGTTTCTTTTTGGACGCCATGCATAACGCCTTTTTTTATAACCAAACAACTCAATTTTTGTTTCCAAAATGAAGCTGCCTTGTCCAAATGTGCTTTTTCATACCTCAGGCAACTCTATTTGTGGCGTACGTGCAGAAACGGCTTCTTTCTCATCACTCTCCCATACAGCTTATCCTTGTGCAAAGTGCGCTGTATAGTTGACCGATGCACAGTGACACCATCTACAGCAAGATGATGCTGCAGCTCTTTGGAGGTGGTCTGTGGATTGTCCTTGACTGTTCTCACCATTCTTCTTCTCTGCCTTTCTGATATTTTTCTTGGCCTGCCACTTCTGGGCTTAACAAGAACTGTCCCTGTGGTCTTCCATTTCCTTACTATGTTCCTCACAGTGGAAACTGACAGGTTAAATCTCTGAGACAGCTTTTTGTATCCTTCCCCTGAACAACTATGTTGAACAATCTTTGTTTTCAGATCATTTGAGAGTTGTTTTGAGTAGCCCATGATGCCACTCTTCAGAGGAGATTCAAATAGGAGATCAACTTGCAATTGGCCACCTTAAATACCTTTTCTCATGATTGGATACACCTGGCTATGAAGTTCAAAGCTCACTGAGGTTACAAAACCAATTTTGTGCTTCAGTAAGTCAGTAAAAAGTAGTTAGGAGTATTCAAATCAATAAAATGATAAGGGTGCCCATACTTTTGCACCGGTCAAATTTTGGTTTAATGCATATTGCACATTTTCTGTTAGTACAATAAACCTCATTTCAATCCTGAAATATTACTGTGTCCATCAGTTATTAGATATATCAAACTGAAATGGCTGTTGCAAACACCAAAATATTTAGAACTAAAAATGATTAAGATTAATAGGGGTGCCCAAACTTTTTCATATAGTGCCTTGTGAAAGTATTCGGCCCCTTGAACTTTCAATCTTTTGCCACATTTCAGGCTTCAAACATAAAGATATGAAATTTAAATTTTGGGGGGGAAGAATCAACAAGTGGGATACAATTGTGAAGGGGAACGAAATTTATTGGATATTTTAAACTTTTCTAACAAATAAAAAACTGAAAAGTGAGGCGTTCAATATCATTCAGCCCCCTTGCATTTATACTTTGTGGCGCCACCTTTTGCTGCGATTACAGCTCTAAGTCGTTTGGGGTATGTCTCTATCAGTTTTGCCATCGAGAGACTGAAATTCTTGCCCATTCCTCCTTGCAGAACAGCTGGAGCTCAGTGAGGTTGGATGGAGAGCATTTGTGAACAGCAGTTTTCAGCTCTTTCCACTGATTCTCGATTGGATTCAGGTCTGGACTTTGACTTGGCCATTCTAACACCTGGATACGTTTATTTGTGAACCATTCCATTGTAGATTTTGCTTTATGTTTTGAATCATTGTCTTGTTGGAAGATAAATCTCCGTCCCAGTCTCGGGTCTCTTGCAGACTCCAACAGGTTTTCTTCCAGAATGGTCCTGTATTTGGCTCCATCCATCTTCCCATCAAGTTTACCATCTTCCCAGGCCCTGCTGAAGAAAAGCAGGCATAAACCATGATGCTGCCACCACCATGTGTGACAGTGGGGATGGTGTGTTCAGGGTGATGAGCTGTGTTGCTTTTACGCCAAACATACCGTCTTTCATTGTGGCCAAAAAGTTCGATTCTGGTTCCATCTGACCAGAGCACCTTCTTCCACATGTTTGGTGTATCTCCCAGGTGGCTTGTGGAAAACTTTAAATGAGACTTTTTATGGATATCTTTGAGAAATGGCTTTGTTCTTACCACTCTTCCATAAAGGCCAGATTTGTGCAGTGTACGACTGATTGTTGTCCTATGGACAGACTCTCCTACCTCAGCTGTAGATCTCTGCAGTTCATCCAGAGTGATCATGGGCCTCTTGGCTGCATCTCTGATCAGTCTTCTCCTTGTTTGAGATGAAAGTTTAGAGGGAGGGACAGGTCTTGGTAAATTTGCAGTGGTTTGATACTCCTTCCATTTCAATATGATTGCTTGCACAGTGCTCCTTGGGATGTTTAAAGCTTGGAAATCTTTTTGTATCCAAGTCCAGCTTTAAACTTCACAACAGTATCAGTAACGGACCTGCCTGGTGTGTTCCTTGGTCTTCATGATGCTCTCTGCGCTTTAAACTGAACCCTGAGACTATCACAGAGCAGGTGCATTTATACGGAGACTTGATTACAAATGGGTGGATTCTATTTATCATCATCAGTCATTAGGACAACATTGAATCATTCAGAGATCCTCACTGAACTGAACGGAGTGAGTTTGCTGCACTGAAAGTAAAGGGACTGAATAATTTTGCACGCCCCACTTTTCAGTTTTTTTTATTTGTTAATCTATCTGGAAAAAAATCACCAATTTGTTGTGGGGCGCAGTGCTGCCCCACGATGTATATTATTTAGTATTTTATACTTAGTGACAGGTCCTGTATAAAATGTAATAGACGTTTACTGTAACTTAATTTACCCAATAGAATATATTTTAAATAATGATGATACAAGTTGATAACTGAAGGGATTGAGGTGTATCTATGTCCTGAACACTGGTGGCATGAGAGGGCTCAGCATGCTTAGAACTCAAAACTTTGTGGTCCATGCTCTGTAAACAGCCATTTATGCTGCTATGCTGACTACAATGTTTTACAATTGTTACATCATTGAATATCATATATGTAAAAGTCAGCGTGGGCTTCATTTATTTTGCCATTGTAGAACAAACATTGTGACATTAGCTGTAACATTGTGATTAATTCACTGTCAGAACAAATATTAACTGGCAGAATCTCCTATTCAGAAAGTCTACTAAGTATTTGCACAATCAGGACAAATTCATTAACTCCATGAGCCCTGGGGTTATATTCCTGAAGTCACTGCTCGCTCTTAATCCACCTGCTTAGACGTTTTTCACGTAATTAAATTGTAACAAAGCAGCAGTATTCTCTCCTGGCATAATGGCAGCGGCGTGCAGAACATTGCTACACAACAAAAAGAACACTTATTCACTTGCCATTATTCTTGGAAGACTATGTACAGCATTGTGTTAACTATACACATGAGATAGCTGTCACCAAAAGCTACTTGCCTGACACCCCGGTACATGTGTATGTGTACTGTATAGTAGAAGGGGCTGCTAGAAGATTATGCCCCTGTGAACAAAAGGACTGAGCAGTTGAAATCCTACTTTTCAACTTTTATCTACCCCAACCTCTGAGGGAAGTAAGGAGGACTCTATGCACATTATATGGTAATACATCCAATATGCATGGGCAGCTTTAGTGGGTTCAAGCAAAGATCATGTTATTTCTAACAGCAGAGGTCAGGGAAGATAAAGAGGAAGGGAGGAGTAAGAAAATGGTTCTATGTGAGAAGATATTGCTTAAAGCAAACCGGTCACATAGAGAATTCTATCATTAAGAAGAATGTTATAAAGCAGAAGGAGCTGAGTAGATTGAAGTATAGTTCAGTATAACATTGTCATTTATTCATTTAAATCAGTGGACGGTCCTTCAAAGTGACATACAGCATATTGTATGAGTGTGCACACAGACATTGCCAAACTGCCCACATGATTGCAAAGCTCAGGAAGACCGGGACTACAATAGTAACGAATGTATGTTGGAACTTTTCCAAGAAAACTATATACACAGTGGCGTAACTAGGAATGGGGGGGGGCCCATGGCGAACTTTTGACTGACGCAAAAGATCTCGACCAACTGACCACTACCTCCTTCTGCATTTTTGCGCACACTATAATGCCCCATAATGGCCCCTGTACACAGTATTATGCCCCATAGTGGCCCCTGCACACAGTATTATCCCCCATAGTGGCCCCTGCACACAGCATTATTCCCCATAGTGGCCCCTGCACATAGTATTATGCACCATAGTGGCCCCTGCACACAGTATTATTCTCCATTGTGGTCCCTGCACACAGTATTATTCTCCATTGTGGACACCCATTAACAATTATTATACTCTGGGGTCTTTTCAGAACTGAGAGTATAATAATCGGAGACCCAGGGGGAGAAAAACATAAAAAAAACACTGTTACTTACCTATCTCCCGGCTCCGCTGCATTCTCCGCCGCTATCGGCCATCTTCAGTGATGGCTGGGACGTCATGTGACCGGGGGGCCTACGTCGCAACACATAAGGGTGCAGGCCCGGTCATGTGATGTCACGCAAGTAGGCCCCAAGCATGCCCGGAGCACGGAGAGGTAAGTAACACAGTTTTTTATGTTCTGTTACGTCTCCTGGGTCTCCGATCATTATACTCGGAGGTCCGAAAAGACCCCGAGTATAATAATGCTTGTGGGGCCCGCAGTGTCATTTACTGATCCCAGCCCTGTCAGGATCGGTAAGTAAGTAGGGCCCATTACCGGTTGGAGTAACTCCAGCTGGTAATGGCCTATTAAAAAAAAAATAAAAAAATGCAGCGGTAGCAGCTGTCGCCAGGCTCCTAACGTCCTAGGCCCTGTGGCAGCTGCTACCCCTGCTACCCCGGTAGTTACACCACTGTATATACGCATACACTATAACTGACTGTATGTATCAAACCAGATTCTCCCAGCCAGGAGTAAACCTAGCCTCTCTGCTGCCTTTGAGGTGAACTATACAAAGGTGAACCTTGCTATAGACAAGCCTCCGGCAGAACCAGCGTTGATTGGCCGAATGCTGTACACTGGCCAATCAACGCTGGTCAATGCATTTCTATGACAAAAAAGTCAGCTCCCTCGTAACAGCAAGATGCCAATTCTCCCGACTTTTTATCAGCGCAACTGCAAGCGTTGTGCAGTTAAAGCGCACGGACCCCATAGACTATAATGGGGTCCGTGCGCTTTAACTGCAGAGAGCTCCTCCTAAACACTCTCTTCCTGCTACTCGTGGACTTGGTGACTCTCTTTTATTTGAATAGCGGTTTCCTCTGAAACGAGCATTACTTCCCATAGACTATAATGGGGTCCGTGCGCTTTAACTGCAGAGCACTCCTTCTAAACACTCTCCTCCTGCTATTCGTGGACTTGGTGACTCTCCTTTATTTGAATAGTGGTTTCCCCTGAAACGAGCATTTTTTCCCATACACTGTAATGGGATTCGATATTCGATCGAGTAGTCGAATATTGAGGCTGTACTCGAAACGAATATCGAATTTTGAATATTTCACTGTTCGCTCATCTCTAGTAGTGGCTGATAATTTACTCACCTGTCCAGGCCAGCCTGCCACCTTTAGGGGGCACTGTTGTTGATGCGGAAAAATGCCACAATTCTTCCTGGCGTTCTTCAGCATTGTGATATAAGGGCAGCGCCACCTAAAGGTGGCAGTGGAGACTGACCTAAACAGGAGAATGGACAGGTGAGTAAATAATTGACCTACAGTTTATTACCTACTGCAATAATACAATAAGTAGCGGAAAAAAAATAATGCCGCCCTTGAGTTTATTCTATGAGGCGTCTCCTCAAGCCATCGCCTCAGGTAGCCTCATGCAAGATGTGCCCCTTGTCGCAGCACTCTTGTGGGGCAATATGAGGCAGTCAATCTGCTGAGTTTCAATAGTTGTCAAAGTCGCAGATAGCAATCAATTCCACTGACAACATCAAATTTTGCCCTTTCACATCTCAGTGTTCCCCTACTTTAGAAATCTGTAAATATTGTGGGGGAGATTTACCAAACCCCAATTTTTAACATAATAAAAAAAAGAGGACCTTAACCACCACCACCAATTCTAGTTCTTAGCATCTGTTAATAGGCTCCACTCTACTGATTCCAGTACAGATGGAATTTTCGCTCTAGCTTCCACCATTCTCAAGCAAGAAGCGCAGTTAGTTTTGGTGCCTGATCTGCTATTTCATATCTGTAATGTCAGAAGGGCGGTGTCAGGCAGGGGGTGTAATTCAGAGCTCCAATCAGAGGCAGTCAGTGTCAGAGCTCAGAATCACACCCCTTGTCTACTCCTGCCTGACACCGCCCTCCATACAGTACAGAATCTAAATAGCCTATCGGGTACCAAAACTAAGAGCTCTGTTGATACTGATATATTGCCTCATTCTGCACAGTGAAAATATATATCATTTAAACAGCAGCTCCTCCACCCTTCCCCATTTCCATAGACCTATGTGTGTGAACTGGATTTGGAGATGGATCTCTATGTAAACAAACAGTCTGACTGAGGATAAGGAGCAAGAGAATAGTCAGCAAAGTGGAGAAGGAACAGAATTCCTTAATAATATATATGACAAAGTTTCTTATATTCTAAATTACTATTTATTTATTTATTTATTTATTTATTTATTTATTTATTTAGTATAATTTGTTTATAACTGTAGGTACACTTTAAAGCTACTTAATAGGAGTTCAACTAGTATATTCCATTTCTAATTCAAGCTTCTAAAGATACTCACGTAGCATCACCTTGTGTGTTAGTAGCTAAAGTGTTATGTTGAGAACATGAGCACCACAACCTCCATTAGTGTAAAAGGTGCAGATTCCAGGGGCATTACAGCACCCCATGGCATGTATTACAAAGTTTGACAATCCTGCAAAGTTTACAAAAACATTCCTTAAGAGTCCATTCTGTGATGAACTCTGCAGCTTTCTTTTACAGCCATTGCTTTTTATAGTGTGTATTAGTAGCTGTTGGTGGGCTTTTTCGCTGGCCATCCAATATTTTTTGAAAATAGAAAAACAAATATTAAGCAGGTGCCTGAGTGCACTTTGTGATGATTGTATTATGAACACACATGTCATCACTCCAGAGCTATTGCGTTTTAATATTTTTCATCTGCCGCTATTGCTCGCACCTGTAACTAGTTAGCAGTGAGTGATTTGTAGCCTGGGATCTTCTTTCTTTTACTGTTGTCCACTTTTTCATCCTACTATGTAACAGAGCTTTTGGCATCTGGAAAGATTCAGTTCCTTGCATATGAATATGATATTGAAGGATTTTACCAAAACATATTTCATTTGATTTTGCTATGTGATTTTTTGGATCTGTTTTATGGCTGCAGTTTGTCAGCTGTGTTTTGACCTGCAACATTCTCAATCTATGGAGATGTTTTTCTGCATCCCTCTCCAATTAGACCCTGCTGTGGGTCACTTCCCAGCTGGGAAGAGCGAGGCACGGCATGAAATACTTATCAGCATGAGCAGCAACTATCTTTTAAAGCTTGTTGGCATCAGCTGGATTAATTCTATTAAATGAGTCACTGCAGTAGAAGTTATACACTGTACATTGGGGAAATACTGTTTTCATTACCTAGGTCATCCAGCTGTTGGGCAGCATTTACCAGGTGTGACCCTCTTCATTAGGCTGCGCATACATATTCAGATTTTGATAAAAGTTTTGTCTAGGTTTTTATGCAGTTTATGATCTAAAACCAATCAAGTAGTAGTAGTAGTAGTAGTAGTAGCAATAGTTGTTGTTGTAGTAGTCAGGGGTGAACCTACCTTCTGCTTCCACAGGGCCTCCCCAATCCACCACTCGCTTCCCGTGCCGGGCTGCCGAGACGGTGACGCTAAGCCAGTCCAGGACAGCTTGTCCTGGACTGGCTTAGGTAAGCAAAAATGCCCCCCCCCCCCCCCCTCGGGGCCCTGGAATACCACTGCCCGAAGCGGTCGCTTCAGGTCGCCTCATGGGAGGTGCGGCGCTGGTAGTAGTAGTGCCTTTCTTTAAAGCATACCTCTAATTATAAAATAACTGTTCACAAATGGTGCAGGTGAATTCCATAAAATAATTCTTATAACAGAATATATTCCATTAAGGAAGAATTCCTTGTTCTGAAGTTTGTTCAGTTTTTTTTTTTTTCTAATAAAGAAGTCTATGGAGAGGGTGGGAGAAGAAGGAAGGTGCTGGAAAAGAATAACTATATCTTGTAAGATGTGTAAGTGTGGTAGTACTGTACAGAATTAGGCAATTAACAAGCTAGTAGCAGCATCTTCCTTCCCCTCCTTTTTTTATATATCCTTATGAATAATGGTAAGAACTCAAGCTCAGGCTGTCACACTCGACTAAGACCCTGACCTCCCAGCAGAAACCTGGGCCCTTGTAGATGGATATGGTTTTGGTTGCATACGATAACTGGATTTTGTGTTCTCACCTATATAAATACCTCATTCTGTACAGTAATACCACACTATCTTACAAGATATAGTTATTCTTTTCCAGCACCTTCTTTCTTTTCCCTCCTGTCTCCATAGACTTCTTACCTATATAAATTGTTTAACTTAATGATCCACATCTTCTAAAAAAAAAACAAAACATAACCTGATCAAAACCTGTAAGTGTAATATATGGTGTCTTTACACGTTGGTCCTGATGTCCTGATGACTTCAGATGATGATTAGGTGTACCACCCAAGAGTATCTACTTGGGTAATGTTCTACTCAAATACACTAAGACCCTTGGTAAAATTGCTTACTTTAATGCATATTATGACATACATGCCCATCTCTACCTTTTTAGATATACTATAGAATTCTTAAATAATATCATGATGTTCAGCATGTAACTTTAGATAGGCACTGCAATTCTAGGGACATGTATGTTTTTTTTCTTAATATTACTCCTCTTTAAGAATAATGTCCCATAGTGCACACAGTATAATGTTCTACATTGGCTTTCACACAGTATAATGTCCCATAGTGGCCCCTTCACACAGTATTATATCCCATAGCAGCCATTCCACACAATACAATGTCTCACAGTAGACACTGCATACAGTATAATGTCCAATAGTGGCCCCTCCACACATTAAAATTCCCTATTGTGGCTCCTTCACACACTATAATGTGCCATAGTGGCCCATGTAGTTTTATGAATGGTCCAAACATTTTGGGCTTTCACCTCTTCATAGACTCCAGAGTATAACGATCAGAGGCCCCGGGGAGGTGATTAAACATAATAAACACTCACCTCTGCTGGCTCCTGCACCCGTCTTCCCACATCTTCTTATCTTTGAGACTTAATGAATGATGCCAGCATAACATCACGTGTGCCACACCAGCGTCATTTGCTTCGTTACGTGATTGGGTCTCAGCAGTCTCTGACATCATTCGTGATGTTTCTAAGGTCAGAGGCCGGAAGACTCACACCAGAGCCCAGGAAAGCTGAATAATACTGTTTATTATGTTTGTCACCTCCCCTGAGCCTTAGCATATTGAAAACACCCCAGAGTATAATAGTAGTTTCGGAAACCGCTGGATCTCGCAAGATTCATCCAACACACACTGTCAGTGCTGCCTGGCAGCACTGAAGGTTTGGAACGGGGGCCTCTGGGCTGCACTCTGCAGCAATAGTCAGGGTAAAGGCTGGACATCAGGGGAGGTAGCTTGCCGGCCCATATCCCAGTCGGCCCAAAGGCAATTTTCCTGGCCAATCCACCTCTTATTCACAATGTTAGGCTGGGTTCGCACGGATGTTTTTTGGTCCGGATTTTGACGCGGAATCCACTTCAAAAAACCGCCTCCCATTGAATTCAATGGGTTCCTTTTTCCGCGAGTGGTTTGTTCCCACTCGCGGAAAAAAGAAGCAACATGCCCTTTCTTGAGGCGTCCCCGGAGCGCTACTCCCTCCCGACTAGGCCCATTCATTTGAGCCTAATCTGGAGCGGAATGCCGCGACTGGACGCTAGTGCACTGTATGCACTGCACCAGCATCCAGTTGCAGCTACCCGTTTTTTTGGACCGAATTCTGACGCGGCCTCCACGTCAAAATCCGGTCCAAAGAACCCCCGTGTGAATCCAGCCTAAGGGTACATCTACACTTACTACTTTTCTGCAGTAGATTTTGCTATATTAAATTGCAGTAAAATCAGTGTCAAAATACGCATGTAGACAGTTGTTGCAGATTTGTTGCAAAAATCATTCCATGAATTTCAGAACATGAAATCCGTGTGAATATCTGCACTGCAGGTCAGTTTCCACTGCAGATTTTTTTCCCCCGAATATGTGGTTTGTCTGCAATTACGAACAGGAACATCCGTCCCATATGGACATACCTTAATACAGTTCATTTCGTGTAAATTCATAAATTGAGCTTGAAACCATTTTTTTCCACAAAGATTGTATTTGTTGATGATCTATTATTACGTTAGAACATGGACTGTATACAAGATAAAATAGCTGCAGCAAGAACAGAAACTTCAGTGAAAGTGAAAAATGGAATGAGAAGGCGACATGTGGACTTTTTCATTATTAGACTGAAAATATTTGAAGAGTCCATGAACCTGTACATCTTCTGGGAATAGTTTTATTTCTGCAGCCATGATTAATCCGTAGGCTATATGCCCAAAGGAATTACAGCAAAAACAAATTTGGGATGGTTTTATTTTTTATGTCAGGCTAGAAGCAAATGGTTCAGTACAGGTGTTTTTGATACCTGAGACATATGAGCAGCATGCAGTGGCCGTGGAGCTCACCTTTTCACCTGGGAGGTGTGATAGTGTTACCAAAATGGAATGCAATATAGAACATGAACTCTAAGAATATATTGTCTCCAGAGTCACTAGAGGGTTACTTGGCGTTGTACTTTACGCATTTCTTGTATCTTGTGCCAGCAAATCACAGGTGCACACCATATGAGCAGGTGAAGCATGGATTGTGAAGGGCGAGCTATGAACGGTCTGTGTGGCTGCTACGCATGTTCCAGCTCACTGTGGTGTTGGTCATAAAAACCTGCAGTTTTCAGAAAATGACTGCTATGATATATATATGGCAAATTATCATCTACACTCTAAGATTGTGAGGTTATTCTGAGTGTGTAAAAAATCGCAAGAGGATAGAGTGTGTTAAAGAAACATATTAGCAAAGCGATAATTGGCATTGAAAACATTTACTTCCATTTCAATGTTCATGTTGTTTCTCTATTACATAAAATCTCCCAGCATTAGCCTGCTTGTTCTGTGCCTGCACTGTCTTCTGTGGCAGTCTGCAGTCTGTGTACTCTTTAGGATGTAACTAGATGCAGCATGCAGTTTTGTGGCGGTTTTTTTTTTTTTTTTTACAGATGAACATTTTAAATACATAAACACAGGCATGTTACAGCCCTCTAAGGGAATGTTCACACAGTGGAAAAGGCCGCGGAACCCATTTCCGCCATGTGAACATTCCTTCGGGCTTGCAGCAGCATCGACATTCTGTCGCAGTATCGTGCTCCCGTGTAGGCCCGTGAATGAATGGGCCTACACTGGAGCATGTCTTGCACCGCGGAAGCCAGGTCATTTCGCTTCTTTTTTCTGCTAATAGCTAGCGTAAAAAAAGAAGCGAGTGGCTCCCATTTAAGTCAACAGGATTTTGAGGCAGATTCTGCGTCAAATTCTGCTGCCAAAACCTTTGTGTGAACAGACCCTTAATGTAATTGTAGGAAGGGTGTATCAGTTCTGCTGGTATCATTCATGGGTCTGATACGCTATTTATCCTTTGTAACTACAGCTTTCTTGCTACAGTCCTATGAAAAAGTTTGGGCACCCCTATTAATCTTAATCATTTTTAGTTCTAAATATTTTGGTGTTTGCAACAGCCATTTCAGTTTGATATATCTAATAACTGATGGACACAGTAATATTTCAGGATTGAAATGAGGTTTATTGTACTAACAGAAAATGCGCAATATGCATTAAACCAAAATTTGACCGGTGCAAAAATATGGGCACCTCAACAGAAAAGTGACATTAATATTTAGTACATCCTCCTTTTGCAAAGATAACAGCCTCTAGTCGCTTCCTGTAGCTTTTAATCAGTTCCTGGATCCTGGATGAAGGTATTTTGGACCATTTCTTTCTACAAAACAATTCAAGTTCAGTTAAGTTTGATGGTCGCCGAACATGGACAGCCCGCTCTCAAATGATCTGAAAACAAAGATTGTTCAACATAGTTGTTCAGGGGAAGGATACAAAACGTTGTCTCAGAGATTTAACCTGTCAGTTTCCACTGTGAGGAACATTGTAAGGACATGGAAGACCACAGGGACAGTTCTTGTTAAGCCCAGAAGTGGCAGGCCAAGAAAAATATCAGAAAGGCAGAGAAGAAGAATGGTGAGAACAGTCAAGGACAATCCACAGACCACCTCCAAAGAGCTGCAGCATCATCTTGCTGCAGATGGTGTCACTGTGCATCGGTCAACTATACAGCGCACTTTGCACAAATAGAAGCTGTATGGGAGAGTGATGAGAAAGAAGCCGTTTCTGCACGTACGCCACAAATAGAGTTGCCTGAGGTATGAAAAAGCACATTTGGACAAGGCAGCTTCATTTTGGAAACAAAAATTGAGTTGTTTGGTTATAAAAAAAGGCGTTATGCATGGCGTCCAAAAAGAAACAGCATTCCAAGAAAAACACATGCTACCCACTGTAAAATTTGGTGGAGGTTCCATCATGCTTTGGGGCTGTGTGGCCAATGCCGGCATCGGGAATCTTGTTAAAGTTGAGGGTCGCATGGATTCCACTCAGTATCAGCAGATTCTTGAGAATAATGTTCAAGAATCAGTGACGAAGTTGAAGTTACGCCGGGGATGGATATTTCAGCAAGACAATGATCCAAAACACCGCTCCAAATCCTCAGGCATTCATGCAGAGGAACAATTACAATGTTCTGGAATGGCCATCCCAGTCCCCAGACCTGAATATCATTGAACATCTGTGGGATGATTTGAAGCGGGCTGTCCATGCTCGGCGACCATCTAACTTAACTGAACTTGAATTGTTTGTCCAAAATACCTTTATCCAGGATCCAGGAACTGATTAAAAGCTACAGGAAGCGACTAGAGGCTGTTATCTTTGCAAAAGGAGGATGTACTAAATATTAATGTCACTTTTCTGTTGAGGTGCCCATACTTTTGCACCGGTCAAATTTTGGTTTAATGCATATTGCGCATTTTCTGTTAGTACAATAAACCTCATTTCAATCCTGAAATATTACTGTGTCCATCAGTTATTAGATATATCAAACTGAAATGGCTGTTGCAAATACCAAAATATTTAGAACTAAAAATGATTAAGATTAATAGGGGTGCCCAAACTTTTTCATAGGACTGTAAATATCAGCGACCCCTGATCACCCCTGATTACCTAATGAAATATGTAGGATCATCTTATTTTGTGATACAGTGCCGTCTTCTCCGTCTGCCCAGTGGGGGCCGATGTGAGATTTACTACCCTGCCATGACATTAGGCCAGTAACCTTGGGACTCATCCTTCTACCTTTTAGAACCTGCTGGTCTTTATATATCTGTGATGTTACGGCAGTTCTGTTCGCACTGCATTTTCTTGGTCAGGGAGGTGTCATCGCCGAGCTCGGTTCTGAGGGGTGAGCTTGTTTTGCTACTCCTTGTTGATGACTTTTTGGGTGTGGAATCAAGCCAGTATTCTTGTGAGCTAGCCCTCTTTGGTCATTTCTGGATAGGGATAAATTGATAAATCTGCCATCCTTCTTTTGCATGTTGTTGTCACACTATCGTCTGCAACGGTGTTTGAGGTATTTTGCTAATCTTTATTACCAACTACTCATGGGGGTGACTTTCTGAGTCTATCCAAAAAGGGAAGAAGACATGGCCCGCACATCCCAGTTTTATACCTTGATCTAGTGCTTCTCAGCAAAATCTACAATACTGAACATGAAGTTCTTAGTATACGTATTGATCAAGGTATATAAGCTACTAGCCACTTCACGGCGACCTCTTTATAGTGGGTCCCTACTCCAATGGGTGTGGCGCTGCACAACAACCGCCTCAACCGCAACACAGCTCCCGCAGTGCGAGCGACCCAGTGGTTCAGCAACACATTTTCTGAGTCACCATCATACTTTGGAATTTTGAGTGGCCATCTCAGAAAGATTTTCCAGCTTATGGGGGAGTTTTGCCTTTGTTTTTGTTTATTATTTTAGATATTTTGAAACTTTTTTTTATCTAAGGGGGCGTTCACACTACCGTCGGTGTCCGACAGGTAGTGTCCGCTCCTAGTGTCTGCTCAAAATCTGTCACGGACACTAGGAGCGGACACTAGCTGTGTCCGTGACACCTGTCATTTATTTCAATGGGCATCGGGTGCGTTCTTTTGCACTCCGTGCCCGTCCTTCCCTGTCCGCAAGTGGAGATGTCCGACTTCTCAAGCGGACAGAAAAACCCTGCATACACTAGGAGCGGACACTACCTGTCGGACACCGACGGTAGTGTGAACGCTCCCTAATTCCACTTGGAGACTTGAACTTCAATAACTTTATAATATACTGCACTGCAGTTTTGTACAGATGCAGATTTATGAAATTCTGAAAGATTTCTGTATTGAATTGTATTATGCATTTTAGAGAAATAAAGATGGGCATCTTATTAGGTCCTGCCTCGGACATGATCTAATAGCTGTAATAAGATGGCATTCCTCTGGGACCATTGTTAGGTTAGGATCACAAAAGGAGTATCCTTGTTCAGTCTAGCCATTTTGATGCCTAGTCACAAATGACCATGGCATTTAAAAGGTTAAAATGATTGCGATCAAATGAAGTAGCTGCAGGGTTATATTACACAACCATTGCTCTTGCAGGTACACTGCAGCAGAAAGAGATAACTGCCCATGTCAAAAAAAAATTTCATTCATCACTGGTTATTAAGAGGTTATAGAAGAACAGGGGAAAATAACTTACCTTTTAGAAAAAGTCTGGATGAAATGGCAGAACTCACAAAACTCTTCAAGGCCCCACGTAGCAGCCGAGAGCAAAAAAACACTGTGAGAAAAACCACAGCAGAAACGCATCATGTGTTTTAGAAAAAGCCTTTTTACGCCACATGGGGCCCTGGCCAAAAAAAAAAGAAGCATTTAGGCTAAGGTCCAACACATCACGGTTCTTCCCATAGTGCTTTGCACATAAAGTTCACAGAGGTTTCCTGTGCAGACTTTCTGGTTCAATTATACCTGTAAGGAAACCGCCGGCATTTCCATAGGTATAATTGACATGCTGCGATTTCCAAAACTCCAATGGTTTTGGAAATCACAGCATTTCCGCTGTACTTGTTTTACTGCAAATTGGGTATTGGATTCACTAGAATCCCATCCACTTTGCTGTGACTGTAAAACGCCACTTATTTTTCAGCGCAGTTTACTCCATGAGCAAACAGTGGTGTTTATGCAACGTGGGGCCCTCCGCCTTAGGGTAAGTTCACACTGGGTTTTTTGGTCCAGAACTTGAGGTGGAGGCTGCCTCACGTTTCGGCCCAAAATATGGGTCACTGCGACTGGATGCCGGTGCAGTCGCCCACTCTGCTCCAGATTAGGTCCAAATAAATGGACCTAGTCAGGAGGGAGTGTCTTCAGGAGGATGTCACGAGGCAAATCCGCCTGAAAGAATGAGAACTGACCGGCTCCCATTGATTTCAATGGGAGCCTTCTTTTTGGTCAGGATTTTGAGGCGGATACAGCCACAAAATCCTGACCAAAATACCCCGTGTGAACATACCCTTACTCTTTATTTCTCCAAATAGAGGTGCTCCCAGGACATAGAAATCAAAACCTTTCTGCCTCCAATCCACACCAAAGGAAACCTTAACATATGGACTGATTCATTACTAAGGAACAGCATGCTTCAGGCAGTAGTCCAAGCATCACAGGCTTAGACTGAATTTCTTAGGCTAATTCAGATTTAATTTTTAACATAAGATCCATCTTTCTCCATAAAAGTCCATTATAATTCTAAAATTTCATAAAAGACTCTTTTGAACAGCTATGGCCAGTTGGGGTTCAGAACAAAAAGAACCACATTAATGGCAGGTGTAAGTTATATGTACTTGGCCAGTTTTTCTGAAATAATCATGGTAAGGCAAGCACATGCCATTTTTGGATATGAGGCTAAGGCCCCACGGGCCGTAATCGCAGCTCTAAAGCGCTGCGGAAAGAACCGTAGCGTGAAGAATAGAAATTTTCCTCTGTGGACTTTCTGTTACAATTATATCTATGGGAAAGCTGCTGGTGCTTCCGTAGATATAATTGACATGCTGCGATTTGCAAAGCCGCAACGGCTTTGCAAATCGCCGTGTGTCCGCACTGTGATTTCTTCCTCAAAGTGGGTATGGGATTCGCATGAATCCCATCCCCTTTGCTTGCACTGTAAAACGCCGCGTTTGTATTCTGTCCAGGGGAGTTTGCATGGGGACCCCCGAACGGAATAACAAACGCAATTGCAGGCGCTGTGCAGTAAAAGCACATGGATCCCCATAGACTATAATGGGGTCCGTGTGCTTGCCACCAGATCTCTGCACAGAACATGCAGACAGGAAAGTAGTTCACTATCTACTTTCCTGTCTGCATGATTCGTGCGGGCAGCGCGCAGCAAGCACATGTACCCCATTATAGTCTATAGAGTCTGTGTGCTTTTAATGCACAGCGCCTGCAATTGCGTTTGGTATTCCGTTTGAGGGTCCCCATGTGGACTCCCCCGGACGGAATACCAACGCAGATGTGAACGAGGGGTAAGATGCTCCTCCATGTGACATTCAAGAGCTTGAACTATTGTAATTGAGTATCCTGTACCTTATCCTGATTTATGCTGCCTTATTTATGCTGTTGAGCACTAGAAAAATGGAAATACAGTCTGTCTGATGGAGAATATGATGATAGATGCAAATGGATACCAAGTGCCAGGCAAAAGGCAAAAATTATTTGAATGACCCAAAGGAAATAAAATAGTCTAGCTCTAAAAACTGCAGATCTCTGGTCCTAAACCAGGAAAAATGACCTGGTCCTGAACTAGTTAAAAAAGTAACTGTAGGATCACTGTTCCATGTTATTTGGTGATGTCCAGCCTCTTATTGGTCTTCTGTATTTGCTTTGATCAGTATGTCGTATGTCATATGTCGTTGCAATGTCGCTCTATCCCCTGCGGTGGGAATTCTTTTGCTGAGATTGCCTGTGGTACTATGTCCCCACAAACGTATTGTATGTAAAATTCTAACGATGGCTAAACTGCTGATCTTTCAGAGATGGAAGTCGACTTTGGTCCCGCCTATTTCGGCTCTGATTGAGACGATTAATACTACCTACTTATATGAGAAGATATTTTCATTAGGTAGACTCTCCTACACTTCCTTCTTAGGGGTCGTTCACACTACCGTCGGTGTCCGACATGTAGTGTCCGCTCCTAGTGTCCGCTCAAAATCTGTCACGGACACTAGGAGCGGACACTAGATGTGTCCGTGACACCTGTCATTCACTTGAATGGGCATCGGGTGCGTTCTTTTTCACTCTGTGCCCGTCCTTCCCTGCACGCAGGGTTTTTCTGTCCGCTTGAGAAGTCGGACATCTTCTCTTGCGGACAGGGAAGGACGGGCACGGAGTGAAAAAGAACGCACCCAATGCCCATTCAAGTGAATGACAGGTGTCACGGACACATCTAGTGTCCGCTCCTAGTGTCCGTGATAGATTTTGAGCGGACACTAGGAGCGGACACTACATGTCGGACACCGACGGTAGTGTGAACGCTCCCTTACGCACTTGGGAAATTTGGTTGTTGTCCAAATATTATCCTTCACTTTACCACATCCTTATCACACAGATTGCTTTCCTTTATGGATATTGCCCACCTACTTTAGTTATGTTCTACAGTGCCTCTTGTTCCTTTTGATATTGTTTTGATTTTGTTCGCATTTGACGTGTCATATTTTATGCATTCTTCCCTTATTACCTTATTTCATGCACATGACTCGTGTAGGATGTTGTTTTATGTTATATGAAAAATTCTTTAATAAAAACTATTGAAACAAAAAAAAAAAGTAACTGTGTTTTGTGGAAAGATAGCAGTCACCTTGATGGAAATCTAAAGTACCTATTACAGTCCATTCTCACGGAGGAAAATGGCGGTTTATTTAGTGCTGAATTTTCCACGCTGAATAAAAAGCCTCCCATTGATTTCAATGGGTTCCGCTAGCTTATTTTTCCACTAGCAGAATTTTCATCTTCCTTATCCTCCATTCCACTAGTGATTGTTTTACTAAGCATTGATAAGCTGTAAATTTTCTTTCTTTGGAGACTTCTACAGGGTTTATCTCTCAGCAGACCAGAGCCAAGATATTCTCCGCCGTGTTGTCAGTTGTGATACCGTATGTTGCAGAGATCCTCTCGTGTTCAGTGCCTCATGACAGAGATTGGATCTGTGCCATACATTAGTGCTCTGGCTCCTGCACCAAAAACATTACATACTACACAAAATCATTGTAAACCGCAAATGTGTGCCCTACATGTAATGCCTTTAATACATGGCGTATAAAGCAGGTGCAGTTCATGAATATGAGATATATTGGTTTCATAGGATGGATATTGCTAGTAGAAAAGACACAAGTTTTTCTTTGTCTTTGTGTGGCTTTTATAATGTGACAACGTGATTTAAGCTCATCGCCACTGACCAGCAGAGAAAATGTTCTCTTCTCATTGAACTGGTCCTTCACGGAGGAGTAATAAAATGCTCCTTGTAATTTGCTAAGGCCAACCTCTGTAAAACTCTGCAGATGGGCCTAAAAGGAGCACCTGTTACATTGTTGATACAACAACGGCCTGCGGAGGGGCTTAATGGCGGGACTGTCTGCCTTTGTTTTCTTCAGCTCCTCTTTGTGATTTGTCATTCTTCAGTGTCTCAAGTTTACTTGTGCTTTGTTTGAAAGAACAAGCTTCAATTCTCCTTCCCAGAAAAGATAAGTCACCCAAACACAGTAAAGCTGTCCAAGTTAACACAGCAAAGAGCCTTTGGGAAAAATCTCCTTTAACATCTTAATAATGAGTGAAACCGCAGGAGTGTTTTATTCTACTTCACTCCTCTATCTTACGGATGTCTATTTGGAAGAGTTCTCTTAGGGTATTACCTTTCACTTTGTTGAACATATATGCACTCTCTGATTTGTATGTATCATTTAGGCCTGTATCGGATGGTAACAGTAAAATATTACAAGAGTTTTCTGGCTTGGACAGCTTCTTTTCTTATGAAAAGGAGTCTAACATCACCCAAATTGCTTCTTAGTCAACTATACAGTGGTAGGTACAGTTAGTGGCACAGTGGGCATACTGTACGGTATTGTAGGATGAACTTTAATCCATATGCAATGAGCTGTGTGGAGGACCCTGAAGGGGTCACATCTGCCAGAGCACCCATTTTCAGTAGGTGCTGGGAGGTGACCACAGGTAAAAACAGGCTCTCGATGCAACCACTCCTTGCGTAAAATGAACATCTCATTTGGATATGGATAATAAATCAACGGGGTTATCCTGTTTCTAATATTTATGGCCTACCCTTTGGATTGGTAATCAATATTAGGTCTGTGAGAGCCTGACAGCCAAGGCCCACGCAGAGCTGCTGTTCGTGGACGTTTCGGCTCCCAGTAATGTTTACATGCCGGGAGCTGTTGTGCTCATGCACCGTACAGAATGTTGGTGCGGCTTTAGGTACTTGCAGTTCTTTCCCTTCTACTGTACATAGTGCAAATGGCCCAGCTTTTCTAGATTCCTGAAAGGCAAATATAGCAAGCCTTGGCATAATTTGGGAGCAAGCAAGGGGATTTATTTAGCTATATTTAGTATTCACTAGTCCCTATTATTGCATTACATAGTATATCCTGGCAAACTATGGTCTGATTACAGCGAAAGTAGGTAGATTTATGTAAGTAAATATTGTATTCAGTATTCCTTATTACAGATGCACATGCTATGTTACCCAGCTTTCCCAGAAGTCTGAAAGGTAGATCTGCTAAGCTCTGGTTAAAGGAGATTCATTTTATATTATATTTTTTCATTTATTATTATAGAAATACCTGGTATGCTACCCATCTTTCCAGGGACCCTAAAAAGCATGGTTTGCCACGCTATTTGGTACATATGCATATAGTGTAAGGGTAATAGGGTGAACTGGCATTCAAATTACTTATCCATTTAGCAGCTTCTGTTTTGTACTGTCAGTTATTTGGGGGATTACTTCCAACAAAATGGCCACACTCACTATTTAGACAAAAAATGTGAAGCCTAAATCTCACCCACTCCTCCTACACTTCCAATTAGTGTCCTCAGCGGTCGCTGGAGAGGGACGAATTGTACTTGACGTCACTGGTCCTTCTTCAGTGGCCTCAGCAGTCACATGGGATGCAGGGCTTCTGGGGACTAAGATACACAACTGAATGGGTTACAGTAGCAGAAACTGGAATACCAGGGACAGGGGCAGTTTGTGCAATTCCTGGACAACCTCTTTCAGAATAATGTTCCATAATGTACACAATATAATTTCCCATAATGGCTCATTCACAGATATAATGTTCCATAGTGGCCCTCACAAGGATAATGTCCCATAGTGTACAACATACAGTATAATTTCTCATAGCAGTCCTCCACATAGCATTATGTCTCATAATGGCCCTTCAACAGACTGTGTATAGGGCTGGGGTAGAGTGGAGGGCTTGGGAGACCAGAGTGGGGGCAGAGTGCACATTCAGTTGCATGTCTAAGTGTTTCAACCTGGAGAATTGATAGTTGATGAGGTGTTGATGCAGGTTGGCAGGATTTCAGCTCCATTCTATGCCAGCTCCAATGGAGGTTCAAGACCCAGGGTGGCCAACACTCTTGTGCTGAGTAAAAGGGTGCTGGCCCATGAGAAAATAAGGCGGGTGGATGGGGTATGAAGAAAGCTTGAATGTAATGGGAAACACAGAGGAAGAGCAGATAGTGGGGTGAGTTGGTACCTCTGTTGTGGCGCGGTGCTGGTCTGGCCCCTTGAAGGACACGTTGGCCGCCGCGCTGGCCGGTGAGGAGGGTGGAGGTGAAGACCAGTGAACAGTGGCTCCACTATTGGTGATGAGCGACAATGTTGGCAAGGAGAGGTGTTACGTATATAATGCTGGCCGGAGTTGCAGTGGCTGGAGGCAGGACATGCAGAAGGGGAGCCAGCTGAAATGGATACTTGCAACTTGGCAGCGCTTCAATGACAAGAAATGGCCATGATACACTCAGGTGCCATTTTGGATTCAGGAGATGGGAAAGCGGCCAGCTGTGGAGAGCACAGGAACTTGGCGATTTTCTTCTTAACCAGTTGTAAGGTAGCCCCAAGCCTGCCGGTGCATCTGCCCATCATTACCTGGTACATAAGGTGGTTTGATCTGCTGTGTAGGCATCCTGTTATATCTCAGTCAGTGGCAGCTCAGGAGATGTGCAATTTCACGCTGCCATAGTCAGGACAAGCCCCCCTCAAAGATGTTTTAAAATGCCATTGCAAAGTTTGCAACTGTATGGAGATTGTGCAGCCGCATGGCTAGGGGGGAGCAAGCTGCCAGTGATAGCCAGACTTCTAATAGGGAATGAAGGGGTGGTGTATTACCCGTAGGACAGATCGGGTAGCTGCCATGATACTTCCTCCTCACTATTACAGTTACTGTCATATGACTGTGTGCATGAGCCTTAGAATGGAATAGACAAACAACAAAATGAAGGTCCAGTGTGCCAGCACATAAACAAGCCTCCCTGTACAGGTATGCTAAGGACATGATCTCATAGCACTGATGCAACCAATTGAAAAGAATAATAGGACATGTTTTATTGCTGGCCATTAATCCTGTAGAATAATAAGAGCTTCTACTCCTGGAATGGTACACAGTAGTACTCTGTTATCCTGTTAATTAACCAGTTACAACACAAGCTTTTCATTATTCCCTTGCTGTCTCTGGTGCCAGTGTTTACGTGATGCCACACAATGTAACAAGGCATATTGCTGTGTATGGAATGTTCATTGTTTTTGGCAGAGGGGCTTTCCCTAATAAAAAATCTACTTGTTACAAGGATAGCAGGCAGTCCATTGATGATCAGACTATATATACCTTTCACAAAAAGGCATCCGTTCATTTCTGACAACCAGCGGCTGTCTACATCCAATAGGCAGCTCTGTCCTCAGATATATATATATTTGCCAAAAAGGTATATGTTCATTTCTGACAAACAGTGGCTGTCCATATCCAATAGGCAGCTCTGTCCTCAGATATATACATACCCAGTGGCATAACTAGGAATGGCGGGGCCCCGTGGCAAACGTTTGACATGGGCTCCCCCCTTCCTGACTGACACTAAAGACCTCAACCGACCGACCTCCGCCACATTCCTGCATGCTCTATTATGCCCCATAGTGGCCCCTGCATACACCATTATGCCCCATAATGAACACCCATGAACAATTATTATACTCTGGGGTCTTTTCAGACCCCAGAGTATAATAATTGGAGACCCTGAAAGTAACCGCTTTTTAATGCGTATAGGTTTCTGTTTGGGGGGGTCCCAAGCAGACTTCACGAATGGAAACCTGAACGCAGATGTGAACCGGGCCTAAACATCACATTATAAAATACAATTCTAGTATGTATAATGGTAGACATGTATAGAAGCAAATACAGATAGATAGATAGATGATAGATAGATAGATAGATAGATAGATAGATAGGAGATAGAGATAGATAGATAGATAGATAGATAGATAGAGATAAATAGATAGATAGACAGATAGACAATGATATGCTGTATATACTTACACATATACACATCTATTCACACACATACATTCATATACAACATATACACACACCTATCTACACACATACAGGACTCACACAGTATATAAGGCACATAATGTAAACACATATACACATCTATACATATTTTATCCAAAAATATACTTACATGTGGCTGTGCAGCTCTGTCTAGCAGTGAAGAGAGCAGATACATCGCACAAGATGTCTCCCTTCACACTCCGATACTGAGGAGGGGGAGGGGCGGAACAGGAAGCTGCTGTGTGCGGAAGCTTTTACAAGAAGCATCTGCAGCCCTGCATCTACTGCCGATCTTCTACTTATGGTAGGGAAGTTATGGGGCCCTTGAGGGTGTGGGGATATTAAGGAGCCTATTAAGGAAAAAAAAAACGACAGGGGTAGTGGCTGTCGCCGGGCCCCTAATGTCCCGGGCCCTGTGGCAGCTGCTACCACTGCTACCACGGTAGTTACGCCACTGTATATACCTTTGCCAAAAAGGTATACATTCATTTCTGACAACCAGTGGCTGTCCATATCCAATAGGCAGCTCTGTCCTAAGACTATATACTGTATACCTTTCACAGAAAGACATCCGTTCATTTCTGAAAACCAGAGGCTGTCTACATCCAATAGGGAGCTCTGTCGTCAAACTATATTCACCTTTTTTTAAAAAAAAACATATATCTATGTTTTTTTCTAAAAAAACAGAGAGGCTGTTCCCATCAAAAAGGGGAACTCTCGAGTCACTCAACTAAATAAAAACTGCTTTATCACTTGAAAGTTACTATTTTATTTTAAAAAAAAACATGCCCCCCAAAGCTAGGAAAGTAAAAGGACCCAACAGTCGTTCTCTGGCCAGTGCTCAACCACCTGCCATGAAAGGGAAAAAACAGGCGTCAGCATTGCGTGTGTGTGGCGAATCCGGTATTCTGAATGCTGATAAGCCAGTCTACAGACAACTAATTACTTCATATATTGAAGCATCTTCTTCTGGAAAGACTTCCTCCTCATATTCCACTGAATGAAGCTTTGGGTCATCTGCTGTGTTCAATGGGGATCCAGTTCAACCCCTTCTAAATTAACCTGTCCAACAAATTTGGCAGAAACTGAGGGATCTGCTGCATTATTTGATCATTCAATGTCCAAGTTCACACACATACTGCTGTCATCTGACGATGATGAAACACAAATTCCAGATGCGGCTGCCTTCACCATCATCCAGGCCAGTCCATGTGTTAGTGTGGAAGATTGTTCAGAAGAGCCAGTGGATGATGACTATGTTGACAAAACTTGGTCTCCATGTGACGAGGATCAGGGAACTAGTTCTGATGATGAGTGTCACGGAGCAAAGGTATACGTCCTTCCTCCGGAGGATATCTTGAATCAACAGGGACGCAAGAGGTTGGGAGACAACAGCAATTTATTGTAATCCACAAAGTTAGTAGCCGGCGGCAGTCACATCAACCGTAATAACAATAAGTCCACAGAAGTCACAACTCAATGATAGCTTTGGTTCCTTGGTCCTGTAACTAAATCCTGGCTCTCTGCAGAGCTGTGCACAGGCCGGCTAACACATACTAACTGCTAGCTACATCCTATATACTAAGACTGTTACATCCTATATCTGTGGGTGGGAAGGGCTGAGTCACAGATCCTTCCCCCCTCACCTATGCCAAAGAGAGCAGACTCCCTGTCTCCTGTGGACAATGCACCATCCAACATCTTCTTGGGGACACCGAGCAGATTATCTCCACCCATTGTCCTCACTAGTTAGAGGTATTTGCATACAATGTGCTAACACACTAGACCCTAGTCAGCCAACTACACATTGATGTATACAACAGGTTAGAGAATACATTCCATATGAAATATATATTACACATGGCCTATAGTATAGACTCTAAACACCCCGCGACAACCCCTCCCCCTCTCAAAACATGTGCATGACACAATTGGCCTACACAGGTAAATTGGGGAATGCACATCAGTCTCTATAGCTCATATGTCCTCCTGCCGGGATAACCCATCTGCGTTCTGGTGTTGGTTCCCTCGGCGGTACTGAATGGTAAAGTTGTAGGGTTGAAGGGCTGGCATCTGGCAGAAAATCCGGTGGATCCATGTTGGCTTCTCCCTGAGCTTGGCTTCGGGTCACTGCTCCCACAAAGTGGCACTGTAGATTTCCAACATCGTTGCCTAACAGAACATCGACCGGCAGCCCGCTCATCACACCAATTGTGCATCGTTTTGGTCCATAACCATAGTCAAGTTCCACGGTAGCTTTAGGAATACGTCTCCGAGTACCCCCTGCCAACTCGATAGAAAGGCCAGGGCCCTCCTCTAGGGCCTCAGGTCGAACCACTCGGGGGTCCGCTACCGTTAGGAAAGCTCCCGAGTCCCGGAATCCAACAACTGTTCGGCCATCCAGGAGGACCTCCTGCAAGTGCTTCGGCTGAGGGTTTGCGGGATGTGTGGCAGAGGGCTGAATCCCATAGACCCCTGGAGGTGGAACAGATGGGTCATTCATGGAGTCATCTGGAAATGGGGCCAAACTTTCTGTCCTAGGGGTGGTTCCCAGGTAGTGAATAGGCCGGGATGCCACGGTGGCCCGTGCCCCCATGTTAGCAGGGCAACTAGCTTGCAAATGTCCAGGCCGCCCGCACCCAAAACATCTGCGCTCTAGCATTCTTCCAGTAGGTCGTTGTCTAGGGACAGGGTTGTTCATAGCTGGAGGCCGATGGGCTGGGGCAGGGGTAGAGGGGGAATTGTAATCCTGAGGCCGGGCACGAAAGGTGGGTGGCTGGCTGAAGGGTGTCTGGCGGACTGTGGTAGTTTTCCGCTCCTCTGCAAACAACCTCTTCCACTGCGGCTTGATGGTCAGGCCCTCATCTGCAAGGGAAGCAGCTTGCTCAACTGTGGCTGGGTTCCTTTCCAGCACCCACTCACGGATCTCAGCGGGGCACTGGGAAAAGAACTGTTCCTTAAGTATGACTTGGAGGATCTTATCGACTGTGACAGCCTCCTCTCCTTCTAGCCAGCGCTTGCATGCTTGCTTCAACTTGTGGGCAAACATGTGAAAGGAGCTTCCCCCATTGTAAGGCAAAGAGCGGAACTGAACTCGGTAGGTCTCTGGAGTGACTGCATAATACTTCTGCACCGCTCTTTTAATGGCCTCATAGTCCCGCTGATCACTAGGGTCCATGGCTCTGAGAGCTTCCGCAGCCCCATCTCGTAGGTGCCCCACCAGATACCGGACCCAATCCTTCTCTGGGACTTCCATCAGGCGGCACTGGTGTTCGAAGTCCTAAAAATATCCATCAACATCCCCAGCCGCTTCATCAAAGGTCTTGAAGTGTTTATGGGACACATATTGTGGTTCTCTCACTGTTGGGCTAGGGGTCGGCGTTTGATTATAATTCCCCTTAGTTATCTCAGCCATTCGCATTTCATGAGCCATTCTTTCCTTTTCATGCGTATTCTCTGTTCCTCCTTCTCCTTTTCCTGAGCCCTCTGTAACGCTCTACTCCTTTGCTCTGCAGTTGCTTCTAGCCCCAGCACTGCCAATTCCTCCTCATACAAAACAACCCATCTGCTCTTTTGGGTCTGTACCTGCCGCTCCCGTATCTCTACTGTCTCCTGGGGGCAGCCCACCTCATGGTCGCTTTGCAGGGTCATCTCCTCCAGTGCCTCGATCAGTTGCTCTTTCGTTCTTCCCTGGTAACTCAGGTTTAGTTCCCGGGCCCTTAATTGTAGACTTGCCATAGTCCAGTTCCTGTATTCTGAGGTTGTGGCTCCATTAATCGCTGGGCTGCTGTAGTCCATCTCGCTGTCCGCTGTTGATCCCACCGCTGCCAACCAGTTGTCACGGAGCAAAGGTATACGTCCTTCCTCCGGAGGATATCTTGAATCAACAGGGACGCAAGAGGTCGGGAGACAACAGCAATTTATTGTAATCCACAAAGTTAGTAGCCGGCGGCAGTCACATCAACCGTAATAACAATAAGTCCACAGAAGTCACAACTCAATGATAGCTTTGGTTCCTTGGTCCTGTAACTAAATCCTGGCTCTCTGCAGAGCTGTGCACAGGCCGGCTAACACATACTAACTGCTAGCTACATCCTATATACTAAGACTGTTACATCCTATATCTGTGGGTGGGAAGGGCTGAGTCACAGATCCTTCCCCCCTCACCTATGCCAAAGAGAGCAGACTCCCTGTATCCTGTGGACAATGCACCATCCAACATCTTCTTGGGGACACCGAGCAGATTATCTCCACCCATTGTCCTCACTAGTTAGAGGTATTTGCATACAATGTGCTAACACACTAGACCCTAATCAGCCAACTACACATTGATGTATACAACAGGTTAGAGAATACATTCCACATGAAATATATATTACACATGGCCTATAGTATAGACTCTAAACACCCCGCGACAATGAGGTTCAAGTTCGTTTGCTAGTGCCACCAAAACGTCCTCCAATTAATGCACAAATCCCAGTTATAACACAAACACCAGTAAACGCTTCTCCTGCTGGCACTCTGCGACCCAAAGCACTTAAAAGTGCTAATCCAAAAAAGAAAGGCTCCAAACAAACTATTTGGTTATATTTCACCAAAGATGAAAATGACCCAATGAGGGTGATATGCAAGACTTGCAAGCAGTCACTTAGCCGAGGAAAGGACACTAGGCACCTCAATACAAATGCTATGCCTAGGCATTTGAAATCTGTACACCCATCACTTTTTAAAAAATATATTCAACAAGAAAGTCAAGACAGGGATGTTCCTGTGAACGTTCATCCACCATGAACTTTGGTGAGTTCTTCCACCTACTTTTCCAATGCCAGTGCCACGTACACACCAACTTCATGTGCACCAGGCAACAATGCTGGACAACAGTCAAGCAATTGGCTTAAAACAATTACAAGAACCACTGGCCAAAGAGCCACGTCTGAATTTCGCATGCCAATTGCTCCAACATGTTCCTCTCTTTCTTGCTCTAATATTCAGCCCACCCTCTAGCAAGTAATGGAAAGGAAAAAAACATATCCAGCCACACATGAGCGTGCTAAGCTGCTTAACTCTAGCATTTCAAAACTACTGGCTTTGGAAATGGTCCCTTTCCGTTTTGTGGAATCAAAGGCTTTTCGCTCCCTAGTGGCCCATGCTGTGCCCCAATATGTTGTACCCAGCCGCGATTACTTTTCACGAAAGGCGGTCCCTGACTTGCAGGAGCATGTCAAGCAACATACCAAGCGTGCCCTAAAGCAATCTGTTAGTGGATGTGTGCATTTGACAACGGACACGTGGACTAGCCAGCATGGGCAGGGCCACTACCTATCTCTGACTGCACATTGGGTCAACATGTTTGACCCTTGTCAAAATGTTGACGGCAGTTTGTCATCTGTTCTTTCAACACGAAGGAGGGTCGTTCAGAAGTCATTGGGGGTTCCAAATTTCCCTTCAACAAATTCTGAAACTTCATTTTCTGAGAGTTCCCGGGGACAGAATGAGTTCCACATCAGAACCTTCACCAAATCATGGGGCTGGAAATGCACCTCATTTGTATTGACGTGCTAGCGGGCAAAGGCAGCAAGCAGTACTCAAATTAATTAGTTTGAGAGAACTGAGTCACACTACCAAAAACATCAAAGATGTGATAATTGCTGAAACTGAGTTATGGTTTGGTCCGCTAGACCTCAAAATAGGCAACGTGGTCTGCGACAATAGTAGAAATTTGGTGGCAGCCCTGAATTTGTTCCCATTGACGCATATATCTTGCCTTGCTCATGTGTTCGATTTGGTTGTGCAAGTGTTCTTGAAACACTATCCCGATCTTGCACCCTTGGTTGACAAAGTATGAACATTGTGTGCCCATATACAAAGGTAGCTTCAGCTCTCTTGGCTCACTTTCAGCGCAAACACCAATTCCCCATTCACAGGCTCATATGTGATGTCCCCACCAGGTGGAATTCGACATTGCATATGTTGCAGAGGTTTGTGGAACAGAAGCTAGCAGTACTTGATCTTTAGATGATGAGAGGGGCCTGACGTACAAATGTTGCCCTGGAAAACCTCCATCTTATGGCTGTGGAGTGGGCACAGCTGCATGACGTCTGTTTGGTTCTTCAGTGTCTGGAATACTGCACATTGAAGGACAGCCTCATAACTTTGAGGGATCAGGTATGTGCAACAGAGGAGGAAGAGGATATTTTCTTTGAAAACAGTCAGGACTTGGAAGACCACCATGGCCACCATGACTCCAGGGCTGGGCGGATGAGGCACTGGTTGGAGACTGGGTCACAGACTCGAATAGCCTCTGTGGGTACTTATTCAGAGGAGGAGGAGGAGGATGAGGATGATTTGGATCAGGAAATAGATGTCACTGAGGAGGAGTCATTCCAGCAGTCCCAGTCAACACGCATTGTGTGTGGATGAGGGGATGCAAAAGAGACTATAGTCAGCTTAGTTGAGTTGGACAGTCATGAATCGCCACCAGGTGCATTGGCACACATGTGTAATTTCATGCTAAATTGTCTTCTGGAAGATAAACGTGTGAAAAACATGCTTGCAGATCCTGAATACTGGGTGGCAACCCTACTTGATCCTCGCTTAAGGGATAAAGTTCCGGGTTTCATTTCCATCACACCACAGGCTTATAGGGATATCGATATATACCATAAAAAAAACTGTTGGACGACTTAATGGACACATTTCCTACAGAAAGCAGTGAGTCAAGATCATCTCCAACTCCTGCACAACTTTCACAACGCCATGGTGGTCCCAGAGACAGAAGCACGGCCTGTTGCAAGGGAAGTGTGGGCATAATGGCTAATGCTTGGCTGTCTTTGTTGAGGCCTACTACACCAACATTAAATGTAGAGGTATAGAGGTATCAGACCGGAGACAGCATTTTTTGTTGCAGGTGCAAGACTATATGAAAACGCACATAGACATCTTACCACAAGAGTCTTTCCTGCTGGACTACTGGGTGTCAAAGAAGGAAATGTGGCCTGTACTTGCCCAGTATGCCCTGGGGTTACATTCCTGTCCAGCAGCTAGTGTCTTCTCAGAACGACTGTTCAGCAATGCTGGTGGTGTTGTCACAGAGCTTCGGACAAGACTCTCTGCTGACAATGTCAATTCAACTGTAGATTGAAGTATCTGCCAGCAAGTATAGGATGGGTAATCCACCATGATCACCATATGACCCTGACAATATAGATCAGGGGTAGGGAACCTTTGGCTCTCCAGCTGCTGTGAAACTACAACTCCCAGCATGCTCCATTCACTTCCATGGGAGTTCCCAGAACAGCAGAGCAAGTATGCATGCTGGGAGTTGTAGTTTTGCAACAGCTGGAGAGCCGTACATTCCCTACCCCTGATATAGATGTTTGGAGGAGGATTCCCATATTGCCCTGATCTCAACATCATCAAATTTGTATAGCATTACATGAATACACAGAAGGATTTGAGCAAGCCTACATCTACAAAAGATCTGTGGTCATTTCCCCCAAAATGTTCGGAACAATCTCTCTGCTAAATTCCTTCAAAAAACTCAAAAAACTGTGCAATGTACCTGGAAGAATTGATGTTGCTTTGACGGCAAATGGTGGTTACACCAAATATTGGTATAACATATATATATATATATATATATATATATATATATATATATGCGTTAATAAGCTTACTTTGCAGCTTTTTTTTCTACACCTGACTAATTTTTTTTGCATGTAACCATATGTCCAAGGTTGCCATTGTGAAATCATTACAATGAAAATATTAGATGGCCACTGCAGAACACAGCATGAACAGTCCCAGATATACAATAATAGAAGAAATGTGATACAGTGAATGCTGCTTTTCCTTGTATTAGCTATGCATGTCACAGTTTCCAAACGTGCTATATGGTTTTGAAAAAAATGGAATTCTCCTCTCAAAAGACATATTGCCAAGATGGAAGATATGACCATCTAACTGTACACCTGTATATTTCCCCTCTCAACTTTGCAGTACTTTGAGCAGAATTTAGTTACCTTTTATACTTACCTTAAAAAGCTGAAAGATTGTGACCTGATTGCAATCTGCACTTTGTATATAAGTATGCCAATTTTCCAGTCTAGAATAGTGACGCAATGCTTTCTATCCTACCTCCATATACAAAATATTGGATTGGCATAGGTAGGTTGGAAAAGGCATAATATATTATTATAGACAGCAGAATCTGGAAGAATATTTGTGGCATTAGAGTCTGCAATAATGTGGCATAGTTACAAAAGACTAGAATAGTGTCTGGAGAATTTCAGCCAGGTATAATGTGGGTGTTCTGAGCGCTGATGTCTTGGTGCTGAATGTTACTTCAATATGTTTAACATCAAACAATGTATTTTTAGTGTGGTTTTGACTATGTTAGTAGCAAAATATTTTGCTCAGTCATCATTCTTTGGAATATTCACAGCAGTTAAAGTCGAGTGAATTCTTGTGTGTTTAATAGGCATAAAAAAAACTACATGATAACCTTTATGGCGTGAAGGGTAAGATGGAGACAAGTGGCGGGCCAATGACTAGGCATTAGATACAGGAGTACCTGCCATACTGTGGCTGCTGGACCAGCATTTAAATCATAGATGCCAAATTTCTAAATAAGGGCTCGTTCACATCTGCGCCTGGTCTCTGCAGGTTTCCATTTCCTGCACAAAACAGAGGCAGGAGACGGAAATCTGCAGGACTCTTTCAAACCCATTCATTTGAATGGGTTTGAAAGATGTCCGATGGTGAGCGTTTTATGCTCTCCGTCGCAAAACCGTTTTTTTTTAAACCAGACACAGAGTTGGACATGCAGTACTCTGTGTCCGATTAAAAAAAAAAAAACGATTTCACGGCGGAGAGCATAAAACGCTCACCACCGCTCACGGCCGGACCGATCTGACAGGTTTCCGTCTTCTGCATGCAGAAGACAGAAACCACAGAACGGAGTGCCGAACGCTAGTGTGAACCTAGTGTCAATAGCACTGTTCCATAATCGAAGAAGAAGTCCAGTGAAATCTGTTATTATTCCTGTACCCTCATCTGTTTGTCTATCACACGGTGCACTATTATTATGTATCGTTCACTCATATCCAGTTCACCTTTTTGCCTGTTCCTCATAAGACACCATCTTAAGCTATAAATATAACTTTCTATATGCCTACTATGAATCCCATGCTACCTCAGCACAACATCACGGAGAATAACGGTATGTTCACACAGAGTTTTTTGCAGGCAGATTTTGACGCGGAATCTGCCTCAAAATCCATCTGCAAAAATGGCTTCCATTGACTTCAATTGACTTCAATGGGAGCCACTCGTTTTTTTTCCACTAGCTAGTAGTGGAAAAAAGAAGCAACATGACCTATCTTGCCGTGGATTCCGCAGCTGAGTCAGCCATGGCGTCCGCGGTTCGAGACATGCTCCTGTTTAGGCCCATTCATTCATCGGCATCCCATTGCGGCTAGCCAGGCAGAATGCTCACAAGGTGGAAAAGGTTTTCGCAACCTTTTCCTCCATGTGAACATACCCTAAAAGGCATGTCATTTTCAGGGGTTGCCATGAGATTTTATGACCAAATGACCATGACTACGAGTTTCTGCAGTGTAGAACCATTTTCACATGTTGGAAGTAGGTCCTGGAAACATCAAGTTAGTAGCAGAAGATACATTGAAATGTTCAAAAAAAGCAACACATTTTGTATGTTTGAAATGCATTGCCATTTCTTAAGCCAATAAAATGGAAGATTTCAATACATCCCAACTTCATGTCTCTGAAAACCTATACCCATATTCAAAACATGAAACTGGTGGATACCTGTACAAGATTGGTGCATAGATGTGGTATATGCATATATCCATCTCTTTTATTTTAGTACAAGCTTAGGCTTGGTTCACATCTTTGTTCGGGGATTTTGTTCCTCCGTCCACATGAAAATGTGAAGAGAAAAGCACTGCAAGCAGCACTTTTCTCTCTGCATTTTTCATGCGGAAACCAAGCGGAAATCACACAAACCCCATTATATTCTATGGTTCAACGAGTTTCCTAAGGTAACTGCTTTTTTTGTGGGGATTAGGTTTCCATTCCCAAGCAGACCCCCCAAACAGAAACCCATGCGCAAATATGAATCAAGCCTTACTATATTATATTGTGTCCTTTGTCTGTTTTGTGTCCTTTGCTCATATCCTATAGTGATCAACTGATTTCTGAATCAGTTCGAATATGAATGGTGTTACTTATAAGGAGATAGCCCCTTTAAGGGATTTAAAGGACCATTTAAAAACTTTATTTTGATCTGTAAAAAACCCATGTCTGTCATGGATCTATAAAAAATGGAAGCTCTAACACTAGCAAAAAGAAATCCTAAAATTGGATCTACAAAATGTTAGGGTATTTTAGGAAAATATTACACATACCAAATAATGATTTCTTAAACTCTCACTGCTTTTTCTCTATGTAGTTTTATTTTGAAATAGATCAAATAAAATAAATTTCTGATGATACTATGAATGAATATCACAACATCAAATTGTCTGTATTTCAGAGTGTATCAGTTGACATGTCCTAATAATTAGTTCCTTTGTGAATAACATGAATCAGGGATGATGTCATTTACTACATACCATATTGTATACATTTACAAAATGCCATGTTAATATACGGTTTTGACTTATTTTCTAAATATAATTGTTGTATTTTATCTTTTAGTCTATCATCTTTATCCGAGATAAAAATTCACATGGACAGGAATTGTCGGGATATATTGATTATTCCCATCGGTTAAAGACAGAAGACTTTGATGTGTACTTTAGTGGCAAGAAAAAGCTCCTTCCCCGACCCACTGACTTAAGGTAGTTATTGTAATATGGATTATTGGCATTGATTTTGTGATATACTGAAGAGTGGAAGGGGAAATTAAAGAGAACTTTTCACCACCTCCAACAAGTCCAGTTCTTTACATTACATAATAGGTACTGCACCTCTGATTCTGGAACAGTTGGAGATTTTCTCTAGCCCTCACCGTTCCTGAGTAATCTATGCTGTTATTTTTTATTTCTGATATGCTACTTAAACTCTGTACTGTCAGGAGGGCAGTATTGGGCTAGAGTAGAGTAGACATAGGAAAGAAGATAAATACTTGATTGGTGGGAGTCTGACTACTGTAACCTCCAATAATACAGAGAATGGGAGATCCTTCCTCCCTCTGAGTATTCACCCTGACCTTAGCAAGCTGCAATGCATTGTTTGTAAATTTCTATTGTAGCCAGCATTATCTCTTTCAGTAAATTGAAAAGGGATACATAGCTGCTATTATTTCTGTAGGAAAGCTTCCTATGCTTGATATTGCTATGTGGGCCTCTCATTGTGTGTAAGGTACATGTCACCATCAACAAATGGACCAGCAATTATGGACAGGCACAGTCCTTGGCTATCATGGCCCATCGGGTCAATGTTTTAAGCGGCAGTGTGCACAGTCCAAAAACACAACATGGCACCACCATGTAAGTGCAGACCCAGTTCCATCACCGGTTGGCTCTCAATTAATTCCTCTAGTTCTTCCACAATGCACCATTTCCTGCCCCTAACTTCAGGGTAAACTTCCACTCCCCCTCCCTCATTGCTGTTGAGTCACACATGCTGGAGTGTTTGTTTGATCTTACAAGAACCATTTACAATCATGCAGTGAGGGATAAAAAAAAATGTAAACTTCTACCTCTTGGTCAGTTTCACTGCCCTAAGGTGCATGAGGAACTGGAGGAGAATGAAGAACTGTGTCTTGGTCATGTGATGAAGGATCTGGGACTCTAAGACTGGGGGAAGAGAAGGAAGACGTTCTTTTGGGTGCAGAGGGAATCCTTGATATTCCACAGCTGGGGAAGGCTGACCCGTTTTATTTTTTTTCTTGAAATTCTGTAAATTTTTACTCCTCTAATGCTATTTTGCTGTGGCATTTGCTCCTATAAAGGAATGATGGATAGGACAGTCCAGGTTCTCTTCTTGCTCCCAAGTGCTGTACTCATGATCAGAAAACTCTTTACATCTTTAAAGATATATCCACATCCAGAATTAAGTTGCTGTTGTATCTGATCTCATACATGGATCATTTTGGTATTAAATTCTGTAGTTGCCCCGCTACATTGTGTGCATGATAACTAAATAAACAAAAAAAAAAACCCATCATTGCTTCTTTTAATACCAATGTCATGTTGGTACGCCATTCTGCTCCCATAAAGGGATAATATTTTGCAGCTTCTTTCAATTTTTCAATCAGGTTAATTTCCACAAATTTTTTTCAATATATCAAGTTTGTTACACTTACAAGTCCCCAAAATGAGCAAATTTTTGTGTAAATACATAGTTACATTTGATGAGGTTGGATTAAGACAGGTCCATCAAGTCCAACCAGCGCTGCACCTCTAATGAGGCAAGGTGAGGCGCTTGCCTCAGGCGACGCAAGGGAGGGGGGCGGCAGCCCGGGCGATTATTTTAATTTATTTATTTTTTTACTTTTTTTTTCTTTGAACCTGCGCTGGTTCAGACGTCTACGTATCAGCGTAGGCGGTGTCATCACGCCGCCTATGCTGATACGTAGACGTCTGACGTCTGCCGAGAGAAGAGGATCGCGGAGGCAGCGGGAGCAGCAGCAGCGCGATCAGTAAGTACAATAAAAAAAAAAATTTTTATAATAGGCCACTACCTGCTGGAGTATCTCCAGCAGGTAGCGGCCTATACACCTACCTTCCCGGACCTGATCACTGACGCCTCCGCTTCCCCTTATACTATAGGCCGTGGAGGCCGGCAGTGAATAGGCTGGGCCAGGCCATGATCCCACTGCCACTATTATTATATTCGGAGGTCTTTTCAGACCTCCGAGTATAATAATCGGAGCCCCAGGGGAGGTGAGGGAACATAATAAACAATGTTACTTACCTCTCCGTGATCCGATGTTAATCCTAGCTGGCTTCGGAGGCCCGAGGCCTGCTAGGATTAAAGAGGACCTTTCATGGATTTGGGGCACATGCAGTGTTATATACTGCTGGAAAGCTGACAGTGCGCTGAATTCAGTGCACTGTCGGCTTTCCTGATCTGTGCCCCGGGTGAAGAGCTATCGGTGCCGGTACTGTAGCTCTTCACAGTCAGGAACGTCCTTCTTCCCAGCAGCGCCTATAGCGCTGTACTGTGTGAGCGGGGAGGAACGCCCCCCTCCCCTCCTGATAATACTCGCCTATGGGTGAGCACTGTAAGCAGAGGGAGGGGGCATAAGATAAGGGAGATAAGATCATCCCCAGGTCGGGATTCATTGGCTTTGTTCATTTCCCCTCCCTCCTCTGCTTGAACTTTTGCAGGAACACACAGGCAAAGCTAAAGTTCCAGACGACACCGCTCTCCCTGTCTCTGGCTGCTCAGGATTGAGGCTTTCACTTGCAGGGATTAGTTTGAGGTCTCGGTCATGGCGCCAGGGTGCTACTGCCTATCTGTGGAGGAGAAGGAGTCCCAAAGGACTGATGCTGACATTTAGCGACAGCTCCGCAGGGACAAGAGGGATGCTGGGATGGAGCTCAAGCTGCATGCTGCTCGCCTAAGCTATTTCATACATTGCCAGCTTCTTGTCAGGCATTGTATAGAATGCCTAGGCAATGTGTGAAATGATGAATCATTTCATACATTGCCTGCTAGTTTTAGGCATTCTATAGAATGCTTGATTTCATACTTTGCCTGTAACATATGTATTGCATATGAGTCTTGAATAGGAGTTTTGAACCCCAGGGGGTCTGATCACTAATGCAATGTATCACAATGCAAATACATTGCAAAATATTGGCATAAAACAGCTTGTCATACAAATCATAGCCAGACAATCAGCCTTCAGTAGGCTGCGTACACTGATTGTGGGCATTAGCACTGGGTCTCTGCTATATAATACAGCAGAGACCTAGCATCTATGACGGCCATTCAGCTCCTGAGCGGCTATTATAGTTAAATACCCGACATCCGACATCCTGTTATGGCGGATGTCGGGAAGGCAGGGCTTAACAAGTAAGCACTGTTTACTATTATTGAGTTGTGAAAACAAAAGCATGTTTTCTCCCAGTCACCTTTCTATAGACATATACAATTCTATGAATACACAATTCTCATTTTGTGTAACAACCTTTTATGTGGTAAAGTATCAAAACACTTTGAAAAGTCCAGATACACCACATTCACCGTATTACCAATGTCACTGTTAGTATTGTATTTGTTTTGTACGTTTTGTGTACAGTTTGTAGACCCTGAAATGTGCAGCAAAACGGAATTAATGGTGCTATATAAGTAATAATAAAAATAGTCTAAAAATGACCTCTTCATAGAAGCTAATTTTTAGAGCATTATAAAAGTAAAAAAGTGTAAAAGAAAGTGACAGCGCTGGGCATGGTGAAACTAGCAGTTTGTGTCCACTGCTTACCATCACAGTCATTTCAGCTGTGTTTGCCTTGGAGAGCACTAGATCGAGTCCTAGGAACTATCACAGTACACTGTGTTTTAAGCTTATTTGTGATGAACTCATTTGACCTAAAGCAAATCTTTAGACTGAACAATTCAAACCCAAAATGGAATGAATCTTCAGAGGTTTGCCAGTCTCCAGCTCTAACCATTGCATATCAGGAACAGCTCAAAAGAACTAGCCATTTTGCAAATGCATTTTTCAAAGTTGATCAGATCCTTTTGATTGCTTATGTCCTCTCCTTCTTTGAACTGCAAGAACTGCTTTCTTGCTGCCTAATATATCTCATGACTTGAGAGGTACCATTGTCATATCAATGTTATTCACTTCAATGTTATGGCTGATCAGCACGTGTCTAAGTTAGGGTATGCTCAATCAGAGTTTTTTACAAGCGGATTTTGACACGGAAATGTCTCCCATTCATTTCAATGGGAGTCACTTGCTTTTTTTTCCACTAGCAATTTTTTTCAGCTAGTGGAAAAAAGAAGCAGCATGCCCTATCTTCACGCAGATTCTGCAGCCGACTCGGCCACGGCATTCGTGGCTCAAGACACCCCATTCATCCCGGCCTAATCAGGAGTGGGATGCTGCAACGGAATGCCGATTCCCTGCATTGACATCCCATTGTGGCTAGCCGCGCAGAAAAGTCACATGGCGGAAAAGGTTTCCACCATGTGAACCTATCCTTGCAGCTGCTCTTCATAATTCCTGTTTTTATATTAGATATCATCATACTGTATTTATTTGAAAAATATCACTTTACCAATAGTCATACTTTATTGTTGTTTATGAATATTTTACTTGTTAGGGTCAGCCGTTACTTATTCTACAAATTTATATTTCTGTGAATATATGTAACCGTAACCATCACAGATGTTATGTCTTTGCAATGTTAACTTACTCAGATGATTCCATATTACAGCAAATGAAATCCTTTGTAGTTATTGAAACCCTTACTTATTTGCATTGCCAAGATATGCAGTGACCAGAGGCTTTAGCCAAAGTTAAGGTGGTCTTTAATTGTGGTTGCGGTTTTAAAGGATTTAAATACAGTATTGGCTGCGCTCACTGAACCTCAGCTATGCAACCCGCAGTATTTTCAGCTATCTTGAGCTGTTTTATTATGGACAAGAGATTTTAACTAGATTTAGATCACATTCCAGATGTATTATTTAAAAGAAAAAAAAATTATAATAAGGTATCAGTACTAGAGACTAAAGCACATGTGTAGTACAGCTTGCTGTATACACAGATATGCCATCTTAAACCTTGAATAGCAAGTACAATATGATGTAAGGAAGTACACAATAATCATTCTCCAATTAGTACTTCAGGGGAAGAGTAACCAAACAGATTAAGGGAGCCTTCACACAATGTAACGCTGCGCTCATTCTGATTGTAAAAAGACATTCAGAATGAGCGCGTAAAAAGCAGCTCCGATTGACTTGAATGGGTGCCGGCATACGTGCACTTCCCATTGAAATCAATGGGAGGCTTTTTTACCTATTGCTTTCAATGTGATACATTGGGAGGTAATACATTGAAAGCATAGGGAAAAAAGCCTCCCATTGATTTCAATGGGGAGTGCACGTATGCCGACTCCCATTCAAGTCAATGGGAGCTGCTTTTTACGCGCTCATTCTGAACGTCTTTTTACGATCAGAATGAGCACCACGTTACATCGTGTGAAGGCTCCCTAAGGCTGAGGTCCCACGTTGCAGAAACGCAGAGTTTTTTGTTGCAGATTATTTTGAGCTAAAGTCAGGAGTGGATTGAAAAGGAATGGAAAATATAAAGAAAGCTCTTAGATGTTTCCCTTTTGTTAAATCCACTCTTGACTTTGGCTGAAAAAAAAGCAGCAAAATCTGCAACAAAAAAATGCTGCGTTTCTGCAACGTGTGTCTGTAGCCTAAATATTAGCATTACAGGTTAATAGTCCCATGACTTATATATGTTACATTTTCTATTAGTATTACTAGACCCAGTCCTCTTAGCCCTTGCACTGTCATGCATAGCGGATTCACACTGGGATCACAATGCCTGCTCTTCATGCCAGATTTACATTTCACACTTTCTCACCAATCTTCTCCTCTGTTGGCTACTATAAAGTTGCATATACGTATATGCATATATGTAAGGACCTGGCAATCTCATCAAATTGGACATCTGTCTTATGTGTAGTCCTAGGTTTTCAAGAGAGATAAGCAACCATCAGAGTTGGTATCTGACAGCAGCTTACCGTACTTCCCTTTCCTCACTGAGTACACATGCACACTTGGCTGAACAGCATTTTAACTGTCTTTTACCTGCAGCTATTGATATTGTATGGCCATCTATACTTATGTGTTATATAAATCAGGAGGCAATAATGTACAGAAGATGTACAAATCAATCCATGTATCTTGAGAAGCAGAAAAGGTGCTGGGAAACTCACCAATCCTCAAACAATGCAGCTAATGCATATAGGGATTCTCAAGGCCTGGTTGGGAACAGTTTTGTGCAGACAAAAGATGAAATGGCTTCATACGCCACAATGTCCCTACTTGTGTCCTCTATAGTGCCTCAGAAACCTACCATGCACTACTGATGTCCCCATACAGTGAATGGGCTACTAAGTTACAAAGCAACTGCTGCATGGCTACCTGATGTTATACAGCCCCCCCCCCCCCCTTCAGCGCTATGTTTCTTGTAAAGCAATTTTGGCATATGTTTCGACCCATCTCTGTTGGTAATAAGCACTTAGCAATGGTATGGTTCCAACAGAGCCACTATTGCATATTTTGGTTCACACAACCTAAGTATATGTATATGGGTTTGCTTCTGGTACTGTACAGTTGGGATATTATCAGAGTAAAGTCATCTGAAAAAATTCACTTAGGGTATATAGGTTAGCAGGGGTGTAACTACCAGGGTAGCAGCTGCCACAGGGCCGAGACATTAGGGGCCCAGCGACAGCCGCTACCACTGAATTTTTTTTTTTTTTACTAGGCTGTTATCGGCTGGAGTTACTCCAACCGGTAACGGGCCCTATTTACTTACTGATCCTGGCAGGGGCTAGGATCTGTAAATGACGCTGCGGGCCCCACAAACACTATTGTTATACTCGGGGGTCTTTTCAAAGCCCTGGGTATAATGACTAGAGGACCAGGAGATGTAAGGGGACATAAAAAACACTGCTACTTACCTCTCTGGGCTCTAGACAGGCTTCAGGCCTACTTGTGTGACGTTCCTGACATCACATGACTGGGGCCTGCGTCCCTGGACATGTGGCGACCCAGACGTCATTGAAGATGGTCGATACCACTGAGGAGTGCAGCGGAGCCAGGGATAGGTAAGTATCAGTGGTCTTATTTTGGTATCCCCCAGAGTATAATAATTGTTCATGGGTGTCCACAATGGGACATAATACTGTGTGCAGGGGCCACTATGGGGTATAATACTGTGTGCAGGGGCCACTATGGGGTATAATACTGTGTGCAGGGGCCACTATGGGGGATAATAGTGCGCACATTATGCGGACGGGGGGGGGGGGATGAAGGTCAGTCGGGGTTTTCAGCATCAGTGGGGGGGCCCCATGTCAAAAGTTTGCCACAGGGCCCCGCCATTACTAGTTACGCCACTGTAGGCTAGCTAATATGTTTCAGTGCACTAGAGAGTATGACTTTGACACAGAAATAGCTTCAGTGTCACAAAGGCCTACTCTGATGAGGCAGACTTTAAAACTTTATTTAAACAAAAGTAGAAAAAGAAACAGACCAATTGGTAATATACACATTATCATCACCTTCTTTTTGCAGAAACTCATCTACCAATCATGGTTATACAGCTTTACAAAGATGATTGTATTGCATAAATTTAACCTATGTTGGCATGACCTGTGCCCAAGTGTGCATCAGTAGTTTATTGGACATAACAAACATATGTTGGGTCTTTTCAGACTTGCCAAATATCATTTGTTGTCTTATGAAAGTTTCCCATGCCCTGGTGTGGACTTTGCCAGCAACTCTTAGTCATATCTACAAGTGATATAAAATAAATGTAAAAACTTTACAATTCATTATAAATCTACTATTTGGTATCTACAGCTCCAATATCTACATATATATCTACAAACTAGCAGGAGGACCCGGCTTCGCATGGGTATATTACATGTTATGTTTGTGTAGTGGCCCCATAAGAATTGTCCAATTTTGCACTGGTGTATTATGTATGTCGTTTGTGTGTGTCCATAAGCGTCATGTGATTATGTGTATCTCATTTTGGATATCAGTAAAAAACCTGTGATCAGTTGTTATGGATACCTGGTGTAAAGCTGTTTGTATGTGATCTTGTGTAACAGTGTCATTCACAGCGCCCTGCTTCTTTCAAGCTGACATACAGCAGTGAAGAAAAATGGTTGGGTTGCTATGGAAACCTGGAATAAAACTCTAATGTGTGGTACTCTGTGCAGAGCCGTCTATCTAATCCTCCAGCGTATGGTACTGTGTGCAGAGGCATGTATCTAATCCTCCCTGTGTGGTATTATGTGAAGAGACGCATATCTAATCCTCCGGTGTGTGGAACTGTGTGCAGATGTGCGTATCTAATCCTCTCCTATGTAGTACTGTATGTAAACGCACGTATATAATCCTCTGGCGTGTGGTACTGTCTGAAGATGTGCGTATTTAATCCTCCGGCGTGTGGTACTGTTTGAAGATACGCGTATCTAATCCTCTGGTGTGTGGTACTGTGCTCAGAGGCACATATCTAATCCTCTGCCATGTGGTATTGTGTGTAGTGGTGTGTATCTAATTCTCAGGTGTGTGGAATTGTGTGAAGATGTGCATATCTAATCCTCTGGCGTGTTGTACTGTGTGCAGATGCGCGTATCTAATCCTTCCTCGTGTAGTACTGTGTGTAGATGCAAGTATCTAATCCTTGTTGGTGTGGTACTGTGTGCAGATGCACATATCTAATCTTCCCCCATGTGGTATTGTGTGAAGAGGCGCTTATCTAATCCTCCGGCAAGTGAAACTGTGTGCAGACGTACATATCTAATCCTCTGGCGTGTGGTACTGTGTGCTGAGATGCATATGTAATTCTCCGGCATGTGCTATTGTGTGCAGAGGCATGTATCTAATCCTGCCCCTTGTCATACTGTGTGCAGACGCAGGTATCTAATCCTCCCCTGCGTGGTATTGTGTGAAGAGGCACATATATAATCCTACGCCATGTGGAACTGTGTGTAGATGCGTGTATCTAATCCTATGGCATGTGGTACTGAGTGCAGACGCGTGTATCTAATCCTATGGTGTGTACAATTGTGTTCAAACCTGTGTATTTAATCCTCCGGAGTGTGGAAATATGTGCAGACGCGAGTATCTAATCCTACAGCATGTGGTATTGTGTGCAGACATGCGTATCTAATCCTCTGGTGTGCGGAGCTGTGTGCAGATGCGCATATCCAATCCTCTGGTATGTGTTATTGTGTGCAGTCCCATGTATCCAATCCCCCGGCGTGTGGTACTGTGTGCAGACGCGCATATCTAATCCTATGGCATGTGGTACTGAGTGCAGATGCATGTATCTAATCCTATGGCGTGTACAACTGTGTGCAGATGCGTGTATTTAATCCTCTGGTGTGTGGAAATGTGTGCAGACGCGCGTATCTAATCCTACGGCATGTGGTACTGTGTGCAGACATGCGTATCTAATCTTCTGGTGTGTGGAACTGTGTGCAGATGCGTGTATCCAATCCTCTGACATGTGGTACTGTGTGAAAACATCCATATCTAATCCTCCGGTGTGTTGAACTGTGTACAGATATGCGTATCGAATCCTCCCCTGTGTGGTATTGTGTGAAGAGGCGCGTATCTAATCCTACGGCGTGTGGAACTGTGTGCAGATGTGCGTATCTAATCCTATGGCATGTGGTACTGAGTGCAGATGCATGTATCTAATCCTATGGCGTGTACAACTGTGTGCAGATGCGTGTATTTAATCCTCTGGTGTGTGGAAATGTGTGCAGACGCGCGTATCTAATCCTACGGCATGTGGTACTGTGCAGACATGCGTATCTAATCTTCTGGTGTGTGGAACTGTGTGCAGATGCGTGTATCCAATCCTCTGGCATGTGGCACTGTGTGCAGACGCATGTATCCAATCCCCCGGCATGTGGTACTGTGTGCAGACGCACGTATCTAATCCTCCGGCGTGTGAAACTGTGTGCAGACACACATATCTAATACTACGGCATGTGGTACTGTGTGCAGACGCGTGTTTCTAATCCTATGGCATGTAGAACTGTGTGCAGACGTATCTAATCCTCTAGTGCGTGGTACTGTGTGTAAACACGCGTATCTAATCCTCCCATGTGTGGTACTGTGTGCTGAGACGCGTATCTAATTCTACAGCATGTGGTACTGTGTGCAGAGGCATGTATCTAATCCTCCAAAGTGTGGTACTGTGTGCAGACCTACGTATGTAATCCTCCCCTGTGTGGTATTGTGTGAAGAGGTGCATAACTAATCCTACGGCGTGTGGAACTGTGTGTAAATTTGCGTATCTAATCCTAAAGCATGTGGTACTGTGTGCAGACGCTTGTATCTAATCCTATGGCATGTACAACTGTGTGCAGACGCGCGTATCTAATCCTACAGTATGTGGTACTGTGTGAAGACGTGTATATAATCCGGCGTGTTGAACTCTGTGCAGATGTGTATATCTAATCCTCCCCTGTTTGGTATTGTGTGAAGAGGTGTGTATCTAATCCTCCCCCGTGTGGTACATTGTGCAGACAGACATATCTAGTCCTTCAACGTGTGGAACTGTGTGCAGACGCGCCTATCTAATCCTCTGGTGTGTGGAACTGTGTGCAGATGCATGTATCCAATCCCCCAGTGTGTGGTACTGTGTGCAGATGCGTGTATCTAATCCTTCGCCATGTGGAACTGTGTGCAGATGCACGTATCTAACCCTTCAATGTGTGGAACTGTGTGCAGACGCATGTATCTAATATGGCGTGTGATACTGTGTGCTGATATGTGTATCTAATCCTCTGATGCGTGTATCTCAGTTTGGATACCAGTGTTGGATTGTGCATGTGGAGTGACCGTGTGTATTGCAGTTGGAATATGAGTGAAAGACTTGCAGGTTTGTATTGGCTAGGGGGGTGGGGGTCATTTCGTTGGGAATGCTGTATCTCAGCAACAGTACTTCCAAGTGAGTTGGAGTCTTGTCTTAAACCTTCCCGGATACCTGTAGTATCTCTGTACCAAATTTGGTGAAGATCGGTCCAGTCGTTTGGTCGCGCATAAAGAACAGACAGACAAGAATTCATTTTTATAAGATAGAGAGATATATCCCATATTTTTTTGCAATATAAATTTAAAAATAATTTAAGAAGTGAGAGAGAAACGGAAGAGAGTATGAATGGAGGAGAAGACTACATAGGGCTTACCTGTAGTCTGCACATGGTGTAAGTGTATAGGAACTGTAGACACAAAGCCACAGCTTTCGACTTACCGCTGTTTCAAAGATTGATTTTCTTATTTTAGATGCATTGAACCAATAGGAAATGGTTGTACAAATGCGCATATTGCTTAAAAAGTTATTCTGATACACATCCTACAATGATAACATGTTGTTATTATAAATAAATATACAGCGTTATTGAAAATCATCCTTTTAACAGTTTTATATACTAAATATACGTACATATCCCTTTATGCAATCCATTTTAGTGGATACTGTAATTCTTACAACACTTCCAATCAACTTGTCGCCAAAAATGTGAATTTATAAAGAAGGAAACTGTGTGAGTCACCAGGAAGTACACATTTCCATATTTAAGAGAAATCTTTTGACAGGGCTTCTGTAGAGATTTGTTCTGACTTGAGCTACTGCAATCTGTGAATCACTCCTTCAAAAGGGGTAATGACAAATTTGAAAGGTGGTACTATATGTATATATATATATATATATATATATATATATATATATATATATAATTTTTTTTTAAATATGATTATTTCCATCTCAGAGACATTTTGCTCTATGTCTTTGAACTTGCTGTATTTCTAGTTTTACTATCTGCTAAAGTTACTACTTACAGTAATAGCAAATAAAAGTAGAAGTCAACAGATCAGCTGCTAAAGTTATGACTGTGGGAAAGAAAAGTAGCAGTATAGCACACTGAGCCCATTTTAAAAAGAATATATCTGCCCCCATGTCTTATGTTGGCCATACACTTCGTAATAAGTGTGTTCTAGCCAAGTGACATAGTGCATGTGACTAGGTTAGTTTTACTTTTACATACTTGGTACTCAGGAGGTTACGACAAATAGAGCATATAACTTACATTATTATATCTATACGCAGGTCAGCCATAACACTGACAGGTGAAGTGAGTGACACTGAATATCTTGTGACAATGGCACCCGTCAAATGGGATATATTAGGCAGCAAGTAAAGAGTCTGTTCTTGAAGTTGATGTGTTCAAAGTAGGAAAAATGGGCAAACATAAGAAACTAAGTGACTTTCCCAAGGGTCAAATTTTAATGGTAAACATAATTGACAGGCAATGCAATGGCAATATACTGTATAAATAGTTTATTATGGCGCCAAAAACTGCCCGGCGTGAACAAAAATCACATAGAGCTATAAAAAAACATGATTGAATTGACGCCTTATGTACATGCTGAACAAGATCTTAATAGAGGGCATGATGAAGCCCTGTACACTATGAAGAGCTTTAACCAAGCAGGTTTCAAGGATCCGTTTCAGTTAGTAGGGTTTTCCCACAATTGTCATGCACTTCAGTCCCTGGACAAACGACATTGTACCAGGTAGGACATCCATCTGGCTGTACCCTACCAACATTAGGCATCTTGTTTTTCCTTTACAGACGGTGAGTATCCATTTACACTAAGAACCGGTAACCACGTTATCTGTAACATTATCGCATTTTCTATTCTCCCATATGTGCCCTGTCTAAAAATTGACGAGGCAGCTTATTTCAGTGTCAGATTTTGGAGATCTGCCCATCTACTTTCAGATGTGCTTCTGAACAAACCTAAAACAGGTCTGTTCTTTGTTATTCCATTTTATTTAAATTGTTTGTATGTATGCATGTTTTTTATTCCATCTTTTTATTGTTAAGCACTATACCCTTTTATGTATATTACACTAAAACTTAATAAGATTGTCCTTAGCTATAAAAATCCACTCTAGTCAGAAAAGAGTAAATATTGTTTGACTTGTTGTCCTTTTGTGTGTGGTTTGAGTATATTGGCATCTCGCTTACCATAAGTAGCGAGTGGTGACAGCTAGAGATGAGCGAACACTGTTCGGATCAGCCGATCCGAACAGCACGCTCCCATAGAAATGAATGGAAGCACCTGTGACGCCGGCCGGCCACCGGCAAAGTCGGCGTCACAGGTACTTCCATTCATTTCTATGGGAGCGTGCTGTTCGGATCGGCTGATCCGAACAGTGTTCGCTCATCTCTAGTGACAGCCCTTTATGTCCAAGCATGATTGTAGAAAGTCGCTTTATTCCTGTTCATGGTCATTAGAGATGAGCGAACACTAAAATGTTCGAGGTTCGAAATTCGATTCGAACAGCCGCTCAATGTTCGTGTGTTCGAACGGGTTTCGAACCCCATTATAGTCTATGGGGAACAGATACTCGTTAAGGGGGAAACCCAAATCCGTGTCTGGAGGGTCACCAAGTCCACTATGACACCCCAGGAAATGATGCCAACACCTCTGGAATGACACTGGGACAGCAGGGGAAGCATGTCTGGGGGCATCTAACACACCAAAGACCCTCTATTACCCCAACATCACAGCCTAACAACTACACACTTTACACACTCAATACCACCTCTCTGACAGTAGGAAAACACCTTGAAACATGTGTATTTGGCACTTGCAGTGAGGAGAGCTTGTCACCAGCAGTGAATTTGGCCCTTGTAGTAAGTTGAGGTTGGCACCAACATTTGTTTTGAAAATCAGGGTGGATTGAGCCTCTAACCAGCAGAGTTTGGGCAAATTCATGGTGGAGGGAGCCTCTAAACACCCCAGTTTGGGCAAATTCATGGTGGAGGGAGCCTCTAAAAACCCCAGTTTGGACCAGTTCATGGTGGAGGGAGCCTCTAACCAGCCCAGTGTGGGCAAATTCATGGTGGAGGGAGCCTCTAAAAAACCCAGTTTGGACCAATTCATGGTGGAGGGAGCCTCTAACCAGCCCAGTTTGGGCAAATTCATGGTGGAGGGAGCCTCTAAAAAACCCAGTTTGGACCAATTCATGGTGGAGGGAGCCTCTAACCAGCCCAGTTTGGGCAAATTCATGGTGGAGGGAGCCTCTAAAAAACCCAGTTTGGACCAATTCATGGTGGAGGGAGCCTCTAACCAGCCCAGTTTGGGCAAATTCATGGTGGAGGGAGCCTCTAAACAGCCCAGTTTGGGCAAATTCATGGTGGAGGGAGCCTCTAAACAGCCCAGTTTGGGCAAATTAATGGTGGAGGGAGCCTCTAACCAGCCCAGTTTGGACCAATTAATGGTGGAGGGAGCCTCTAACCAGCCCAGTTTGGGCAAATTCATGGTGGAGGGAGCCTCTAAACAGCCCAGTTTGGACCAATTCATGGTGGAGGGAGCCTCTAAAAAACCCAGTTTGGACCAATTCATGGTGGAGGGAGCCTCTAAACAGCCCAGTTTGGGCAAATTCATGGTGGAGGGAGCCTCTAACCAGCCCAGTTTGGACCAATTCATGGTGGAGGGAGCCTCTAACCAGCCCAGTTTGGGCAAATTCATGGTGGAGGGAGCCTCTAAACAGCCCAGTTTGGACCAATTCATGGTGGAGGGAGCCTCTAAAAAACCCAGTTTGGACCAATTCATGGTGGAGGGAGCCTCTAAACAGCCCAGTTTGGGCAAATTCATGGTGGAGGGAGCCTCTAACCAGCCCAGTTTGGACCAATTCATGGTGGAGGGAGCCTCTAAACAGCCAAGTTTTGGGAAATTCATGGTGGAGGGAGCCTCTAACCAGCCCAGTTTGGACCAATTCATGGTGGAGGGAGCCTCTAAACAGCCCAGTTTGGGCAAATTCATGGTGGAGGGAGCCTCTAAAAAACCCAGTTTGGACCAATTCATGGTGGAGGGAGCCTCTAACCAGCCCAGTTTGGACCAATTAATGGTGGAGGGAGCCTCTAAACAGCCAAGTTTGGACCAATTCATGGTGGAGGGAGCCTCTAAAAACCCCAGTTTGGACCAATTCATGGTGGAGGGAGCCTCTAACCAGCCCAGTTTGGGCAAATTCATGGTGGAGGGAGCCTCTAACCAGCCCAGTTTGGACCAATTAATGGTGGAGGGAGCCTCTAAACAGCCAAGTTTGGACCAATTCATGGTGGAGGGAGCCTCTAAAAACCCCAGTTTGGACCAATTCATGGTGGAGGGAGCCTCTAACCAGCCCAGTTTGGGCAAATTCATGGTGGAGGGAGCCTCTAAACAGCCCAGTTTGGGCACATTCATGGTGGAGGGAGCCTCTAACCAGCCCAGTTTGGACCAATTAATGGTGGAGGGAGCCGCTAAACAGCCCAGTTTGGACCAATTCATGGTGGAGGGAGCCTCTAAAAACCCCAGTTTGGACCAATTCATGGTGGAGGGAGCCTCTAAAAAACCCAGTTTGGACCGATTCATGGTGGAGGGAGCCTCTAACCAGCCCAGTTTGGACCAATTAATGGTGGAGGGAGCCTCTAAACAGCCAAGTTTGGACCAATTCATGGTGGAGGGAGCCTCTAAAAACCCCAGTTTGGACCAATTCATGGTGGAGGGAGCCTCTAACCAGCCCAGTTTGGGCAAATTCATGGTGGAGGGAGCCTCTAAACAGCCCATTTTGGACCAATTCATGGTGGAGGGAGCCTCTAACCAGCCCAGTTTGGGCAAATTCATGGTGGAGGGAGCCTCTAAAAAACCCAGTTTGGACCAATTCATGGTGGAGGGAGCCTCTAACCAGCCCAGTTTGGGCAAATTCATGGTGGAGGGAGCCTCTAAACAGCCCAGTTTGGGCAAATTCATGGTGGAGGGAGCCTCTAAACAGCCCAGTTTGGGCAAATTCATGGTGGAGGGAGCCTCTAACCAGCCCAGTTTGGACCAATTAAAGGTGGAGGGAGCCTCTAACCAGCCCAGTTTGGGCAAATTCATGGTGGAGGGAGCCTCTAAACAGCCCAGTTTGGACCAATTCATGGTGGAGGGAGCCTCTAAAAAACCCAGTTTGGACCAATTCATGGTGGAGGGAGCCTCTAAACAGCCCAGTTTGGGCAAATTCATGGTGGAGGGAGCCTCTAACCAGCCCAGTTTGGACCAATTCATGGTGGAGGGAGCCTCTAACCAGCCCAGTTTGGGCAAATTCATGGTGGAGGGAGCCTCTAAACAGCCCAGTTTGGACCAATTCATGGTGGAGGGAGCCTCTAAAAAACCCAGTTTGGACCAATTCATGGTGGAGGGAGCCTCTAAACAGCCCAGTTTGGGCAAATTCATGGTGGAGGGAGCCTCTAACCAGCCCAGTTTGGACCAATTCATGGTGGAGGGAGCCTCTAAACAGCCAAGTTTTGGGAAATTCATGGTGGAGGGAGCCTCTAACCAGCCCAGTTTGGACCAATTCATGGTGGAGGGAGCCTCTAAACAGCCCAGTTTGGGCAAATTCATGGTGGAGGGAGCCTCTAACCAGCCCAGTTTGGACCAATTAATGGTGGAGGGAGCCTCTAAACAGCCAAGTTTGGACCAATTCATGGTGGAGGGAGCCTCTAAAAACCCCAGTTTGGACCAATTCATGGTGGAGGGAGCCTCTAACCAGCCCAGTTTGGGCAAATTCATGGTGGAGGGAGCCTCTAAACAGCCCAGTTTGGGCACATTCATGGTGGAGGGAGCCTCTAACCAGCCCAGTTTGGACCAATTAATGGTGGAGGGAGCCGCTAAACAGCCCAGTTTGGACCAATTCATGGTGGAGGGAGCCTCTAAAAACCCCAGTTTGGACCAATTCATGGTGGAGGGAGCCTCTAAAAAACCCAGTTTGGACCGATTCATGGTGGAGGGAGCCTCTAACCAGCCCAGTTTGGACCAATTAATGGTGGAGGGAGCCTCTAAACAGCCAAGTTTGGACCAATTCATGGTGGAGGGAGCCTCTAAACAGCCCAGTTTGGGCAAATTCATGGTGGAGGGAGCCTCTAACCAGCCCAGTTTGGACCAATTAATGGTGGAGGGAGCCTCTGAACAGCCAAGTTTGGACCAATTCATGGTGGAGGGAGCCTCTAAACAGCCCAGTTTGGGCAAATTCATGGTGGAGGGAGCCTCTAACCAGCCCAGTTTGGACCAATTAATGGTGGAGGGAGCCGCTAAACAGCCCAGTTTGGGCAAATTCATGGTGGAGGGAGCCTCTAAACAGCCCAGTGTGGACCAATTCATGGTGGAGGGAGCCTCTAAAAAACCCAGTTTGGACCAATTCATGGTGGAGGGAGCCTCTAAACAGCCCAGTTTGGGCAAATTCATGGTGGAGGGAGCCTCTAACCAGCAGAGTTGTGGGAAAGCAGGGTGGAGGGAGCCTCTAACCAGCAGAGTTGGTGGAAATCAGGGTGGAGGGAGCCTCTAACCAGCAGAGTTGGGGGAAATCATGTTGGAGGGAGCCTAGTATTAGCAGAATTGTGCAACGCTTATGGTGGATGAGTATGAGGATGCGGAGGAATTGGAGAGGTTGAGTACAGACATGGAGTTTCATGTTGGGGTGCTTTACACAGGTGGGCACAAAAATGAAGGCTCTATCCAGTGGTGGTTCATTTTTATCAAAGTGAGCCGGTCGGCACTCTCAGCTGACAGACGGGTGCGCTTGTCAGTGATGATGCCACCGGCTGCACTGAACACCCTCTCAGATAGGACGCTGGCGGCAGGACAGGACAGCACCTCCAAGGCATATAGGGCAAGTTCAAGCCACAGGTCCAACTTCGACACCCAATACGTGTAGGGCGCAGAGGGGTCGGAGAGGACAGGGCTGTGGTCGGAAAGGTATTCCCGCAACATGCGCCTATACTTCTCACGCCTGGTGACACTAGGACCCTCCGTGGCGGCACTTTGGCGAGGGGGTGCCATCAAGGTGTCCCAGACCTTAGACAGTGTGCCCCTCGTTTGTGTGGACCGGTGAGAACTTGGTTGCCTACTGGAGGAACTGCCCTCCCTGCCGCCAACGTCACATGCTGGAAACATCTCCATCATATTCTGCACCAATTGCCTGTGGCAAGCATTGATGCGATTGGCCCTCCCCTCTACCGGAATAAAAGACGAGATGTTGTTTTTATACCGGGGGTCAAGGATAGCAAAGATCCAGTACTGGTTGTCCTCCATGATTTTGACAATACGCTTGTCGGTTGTAAAGCACCCCAACATGAACTCAGCCATGTCTGCCACAGTGTTAGTTGGCATGACTCCTCTGGCCCCACCGGAAAGTTCAATCTCCATTTCCTCCTCATCCTCCATGTCTACCCATCCGCGCTGCAACAATGGGACGATTCGAAGTTGCCCGGAAGCCTCCTGTATCACCATCACATCATCGGACAACTCTTCTTCCTCCTCCTCCTCCTCCTCCTCCTCCATTAAACGCAGTGAAGCGGACAGATGTGTGGACCTACTCTCCAGCTGTGACGGATCGGATGCTATCCCTAACTCCTCTGTGTGATCTGAGTTATCCCTGATGTCAATCAGGGATTCTCTCAGAACACACAAGAGCGGGATTGTAAGGCTCACCATCGCATCCTCAGAGCTCACCCTCCTTGTGGACTCCTCAAAGACCCGTAGGATGTCACAAAGGTCTCTCATCCATGGCCACTCATGGATGTGAAACTGAGGCAGCTGACTTTGTGGCACCCTAGGGTTTTGTAGCTGGTATTCCATCAAAGGTCTCTGCTGCTCAACCACTCTATTCAACATCTGAAACGTTGAGTTCCAGCGTGTGGGGACGTCGCACAAAAGCCGGTGTTGTGGCACATGCAGGCGTTGCTGGAGAGATTTTAAGCTAGCAGCGGCTACTGTCGACTTGCGAAAGTGGGCGCACATGCGCCGCACTTTCACCAGTAGCTCTGGAACATTGGGGTAGCTCTTTAGGAAACGTTGCACCACTAGGTTGAAGACGTGGGCCAGGCATGGAACATGTTGGAGTCCGGCAAGCTCCAGAGCTGCTACCAGGTTCCGGCCGTTATCACAAACGACCATGCCTGGGCCCAGGTGCAGCGGCTCAAACCATATTGCCGTCTCATCGAGGAGGGCATCCCTCACCTCGGAGGCAGTGTGCTGTCTGTCCCCCAAGCTGATCAGCTTCAGCACAGCCTGCTGACGTCTACCAACGCCAGTGCTGCAACGTTTCCAACTCGTAGCTGGGGTCAATCTAACAGCGGAGGAGGAGGCGGTGGCGGAGGAGGAGGCGGTGGCGGAGGAGGAGGCGGTAGAGGAGGAGGAGGAGGGGGGTGTTCTTCTCGTGTCCCTGCCAGGAATGTTAGGCGGGGAGACGAGGTACACCGGGCCAGTTTGGGAAGCAGTCCCAGCCTCAACTACATTCACCCAGTGTGCCGTCAGTGAAATGTAGCGTCCCTGTCCGCATGCACTTGTCCACGCGTCGGTGGTCAAGTGGACCTTTGTGCAAAGCGCGGAACTAAGGGCCCGCCTGATGTTGAGTGACACGTGCTGGTGCAAGGCGGGGACGGCACACCGGGAGAAGTAGTGACGGCTAGGGACGGCATAGCGAGGTGCCGCAGTTGCCATCAGGTCCAGGAAGGCGGGAGTTTCAACAAGCCGGAACGCCAACATCTCCTGGGCCAGCAGTTTAGCGATGTTGGCGTTCAAGGCTTGCGTGTGTGGGTGGTTAGCAGTGTATTTCTGCCGCCGCTCCAATGTCTGAGAGATGGTGGGTTGTTGTAAAGAAACGCCTGATGGTGCCTTTGATGGTGCAGGAGAAGGAGATAAGACAGGACCAGGGGAGGATGAGGTAGAAGTCAACAAAGTGGCGGAGGCAGATGAAGTGGTGTCCTGGCTCGTCCTCTGGAGTGCATCGCCAGCACAGTCAGCAGTGGCAGTGGCAGAGGCAGTGGCAGAGGCAGTGGCAGTGGCGTGAACGGCAGGCGGCCTTTGTCCTGCCGTTGCTGCCTGCCACTGATTCCAGTGCTTGGATTCCAAATGACGGCGCATTGAAGTGGTGGACAGGTTGCTCTTCTCAGAGCCCCTAATCAATTTCGAGAGGCAAATTGTGCAGACAACACTATATCTGTCCTCGGCGCATTCCTTGAAAAAACTCCACACCTTCGAGAAACGTGCCCTCGAGGTGGGAGTTTTTTGGGGCTGGGTACGAACTGGAACATCTTGGGAGATTCCGGGTGTGGCCTGGCTTCGCCTAAGCTGCTGACCTCTGCCTCTGCCTCTAGCTACCCTTTTTGGTGCTGCACCTGCCTCAACATCCACACTACTTTCCCCGCTTGACATCCCCCCTGTCCAGGTCGGGTCAGTGTCCTCATCATCCACCACTTCCTCTTCCAACTCCTGTCTCATCTCCTCCTCCCGCACAATGCGCCGGTCAACTGGATGCCCTGACGGCAACTGCGTCACATCATCGTCGATGAGGGTGGGTTGCTGGTCATCCACCACCAAATCGAACGGAGATGGAGGAGACTCTAGTGTTTGAGCATCTGGACACAGATGCTCCTCTGTTAGGTTCGTGGAATCGTGACGTGGAGAGGCAGGTTGAGGGACAATGAAAGGAGCGGAGAACAGCTCTGGGGAGCAGGGACAGTTTGGGTTATTGTTCTGTAAAGCTTCGGAATTTTGGGAGGAAGGAAGACAAGACTGTTGGGTAATAGGAGGAGAGGAGGCAGAGTCTGACTGGCTGCTGGACAATGTGCTGTAAGCGTTCTCTGACAGCCATTGCAAGACCTGTTCCTGGTTCTCGGGCCTACTAAGGTTTGTACCCTGCAGTTTAGTTAATGTGGCAAGCAACCCTGGCACTGTGGAGTGGCGCAATGCTTGCTGCCCCACAGGAGTAGGCACGGGACGCCCTGTGGCTTCACTGCTACCTTGCTCCCCAGAACCATTCCCCCGACCTCGCCCACGGCCTCGTCCACGTCCCTTTCCGGGAGCCTTGCGCATTTTGAATTCCTAGTTAGAAATTGGCACTGTATACCAGTAGTAAAAATTGTGGGTGCACGTAACCCCAATATATTCTTTGAATTCCCAGTCAGACACTGGCACTATATGGCAGTAGCAAGAAATGAGGGTATTTGTATTCCCAATATATTCTTTGAATTCCCAGTCAGACACTGGCACTATATGGCAGTAGCAAGAAATGAGGGTATTTGTATTCCCAATATATTCTTTGAATTCCCAGTCAGACAATGGCACTGTATACCAGTAGTAAAAATTGTGGGTGCACGTAACCCCAATATATTCTTTGAATTACCAGTCAGAAACTGGCACTATATGGCAGTAGCAAGAAATGAGGGTATTTATAACCCCAATATATTCTTTGAATTCCCAGTCAGACAATGGCACTGTATACCAGTAGTAAAAATTGTGGGTGCACGTAACCCCAATATATTCTTTGAATTACCAGTCAGACACTGGCACTATATGGCAGTAGCAAGAAATGAGGGTATTTGTATTCCCAATATATTCTTTGAATTCCCAGTCAGACAATGGCACTGTATACCAGTAGTAAAAATTGTGGGTGCACGTAACCCCAATATATTCTTTGAATTCCCAGTCAGACACTGGCACTATATGGCAGTAGCAAGAAATGAGGGTATTTGTATTCCCAATATATTCTTTGAATTCCCAGTCAGACAATGGCACTGTATACCAGTAGTAAAAATTGTGGGTGCACGTAACCCCAATATATTCTTTGAATTACCAGTCAGACACTGGCACTATATGGCAGTAGCAAGAAATGAGGGTATTTGTATTCCCAATATATTCTTTGAATTCCCAGTCAGACACTGGCACTATATGGCAGTAGCAAGAAATGAGGGTATTTGTATTCCCAATATATTCTTTGAATTCCCAGTCAGACAATGGCACTGTATACCAGTAGTAAAAATTGTGGGTGCACGTAACCCCAATATATTCTTTGAATTCCCAGTCAGACACTGGCACTATATGGCAGTAGCAAGAAATGAGGGTATTTGTATTCCCAATATATTCTTTGAATTCCCAGTCAGACAATGGCACTGTATACCAGTAGTAAAAATTGTGGGTGCACGTAACCCCAATATATTCTTTGAATTCCCAGTCAGACACTGGCACTATATGGCAGTAGCAAGAAATGAGGGTATTTGTATTCCCAATATATTCTTTGAATTCCCAGTCAGACAATGGCACTGTATACCAGTAGTAAAAATTGTGGGTGCACGTAACCCCAATATATTCTTTGAATTACCAGTCAGACACTGGCACTATATGGCAGTAGCAAGAAATGAGGGTATTTGTATTCCCAATATATTCTTTGAATTCCCAGTCAGACAATGGCACTGTATACCAGTAGTAAAAATTGTGGGTGCACGTAACCCCAATATATTCTTTGAATTCCCAGTCAGACACTGGCACTATATGGCAGTAGCAAGAAATGAGGGTATTTGTATTCCCAATATATTCTTTGAATTCCCAGTCAGACAATGGCACTGTATACCAGTAGTAAAAATTGTGGGTGCACGTAACCCCAATATATTCTTTGAATTACCAGTCAGACACTGGCACTATATGGCAGTAGCAAGAAATGAGGGTATTTGTATTCCCAATATATTCTTTGAATTCCCAGTCAGACACTGGCACTATATGGCAGTAGCAAGAAATGAGGGTATTTGTATTCCCAATATATTCTTTGAATTCCCAGTCAGACAATGGCACTGTATACCAGTAGTAAAAATTGTGGGTGCACGTAACCCCAATATATTCTTTGAATTACCAGTCAGAAACTGGCACTATATGGCAGTAGCAAGAAATGAGGGTATTTATAACCCCAATATATTCTTTGAATTCCCAGTCAGACAATGGCACTGTATACCAGTAGTAAAAATTGTGGGTGCACGTAACCCCAATATATTCTTTGAATTCCCAGTCAGACACTGGCACTATATGGCAGTAGCAAGAAATGAGGGTATTTGTATTCCCAATATATTCTTTGAATTCCCAGTCAGACAATGGCACTGTATACCAGTAGTAAAAATTGTGGGTGCACGTAACCCCAATATATTCTTTGAATTACCAGTCAGACACTGGCACTATATGGCAGTAGCAAGAAATGAGGGTATTTGTATTCCCAATATATTCTTTGAATTCCCAGTCAGACAATGGCACTGTATACCAGTAGTAAAAATTGTGAGTGCACGTAACCCCAATATATTCTTTGAATTACCAGTCAGAAACTGGCACTATATGGCAGTAGCAAGAAATGAGGGTATTTGTATTCCCAATATATTCTTTGAATTCCCAGTCAGACAATGGCACTGTATACCAGTAGTAAAAATTGTGGGTGCACGTAACCCCAATATATTCTTTGAATTACCAGTCAGAAACTGGCACTATATGGCAGTAGCAAGAAATGAGGGTATTTATAACCCCAATATATTCTTTGAATTCCCAGTCAGACAATGGCACTGTATACCAGTAGTAAAAATTGTGGGTGCACGTAACCACAATATATTCTTTGAATTACCAGTCAGAAACTGGCACTATATGGCAGTAGCAAGAAATGAGGGTATTTATAACCCCAATATATTCTTTGAATTCCCAGTCAGACAATGGCACTGTATACCAGTAGTAAAAATTGTGGGTGCACGTAACCCCAATATATTCTTTGAATTACCAGTCAGAAACTGGCACTATATGGCAGTAGCAAGAAATGAGGGTATTTGTATTCCCAATATATTCTTTGAATTCTCAGTCAGACACTGGCACTATATGGCAGTAGCAAGAAATGAGGGTATTTGTATTCCCAATATACTCTTTGAATTCCCAGTCAGACAATGGCACTGTATACCAGTAGTAAAAATTGTGGGTGCACGTAACCCCAATATATTCTTTGAATTACCAGTCAGAAACTGGCACTATATGGCAGTAGCAAGAAATGAGGGTATTTATAACCCCAATATATTCTTTGAATTCCCAGTCAGACAATGGCACTGTATACCAGTAGTAAAAATTGTGGGTGCACGTAACCCCAATATATTCTTTGAATTCCCAGTCAGACACTGGCACTATATGGCAGTAGCAAGAAATGAGGGTATTTGTATTCCCAATATATTCTTTGAATTCCCAGTCAGACAATGGCACTGTATACCAGTAGTAAAAATTGTGGGTGCACGTAACCCCAATATATTCTTTGAATTACCAGTCAGACACTGGCACTATATGGCAGTAGCAAGAAATGAGGGTATTTGTATTCCCAATATATTCTTTGAATTCCCAGTCAGACAATGGCACTGTATACCAGTAGTAAAAATTGTGGGTGCACGTAACCCCAATATATTCTTTGAATTCCCAGTCAGACACTGGCACTATATGGCAGTAGCAAGAAATGAGGGTATTTGTATTCCCAATATATTCTTTGAATTCCCAGTCAGACAATGGCACTGTATACCAGTAGTAAAAATTGTGGGTGCACGTAACCCCAATATATTCTTTGAATTCCCAGTCAGACACTGGCACTATATGGCAGTAGCAAGAAATGAGGGTATTTGTATTCCCAATATATTCTTTGAATTCCCAGTCAGACAATGGCACTGTATACCAGTAGTAAAAATTGTGGGTGCACGTAACCCCAATATATTCTTTGAATTCCCAGTCAGACACTGGCACTATATGGCAGTAGCAAGAAATGAGGGTATTTGTATTCCCAATATATTCTTTGAATTCCCAGTCAGACAATGGCACTGTATACCAGTAGTAAAAATTGTGGGTGCACGTAACCCCAATATATTCTTTGAATTACCAGTCAGACACTGGCACTATATGGCAGTAGCAAGAAATGAGGGTATTTGTATTCCCAATATATTCTTTGAATTCCCAGTCAGACAATGGCACTGTATACCAGTAGTAAAAATTGTGGGTGCACGTAACCCCAATATATTCTTTGAATTACCAGTCAGACACTGGCACTATATGGCAGTAGCAAGAAATGAGGGTATTTGTATTCCCAATATATTCTTTGAATTCCCAGTCAGACAATGGCACTGTATACCAGTAGTAAAAATTGTGGGTGCACGTAACCCCAATATATTCTTTGAATTCCCAGTCAGACACTGGCACTATATGGCAGTAGCAAGAAATGAGGGTATTTGTATTCCCAATATATTCTTTGAATTCCCAGTCAGACAATGGCACTGTATACCAGTAGTAAAAATTGTGGGTGCACGTAACCCCAATATATTCTTTGAATTCCCAGTCAGACACTGGCACTATATGGCAGTAGCAAGAAATGAGGGTATTTGTATTCCCAATATATTCTTTGAATTCCCAGTCAGACAATGGCACTGTATACCAGTAGTAAAAATTGTGGGTGCACGTAACCCCAATATATTCTTTGAATTCCCAGTCAGACACTGGCACTATATGGCAGTAGCAAGAAATGAGGGTATTTGTATTCCTAATATATTCTTTGAATTCCCAGTCAGACAATGGCACTGTATACCAGTAGTAAAAATTGTGGGTGCACGTAACCCCAATATATTCTTTGAATTACCAGTCAGACACTGGCACTATATGGCAGTAGCAAGAAATGAGGGTATTTGTATTCCCAATATATTCTTTGAATTCCCAGTCAGACAATGGCACTGTATACCAGTAGTAAAAATTGTGGGTGCACGTAACCCCAATATATTCTTTGAATTCCCAGTCAGACACTGGCACTATATGGCAGTAGCAAGAAATGAGGGTATTTGTATTCCCAATATATTCTTTGAATTCCCAGTCAGACAATGGCACTGTATACCAGTAGTAAAAATTGTGGGTGCACGTAACCCCAATATATTCTTTGAATTCCCAGTCAGACACTGGCACTATATGGCAGTAGCAAGAAATGAGGGTATTTGTATTCCCAATATATTCTTTGAATTCCCAGTCAGACAATGGCACTGTATACCAGTAGTAAAAATTGTGGGTGCACGTAACCCCAATATATTCTTTGAATTACCAGTCAGACACTGGCACTATATGGCAGTAGCAAGAAATGAGGGTATTTGTATTCCCAATATATTCTTTGAATTCCCAGTCAGACAATGGCACTGTATACCAGTAGTAAAAATTGTGGGTGTATATAGCCCCAATTCTATTGCTAGGGGACTTGCAGGGTATTTCTGGGGTGAAGGTGGGGGGGCACACCGTTGGAACGGGTATCGGGGTATATATCGGGTATACGGGAATACACTGACAGTGTATTCCATTCAGGATCCTGGGAAAGCTGGGTTGCGGCGATTGAGCCCGTCAGTGCCACGTTACACTGACAAGCTTCTCCCTGGAATTTAGCTCTTACAAGAGCTGTTGTGGTTGTCTTCTCCTTCCTATCCTAGCCTGTCCCTGCCTACCCAGAATCTAAGCCCTAGCTAGCTGGACGGAAACCTCCGTCCTCGGTGAATTGCAAGCTCAGAATGACGCGAACCTGGGCGGCGCTGTTCTTTTAAATTAGAGGTCACATGTTTTCGGCAGCCAATGGGTTTTGCCTACTTTTCTCAACGTCACCGGTGTCGTAGTTCCTGTCCCACCTACCCTGCGCTGTTATTGGAGCAAAAAAGGCGCCAGGGAAGGTGGGAGGGGAATCGAGTAATGGCGCACTTTACCACGCGGTGTTCGATTCGATTCGAACATGCCGAACAGCCTAATATCCGATCGAACATGAGTTCGATAGAACACTGTTCGCTCATCTCTAATGGTCATGTGATTTACGGTCCATGGTCATGTGATGAGCACACAGGTGCACAGCTGATTACCAGGCAGATGTCTGATTACTGTACTGTGATCGTAACGAGCGGCACTTGTGTGCTCATCACATGACCATGGACCGTAAATCACATGACCATGGTCAATTATTATCAGAATGAATGATAACAAGCAGAGATCTAGAAAACTGTGAGGAATTGATGCAGAAAATATATGGGAAAATTGTACAACTTTTTATTAATACAAACCTTAGCATTTGTCTCTCAATATTGTTCTGAAAGTGGCCAACCCCTTTAAATGACCACAGAGCTGACCTGGGCCCTCTAGGACCCAGTAGTTCATGCAGTCCCAAGTGCCTAGGTCACATGACCATGGGGCAAATAGGGAAGCCACATCATGCGCATACAGCAATCAAGAAGGCAGGGACAGTAATAAACTTTCTGTCTGGGATGACTGGCGGTAACAGATGGTTCCCTGCTCTTTTATTTGCACAATCGTGTGCAGCTACTTAAGTCTGCAAGTAAATACAGGAACTTCCTTGCTAGATGATGATCACCTTGACATATATAGTCAATGGGTAGTCGACATCTGGTTAAACGGTGTCTGACATCAGCAAACGCTATAACTAAAAGCTCTTGGATCCTGAAGCGATATCTGTAACAGGGCCTCCATTTACTATGTCCTATGTATAATACTGATGGGTTATTATACTGTAATGAGGACTTTGTGCCCCCTGAATCTCCAGGGCCCAGTACCAACTGCTACCTCTTCACCACCTGAAGCTACACCCTTCTCCTTGCATTGTAGGGGACATTATGATGAGCATCATCATACCTTCATATAGTATAATGATGCACTGTTTCGAAATATGCAAATGAGTCAGGTGCAATGATGTGTGCCCGAGCTTGCAAGGGCTCAGTTTCCAGGTTTGAATTGCCGCCTTTATACAGCCTCTTCATCTCCTACAGCGATCATGCGGCTATTTGTTCCTGCACATAAGCATAGTGTTTCCTGCCTAGAGGACTTGGAGGCTATGGCACACCTCCATTGCACTTGAGCTTTTTTTTACAACTGTTTTTCCAAGGAAATGGTGCATCTATTGGACTATCTAAAGGTATGATGGTGCTCATAATTCATTGTTTTTGGTTTGATAATGAGTTTCCTGGCGACAGGCTCCCTTTTAAGTGAATGAATAAACTGCAATATCATACACAACCCTTGGATTATAGCGATGCTATTTTTGTAAAAAATAAATAAATAAAAGCAGACATTTTGTTTCTAATATAGACAGATAAATAGGTGAGAATGTGGGAAAGGAAGGCTGGGTCCTATAGTATGACAATTAGTCAGAGTAGAATGAAATGTGGCACGACACCCCGATGACAGCTTTTTCTAATGTGTTCAGTTTAACCATGAAATATAGTTTTAGATTGGAAATGAGTTGTTGTGCAAAGCTGAAATGCAGCTGTGCCGGAGAGGGATAGGTAACAGTAACTAAAAGCCACTACTCAGTAAACAAGGCAACAGAGCTCTGCCAGGGAGGTTAAGGGAATAAGACAAAATTACAGTCCATTTTAACTTAACATATTTGGACGGAGTAGGAAAGATGTGCACTCCTGCCAACTCAGTAAATGTTTAGCTTGGAGAACGTTACTTCCACATCTGGCTTGTGTTATACACTGTAAATATTACTTCTTTCAATTTCATTTTTTTTCAATGCAAATTTCAATTTATGAAGAAAAACAAGATGACTGCAGTGGAAAGATTTAGAGGTGAAGGTAACAGGTTGTTCATGTACCATATGAATTAATGTTAATGCAGAGCTAACAGGTAGATCTGCCAGTCTCATTGGGAGCCATGACTGCATTATTTCATCTTCTAAAGTGTTTTATATGATATTTATCCATTTCCACTTCTCTGGTCTATGGCTTTCTTTCACACAGTGGTATTTGTACAGTTGAGAGGCTGAAGTGTGGCTACAACCCTTTTAAAAAATGACCTCAAATAACTTCTTAATCGATAGGTAAATAATGTATGTCTTAAAAATATCATTGATAAACATGTGAGTAAATATTCCTGCAGTAACATCAATTGTAAGAAACTATTCACAAACCCTTTATTTATGATTCATATTATATAGACCCGGCTTTGCATGGCTATATTTCATTTTGTGTTCGTGTAGTGGCTCCATAAGAATTGCCCAGTTTTGCACTGGTCTATTTTGTATGTCGTTTGTGTGTGTTTGTGTGTGTGTCCATGTGATCATGTGTATCTCAGTTTGGATACCTGCAATCGGTTGTTACGGATACCTGGAGCAAAGTTGTGTGTATGTGACCTTGTGTAATTGTGTTATCCACAGCTCCCTGCCCCATTAAAGCTGACCTACAGCAGTGAAGAAGATAGCTGGGTTTTAATGGAAACCTGGAGTGAAGTTCCGATGTGTGATAGTTTGTGCTGAACTGTGTATCTAATCCTCTGATGTGTGATGGTGCATACTGAGCTGTATATCTAATTCCCTGATTTGTGATGGTGCGTGCTGAGCTGTGTATCTAATTCCTTGATGTTTGATGGTGTATACTGGGCTGAGTAAGTAATCCTCTGATGTGTGCTGAGCTGTATATCTAATCCTCTGTGTGTATCTTAGTATGGACATTAGTGTTGATTATCAGTTATGGAACCCTGGAGTAATGCTGTATGCATGTGGAATGACTATGTGTATGGCAGAAGGAATATGTTTGAAAGACTTGCAGGTTTGTATTAGCTAATGCTGATAGATATGGCCAATTCCGGACATAATACATAAGGTAGCGGTAATTGAAATTCCCTATTCTGATTGTCGTTAGACACATGCTGATTTATAAGAGAATGCACCTGCTGCTCCATCAGCAGAATACAGGCCTCCATAAAACAGAGGAAACAGAAAAGCAAAAAAAGGGAAAGTGAATTTTCCCTTTAATTATCAGAACCATTCTGATTGAAAAAGAAAAAATCCTGTGCAGTAATATCCTGATAAATTAAATCTAAAACTAAATGTAAATAGCATAGACAATGTTATTATATAGTGGAAGAGTCTCAAGAAAAGCTATGTGGGATTTGTATAAGGCAGTATACGCACTGAAACTGAGTCAAGCAAAGGGAAGACAACACCAAGGCAAAGAACTACTGCATGGATAGGCAAGGATGGCACACAAATGCTAACTGAATGAACACTTTAAGGATTTGCTTTTTAGTGGTCATAGTGTCATGTTGTTAGGGTTCTCAACAAATAGATGTTACCTGTATAAGTACATGGATGGAAGTGGTCAAGTCCTCTAAAATGCCACCGCAGGGGAATTGAAATCAACATCCCATTGCATGTACTATTATATGTGTACCTGTGAGTCCAATAAACACTATTTGTAGCTTGTGAAATGCTCTGGCTAATAGATTTGGATGCTCTCTCTACTGGTAACAGCATATAAGGTTTTTTTTGCCTCTCCTATAGATTATAAATATAATGAAACCTCTCTAAAGAGCCATCTGACCAAACCACCCCCTTATCCAGACCACATTTTTTGTAATAGGCATACCGCACTTCTAAAAGACTACTTTCAATGCAATTTTGGGAGATCACCAAGAGATTTCACAGTATAAGGACCCTGTTCTATGCAGACAGATACTATTCATGAATCCTTTATGTAGTCTGCAATAAGGATAGTGGGGCACATTTCTAAAAAAAAAAATCAAAAACTGACCTTTTACCAGATCTTCCTTTACAATGATGCATGTTTTGATGGCCACTCACTATACTAAAAAATTTACAATATACAGTCCTATGAAAAAGTTTGGGCACCACTATTAATCTTAATCATTTTTAGTTCTAAATATTTTGGTATTTGCAACAGCCATTTCAGTTTGATATATCTAATAACTGATGGACACAGTAATATTTCAGGATTGAAATGAGGTTTATTGTACTAACAGAAAATGCGCAATATGCATTAAATCAAAATTTGACCGGTGCAAAAGTATGGGCACCTCAAAAGAAAAGTGACATTAATATTTAGTACATCCTCCTTTTGCAAAGATAACAGCCTCTAGTCGCTTCCTGTAGCTTTTAATCAGTTCCTGGATCCTGGATAAAGGTATTTTGGACAAACAATTCAAGTTCAGTTAAGTTAGATGGTCGCCGAGCATGGACAGCCCGCTTCAAATCATCCCACAGATGTTCAATGATATTCAGGTCTGGGGACTGGGATGGCCATTCCAGAACATTGTAATTGTTCCTCTGCATGAATGCCTGAGGATTTGGAGCGGTGTTTTGGATCATTGTCTTGCTGAAATATCCATCCCCGGCATAACTTCAACTTCGTCACTGATTCTTGAACATTATTCTCAAGAATCTGCTGATACTGAGTGGAATACATGCAACCCTCAACTTTAACAAGATTCCCGATGCCGGCATTGGCCACACAGCCCCAAAGCATGATGGAACCTCCACCAAATTTTACAGTGGGTAGCATGTGTTTTTCTTGGAATGCTGTTTCTTTTTGGACGCCATGCATAACGCCTTTTTTTTATAACCAAACAACTCAATTTTTGTTTCCAAAATGAAGCTGCCTTGTCCAAATGTGCTTTTTCATACCTCAGGCAACTCTATTTGTGGCGTACGTGCAGAAACGGCTTCTTTCTCATCACTCTCCCATACAGCTTCTATTTGTGCAAAGTGCGCTGTATAGTTGACCGATGCACAGTGACACCATCTGCAGCAAGATGATGCTGCAGCTCTTTGGAGGTGGTCTGTGGATTGTCCTTGACTGTTCTCACCATTCTTCTTCTCTGCCTTTCTGATATTTTTCTTGGCCTGCCACTTCTGGGCTTAACAAGAAAAGTCCCTGTGGTCTTCCATTTCCTTACTATGTTCCTCACAGTGGAAACTGACAGGTTAAATCTCTGAGACAACTTTTTGTATCCTTCCCCTGAACAACTATGTTGAACAATCTTTGTTTTCAGATCATTTGAGAGTTGTTTTGAGTAGCCCATGATGCCACTCTTCAGAGGAGATTCAAATAGGAGATCAACTTGCAATTGGCCACCTTAAATACCTTTTCTTATGATTGGATACATCTGGCTATGAAGTTCAAAGCTCACTGAGGTTACAAAACCAATTTTGTGCTTCAGTAAGTCAGTAAAAAGTAGTTAGGGGAATTCAAATCAATAAAATGATAAGGGTGCCCATACTTTTGCACCGGTCAAATTTTGGTTTAATGCATATTGCACATTTTCTGTTAGTAATATTTCAGGATTGAAATGAGGTTTATTGTACTGTGTCCATCAGTTATTAGATATATCAAACTGAAATGGCTGTTGCAAACACCAAAATATTTAGAACAAAAAATGATTAAGATTAATAGGGGTGCCCAAACTTTTTCATAGGACTGTATGTCAGGACCAAGTAGGTGTACTGCATGGAGAAGAGAGCTAGCTTGGTCTTGGATATTGGGCCCCTGCCTCATCTGATATTGATGACCGGTTATAAAGATAAATCATCAATATCAAATGCCTGAAAAAAAACCATTATTATGAAGCGTTTGGCACAACTGTTACCTATACACTTTTGACAGCTAAGCAACAGATTCTTTACAAAAATTCTCACTTTTACTTGTCTAAGGCACAAATTAATGAGATGAATATATTACATGTAATTTATTCTTTTCATGTCTAATATGCCAAATTAAAAGTCATTTGAACTGATTATTATTACGTTACGTCTAAACTGTACTTTGCCAAATAAACCATGGAGCAACATTCCTGACTTCTTTCCCACACTAATTAAACCATTAAGTTCGTCCTTATATTACCTGGCAGAAACCATAGAGGAATAACTGCAATCAGCAATCTAAAGGTTAAATCATACAAAAATACAATGTGGATAATTTTTAACAAATGTCAATTAACATTGAAAATTATAATCTAGAAACACAAAAAGATTTTTGGCATGTCATGTGTTTGAAATAGTACAGATGGAAGTGTTACTTGCCTCAAGAGAGCAATGTGTAGAGAGTAAGATTATGGCTAAAACTTTTAGATATAATAAATAGAAATCCATCTTCAATGTACAAAGCTAGATTTGGGAGAAAATCTCTACTCATTCTATTTAGTCTTAGGGCCCCTTCACACAGTGTAAGCGCTCGGCTCATTCTGAGCTGTACACGCGAGCGCTTCTAAACACTTCCCATTCACTTCAATGGGAACGCACGTAAAGCTGGCTTTACGAGCGCTCCCATTGAAGTGAATGGGAAGTGTTTAGAAGCGCTCGCGTGTACGGCTCAGAATGAGCCAAGTGCTTACGCCGCGTGAAGGGGCCTTTAGAGAGTTAGGGTAGACTCACACAGAGTCCTTTGAGTATTTTTATAGTTTTGAATGTTTTTTTATGGTGTTTTTAGCAGCATTTTAACAGATTTTTTACTGTTTTTTTCATGCTCTAGATGTTACTTTAAAGCCTTTAATGCATTATGAATTGTTCTAATGCTCTGGGTATGGCATTTTTCAGCCATTTTCCCGTTATAGGACTTGAAAAATGGCTGGAAAAACGGCTGTTTCATGTGTTACAATCCAAAAAACAGTAAAAAAGTTTTTTTAAAAAAAATAGTTTTCATAAAGCTTTTCTAACTTTATAAGGGGATGGGATGTATCACTACAGAATAGAGTCATGGCTTTTGTTTATAGCAGAGCCATGACAGCTATGCCTCATCTATTTCCAAACAGGTCCCAATGAAACCCCACTTGTAATAACAGGGAACTAAGTTTTTAAAAAAGCGAGAACAAGACAGACTGCAAATTTCTATTATAAAAGCACTGAAAGGAACCTACAAACTGTATGTCCAACAAAGCTTATATCTCAAAAGAAAAGGAAAAGAGACACCGAGCAACCCGTAGTGTAGAACTGTATGCTTACTGGTTGGGTGTAAAGACAGATCTAGGCTCACCTTTAAGGGTTGTGTGGATACACAACCGTCAGGCGCATGCGCAGCTGGATCTTAAATAAAGGCTTGCCATGCGCACGCGTCCTTTCCCGCGATCGGGGAAATCAGACGCATGCGCACTCTTTTTTAATAGATGCCGGACTCTGCTGTGCTTCCCGCACACGTGTGCACGTGCGAACACAACTTTTGTGCGGGAAGCAGCACTAGCGCGCCCTTTCTAACACTATATATGGTTTGCCCTCCACCAAGGCAGTAAGTTTCTCGGCTGGACGGCAAAGGTAAGCTAATATGCTTCTCTATTATGAGATTTATGCCCATGATTGTTGCACGTTCACAATCTAATACTAGAACTGCCCACTATTGATTGATAGTGTTATATGAAGGATTGTTTGGGAAAGATTTTTGGTAATTATTTATTGGTGGCCTTTTATGAGTACTTCTGATGTACATGGGTCTGATGAACTGCAAAGAAGATTCCGGCTTTAATTGTTGTAAACACAGGTTTACATGATGCGGTGTCCAAAAGATTTTAGAAAGTCTTTTACTTAAATATACAAAGTATATACCACATATGGGTACAACCTCTGGTGTAATTAAACGGAAAACCATAAAAAATCACCAGGTACTAAAGTTTAAGCAAAAATATAAAAAGGTTTTTATTACATAAAATACACATATAACAATACAACATATTACAAAAATACAAATGGGGGCGACTGAAATACCCAAAAGATCAGAGTGAAGATGGGAATGATGGTAAGTATGCACAATGAAAAAAATAATAAATTAGAGTAAATAACATGAACACAGGCCCGCAATTGTTCAAGAAGTAGCAGATATAAAACAAATGCGGCAGAAAAAAGACCACTGTGTAGTGCTATAATAGCACAAGCCATATACCACAATTGTTAATCCATGCCAAACTATAATAAATGTACAGGCCCATGAATAATGAAAGAGCAAAATTATAATAACAATTGCATACAGACCGTGTAGGCCAAAGGCCAGATATCCCACTCCACTCCGCACCCGACGCGCGTTTCTTTGTCAAGGGGTAAAGTACCGAGGCATCATGGGGGTATATATAGTATGCTAAATAGCATACAGCTGTGTGATAAATGATTACATGGCCCATACACGTAAACCTGTACCTCATAGACACCATATACAGGAAGTGGCCGCGCTGATGGTGAATGCGCATGCGCGAATAGAAAATCCCAACCACAAGAGGAAGAAATGTATCTGAGGACCTAAGGAAAATGGCCGCTCAGTGCGCGCATGCGCAAAAGCTAAATAAATGTGCGCGATCAAATGAATCATGCGAACTAATGGGCATGCGTGAAACAAGAGTCAAGGAGAAGAACGAATACATAGAACCTCGTTACTGAGTTCGCGCATGCGTGAAAACTTAATAAATGTACCTAACGATACCACATCACAGGTAAGAACTAGATGTCAATGAGGACAAGAATAGGAATCCCTAAGCGCTGGAAAAATAACCATATGAGTGAAAAAACTAAACAAATATATATGGCAAGTAAAATAACACTTATGATATAAGTGAAGTAAACCAGATGTGTATATTTTAAAATTGTCCAACAAAGGACAAAGAACAAACACCTAATACATCCAATTTGATAATAATGCATAATAAGGGCACCATTGTGCCAAAAAGTGGAAAATAAAGAAATAAAAAGGTGAAAAAATAAGTGAAAAAATAAAAGTGCGCAGTGCGAGTGAAAAAATAATAAATAAAGTGACCACAAATTTTTTTTTTTTTTTTTTTTATTAAAGCCATATAATATTTTTATATAAATATATATTAGTAAAAAATAAAAATAAAAAATAAAATATAAAAGGTCAAAATTTCTCCACGAGCAGGGAAATAAGTTGTCACGAATGCAATGGACCAAATGGCAAGACAAAGATCTGAAAAAGAGAAAAACTGAAGACAATAACTCATAAAAACAACACATAAATACCGACATGATATAAGACAAAAACAATGTTTAAAATAACGCAACTAAAGAGACAACCGATGAAAGAGCATAAACACAGTACAGAAACAGTACGCACCTCATAAAAAAGGGGAAAAACTGATATTTTCATTAAGGCCTTTTGGGTGGATGGTTTTCAAAATATAAATCCATCGACTTTCTTTCTGTGCTAAAAGCCTTTTCCAGTTCCCCATACGTGGACCCGGAGTGACTTGGTCAATTGCCCTGAATCGAAATAATTCAGGGTCAGAATTGTGAAACAATTTGAAATGTTTGGGAATTGTAGTAAGGGTATCAGTATTCTCCAAATCCTTAGCATTTGATATCCCCAACACATGTTCCCTTACTCGTCTACGGAACTCTCGAGACGTCATGCCAATGTAGATAAGTTTGCAAGGGCAAGTTGCGGCATAGATTACTCCCATTGAGACGCAATTGAGGGGAATTTTTATTTGATAAGTACGAGTTCCTGATGAATCCGTAAATGTATCCACCGACTCCACATTTGTACAAGCCACACAATGGCCACAAGGCCTACATCCAGACCTCGGGCCATGTATGCTAATTGTTCTCTGAACTGGCCGTTCCTCAAAATGACTCCTAACCAAAGAGTCTCTCAGATTCCTAGCACGTCTATAGGTGATGTTGGGGACCCGATCAAGATATTGATGTAAGATTGGGTCTAGTTGTAAAATACCCCAGTGTTTTTGTAATACAGCTCTTACTCTTTTACTTACTATTATCTATATTTTTAGTTACAGATTGTCTCTTTTAAATATGTATTTTACTTTTGACTATTGTTTATCCACACAATAGCCAAGACATTGGTTGTTTTTGCATTTCTGCAAAACAACTTAGGCGGCGTTCACACTACCGTTGGTGTCCATTATGAAGGTGTCCGTTTAAAAGAAAAAAAACGGACACTTATCATAACGGACATTAACGGACGCTAACTGATGCTAACTGATGTTAATGTGTCGGGTTTTTTAACTGATCCATTTAATGGATCAGTTAAAAAAACCGGACACATTAGTATCAGTTAGCATCAGTTAGTGTCCGTTTTTTATACTGTCCGTTTTTTTCTTTTTGCTGTTTATGCTTTCTGAGCATGTGCAGAAAATAAACGGACAGAAAATAACAGACTGTAACTGATGGCTATCAGTTACTGTCCGTTATATGTCCATTGCCCATAGACCTCAATGTTAAATAAAAAACGGACACTTTCTGTCCGTTTTTTCAAACGGACAAAAAAATCCTGCATGTGTGATTTCTCTGTCTGCTTGAAAAAACGGACATGGTTGTTAACGGACCCTTAAGGACACAAACGGACACAAACTGACAACAGATGAAATCCCATTGAAATGAATGGAAATTGTAACGGACACAGCTAGTGTCCGTTGCTAAAATCTTGAACGGACAGTAACAACGGACACTGCAATCGGACACCAACGGTAGTGTGAACGCCCCCTTAGGTGTATATATTGTTATATGGATTTTATATTTTTTTATTGTTTCATTGTTTATGTAGAACTATTGCACCTGAGGAAGGGCAGAGTGAATGCCCGAAACGTGTAGTGTGTTGTTCAATAAAAAGTCGTTATTCACCTAACCATTCAGCGCGGGTCCTTCTTGTTCCAGATTTGTAACTCCACCAAAATCGGCAACTTGGTCCATCCTTGCAACAAAGCTTATAGGGATTGTTCAGTTTCAGACCAATATTGAGAGACAAATGTTATTGTTTGTGTAATAAAAAGTTGTACAATTTTCCAATATACTCCCTGTATCAATTCCTCACAGGTTTCTAGATCTCTGTTTGCTGTCATTCATATTGCTTACTCTCAGTGGCTACAAATCAGCCCATGGTCATGTGATATACAATTCATGGTCATGTGATGAGCACACAGATGCACAACTCGTTACCAGGCAGATGTCTGATTACTGTGATGTGACTATGACCATCCAGAGGTGTAGATAGTGAGGTGGGGGGTTGCAGAGGGGGCAGCTGCCCTGGGCCCACTTACTCTATGGGGCCCACCCCAGGGCCGCCATTAATACATGCTTTATTTTTAACTAGCTCGGTGTCTGCTGACACCAATCTAGTTAAATTGTTTCCTGCAACTTAACAGTCTTGTAAATCACAAGACAGTCATGTAAATGGTTTTGTAAACCGCAAGCATCATTTATATTAGAAGACATTATGAACATAAAGGGGTGGTCACTTATATAAGGGGTCATTAGTGGCACAGTATTTATGCTAGGGGAATCAGGAGCATAATATGATGGTCAATTACTTTAATTAAAGTGGCACTTGGGCTTTATTAAAATTAAGGCCTCCACATAGCAGGACGCAGCAAAAATAGCGCTGCATGACCAAATACTTGGACCAAATACTTAGGCGATTGTCTCCCCCCCCCCCCAACTCTCTCCGCCCCTATGGTCCTTCTAGCTCTCGCATCCACTGAGTACATCCCATCCAAGTTGAACTTGATAACACACTTGATTGCAGCTGCCAATTCTCCTACGAAAAGGGAATGGAGAGAGAAAGTCAACCAAATTTGCAGGTTCGAAGAATTGTCAAGTTGGAAAATGCAATCTCATGACCGCTTCCTCCGTATTTTGTCTCCCTGGAGAAACCTAATCTTCTAATTCCCCCCTATTCATACTTTACCCACTCTCCTCCCCCCACCCCTCCCCACATTACCCTTGCCCATATAGATAAGTCTGGTTCCTCGTAACTGGTGCTCCCACCAATCATAAATTCTCTGTAACAGCACCTAGACTTGTTTTGGACTATAACACCTACCCGTTCATGATTGTACTCCACTGTTTTGTAACACTTAAAAACTGTTTGATGTTTGATGCCTTTGCAGAACCTTTCTTGACCTTTGTTAAAACCTGTTCTTAGCTATACTCTAGTTATTCTTATATGTATTGTTTAAAACTTCAATAAAAATATTAAATAAAAAAATAGAAATGGAATATATCATAAAGATAATAGGTAAGAAACACAAATAGTATACCTAGCTATAATGTCTAGATAAGAGACCTCTATCCCTATGACTACAAGAGCAAACATCATATGTTATGGATGGCAGAGCTACTAGACTACCAATTGTACAGCCGCTCCCTACAGTTGTAGCCAAACAAAGAACATTACAAGCACCTTATGACATTTATTTAGTTGGCGTCACAAACATAATTGCTAACTCTTCGCTTTGGCAACACTGTGATAGTATATCCAATAAATATCCTCCAGAAATTGTGCCTACTTTCAGTGGAAGAATACACCCACCGGGAGACATTGTCCCAGTGCTTGTAAAGTACAGCTGAATCATTTCATGACATCCTAATGTCTGTAGCAGTAGAAATCTGTGAAGCGTATCACAGTCAATCTGTACACTTTAGAATGGATTTAAAGGGTATCAGTCACCACATAGAATCCCTTTAATGGGTTATTTCTATCATTAGAATCCCTTTTTGAACTAAGACCACGTCGTAATAGCCTTATGAAAGGCTATTCTTCTTCTATCTTTATCATTCTGATCTGTACCACCATTACGGTGTTATTTCATTTTTTCACTGTGTGCAAATGAGTCTTAGGATAACACAGGGGGCATTCCCCTTTGCTCAAAAAACACAGGGGACACCCCTGTGCTTTCTGAAGACTCATTTGCATATTGTGAAAAAATTAAATAACACTGGAACGGCGACGCAGATCAGAATAATAAAGGTAGAAGAATAGCCTTTCTTAAAGCTATTTCGACGTGGTCTAAAAGTGTTTCCACCACTGCCATATAAGAAGGCTCTTAGAGGCAATTTTTGGGTAGTTTACCTCTTGGTGAGAGATCATTCACTGAATAACATGCCTCTCTATTAGGGCCCATTCACACTACGGATACACTGACTGATTCTGAACGTTAAAACACGTTCAGAATCAGTGCGTATAAAGCAGATCCCATTCGTTTCAATGGGGAGCCAGCATACGAGCGCTCCCCATTGAAATGAATGGGCTGCTTTTTACTCTAGGAGCGCTCTCATTGAAGTGAATGGGAAGCGCTCGTGTGTGCGGCTCACTCGGCTCATTCCGAGCCGTACACACGAGCACTTCCCATTCACTTCAATGGGAGCGCTCGTAGAGAAAAAAGCAGCCCATTCATTTCAATGGGGAGCGCTCGTATGCTGGCTCCCCATTGAAACGAATGGGATTTGCTTTATACGCACTGATTCTGAACGTGTTTTAACGTCCAGGATCAGTCAGCGTATCTGTAGTGTGAATGGGCCCTAATTTCAATGGGAGGCACAGAGTGCAGCAGTACGCCGGAAAAAAAACAAAACATCCAGATAAATCTTGCTGCAGAATCTGCTCGAGACTCCCTGCCCTGCAATGGCATCCAATTGCGGATAATCCACGGAATTCCTCATCATTTCCTGCCGTGTGAACTTTCTCTTAGAATTTCAGATTTCACATTTACTGCTTCTCGGTATCAGGGGTGAACCTAGTCTTTGTGCCGCCTGAGGCGGACGTCAGAAAGCCGGAGCCGAGGGGGCGGATCGGAGCGGAGGGGGCAGAGCCGAGTGGAGGGGGCAAAGCATAGGAGCGGGGCGGAGCGGGCAGCGTTAGCAGGCAGAGAGCAAGCAGGGACCTGTTCTCTGCTAAGCGTGAGGGGCGGCTGCTGGAGCAGCGCTGCGTCCACAGGGCCGCCCCAATCCACCGCTCAGTGACGGTGACGCTAAGCCAGTCCAGGACAGCTTGTCCCAGACTGGCTTAGGACAGCAAAAATGACGCCCCCCCCCCCAGCCCTGGCATAGCACCACCTGAAGCAGTCGCTTAAGGTCACCTCATGGGAGGCGGCGCTGCTCGGTATAAAATACAAAACAAATAATCTACCAACAAACAATCCTGTCTGCTCACATGAAGGACAAGTAGGCATCCAATGCGTTGTAACAGGGAGATCTGAACTGAGCTATCCAGAGAACGTAAAACATTTCAAAGGTCAGTATATTAAGAATATTATTATTTTACTATTTTGGGAAGCTTTAAAATCACCAGAAATATCTTTTAATATTTGGCTAAACTAAAGCCTCTATAAAAGTAAAAAAGAATTCATGAATCAAGTAGTATTTTGCTTGAAAGGAGTGTCACAGGCATGTAACTTTATTTTAACTACATAGACTTCAATATTAGAGAAGAATTAATGAGCATGTTCCTTTTAAAAATGTTATAGCTTTTTTTTTTCTTCCCTTTTTTAAAAACTCAACTGGGGCATTTGGTTCATATTGGAAGCTCTTCTGGGCCTCTCGGAGAGAAAGACTTCCAGAATATTATCTTTGTTTATAGGATACAGTGTTGCTTTTCTCCTTTATCTAAGCCTCCAGCATCAGAATAAAGCTGTTATCAAAATGCTTACCCTCTATTGATAAAAAACTGTAATAAGCAACATATAGTGGACCCGCTGTGCTACCAAGCTGTTTTGGCTTAGGACCACCTCTAAGGGTGTTATCCCAACATAAACATCCCGTTTAATCCCCATATGAGGATCTGATCGTCACTTCAGGGAGTCCGCCAGGCCACTGCCTCCTGTGGATGGTCCCAGTATGGTAGCAGTTGACCAGGCATATTAAAACTGTGGTGCTGAACAACACAAAAATAAGCTATGGCCACGGCCCTAAGTTGCGGAAATGCAGTGTTTTACAGTACCTGCAAAGTGGATGGGATTCTGGCTAATCACATCCACACATTGCAGAAAACATCTAGTATTTACCACATAGGTATAATAGAGGAAAACTCTGTGGCTTATCTATGACAAGAACCACAATTACCCCAAGAAATTAACATAATAACCAAAAACACAGAAAGCAAGCAATAACAAACATATGAAATGAAACAATCAATAATCAATATAAAATATATACATTTATTAAATACAGTGGCAGCGAAAAAAACCACACCATTTCACAAAATGTAATGATTGTAGCGAAAATGATTTCTTGTCGTTTTCCATTTCTGTCTTCTCTTCTGGATGATGAGTATTTGGCAATTTTGTACATGATGTCATGTGACATTTTTCAGTCGATTTTGTAGTAGGAGGTATACATATCATCTGCAGGGACCCAATTTATACACATCACATACATTTCACAAAATCCACTGGTGGTGCATTTTTTTTGGCCGCCACTGTACATATAATGAAACTATACATATGAAAACTAACAATGCAGAACTGAAGATTATGGACAGATATAAAGTATCATCTATCCCTACAACAATGAGAGACATGCATGAAGAAAATGGTAATTGGTGGGGAAACACCATATGATTTAACTAAGACCCTGACGCGTTTCATCTCACTGAAACTTTGTCAGTCGAAATGCGTGTCGGGGGTCTTAGCATTTATCTGTGGAGGTGGGCTTCCTGTTTATCTGTGGAGGTGGGCTTCTTGTTTATCTGTGGAGGTGGGCTTCCTGTTTATCTGTGGAGGTGGGTTTTTCATCATCATGGGTGAGCTATTTCTTCTATACGTTTGATGTATGCATAGTTCTTTCTACCATTCAAGGGACTCTTATTATCTATGGAGTGTATATAATCATTAGGGATCATATATGTATATTTTCATATAGTGATTCATTATATTCCATAGCTCTTTTTGTGTCCTGTGATGTATATATTTTTTGCTGGATTTGTGGTATTTATTATGTACTCTTAACTATGTGGATCTTATTGTGTACTCTTAACTAGGTGTTTCCCCTCCAATTACCAATTTCTTCATGTGTGTCTCTCGTTGTAGGGATAGATGATATTTTATATCTGTCCATTGTCTTCAATGTTGCAGTGTCAATTTTCGTCTGCATACTTTAATTAGAGGTATTTAATAATTTTATATTGATTATTAATCGTTTCATTTTATATGTCTTTGTGTTTGTTATTGCTGACTTTCTATGACAAACGCTGTGGAAAAAAAATGTGATGCGTTTCTGCCGTGTTTTTTTCACAGCATTTTTTTTGCGGCGGCTCGTTATGTGGGACCTTACCCTAAAACATATAATGTAATCTTAGGGTCCATTCACACGGTGTACCGTGCCGCGTGATGTGGCACGTATACAGCGTGTGAGACTTTGCGCGCCGTAAAAGCTCCCATTGATTTCAATGGGAGCCAGGATCGTATACGCCGCGTTATTTTGCGGCCGTGATTTTGTGGCTGCAAAATCACGGCCGCAAAATAACGCGGCGTATACGATCCAGGCTCCCATTGAAATCAATGGGAGCTTTTACGGCGCTCAAAATCTCACACGCCGTGTACGTGCCAGGTCACGCGGCACGTTACTCTGTGTAAATGGACACTTAGACTAAAACCAGGACAGATAAGTGAACAGATTAAAATCAGAAGCCAGATCAAACACAAGAAACAAGAGCAGGACTACAGTAGAGGAATACAGAGTCCCAAGACCACAGGTAGCAGAGATATATTTCCAAAAGTCCAGAGGCAACAGGTATGGGGATATATTGCAGAAAGCCAAAAGGCTACCGTTATACCAAATATATTGCACAAAGCTCAGGGCCAAACTGGGATAAAAACACAAGACAAGCATAACAAAAAGGTAGACAAAGACTTTGACAAAATATCTGAGTAGAAACTGAGAAACAAGCAGAAACTGTCAAATACGACAAACACCGGAATAAAACAGAATCATGCATAGATCAGAACTCAGTATATTGTTAAGCCAAAGAGGGACTAAAGACAGACTGTATGTACATACAGAGGCACAGGGATAGACTGGAGGAAATAAAGAGGTGCAACACTAATAATTAAAGAGGCATGAGTCGGAACAGAACACAGAGGTAAATAATACACTAGGTTTGCTAAGATGGGTAGTATGTAGAGATGAGCGAACACTAAAATGTTCGAGGTTCGAAATTCGATTCGAACAGCCGCTCACTGTTCGAGTGTTCGAATGGGTTTCGAACCCCATTATAGTCTATGGGGAACATAAACTCGTTAAGGGGGAAACCCAAATTCGTGTCTGGAGGGTCACCAAGTCCACTATGACACCCCAGGAAATGATACCAACACCCTGGAATGACACTGGGACAGCAGGGGAAGCATGTCTGGGGGCATAAAAGTCACTTTATTTCATGGAAATCCCTGTCAGTTTGCGATTTTCGCAAGCTAACTTTTCCCCATAGAAATGCATTGGCCAGTGCTGATTGGCCAGAGTACGGAACTCGACCAATCAGCGCTGGCTCTGCTGGAGGAGGCGGAGTCTAAGATAGCTCCACACCAGTCTCCATTCAGGTCCGACCTTAGACTCCGCCTCCTCCGGCAGAGCCAGCGCTGATTGGCCGAAGGCTGGCCAATGCATTCCTATGCGAATGCAGACTTAGCAGTGCTGAGTCAGTTTTGCTCAACTACACATCTGATGCACACTCGGCACTGCTACATCAGATGTAGCAATCTGATGTAGCAGAGCCGAGGGTGCACTAGAACCCCTGTGCAAACTCAGTTCACGCTAATAGAATGCATTGGCCAGCGCTGATTGGCCAATGCATTCTATTAGCCCGATGAAGTAGAGCTGAATGTGTGTGCTAAGCACACACATTCAGCACTGCTTCATCAAGCCAATACAATGCATTAGCCAGTGCTGATTGGCCAGAGTACGGAATTCGGCCAATCAGCGCTGGCCAATGCATTCTATTAGCCCGATGAAGTAGAGCTGAATGTGTGTGCTAAGCACACACATTCAGCACTGCTTCATCAAGCCAATACAATGCATTAGCCAGTGCTGATTGGCCAGAGTACGGAATTCGGCCAATCAGCGCTGGCTCTGCTGGAGGAGGCGGAGTCTAAGATCGCTCCACACCAGTCTCCATTCAGGTCCGACCTTAGACTCCGCCTCCTCCAGCAGAGCCAGCGCTGATTGGCCGAATTCCGTACTCTGGCCAATCAGCACTGGCTAATGCATTGTATTGGCGTGATGAAGCAGTGCTGAATGTGTGTGCTTAGCACACACATTCAGCTCTACTTCATCGGGCTAATAGAATGCATTGGCCAGCGCTGATTGGCCGAATTCCGTACTCTGGCCAATCAGTGCTGGCCAATGCATTCTATTAGCTTGATGAAGCAGAGTGTGCACAAGGGTTCAAGCGCACCCTCGGCTCTGATGTAGCAGAGCCGAGGCTGCACAAGGGTTCAAGCGCACCCTCGGCTCTGATGTAGCATTGGCCAATGTATTCTATTAGCCTGATGAAGTAGAGCTGAATGTGTGTGCTAAGCTACCAACACCCTGGAATGACACTGGGACAGCAGGGGAAGCATGTCTGGGGGCATAAAAGTCACTTTATTTCATGGAAATCCCTGTCAGTTTGCGATTTTCGCAAGCTAACTTTTCCCCATAGAAATGCATTGGCCAGCGCTGATTGGCCAGAGTACGGAACTCGACCAATCAGCGCTGGCTCTGCTGGAGGAGGCGGAGTCTAAGATCGCTCCACACCAGTCTCCATTCAGGTCCGACCTTAGACTCCGCCTCCTCCGGCAGAGCCAGCGCTGATTGGCCGAAGGTTGGCCAATGCATTCCTATGCGAATGCAGACTTAGCAGTGCTGAGTCAGTTTTGCTCAACTACACATCTGATGCACACTCGGCACTGCTACATCAGATGTAGCAATCTGATGTAGCAGAGCCGAGGGTGCACTAGAACCCCTGTGCAAACTCAGTTCACGCTAATAGAATGCATTGGCCAGCGCTGATTGGCCAATGCATTCTATTAGCCCGATGAAGTAGAGCTGAATGTGTGTGCTAAGCACACACATTCAGCACTGCTTCATCAAGCCAATACAATGCATTAGCCAGTGCTGATTGGCCAGAGTACGGAATTCGGCCAATCAGCGCTGGCTCTGCTGGAGGAGGCGGAGTCTAAGATCGCTCCACACCAGTCTCCATTCAGGTCCGACCTTAGACTCCGCCTCCTCCGGCAGAGCCAGCGCTGATTGGCCGAAGGCTGGCCAATGCATTCCTATGCGAATGCAGACTTAGCAGTGCTGAGTCAGTTTTGCTCAACTACACATCTGATGCACACTCGGCACTGCTACATCAGATGTAGCAATCTGATGTAGCAGAGCCGAGGGTGCACTAGAACCCCTGTGCAAACTCAGTTCACACTAATAGAATGCATTGGCCAGCGCTGATTGGCCAATGCATTCTATTAGCCCGATGAAGTAGAGCTGAATGTGTGTGCTAAGCACACACATTCAGCACTGCTTCATCAAGCCAATACAATGCATTAGCCAGTGCTGATTGGCCAGAGTACGGAATTCGGCCAATCAGCGCTGGCTCTGCTGGAGGAGGCGGAGTCTAAGGTCGGACCTGAATGGAGACTGGTGTGGAGCGATCTTAGACTCCGCCTCCTCCAGCAGAGCCAGCGCTGATTGGCCGAATTCCGTACTCTGGCCAATCAGCACTGGCTAATGCATTGTATTGGCGTGATGAAGCAGTGCTGAATGTGTGTGCTTAGCACACACATTCAGCTCTACTTCATCGGGCTAATAGAATGCATTGGCCAGCGCTGATTGGCCGAATTCCGTACTCTGGCCAATCAGTGCTGGCCAATGCATTCTATTAGCTTGATGAAGCAGAGTGTGCACAAGGGTTCAAGCGCACCCTCGGCTCTGATGTAGCAGAGCCGAGGCTGCACAAGGGTTCAAGCGCACCCTCGGCTCTGATGTAGGAGAGCCGAGGGTGCACTTGAACCCTTGTGCAGCCTCGGCTCTGCTACATCAGAGCCGAGGGTGCGCTTGAACCCTTGTGCACACTCTGCTTCATCAAGCTAATAGAATGCATTGGCCAGCGCTGATTGGCCAATGTATTCTATTAGCCTGATGAAGTAGAGCTGAATGTGTGTGCTAAGCACACACATTCAGCTCTACTTCATCGGGCTAATAGAATGCATTGGCCAGCGCTGATTGGCCAGAGTACGGAACTCGACCAATCAGCGCTGGCTCTGCTGGAGGAGGCGGAGTCTAAGATCGCTCCACACCAGTCTCCATTCAGGTCCGACCTTAGACTCCGCCTCCTCCAGCAGAGCCAGCGCTGATTGGCCGAATTCCGTACTCTGGCCAATCAGCACTGGCTAATGCATTGTATTGGCTTGATGAAGCAGTGCTGAATGTGTGTGCTTAGCACACACATTCAGCTCTACTTCATCGGGCTAATAGAATGCATTGGCCAATCAGCGCTGGCCAATGCATTCTATTAGTGTGAACTGAGTTTGCACAGGGGTTCTAGTGCACCCTCGGCTCTGCTACATCAGATTGCTACATCTGATGTAGCAGTGCCGAGTGTGCATCAGATGTGTAGTTGAGCAAAACTGACTCAGCACTGCTAAGTCTGCATTCGCATAGGAATGCATTGGCCAGCCTTCGGCCAATCAGCGCTGGCTCTGCCGGAGGAGGCGGAGTCTAAGGTCGGACCTGAATGGAGACTGGTGTGGAGCGATCTTAGACTCCGCCTCCTCCAGCAGAGCCAGCGCTGATTGGTCGAGTTCCGTACTCTGGCCAATCAGCGCTGGCCAATGCATTCTATTAGCCCGATGAAGTAGAGCTGAATGTGTGTGCTTAGCACACACATTCAGCTCTACTTCATCAGGCTAATAGAATACATTGGCCAATCAGCGCTGGCCAATGCATTCTATTAGCTTGATGAAGCAGAGTGTGCACAAGGGTTCAAGCGCACCCTCGGCTCTGATGTAGCAGAGCTGAGGGTGCACAAGGGTTCAAGTGCACCCTCGGCTCTCCTACATCAGAGCCGAGGGTGCGCTTGAACCCTTGTGCAGCCTCGGCTCTGCTACATCAGAGCCGAGGGTGCGCTTGAACCCTTGTGCACACTCTGCTTCATCAAGCTAATAGAATGCATTGGCCAGCGCTGATTGGCCAGAGTACGGAATTCGGCCAATCAGCGCTGGCCAATGCATCCCTATGGGAAAAAGTTTATCTCACAAAAATCACAATTACACACCCGATAGAGCCCCAAAAAGTTATTTTTAATAACATTCCCCCCTAAATAAAGGTTATCCCTAGCTATCCCTGCCTGTACAGCTATCCCTGTCTCATAGTCACAAAGTTCACATTCTCATATGACCCGGATTTGAAATCCACTATTCGTCTAAAATGGAGGTCACCTGATTTCGGCAGCCAATGACTTTTTCCAATTTTTTTCAATGCCCCCAGTGTCGTAGTTCCTGTCCCACCTCCCCTGCGCTGTTATTGGTGCAAAAAAGGCGCCAGGGAAGGTGGGAGGGGAATCGAATTTTGGCGCACTTTACCACGTGGTGTTCGATTCGATTCGAACATGGCGAACACCCTGATATCCGATCGAACATGTGTTCGATAGAACACTGTTCGCTCATCTCTAGTAGTATGCCATTGAACTCTGAAGGCTGGCATTACAGCAGCAGATCAACAATTGAGTTATGGTATCAGGAAATGTTAGCCCATGACCAGTCTATTATTTTCTTATAATACTATACTCTAAAGAACCATCTTTAGATATCTGTATCTTTAACATAAAGTACTAGATGTATGTATAGCTAGCTGTTTGTCATCCCCGATTCATTTTTTAGCTATACAATCAATCATAATATAACAGGATTTACACTTTGGACAAAGAGCTTTTATATGATATAAGCATAAACCAGACGGGTCCTACTACCCATATAGTACATTGAACTGTTTTTCATATAATGGCATTAGCAAGGCACCTTCACATTCGCTTGGTCTGCAAAGACTTTTGTTCACATTCTAAAGTTACACTCCTGTGAATAAAAAATTAAAATGACTTTTCAGTCAGATCTATTAACAAGATTTTAATATGAAAGGATATAGAGAATCCAGGCTGACTGTTGTATATGCCAGCAAAGCTCTGTTTCATTGCTATATCTTGGCAGAGTACGTACTTGTAACTAGTTGAATATATCTCCCAAAGAACAGCAGAGTAGTCTGTAGAGCTCCAAAAAAAATGAAGCTTTCTGTGTTAGTGAGACAAGGTGTCTTGGCATACTTGGAGATGATGTGATGCAGAAGTGTGCCCATTGCCCAGTGTTCTCTCGGTTGTTACTTTTCATAATGAAGTATTCATTTGCGATGATACTTCCGTTTTATAGTGATGGCTTAATCCAGACAATAGTTTGAAGACACAGTTCTCATGGTGACATTTACAAAAAGAAAAAACATGACTTCATAGTTTGCCTTACTTTTAATACCTTATTTTTATCTTAATAAGACTAAATGAGCATTCCAAGATAACAATTGCTTCTACTGCCTTGGTCACACAACATGGCACTGTGCATTGTACACATTGTAATAATGTGATCTGTTCAAATGTTTTCAATGACAAGTTCCAATATATCTAAAATCACCAGTCCAGCTCAACAAAGTAAAGTTTGCTTCCCCCCATCATACTAGAGTGAGCAAGGTACCAGGTGTTCATGTTAAAGACATAGTCAGTAATAATGCTAGAAGCTGTAGATCAGTTTACCAACAGTTCACAATAGGAGGAGAAATAGAATCAGTAACAAAGTTGAACATCAAGAACCAGGATACAGAAAAAAGAGGTACTGAGGAAGCTAGAGAATGAATAGAAGACAGTGGGCTATATTTATTAATAATGATATGCAGTGGCATAACTAGGAATGGCGGGGCCCCGTGGCAAACTTTTGACATGGCCCCCCCAACCGACGGCCGAAGACCCCCCTCCCGGCTGCGCGCTCTATTATGCCCTGATAGTGGCCCCTGCATACACTATTATGCCCCATAATGGCCCCTGCACACACTATTATGCTCCATAGTGGTCCCTGCACACACTATTATGCTCCATAGTGGCCCCTGCACACACTATTATGCCCCATAATGGCCCCTGCACACACTATTATGCTCCATAGTGGCCCCTGCACACAGTATTATGCCCCACTGTGGACAACCATGAACAATTATTATACTCTGGGATCTTTTCAGACCCCAGAGTATAATAATCGGAGACCAAGAGGGGATACCAACATTAAAAAAAACTGTTACTTACCTATCCTTGACTTTGCTGCACTCCTTGGTGGTGTCAGCCATTTTCAATCACGTCCGGGATGTCACATGACTCGGGACACAAGCCCCGGTCATGTGACATCAGGGACGTCATAGAAGTAGGCCCGAACCCGGAGAGGTAAGTAACAGTGTTTTTTATGTTCCCTCACCTCTCCCGGGCCTCCGAACATTATACTCGGGGGTCTGAAAAGATCCCAGAGTATAATATTAGTGTTTGTGGGGCCCGTGGTGTCACTTACCGATCCCGGACCCTGCCCTGAGTAACTCCAGCCGGTAATGGCCTATTAAGAAAAAAACAAAAAACGAAGCGGTAGCAGCTGTCGCCAGGCTCCTAATGTCGGTAGTTACACCCCTGATGATATGCCAGACACATGGTGCTAGTTGCAAAAAACCCCCAACTGATTCTACACCACATATATCAATCTTTTTAGACATTTTTTGGAATAGAGATAGTGCTTAACAAAAAGGGGACATTGCCTTTTGGATTAAAATGCAACTTCATGTGCCAAAATGTTTTCAGGTTTTTTTCGTATAAACAACCAAATTTTTTGTCAGAATCTCATCCGCTTTGTAGGTACTATAATATGCATGCTTTTTTGCTTTTTGTATTTGCAACTAATTTTCTAACTTTGAAGGGTGGCCCCATTTCAATTTTTGTCTCAGGCAGCAGAAAACTTGAATTGGCCCTTCTAGGTAGTCTAAAATAATAATAAATATTTATTTATTTATATATTGCTAACATATTCCGCAGCACTTTATAAATTATAGGGTTCATGTACAGACAAAATGAGACATTACAATGTAATAAATCAATTCACACAACAGGAGTAAAGGCCCTGATTACAATATACGATGCATCAGATTAATCATTCAGTTTTAGGCACTGTGATAAATCTGACACAGTTTAAAGAGGATCTTTCATTTCCTCGGCACATGCCGTTTTATATACCGCTAAAAAGCCAATAGTGTGCTGAATTCAGTGCACTGTTGGTTTCCCGTTATGTGCTATCGGTACATTTACCAAGATCTCTTCTCTGTCAGAAGTGCGTTCTTGACAGTGTAAGGATGCATGCACATGATATAATGCAGCGCTGATTCTTGCACGATAACTTGTGTAAGGATCAGCGCTGCAAAACAGATTCCCATTGATTTCAATGTGTTACGCGCGCTAAACAGAACCCATTGAAGTCAGTGGGAATCTGTTTTGCAACGCTGATTCTGAAACGAGTTTGTATTGTGTGCATGCACCTTTACTAGGAACTCCCCTCCTGACTGTCCACAGCGCTGTACTGTGAGGGGGAATTCTTTACCGCTCAGCCATGATGCTGAGTGGTGAGGAACGCCCCCCTCCTCCTGACGGTACTCACTAATAGACTAGCTCGGTGGGACGTTCCTCACCACTCTGCATCATGACTGGGCGGTAAGGAATTATATTCCACAGTCACAAGAATAGCTAGTCACCATTAAGTAATCTCAGTCATGGACACACAGCTCATTTGTTATAGACCCCACCCCTTACTCACATGACTAAATGTTTAAAGTCGACCCTGATTTTCATCTCAAAATGTAAGAAACTCTCTAAATAGAAAATGTATTTTTTAAAAAAATATTCTAGCAATTCATTATTTAAAGGGGTTTTCCAATCTCTGTCCCTTGACCACTGTCATTGGAGACGATGTTGCACATGCAATGCTCTCTTCATTTATTGCTATGGGAGTTCTAAAAATAGCTGAATGAGCATATTTGACTGTATCCAGAACTTCTGTAGAAGTCAATCGAGAGAAAAGAATGCATAGCCACCTCTCTATTCACCTTTCTCCCAGTTACTCCGGTTTCCCTCACATGCCCTTTTGTAGTTGGATCCAGCAGTCAGACATCTGGCTCCTAGTTTTATTTGTATAAGATATCTTAACAATAAGTAGGGAACAGATTGATGGGCAGAAGAATGCTGTTTGGGACCAAACACAGGTTTTTTTTTTATAGTCTGTTATCATGGAGACACATATGTCTTCATGTGAGCTGTATAATAATGGGTGGGATTTCTCTTACATACAAAGGAATAAGTCCAATTTGTATAGTAAATTCTGAACTTGTACGCTTAACAGGACCATAATAGAGAGATATCAGGGGTTATCACCAAGGTATTAATCAATATCCAAGTCACCAAAAACTTACTTGATCTAACAATGGTCTATTATTCCAAGCAATTACCAACGAGACCACCACTGACACGAGAGCTCCCCTGCACTCAGGGTTGAGCATATGCCACCTAGCCCCTTAATCAGCAAGAACATGCATCATTGAGGAGCTGAAAGGGCTGTCTTTGTTTCCCCATTGGGCATATTTTAGAAGTCCCCTGAGGATTGCCCTCCATATTGTTAGGATATGAAACACATTGGGTTCAGGAGTTTACCTGATAGGAAAATGTAGGATGAGCCTTGGGGGTTGTCCTTGTCAGCTAACATGGGACATAGGTGTGAGATAGGGCTATACGACTTCAAGTCCCATCTTGAGTCCCCATCACACCCCTTTAGGTCTGGGTAAGACCGTTCCATTCCTATCTAGAGCATGTTTTTCTTCTATGTAGATTGTGAGCCCCACGTAGAGCTCACAATGTACATTTTTCCTTACCGGTATGTCTTTTTTGTAATATGGGATGGAAATCCACGCAAACACGGGGAGAACATACAAACTCCTTGCAGATGGTTTTTTTTGCCCTTGGCGGGATTGGAACACCAGGACTCCAGCGCTGCAGGGCTAACCACTGAGCCACCGTGTGGCCCCTTATCTAGAGCATGGTTTTGACATGTACACTTTTTGATTTTGATTAATTATGTTTGATTTTATTTAGTCATTGATCCTCTACTTGTAATAATATCAGGGGTTATGTAGAATCATATCAATCAAGAGGAATTCTCAGGGCCCACAGCAGGTACACCAGAATTCTAGCAGTAGGGACATATTGATACCATGAATAAGTTTCAAATTAACCTAAAGTCAACTACTTCTAACAATACTGGTAGATGTAGCATGCATAGCTCTTACTATTACTGAAAGTATGTTTTCCTCTACAGCAATCATTCTTTGGATATATTAGAAATGAAAGATTATGTTATGAAACCACATTTTTTTCGTTAATAACATCTTTATCAAATGTTCTGTGGAAATAACCTTGGAAGTGGTTCATTCAGACGCAGTGATTTAAATTATCCATGTTTAAATTGGCTCATTCTTCTTCCCAACCAGTTCATCGATCTTCTATCCAGAGGCATTTCCCATAACCTTCTGTTTCCTTTGTATCATTCCTTCCAGAGCAGGTTTGAATTTACTTTAATTTATGTTTTAGTATCAGTGTATCAGACCACACCTAATGTATTTGAAACATGGCTTCAAATTTGCTGGCTCTTTGGCTTTTTCAAGTATATTTTGATTTAAATCCTTGTTCCTTCGACTTTACATAAAACATTAGCAAATTACGAATCGTCAAAGTCACTTATGCATCTTTTCATACTTCATCTTTTCATTTTCATCCTCTACATATTAGGGGGTAGATTTACTAATCCTGTCTAATATTTAGACAGTGTTAACCTAGACCAAGCAATTTAAAGAAGTGTCAAATCTATCAAAGTAACCTAGTAACATAGTTGCTGAGATTGGATTAAAACATATGTCCATCAAGTCCAACCTATAGCCCTACAATATTCCTCCAGACGAAGGCAAAAAAAACCCCGATGAGGCTCATGCCAATTGCGCCATGTCAGGGGAAAAAATCCTTTTCAACTCCTGCAATCAGTATAAATCCCTGAATCAACTTGTCTTTATCAAAAATCTAATAGATGTATCCTGTACCTTTTTTCCATTCAAGAAAGGGCCTGCTGTGGCAGTGAGTTCCATAGCCTCAACTGCTCTTATAGTAAAGAATCTCTTAGATCATTAGATCATTAGAAAGGTCCCTGTATTGTCCCTTCATGTATTTGAACATTGTTTTTAGCTCGCCCTATTGCTGTTTTTTTCTAAACTGAATAATCCCAAATTTGTTAATCTGTTTCTGTACTCCAATCTACCCATTCCCCCAACTGTCTTGGCCATCTATCTCTGCACTTTCTCTGTTCCTTTTGGGACAGAAATACTGATTTAGCAATTAAATCCACATTATGATTAAAAGACTTTATAACTGAGTCGTTCATGATGTTAAGGATGCTGCCCTCTATAGGGCGGCGTACAGAGTGCACTGTTCTCCTAATTCCATCCTGGAGAATAGATTTGCATATTTTTTACCCAGAATCCCTAGCGGAGCAGGAATGACTTGTAAGTCTCCGTACTGCCTATGTAGGCAAACACTCTCCCTGATGTGTACGATTATCCCCTGACCCTATTTCAATTATGCCGTTCATGTATATCTGGGCCCAAAATTGCAGCCAATAGTCTATGTATGGCCGTATTAGTGATTTGTATAGATGCATACGCCTCTATGCCTCTTTTGATGCATCCCATAATTATATTTGCCTTGACAGCGGATACCTGGCACTGGTCACTAAAGGTAAGCTTGCTGTCCACCAATACCCCTAAGTTTTTTTCAGCGGCAGTCTTACCCAACTAAAATGCATAACCTTACATTTTTCTACATTAAACTTCATTTGCCAAGTCTCTGCCCAATTTTCTAGCTCCCCTAGACCCCCCTGGAATATTCTACTTAATCTCACTTTTGATTATTTTACAGAGTTTAGTATCATCTGCAAATATAGAAACCCTAATCTGTAAACCTGCTACCAGGTCAATAATAAACATATTAACTAAAGAGAGGACCCAATAATGACCACTGTGGTACCCCACTGGTGACTGTGACCCAGCAGATAATTTACCATTAACAAGCACCCTCTTTTCTGTCACTGAGCCACTTGTGAACTCAAACGCATATGTTTTCATACAGTCTCAAAATTCTCATTATGTATACCAACCTTTTTATGTGGTACAGTATCAAAAGCCTTTGGAAAGTCCAGTGTCCAGTCTAGAAATGACCTTTTCATAGAAGTTGAATAGTTTGACAGGACTGATTCCTCTTAAACCCCTGGTGATTGAATGTTATAATGTTATTTTTACTGAGATACTCCAGGATAGTATCGATTCAAATATCTTAGATACCACTGAGGTTAGACTTACTGGCCTATAGTTTCTGGGATCACTTTTTTACCCCCATTTTGTGTGTTGGCACAACAATTGCTATGTTCTAGTTTTGTGAGACATGCCCTATTTCTAGAGAGTTCTGAAATATTAGAGACAGTGGTCTTTATATTGCCATATTTTTTTTCATTCAGATCCTGGGGGTGAATAGCATCAGGACCCAATGATTTGTCTGTCAACTTGTTTTTAAGACATCTCTGCTCTTCTTCTTGGGTTAAACAGGAGACAGTTAATTGCATTGGTTAATTGCACTCTCCTGTGTAAAAACTGTAGAGAAGAAGGCAACTAATAGGTTATTCTTTTCCTCCTCCACCATTAATCCCAGATTATTTGTCAGACAGCCCACAGTCTCAGTTTTAAGTTTCTTGTTATTTATGTAATTAAAGAACATTTAGGGGTTCTTTTTACTTTCCCTCACTATGCACCTCTCTGTCTGAATCTTTGCAGCCTTTATCTGTTTTTTACACATCTTATTTTCTCCTTATGATTATTTAACCATTCTTCACTTTCCTCCTGTTTTAATGCTTTAAGCACTTTCATTTTATCATTTATTGCACCCCTCACATTTTTATTTATCCACAATGGTTTTCATTTGTTCCTAACAAGTTTATTCCCATACAGTATATATCTTTCACAAAACATATATTTTAAAAAAATGTCACATGTATTTTTAAAGACACTGTCCCAGTATATGGTGCTAAGATCATACCTTAACTGATCAAAGTTGGCCTTATTAAACTTATTAAAGGATATTCAAAAAGGAATTATGTTGTGGTCACTACTACCCAGGTGATCCCCGACCTCTATTTTTGATATTCTGACAAGTCTGTTAGCTAAAATTAGGTTTAGAATTGCCCCCCTCTCAAGTTAGGTCCTGCACTAGTTACCTTTAATTACTGCCAAAAAGCTATTACCTTTGATAGACCTGCAGGTTTTTGTTTATATATATTATTATATATTATATATTGGGGTAATTGAAGTCCCATCATAATCATTGCCTCATTATTTTTATCTGGCTTATCTGTTTGTTCCCTAATGCCTGTTCCCCTTCATGCATTATACTTGGAGACTAATACGACCCCTATTAGTATTTTATTTTTTTATTTTTCCCTCCTCTTGTTTCCACCCATAGGCACTCCACATGTTTGTTTTCCTCACAGATGTTGTCTCAAAGTACAGGCTTTAGGCTGGAATTTATATATAAGCAAAACACTCCTTCTTTCTTATTTATCCAATCTTTTCTTAATAGACTGTATCCTTGTATATTGACAGTATAGCCATAGCTGGTCTCACCTATCCCCACTAAGTCATATCCTGATTCCACCATTATTTCTTCTAATTCCTCAATCTTGTTATTGAGTCTCCTAGCATTTGTATACATGCACTTTTTGTATACTTCCACTGTTCTAACCCCTCCCTTTACTCCACCAACAGTTCCCTTGCATATCCCCCATTACGATCTACATTATTGTCCCCTTCTATACAATTTATACCCTCCCCTGTATACCCTCAGCTCTGTAAGCACATAGTTTTCTTGTTTCCTGCCAAGCACCATTAGTATACATGTTCTAACTTCATCCCAGCATTGTATTCTGAAAGAGCTCTGAATCCAAATCACCCAGACTGGTTGTCTCTGGATCAAAATTCAAAGGATATATGGTTTTCTGATAATATTTGCCTAGGAGGACATGCCATAGTTGCACTGTTAAATTCATGGGGTGTGCCAGGCAGATCCAAATCCAAACTTTCTAGTTTTGAGAGCAGGGGAAAGGTCTAGAAACTGAACTCATTACACAAAGGGGATTGAGGTATCATCCTTGGTGTCTACACAATGGAGACCGCACTACGAACCCCTTCATACCACTGGCCTTGCCCTATGATCATCTGGTGAGGAATTATGACTGTTCTTAATTATTTGGTTTCATAGATTGAGGTCTGGACTTCTATCCCTAATGACATCAATTTGGGAGGAGACTGGGGATAGTTATATTGTCTCTCCTAAGGAGACAGGGGAGTTCTACTTCTGCAAGCCAAGTAAGCAGGTTGAAGCTACGTACTGAAGCATGTGCCCTGGGCTTAGAAGTGAGGCCCCAGAAAACCAACTATGGACTCTTGTCGATATTGTTCCTTTTCTATCTTATAATCCCATTTTTATTTTATGTATTGTATGTGCTGTAACCATATTTGCTTGTTCTCCACTGATATATATTTCTGTATATATTAAGTGACTAGTACCAACCCATTCAGGGTTAATAAATAAACAAAATTTAGAAAATTTGTTTCGTATTATCCTATAAGATAATATTCATGATGCGAATGGAAAGTAAGGAAGAAATGTGATCGCCAGGTCTACCAAGTCGCTTGTTAAGGTGGTATCCTTCACACCGAGCATTTGAAATTTTGAAAATTGCTAAATTTTCAATAATTTTTTTCAAAAACATCAACCAAATTTTACCACTAACATCAAGTACATGGAATGAATGAAAAAATAGTCTCAAGATTGGTTGACTTGAAGTACTGCAGTTATTAGCAAAAGAAAATTACAGATGTCAGCTTTGAAAGATAGGTTGGAATTTATGGACCTGTATCTTCATTCACAATGTAATTATGTAAAAATAGGGATGCTTCCTTAATGTAATTTTAGGCCATGTCCTAATAGTTTAGAGTCTAAAAAATCCTATGTTGCCAGATGTAGAGTGAACAATTAAGGTAAGTGTTAGGTCTTATTGTAGCTTTATTTTTATTACAATTATAGCTTTGTGCATATAAGCCTCATGGACATATGACGAGCACGTTACTCTGCTTGAGTTACCTTGGGTATTAAATTTACCAAAAGCAGATAGCTGCTTCAATAGTTGATGGAAAAATAAGTGAGAATAACAAAAAGATAAGATACTACATTAAACATATACCTTAGGTATACAATGCTAGCCCATGGTGGAGCACTAAACAAAAAATTTAATTGCCTAAAGTGTTTAGACCGATACATTTCTTATCCATGTAACAGAGCTCTTAGCTTCATGAGACAAGTGCACGCACCGCTCTTGGCAGCCGTTGTTACATGTCTCTTACTAAATGAACAAGCAACTACAGTCTATCATGTTTCTGGTTAACATTATTGTAATGTCAGAAGTATTAGCAATCTCAGAATATGTTTATTCAGCTTTATATGAGCAATCATGTGTAAAGCTCCAGGGAACATGTGCAATTGTTGCTTTATTCCTTCTTTGATGTCTTTCTTGATGATGTGAATTCTAAAGAGACTAAAGCTGCACTCAACTTATCTCTTATTCTTAAAAAAATGACCTCCCTTAGTCAAATTGTAGAAAAACCTACACAGGCAATGAAAGATTCGTGTAAATCACAACTCATCCTCTTGTGTGTATGCTACATGTGGTATTGACATGTCAGCTGATACGGATTGTAAATGGTCTCAGAGTTTGTCCATATAGTTCTTATAAAGACAGTAACCCTTTGCCAGACCACAAGACCAATTATGTGCCGTTTAGCAGCACTGTGGAATCAGATCTCATTAGGTAACGCTTGATGTCGATTATTGTGTTACTTGTACAATGCTACCATTTGTTATTATAGTCCAAACTAATGATGTGTATATCTCATTATTCTATTAGTATTGACACTACTCAGTATTGCTTTATGATAACTTAGGTTATTAGAACCAATCAAAAATTAGGTCTAAGCATCGTACAAGTTCTTTCAGCACTGCTACATCTGAGATCGGACCACAATGGAAACTGCTGTGGATGGATCTTAGCCGAATGTCTTACCAATCCATGCCAATCAACGCTGGTCAATGCATTCCTATGGGAAAAAGTCAGCTCGCGCATATCGCAAGCTGACAGGGATCCCGACGTAATACAGTGACTTGGGCATGTTAGATGCCCCCAGACATGCTTCCCCTGCTGTCCCAGTTGCATTCCAGGGTGTTGGCATCATTTCCTGGGGTGTCACAGTGGACTTTGTGACTCTCCTGAGTCGAATGGTGGGATCCCCTGAAACAAAGCATTTTTCCTCATAGACTATAATGGGGTTCGATATTCGTTTGAATAGTCGAATATTGAGCGGCTATTCGAAACGAATATCGAATATTTTTCTGTTCGCTCATCTCTAGTTATGATAATAAAAGGTGGCTATACTATATGTGTCACCTAGTGGTTGCGATGTGAATTGCAGCCTGTCAATGGTTTGGCTAACATGTTGCCATACTGTGTTGAATATGTTTTATAATAATCTAATGTTCTGTACCAAATTAGAGCTAAGATGATTGTGGACACATCTGTAAAGCCTGATGGTTGTGTAATTAAGATTTATGAAATTTGCAATAATTGTAGTAAATAAATGGGATAAATTCTACTTGTAGTAAATAAATGGGAGACTTTACTATTTACAGTGCATCCAGAGACCAGATATTTATCCTGGTCATATAACAAACAGGCATAAGGTGAGGTTACTGTATGTACCTGTGTGAAAATCGTACGATGAGAAGGCTTTTATTCAGTGACTGCAGACAATAGATAATGTTCATCCCTAGACCTTGTGCCAATGCCTTTCAGGTGTTTGGTTCTTGTATTAGAGATATTGTATTTGTGTTGTTTTTTTTGTTTTTTTTTAAATTTTGACACAATCGAGTAGACTGTATTGTGTTTTCAATCCAGCATGGTCTTGATGTCATTTCATTGCATATATCTCCATTAACTTAAAAAATTATCCCCTTAACATAATGTTTTGGCATATCAACAGATTATACCACAAGACTAAGAATATGGTCACATTACATTATTAATGACAATTGCTCTCAACCGTCATAGGATGTGAGTGACAAACTTCAATTGAAGAATGCAGGTGGAGCACGCTCCGTTTGGTGTCTGTCTGCATTCACTGTCATGTTAAAAAAATTTGGAGAAAAACTTTTTCTTCCATTACAAAAGTAAACAAACAAGATGGAAAAAAATATCCATCATTGTTTATTTGTTGTCTATATTAGATTCAATGGGAAAGGACACAGACAGAGGGGGCTTTGTCTGTCTATCACTCTATTGCTGTAAAAGTTCGTTGCTCTCATCCTATGATGGGTGAGAGCGATGAACAGCAGGTCTGACCAGCATGAGCCATGACAAACTCCATTCAAGACATCTGGGTGTTATAACCTTCATAAAACATTGCTAAAATATTAATTGGTATTAAATCATAATGGTGTCTTCTCTATAATGGGGTCAGTCACACACATTTAGGATCTGACTTTCCGTCTTTTTTTCCATCTTTGCAGTTTCTATAACTGGGAAACCCATGTTTCAACATCAAATGCGAGTCCAAATTACCAAGTGATTGCCGAGAATTCATCTGGATTACTGTTTAAAAATAAGCGGGACAGGAAAATACTAAACGTGGATCCTAAGGTAAATATTTTTCTCCGAGCAAAGCGGCAATTTTCACTTCTCTTCTCACATTACCATATGTTTTAAGGATTCCGGACTGTTTTTACTGCCTGTGTTTCATGGCTTTACAAGTGGTATCACTTAGAAACTTGAGGACTAATATTGTCACTCCTTTGTGTGTTTATATATTTAAGGATCTGCTTGAAATGAGGGATCTGTATGGTCTTTTACAGCTCAGAGGTTCATTGTTCATGGCTCAGTCACACATATAAATATGCATGTGCTGTTATTTTAGGTTGTGTTAAGGTGAATCCATCATGGGATTTTCCTTTTGTATTACCTTTAAATGTGCACAAGCATCAAGTAGTCCCCTGTAAAAGCAAATAAATATCAGGTGGAGATTTTTCTAACACTGTACAGTAGTTATAGTGATAAATGTCCTTTAGAAAGTAGGCTACGTAAACATTTCATCACAAATAGCATGTCTTTGATCTTTTTAATGTAAAAACAAGAAATAAACAGCACCGCGCTGTATATGGTGTAGTATATTTAGTACAGTAGTGGCCAATTTTAGTACAGTGATTGCTCTCACCTTATTAGGATGTGAGAGATCACAACTGTCAATAAAGTAATGGAACCGTTTACTAGGGGGTTCCTCCCTGGGAGATATTCAGCTGCAGTGCCCAATCACCAGTGGTGTAGAGGTAAATGTCAGGACCGAAAACACAGGACTGCGCTTCACCCGCTCAGATTAGATTCAACAGATTTATTAAGGTTCACACACAACGTGTTTCAAGTCAAAAGACCCTTTTTCAAGTGCACAAGAACTGTTAAAACATAAGATGGAATATACAAAGATACATCTCAGCCTTCCTTTATAAACTTAATAAAAAACATTTTTTATAAAAAAAAGTTAGTGGTTCGGTTGTTTGGTTATTAGTTATACAGTTCACATAAATTATATTTGTATCAATGATATCTAGTCTTCAACTAGAAACGAGCACGTGCGCAGGCGTGACAGTCCTACCACACGCTCGCAATGTTTCTGCTTTTGTTTAATCACACGGCAGTTTGGTGGTGTATATTCTTTGGCATAGAGCATTGGGGACTAAATGAGTCAATTGTTCGTGGCTGAACAAATTGAATAAACTATAATGCAGCCACACAGTAAAAAAAAATTTTTTTGTATCAAGGTCCTACACTGCAGGGACAATGCAATAAATACGGTAGAAAGGAGGTGAGATCAGATAAAAAGATGGAAGAACTTAAAAATGGACTAGTGTCAACTGAAGATTAAAACATTTTAAATTCTAATTGATAAAGGGATATTAAACTTATTGATAGAAACATGAATTAATCATAAAAAAGGTTTGCATAAAAATATATATATAAAAGTATATGAACCAATAAAATAAGAAATATATGAATATAAAACTGATAAGAATGACGTAGGTCCCGGGATATTAATGTCATCCGCCATGGATTAAAATTCTGGTGGAGTTACCAATGGTAGGGAATAGATCAGTTGTCAGCGGGTCACATCCTCTAGTGCAGGGGTGCCCAATACGTAGATCGCGATCTACTGGTAGATCGCAAAGGAAGTATGGGTCGATAGCGGGATGCAGGGATCCCCGGTGTCTGCTTGTTCACAGTGCAGGCTGAGAGTCATCTCCGGACACTGGCAGGCTGAGCTGCCGCAGCCCCAGCCTGCCAGTGTCCAGAGATAACTCTCAGCCTGTGCTGTGAACAAGCAGACACCGGGGATCCCTGGGCAGCCACAGAACGCCGCTGTCTCCTGCTCTCACGATCCGCTGGCCCCACCCACATGCCCAGCCCCGCCCACAGACATGCCCGACCCGCCCATAAGTCCGCCCATAGGCCCCGCCCTAGTAGATCTTTTGCCTTGGTCAGCTAATAGAGTAGCTATGAAAAAGTGTGAGCACCCCTGCTCTAGTGCCTCATTAAGGCCTGCTGGTGAGAGAGTGTTCATTTTAAAAATCCAATACATCTCCCTCTTGCACAACGTATTAAATCTATTATAACACGTGATGAGTATGTGGTCGATCAGAGTTACCAGGAAACCCTCGAAGGAGCCATTATGTACGGCTGCTGCATGTCGAGATACACTGTGTTTTATATATTTGTTGATGTTTATTTAGCCTCTCCCTGAGGGTCCTGATGGTTCGGCCCACATATTGGAGCCAAAGAATATACACCACCAAGCTGCTGTGTGATTTAAAAAAAGCAGAAACATTGTGAGCGTGCAGCAAGACTGTCACGCCTGCGCACGTGCTCGTTTCTAGTTGAAGAAGGCCACAGAGGGAGACGGACGGCATGTGCGCCAGCTGGCTTCTGCGCGCATGCGCGTTCCGCTCCCCGGGACATCGAGATATAACAGCGAGTGGCCGCACGTGCATTCCACTGCGCGTACGCCACCAGAACAGTGCAGGAAGCACTGCAACCACTCCCACCAATGCTTTATAGGTGCCTGCCTCCAGATAGCTGGCATGCAATCAGCCCGCAGAAGGAGGTGAGTAGTCTAAAAAACAGAAGTGAATCTGTGAGTACTGATACCTATGTATCCACTTATTTATTTGCCCCATGTTATTGACACGTGTTTTCAGTTTTAGGGGATTCCGTAACCCATAGATATAGTTGAATATGCCAGCATTTTAATGTGAATGTAGCCTGAATATTGTGTCTATATACTACATTATAGCTTACAACTAAACTTAAACTTTAACTATCCATTTGTTTACATGTATATCCATGTGCTTATATGAGCACCAATGTTTCTGTTCTACTTACATGCCACTGAATACCTTACCATACTAATGGATTTACATACAGACGAGTACCAGACTCCTCGTCTGTTATATAGCCCTATATGGATATATGATTTTTTTGCTTATGTATATACACTCATTCCAATCTTTGGAGGTGAAACATCTACGGTGCAGTTTATAGCACTGTACACCAATATGATCATACCTAGGATTAATGGCTCGTATCTTAGCCAGTTTATCCCATATACCATGCAGGGGGAGACCTTTTTAACCTCTAGAAACAACCCCCCCCCCATTGGATTTACTTATGTACCTTCACAATTACAAATATCATTTATGTGAACTGTGTAACTAATAACCAAACAACCGAACCACTTTTTTTTTTATTAAAAATGTTTTTTATTAAGTTTATAAAGGAAGGCTGAGATGTATCTTTGTATATTCCATCTTATGTTGTAACAGTTCATATGCACTTGAAAAAGGGTCTTTTGACTTGAAACGCGTTGTGTGTGAACCTTAATAAATCTGTTTAATCTAATCTGAACGGGTGAAGCGCAGTCCTGTGTTTTCGGTCCTGACATTTGATCTTTTTAAAGCATCCTAATGATGTGTCTATCTGACTGTATGATAAAACAGTCTATATGTCTAAAGTCTGAATTATAATAGTTTGATTTATGTGAAACAAAACTTTTCATATCAATTTTTTAAAACATAGTTGTTACGAATTAACTCTCTTACAAGAGGTAGCTCACTTGCTGTCAAGAATTTTTTTTGGTATCCTTACACCTTACTCACCACACATGCTTTTTTGACCCTTGGATGTGATCATAGAAAGGGGAACGCCACTTTCGCACTCACCTATCACACTAGAAATGTCGGGAAATGGAGCAATTAGCATGAGCCTCATGGGGTTTTTGCCTTCCGCTGGATCAACACTGTAGGGGATTGTAGGGCTATACGTTGGACTTGATGGACTCATGTCTTCATCCAACCTCATCTACTAGTTACCTCATAAGTGAAACATCCCTGGAGTCACATTGCCACACAAATAGCTGCCACCACTTGCCTCTTTATGGTAGGTGAGATGCCAGTCAGTATACCCTAACCATTCACTACAATAGCAAACAAAGAGTAACAGGCCTAAGCAATTGCTTCTCTTCGAACTTTTGGTTACTTTTAGAGCCAAGGACAACCTTAAATTTTAGGTTTAATATACACAAAAGGCACAGTGGTTAACAAAAAGCTGTAACAACAAAGACATATATGCAAACAATGTAAAATAAAAAGGAATAAAATGAAATAGAACTTTTTCAAACCTGGCTGGGAGCGCAGCAGGAAGTAGCTGAACAGATATACCGGCATGGCTGTATCTCCACTATCTGACTAAGAGGTCATGTACCTTATCCCTTTTAAAAAGGGTACCCAAACAGACCACTTCCTGGAAGCTCTCACTTGTGTCTGGCAAGGCTCATGATGTGCGCCATAGAGATATGACATATTGTGGGACTATGCTATAAATCTCACATATAGATACAGTGGGGCAAAAAAGTATTTAGTCAGTCACCAATAGTGCAAGTTCCACCACTTAAAAAGATGAGAGGCGTCTGTAATTTACATCATAGGTAGACCTCAACTATGAGACACAAAATGAGAAAACAAATCCAGAAAATCACATTGTCTGATTTTGTAAGAATTTTTTTGCAAATTATGGTGGAAAATAAGTATTTGGTCACCTACAAGCAATCAAGATTTCTGGCTCTCACAGACCTGTAACTTCTTCTTTAAGAGTCTCCTCTTTCCTCCACTCATTACCTGTAGTAATGGCACCTGTTTAAACTTGTTATCACTATAAAAAGACACCTGTGCACACCCACAAACAGTCAGACTCCAAACTCCACTATGGTGAAGACCAAAGAGCTGTCAAAGGGCACCAGAAACAAAATTGTAGCCCTGCACCAGGCTGGGAAGACTGAATCTGCAATAGGCAACCAGCTTGGATTGAAGAAATCAACTGTGGGAGCAATAATTCGAAAATGGAAGACATACAAGACCACTGATAATCTCCCTTGATCTGGGGCTCCACGCAAAATCTCACCCCGTGGGGTCAAAATGATCACAAGAACGGTGAGCAAAAATTCCAGAACAACGCGGGGAGACCTAGTGAATGAACTGCAGAGAGCTGGGACCAATGTAACAAAGCCTACCATCAGTAACACACTACGCCGCCAGGGACTCAGATCTTGCAGTGCCAGACGTGTCCCACTGCTTAAGCCAGTACATGTCCGGGCCCATCTGAAGTTTGCTAGAGAGCATTTGGATGATCCAGAAGAGTATTGGGAGAATGTCCTATGGTCTGATGAAACCAAACTGGAACTGTTTGGTAGAAACACCACTTTACGTGTTTGAAGGAAAAAGAATACTGAGTTGCATCCATCAAACACCATACCTACTGTAAAGCATGGGGGTGGAAACATCATGCTTTGGGGCTGTTTCTCTGCAAAGGGGCCAGGACGACTGATCCGGGTACATGAAAGAATGAATGGAGCCATGTATCGTGAGATTTTGAGTGCAAACCTCCTTCCATCAGCAAGGGCATTGAAGATGAAACATGGCTGGGTCTTTCAACATGACAATGGTCCAAAGCACACCGCCAGGGCAAAGAAGGAGTGGCTTTGTAAGAAGCATTTCAAGGTCCTGGAGTGGCCTAGCCAGTCTCTAGATCTCAACCCTATAGAAAACCTTTGGAGGGAGTTGAAAATCCGTGTTGCCAAGCAACAGCCCCAAAACATCACTGCTCTAGAGGAGATCTGCATGGAGGAATGGGCCAACATACCAACAACAGTGTGTGCCAACCTTGTGAAGACTTACAGAAAACGTTTGACCTCTGTCATTGCCAACAAAGGATATATAACAAAGTATTGAGATGAAATTTTGTTACTGACTAAATAGTTATTTTCCACCATAATTTGCAAATAAATTCTTACAAAATCAGACAATGTGATTTTCTGGATTTGTTTTCTCATTTTGTCTCTCATAGTTGAGGTCTACCTATGATGTAAATTACAGACGCCTCTCATCTTTTTAAGTGGTGGAACTTGCACTATTGGTGACTGACTAAATACTTTTTTGCCCCACTGTATGATATGCCTGGCATCATAAAAATGCCTGGCATCATAAAATCTAGGGATTACCGAAGTATTTTGGGTCTTAATGTAGGACCCATTGTCAGAAAGCTGAGTTTGTGTCCTAGGTCATGGGTTTTCCAGCAATGACCCCAAACATACTTCAAAAAGCACCCAGAAATGGATGGAAATAAAGCTCTGAAGTGGCCAGCAATGAGTCCAGATCTAAATCCCATTGAACACCTGTGGAGAGATCATAAAAATGTTGTTGGAAGAAGGGACCCTTTTAAATATGAGAGACCTGGACCAGTTTGCAAAAGGAGTGTGGTCCAAAATTCCAGTTGAGGTGTAAGAAGCTTGTTGATGGTTATAGGATGCGATTGATTTCAGTTATCTTTTCCAAATGGTGCAACCAAATATTAAGTTGAGGGTGCCAGTAATTTTGGGCGACCAATTTTTGGAGTTTTGCTTGAAATTATATCATTTCTGTCTTTTTTTTTTATCTTCAGTTTTTTGTATTGTTCTAATACATACAAAGGAAATAAACATGTGAATATTACAAAAGGTGTAATTGCAATATTTTTCTGGGAGAAATACTTCATTTCACTTATGGCCATGCCTGTAGTGTAGTTCACATGGATGAGTGATGTAGTTTGGCAGGACTGATGGTATGTACTGCTTAAATTTGGACTAGAAACAGTCTAACACCAGATATAGAAGCATATTAAATCAGAATGGGGCGAGTCTAGCAGACAGGACTATGAACTATATAGCATTTTCCATTTGGTACAAACTAAAGCAGATGTTCATGAAGAAAAAAGAATGAGGTGTGCACCTGTACATGGGAGTATGGCGACCTATACTCAAATATTTTCTTCATCCTTATATCTTATCCTGATTTGTAACTTTTGTCCAGCTCCCATAGATAATATGATAATTCTAAGCAATGAAATATCATGAGCTTACTGATGATAAATATGCACCCATCCTTCACATAAACATAAAGACTATTTATTGTCTTAGAGCACAGACAATACTGGCATAGCGGTTTCCTCCAATGGCTATCATTAACTCCATATGGAAGGTTATATCTTTTGAAGAGCACTATGTATGAGCTATCTGTCAGTATACTAGATAAACTGAAGTTTTTAGTTGTTTTCTTCCTCCTAGAACAATGATTAATTTTCTGTTTATTTATTCTTCTGACTCGTCTGATAAATGTTCATATAATGAATTCCATTCTTTATTAAACTGTAGCAACGTTTCTTCAATAGTTACCTAATAACAGTGTCTGTCTACATCAAAGACTCTGGGAATTTAATAAGATAGTGCAGGAGATGCCACTTTTTATTAAATGAAGGTCATATTTAGAAGCAAAGTGATTTTACAGTGAGCTATCTGGTCTTTCTTCAGATAAACCATAAGCATACAGACGTAGTAGAGCTGAGTATTACACTTAACCAGGGAAGGGCCAAGAGGGGTCTTGACCTCTAGCCAAAGTATCAGCATTGACATATATGAGAACAGAAATTGTGCTCCCATTCTGATTCAAGAAATACCCCACATGTGGATTAAAACATGAAGAGGAGCCCTCTGTCGCCGGTGAAATTTTTTGATTTTTGTTTTTTATTCTACACATTTCAAACACCAAAACTTTTTTATTTTTCCGCTCTCAGAGCCATATGAGGGCTTAATGTTTGTGGGACAATTTTTTCTTCATAATGGTACCATTTATTATTCTGTACAATGTACTGGGAAGCTGGAAAAAAAAATTCAGAATGGGATGGAATTGTAGAAAAAGTGCATTTGTGCAACTTTCTTTTGAGCTTCTTTTTTTGCAGCGTTCACTGTGCAGCCAAAATGACATGTCAGGTATATTTTATGTTGTGATACAATTCTGGGGATACCAAATGTATGGTTTTATTTACATTTAAAGCCCTAACAAAAATCTAAAACTTTGAAAGATGTTTTTTTTTTTTTTTTTTTTTTCTAAAAGTTGCCATATTCTGACACCCATTACTTTTTTTATATTTCCGCGCACAAAGATGCATAAGGTGTCTTGTATTTTCTTGCATAATCTCTTTTCCCTCGTAATCTCTAAAGCATGGGTGTACCCCTATGTATGTTTTCCTGCCACAGCCAATCTTGCCTCAAAGATGTCTCTGCCGCATTGTAAACGCTATCTTTTTTTTTTTTTTTTTTCTGGTGCTGTAGCCATGTGAGGGCAGAATGTCATGGATTTTTAATGACACCATTTTTTGATGCCTGTAACTTATTGACTAAATTTTTATTAAATCTTTCTGTTATGGGTTGATAAAAAAAATCTACATTGCTTTTAAACCTTTTTTTAAAATTTTTACCATTGACCATACAGCATATATATCTGGTTAATTTTATTTTATGGGTCAGTTCAACTACAGTAATACTTAATTTATATTCTTTTTATGCATTACTATTTTTTGCAGAATAAAAATCCATTTAATGGGAAAAAATCTTTTTGCATCCCCATGTTTGGCAATACTATTATAACATTTCTATTTTTCTGTTGAAGGAACTGGTTGAGGGTTTATTTTTTGTAGGACAAACTGACAAACTGCCTTTTATTGGTAACATGTTGGGCTATATATATATATATATATATATATATATATATATATATATATATATATATATATACATCCTATCCTACTAATATTATAAATGCCAACAACATGCTCATTATATGGCATGCCAGCGAACTGCTGAGATGCCGGAACAATCACAGGCACAGTGCGAGGAACAAGTTTAACAAAGGCCAGCTTGAGTGCTACCAAACTGCCGGAGCATGCGGATCATCAATGCCAACAACACACTCATTATATGGTGTCCCAGCGAGATGCCGGAACAATCACAGGCATGGTGCGAGGAACAAGTTCAGAAGCAGGACAGCTTAAGGGCTGCTAAAATAACAGAGCAGGTAAACGATTGACGCCAGCAATTTGCTGAATATAGGCGGATCACACGCAGATGAAGTTGCGGACAGAGGCTAGTGTATATACATACAGATAGATAGATAGATAGATAGATAGATAGATAGATAGATATAAATTTTTATTCCACATTTTGTACGGTAAGATGACACTCATTTCTGGCATTGTTTTCCGTGTCGAAATATTCGATATTCAATTCAAATAGCCCCTCAATATTCGACTATTCGAATGAATATAGAATCCCATTATAGTCTATGGGGAAAAAATGTTCGTTTCAGGGGAAACCACTATTCGACTCAGGAGGGTCACCAAGTCCACTATGACACCTCAGCAAATGATGACAACACCTCTGTAATAAAACTGGGACAGCAGGGGAATCATGCCTGGGGGCATCTAACACGCCCAAGTCCCAGTTTTACCCCACTATCACAGCCTATCAACTACACACTTTCCACACTCAAAAAAACCTCTATCAAAGTGGAAAAATACCTGGAAACCTTCTTTCTTCCCCAATTGGATGGACAGAAACTCAAATTTTAGGCTAAAGTAACATTACCAAGCACCCCTTTAAATCACGTTGCCCATGACAACCACAGATGGAATAGGCAATGGGAAATCCATCAGTACCAATCCTTAACTGTCATTGTGGATGTGTGTGTGTGTGTGTGTGTGTGTGTGTGTGTGTGTGTGTGTGTGTGAGGAGTTCATCACAAGGCTGACAGACCCAACTCCAAATGCTGCAGCACAAGAAACCAGCAGTCAGACTAAGATTGTCTCTTCTTCAAGACACAAACACAAGATTCTTTGGAACCAGAACAGGAAAACCCAGTGATTGCCATTGCAGCAGTGTCTAGGCCATCTTTCAGAGCAGTTCATTCAGAGATTGAATTGGAGAAAAATAAGAACATTTACTGTGGTCGAGTCTTCATGCACATTAGTGGGCATGGACAACCTAACGTAGAAGATCTTCATGCTGAGCTGGCCTCATTACTGAACCCCATCAACCAGAATAATCAGGGCTGAAAACAGTCATCACATCTTACCGAAAGAAATCACCCTTGGTTTGGAAAGAAGCCATCTAAACGCTGCACCTTTAATTGAGTTGAGCCATGCAACAGCAGAATGTTAGGCTCTTTAGCTGAGTTGAGCCTCTAAACAGCAGAATGTTAGGCCCTTTGGGTGAGTTGAGCCTTGTAGCAGCAGTTTTAGGATCTTAAATTGAGTTGAGCCTTTTAGCAGCAGAGTTTTAGGCCCTTTGGGTGACCCCTAAAAAATTAGATTTCAGGCCCTGGAGGGAGCCCTAAAACATTAATTTTCAGGCCCTTGGACTGTGGACTGGATGCCCAGCTGGATTTCCACGTCCTCGCCCCCTTCTGCTACTGATGAGGGGCACTGCTGGCAGCCCTTCTCCAGTACCTGGACTGTGGACTGGATGCCCAGCTGGATTTCCATGTCCTTGCCCCCGTCCCTTGCTGCTACCCTGATGCATCATTGGCAGGTTCACTGTATGTGTACACTGTTCCTGCAGTGTAGCTCTGAAAAGAGCTGTTGTTTCAGAATCTTTTTCTGCCTAGAAAAAGCTAAAATCTCTTTATCACCCTCAGAACAAGCTCTCCCTATCTCTCCAAACTGCAAATGAGACGAACATGGCGGCGACTATTCTTATGAATCCGAGGTCACCTGATTTCGGCAGCCAATTACTTTTCCCTATTTTTTTTCAATGCCTCCGTTGTCGTAGTTACTGGGAGGTGAAACAAATTTTTACTACGTTTGCCACATGGTATTCGATTGGAATGAAATACCTCGAATAGCCTGATATTCAATCGAATACCTATCGAATGCTGTTTGCTCATCTCTATTTAAAAAGCCATTCCAAACTCCCATCAAATAATCATTGTATCCAGGGATTAGACATGGTGAGGGGGAGAAATTCACCCAATAAGTATTGTATTTTCCCCCTGATGAAGATGCCACTGGGAGCGGCGATATTTGTGGCGTGTTTTTCTCCCCCGTTTAACCCTTGGATCCTCACTTACCCTTTTCTCAAGACTTTTTATCTATCTTGTATATTATAGACACACTGAAACCAAATCATCTTGCTAGGAGGATAAAGGTAGGGTTCAGGGCAGGTGACATTTTTATTTTTTGGCCATTTCCTGGAGAACCCTTTTAATAATTGTGATATACCAAATTGAAATATGAAGTAAACATCCTAAAAATGTATGTTTCTGAGGTATGATTGTTTTACCACAGCTTTTCTATGTATTGCATAATTCACCATTATCGTCGAAGGCTGAGGTGGGTGGTCAGCAGGTGGTGGCAGAGAGTAAAGCGTAGTCGTATGGTCCGGGTCATCAACAAGAGGGCAATCCAAAAGGAACGTCAGGCAGGCCAAGTCGGTAACAGGAGTGGTAGCGAAGTACAAAATGGTGTTCAGAGAGTGGAGGTCTAAAGGCAAACCGAGGTCATTACAGGAACACGCACAGTATGAAATCAGGAGGCAAAGGCAGACAGGACAGGAGAAACGCTTACTACCAGGACAGTGAGTTTAACTGAATAGCCAGTGCCTTCCTTAAATAGGCTCCAGCCTGCTGCTAGGGCAAAACTGGAAGTCCCCGCTCCAGCTCAGGAGGAGACACCTGCACACCACTGCAGAGGTTCCAGTCTGCCTCCCGAGACCCGGAAGCGGGGACTCAAGAGCAGGACAAGGACATTGCCGGCAGGCTCTGCACCATGCTATGGAGGCTTCGGCCCTAATTACAACAATACATTTGATTATATTAAGCTGTACATTGAACATCTAAATCTACTACTGTTCTGTACAATGTCCGCCTTGACCTGGACCTGCCTCTGACTTCAGTAAATCAAATCAAATCAAATCAAATAGGCTTTATTGGCACGTCCGAATGGATATTTGGCATTGCCAAAGCTAGTAAAGTGTGGGGGGGGAGTTGGAGTCAAGGGTGAGAGTATGGGGTAAGGGGGTGGGGGGGTGGCTGATTTGGGGTATAACAGTCCATGGAGTCTCAACTTCCTCTTAGTTGGTGACTGCTATATGGAGAGGTGGGGTGGGGTGGGGCAGGAGGTTTGGGGTATAACAGTCCGTAGAGTCTCATCTTCCTCTTAGTTGGTGACCGCTATATGGGGAGGTGAGGTGGGGTAGGTGGTTTGGCGTATAGCAATCCATGGAGTCTCATCTTCCTCTTAGTTGGTGACCGCTTTATGGGGAGGTGGGGTGGGTGGTTTGGGGTATAACAGTCCGTGGGGTCTCATCTTCCTCTTGTTTGGTGACAGCTGGACACGTATTGGGCAGCGATCTCCACAGTGGCCTCTTCTTCTCCCAGTAGGATGTAGAGTTTCCTCTTCTCGTCTGCAGATATGAAGTCTGGGATGTGGGCAGAGAGTCTTTGGTAGTAGACGGCCCTCACAGCTGAGTATTTGGTGCAGTGTAGCAGGAAGTGGGTCTCGTCTTCTAGGGCCCCCTGGTCACAGTGCTGGCACAGTCTGTTCTCCCGTGGCTTGTACTTCTGCCTGTATCACCCCGTCTCCATCTCCAGGTTGTGGGCGCTCAGTCTGTACCGGCTCAGGGTCTGTCTGTGTTTGGGGTGGCATATTCTCTCCAGGTAGGTGGCCATGGTGTAGTCTCTTTGCAGTGACTGGTACACGGTGAGTTTCTTGGAGTAATTTATTGCGCTTCTCCATTCCTCGATGTACCGCTCTTTGTCTCTCTCAATGACTCCTTTTATTTGAGCCTTGTTCAGGGCATGTTGGGGGTTTTGGCTTGGCAGATGGCTGATGCTTGGTTGGGGGATATCAGTTTTTCTCTGGGCTCTGTGGCTCAGCCAGGCTTGGTGGTGGTAAGAGCCAGGACTGCTTTCCTGTATGTGAGTCCAGAATGATAGCGCCCTCTTCTGCATGGTGAGCCATAGGGGGAGTCTGCCTAGCTCTGCCCTGAAGGCCATGTTGGAGGTGCTGCGATGGAGCAGGTATTTGCAGAACTCCAGGTGGAAGTTCTCTGTTGGGCTGGAATCCCACTTTGACTGGTCAGGGTAGGTGACTGGGCCCCAAATCTCACTGCCATAGAGAAGGATCGGGGAGATCCTGCATCAAATATCTTCAGCCAGACCCTCACCGGTGGTTTGAGGTGGTACAGTTGTCTTCTGATGGCATAGAAGGTCCTGTAGGCTTTTGCTTTCAGGGTTTCTATTGCTGCTTTAAAGCTTCCTGATTGGCTGAGCTCCAGCCCCAGGTAGGTGTAGCTGTTGGTTTTCTCCAGTGTGGAGCCGTTCAGTATGGTTAAAACATTGCACACTAGTGTGAACAGGCAGAGGAGTTCTTAGTGTTAACATGATTATTATTATTATGCAATGTGCAGACATTATTAATATTATTGATCATGTTTACTAAACTGCAGCTGCTTCCTGTGCATGGTTGGATTGAATGGTTGTACAAGGATACATTCAGATGTCCTATTTACTATCCTAGTGTCAATATTTATATGAGGAAGTTTTGTACGTGTACAAACATTGGATATTGAATTTCTTAGATGATCTTACCTGTACTTGTTATTTTTATGTTAAACTATGGGAAATACAATATATATATTGTCTTTCTTGTAAGTGTAATTGTAACAGTTTTACCATTTTGGTAAAGTAAACATTGCTCACAAATTTGTTTATTCAGATTTCCCAGCTGCAAACCTGGACGAATGAGAACAGAGGCAGATTTCAGTATGTTCCCAAAATGAGTGACATAAATGATGTAGATTGCATCTGGCGCGTTGTTCTCTAATAGTCTTTGTATATACAGATTGTTTACTAACAGGCTGTAACTGTATGACGGACACCATTAGTGCAGCCAAATGATTTAATAGACTCACATGACATTGAAGTGCGTCTAATGTGGCTTCCTTCTTTCTGAAGTGGTATTAATAATACAACATTTACTCTCGAGTTTCTCCCTCTGCTTACACATGTTTGGAAAGGCTACACTGTATCCAAATGTAGAATTTACTATACTTTAAGGATTTCTGTTGTTTTACATCTGCATACTACAAATGGATAATCTAGCAGGCATATATAAAGCTCAACCCCAGTCAACCTACAGTATAGGAGATACTAATGTACTGTATAATGAATAGAGATGGGCGAACAGCGTTCGATCGAATGCCTATTCGATTGAATATCAGGCTAGTTAAAAGCTCAAACTCACCCCAAGGGCCAAAAACTAAGCTGGTTAGAGGCTCAACTCAGCCAAAGAGCCTAACATTTTACTGGTGCAATGCTCAACTCAATTAAAGGTACAGTGTTTAGATGGCTTCTTTCCAAACCAAGTGTGATTCCTTTCGGCAAGATCTGATGGCTGTTTTCAGCCCTGATTATTCTGGTTGATCTAGTTCAGTAATGAGGCCAGCTCAGCATGAGGATCTTCTACGTTAGGTTGTCCATGCCCACTAATGTGCATGAAGACTCGACCACAGTAAATGTTCTTATTTTTCTCCTATTCAATCTCTGAATGAACTGCTCTGAAAGATGGCCTAGACACTGCTGCAATGGCAATCACTGGGTTTTCCTGTTCTGGTTCCAAAGAATCTTGTGTTTGTGTCTTGAAGAAGAGACAATCTTAGTCTGACTGCTGGTTGCTTGTGCTGCAGCATTTGGAGTTGGGTCTGTCAGACTTGTGATGAACTCCTCACACACACACACACACACACACATCCACAATGATAGTTAAGGGTGGGTACTGATGGATTTCCCATTGCGTATTTCATCTGTAGTTGTCATGGACAACGTGATTTAAAGGGGTGCTTGGTAATGTTTCTTTAGCTTAAAATTTGGGTTTCTGTCCATACAATTGGGGAGGAAAGAAGGTTTCCAGGTATTTTTCCACTTTCATAGAGGTTCTATTGAGTGTGGAAAGTGTGTAGTTGTTAGGCTGTGATAGTGGGGTAATACAGTGACTTGGGCTTGTTAGATGCCCCCAGACATGCTTCCCCTGCTGTCCCGGTTGCATTCCAGAGGTGTTGTCATCATTTGCTGAGGTGTCATAGGGGACTTGGTGACCCTCCTGAGTCGAATAGTGGTTTCCCCTGAAACGAGCATTTTTTCCCCATAGACTATAATGGGATTTGATATTCGTTCGAATAGTCGAATATTGAGGGACTACTCGAAATAAATATTGAATATCGAATATTTCACTGTTCGCTCATCTCTAATAATGGACAATGCAGCCACTCACTGGGTTCTTCTGAACATGTCCCCATGATAATGTCATGGTGAGACTGCTGTTTTATACTCCAGCTAGAAGTTCTTTTTATATATGGGAGCATAACATACAAGTTCTCAGAAACTTGCATAGGAAAAATGACTTACAGCTGGTGTGTGAATCAGCAGGTCAGTCTGTCGATGAGTGTCTGTATCTCTCACTCTACATAAGTATGCCCTATGTCATCAAACTATGGTCCACGAGCCACATGCGGCCTGCCAGGGACTTTTTTCATGCGACCGCGGCCTACACTGACTTCAGAGTGTGACCTCTGCCCCAGCGCAAGCGCGATAATGTAAGTCATCAGTGCCTGCAGTCTGAAGGAGGAGGACTCTTTCTTTTGCAGGCTGGTCTATGCAGCCTGCAAAAGAAATTATGATTTTTAGCATTGTAATGCAATGCATTAGTGATCAGACGCCCTGGGGTTCAAGACCCCTAGGGGGTCTAATAAATGCAAAAAAATAAATAAATATAAATATATATATATATATATATATATATATATATTATAAATAAAATATAAATATATATATATATATATATATATATATATATATATATACAGTATATATATATATATATATATATATATATATATATATATAAATTTAAAAAGTATTAAAAATTCAAATCATCCTCCTTTCCCTAGAACACATATAAAAGTAGTTAAATACTGTGAAACACATACATGTTATGTGTATGTCATGGTATCCCTGTGTCCAAAATTGCCCGCTCTACAAATCTATAAAAATATTTTTCCTGTACGGTAAATGCCGTAGCGGGAAAAATATTAAAAAGTGCCAAACCACCATTTTTTCACTGTTTTGATTCTGATAAAAATTTGAATAAAAAGTGATCAAAGCAATAGCAATATCCCAAAATGGTATAACAAAAAAGTACACCCGGCCCCGCAAAAAAGACGCCCTATGCATCCCCATACACAGACGTATAAAAAAGTTACGGGTGTCAGAATATGGCAACTTTTAGAAAAAAAATTTTTTAACACAGTTTTGGATTTTTTTAAGGGGTTAAAATGTAAATAAAACCATATGAATTTGGTATCCCTGGAACCGTACCGAAACACAGAATATAGGGGACATGTCATTTTGGCTGCACAGTGAACGCCGTAAAACCGAAGCCCGTAAGAAAGTTGCAGAAATCCATGTTTTCTTAAAATTCACCCCATTCTGAATTTTTTTCCAGCTTCCCAGTACATTATACAGAATAATTAATGGTGGCATCATGAAGAAAAATTTGTCCCGCAAAGATTAAGACCTCAGAGGGCCCTGGGAGCGGAGAAATAAAAAAGTTATGGGGCTTAGAAGGGAGGGAGTCAAAAACGAAAAACGAAAATCAAAAAATGGGGTTAATACTGTGTGGGGAGGGAGCTACTGTGGAGCATTTAATATTGAGGGGGGCTACTGTGGAGCATTTACGGTATTTTTCGGACTATAAGACGCACTGGACTATAAGACACACCTAGGTTTTTGAGGAGGAAAATAGGGGGAAAAAATTTTGAAGCAAAAAATGGTAAAATATTTAATATATGGGAGTTGTAGTTTTGCAACAGCTGCAAGGCCACATTGTATTCTAGGGAAAGGAGGTGATTTAGAACTCTTATTTATTTCATTTTTTTATGATATATTTTTAAAGCTTTTTTTTAAAAAACTATTTTATTAGTTCCTAGGGGGCTTGAACCTGCGGTCATTTGATTGCAAGTCCCATAGACGGCAATACAACTGTATTGCCGTCTATGGGACATTCTGTATATTACTATTACGGCTGGTCATAGAGTAGCTGCAATGGTAATATAGCAATGACTGGCCTGGGATCCTTCATTAGGCTCCCGGCTGTCACCCGAACAGGTCGGCTCCTGCAATATCGCCACGCAGGAGCCGGCCTGCAACTTTACAGGTATGGGGCTGGTGGAGACCGGCCCTGGGGGGGTAGTTTACACTTTGGAGGGGGGGGGCTGGGCCGCCAATACAGATCCGGAATCCACTGTAATAGGAAGGCGGATGCCGGGGAGGGTTAGACGCCGGCACATATGCCGGGGCCTGAGACATCGCTACGCTCCTGTCCTGCATGAAGCCAGCAGCGGCAGGAGTGATGCTGCTATTGCGGGGAGGGACGGAAGAGCGGAATAACAGCATCACTCCTGCCGCTGCTGGCTTCCTGCAGGGCAGGAGCGTAGCGATGTCTCAGGCCCCGGCGTATATATCCGGCGTCTAACCCTCCCCAGCATCCGCCTTCCTATTACAGCGGATGCCGGGTCTGTATTGCGGCCACATTCGGACTATAAGACGCACCCTTCTTTTCCCCCCAAATTTTGGGGAAAAAAAGTGCGTCTTATAGTCCGAAAAATAAGGTAATAATGTGTGGGGAGGAATTTGTTCATAGTTTTTTTTTAAATTATATTTTGGCCCTCCAATGGTCTGAGGGACAGTGAACTGGCCCCCTGTTTAAAAAGTTTGAGGACCCCGCCCTATACTATAGTGCTAGTGATTACTGCAATTCAATGGAGTGTGGCTTTAAGCAATGGCAGGAATCTAGTAGACTTGGCCTCTTTGGGTTGTACTTCATTGGAAGTTATATATCATCAAAGAGAGAAAAGCAGGATAGTCAAAATCCTAAAATGTAATGGCAATTTGTGATAAATGAGAGCTTTCATATACGTTTCCTTCTTTGTCAATATATGAATCACTTTTGCAGTACAGAACATGACGAGTACCCACAAACAAATTGCATACAATATAAAACCCCCTGACAACATTCATGATATCTATTTCAGACAGTGTTTAGAATGGCGCTTCTTCTCATGTCCTGCTATTTCTTAGTTATATTTTAAATTTGTTGCCTGTTTTTCAACTAAAGATTATCCAATACGTAAGTCCCTATTATATGCAAGTCTCTAGATACAGAAACTTCCCACATCGGCAGTTTGCTGTGGGGTGACTACAGTGCCCATGTTCCTTTCAGAGGAGCATGTAGACATGGTGTCCTTCCTGCAATGAATTCAAGTCTGATATAAAAAAACAAATGTGATACATTATTATTATTATTATTATTATTATTTATTTATTTATTTATTTATACAGCAGCATTAATTCCATGGTGCTTTACATTTGGGGGTTACATACATACAATGCACAACATATACAGGTAGATATAATACTAACAATGACTGGCACAGTGGGGCAGAGGGCCCTGCCCGCAAGGGCTTACAATCTATGAGGGAAGGGGGTAGAGACAGAAGGAGAGGCTTTCTAAATACTTGTATTACTGTGATAGAAAGAAAACGAAAAAGCCAATGTACGTTTACCATAGTTCAAGAACATAACTAATACAATATAATGTAAAGTACAGATACATTACGCATTCCAAACTGACTTTTATTTTCTACATTTTAGGCCTCACCAGGAGATAATTCAACTAGGACTCCAGTCCAGACTGATCTTTACATCCAAGCTGTTATCTATGATCATATCACCCGACGGAAAACTTGAACTGAAGAAACAAACGTTGTCTTTACTTATTAAATAAAAGCTTAAATCTAAGGAGTGTTCCATGTCCATTGTAAATAATTTCAGGGGTTATCTGCTCGATACATAAATTGTAATATATGACAGAATATCTTCCCACACGGCATCCAGGGAAGTTCTTCTTGAGTGAACACATAGATTATGAAATCTCCTGGAATTTCTAGGATATTGTAAACCTAAACACTATATTGAATGCACCGTATGTGAAATTTTTATGCTCTGGGGTCTCTTCAGACTCCAAAATAGGTGGAGGTCCAGGGGACTGCTAAGACCCAATCAGCGGTGACCCTCAGTGCGAAGGGAAAGTGAACTTTGATAAAGTAGCAGTGAAGCTGTGCTAAATATTTGCTAAAGTATACACTTTTATTATAACCTACATGAACAGTATGTGTCAGTGTCAACAGTTACCAATATAGGTTGGAAAAAATCAGCAAGTTTAATATTGATAATGGCTGTCACAGACAAAGTTCCATTTCATCTTCACACCTTTTTACTTAAAAAAAAAAAAGTTAAAATGCCAGATCTTACCTCCATAAAACTTCCCATTCAGGATGAGAGAGCGGTAGACAGTGCAGGCACCCAGATATGGAACAGAGGTCCACACACATAAATAGAGCCTGAGTCAGTCTTTTCATCTGTGCACCGCCGCTCCAGAGCTTGTTATCCAGGAAATCATTTCCAAAATCACTTTGTACCACCATAGTATACTAAGAGAACCATTCATCGAATCCTGCTGGAGGCAAATCTATTTAAGAAAAAACAACAACTATATGGAATACACCAGGTCCCCCAGAAATCCATTTTGTCAAGTACTGTACATAACATCTATACATGTATACAGCAATAAGATCTATTAACTCCTCAGGGGTATCCTAGAGAAGAACATGCTGGAGTAGATGCCTGACTCATTATCTGCTGATGTTCATACAGTCTGAACTACATTGACTACAAACTATTTGCATTCAGTTTTTAATAATGACCTTAATTATTTAGCTATGTTTGCTTCCATAAAGCAACTGTCCATTTTTTATTTTTTTCTTTGTGGGCAGAAACACATGTCCTTACCACGCTTTTTGTCCTCCAAAAAATGGATCCACAAAGGATCGATTTTTATATATGAATGTCTGCACTGAGTAGGGAATTCATTGTAGGACATACCCATCGTGCATTATGAAGCTGTACATTATTGTCTTCTTCTTGCATAGACAAGATGTCACCCAGAGGTCTGTGCATCGTCTCTCACTCACCTTCTTTCTCATACGCCACATCCCCTGCCAGGATTCTCCATCATACACTACATCCCCTGCCAGGATTCTCCATCGTACACTGCATCTCCTGCCAGGATTCTTCAGCAAACACTACATGCCCTGCCAGGATTCCCCATCATACACTACATGCCCTGCCAGGATTCTCCATCATACACTACATCCCCTGCCAGGATTCTCCATCATACACTGCATCCCCTGCCAGGATTCTCCATCATACACTACACGCCCTGCCAGGATTCTCCATCATACACTGCATCCCCTGCCAGGATTCTCCATCATACACTACACGCCCTGCCAGGATTCTCCATCATACACTACATGCCCTGCCAGGATTCCCCATCATACACTACATCCCCTGCCAGGATTCTCCATCATACACTACATGCACTGCCAGGATTCTCCATCATACACTACATTCCCTGCCAGGATTCCCCATCATACACTACATCCCCTGCCAGGATTCCCCATCATACGCTACATCCCCTGCCAGGATTCTCCATCATACGCTACATCCCCTGCCAGGATTCTCCATCATACGCTGCATTCCCTGCCAGGATTCTCCATCATACGCTACATCCCCTGCCTGGATTCTCCATCATACGCTGCATTCCCTGCCAGGATTCTCCATCATACACTGCATCCCCTGCCAGGATTCTCCATCATACACTACACGCCCTGCCAGGATTCTCCATCATACACTACATGCCCTGCCAGGATTCTCCATCATACACTGCATCCCCTGCCAGGATTCTCCATCATACACTACATGCCCTGCCAGGATTCCCCATCATACACTACATCCCCTGCCGGGATTCTCCATCATACACTACATGCACTGCCAGGATTCTCCATCATACACTACATTCCCTGCCAGGATTCCCCATCATACACTACATCCCCTGCCAGGATTCCCCATCATACGCTACATCCCCTGCCAGGATTCTCCATCATACACTACATCCCCTGCCAGGATTCTCCATCATACGCTACATCCCCTGCCAGAATTCCCCATCATACGCTACATCCCCTGCCAGGATTCCCCATCATACGCTACATCCCCTGCCAGGATTCCCCATCATACGCTACATCCCCTGCCAGGATTCCCCATCATACGCTACATCCCCTGCCAGGATTCCCCATCATATGCTGCATCCCCTGCCAGGATTCTCCATCATACGCTGCATTCCCTGCCAGGATTCTCCATCATACGCTACATCCCCTGCCAGGATTCTCCATCATACGCTGCATTCCCTGCCAGGATTCTCCATCATACGCTACATCCCCTGCCTGGATTCTCCATCATACGCTGCATTCCCTGCCAGGATTCTCCATCATACACTGCATCCCCTGCCAGGATTCTCCATCATACACTACACGCCCTGCCAGGATTCTCCATCATACACTACATGCCCTGCCAGGATTCTCCATCATACACTGCATCCCCTGCCAGGATTCTCCATCATACACTACATGCCCTGCCAGGATTCCCCATCATACACTACATCCCCTGCCAGGATTCTCCATCATACACTACATGCACTGCCAGGATTCTCCATCATACACTACATTCCCTGCCAGGATTCCCCATCATACACTACATCCCCTGCCAGGATTCCCCATCATACGCTACATCCCCTGCCAGGATTCCCCATCATACGCTACATCCCCTGCCAGGATTCCCCATCATACGCTACATCCCCTGCCAGGATTCCCCATCATACGCTGCATCCCCTGCCAGGATTCTCCATCATACGCTGCATTCCCTGCCAGGATTCTCCATCATACGCTAAATCCTCTGCCAGGATTCCCATCATACACTGCATCCCCTGCTAGGATTCTCCATCATACGCTACATCCCCTGCCAGGATTCTCCATCATACGCTGCATCCCCTGCCAGGATTCTCTACCATACACTATATCCGCTGCCAGGATTCTCTATCATACGCTGCATCCCCTGCCAGGATTCTCTATCATACACTACATCCCCTGACAGGATTGTCCATCATACACTACATCCCCTGCCAGGATTCTCCATCATACGCTACATCCCCTGCCAGGATTCCCATCATACACTACATGCCCTGCCACGATTCTCCATCATACACTGCATCCCCTGCTAGGATTTTCCATCATACACTATATCCCCTGCCAGGATTCTCCACCATACACTACATCCACTGCCGGATTCTCTATCATACGCTGCATCCCCTGCCAGGATTCCCATCATACACTGCATCCCCTGCCAGGATTCTCCACCATACACTACATCCACTGCCGGATTCTCTATCATACGCTGCATCCCCTGCCAGGATTCTCTATCATACACTACATCCCCTGACAGGGTTCTCCATCATATACTACATCCCTGTCAGGATTCTCCATCATACACTACATCCCCTGCCAGGATTCTCCATCATACGCTACATCCCCTGCCAGGATTCCCATCATACACTACATGCCCTGCCACGATTCTCCATCATACACTGCATCCCCTGCTAGGATTTTCCATCATACACTATATCCCCTGCCAGGATTCTCCACCATACACTACATCCACTGCCGGATTCTCTATCATACGCTGCATCCCCTGCCAGGATTCCCATCATACACTGCATCCCCTGCCAGGATTCTCCACCATACACTACATCCACTGCCGGATTCTCTATCATACGCTGCATCCCCTGCCAGGATTCTCTATCATACACTACATCCCCTGACAGGGTTCTCCATCATATACTACATCCCTGTCAGGATTCTCCATCATACACTACATCCCCTGCCAGGATTCTCCATCATACGCTACATCCCCTGCCAGGATTCTCCATCATACGCTGCATCCCCTGCCAGGATTCTCTACCATACACTATATCCGCTGCCAGGATTCTCTATCATACGCTGCATCCCCTGCCAGGATTCTCTATCATACACTACATCCCCTGACAGGATTGTCCATCATACACTACATCCCCTGCCAGGATTCTCCATCATACGCTACATCCCCTGCCAGGATTCCCATCATACACTACATGCCCTGCCACGATTCTCCATCATACACTGCATCCCCTGCTAGGATTTTCCATCATACACTATATCCCCTGCCAGGATTCTCCACCATACACTACATCCACTGCCGGATTCTCTATCATACGCTGCATCCCCTGCCAGGATTCCCATCATACACTGCATCCCCTGCCAGGATTCTCCACCATACACTACATCCACTGCCGGATTCTCTATCATAAGCTGCATCCCCTGCCAGGATTCTCCATCATACGCTACATCCCCTGCCAGGATTCCCATCATACACTACATGCCCTGCCACGATTCTCCATCATACACTGCATCCCCTGCTAGGATTTTCCATCATACACTATATCCCCTGCCAGGATTCTCCACCATACACTACATCCACTGCCGGATTCTCTATCATACGCTGCATCCCCTGCCAGGATTCCCATCATACACTGCATCCCCTGCCAGGATTCTCCACCATACACTACATCCACTGCCGGATTCTCTATCATACGCTGCATCCCCTGCCAGGATTCTCTATCATACACTACATCCCCTGACAGGGTTCTCCATCATATACTACATCCCTGTCAGGATTCTCCATCATACACTACATCCCCTGCCAGGATTCTCCATCATACGCTACATCCCCTGCCAGGATTCCCATCATACACTACATGCCCTGCCACGATTCTCCATCATACACTGCATCCCCTGCTAGGATTTTCCATCATACACTATATCCCCTGCCAGGATTCTCCACCATACACTACATCCACTGCCGGATTCTCTATCATACGCTGCATCCCCTGCCAGGATTCTCTACCATACACTATATCCGCTGCCAGGATTCTCTATCATACGCTGCATCCCCTGCCAGGATTCTCTATCATACACTACATCCCCTGACAGGATTGTCCATCATACACTACATCCCCTGCCAGGATTCTCCATCATACGCTACATCCCCTGCCAGGATTCCCATCATACACTACATGCCCTGCCACGATTCTCCATCATACACTGCATCCCCTGCTAGGATTTTCCATCATACACTATATCCCCTGCCAGGATTCTCCACCATACACTACATCCACTGCCGGATTCTCTATCATACGCTGCATCCCCTGCCAGGATTCCCATCATACACTGCATCCCCTGCCAGGATTCTCCACCATACACTACATCCACTGCCGGATTCTCTATCATACGCTGCATCCCCTGCCAGGATTCTCCATCATACGCTACATCCCCTGCCAGGATTCCCATCATACACTACATGCCCTGCCACGATTCTCCATCATACACTGCATCCCCTGCTAGGATTTTCCATCATACACTATATCCCCTGCCAGGATTCTCCACCATACACTACATCCACTGCCGGATTCTCTATCATACGCTGCATCCCCTGCCAGGATTCCCATCATACACTGCATCCCCTGCCAGGATTCTCCACCATACACTACATCCACTGCCGGATTCTCTATCATACGCTGCATCCCCTGCCAGGATTCTCTATCATACACTACATCCCCTGACAGGGTTCTCCATCATATACTACATCCCTGTCAGGATTCTCCATCATACACTACATCCCCTGCCAGGATTCTCCATCATACGCTACATCCCCTGCCAGGATTCCCATCATACACTACATGCCCTGCCACGATTCTCCATCATACACTGCATCCCCTGCTAGGATTTTCCATCATACACTATATCCCCTGCCAGGATTCTCCACCATACACTACATCCACTGCCGGATTCTCTATCATACGCTGCATCCCCTGCCAGGATTCCCATCATACACTGCATCCCTTGCCAGGATTCTCCACCATATACTACATCCACTGCCGGATTCTCTATCATACGCTGCATCCCCTGCCAGGATTCTCTATCATACACTACATCCCCTGACAGGGTTCTCCATCATATACTACATCCCTGTCAGGATTCTCCATCATACACTACATCCCCTGCCAGGATTCTCCATCATACGCTACATCCCCTGCCAGGATTCTCCATCATACGCTGCATCCCCTGCCAGGATTCTCTACCATACACTATATCCGCTGCCAGGATTCTCTATCATACGCTGCATCCCCTGCCAGGATTCTCTATCATACACTACATCCCCTGACAGGATTGTCCATCATACACTACATCCCCTGCCAGGATTCTCCATCATACGCTACATCCCCTGCCAGGATTCCCATCATACACTACATGCCCTGCCACGATTCTCCATCATACACTGCATCCCCTGCTAGGATTTTCCATCATACACTATATCCCCTGCCAGGATTCTCCACCATACACTACATCCACTGCCGGATTCTCTATCATACGCTGCATCCCCTGCCAGGATTCCCATCATACACTGCATCCCCTGCCAGGATTCTCCACCATACACTACATCCACTGCCGGATTCTCTATCATACGCTGCATCCCCTGCCAGGATTCTCTATCATACACTACATCCCCTGACAGGGTTCTCCATCATATACTACATCCCTGTCAGGATTCTCCATCATACACTACACCCCTGTCAGGATTCTCCATCATATACTACATCCCCTGACAGGGTTCTCCATCATACACTACATCTCCTGACAGGATTGTCCATCATACACTTACACTCCTGTCAGGATTCTCCACCATACACTACATCCCCTGACAGGGTTCTCCATCATATACTACATCCCCTGACAGGATTGTCCATCATACACTTCCTCCCCTGACAGGATTGCCCATCATACATTGTATACACTGCCAGGATTCTCCCTTCTACACTGCACCTTTACCCTTCTTTTCCTGCCCACGATGCATCTCAGCTAAGCTGCTAATATTGCGGGATATTGGAATGACTTTGTATCCTCCAGGTATGTGTTCACTGACACATACAAGAATAATTTTAGCGAAACTCAAACCAAAATGATCATGCCTGATCTTGTAAGAATATTCTGCATCTCTTGCTGGACATATCATTCCAATATAAGGGGCGCAAACAGACTTATGGAATATTCCACAAGATGAGTCATATCACTTAGAGAGTGTAAGTAGTCAGCCCTGGTCATGGGTGGGAGGCCCCCAAAAGAGTAATTGAGGAAGACTTCTACAAAAATTACTCATGTACAGGACATTATTGTCACAGCCAAGCTTGTAATCTCTCTATATCCCTCTACCACTTCCCATGGCTAGCCATACAAAGAGTTCTGTTTCTTTATCTTATTCCCTTTTGTTTTCTACACTCTCTTGCTTGTGTGTGTCTTTTTTATTACATTCCTTTTCTTCTGTATATTGCATCTTTAAATGTAATTAATGGAATATGATGGTGCTATAAAAGTAAGCATAAATAAAAATAAAAAATGTAGATAGGACCAGCACCAAGATTAAGACCTAGCATGTCAGTGGCCGGACAGATTGCCAATTGATAGTCCAAATATTGTACAGCAGGGGTAGGGAACCTTCGGCTCTCCAGCTGCTGTGAAACTACAACTCCCAACATGCTCCATTCACTTCCATGGGAGTTCCAAGAACAGCAATGCAAGTATGCATGCTGGGAGTTGTAGTTTTGCAACAGCTGGAGAGCCATACGTTCCCTACTCCTGTTGTACAGGAATGCCAATGCACCACAGTTTACATTAGGTGAGAAAGGCTTTTCTTTATTGGATCAATACAAGTGCATCACAAAGTGAATATCGTGCGATGTTATGTCTTGATAAAGACAACTATTCCTCCTGTCAAACAATATATACTTTGATGGAAGCCTCTGTGCTGCTGTGACTATCCTGTACAATATTTAGATTTATTAAAATTGTCCTTGGCTCTAAGACATCTCTATAATCCCAAAGAGGGAGGTTTCTGAATATCTTTATTACCTTTTGTATGTCAATGCTCTAGTGCAGTCTTTCTCAAAGTGGGCGATAATGCCCCCTTGTGGGCGCTGGAGGCCTATAGGGGGGCAGTAAAGGGCACAGAGAAGATTGGGGGGCGTTGAAGCGGTTTAGGGGGGCGATGGCTAATTTAAAGGGGTGGTATCATAACAATGATTCTATCTATACTGCTTGTTAATGTGGATTTAAGACTTTTCCTAAATACATTGCTTCAGCAAAACTGCTTTGTTTGTCCACTATCTTACTTTATTCACTTCATTATGGACACTAGCACCTGGCCCCCTGCTCATTGCTGAGGGAGCCACATGACGTAGCTCCCTGCTGTGTGGGGGGAGAGAGGGGGGGGGGCTGAGTGTACGGAGCCAGCCTGTGTCTGCACCACACATACACATCACATACACATCACCTAGCTCCCTGCTGTGAGATAGAGGGGGGGGGTGGAATAAGTGCTGCTTTCTTATATAAAGCAGTCTAAATCCTACTGGGCTAAAGGACCTGGTCTCTCTGTTCACTAGGATAAAGCTTTATTATATAGAGCAGGCTGTTAGTGGGCAGAGGAGCCAGGTCCTTTAGGAAACTCCGTACAAGGTAAATCCAAGTCTACAGGACCTTTTGATGACATCACAGGCCCTTCAGTCATCTCATAGGATCACGCTATACAGAGCTACACGCTAATTTTGGGGCGGGGCTAATTGACACGAGCAAACAGGAAGAAAGAAGATTTTTAGGCAGCTTAGAAGGCAGATCAAGCTTCATGAGGCTACCCCTTTAAAAGATGTAGTAAAGTAAAAAAATTTGGGGGGGCGCTAGAAAATAATTAATTCTCAAAGTGGGCGGTAGACAAAATAAGTTTGAGAACCTCTGCTCTAGTGGTTCACTATGCGATGCTAGACAATGCAGGTACGAGTGTTCTTAGTATATCGATGTCTTCTTTAAGTGGTGTCAGGTATATGTGTGGATGTTGGGGTCGCTTCACTCCTCTAGACCCTAGTGTGATAGGTGAGTGTGGATGCGTAGTCCCCCTTTTAAGGTCACAGCCAGGGTCATGTGTGCTTGTGTGGCTGGAGGTAGTTTGGAGCCCCGGCACAACCTATTAGTGATGCCGTCCAGCATCTATATTTACACCCCATAATTGCCAACAACCGTTTTTTCTCAACCAGCATAATGAGGCCTGGCTGCATCTGGCAAAAAATGTATAGTTAATAACCATGAATATTAGTGAATAGTTTAGTAGATATTACTAGATATTTTATGCAGTTTTCGGAACTTGCTAATAAGTTGTCTGCATGATTATGGAATCCTGTATATAACCCCTTCTTGCTCTACTTTTATCATACAAATGATGCAACCAGTGCAAAAGTACTAGGTGAAAAGCAATCCCTACCTTTCATACAACCTGTAATGAAAGCTAAATTAATATTTTAACAAACATTACATGAATTAAAAGTATAATATGTAAATTGTTTAAAATGTTACCGTATACCAACATTATGATGGAAATTGTTCCATTGTACAATAGAGTGATCATATAAGCATGTTCTGTAAAGGAGATTTTAAATTTAAAGATTTAAATATTTGAAAATAGTTAACTGGTCGGTAACTTCAATAAACTTGGTTTAGAACAATAGTACAAGCAGGAATGTCTTAATATAGCTTATAGAAAAATGCCTAACTCTTTCTCCACTTAAGTGGCTCTGACTTTCACTGAATTCCAAAGCACGATGGGCACTAAGTCACAGAGGTGTCTAAAAGCTCACAATAGACGTCTATGGAGAGGGGAGGGGGAAGAATCAGCAGTAGTCCGCTCAGAGAGAAAATTACAAGGATAACAGTAAACTTTATATCTCACCCCAAGGGCTTTATTCACATCAATGCAGGTAAGTACTTGTCTATAATGTCCTGTATAACCTTGCTGATGTTTCTGAATGAGGGAGAGGGTTATAAATAACATTCCCTTCTACTTTTTTATGCAGTGTATGGCAGACATCATAGAGTGGTGGTTCTCAACCTGTGGTACATGCACCCCAAAGGGTAAATCCCCCCAAAACCACTTTCCTCCACAGGACCCATTGCCTTATAATGAGGACTGGTATGGTTACATTGTGGTGTCACTTTGATGGGGAGAATAGTGCTGCATGCTGGGTTTTTTTCAATTCTGACATAACTGTGGATGGAGACTCCAAACAAGGCCTTAAATTGGTTACATGTAGAACTGGTCACTACTTCTCAGTTGGAACTTTTTCTACTAGGTGATACTTAACTGGAAAAGGTTGAGAAATACTGTTTCGTAACACATAAACTGGTACTCCTGGAACAAAAATGTACTAAAACATAACTTTTAATAGTCTGACTAAAAATAGGAACTCGTTCCCTTTAGACATACAATAAAAACCAAACAAAGGGTGGGGGTAGGGATAAACACTCACCCATGCTCCCACCCTAAATCACACATAGGTTATTAAATAGGAGGGGATGGTACGGGTTTCTTTAATTGGTCCTATGTTATTGCCACACTAGCGATCTCTAAACATTAGAACTCATAGAAAACCCTAACTCCATTACCCCACTGACACTCGGTTCTGCCCCACTCGAAACTACACTCCTAGCTTGTATTGATTTGGTCGGTCAGTATGAGGTGATACTAACATGGATAGTTTTTAACCCTGGTATTGTTTCTTGGGCTGTAACACTGTATCCCATCACACCTCATATACTAAGCCCCTGAGAGCTCTCTGATAAACCCCTACATTAGTAGGTGCTCTCTCTTTTGGGGAAAATTGCTAGTAGATTTCATGGGTAGGGAAGCCCCCTGGCACTACACACCACTAGGGGTTAACTAAATATAACAATATATAACAATGTATCCCTCTCTACGCGTTTCGTTATGTACTCCTCAGGAGAGTAATATCAAGATAGTAAATAGAGCGTCAAAGAAAAATAATGAATTGCGGTTAAAACCACATTTCCTGCAGCCCTGATGGTGGGCTGCAGTATAAAAGCGAGTCCGTACCATCCCCTCCTATTTAATAACCTATGTGTGATTTAGGGTGGGAGCATGGGTGAGTGTTTATCCCTACCCCCACCCTTTGTTTGGTTTTTATTGTATGTCTAAAGGGAACAAGTTCCTATTTTTAGTCAGACTATTAAAAGTTATGTTTTAGTACATTTTTGTTCCAGGAGTACCAGTTTATCAATTTAGTTTGGTGCTACCAACCCAGTGTGTACAGTCTCTTTGAGAAATACTGTCAAAGAGCCCACAGAGGGGAAACTTAAAAAAATAAAAAAGAAATTACAGGTTGTTATCTCATGGGCATGTTATTCCTCATCTACATACACTGTACTACTTGTGTATGCTACGTTAGTAGAATGTATTGGTATACATTAAATAAAGCCAGAAATTGAGTTAAAAACATAAATACGCCTTTCACCCGCTTTCCATCCCAGCACTGGCAGTCCTGTCCTCTTAGGTCCTTGTTGGACTTGACGTGGTGATGTAGTTTGTGTTTGGGTCAGTTCTGTAGCCAGTCGCTGACCATGGTAGTGACTTGTACCCAAACGGTCCCTGATTATTGAGACCAGTTGGTCACATGCAATCTGTGTACAGATCGCTAATATCAGACAATACAATAGGACTAACACATTCAGATATTTGTATAAGATGTAAGGATTGATCCACCAGGTTCAAGATTATTAAGACTGGACCACTTCCGGCAGGACCAATACAGTTGATATTGTTAAAGCTTTGCTCATCTCCAGTGTTTAATGTTTGTACTTTTCTGTTTCTCAATGTTCCCAGCAGTATAAACAGGCAGAAAATTTTGTCTTAGCGGGTTGGACTTAACACATACAAAGAGGCTGAAACTATAATCTAGAAGCACTCATAAATGCATAGGAATGCTGGCAAGTTCGGTCCTTCAGTGAAAGGTGTTTTATAGTTTCCTTTCTTTGCGGCTTTCATCGTTCTTCTGTCCTGGCTGTGATTTTATATTTGTACTTGAGATTTGCTTGAGAGCACTTTTTATTAGTTAAGGAAAACAATGAATTTACTGGCGTTCCTTAGGACTTGGCAAAAACCAAGATGAGTGAGTAGAAAAGTGATGAACCAAAACAACCCTGAAGCTATAACATTAAAGGAAGTATAGTAATTTACTCTTCTGATGATCTGAAGATCTATACACCAATGTACTACAATAGTATCATACAATGATGTTCCATACTTATGGCCCTCTCTATTACGTACAGCCGAAAAGTGAATCTTCAGTTCATGCATATCTAGAACAGATGTGTGACTTTTCACAGCTTTTCCTGGCATTCTCAGCTGGCCTTCTTTGAGGATAGCTCCTTTAGCCCTTTAAGGACACAGGATAGTTTGTACATTAAAGGGGTATTCCCATCATGCTTGTTCACCAACCTGTGTGCTGTGTGCTCTCTTCACTTCCTGGTTTTCTCGGCACATTGGTGGGCGGGATTTCACTTGCACTGCTATTTGCTATGTTTGCAGTCAGATTGGTTGTAAATGAATTACCACAGTATGAAGCTGATGTAAAAGCTGATGTAGCAGAGCTAGATTTGAGTCAGTTTGTAATACGTACAGAGGTACCATACTCTCTATCTCAGCCCTTATCAGCCAAATTCAATTAAACCGGTTGATAAGTGGAAGAGCCAAAGATAAATAGTTCCGAAATCCCGGAGCTCTCACCTCCCCCTCCCCTATCTGAGGGGCTCCGTTACTTGCAGACATACACAGTTTATGATAATGACCTAAATACTAGCTATAAAGAAAGCTCTTTAATGATCATATTACTACAGAAGAGGTATCATTTACTCACTCTAAAAACTGTTTCACCATTTTGTACTGTAAGGGTAGGTCCACACAAGGCACTTTAGACTCTGAGGTGGGCCTGTGTGAAGTGACACAGTAAGATGCCAGTAAGAGATTTTGGTGTGTCAGCAGTTCTGGATACTAAAAACTTGGAATGTGGAAAGAAGCTTGTTAAATACAAAGAAAACCCAGATTGGTAAGGAACAATGGGAGAGGTGGTCACTAAGGTGTGTAAATCATTAGTCTCTGGCCCTTGAGATTCTCTCCATCATGGGAACTATATGTAGTCTTTCAGAGTTTCAAACATTCCCTCACCACACAGGCACATGTAACATGCAATGTTTCTATATGCAGATCATGAATCATGCCCTATATGCCTTGGATGTTATATTTTCCCTTTGTCCTAAAGAAATGTGACTGTGTAGGATACCCATCTTCAACCATTTAACTGTATATCTCACCTCTCCCCATGCCAAGCCACTTGGCACCTATATGCAAATTAATTAACGATATGCAACGAGTTAACATCTTACTTAATTCACTGTGGACTGCGAATTGGAATGAACACATACATTACACATACAACAAGTCATAACCACTATAATGAATGAAAACCATAATAACTTTGCAATACAATATGAACAATTTTAGACAATAAATTAATCAAATAGCCCATAAAGTGTTCCTCATATAACTAAGTACGTATGGGATGCCTACTATATGGGCATGACTACTAGGGTAATAACTATGAATGATGGAAGGGGTGTGGAAAATTTACTGCATCTCTTCTAATTTAATGGGGCATCATAATGCCTTCATGCAACAAACACAAAAATGTGTGCACATTGCAATAGGATTGCAAATACAAAAAATGTGTAACAGTCCTCTGCTAGCACCAAGACCATTACTGCAAATAACTGTGTGATTTACACTACAGTATGTGATCAAAAGTATCCGGACACCTGGCTGAAAATGACTTACAAGTTTTTGGCGCCCTCCATAGGTAATGCTGGTATTCAATATGGTGTTGGCTCACCCTTAGCCTTGATGACAGCTTCCACTCTCGCAGGCATACGTTCAATCAGGTGCTGGAAGGTTTCTTGGGGAATGGCAGCCCATTCTTCACGGAGTGCTGCACTGAGGAGAAGTATAGATGTAGGTCGGTGAGGCTTGGCACGAAGTCGGCGTTCCAAAACATCCCAAAGGTGATCTATAGGATTCTAGTCAGGACTCTGTGCAGGCCAGTCCATTACAGAGGTGTTATTGTCATGTAACCACTCCGCCACAGGCCGTGCAGTATGAACAGGTGCTCGATTGTGTTGAAAGATGCAATCGCCATCCCCGAATTGCTCTTCAACAGTGGGAAGCAAGAAGGTGTTTAAAACATCAATGTAAGCCTGTGCTGTGATAGTGCCATGCAAAACAACAAGGGGTGCAAGCCCCCTCCATGAAAAACACGACCACACCATAACACCACTGCCTACGAATTTTACTGTTGGCACTACGCACGCTGGCAGATGACGTTCAACGGGCATTCGCCATACCTACACCCTGCCATCGGATCGCCACATTTTGTACCGTGATTCGTCACTCCACACAACGTTTTTCCACTGTTCAATTGTCCAATGTTTACGCTCCTTACACCAAGTGAGGTGTCGTTTGGCATTGACCTGCGTGATGTGTGGCACCCAATCACCTGACCAGGTTCGAAGTCCGTGAGTTCCACTGAGCGCCCCATTCTGCTCTCTCACAATGTCTAATGTCTACTGAGGTCGCTGATATGGAGTACCTGGCAGTAGGTGGCAGCACAATGCACCTAATATGAAAAACATGTTTTTGGGGGTGTCTGGATACTTTTGATCACATAGTGTATTTGGGAGCTCTTTTCTAGAGTCCATTTGGGAAGAATTAAATGCCACAAATTGCAAAAGATGGGAAAACTAAGCTAAAGTAGGTTTTACAAATTTGTATTATTGTCACTTATATTTATGTAGACTGCCTGTGTAGACCTGGTTTTATTGTGTTTTATTCAGTAACAGTATAATTCTGTGATGAAGTCACTATATACCGTGTTTCTCCGAAAATAAGCCCTAGTATGATTTTTCAGGAATTTTGGAGTATGCTTGAAATATAAGTTCTACCCTGAAAATAAGCCCTACCCCAAAAATAATTCTTAGTTTATTTATGACATTGCTCTTACGCAAAACTGTGAATGAGCCAGCAACCCTGATGAAAAAGTAACCCTGCAAATGAATGGATCCAGGATAACGTTGGCATGACACAGGACTTATGGTTGCACTCCCCTTTTCTTCTCCAGACAGTCATTCTTCCAGGTGTCCCAAACAATCTGTTAACCGTACACTGCACTGCCACTTTCTTTTAGCATTTTAACTTTTAACACGCACCATAATTACCCTTTTTTAGAGGCATGCTTGACTGTAGTTTTTTGAGCACTGTGGGGAAGGTAGCTTGGTAGAAGCAGTGGTGTGGACCCATCCAGTCAGAGACAGGAACACAAATCTTGCAGCAAACCAGTTTATTTACCAAAAAAAAAAGCAAAATAAATAAACCTTTATGTCAGGCACAAAAAATGCCTTCAGGCAAAACAGTAAGAAACAAAATCCTGCTCGTCTGAGCTACTAACTAAACAGAAAATGCTAAATGTACATATGGCTTACTACCAGCCACATGAATCAACCAAAAAAAAAAACACTGTACCATCTCAGTAGGCTCTCAATGTCAGGACAGACCCAGGCACTCTCTCTCACTCCCAGGATGTGCTCTGAAGTGCAGGTTTTTCAGCATTTTATGGTCCAGTATTGAGCCTAGTACCCACGGTTGTAGCTGAGGCCTATTCCAGACCCATCCTGGACCACACGTAAGTCAGAAACCTGGGGCTGATATAGCGGCACTCCAGCACTCTGCCTGTCACTATCTCACAGAACATATGGTGGTTATAATGCAAAAATCAATGGTTTCACAGAAAAATTAGCCCCACTTTGATGACTTGTAAGTTCTTCTGGTTTGTTGTCATTTGGGAAACAAATTTGTGAATGTGAATCTAGTTGAAAAGTGATGAACAATTGGCTATTCACAAAAAAAGACCGTAAATGATCCCCTTATGGGAGCAGAAGTGAAATCAAAATGTTTTTTGATGCCAAAATTGTGCAACAACCTGGGATATGTTTAGCTGAGTGGTGGCAGTAATGGTAGCTGTGGCCCTAAAAAAACCTTTTTTCAAATGAGTGTAGGCTGTGAGACTAATTATTGGGTGAGCAAAAAATCCAAATGCTTAGAAAAACTTATATTTTTTTTCCAATTAGCAACTCTGTCACACAGTTTATTGAGTAAAAATAAATAAAAGCCTTAAATAATTTTTTTTTCAGATTAGCAAAGGCGGAATCGGCGTTTTGCTGCTATAACAGCAGTTTGTATGTATTTAATTAAAAAAATTCAAACTCATGCTCAAAAAAAAATATTAAGAGAAGATGTTTCTCTACCAGGATAAACTGTTCTATTGCAAAACAAACTTAGACAAAATTAGATTAGAACATTGTCCTTTGTCTGTTTTACTGTTGGTCAGGCTCACACAGTACAGATAGTCTCACACACTCATATCTATGATTTCTATCACTTATCTGCCTGTAATTGATTAAATCTGCTAAACTATCTTCTATTTCTCCTGATATGCCTCATGTTCCAGCCCATACAACCTTGTATACTGTTTATGACGTAAGCCCTGTAAGGTGTCCGACTACCACTGACTATTGGCTGAGCAGTTGTCAGGTGGTACCAGAATGTCACAGTGACTTACAAGACACATGTCTCTACTGTATTATTACTGTGCAATACATAAGGCGGTGGCCATTTTAGTTAATCTGAGATGAATCGCCTTTTATTGGGTTTCTTTAAAAACTGAATAACTTTGAATATACAAGTTGAACCCAGTTCATGATGAATCGATTCATACATCTCTATTTCTGAGTAAGAGAGACAGTTATGGAGAATGTTCTTCTATACTCACTGGGGGAGATAAACTAAAACTGTCTAACTTTTATTCCACAGTCCCATATGGTGTAAATGCAGTTTGATCATGGCAAAAAATGCCACTTTTTACAGTTCTTGCAAAGTGAATCCCATCCACGCAGTCCAAAAAATGTGCAGCAAAAATGCTGAAATCTCCAAAAGCGTTGCGTTTATGGAAGTCACAGCATGTCAATTATACCTGTGGAAATGGCGGTTTCCCTATAGGTATAATTGAAACAGGAAGTCTGCAAAAGAAAACTCAGTGGACTTTCTGTAAAAAGCGCTATGGGAAAAAACACAATACATTTCCATCGCTACGTGGGGACTTGGGCGTACACAGCTCAAAGTTAGACAAGACATTCTTAAACTGCTGAACAAATGGGTTTGGAGGAAGGGAAACACAGCCCACTGATATAATAAAAAAAATCACTTTAACCACTTCCGGACCGCCCATAGACTATATATGTCCGGGAAGTGGTTGCCTTGTTCTGACAGGACGTACCTGTACGTCCAGTCAGAACACAGCAGCTGCACGGAGATCATGCAGCTGATTTCAATGGGAGCCGGCTGTAACTTCAGCTGGAGCTCCCAGAGAGAAGACAGGGCAGATTTATTACCTCCCTTGCTATCTCGATAGCTGTGTATATCAGATCAGACCAGATCAGCTCAGTAAGCTGTATATACAGTGTTCAGGAGGCTGGATTTCTCCTGCAACTGGGGTTAAATGTACTAGCCCCAGTTATAGGAGAAATCAGCCTCAAGTACAAAAAAAAAGTGATCAGATGTCCCCAAAGGTCTCTTATCACCTTATGGGGACACCATCTGAAAAAAAAATAAAATAAAAATATAATAAAAAAGTTTTTAAAAAATGTAAATTTTCCTGGATATAAAAAAAATTAAAACACATTTGAAAATAAAAATAACATAAAAATAAAGCCCTATGTGTCCCCGAAAAAAGACGCAAAAATTAGTTGACTGAGACATAAGAGAAAAATTTCACAGACCTCAAAACCGCACATACAAAATAAACCTAAAATGTGTCTGGTCCTGGACCACAAATTGTCCCGGTACTGAAGTGGTTAAAAAAAGATGAAAACTATAAAGAGAAACTTCCCTTTGAACAGGATTAAACGCCCGGGCTTCCAAAAAATTCCTCCGGCTAGGAATGTGTCCACACGTCAAAACTTGAAATAGAAGCAAAGTCCAGCAAATCCTTTTAGTTAAAATCCTTCTTTTTATTAAGTCGATACATTAAAAAGCAATCATTGGGATGGTTTCAGACAGAGATGGTAAATCCCATAGTAGTAAATCTAGCTAATAGCTGACGCGTTTCGAAAGGAAGTTAGCTACAACTAAGAAAGAACTTCCTTTAGAAACGCATCAGCTATTAACTTGATTTACTACTATGGGATTTACCATCTCTGTCTGAAACCATCCCAATGATTGCTTTTTAAAGGGGCTCTATCACTAGGAAAAGTTATTTTTAACTAATCACATCCTTGCATAGCCTTTAGAAAGTCTATTCCACACCTACCTTTAGTATGTAGATTGCCTCAGTGGTTTCTGAATAAGTCAGTTTTTATTCATATGCTAATTAGACTGGTGCACGATAGATCGTGCACTCCTCTCCTGTTGTTTTCTATGGGAGACTGCTGCTGCTGCTGCTGATGACTCAGCTTCCTGTTTGCTTCACACACATAGGAGATAATAGGAGAGAGGAGGCTGCTGGGAACTTCCTGTGCTGGCTGGAAGCTCATTAGCATATGAATAAAAACGGACTTATTCAGACACCACTGAGGCAATCTACATACAAAAGGTAGGTGTGGAATAGACTTTCTAAAGCCTATGCAAGCATGTGTTTAGATAAAAATGACTTTTCCCAGTGATAGAGCCCCTTTAATGTATTGACTTAATACAAAGAAAGATTCTTAAACTGCACCAGATTTTCCAAACTGTCTAATGCTGTTTGAAAATCTGGCAGACTTTTAGGCTTTTCTCAACATAGTGAGCTGCAGCCAAAAAACGCTGCAAAAAATGCAGAGACTTGCAGATTTTTCTGCAGTGTTTTTCACAGAAAGTTTGCAGAGTTTTCCTCTGTGGACCTTCTGTCCCTATAATATCTATGCATAAAACTCTAGCGTTTCCGTAGGTATAATTGTCCTGCTACAATTTACAAAAACGCAACTGTTTTTGAAATCGCAGCATTTTCACTGCAGATGTTTTCCCACAAGAGCTTACAATCTACTTTATGTATCACCATTGTGCGTATATAGTTATGTAAGCTGAAATATTTAGATTTCTATTTAAAAGGATGTACTTCTATGCAACTATTATATTGCTCTTACCTATATTGCTCTACTTACCGGGGGGAATTGGGGGTCTGGGGGTCCCCCCCCCCTAGTATTGTTTGAAAAAAATAGCCCTAAAAATACGTTTTTGAGCCATTTTTTTTAACTAGCTAGCTGTGTTTGACTAAGTTATAAAACTGACCTTATTTGTGTACTATTAGCTGCATTGGGAGCGCGCACGCAAGGCCAGCAGCATAAAAGCGACGTCATCTTGCCGCTGGCTTTGCATATGAAACCCTGCCCACCAATTGACGCAAGAAAACCAGGAAGAAAGAAGAGTTTACAGCAGCGAAGACTGGTGAGTAAGGGACATGGGAATACCCCTTTAAGGGTCTTGCGCTTCTAACCCATACCTCCTAACTTTTGAAGATTAGAAAGAGGGATACAATGTGCTCCGCCCACTTTTATGTTGACTCCGCCCATTCTCATTCATTTTTCATGTGCTCCCACACAGTATAATCCTCCTACAGTCACCCATAAATTATATGTCCCCCCTTCATCTCTCCCCCAGTTTCATATACACCCTTCATCTGGCCCTAGGTTCATGTCCCCCCCTCCATCTCTGTCCCCAGTTTCATGTCCCCCCAGTTTCATGTCCCCCCGTTTCTGCCCAGTTTCATGCCATTCTCCCCCTTTCATCTGCCCACAGTTTCATGTCCCCCCATCTCTGCCCCAGTGTCATGCCGTTCTCCTCTCCCTTCATTTGCCCCAGTGTCATGCTGTTCTCCCCCTTCATCTGCCCCAGTGTCATGTCGTTCTCCCCCTTCATCTGCCCCAGTGTCATGCCGTTCTCCCCCCTTCATCTGTCCCAGTGTCATATCGTTCTCCCCTTTCATCTGCCCCAGTGTCCTGCCGTTCTCTCCCTCTTCATCTGCCCAAGTATCATGCTGTTCTCCCCTCTTCATCTGCCCCAGTGTCATGCCGTTCTCCCCCCTTCATCTGCCCCAGTGTCATGCCGTTCTCCCTCCCTTCATCTCACCCAGTGTCATTCCGTCCTCCCCCCTTCATCTGCCCCAGTGTCATGCCGTTCTCCCCCCCCTTCATCTGCCCCAGTGTCATGCCACCCCCCCCCTCATCTGCCCCCAGTTTCATGGGCCCCCTACATTATGTTCCACCTTAATGTTTAACACAAAAAAAAACACCTACACTCACCTTCCAACACTCCCCAGCCGCTCTCTCTGCTCTCTCACTCATACACATAGTTGTAGGCGCGAAGTGACGTCATGACATCGCGACTACAAATGCAGGAGCACAGGGTTAAAGCAGGAGCTGAGCTGTGACAGCTCCTGCTTTAAACGCCTATGTATTCAGCTCATCGGCGTCAGGAACATACCTCCCGCCGACCAGGACGTTTTTGTTAGGTCTGGGCCGCGCCGCGGGGTCTCGCTTGGCGCGGGACCCCTGGATCCGCCCCTGGCTCTGCCCGAAGCCTGATGGATTTAGAAGACTGGAGAAGAGGCGTTCCAGAAGAAGATGAGGTGGTGCTGGAGATTTTTCAAGCAGCCCTGGGGATGCCCCCAGTGCTGTATGAGCGCAAGGGACCGCTGACAGTGCTGCGAGAAAATAATTTGCATAACAAAGAAAACCAAGAATATCTAACGAACAGCAGCACAGAGAAGACTTATAAAGGTAGGAGAAGAGTAGCCTTTCTTAAGGCTATTCCTACGTGCTAGTATTAAAAAAAAGGGATTCTAATGATAGAATCCATTTAAAGGGATCCTATCATTTGATACCCTTTTTTCTGACTAACACATAGGAATAGCCTTAAGAAAGGCTACTTTTCTCCTACCTTTATAAGTCTTCTCTGTGCTGCTGTTCGATAGATATTTGGGTTTTCTTCGGTATGCAAAGGAGTACTCTAGCAGAACTGGGGGCAGTCCCCGGCGCTCAAGTAGTACTGGGGGCAGAGCCGACTGTGCATACCCACGGCTACAAGAAAATGTGTAAACGGCCATTTTCTTTTGGCTGCTGGCATGCGCAGTCAGCTCTGCCCAAGACCCAATGGCAGAGCCAACTGTGCATGCGTAGAAGATTGAAGCCCAGGATGGAAGAAGACACAGGGAGAATGCATTCCAGAAGAAGATAAAGGCGTCACTGGAGATTTCTCTTGTAGCATAGGGGACACCACCAGTGCTGTTTGAGCGCTGGGAACCACCCCCAGTGCTGCTAGAGAACTCATTTGCGCTTAACCCTCTGGTGTTTGGCCGTTCACACACACTCCTATGGGAGCGAGGTATTCGATCGAATACTATTCGCTCAACACTAATACCTATGTCTCTAGGGAGCCCTCACAATTCCCCTATGTTGTACTTTTAATAGGTAGCAGGTTGCTTGTTACTGTGCACTAATCTAATCTATGGCTCAAAATTGCCAAGGATCAGGGAAAACTAAAATGTGATTAAAAATAACACTTTCTTACATGCCGACAGTGGTACCTATGTGGTTAGAGAAAGGAATTGGAACTGTCAGTTATAATACAATATAAAGCAGTGATACTACAGTGTATTATATGAGTACCATAATATTATAAAAAATACACAAATCTTCTTTCCCCCTGACGAAGCCATATCGTGGCGAAACGCGCGTCAGGGCGCGTTATCTGCACAGAAGACACCCATTGGTAACGATCATTATACTTGCTTAATCCTGTTTTCATCTATGTTTTTTATTCAATATTGAAACATTGTTGGGTTCACGTGAGTATATCTTGTTCTATTCTTATATTAGATCATTCTATGATCATAACTGTAACTTCTTAGAGTATATTGATGGACCAATTGATTTAGTTTGGTATTTTTAAATACATACATAGTGAGATTTTATACAGGTTATTTTTTCTAAACATTCATTACCTCTGTGCAATTTGTGGTTGTATTAGTATTCCCCCTATTATTTTGTTAATTGTATAAACATATTTTTTATTCAACAAATTTAATAAAGCATATTATATTTTTTATAATATTATGGTAGTTTGCCTTGTTGTTAGGCATTGTATGTACATTTATTATTTGGCTACCACCACAATGCCCTATATTTCTGGTTAGTGTGTTATATAAGTAATACTTGTTCAAGTTCCTCCTAGAACGTTAAAAAAATTTAAAGAAGCAATGAAAAAAATGATAAAATTTTTTAGTTAAAGAAAAAAAAATACAAAATATAACTTTAAAATTGTAATAAAAAAATAATAAGAAAAAAGGGTAAAAATTAATTAAAAAAAAAAAACCTATTTGGTGTCTCTGTCTCCATGATAACCCAGGCAATAAAATTATCACATTATTCATCCCTTATAGTAAACCTTAAAGGGATTTTCCAGGAAAACAATATTATTATTATTATTATTATTATTATTATTTTAAAGTCTGTTAGGTCTATTAATGGGTTAATAAGTGCACCCAAATACCTTTAGCAGTTTTTTTTAAATGATTTCTGTGTTTCTCTGGGAGCTCCTGGCATCTTCTGCATTTGTTTACTTGTGTAGCTTCCTGTGCTTCTATCCTACAACTACCATAATGCTTTGCTCCCTCTTGATCCCTCTCTCTCCCTCTTCTTGATGTCTGCCTAGAGCAGAGGAAATGCTGGCTCTGCACTGCAGGACTCCCACGCTGCCTGGAGCTGGGTCTGACATCACTTCTGGAAGTGACATCATGGCTCAGCTCTGGAACGGAGGCAAGAGAAGCTTAATAATTATTGTGAGCTAGCTTCCCAGGCACTAATGCGCATGTGTGGGTGGGGAATCAAAGAAGGAACCCTGGATGACACATTGGCCTGGGTCCAGAGGAGATGGTAAGTATAATGGGGCTGGGTGGGGCGAGGCCTTTACACTGACGTAACGGGTCAGGATATGAATTGTACTGATGACCCGTTAGTTGTTTAGCATTCAGTCAGTAAATAAATAAATAGAATTCATGATAATATTTATACCTATGTGATTTATTCAATGTTTGATGTGTCTGTGCTCTGTTATGTTTAATACACATTCATCAGTCATAACATTAAAACAAATGGTGATATAAATAGTATCAAAAAAACTGGTAATAGACATGTCATGTATGGAACATTCTAGCATGTGACTCAGGTGCGGCTGTAAGAGATCAAGTCACCCCGCTCACTCAATCTTACACTCACCCATCCCACAGGCTTTAAACTGAGTGTAACTCGCATCCCAACACAGTCCACATACCCCAAATACACGGTGCCACCACCACATGACAAGCTCAGCAGAAAACTCGCTCATATATGCATGTGTCTGTCTCATAGTCACACACAAACAAAATTCAAAAAGGTAATGAGTAGAGATGAGCGAGTACTGTTCGGATCAGCCGATCCGAACAGCACGCTCCATAGAAATGAATGGAAGCACCTGGTACTTCCGCTTTGACGTCGGCCAGCCGCTTAACCCCCCGCGTGCCGGCTATGTCCATTCATTTCTATGCGAGCGTACTGTTCGGATCGGCTGATCCAAACAGTACTCGCTCATCTCTAGTAATGAGTTCATAAAGCAAAACCATCCCCATCTGGAATAGATGGAGCATTAATTCCATCCCTTAGAAAGAAGAATGTTTCACAGATGCTGAGGTTGATGCCAGGTCAACCTCTTCCATGATTGGCTACTCAAGAAGCTGTTATGCAGAGAGCTGTAAAGTTGTAAAGAAGCTGTAAACCTAGAAGGGAAAGAGGAAACATTTCTACCCTGAAATTAATTATATGCAAAAATACTACTGGAGTCTACTGAAAGCGTTTACCTAAACAATAAACACAAATAGGTTCCCTCCATCACAAGTCAACAGTTAAAAAGTCATCTCTTGAACTTGAAGTTTTAGAAATAGAAATAATGGGCAAGTGTAAGGATCTGGGTGAATGTGACATGGGATAAGTTGGAGTAGATACAGTCCTATGAAAAAGTTTGGGCACCCCTATTAATCTTAATCATTTTTAGTTCTAAATATTTTGGTATTTGCAGCAGCCATTTCAGTTTGATATATCTAATAACTGATGGACACAGTAATATTTCAGAATTGAAATGAGGTTTATTGTACTAACAGAAAATGTGCAATATGCATTAAACCAAAATTTGACCGATGCAAAAGTATGGGCACCTCAACAGAAAAGTGACATTAATATTTAGTAGATCCTCCTTTTACAAAGATAACAGCCTCTAGTCGCTTCTTGTAGCTTTTAATCAGTTCCTGGATCCTGGATGAAGGGATTTTGGACCATTCCTCTTTACAAAACAATTCAAGTTCAGTTAAGTTTGATGGTCGCCGAGCATGGATAGCCCGCCCTCAAATGATCTGAAAACAAAGATTGTTCAACATAGTTGTTCAGGGGAAGGATACTTGTCTGAGAGATTTCACCTGTCAGTGTTCACGGTGAGGAACATAGTAAGGAAATGGAAGACCACAGGGACAGTTCTTGTTAAGCCCAGAAGTGGCAGGCCAAGAAAAATATCAGAACGGCAGAGAAGAAGAATGGTGAGAACAGTCAAGAACAATCCACAGACCACCTCCAAAGAGCTGCAGCATTATCTTGCTGCAGATGGTGTTACTGTGCATCGGCCAACAATACAGCGCACTTTGCACAAGGAGAAGCTGTATGGGAGAGTGATGAGAAAGAAGCCGGTTCTGCAAGCATGCCACAAACAGAGTCGCCATTTGGACAAGCCAGCTTCATTTTGGAAGAAGGTCCTGTGGACTGATGAAACAAGGATTGAGTTGTTTGGTCATACAAAAAAGTGTCATGCATGGCGTCCAAAAAAAACAGCATTCCAAGAAAAACACTTGCTATCCACTGTAATATTTGGTGGAGGTTCCATCATGCTTTGGGGCTGCGTGGCCAATGCCGGCACCGGGAATCTTGTTAAAGTTGAGGGTCGCATGGATTCCACTCAGTATCAGCAGATTCTTGAGAATAATGTTCAAGAATCAGTGACGAAGTTGAAGTTACGCCGGAGATGGATATTTCAGCAAGACAATGATCCAAAACACTGCTCCAAATCAACTCAAGCATTTATGCAGAGGAACAATTACAATGTTCTGGAATGGCCATCCCAGTCCCCAGACCTGAATATCATTGAACATCTTTGGGATGATTTGAAGCGGGCTGTCCATGCTCGGCGACCATCAAACTTAACTGAACTTGAATTGTTTTGTAAAGAGGAATGGTCCAAAATACCTTCATTCAGGATCCAGGAACTGATTAAAAGCTCCAGGAAGCGACTAGAGGCTGTTATCTTTGCAAAAGGAGGATGTACTAAATATTAATGTCACTTTTCTGTTGAGGTGCCCATACTTTTGCACCGGTCAAATTTTGGTTTAATGCATATTGCGCATTTTCTGTTAGTACAATAAACCTCATTTCAATCCTGAAATATTACTGTGTCCATCAGTTATTAGATATATCAAACTGAAATGGCTGTTGCAAACACCAAAATATTTAGAACTAAAAATGATGAAGATTAATAGGGGTGCCCAAACTTTTTCATAGGACTGTAGATGACAGAGTCAGAGCAACATAATCCATCAAGAGTGTCAATAAGATGTTAAAAAAAACACCTTAATTATCAGGCCACATTTTATTGCAGTCATTCATTGTCCCAGGACTACTTTAACCATAGGGCCAAGGGTGCTCTTGCACCAGGCGCTATGGTAGCATGGACCCCTTTGGACAGCGGGACAGTCCTACATTTGCTGTCCCGCTGTCCAGAGCAGCGGGTCCAGGTTGCCCCAACTCATCGCCGAGTTGCAGACAGTAATGAAGCAGGGTGCTGAGACTGGAACAAAACACAAAACCGAGAAAAAAAAATTCTAGAATTTCACTCAAAACTCCAAAATGAGCCTGACAAAATTACCGGCACCCTCAACTTAATATTTGGCTACACTCTTAGAAAAAATAACTGATATCAACCACTTTCTATAACCATCAACAATCTTCTTATACCTCTCAATTGGAAATTAAGGACCACTCTACTTTTGCAAACTGCTCCAGGTCTCTCATATTTGAAGGCTGCCTTCTACCAACAACAATTTTAAGATCTTTCCACAGGTGTTCAATGGGATTTAGAACCAGACTCATTGCTTCAGAACTCTCCAGAAATTTGTTTACATCCATTTCTGGGTGCTTTTTGAAGTATATTTGGGGTCATTGTAATGCTAGAAGACCCTTGACCTAGGACACAAATCCAGTTTTCTGATCCTAGGTCCTAAATTGTGAGCCAAAATCCTTCATCTTAAATCTTCAGATTTCATGATGCTATGCACTCAAGTCAAGGCACCCATTGCCAGAGCCAGCAAAACAACCCTAAAACATCTTTGAACTTCCACCATATTTGACGGTTGGTCCAATGTTCCTTTCTTTGGATTTGATCCATTTTCGGTAAACAGTAGAATGATGTGCTTTAACAAAAAGCTATATCTTGGTCTCATCTGTCCACAAGATGTTTTCCCAGAAGGATTTTGGCTTACTCACTTACATTTTCACAAACTGCAGTCTGTCTTTTTGTGTCTCTGTGTCAGCAGTGGGGTCCTCCTGGGTCTCCTGCCATAGTGTTTCATTTCATTCAAATATCGACGGATAGTTCACACTGACACTGGTGCGTCCTGAGTCTGCAGGACAGCTTGAATTTCTTTAGAACTTAATTGGGGCTGCTTATCTTCTATCTGGACTATCCTGCTTTGCAACCATTCATCAATTTTTCTCTTCCATCCATGTTCAGGGAGATTAGCTACAGTGCCATGGGTTGTAAACTTTTTGATAATGTTGTGCACCATGGACAAAGGAACATCAATATCTCTTGTAACCTTGAGATTGTTGATATTTTTCGACAATTTTGGTTCTCAAGTCCTCAGACGGTTCTCTTCTCCTCTTTCTGTTCTCCATGCTTAGTGTGGCACATTCAGACACAGGGATGTGCCCCATAGCAAACTTTTGACTTGCTTCCTTCCCCCACTGCATAGCGCCCCCTTCCTTGACCGAATATAGTAGCCCCTCCTCACAGTATAATTTCCCACAGTGGCTCCTCCACACATTATTATGTCCCATGGTGGCCCCAATGGTGTTTATTGCAAATATTTGAAAAATTTTGGGTTCAGTAGAACTCAAAAAAATTGAGGTACACCACCCACAAACAATGTACTCAGACATCAAAGTATAATGATCGGAGGTTCAGGGGAGGTGACAAACGTAAAAACCACTGGCACTTACCTCTCCTTGGCTGTGCCATGATTCCCTGCTGTGCTAGGCCCTCTACAATAACATCACAGACATGGGTTATAACAGCATCATTATGCACTGCGACACCGGCCTGACTCCACCTGATGTCTGTGATTTCATTACAGAGACCTGTCAAAGAGGTGAGTAACACTGGTTTTTATGTTCGCTCACCACCCTTGGACCTCCAATCATTGTACTCTAAGGTCTGAAGACACCCTGGAGTATAATAATAGCAGTATTTGTGGGGTTTGCTCAACAAATATTCTTGTCGTGGGCTTGTGGCCTTACTTACTGATCCCCTTCCTGCTCATGGTCACCACCATTTCCTCTTCTTCCCTCCAAGGGGACCCAGTGACGTGATATGAGATGCACGGGGCCAGCTGGAGGGCAGAAGGGGAAGCAAAGTTGGCTGTGAGCCAAAACAAACAAAGGAAATAAACATGTGTAACAAAACATTTGTAACTGCAAAAATTTTCTGGGGGACATACTTCATTTTCAAGAAACATTTCAAGAGTGCCAACACTTATGGACAAGACTATATAGATACTTTTGTTCATATATACTTGTATATATATATATATATATATATATATATATATATATATATATATATATATATTTATATACAGTCCTATGAAAAAGTTTGGGCACCCCTATTAATCTTAATCATTTTTAGTTCTAAATATTTTGGTGTTTGCAGCAGCCATTTCAGTTTGATATATCTAATAACTGATGGACACAGTAATATTTCAGGATTGAAATGAGGTTTATTGTACTAACAGAAAATGCGCAATATGCATTAAACCAAAATTTGACCGGTGCAAAAATATGGGCACCTCAACAGAAAAGTGACATTAATATTTAGTAGATCCTCCTTTTGCAAAGATAACAGCCTCTAGTCGCTTCCTGGAGCTTTTAATCAGTTCCTGGATCCTGGATGAAGGGATTTTGGACCATTTCTTTCTACAAAACAATTCAAGTTCAGTTAAGTTTGATGGTCGCCGAACATGGACAGCCCGCTCTCAAATGATCTGAAAACAAAGATTGTTCAACATAGTTGTTCAGGGGAAGGATGCAAGACGTTGTCTCAGAGATTTAACCTGTCAGTTTCCACTGTGAGGAACATAGTAAGGAAATGGAAGACCACAGGGACAGTTCTTGTTAAGCCCAGAAGTGGCAGGCCAAGAAAAATATCAGAAAGGCAGAGAAGAAGAATGGTGAGAACAGTCAAGGACAATCCACAGACCACCTCCAAAGAGCTGCAGCATCATCTTGCTGCAGATGGTGTCACTGTGCATCGGTCAACTATACAGAGCACTTTGCACAAATAGAAGCTGTATGGGAGAGTGATGAGTAAGAAGCCGTTTCTGCACGTACGCCACAAATAGAGTTGCCTGAGGTATGCAAAAGCACATTTGGACAAGGCAGCTTCATTTTGGAAACAAAAATTGAGTTGTTTGGTTATAAAAAAAGGCGTTATGCATGGCGTCCAAAAAGAAACAGCATTCCAAGAAAAACACATGCTACCCACTGTAAAATTTGGTGGAGGTTCCATCATGCTTTGGGGCTGTGTGGCCAATGCCGGCATCAGGAATCTTGTTAAAGTTGAGAGTCGCATGGATTCCACTCAGTATCAGCAGATTCTTGAGAATAATGTTCAAGAATCAGTGACGAAGTTGAAGTTACGCCGGGGATGGATATTTCAGCAAGACAATGATCCAAAACACCGCTCCAAATCCTCAGGCATTCATGCAGAGGAACAATTACAATGTTCTGGAATGGCCATCCCAGTCCCCAGACCTGAATATCATTGAACATCTGTGGGATGATTTGAAGCGGGCTGTCCATGCTCGGCGACCATCTAACTTAACTGAACTTGAATTGTTTGTCCAAAATACCTTTATCCAGGATCCAGGAACTGATTAAAAGCTACAGGAAGCGACTAGAGGCTGTTATCTTTGCAAAAGGAGGATCTACTAAATATTAATGTCACTTTTCTGTTGAGGTGCCCATACTTTTGCACCGGTCAAATTCTGGTTTAATGCATATTGCACATTTTCTGTTAGTACAATAAACCTCATTTCAATCCTGAAATATTACTGTGTCCATCAGTTATTAGATATATCAAACTGAAATGGCTGTTGCAAATACCAAAATATTTAGAACTAAAAATGATTAAGATTAATAGGGGTGCCCAAACTTTTTCATAGGACTGTATATATATATATATATATATATATATATATATATATATATATATATATATATATATACTGGAGTTGTTTTTCAGCCTTCATGTGTATAGCCAGGAGACAGGAATTCAGTAGTAAACACATTTCTGGCAGTACTTGACATACCTTTGACTTTAATAAAATGGTTGTAGGTTCTTTATTACAATACTAATTATCAGTATGGTGTAGGGTTGCACAAGGATCATCTTTCCTGGTGGTAATATATCCCTAGGTACCATATTTACATAGTGCAGGTCAAGTGGCTGCAATACTGACCTGACAACCTTTGCACTGCTGTGGGGCAAACAACGTGTGTCGTACCAATACTGCTGCTATTGAAAATGACAGCTATGACAAAAAGAGTTATTGCACTAACTCTCTCATTTACACCTGTCAATCACTATAATCACTGTATAAGTACAGATTGTATTTATAGTATCGATTGTATAATATTTCATATACTCTGATACTCTGTATTAGACTCTAGGAATAACTGTAAATGCAGATTATAGAATAGCTGCTATACTTCCTAGTGTTCTGGATTATGATACTGTGGGTGCTTTGAACAGTAGCCCTGGATTTAAAGAAGGGAAGGAGTGGGGATTACTGTATTGATTTATGCTATATGGTGCATTTGCTACCAAAGATCAACATTAACATCAAAGGAAGCCCTTTCTGACCTGCTTTTGATGTCCCCTGGGTCTGACAGCTGATTCTGAGAATTTCCCAATAATCATACCTCATGGGAGCACATAATATGTGTTATATGTGAATTATTACATGTCATTACCAGGTTTATTTATTAGCAGAAGTTAATCAGAATTCCTTCAATTTGTCCTCCCAGATCGGACTTCTGTACTGAAGAGGTTCTGAAGAGGACAGAACAGTAAAGACCACTACGTGCAGGCTCCAGGAAATTTCCCTTTCTATCATCCATATAATTTGACTTTGGTCATTATGAAAAAAAGCTATTTTACGCTTCCTGTATTTTTGACTGGCCGTTGTAGGTACCATTGCTGACAAATACATTAGGCCCTTTTCTCTTTAGTGATAAGCTAATTTCTAAATTCCATCCACATTCTGTTCAGGGTCCTATTTGCACTCCGGCTAGGAAATGGTGGGACTTCAGGCTGCTGCAGTGGAGGTCAGGGTGTTTGGTGGAATGTTTTCTTGGCATACCCTTGGTCTTCTGATGCCTCTGTGCACACCACACTCAATTGCTGCAATTTTGATGGCCAAAAAAGACCCATCACACTACAAGATAGGTGTCTCTAATAAAGTGACCATTTGGTGCATACAGTATATTTTAATATATTTTAGTAGTATTGCTAGTGTAGTTCTTTAATATATAACTGAAGGTCTATCAAATAATATGCCAATAAATCTTCCCTTATGGAAAAAGGGGAACTCACTCTAGCCCCATTTTTGTTAAGTAGCTCCTTATAAATCAATGCCTGGTTCAAAGTAGGGTACGGTCTGGCTGGGGGAGAGATATACCAAATATCACACTTTGCTTGTGAATTCTGAAAATGAGCTCTGAAAGAAGAAACTTATCATCTACTATGTTTAATAAGACCAGATAATGAATTCACAATAAAACTTTGTCACTTCAACATTCATAGAATCTCTTGTGTTATGTCATTTATTGTGTCATTTGCTTGTATTTTGATTCTATTAATCTAAATGACAACCTGACCTGGATACAGTAAGTGAACGGCCCTCTTATACTTAATTTTACATGACTTCATTTATAGTCTATCCCCTTTAGTTAACACGAACTTTGGGTGTATTCCATGAAATGTTCATTTCCCCTTTGTTTTGTAAATGGATCTGCGTTCTTGATCCTCATCATATATGACCCTTGCCAATGTAAACCCTAGTAATCTATAATCTATAATGGAGGAGAGAACTGGCTTTCTATACCAGAGGAGAAGTAATCCACATGGATAGGATTTCCTTTTGACATGTATACAGACAACAATAGCGGGGCAATGAATATCAATGGAAGTTCTAAGGAAAGTACGGTATGTTTCTGACCGATCGGCACTCGTTGGCTGCATTTACATTCAGCAATCATCACTGCTTATTCACATACAGTTTGTTGGCAACATATTGCCCTGTCATGTAATCTAAAAGACTTAATCAACCAACAAGCAAGCATTTGCTCATCTCTAAACTGATCATTGGCACTTGTGCATGGTCCACTTATCAGGAAAAGTGTACAAAGGGTAAGGTATTACCATCAATTTAGATTTGAACAACTTGGGTAACCCTGAACAAACAAGTAATAAAACATAACTTTTATTATATAAAAAATAAAAAACATGGGACTTGTCCCTAAAGTGAATAAGTCAGTGTAGGATCTTAGCCAATGTCCCAGTGGTTATACACAGAACCAACACCACTGAATGCCGCCATTTGTCATGTTTTATGTATTTCTCCACAAATACAAAGGTTTAGGCAGGTTTAGGCAGGTGTGGAAAAATTCTGTAAACTAAGAATGCTATCAAAAATAGAAGTATTAATTAACCCTATAGAGACACAGCTCAAAAGTGACTTGAGGACCAGGCCTCTTTTTTCAAAACTGACATGTGTCACTTTAAATGGCAATAACTTTGAGACGCTTTAACTTACACAAGTGATTCTGAGATTGTTTTTTCGTAACACATTGTACTTCATGTCAGTAGTAAATTTTTGTCAATATGTTTTGTCTTTCATTATGAAAAAATAGGAAATTTGGTGAAAATTTTGAAAAAAATGCAGTTTTCAAACTTTGAAATTGCAAGCCTTTCAAATAGAAATCCATACTACCCAAATTTTTTCATAAATATAATTAACCATGTCTCTGATTTATGTAGCAATCAAATTTTAATCACCCTTTCATTTTTTTCAGATATTATAAGGCTTACAAGTCAAGCAGTAATTTTCCAAATTTTCAAGAAAATTTCCAAAACACATTTTTCAAGGGACCAGTTCAGTTCTGAAGGGTACTTGAAAGGCCTCTCTAATACAACCCCCCGAAAATCACTCCATTCTAAAAACTGCACTCTTGAAAGAATCCAAAACAGCAGTTAGAAAGTTTCTTAACCCTTTCAGCATTTCACAACAATTACAACAAAATGGAGGTCAAATTTACATTTTTCAATTTCTGTCACTAATATATTCATTTAGCCCTAGAATTTACACATTTACTAAGGGTTAAAGGAGAAACTGCACCCCACATTTTGTTACACAATTTCTCCCGAACACGATAATACCCCATATGTGCTGGTACCCTAATGTACGGGCACACGGTTGCTCTCAGAGTGGATGGAGCGCTAATTGGATTTTGTAGGCCAGATTTTGCTACAATACTTTTCAGGCGCCATGTCCCGTTTGCAAAGCCCCCAAGGTGCCAAAACAGTGGAAACCCCCAAAATGTCACCCCATTTTGGAAACTAGACCCCTCAAGGAATTTATCAAGGGGTATAGTGAGCCCTTGGACCCTACAGGTGTTTCACAGATTTTTTTACCATTGAGATGTGAAAATGAAAAATTACTTTTTTTTATAATAAAATGTCACTGTAGCCCCAAATTTTTCATCTTCACAAGGGGTTAAAGGAAAAATTGCACCCCACATTTTGTTACAAAATTTCTCCCGAACACGACAATACCCAATATGTGCTGGTACCCTAATGTACGGGCACACGGTCGCTCTCAGAGCGGATGGAGCGCTAATTGGATTTCGTAGGCCACATTTTGCTAGAATACTTTTCAGGCACCATGTCCCGTTTGCAGAGCTCCCAAGGTGCCAAAACAGTGGAAACCCCCAAATGTGACCCCATTTTGGAAACTATACCCCTCAAAGAATTTACTAAGGGGTATAGTGAGCACTTTGACCCTACAGGAGTGTAACAGAATTGGCCCAACAAAAGGAAAAGTGACATTTTTTGCTATAAAATGTTGCTTTAACCCCAAATTTTGCATTTCCACAAGGGGTTAAAAGAGAAAATGCGCCCCAAAAATTGTCAAGCATTTTCTCCCAACTACAGAAATGCCCCTTATGTGGATGTAAAGTGATGTATGGGCACACTGTAAGGTCCAGAGCTGAAGGATCGCTATTGGGATTTTAGAGGGCAAATTTAGCTGAAATGTTTCAGGCACCATGTTGCATTTGGAGAGCCCCTGAAGTGCTAGAACAGTGGAAACCCCCCTCCCCAAATGACCCCATTTTGAAAACTAGACCCCTCAAGGAATTTATCAAGGGGTTTAGTGAGCACTTGGACCCTACAGGTGTTTCACAGATTTTTTTTTACCATTGAGATGTGAAAATGAAAAATTACTTTTTTCCAATAAATCGTCCATTTAGCGCCATATTTTTAATTTTTACAAGTAGTTAGAGAATTAAAAGCCCCCCAGTTTGTCACACAATGTCTCCTGAACACGGCAATACCCCATATGTGGCCATAATCTGCTGTATGGGAACATGGTGGGGCTCAGAATGGAAAGAGGGCTATTTGGCTTTTGAGGGCAGTTTTCTGGTGCCATGTCGCATTTGCAGAGCCCCTAAAGTACCAATACAATGGAAACCCCTCAAAAGTGACCCCATTTTAGAAACTACACCTGTCAAGGAATGAATAAAGGGGTATTATCATTTTGAGCCTAAAAATGCTTCCCAAAAATTAATGTACAAAATGAAAATTTTAATTTTTAAAGAAATCTGCCATTTCGGTGCCCAATACGTTGCACCCACTTCGTGTTGTCAGAGACCTGCATTCCTAAAACTATTAAGTGGGCCATCCTGAGGGGCAAAAAATTATATATGTAGGTATAAACTGCTGCTTGGGCACATAGCAGGGCTCAGAAGGGAAGGAGCACTGCGCTTTTTAGCTTTTGGGGTACAGATTTAGAGGGACTTTCTGGGTGCCATGATGTTTTTGCAGAGCCCTGGAGGTGCCAGTGAACTGGAATTCCCCAAGAAGTGACCCCATTCTGTAAGGGCAATTTTAGGGTCTCTGCAAAAGTGTCATGGCATCCAAAAAAAAACAAACAAACCGTCTAAGTCTGTGCTACAAAAACCCAATAACCCTTCTTCCCTTCTGTGTCTGGCTGTGCCCTAATATCAATTTATACCCACATATGACATTACGTGCATTATCCGGGGTACACCAGTATCATACATGTGTCATATATGTGGCATAAAATGCAGTTTGGGCACACAGCAGGGCGCAGAAGGGAAGGAGCGCGATGCGGCTTTTGGAGCGCAGATTCAGATGTTTGGTATCTGGACGCCATGTCATGTTTGTAGAGCCTGTAGGGTACCAGAAAAGTGGATTCCCCAAAGGTGTGACCCCAGTTTGAAAACTGCACCCCTCAAAGAATTTATCAGGGGGTGTAGTGAGTATTAGTATCCCAGACGTGACTGCACAGCGGATGGCGAAGAGTGAATATATAAGCTGTGCGGAGGACATTGCAAACACCGAATTTCCTACTATGTCCCAGTAGCTCCTATAATTGGGGGAGTCACTCTGGGGGTCACTTTGGGGTCACTTCTGGTATATTTTCCCTCGTAAGCTCTAAATCTGGGGTGTCCCCTGATATTCGCTCGCACAGCTTATATATTCCCTTCCTGACGCCGCCAGTTGTATTCTAATGATTTGGCGATGTTTGCGGGTTTTTATTCTTGCATTACTAGATGCTATATTTTCTTTACTTTTCTGGTGACTCAGCCATATAAGGGCTTGTTGTTTGCGGGATGAGATGTATTATGTAATGACACCATTTTTGGGTGCCTACAACTTACTGAATACATTTTATTAACTCTTTTTTTGCTGGATTTAAATAAAAAAAATCAATTCCGGTATTGCGTTTTACCTTGTAAATTTTTCGCCATGCAGCGTACAGTATAAGTAACATATTATCTTTATTCTGTGAGTCGGTACGGTTACGGCGATACCTCATTTATATTATTTTTTTATGCGTAACTAATTCTGCAGAACAAAAACACATTTGGAGACATAAATCAATGTTTTTTGCATCGCCATCTTCTGAGAGGCGTAACATTTTTATTTTTTGGTTGACAGTGTTGGTTGGGGGCTTATTTTTTGCGGGACAATGTGTGCTTTTTATTGGTACTGTTGTGAGGTGCATTTGACTTTTTGATCACTTTTTATAGCACATTCTGTAAGGTGAGATGGCGAAAAATCACTACTTCCGGCGGGTTTTTTCCGTTTTTTTTTTCCATCATTCACCGTGTACATTAAATATTCCAAATGTGAAAAGGAGAGTAAAGGTCCGCAGCTCTTGCTCGTGATAAAAAAGTATATTTTATTCCATTATTTTAAAATTTGGCAAAGAACACCATAACAAAAAAGTAAGAAAGAAAGAAAGTACAAAAAGTAAAAATAAAAACGTTAAATATCACATCTCTGGCTTGGCTGACGCGTTTCAAAACCGCAAGGGTTTCTTAATCATAGCTTGATGGTTGCCATATCCCATATTTTTTTCTTCTCCGAGTCCAGAAGAAATAGGTCGTGCACCTTGCATCGGTTGGTGAGTTCCTATATTGGTTCTTTTTTTTGTTATTACATTAAATATTGTTTCAGTTTTATTGTACAGATTGTTACGGACACGGCAATACCAAATATGTATTGTTTTTATTAATTTTTAGTTTTTTTTTTATATAATTCATTTTCTATAGAAAAAAGGGTTTTTGGGGCTTGATAACTTTATTAATTGTTTCAAAACACTTTTTATTTTTTTCCACTTTTTTTTTTAAACTTTTTCATGTGTCCCCTATGGGACACTTGCATGAGTGAAGCTTGCATCACTGATCCTGTTTACAGAGTGAGTCACAGGCTTCAGTAAGAGCCTGCACGTTATCACTCTGTAAACAGGAAGTGAGGCTCGGCTCGTGCAGACGGACGGGACAGCTTATCTTCAGGAGATCCCGCACAGGATAAGAAAGGTAAGTGGGACTCAGGACTGCCAGGGGTGACTAATCAGACCCCTGGCTACATGGTAGGGATACCAGCACCCCCCGATCTCGCAGCGGGGGGTGCCGGGGATCCCTACAAGATCGGGCAACCCGTTGTTTGCCGTGATCATGTTTGATCACGGCAATCAACGGGTTAAAACCCAAAATCAGCACTCATGTCTGATGGAGGGGGATGGAGCAGGCTGTTAGGTGTCAGATACAACTAACACCTGCTCCAAGAACGCCCGCACTGCGCTGCGGGGATTGTTTACATCCATGTGGTACTATTACCACATCGGTCGTGAAGCACTAGACATCCATGTGGTAATAGTACCACATGGGTCGGGAAGGGGTTAATTAGTTTTTTTTTCTAATTTAGAAAATTAAGTGAATGAAGAAAACAGAAATCTAAATCAAATCAATATTTGATGTGACCTCTCTAAAATTCTACAAACCATATATCATTTTTCTTCCACTTTACAATTATCTGCTAGTTTGTGTTGGTCTTTTACTTAAAATCCCCAAAAAATTCATTTAGGTTTGTGGTTGTATACTAAAAATATGTGAAAAAGTTCAAGGGGTATGAATACTTTTGCACGGCACTGTAAGGCTTTTGGATCCACTCTGGCTGAGCAATGTGTGCGTCTTCTGATCCATGCATGCATTCTGTCTTATTCTAATGTCTCTCAGTCCTGAGTTCTTTTTGCATGCGCGGTGCTCAGTTATTTTATTCCAGAGTTTTTATCTACCTGTTTTTATCCCTTGGCTTTCAGCAGTGTAATTACTACCTGTGGCTGTGATTGAGGAACAAACATCCGAACATCCAAACATCCAAACACACAAACCCACAAACTCACAAACATTCACCTTTATAATATTAATAGGATATCCATATCCAGCTCAGACACAGAGCTGTATGAATATTTAATTTTTGTGAGACAAATTGTACTTTATAGTGGTATAATTTAATATTCTCTACAATGTACTAGGAAGCTGGAAAAAAAATCACAATGGGGTGGAATTGGAGAAAAATTGCCTTTATGCAACTGTGTGGGCTTTGTTTTTACAGCATTGACTTTACAGCCAAAATGACAGGTTACCAGTATTCTATAGGTTTGTATGATTCCAAGAATAGCAAATTTATTTAGTTTTTTTTATGTTTTAACCCCTTAAAAGTAATGCAAAACTTGTAAAACAAAAAAAAAATTGTGAAATTTATTGGAGTCACCATATTCTGACAGCTATAACTTTTCTTATATTCCCAGGTATGTGGCTGCATAAGGCTTTTTTTTTGTGGTGCCAGATGTACTTTTTTATTTCTACAATTTTGTTTCTGATGTTTGATGTTTTGATCACTATCATTCAACTTTTTACAAGAGGCGAAAGGGCAAAAGAACATTGGTTTGGCTCTTTTGATTTTTTTCCATCTATGGTCACATAGGATAAATATTTTTATAGGTTTGTAGACCAGGTGTTTTCAGACACTGGAATGTATAACTTGTCTAAGTTTGTTTATTTTTATTTCAAATCTAGGTAATGGGGATGAATTTATTTATTTATTTTTATATTTTGAAAAACTTTTTAAATTTTTTTTATCCCTTTTATTAGGTCCCACTAGGGGGCTTGAAACTAGAATCTTTTGAATTTCCTATAGACTGCAATGCAATCGTATGGCTACTTATTGGAGATTTGCTACATAGCTATTGAGGCTGGCCATAGACCAGCCTCAATAGCTATACCCCTATGACAGGATGACTCCAACGATCTCACAGCGCAGGAGCTGTCCGGCAACGGAAAATGTACAGGCCTTTGGGATTCAGCTACGGAAGGGGGTGGGGGTCTCTGGGGAACTTCAGGTGATCTCTGATCATGGTTATTAGCTCCAAGTCGCCACTGTATAACACAGTGGAGACTCAGTGGCTATGGTGACTGCTCTGTTTAATAGTAGCCACCATCTTTAAAGTCCCAGCTTCCGCCATACTTTTATGGCAAATGCCAGTCATGGGTCGATATGTATAAAGTAACTCAGCTTGAAAGATGAAGAAGGAAACATATTTCTCAATAAGATATTACAAAGTATTTATATCTTCACCTGAACTATAGTTATTTATAAAACGTTGTCTTATAATTGGAGGTACACCTTAAGGATAAGAAATCAATGTTAATGTCTCGGATAAGTAATTTCTTAATCAATGTAATAATTGTTTCTATATTTTCTCTGTAGACTTAATTAGTTTCAACTTGAAATAAAAGAAATTTGCCCGAGGCCCAGCAAACAGGACTGCAGGTTGGGTCGTGTTAGGAAAATTGTGCTGAGCATTTCTAATCTCCATGATGTTTGTTGGGAGGATGTTGTTCTGTAAGATGATGGACAGATGAATTGTGCAAAAGATTAAAAGGTGAAAAAAATGATATGAGACAATTATGATATGGAAAATATGAGACAAGTACAGTTAAGATGGATAAGAAAGGAAAATAATGAAAATTGCAATAATGGTCAGATGAGGATCTACAGCACAAGATGTAGGAAATTATAAGAACAACCATTGCTTACTTAATGTGTGCTATATAGCCCATGTCCTACTACTACACAGCGCTATGCTAACAAGCCAGCATTACTCCCAGAAGACATGGAGTGTGCATGCTCTATGTTTATTACTGCCATGCTGAGATTCCTAGTGGACCTCTACTTAGAGAGGTTATCTGGGCAAAAAATTTTACTTTTTAAATAGGCCAGGGGCGGGGGGGGGGGGGGGGGGGGTGAAAAAAAAAATACTTACTTGTCTCCAGTGCTCTGGTGTCCTGCCACTGTGTGGTCAAATCCTTCTGCATTGGTGTTCGTGAAGTGAAACTCTTCGTCGGCTGTAATGTCCCAGGATTCCTTCTGCTGAAGCCACTGATTAGCCGTATTGGTCACATGACCACTGAGGCCAATTAGTAGCCTTAAGAAAGGATCAGGGACATCATGTCATCATGTGCTGTTTGCTGAGGCCGGAGATTGGCCTCACTGGTCATGTGCAGTGGGGACTTCCTTCGGAGGACAACAACGGACCGGCAGGATTGGACTGTGTGGGAAGGCACCAGAGCAACTGGGAAAGATGAGTATGTTTTTTGTTTTTTTTTTCTAATTTTCATCGCCTATTTAAAAAATAAAATTTTTGCCTGCACAACCCCTTTAATAGTGGCCATCTTGGTTAGTGTGAAATTATCCCAAAATATTTCTGTGAATGGTAATTGATGCAGTGTTTTTACAGGCTGTAATTACATTGCATGGTCCCAATAAAACCGATGGTGTGCAATGTAAATAGTGAAGGGTTCATGACGTTCTTCAGTGTCTGTTACAGTGTGCCCTGGAGGCAGCAGTGGAGGCTATTCTGTACATGAGTGTGTGTGGGTAAGTAAATTATTGACTGCTACCTATTGTAATAATACAATAGGTTAAGGCTGAACATATACAACGGGGAGAAGGGGGAGCATAAAAAAGGGTACAGACTATGCGAGGGTAAAAAAAAAAGATGTTATATACTGGGGGCGGGGGGTGAGAGGGGATCATATAATGTGGGGTGGGCCAGAAAAAGGGGGTTATATATTGTGTGGTGGCCTAGAAAAAGGGGATCATATACTGAGATTGCAGTAACCAAAGATATGTCACATGATTGCAATGTATTCTATTGCGCAAGTGCAATTTGCAGCATGTCAAAAACGGCATCTTTACAAAGGTAAATCAACAGGGAAAGCTTACAATGTAAATTGCAACCAAGTAAGCTAGAAAAGCAAGCACTGTTAACTGCCCTTAATAAAAAAGGGTGTTTTAAAATGGAAACAAATGGAAAAATGGGTGTAAAATAAAAAAAAAAAAAAAAAACTGCTCCTCAATCCCCCAAAAGGGGCTTGTGTATAATTTGAGGTTACCTAAATCAGCAGCCAAGAGGATGAGACTTACACAAAAAAACCTGACAATGTTGCAGTGAAATCCGGAAAGATCCTCCGAATAGAGTGAATGTCCCATATGCTATATGAAAAGATAGGCTACGGTTATGCACAGCAGCAATCTTCTCTTGGTCGCTGTGTCACTGGACACAATGAATGCTTAACGCATCGATGTAATAGTGTAGCGGATTGCCCCAAGTCCTTCCAACCAATCACTTCAAAGCTTTCACTTTTTATTCTTCTCTTGAAAAGTGAAAGCTGTGCTGTGATTGGTTACTAAAAGAAATAAAGACAATTTTTATTTTTATAAATCTGCTACATTGTGTTCTCTAAAATGTTGGCAAATGGTCTCAATTGTTGATTTTAACCAAATAATGGGGACTGATTTTGGTGACTGTCTAAATGTCGTTGGCATGTTTCTGTATCCTATTTTAATGCAAGTGTAGAGTAGTGTAACATCACACAAAACTAGGAACATAGTATATCATCAAGCAGAACCCTTGATTTTGCATGGAAAGATCCCAAGGGGAAACCCAAACAACGTAGAGGTAGACTGCTAAACCAGCGGAGCCCAGCATGTCTGTCATTTCTGGCATAATGGTTTTCTATTTAGAATAGTTTCCTAGATTTTTCTAATGGTAAGCAAACTAGGTAAAACTTAGGGACAGTAAAAGTAAGGAATTTTTTTTTCCAGTATGTGACACTACTAGGATAAGCATTTATCATCTGATACACTATGACAAATGGAAGAAGTTTTGTATTAATAGTTTCAAGTGTAAAGTGAAATTTTAGCTTTTATCTCAAACAGCAAAGTTATTTGTAGAAAATATAATGTAAATGCTTTATTGCAGGGATGAGGACCTATATATGACTTCATCCATTCATTGTATGCTCAGACCCTGGCAGCAAATATTGATAATTTCAACAATCATGATGAAAAATTAGCAGCTAATGCACATTGGTGTCTTTCTGCAAACATATGGAATGCAAACACATTGGGGCAGATTTTTTTAAACGAATCAGAATTCTGGCACACATTTGTGCCATAAGCAAAGATCACTCCACACAGAGAACTAAATGATCCTGAAGTCTTCTTTTCTTTTTAGTTGCTATGACTCGTACTATCTTCTCCATCTGCTATTCTGAGCTTGTATGTGCTCTTTCTTGTAATATATTATTGTATTATCCATGCTGCTGTAACACACTGAATTTCCCCATGGTTGGACTATTAAAGGATTATTTTGTTTTATCTTAAAATTAGTGTATACTTTGTATCACATTTATTGTTTTAGACCAGGGGTGCCCAATACGTCGATCGCGATCTACCAGTCGATCGCGAAGGACATATGGGTCGATCGTGGGATCTGTGTCTGCTTGTTGACAGCGAAGGCTGAGAATCATCTCTGGACACTGGCAGGCCGGGGCCTTGCACTCGTTCGCAGTCAGGGCTGCGGCGACCCTGCCTGCAAGTGTCCAGAGATGATTCTCAGCCTGCATTGTAAACAAGCAGACACCGGAGAGCTGTCTCCTGCTCTTGCGCTCTGCCCCACCCCCCGCCCCACGTCCACCCCTGGCCCCGCCCCAGCCCCGCCCACAAGAACTGGGTAGTAGATCTTATCCCTTGGTCAGTTTAGAAAGTAGCTCACATGTTGAAAAAGTGTGAGCACCCCTGTTTTAGACAATTTCTGACATTTCTTGCACATTGCCTGACAAGAGGGATTATTAGAAAGGGTGATACAAAGCACCAAAAATTTTCCTACATTTTGGTGTATTTTTTTCTCTTGTTAACTACCGGTATAAACAGACTGGTGATAATCCAAAGTTATCATTCAGGATTAGAAACTATAATTCCCAGATTCCCTAGTATTAACTAATACAACATACATTAGACAATATTTAACTATATTTTGATTGGATTGCCTACCATGGACCATGGTACAACCTAATGGACACACAAATGTATAGTAATATGAAAACACGCAACACAAATGTGCAGACTAAAACATACAACTTCCTAAATCCCATAGTTGTACAAAGGCAGTTTAACCAAAAAATTTTATAATATAAACAGATTGCAAGAATTATTCATGGTTGATACTGACTTTAGTTCTTCTATCCAGATCTCCACATATGTGAAACAGAAAATTCTGTAAGTAAAATAATTTTAAAAAACATAGCACAAATGGCTGTTTTAGAGGGTTACCCCTACCATTAATATCTGGGGACAAAAGATACTAGGGAAAAGCTAATGGGGATGTGGATTGTTATTGGTGCTTTGCCAGAGAAGAAGAAGGGAATTTATTGCACAGAGCTCATCAGTAAACACAGCTCAGTTTGAGGAACTGCAGGCTTGTTTTTAGCTCATCTTTACATCTTAGATACAGATTTAGAAATAAGAAATATTATATGCAAATAAAAGAGAAGGATCAAGGCTTTGTTGCTGGGGAATAGTGTGTTCCATCACACATCCTTAAAGATAGTCTACTTTAAATGAGGAGTTTTGTACAGTATTACCAGAAGCCATTTGTATCAAACAGCAAAATCATCCAAACAGTTGTACGGCTTTGTCATATTTACACTGTGTTTTTTTTTCAGAGGAATTGATGAATTTGCCCCATTTAATTCAATGTCTTCTTATATGACCATCTGACTTACCTCATCTGATAGGAGCTTTCACTCTGAACATTTTGGGGTTTACCCATATTCGTTTAGCTATGCCAAGGACATAAACCCTGTTAGATTGTATGAAAATTAGGATTTCTTATTTAAGGATGGTAACACTACATTATATTCAACACACAAAGACACCACCCCAAGGAAAACCTTATTGTTAGCACTGGGCTCTTAAAATCTGGTGGCAGAAATTCCACTATGTGTGACCATGTCTTCATATATTAATAACAGTATTAATAATTATTCAACTGTATTTTTACAACAGATAAAAACATTAAAAAAGTGAAAAGGAATACATGTTGGAAAGAGGCAAAGTTATACTATACATTAATACAGTGGCATAACTACCGTGGTAGCAGCTGCCACAGGGCCCGGTACATTAGGGGCCCGGCGACAGCCACTACCCCTGTGGGTTTTTTTTCCTTAATAGGCTCCTTAATATCCCCACACCCTCAAGGGCCCCATACCTTCCCTACCATAAGTAGAAGATCGGCAGAAGATGCAGGGCTGCAGATGCTTCTTGTAAAAGCTTCCGCACACAGCAGCTTCCTGTTCCGCCCCTCCCCCTCCTCAGTATCGGAGTGTGAAGGGAGACATCCTGTGCGATGTATCTGCTCTCTTCACTGCTAAACAGAGCTGCACAGCCACATGTAAGTATATTTTTGGATAAAAATATGTATAGATGTGTATATGTGTTTACATTATATGTCTTATATACTGTGTGAGTCCTGTATGTGTGTAGATAGGTGTGTGTATATGTTGTATATGAATGTATGTGTGTGAGTAGATGTGTATATGTGTAAGTATATACAGCATATCAATGTCTGTCTATCTATCTATCTCCTATCTATCTATCTATCTATCTATCTAGCTCCTATCTATCTATCTATCTATCTATCTGTATTTGCTTCTATCCATGTCTACCATTATACATACTAGAATTGTATTTTATAATGTGATGTTTAGGCCCGGTTCACATCTGCGTTCAGGTTTCCATTTGTGGAGTCTGCTTGGGACCCCCAAAACAGAAACTTATATGCATTAAAAAGCAGTTACTTTCAGGGTCTCCAATTATTATACTCTGGGGTCTGAAAAGAGTATAATAATTGTTCATGGGTGTTCATTATGGGGCATAATGGTGTATGCAGGGGCCACTATGGGGCATAATAGAGCGCGCAGGAATGCGGTGGAAGTCGGACGGTCGAGGTCTTTAGTGTTAGTCAGGAAGGGGGGGGCAATGTCAAAAGTTCGCCATTATGCCACTGCATTAATATATTATCCATCATGAAACAAGTCATGCCATGAAGCTTGAAAAAATGTTTACAGCAATTTTATGTTTTTTTGATGTACAGATATGTCTTTACATTCATTTTGTCTTTGTTCAAGATATCATTTGTATAAGTTTAGGAAGGCTCCATCTGTATATAATCAACTTCTAATGTATGGGATATATGGCTGTTGTCAGAACTGTACAGGTATGTCATGACATTTTAACTAAAACATATATACAAATGATTACATGTGGAAGCAAACAGTGTAAGCCTTGAAAGGGTTGTCCAGGATAAATATTGTTTTTATATTAGGCAATGGAAGGTGGAAAAAAATAAAAATAACATACTCACCTGTCTCCGGTGCTCTTGCGTCTCCCAAGTGGTCTGGTGCTGCTGCTGTCTTATTTTACTGGAAGTCACCACTGTACTGCGACATCCCGAGTCCCTTTCATTAGGCCACTGATTGGCCCCAGTGGTCATGTGTAAGGAAAGGACTCCGATGCAGATGTAAATATAGCTCATATATGATATCCAAAATACCCTTCAAATCAACACTGTCTCGGTTAAGCGCAAACACTAAGCATAAAACATTATTTAACATAACCTTTAATTATGTTCCTTAAAAATACATTGCACCCCACTAATTCTGGTGCACTTGGAATTTTTTCTCTAGCTCTCACAAGCTATGACTAAGGGACATATGCTATATTCCCGAAATGCGAAAGCTACTCTCCTCCTTTTTGCTTTTATTATGATTGGCATCCACACTCATGTAAGTTTTAACTTTCAATGAATTAATAGTTATTTTGTATCCGGCATGCTGGAGTCGACTTCACATTCTACAGTTGGAATTTCAGTAGTACCCCGTAGCCACAGTCCAGGGTTCCCTGCGTGCAGCCCATTGTGATTGTTCATGTGGATATATTGCCTCAACTTCACTCCAAGGTGGTAAGAGCTTCACACAATTACCTTTTTGTGGATATCCAAAATTCCCTTCAAATCAACACTGTCTCAGTTAAGGGCAAACACTAAGCATAAAACATTATTTAACATAACCTTTAATTATGTTCCTTAAAAATACGTTGCACCCCACTAATTCTGGTGCACTTGGAATTTTTTTTTATAGCTCCCACTTTTCCTGAGCAATCAGTGGTTAGCTTAGGTGTCTGATATGATAACTAGACTCTCTAATGTGAAAAGTATGGTGTCAGACAGGAGCACAGAAGACGGCGTGATTCATTATCTGCCTTTACTTGGAACTCTTCATCACCCCCCTTGCTTTCTCCTGCCTAACACCACCCACATGACATTAGTTAGACTAGATAGCATATGAGGAACCACGTTCTGAATCCATGGGAATGGGTGGGCTACAGAAAAAAATCAAACTGTACTGGAATCAGTGGAACAAAGAATTGGAGTTGGCAGAGGTGGTCACCAAAAGAACTGGAATTGGCAAAGGTGGTGAAAGGTCTTTTTTAAGTCACCAAAATTGGAAGTCTATATAAAGGAAATAATAAAGCTAAAATAATGAATATGGTTATGTTATAGTTATGCCAAGATCCAGCTAAAGATACTCAACAGTAGGTACAGAAATAATAATATTCATACTTTCTTTTATTGCGGATGACTCCACTACTAATTCTGTGGATACCCCATGAATATTAGAGGAAAAGTTGACACTTGATTTTTGACTGTCTATGTGCCCTGGAGACCTACTGATGTTTCATTGTTTGACAGTTTTATACTGAGACAAAGTATATCGGGAAGAAAATCTCTAACCTTAGGAATACAGAAGAGCAGTGAAGATGAATGGAAGTCATTGTTGCTTCTGTCTGCAGGGTGTCTGAATGAGGGAGGTGGGGAGAACTGATGCAGACCAGGGAACTCCGCTCACTGAAAGCAAAACAAAAGCACAGGTGCAGAATTTATTGAAGTGCTGCAGGTGCAGCCCTTTATCCCATATACAGTGTTTACAAAAAGAAAAACACATCTTCAAGCTCTGTTTTCCACTCGTCTTTAAAGTCAAATACATGAATAGATCCAGCTTGCAAAAGCTATTGCCCCAGCTCATTGAGTTCTCTTTGGCTCTGAATCTTCTGTCACAAATGGCTTCACACGGTGGTCCCACTTTTTTCTTTTTTAAAGATGCAAACAGAAATTTCAAAATTAGATTTAGATCTGTGTCCAGAGCCTGTTTTACCAAATCTTGATATGCATAATAAAATGTATTACAGTCTAGTCATTACAGCTAATCCTGCCTGCAAAGAATGCCTTGAGCAAGAGAGTTTTAGAAAAGTTTACTGTAATCTACGCAAACTATGCATCCAATATGAGGCTTCTAATAGGAAACTTTGGATCAACATTATGACATATATAGTATAGTCCTACTTGTAGATATAAAAAAGTTAGCTTTGACACTCACCATTAAAGGGGCTGTCCGAGATAAAACTACTACTAAAACTACTAAAATTACTACTCTGAGCACCACTTGTTGATATAGATATTGCACATGACATGTATTGGGAAACTTCCCTGTATTGTGCTCTTATAAGCTGAAGCAGTGCCGACTGACTTTTTATGAGATGGTTTAAATATATATTAGGATTTGTTAAACTGTCTCCAGGGGTGCAGATAGTGGGGGGCAATGGGTACTGAATGCTGCAGGGGAATCCAACAACTTTGACTTGGACAGAGTACTTAAAGAGGTTGTCCAGGATAAAATGATCTTTTTAATGTAAGCTACCCACCCCCCTTCCCACCTACCTTCTATATTACTTAGCTTACCAAAAATCTACATTTAATTAGATTGCCAGGGCAGTTATTTGAGAGTCCCAAGCATATTTTCTGGTTACGTTTCCCATTTCCAGTTTCCAGAAACAGAACGTCACCAATACTGGTGACACTGGGCAACATGGTTTTACAACTCCCTCCAAATGTTTTCTATAGGGTTGAGATCTGGAGGCTGGCTGGGCCACTCCAGGACCTTGAAATACTTATTTTCCCCACTGTAACTGGTAAACAAAGCAGCATTTCAAAGCAATGTATTTGGAAAAAATCTTGAACGTACATAAGTTATCAGTTTAGATAGATATGGCAATAGCCTTTTCAATTTTTTCCTTGGTGCAAGAAAGTCTAGCTCTAGTTATGCCCAACCCACAACCACATATATGGCACTATGTTTGCGTAAATAAAGGGACTGTGAGCTAAACCCCTGATACTGACTGGTTATCCTAAGCAATGGCTATCTTTGTTACAGTTGTAGAACACTATTTTATTGAAAATTTTACTGATATTGTACACTTTAGACAGATGACAAACAAATATAAGTGTTATAGTTTATTTTGGTCAATTTGCAATATGAAGAGGAGTTGATTGTGGAGATCGCTGCCCAATATGTGTTCACCTGCCACCAAGGGGAAGATGAGACCCCAGAGACTATTATACCACAAATCAACCCCCCCAACACCCTCCCCCCAAACCCAACTCCCCCCCCCCCCTCCACTTTACTTGCTTTGGCAATGCCAAATATCTATTTGGGTGTGCCAATAAAGCTTCTTTGATTCTTGATTAAGTGAATGAACAAAAAAGAAAAATATACCACATCAACACTTGGAGGAGTAATAGAAGTAATGATATTGCCCCTACAGAGCCCTGATCACAATATCATTGAGTCTATCACTTTGTATTTGCAAGACGGCCTGGAAAGAAAATGGACATTTTCACAGCTGTTCTGCACCTCAATCGAATGAATGTAGCCTAACTTCTGACAGCATAAGAAGCTACTGTCATTGTATATAACATATACACAAGGACATCAGAAAACTGTCTGCTTTATACGTTACATTGTTATCAGCACAATTAAACAAGAGGTATAAAATTACTGAGCGCTGTCATACTCTGCTATGCACTCTTCAGAGACTGGCTTACGTTCTCATAGGTATGGATCCAAGCATACAGTAGTGCAATTGATGCAGTGTAATGTATCTTGCTTAAGCTCCATTTGTGTTACTTCCCACTACCACTCACATATCTTCATAAACTTTATAAATTACAGATTGATATCTGCTGCATTCATTTACATTACTTTTAAGGGTATTTCTGTGGAAACACAACAGAGCTATGTTAAAAGATGTGTTTAATAAAAATCTGCAAGAAGTTATGTTCCATATTTTCCAAATGCAGGACAAGAGATGTGTGACAGATATGCGGGCAGTACACTCTATCTAGTAAACAGTATCATTAAATAACATACGTCAAGGGATTCCTGCCTGAGCCTGTTTACATTTGCACAATTACACTTCAAAATTCTGTAACAATACAAATCCCCTCATGCACACTGCCAGTCTGGTGAACTATTCCTATCTGTGTCTTTATTATGTCTACAAAAGTAGCCCTAGACATATTATGGTTATGCAGAGGGTTCAGAATTAAACCATCACTTCACGTCTTAATACTGTAAAGTGAGCAGAAGCTCTATAGAAGTCATCTTGAGTCTGTAGATGTATATCTGGCTTCTTATGCTAAAAATAAGTATTGCATGTTTAATAAAAGTAATACCTTCCTTGGGAGATACAACATACAGAAATCTGTTTAATAAATGTTGATGGGTTTTGCAATTGAAGCAAAATAGAAATGATAACACCCATTCAATATAATTTTGTTAATGCTAGACATTTTTAAGGCCCATTCACACGGAGGAAAATGCTAGCAGAAAAAGGAACCCATTGAAGTCAATGGGAGGCTTTTTTTTCAGCGCTGAAATTCCACACCAAATTCCTCACCATTTTCCTCCGTGTGAATGGACCCTTACGATTCCCCAAAATCGGAGATATATTTGACTACTAGAATACTGTGAATGTTTCAATAGCTTCAGTGGTGTTGTGTAGAGTATATGCTCCAATAATACTGCATACAAACTACTCCTTGGCAATGAATAGGCAATGAAACATTTATCACCAATCCTGATTTATAAACAATTCCTTTAAGGCCGCTTGCAGACAACTGTATGAAAGGTCAGTGTGCTATCCAGGTTTTTCCCGGATAGCGCTCTGACCCATTCATTTCTGTGGACCTGTGCAAATGACCGTGAATAACACAGTCCCATGTGCAGGCCGAGAGTCCGGGCCGCAAAATATGGAACAGGTCCCATTCCTGTCATAATTTGTGGCCATGCTTCTGCGGCTCCTATTCATTGAATGAATAGGTGTAAACACGGCCTGTGAATGGTCTCCACATGGATGATATCCATGTCCCTCCCCTTTATTCATGGCCGGCACTAAGCACAGAGTTGTGTGCAACCAGTCTAAAGGGAACCTGTCACAATGAAGATGCAGATCAATTTGCAGGTAGCATATTATGGAAGCAGAACAGCTGAGAATTTTGATATAGAGTTGTGCTAGAAAATTTCCAGCATAACATAGGTAAAAAATATGCAAATCTATTCTCCAGGATGTAATTAGGAGAACAGTGCACTCTGTACGCCACCCTATAGAGGGCAGCATCCTTAACATCATGAACGACTCAGTTATAAAGTCTTTTTAATCATGATGTGGATTTAATTGCCAAATTAGTATTTCTGTCCCAAAAGGAACAGATTCCCAGCTATGGCTAGCGCTGTTTCGGCCTATTGGGCCATCCTCAGCATAGAGATACTGATTTGGCAGAGTGAGAGACTATAGACCAGGGTCAGGGGACAATCAGGTCAGGGGATTATATAGTCTCTCTCTCACCCCAGCATAACATAGTAATTTATTCATTTTATCTCTGCTCATTCTGGGTTTAGTAATGAAGTGGGCTGTCCTACTCAGTGACTGACAGCTGTCTCTGTACTAACCCACAGGTTTTAACGGAGTTTGGACTTTTCATTAAGTGTTTCATGGTTACCTTTAAGATCAATACAGCCAAAATCTTAGAAAAGCATTCAACCATCGACAACCACTGATAAAGTCATAGCAAAACCATCTATTTGTGAACATTCTTAGCACCTCCATTACAAATTTCATATTGTATGCTACAGAGGATTTGTTATCAATTAACAAAGCTAGCTGCAAAAAATAATTTATTGCCACTATATATATATATATATATATATATATATATATATATATATATATATATAAAGGGGCACAGCGATAATACAATGATGGATGGTGATTTACATTTTGTACTTGGTGGCAGTTTCTCTTTAGCTTTTATGGTATATTTGATCTCCAAACCTAAAGGATTACCTATAATTAACCCCCTACATCCTTACTCCACTATTTCAAACTATTTAGGTTATTTACAGTGGAAAACTAATTTAGCAGCTGTTTTTTTTTTTTTTTGGTTTGTTTTTATTTTGTGACAGAAAGGTTATATCACCCCCACTATAGTTGTGACCCTGTAAAAAAACACTGTGGTCATGGTCACCAGTGGAACTCCTTTATTGACTATTGCCTGACTCTGCAGGTGTGGATAACACTGTATTCTAACAGCTGTACAAAACTCAACTACTAATTGACACCTTAGAAGCTGAAGGTGTTTTACGACCCCTAAAATCATGTAAATCTAAATGTAGAAAAAAAACCATGTATTTATCTTTTAAACGTGACACCCTTCTTATGTTACCTCCTTCTTGTGATATTAGTATTATGTGACTGCAGCTGGCTAGAGTGGCGATAAGTTACTGTTCACAGTGGAGAGGAAATAATAGGGGACTTTTTTCATATGGCAAATTTTTCAAGGTAACTATATTCTAATTTTTTTTTCAAGAAATCTTACTCCTTAGGGTTAAAAATATGCTAATCTATTCTCCAGGATGTAATTAGGAGAACAGTGTACTCTGTACGCCACCCTCTAGGGACAGCCCCCTTAACATCATGCATGACTCAGTTAATAAGTCTACTGACATGATGCGGGGTTTATTGCCAAATTAATATTTCTATTCCAAAAGGAACAGATTCCCAGCTATGGACAGCGCTGTTTCGGTCTTTTGGACCTCCTCAGCATAGCGCAGGGATACTAATTTGGCAGAGTGAGAGACTATAGACCAGGGTCAGGGGATAATCAGGCGATTATCCCCTGTCCTTAGGGTTATGAATTCAGACATAACGTATGGCTAGAGTCATATCAATGCATGGTTTAGTCATTCCGTCAACATATTTCCATTTCCTTGCATAATGCACTTGCAGAGTAAAAAGATACTGAAGGGCTTCTATCTATGCACTTTTCATATCCCTGGGCATACAGTTGGCTGGATCACTTACAGATTATCAGGAATGTCACTGCATTTTTTTAAAATTCTTTATTTAATAATTATGGAGTCAAAAACAAATAAACAACTAGAACAAAAGAAACTACTGCAGCCAGAGAGGCCAGTATGTTAATAGCAATGTAACAAAACCAGGTGCAGAACAAAGAGAGGGGTATGGGGCAAGAGAGGACAATAGCAAGGACAAAACAGGAGCAGGAGAATGAAAAGGGGAAAAAAGGGGGGTTGGAGGCAAAGAAAGTCCCGCCCTACAGGAGGAGGCTAGCCAAAATGGATGAACTCTCAGCTCACCTCACAAGATCTCTATAGCCCTGTGAGCACTGATGTAAGTATCGCCGAAGCTGCTGTGGCTGCTACAGGACTCGTGAGAGGGAGCCCGGTGGGCCCTTGCTGCGTTTTTTTTCTTTTTTATAAGCCATTACTTACTGGAGTAATCACAGCAGGTAACAGGCCCTATTTACTCCTCACAGCCGCCTCCGCTTCACCTTCTGACCTTTAGGGTGCCCAGTACATCCCAACCTCATGATATGGTATGTATGAGGTTCTCTAGAGGGTGAATGGGAATGAGGGATTAGTAAGTATTTCTGCGGGCCCATGGCAAGAGTATTTGTTAGGCGAATCCCAACAAAACTGAAATTACTATGCTCTGGAGTCGCTTCAGAATCCGAGTATAATAATCAGAGGCCCAGGGAGGTGACTAAACCTGAAAACCAATGTTACTCACCTTTCCTGGGCTCCAGTGCGACTCCATGATGTGTCCAAGCCTCCATAGTGACATCACAGACATCTTGTTGTAATGTGTTGTAATGCCTAATGACGCTGCATAACTCACGTCGGTAACATCATTAAAGAGGCCCGAAAACAGCAGAGAGTTGTACTGGAGCCCAGGAGAGGTGAGTATCACTGGTTTTTATGTTTGTTATTTCCCCTGGGTTTCTGATCATTATACTCTGTATGATAATATTATTTAGATGGTGTACCCCAAAAATGTTTGCAATATTTGCACTGAACACTGTAGGGGCCACAATGGGACATATTGTGTGGAGGGGCCACTATGGGGCATTATATTGTATGGAGGAGCCGTTGAGGGATATTATATTGTCTCAAGGCCACTTTGGGACATTATACTATGCGAAGGCTAGGAAAGGAACGCTATGCTGTGGGGGAGCAAGTTTCCTATGTGGTACAGTCTTTGCTATTTATGCCCCTGCCTGTGAGCCCTGGAAAGAACACAGAAAGGTCAAGTCACGATTAAAGAAATATATTAACATTTTGAATCACCTGTGAAACTTTGGGATTGTCAGTATGATAGCATTTTGAAATTACATCCGACTAAGTATAGACTAATAAAATAATACACACTAAAAAGGCAGATAGGAATGATAACATAAAAATATTTTACTCTGCCTGGTATACAAAATGTACATTTTTCACATCTCTTAATAAATAAACCTAATTGAAAAATTTGACATGCATGAAATAAACCAGAAAAGGTTACTGGGAAATGGAAAGCTTGGAAAATTCTAATAAAACAGTTAAAATGGTTAATGATTAATATTACGACCTTGAGAAATAGAAAGAGCTCTCCATCATACTTTGCTTATATGTTGACAAAAACGGAAGTAAAATTTGAATGAACATTTACGGATAAGTATGCTCAAAAGCTAAATAAGTAAACCATAGCTAATACAAAATCCCCAAACCTGAAAAGCTGGAATATATATGGAAATGATAAATGTTAGATTATATGAATAGAAGCACTGTGTTCTATGCACCTTTGCAATGGCGGATCTAGGCTTTGCGGGGCCCTGGGCAATTGATTTTGGCAGGGCCCTACTTACTGGGGGGTCTGGGGGGTAAAAATGCGTTTTTCAAATGCGATTCATATTTTCTGCCATTACATTCTGACATTACAATAAATACAATGCAGTAATACTCACATGAGACGTCTTCCCACATTTCCCGTCTCTTTCCTTTGGACTGCCATGACCACTTCTTTCAGCTGTGACTTGACTCTGTAAAGTTTGAAACACAGACATCTTTGACTCCTCACTTCTCCACGCACCCAATCCCTATATATATATATATATATATATATATATATATATATATATATATATATATATATATATATATATACAGTCCTATGAAAAAGTTTGGGCACCCCTATTAATCTTAATCATTTTTAGTTCTAAATATTTTGGTGTTTGCAACAGCCATTTCAGTTTGATATATCTAATAACTGATGGACACAGTAATATTTCAGGATTGAAATGAGGTTTATTGTACTAACAGAAAATGCGCAATATGCATTAAACCAAAATTTGACCGGTGCAAAAGTATGGGCACCCTTATCATTTTATTGATTTGAATACTCCTAACTACTTTTTACTGACTTACTGAAGCACAAAATTGGTTTTGTAACCTCAGTGAGCTTTGAACTTCATAGCCAGGTGTATCCAATCATGAGAAAAGGTATTTAAGGTGGCCAATTGCAAGTTGTTCTACTATTTGAATCTCCTCTGAAGAGTGGCATCATGGGCTACTCAAAACAACTCTCAAATGATCTGAAAACAAAGATTGTTCAACATAGTTGTTCAGCGGAAGGATACAAAAAGCTGTCTCAGAGATTTAACCTGTCAGTTTCCACTGTGAGGAACATAGTAAGGAAATGGAAGACCACAGGGACAGTTCTTGTTAAGCCCAGAAGTGGCAGGCCAAGAAAAATATCAGAAAGGCAGAGAAGAAGAATGGTGAGAACAGTCAAGGACAATCCACAGACCACCTCCAAAGAGCTGCAGCATCATCTTGCTGCAGATGGTGTCACTGTGCATCGGTCAACTATACAGCGCACTTTGCACAAATAGAAGCTGTATGGGAGAGTGATGAGAAAGAAGCCGTTTCTGCACGTACGCCACAAATAGAGTTGCCTGAGGTATGAAAAAGCACATTTGGAGAAGCCAACTTCATTTTGGAAACAAAGATTGAGTTGTTTGGTTATAAAAAAAGGCGTCATGCATGGCGTCCAAAAAGAAACAGCATTCCAAGAAAAACACATGCTACCCACTGTAAAATTTGGTGGAGGTTCCATCATGCTTTGGGGCTGTGTGGCCAATGCCGGCATCGGGAATCTTGTTAAAGTTGAGGGTCGCATGTATTCCACTCAGTATCAGCAGATTCTTGAGAATAATGTTCAAGAATCAGTGACGAAGTTGAAGTTACGCCGGGGATGGATATTTCAGCAAGACAATGATCCAAAACACCGCTCCAAATCCTCAGGCATTCATGCAGAGGAACAATTACAATGTTCTGGAATGGCCATCCCAGTCCCCAGACCTGAATATCATTGAACATCTGTGGGATGATTTGAAGCGGGCTGTCCATGCTCGGCGACCATCTAACTTAACTGAACTTGAATTGTTTGTCCAAAATACCTTTATCCAGGATCCAGGAACTGATTAAAAGCTACAGGAAGCGACTAGAGGCTGTTATCTTTGCAAAAGGAGGATGTACTAAATATTAATGTCACTTTTCTGTTGAGGTGCCCATACTTTTGCACCGGTCAAATTTTGGTTTAATGCATATTGCGCATTTTCTGTTAGTACAATAAACCTCATTTCAATCCTGAAATATTACTGTGTCCATCAGTTATTAGATATATCAAACTGAAATGGCTGTTGCAAATACCAAAATATTTAGAACTAAAAATGATTAAGATTAATAGGGGTGCCCAAACTTTTTCATAGGACTGTATATCACAGCGGCCCCTGCAGCCTATATTATGCCCCACAGTGGCACAATAGACTGTGGGGCATAATAGAAAGGTCCTCTTTAAAGGGATTATACCACTAAAGCAACATTTTTTCTAATTACCACGTCGGAATAGTCTTAAGAAAGGCTATTCGTCTCTTACCTTTAGACGCGGTCTCTGCGGCGCCTTCCTTAGAAATACTGTTTTTAACCGGTATGCAAATAAGTTCTCCGCAGCAATGAGGGCGGGAGCCAGCGCTCAAACGGTGATAGAAGTGTCCCCACTGCTGCCCAAGAGCTCACTCCAGCTCCACCTCCATCTTCAGTTGCAACCCCACCTCTTCTGTCTTCCGTCTCGGTTCAACTTCCGACGCCTGCGCAGTATGCTCCTGTATTGAACTACAAGAGCAAGAGTGGCCGGCAGCCTTTTTTGGGAGGCCGCTCTTGCTCTTGTAGTTCAATACAGGAGCGTATTGCGCAGGCATCAGAAGTTGGACCGACAGAAGAAAGGGTTGCAGCTGAAGATGGAGGCAGCACTGAAGTGAGCTCTCGGGTAGCAGTGGGGACACTCCCATCACCGTTTGTACACTGTTGCCTGCCCTCATTGCTGCGGAGAACTCATTTGCATACCGGTTAAAACTGGCATTTCTAAGGAACGGCGCCGCAGAGACCGCGTCTAAAGGTAAGAGATGAATAGCCTTTCTTAAGGCTATTACGACGTGGTAGATAGAAAAAATGTTGCTTTAGTGGTATAATCCATTTAATCCTAGCAGGTTTTGGGCCTATATGGTACTGCTAGCACAGGCTTTGGGCCTATATGGTAATATACCCGACCACGTGACGTCTGAGCATTACCATATAGGCCCGAAGCCAGCTAGGATTAACATCGGATCCGGGAGAGGTAAGTAACATTGTTTATTACGTTCCCTCACCTCCCCCGGGGCTCCGATTATTATACTCGGGGGTCTGAAAAGGGATTGCTGCTTGGCCCGGGCCTATTCACTGCCAGCCTCCACGGCTTATAGTACAATGGGAAGCGGGGGCGGCAGTGATCAGGTCCGGTGAGGTTGGTAAATAAAACAAAAAAAATGTTATTATGCTTACCGATCGCGCTGTTGCTGCTCCCGCTGCCTCTGCGAGTCTTTTCTCTCGGCAGACATCAGATGTATCAGCGTAGATGTCTGAACCAGCACATGGAGAGCAGCAGCTCTCCTGTGCTGGTTCAAAGAAAAAAAAAAGTAAAATAAAATTAAAAAAAAAATCGCCCGGGCTGCCGGCCCCATTAGAGTACAGCATAGAGTGCCGCCATACAGAGTACAGCATTCGGCCAATCAACGCTGGTTCTGCCAGAGGAGGCGGAGTCTAAGATTGGTCCACAGCAGTCTCCATTGTGGGCCGATCTCAGATGTAGCAGATGTACCTGGCACTCTGCTACATCTCGGGTATAGCAGAGCTCAGTGCATGGCTAGCTCTGCTACATCTCAGGTGTAGCAGAGCTGTGCGCTCAACACTGTGGACCGATCTTAGACTCTGCCTCCTCCGGCACTCAGATCTGCTACATCTCGGGTGTAGCAGAGCTCAGCGCATGGCCAGTTCTGCTACACCTGTGCGCTCAACACTGCTACATCTGCTACATGAGATCGGACCACAGTGGAGACTGTTGTGGACCGATCTTAGACTCTACCTCCTCCGGCAGAAGCAGCGTTGATTGGCCAAATGCTGTACTTTGTATGGCATTCGGCCAATCAACGCTGGTCAATGCATTCCTATGGGAAAAAGTCAGCTCTCGCATATCGCAAGCTGACAGGGATCCCGACCAGATAGAGCCCCAAAGAGCTGTTTGAGCAACATTCCCACCTAAATAAAGCTAATCCCTAGCTAACCCTGCCAGTACATCTTTCCCGTCTCACAGTCACATAGTTCACAGTCTCATATGACCCGAATCTGAAATCCACCAGTCATATAAAGTGGAGGTCACCTGATTTAGCCAGCCAATTACTTTTTCTGATTTTTTTCGATGCCTCCGTTGTCGTAGTTCCTGTCCCACCTCCCCTGCACAGTTATTGGTGCAAAAAAAAGCGCCAGGGAATATGAATTTTTAGTGTGTTTGCCTCGTGATATTCGATTGTAATTGAATACCTCGAACGGACGTTCGCTCATCTCTAGTTGACAAATCAAGTACTGCATGTTATGTATTCTTATATAAGATGTATAAACCAGGACATGTGTATTGATAACATAAACTAGAAACATCTTGACTGTTTTCTTATAATTTCTGCATAGTGTGACAATTAGGGTTAGTTGTTTTTTTTTGTTTTGTAGCTTGTGAGCCCCATAAAGGGATTATACTTTTTTTTTTCCAATCAGTATGTCTTTGTAGAATGGGAGGAAATCCACACAAACATGGGGAGGACATACAAACTCCTTGCAGATGTTGTTCCGGGCGGGATTCGATACCAGGACTCAAGTGCTGCAGTGCTAACCACTGAGCTACCGTGTTGCCCGAATTAGGAGTAGTTTAGCATCAAAGGTAGTGGTTTCCTGAACTCAAAAGAGGTGTTGGTGTCTCTGGGTGCCAAATAAACAGCAGTCCTGGAAATGGCCATCCAAAAGAAATAGCTTTATTCAGCTTGTAAGTGATAACAGGAACAAAAATAACAAAAAAAAGCCTAACCCACACAGGGCAATATCTCACTTCTTGTACCCTGACTAATCTACTGAGGGCAAGAAGTTTTACTGGGGTTTCTTCTCAGCAATCTGACTCATACTGAGCTTAAACTTGGAACCCAACCCTTTGGGACAGACCACCTGTCTGTCTCCCACCGGTCCACGGACCAACTGCTTCCTGCAGATCACCAGCAGCACTGTCTCTGGAGTTGCACCCCAGGTATGGGTGTGGTCAAGGTCCTTTTCATCCCTGTTTCTGGGTCGCTCTCCAGCACCCTCTAGGTCCACACCATCAGAATAGTATAAAAAGCACTAAATCATAATGTGATGTGTAGGATATGTATTATTTAAAGGGATTCTATCATTAAAAATCTAAAAACATGTAGGAATAGCCTTTATAAAGACTTTTGGTTTAAAATGTGTTTTTAATCATAGGATCCCTTTAAGTCTTTAGATGGCAGAAACACTGCAAGATGATTTAACTGTTTAATATACCTAGGTATTGTAACTAAATGCAAATTTAGAGCCCTGCCACACAGTGTTTCAGGCTGCAGCATAGGCTGTGTACTCCTGGCTTTAGCCGTTGATGCTTTCACTTCTAAGTAAGTAAAAGACTTATTAGTTATGGACTATTTGTCACTACTGGCCAGGCATTAACAACATAACTTCACAGGCTGCAATGACAGATAGCTCACAAACTAGTGACCCCAACCTAAAGTGCAGCTGTGCTGTGGTCAGGGACTCTATGTGACAGCACCCTCAATGTGCTGGAAACCCTAATGAACAAGGGTGTAGGTACAGTGCATTGTGGCAGGCTGACAGCTATTTGTTTAGAAATGTGAAATTGGACCAAATGCTTTTGTGTTTTTTATAATTTACTGATGTGTTAAAATATAAAACTTTGTAATGTATCATATCAGTGGAAACAGCCATCTTCTTTAACTTTCAGCAGACTTCATAAACATTTTAGCATCCTATATACATTATATTTGTATTGGTTGATCCTGATCAAGGCCACACTGCATTTCCACAACGTGGGGCCTTGGCCTTGAAGAAACACACTTCTCAACACAGTCTAACAATGTCAATTGCATAAAGCTTAATGGTAACAACAACCAATAGTCCGCTTATTACTACGCTTTCTGAATAAAAAAAGAACAGCATAAGGGAGCGTTCACACTACCGTCGGTGTCTGACAGCTAATGTCCGTTCAAAATCTTCAAAAGAACGCACCCGATGTTCATTTAAATCAATGCAAAATGTCACGGACACAGCTAGTGTCCGCTGCTAATGTCCGCACAAGATTTTGAACAGACATTAGCAGCGGACACTAGCTGTCGGACACCGACGGTAGTGTGAATACCCCCTAACACAGGGATCTAAAAAAACAGCTGGTGTTTTAATGGGAATATCAATATCCACTAAAACAAAAACTAAGGGTATGGCAAAGTTAGCACTGAACACAGTTGTATAATAATATATATACAGTTATAATTGTATTTAGTAAGGTCAAAATACATCAGATGTTCTCATTGATTTTCTATTGATTCTATTGATTCTCTATTGATATTGTCATTCACATGACAATGATTAATGGCCATGTGATGTCTGTATGTAACGGACTATTCATATGACCGTTATTGTTACAGCCCGTTATCACTGACCATCAAAATTTAGTTTTATTAAGGTTTACTACCTCTGTACGTTATCATGAATCCCTCTATACACTCAAATGTATGGAATATCCGTAAACATCCCCTCTCGGGTGCAAGTCGACCGTGAAAAATAGACATATCAATTGAATCAAATTAATTATTTTATAGATTAAATGCTATATTCTTGTTAACCGGTTAAGGACCGCCGTACGTAAATTTACGGCCTGCGGTCCAGGTACCTAAAGACCGGACTATTGTAAAAATACGTCCTGTCTTTAGGTACCTATTTCGCGGGGGGAGGGGTGCGGGGAGGACGGGGGTTAGGTGTTACTAACACCTAACCCCTTCCTCAATAACGTCCAGTCGGAACTAAGTCCGACTGGACGTTTTAACCCTTTCGATCGCGCCGTGAAACATCACGGCGCGATCGAAAGGCATCCGCCGACAATTTAATCAGATCGGCACCCCCCGCGGCAAGATCGGGGGGTGCCGATAGCAGTGAAAGGTAGCCTGGGGTCTGGCCAGTGGCTGGTTGGAGCCCCCACATACCTGGTGATCCTGCCAGGACCTTCTGATGTCAGGCTGTGCGTCTACACAGCCTGACATCCTGCTACGGAATGCCATGTGGGACACCTGCAGGCTGTGTCTCACATGGCATTCTATATCAGCAAAGTATTGCTGATTGAAGTGTCCTAAATGGACACATGAAAAAGTAAAAAAAATGAAAAAATAAATAAAATGAAGTGTATGAAAAAAATTAATAAAGTTATAAAGCCAAAAATCCCTTTTTCTCTATAGAAAATGAATTATATAAAAAAAGAACTAAAAAGTAATAAAAACAATGCATATTTGGTATTGTCGCGTCCGTAACAATCTGTACAATAAAACTGAAATAATATTTAATGTACACGGCGAACACCGGAAAAAAAAAACGGAAAAAACTCGCCGGAAGTAATGATTTTTCGCCATCTCACCATACAAAATATGCTATAAAAAGTGATCAAAAAGTCATATGCATCCGACAACAGTACCAATAAAAAGCGCAGGTTGTCCTGCAAAAAATAAGCCCTCAACCAACACTGTCAACCGAAAAATAAAAATGTTACGCCTCTTAGAAGATGCGATGCAAAAAACATTGATTTATGTCCCCAAATGTGTTTTTCCTCTGCAGAACTAGTAACACATAAAAAAATACTATAAATGAGGTATCGCCGTAACCGTACCGACCCGCAGAATAAAGGGAACATGTTACTTATACTGTACGCTGCATGGTGTAAAATTAAAAAAGTAAAACTCAATGCCAGGATTGATTTTTTTTTTCTAAATCCAGCAAAAAAGGGTTAATAAAATGTATTCAATAAGATGTAGACACCCAAAAACGGTGTCATTGCAAAATGCATCTTATCCCGCAAACAACAAGCCCTTATATGGCCGCGTCACCAGAAGAATAAAGAAAATATAGCATCTAATAATGTGAAGACAAAAACCCGCAAAATCGCCAAATCATTAGAACACGACTGGCTGCATCAGGAAGAGAATATATAAGCTGTGCGAGCGAATATCAGCAGACACCCCAGATTTACAGCTTATGAGGGAACAGACACCAGAAGTGACCCCGAAAGTGACCCCCAGAGTGACTCCCCCAATCATAGGAGCTACGGGGACATAGTAGGGAATTTGGTGTTTGCAATTTCCTCCGCACAGCTTATATATTCTCTCTTCGCCATCCGCTGTGCAGTCACGTCCGGGATACTAATACTCACTACACCCCCTGATAAATTCTTTGAGGGGTGCAGTTTTCAAAATGGGGTCACTCCTTTGGGGAATCCACTTTTCTGGTACCTTACAGGCTCTACAAACATGACATGGCGCCCAGATACCAAACATCTGAATCTGTACTCCAAAAGCCGCATCGCGCTCCTTCCCTTCTGCACCCTGCTGTGTGCCCAAACTGCAGTTTATGACACATGTGTGACACATGTATGACACTGGTGTACCCGGGATAACGGACGTAATGTCATATGTGGGTATAAACTGATATTAGGGCACAGCCGGACACAGAAGGGAAGAAGGGTCATTTGGTTTTTGGAGCACAGACGGTTTGGTTTTTGGATGCCATGACACTTTTGCAGAGCTGAAACGCCAGTAAAGTGGAATCCCCTGATGAGACCTTATTTTGGAAACTACACCCCTGAAGGATTTATCCAGGGGTACAGAGAGCATTTTTAACCCCCAAGTGTTGCTATAACTTATTATCCATAAATGAATACGAAGCTGATTGTGAAAGGTGAAAATGACCATTTTTCCAGGAATCCGTCATTTCAGTGCATAATATGTTGTGCCCGACTTGTATCAGAGATGAACGCTCTAAAAGCTGTTGTGCCCGGGATACCCGTTTAACAGTTTTTGGAGTGTCTCTGCTGACATAAGTCGGGCACAACATGTTGCACACTGAAATGGCAAATCTGTAAAATTTTCATTTTTAACTTCTCTATCAGTTGCGATTTCATTTCTGGAAACTAAATAAATGCAACACTCAAGGGTTAAAAATTCTCGCTACACCACTTGATAAATCCCATCAGTGGGCTAGTGTCCAAAATAGGGTGACATGTCTGCAGATTCCACTTTATTGGCAATTCAGGGGCTTTGCAAAAGTGGCATGACGTCCAAAAACCAAACTGTGCTCCAAAAACCAAAATAGCGCTCCTTCCCTTCTGTGCCCGGCTGTGCCCAAACAGCCATTTCTACCCACATATGGTATTAAGTACGTTATCCGGGGTACACCAGTGTCATACATGTGGGCATACACTGCTAGGTGCACAGCAGGGTGCAGATGTGAAGGAGCAATATGTGCTTTTGGAGTGCAGATTTAGATTCTTCGTTTTTGGACACCATGTCACATTTGCAGAGACCCTAAAATTGCCCCTACAAAATGGGGTCACTTCTTGGTGAATTCCAGTTTACTGGCACCTCCAGGGCTCTGCAAAAACAACATGGTGCCCAGAAAGTCCCTCTAAATCTGTACCCCAAAAGCTAAAACGCACAGTGGTCCTTCCCTTCTGAGCCCTGCTGTGTGCCCAAGCAGCAGTTTACACCTACATATATAATTTTTTGACCCCCGGGATGGCCCACTTAATAGTTTTAGGAGTGCAGGTCTCTGACAACACAAAGTGGGTGCAACGTATTGGGCACCGAAATGGCATATTTTAAAAAATTTCAATTTTCATTTTGTACATTAATTTTTGGGAAGCATTTTAGGCTCAAAATGATAATACCCCTTGATACATTCCTTGACAGGTGTAGTTTCTAAAATGGGGTCACTTTTGAGGGGTTTCCATTGTATTGGTACTTTAGGGGCTCTGCAAATGCGACATGGCCCCTGAAAACTATTCCAGCAACATATGCCCTCCAAAATCCAAATAGCGCTCTTTCCATTCTGAGCCCCACCATGTCCCCATACAGAAGATTTTGGCCACATATGGGGTATTGCCGTGTTCAGAAGAAATTGTGTAACAAACTATGGGGGGCTTTTAATTCTTAAACTATTCGCAAAATTAAAACTATGGCGCTAAATGGACGATTTATTGGGAAAAAAAGTCATTTTTCATTTTCACGTCCCAATGTTAATAAAATCTGTGAAACACCTGTGAGGCCAAAATACTCACTTTACCCCTAGATAAATTCTATGAGGGGTGTAGTTTCCAAAATGGGGTCACTTATAGGGCGTTTCCACTGTATTGGTACTTTAGGGGCTCTGCAAATGCGACATGGGACCTGAAAAATATTCCAGCAAAATCTGCCCTTCAAAAGCCAAATAGCGATCTTTCCATTCTGAGCCCCGCCATATTCCCATACAGAAGATTATGACCCCATATGGGGCATTTCTGTGTTCAGGAGAAATTGTGTAACAAACTTTAGGGAGCTTTTTCTCCTTTATCCTCTTGTGAAAATTAAAAATTTGGGGCTAAATTGACAGTTTGTTGGAAAAAAAGTAATTTTTCATTTTCATGGCCCAATGTTAATAAAATCTGTGAAACAGCTGTAGGGTCAAAATGCTCACTCTACCCTTTAATATGTTCTGTGTGGGGTGTAGTTTCCCAAATGGGGTCACTTTTGAGGGGTTTCCATTGTATTGGTACTTTAGGGGCTCTGCAAATGCGACATGGCCCCTGAAAACTATTCCAGCAACATATGCCCTCCAAAATCCAAATAGCGCTCTTTCCATTCTGAGCCCCACCATGTCCCCATACAGAAGATTTTGGCCACATATGGGGTATTGCCGTGTTCAGAAGAAATTGTGTAACAAACTATGGGGGGCTTTTAATTCTTAAACTATTCGCAAAATTAAAACTATGGCGCTAAATGGACGATTTATTGGGAAAAAAAGTCATTTTTCATTTTCACGTCCCAATGTTAATAAAATCTGTGAAACACCTGTGAGGCCAAAATACTCACTTTACCCCTAGATAAATTCTATGAGGGGTGTAGTTTCCAAAATGGGGTCACTTATAGGGCGTTTCCACTGTATTGGTACTTTAGGGGCTCTGCAAATGCGACATGGGACCTGAAAAATATTCCAGCAAAATCTGCCCTTCAAAAGCCAAATAGCGATCTTTCCATTCTGAGCCCCGCCATATTCCCATACAGAAGATTATGACCCCATATGGGGCATTTCTGTGTTCAGGAGAAATTGTGTAACAAACTTTAGGGAGCTTTTTCTCCTTTATCCTCTTGTGAAAATTAAAAATTTGGGGCTAAATTGACAGTTTGTTGGAAAAAAAGTAATTTTTCATTTTCATGGCCCAATGTTAATAAAATCTGTGAAACAGCTGTAGGGTCAAAATGCTCACTCTACCCTTTAATATGTTCTGTGGGGGGTGTAGTTTCCCAAATGGGGTCACTTTTAGGGGGTTTCCACTGTATTGGTACTCTAGGGGCTCTGCTAATGCGACATGGCACCTAAAAATAATTCCAGCAAAATCTGCCATCCAAAAGCCAAATAGCGCTCCTTCCATTCTGAGCCCCGCCATGTTCCCATACAGCAGATTATAGCCACATATGGGGTATTGCCGTGTTCAGGAGAAATTGTTTAACAAACTGTGGGGGGCTTTTACTCCTTTAACCCCTTGTGAAAATGAAAACTTTGGAGATAAAGTGACATTTTAGTAATTTTTCATTTACACATCCCAATGTTAGTAAAATCTGTGAAACAACTGTAGGGTCTAAATGCTGACTATACCACTTGATGAATTCTGTGAGGGGCCTGGATTCTAAAATGGGGTCACTTTTGGGGGGTTTCCATTGTTTTGGTACTCTAGGGTCTCTGCAAATAAGGCATGGCGCTGAAAATTATTCCAGCAAAATCTGCTGTTCAAACACCCAGTGTCGCTCCTTCCCTTCCATGCACTGCCGTGTGCCCAAAAATCAGTTTACACCCACATGTGGGGTATTTCTGTGCACGGGAGAAATTGCACAATAAACTGTCAGATGCATTTTCTCCTTTAACCCTTTGTGAATGTGTTAATTTTAGGTCTAAATGAATGTATTAGTGAAAAAAAATGAAATGTCTAAATTTCACTGCCATATTATTTTTATTCTTATGAAATGCTTAAAGGGTTAACAAACATCCCAAATGCTGTTTTGAATAATTTGAGGGGTGCAGTTTTGAAAATGGGGTAATTTATGGGGGTTTCTATTATACAGGCCTTTATAATTCCTTTCAGAACTGAAGTGGTCCCTAAAAAATTGGTTTGGAGAATTTTCTTGTAAATCTGGAAAATCGCTGTTACACTTGTAAGCCTTGTGACGTCCAAAATAAATTAAAAGACAATCAAAATATGATGCCAATATAAAGCAGAGATATGGGAGATAATATTTATTCATGTATTTGGATGGTATGACTATCTGCCTGAAAAGCAGAGAATTTCACATTTTGAAAATTGCAATTTTTTTCAAATTTCCATCAAATTTCCTAATTTTTTTATAAATAAATGCAAAAATATTGATTAGTGTTTACCACTAACATGAAGTATAATGTGTTACGAAAAAAACAATCTCAAAATCACTTGTGTAAGTTAAAGCGTCTCAAAGTTATTGCCATTTAAAGTGACACATGTCAGTTTTGAAAAAAGAGGCCTGGTCTTTAACATACTTTTGGGCCTGGTCCTTAACCGGTTAAACCTAGTACACACATATCCGAACGTTCTCTATTTGTGTGTGTAAAGAAATCACTTTGTAGATTTGCATTCAGAAAAGTAAAGCTTTAGGGCCACATGATGCTCAGTGGTTCGCACTGTAGCCTTGCAGCACTGGAGTCCTGGTGTTCAAATCCTGCCAAAGGCAAAAAACCATCTGCAAGGAGTTTGTATGTTCTCCCCGGGTTTGCATGGATTTCCATTCCAAAGACATACTGATAGGGAAAAAATGTACATTGTGAGCTCTATGTGGGGCTCACAATCTACAAAAAAAAAAAAAAAAAAAAGAAAGTAAAGTTCTTTGTACTAAACAATATACTATGTAAGGAATAGGATCTAATAATGTTCACCATAATAAGTGGCAATCCCCTCTTCAGGCGCTATGTTTTCTGACTACAGGGGCTAAAGAAGAAAGGGAGAGTTCACACGGAGTAACGTGCCGCGTGATGTGGCACGTAGACGCCACGTGAGCTTTGGCGGGCGTATATGCTCCCATTCATTTCAATGGGAGCCGGGATCGTATACGTGGCGCTATTTTGTTTTCAGGAGGTCGACCTCCTGGAAGTATCGGGACCCACCACCAGGATCCCGAGAACTGTGGTTCTGACCGCACATCGTGTGCTATCAAGAACTTTATTGTCTCCTGATGATTTTTAGTTAAAGAAACACGTTGAGACAAATATATAGAGAATGGTGGGAGGAACAATATCCCCATATCGGTTTATCATAACCAGACTCTAGGATTAGATTTTGGAGTCCTTCTAGCACCTAGGAACACTCATTGTTAACCCCATGTAGGAGATGGGTGTGGGCTGAAAACAGATGGCTCTCAATCTCCCTTAGGTACCAGTAGGGGAGTGGATCTGAGAATAGAAGGGTTAATCTATTGGAACACTGGAGCACTACTAGCCTAGGAGACAGTGTATCAGAGCTAAGATTGCTAGGCTATGGTACACAGTAGTTTTATTTGTTATCAATAACATTAGGTGTCTAGAAGTTAATTGAATATATACTCACTAGGAAGTCTTAATCCCAGAATAAGGGGACTACACTCAGATTCCCTAGTGTGTGGAATGTATACAAAAAATATAAAATATATACAAAAAAATTCTTGTATTTATAACAATAGGGACCACCTGCCCTGACCTTTTACTTGATTTTATAATAAAAGTTAAGTTTTAACGTTTGTCTTGAGGACACCCCTTATGTGAATATATAAATTTTTGGTGCTCCTAGATCCGGTGGTATTAGTAGTAAGGTTTCATTGCCAATAATCTAATATTGCCTGACAGTATTTGTAATACAGCAATTTAATCATTATATACATTCTTTAACCCCTTCTAGTAGGTCTCTACATTTTTAAAGCAGAATGGGGAACGGAATTCCCCATTGGAAAGCCAGCGCAGGTGTGAACCCAGCCTTACTGAAAACAATCATTAGTTAGTGAAAAATGTTTTGTTAAGTAATTTTATGGACAAGAGTCAACATTTTTTACTAAACAGATATTGCTGTTTTAACAGCAAAGTGCCTGCGCAAACCTTAAAAAAATTGCTTCATTGTATACAAGTGGTTTCTTGTTGTTCAGTATACAGTGTCATCTGCGTTAATCTGCAAGTGTATATATATATATATATATATATATATATATATATATATACTGTATATACACACACGCTGCTGCTGGTAACAGAAACTATGTGATCATCTCACATGTGGAAATCTTTTTGTATATTGCCAAACGATAAATCCTCGTGTAAGATCTGCAATCGGAAACTTAGCCTGGGCCGTGCAGGAACAAATGTAGGAACAACATCTTTACATACTCAAATAAAAAAGCATCAATATCTTATTTGGAAAAATAGTGAAAATATGACAGTGGAACTGGTGGGAGAAGTGAGCAAGGCTGATCTCCTACTCTTCCCCATAATCTTCCTAATAGGCAGGTCACATCTACATCTAGCACATGGTCGCCAACGTTATCATCGAATGTTTCACGTTTTTCTCAGTAGTAAAATCATTGTTGCGCAGTGTAATGGAATGTGTGATGAGGAGACAACAATAAGCGCTCAGTCATGCAGCAACTGTATAACTTAAAGGGATTCTTTCATTAAAACTGTATTTTTTCTCACTGACACGTAGGAATAGCCTTAAGATAGGCTATTCTTCTGCTGCCTTTAGATGTCTTCTCCGCACCACCGTTCCGTAGATATCCCAGTTTTCATCGGTATGCAAATGATTTTTATCGCAGAACTGGGGGCGTCCCCAATTCTTCTGGAATGCCCTCTCCACGACGTGTTCTTTAGACGGCATCTTCTGGCTTTAAATGGGATGCATGCGCAGTCGGCACTGCCATGCCTGCGACCATTTTCTTATGGCCTCTTACACGAACGTACTGCACCAATATCAGAAGCATCAGCCATGTCCGGTACAGTATCTTGAAGATGATGAACCAGAAATTTTTCAGCCTCAAATGTTATGGCCGAGAGGGAGTTCAGTGCTGCGGTGGGGGTTTTATCAGAATGAACCAGGCATACGTCTGCGAGGATTTTCCAACTGATTCCTCCAAATATTAGTATCAACCTTAATCATCAACTTCCATTTATTGTACTGCTGCTGATGCCGGAGCCGTTTTTGGCAGTGGATTTTGAGGCGAATTCCGCCTCAAAATCCGCTGCCAAAAAACTCAGTGTGAAATAGCCCTTAGGGAGCCTTCACACGGAGTAAATGCGCATGTATTTTTGCAATATACACGTGTAAAAATACACGTGTAAAAATAAGACTCCCATTGACTTCAATGATATTTTTTACACGTGTAAAAATACGCCTGTAAAATGTAATTGAAGTCAATGGGGGTCTTATCTTTACACGTATTGTTGGTGCCACAGTGTTAATTTTTGGTGGCATTTATTTATTTTTTGAAAAGCCAATTCTTCATCATTTTTCAAGTGGGAATTTGTCTCCCAAATATCAATAAGCCTTTGTAACATTTACAAGCCAGGCTACTTTTTTTTTTTTTTTCTATAAAACCATTGTTTTTTGTAATATAACTGCCATGTGTGGACACATGGGACTCTATTACAGCCTGGGAACCTACCATCACCCACCTACCCCATGAGTTTAAGGAAGCTTGGCAAGAGAGCAGCACCCTGTCTACCTGGATGGCTTCAGACTTCTTTGGGCAGTAGAACACAGTGGTAAGAAGAAAGGAAGAGGAGGGCTTGTGATGAAGGATATTTGGGGCATTTTTTTGTGGTTAAGGAACAATAGTGTTGATTCAAGATACCGAACTATCAGCTGTGAGCATGGATCTCACCACCTACCAAAGGAACTGCCACATGTTATCATGATGCATATGCTGCATATGTCCCTCACCTCTGCAAAAACGTTTCTACCTGTTATATCTACATGCTGTGACCCCCCTCCTCGTGTCCTCCAACCATGGTCGGGCTGTATTATTAACATCACTTCACTCAGAGAACTAAATGATCCTGCAGTGTGTCTGTGTTTCTTTCTTTTTTAGTTGCTATGATTCCTAGGATTTCTCTATCTGCCATGAGCTTGTATGTGTTTCTCTCTTGTTATATACTACTGTACCATCCATGAAACTGTATCACTGAAATTTCCCCATTGTGGGACTATTAAAGGATTATCTTATCTTATATAACCAAAGGCAAGTGCCTTTTACTCTAATAAACGGTTCATTTTTGGAGTGTTTCAAATGTTAAATGTGTAAAGGTGAGTCTCAGCACAGTGTATGGTGAAAGTTGGAGTTTGTGTCCACTGCTTACAATTTGTTTTAGGACAATGCAATCCAATGAATGAAGTGGTGAAAATAAGCTGCCGCTAAAATCTGGGAACATGTTCTGAGGAATGACTAATCAAGCTTCCCTCTTTGTCAATCTGATGGATGAATCTGGGTTTGGTGAATGCCAGGAACGTTACCTGTGTGCAGGGCCGTTTTAAGACATTGGTGGGCCTTGTGCAAACGTTTCATTAGTGGGCCCCATAATCACCACTTCGAAATACCTGACCTGCACAAATTATAATGCTCCCTCAATGGCCCCCACATAGTATAATGCCCCTTAGTGGTTCTCACACAGTATAATGCCTCCCTAGTGGCTCCATACAATATAATGTCCTTCATAATGTCCCTTCTCAGAATGCCCCCCACAGATTCATGTCCCCTCACCATCTCACATTGCCTCCATAGTGTCATGTTTATCCCAGGTTGCCCCCACAGTATCATGTCTTCCCACCCCTTCAGGTTGCCCCCAAAGTATCATCCCACACCCACACTGTTATGTCCCCCTCGATTGCTCGCACAGTTTTATGCTCCCCCACACCACTACTTCTCTACTTTTTGCCTTCTGCAATCAGGACCCCGGGAGCAAAGACAGTGGCCAGTGGCAGACAGCTCCTTGCTTCATTGCTGATTTTACTTCATTGGCGACTGGAGTTGGGGCAGCACAGCAAATGCAGGACTGTCCTGCTGTCCAAAGGGGGACCCCGCTACCTTAGAGCTGAGTGGTTAAACTATGGTTAAAGAGGCCCTTCCTATCTGATTGTACTGTGTTAACTATAAAGTTGGGTGAAAGAGCGATAATGCTATTAAGGCATTTTATTAGGAGTTTTCCAGGGCCCCTTTTGTTCCTGTGAAAGGAAATCTTACTGCTTCAGCATATCATGATGATTGGACTATTATATGCTTTGAACTTTGTCGTAACAGTTTGAGGAAGGTCATTTTCTTTTTCATCATTACTGTGGCCCAGTGCACAAAGAAAGATCGATAAAGACATTTCTAAACTTGAGTGGCCTTCAGAGAGCAGTGACTTCAACTGCAGTGAACAGCTTTGGGATGACTAGAATGGAGATTGTAAGCTTCTGTGTCCAACTTCACAAATGCTCTTCTGAATGAATGGGCAAAAATCTTATATAGATAGGCTTCTCAAAAGAGTGGTAGCTGTTTTAGGAGCAATGGGGGGACCAAATCCAAATCCATAGTCATATCCTATGGCCAGTGGTGTAACTAGGAATGGCGGGGCCCCGTGGCGAACTTTTGACATGGCCCCCCCCCTTCCTGACTGACACTAAAGACCTTGACCGACCGACCTCCGCCACATTCCTGCACACTCTATTATGCCCCATAGTGGCCCCTGCATACACCATTATGCCTCATAACGAACACCCATGAACAATTATTATACTCTAGGGTTTTTTCAGACTCCAGAGTATAATAATTGGAGACCCTGAAAGTAACCGCTTTTTAATGCGAATAGGTTTCTGTTTGGGGGTCCCAAGCAGACTCCACAAACGGAAACCTGAACGCAGATGTGAACCGGGCCTAAACATCACATTATAAAATACAATTCTAGTATGTATAATGGTAGACATGTATAGAAGCAAATACAGATAGATAGACAGATAGATAGATAGATAGATAGATAGGAGATAGATAGGAGATAGATATATAGGAGATAGATAGATAGATAGATAGATAGATAGATAGATAGGATATAGATAGATAGATAGATAGATAGGATATAGATAGATAGATAGATAGATAGATAGATAGATAGATAGATACGGTAGCCTATTAAGGAGAAAAAAAACCGAATGGGTAGCGGCTGTCGCCGGGCCCCTAATGTCCCGGCCCTGTGGCAGCTGCTACCATGGTAGTTACGCCACTGCCTATGGCTTTGGAGTGGGAAGTCATAAAAGTTCATGAAGGTGTAATGTGTAGGTGTCCTAATACTTATCAAATAATGTATTTTATCTGTTGTATATAGAAAATATTACGGGCTTTATTATACTCACATTGTGCATCAAAACTGAGTAAATAGAATTAAAAGACTACCCTCTAAAATAAAAGTCATATAGGATTGAGCATATAGATACATTTTTAGTAATATACAGATAAGTAAGCTATAAAGCTGTATAGTGCAATTTAGATCGAAGAGATTTTTCCCAGCTTACTTGAAGCATATAATACTCTGAGAAGCATTGCTGTCCATGAATTAGCCTCTGGTCATTTTCACTTTTGATGGCTTGTCCTTCCAAGTGTTTTCATGCTTGACTGAGACAATGCTGGCATTTTATTAAATTTCCTAGTGTCTATGAACTATAACAAGAGGTCAAGAGGCCGTTTACACCTCAGGAGGCATATCACATGAGAAGGCTACAATTGATGGCACTCACGTTGTCCTTAAATACACCTTGTGGACAGGAGGATAGGTTTCCAGCAGGAATGTGCATGCCATACTCAAAAGACCTACTTAAGACTCTTTAATCATGTGTACCTCATAAGTCACCCATGACTAAGGTTGTCAGATATGGAGGATAGCTAATATGCAAGAGAGCCTAAATTTAAAAAAAAATTCATAACACATATGGAGAAGGCATTAAATAACCAATTGATACCACACGCTTTTGCTTACATGTTTTCCTTCTCTGGAAGTTCATATAGATAGCAATAATAGTATGGTGGAACTGAACAGAACTGCAAGATCTCTGTTATTTTACATAGAAAATACCCAGTGGTAATATATTTATAGCTAGTAAACTTTTATAGGTGGATACTAAACATTTAGGCTGTATTCACACAGAGTAACGCCAGGTGTTTTTTGTGTGTTTTTTGCACATAGCGCCGCGTTTACGCCGCGTAGCGCCGCGTTAACGCCGCGTATACGCCGCGTTAACGCCGCGCTATTTAGCGGTGGCGTTGCCCGGCATTAACGCGGCGTATACGCGGCGTTAACGCGGCGCTACGCGGCGTAAACGCGGCGCTATGTGCAAAAAACACACAAAAAACGCCTGGCGTTACTCTGTGTGAATACAGCCTTAAGGGGCGTTCACACTACCATTGGTGACCATCAGCAGTGTCCGTGGCTATTGTCTGTACAAGATTTTAGCAACGTACACTATCTGGTTCGTATGAAATTTCCATTCATTTCAATGAGATATTATCTTGTGTCCTTTAGTGTCCATTTGTGTCCGTTTACAAGCACTTCCGTTTTTCCAAGCGGACAAAAAATCCTACATGCAGGACTTTTCTGTCCGTTTGAAAAAACGGACAGCAAGTGTCCGTTTTTTTTTTTTGTTTTTTTTTAACATTGAGGTCTATGGCCACGGACTTCTAATGGACAGTAAATGATAGCCATCAGTTACTGTCCGCTTGTGTCCGTTATGATAGGTGTCATTTTTTTTTTTTTTGTTTAAACGGACAACTTCTGAATGGAATCCAACGGTAGTGTGAACTCAGCCTTATAAATGTTCAAGATTATCTACGGATTAATAGTCAAACACTTGCCTCTATGGAGGATTGCTTCATTTACTGGTGCGTTTACATCTCAGAAATTTATGACATATCCACAGGTTTTAGAGGTGTATCCTGTGAATGAAAAGGTAGCTGCGATTACCCTGCTCTTTATATGTTTACTTCTGTGAGAGTTCTTAAAACATCTTAAGTCAGAACTCCATCCAGTAGAAATGAATGGAGAGCATTGCATGTGCACAGTTACTGCTCCATTCACTGCAGAGTTAGGGGCTCTGATCTCCATTCTTGAAATAGGCAAGAACACATCATGTTTTTCAAAGAAAGTCTTTAGTTTTCCTCTGTGGACTTTCTGCCCGTATTATACCTATACGGAAAACGCCAGCATTTCCATATGTATACTTGACATGCTGCTATTTTTTGCTGTGTAATTTTTTTGTGCAATGTTTGGAAGGTATTAGTAGGAATCTCATCCACTTTGCAGGTAATGTAAAGCACAGCGTTTTTGCCATGTGGAGCCCATGCCTTATGGCAGACCTGGGCAATGTACGGCCCGTGGGCCACATCCGGCCCTCTGACTGGTTCTGTCCAGCCCGCATAGGTTGTGGGATAAAAGTAGATGCCATATGGTAAGTCCACTAAAGGACCTGTGATGACGTCATCACAGGTCCTTCAGCGCAACTAGGATAGGCTAAGACTTGTTAGTGGGCGGAGCCACATGGGACAGTGTAGTTGCTGTTACACAGAAAGAGCAAGCTGCCGGGAATGGAGACTGAAGGAAGATAAGGACAGAAGAGACAGTATGTGTGAGTAAGAGAAGGGAACTGGGGGCAGATGTAGGGGGCAGTTAAACTGAAGGCAGATGGAGGGGGGCATTCAACTAGGGGGCAGATGGAGGGGGACATTAAACTAGGGCATCTGGAGAAGCATATTAAACCGTGGGGGGTAACTGGAGGGGGACATGTCTGCCTCTATTTGCCCCCCAGTTTAATGTCTCCCTCCAACTACCCCCACTGTTTAATGTCACCCTCCAGCTGCCCTAGTTTAATTTCCCTCTAGTTTCTGCTAGTTTATACTGGGGCACCAGGAGAGGGATTTAATACTGTGGGACATTTGGAGGGAAACGTTATAATGTGGGGTGTATAATGTTAGGGTGACAGTAGGAGGATTATACTTTGTGGGGGCACATGGAAAAATGATTGAGAATGGGCGGCGTCAATGTAGAAGTGGGTGGAGCTAAATTTGCAGCAGCGTGCATAGCCCTCTAGAACAGTTAAAATTTCTCATGTGGCCTCATGGGAAAATTAATTGCCCACCCCTGCCTTATGGTGTTCTTTCATTTGCTCTACTAGCCCAGTTTGATCACGAACTTGACTTGAGGTGTCCAATTTGATTAATAAGTAGCTAAAATTGTAGCTGACAGTCCCAAAGAGAACACCCAGCTGGCAGAATATCTCTGCTATGAAAACTTGGAATATTTAAGTGGTATTGAGTGACAAAACCCCAAGAGTATTGAAGAGCATTTAGGCCAAAACCATTTCCTATAAGTTTCAGAAGAGTCTTCCTTTTTGTCAAAATTTTGCGCTCTCATAATTCAATGCAAGAATTCATGCAGTCATGTTTGATATTGAGTTTTTTTCTCATTATTTTAATAATGTTTTAAATAAATGCAGTAATAATATTAAATGTATGTCATGCACTTACTTTACAGGTATTATAAATTGTCACATATATACAACTAAAAGGCACATCTGATTTTGATAACTTAGTTGCCATAAACAATAAATACTTAAGTGAGCTTTTTATGTCTTTCAGATATTGTATCGTTCTAAATATAACACGTTACATATTTACTCGGATTTACTACTTTTATGTTTTATAATTTATTGTCTTCCTGTTTCTATCTATGGAAGTGTATTATATACATATAACGCTTATGTTTGTGTGAAAATTCATAAATTATTAGTTTGAGGTTTATTCTGTCACCTTTCTAGTGCGCCATAATTTTAGAGCTTTTTATTAGAAGAGGTTATAGAGGATGTTTGTAGATAAAGAACAGATGTGCGAGTTATAAGTGTTGTGATTCTATAAAGGAACTGAGATGAGCTCCGCAGTTGGTGACCCTTTTGGTCATCACACTTCATTTTCTATATGTTCAAAAAGATTGCATGAGGCTGCTGTTTGCAAAACGTAATAACACTTATGCAATGACCATTTACATCTCATATGTCAGAATCCTAGCTCACAAACATGCCAAAGTTTAAGGACATCTCTAGCTAAACACAGCTGCTTCCTCTGTTATCTTAATGCACACACCTGTGCCCTACAACAGATATTCTGACAATCTAGAAGCATTGCACGCACTGGAATGTAGAAATGGGGGGAAATGTGAAGAATTCCAACTTTTTATCCAAGATCAAATTGATTATTTACCATTTGTTTGTTTTAGCCTTTTTAATAATGAAAATTGTGACTATATCATTTGGAAAGTATGAGTTACCTGTATGGTGACAACTGACCGCTTAAAAGAAACTTGGTGATTTTTTTCACTCTAAAGAGGCCTCAAGAAAAAGTAAGTTTTAAGCTTGGAAAACCTGAGATTAGTGTAAGGAAGCGAACCATAACTAGTCATAGGAGGCTGGGATGGGCTTCAACTAGAAATATCATCTCTGTTAATGATGTCCCGTAAGCAGTGATTGACATGACTCTTAGTTACACCAGCTTGTCATCCTCCCAGTGCAGCATCTGACAAAGCCATTGCATCTGTTTCCCTCCATCTGACACTGGAACTTGGAGAGTCTACTGAGCAGTGAGCGTGCACTTGCAGATGAAGGATCCTGAAGCCAGTGACATAACATAAAGACACAGGCACACAATTTTCTGTAGGTGCTGTTGCAATGATAGTGTGTGTGTTATGTCCCCACCCTTTTGGACTTCTGCGCCATCTGCTTGCATGTTGCGGCGCAGGAGGTGTGTTCAGTTTTGATTCCTTGCTTAGGGTTCCTCTTGTATTGTCTGAACGCTATCCTATTCCCTCACCTTGGTAATTCATTTACCACCACACCCATCTACTTCACCTTGGCTTCCCTCTGCCCTCAAAGGGATCCTGCACACGGAGTTATGCTCCACTCATTCTGAATGTAAAATTTGTTCAGAATGAGCGCATAAAAACTAGATCCCATTGATTTCTATGGGTGCCGGCATATGTGCGCTACCCATTGAAATCAATGGGAGGCTTTTTTCCCTATTGCTTTCAATGTGATATGGGCGTACCATATCAGTTCTGGGACGGATTCTTCCTCCATACTTATTCTTGGCTAACATTCACTTTGGTGTTTACTATTGCCTTGTGCTTGTTGGTTGTTACTCTTGCTGATTTGTTACCTGTAGTCATATTAATGACCTCTGGCTTTACCTTTGACAATTCTCTTGGATTATGATTTTGTACTGCGTTGCTTGAGTCATCTCCTATAACTAGGAAGGGCTTGTCGACCAGTTGTCGCCTGTTGCTTAGGACAGGATAGGAAAGCATGAAGGGATGGAGGGGAGGGGGGGGGGAGTTCAACCTAGGGCTCACTATCTTGTCATGCCCCTCCCCCCAGAGTTCACCAGCAGCTACTGGGGAATTGACTATTTATGGTTCACTTGCATCCAGAGATCTCAGCTTTTAAAATCTTAAAACTTTACTTCTATGCAAAAAACAACTTAGCAAGGTGCACCACAGAAAATGTGATAAGTTGCTGTTTCCAATAAAGTAGCTGACAGGTTCCTTTTAACTACAGGTGAGGCTCTCTAGAACAATTATGCATACTGTATGTTCTTATTTGAGAAAGAGAAAGCTCCTCAGCGTATTTTATTCTCCCTTGGTTTCTTTCATTCCTATTTACACCCAAAACAGTTCACTGCCAAGGAGGTATCATGTATACTAGAATATCTGTAATAGAGGTTAGATCTCAAAAATCCTAAAAATCAAAGATGTGCAATATTTAGGGCACAACTCCCATTTGAAGTGGGGAGCAACAAGAGAAGTTTTACTTTCAGGTTTGGTCTCTGTTTAAGGCAAGAGTGAAAAGGGCAGGAGAGGAGAGAAGGAGAGTCAAAAAATGAGTAGAACAGACACCAGTATGGTTTTGCTTCTTCAAATGATTGTGTCATCGAACACAGCTTAAACATAGGATTTCCAGAGCAACCACTATTTCCTCCCTCTCAGGGGTATGTAAGTTTTCATCCACTTGTAATACACCCAGGATTTGCCTATGCTCAGGTAACTCCACTGCATGTCTGATGAAGGGTGACATCACTTCCACTGTTGACATCAATGCACTGGAAATTTTATGCATAAGCGGTGTTTGATTAGATGAGATAGTGTGATGTTCTACTCATTTTTGTTTGGATGTTTAGTTGTGTGAAGGTGGTTAGTCCTTCACTGAACATGTACTCTATCACCTACAACCCTCTGCCTGGATCCCCGGAGAGTGAATTCAAGGCCGGAAGAGGACGCGGGGACGCTGTGCAGGGAGAAGAATCCAGCCCAACCCTCACTCATGGACTTGGTAAGTAGAATTTGATTGAATGTTGCGTACCCCTGAAACGAGCATTTCCCCCTATAGACTATAATGGGGTTCGAAACCCGTTCAAACAGTCGAACAATGTGCGGCTGTTCGAATCGGATTTCGAACCCTGAACATTTTAGTGTTCGCTCATCTCTATATAGGAACTATAGGAATCTTCAGCCTTGCCCAAAAACCCCTTTAATTACAGATAAGTGTGAATATGTACAGTATTTCCTGACTGACACATCTAGGTTGGAGGGAACCTTTAATTTGCTTTGAATGGCTGTAAAGTGGAGGAGTTGCATATTTAGTCATCTTCTCTGTACCTAATTAGGTGATTAATGAGTAGCACATGTCACTATGCATTTCACCTTTCATTAAACTGAAATTCACTGGTGGACTGGCTGTTAGCATACAGGTGTGATACATAGTAACATGTGCTACACATTACTGCAATTAAACAGAGAACTTCTCTTATGGTGTAACCCTGCATTCACATGACTGAGTTTCCATACTGTAATCAGTACAGGACAGTATGTTGCTGGAGGGCAGGGACTCCTATTAGCATAGATAGGAGTCCCTCTCCTGTCATACTGTTTGGACCAGTAAATGCAGCCAACACACGGACTGTGTTTCACAGCTGAAATTCAATCAACTCAACTCAATGATACAGATTCTAGACAGTACTAGAAACCTGACTGTGTGTAGACCTCCACTAATTAAAATTAGACAATAATACATAATACCAGTGGCGTAACTAAAGTCTTGTGGGCCCAGCTGCAAACTTTTGTCCAGGGCACCCTACCCCTTCCTAGAGCGAATTCTTGATAGTGGCGGTTATGGGGACTGAAGTGATATGCCAGATACTTGAAAGGGATATAGCTTTAGTACCTACAACTGCAGTTATTAAGACTACACTGAGTGAACAGTGCAGCACCTGTAAACAATACTGGGACAGTATTACATGCTCCAAAGGGCCCCTAAACAGTATTACGTGTGCCACAGAGGTCCCCACACAGTATTATATGCTCCAAAGTGTCCCACACACAGTATTATATGCTCCACAGTAGCCCCACACACAGGATTATATGCTCCACCACCACAGTATTATGTGCTCACCAATGGCCCTCAGGAGACAATCATACACATTAGGGAGAGTGTTTGTCAACATAGGCAGTACAGAGACTTACAAGTCATTCCTGCTCCGCTAGGGATTCTGGGTAAAAAATATGCAAATCTATTCTCCAGGATGTAATTAGGAGAACAGTGCCTCTGTATGCTGCCCTCTACAGGACAGCCTCCTTAACATCATGCATGACTCAGTTACTAAGCCTACTATCATGATGCGGATTAGAGGGCAGCATACAGAGGCACTGTTCTCCTAATTACATCCTGGAGAATAGATTTGCATATTTTTTACCCAGTGGCCTTCACACAGTATTATGTGCCCACAGTGCCCACCTCCCCAAAGCCTGAACCCCCCCCATTCACCCCTCTTGCTCACACACAGCCCAGACCCCCATATACCCCTTCTTACACACACACAGCCTGCACCCACACGTCATCCTCTTGCTCACACACAGCCTTCACCCCACTCCCTCCTCTTGCTCACATGCAGCCTGCCCCCCATTTCCTCCTTGCTCACACACAGCCTGCCCCTATTTCCTCCTCTTCTTCACACACAGCCTGCACCCCCACCTTACCCTGTTGCTCACACACAGCCTGCACCCCCATTCTCTCCGCTTGCTCACATACAGCATGCACCCCATTTCCTTCTCTTCTTCACACACAGCCTGCACCCCCACTTCATCCTCTTGCTCACACGCAGCCTGCACCCCCACATCATCCTCTTGCTCACACACAGTCTGCACCCCCATTCCCTCCTCTTGCTCACACACAGCCTGCACCTCTATTCCCTCCTCTTGCTCAGACACTGCCTTCACCCTACTCCCCCCTCTTGCTCACATGCACCTGCACCCCCATTCCCTTCTCTTCCTCACACAAAGCCTGCACCCCCCATTCCGCCCTCTTGCTCACACACACAGCCTTCACCCCCAATACTTATTAAAATTCCAGATGGCATAAACAGAAAGCAAGGCAAGGTAAGCTGAAAGGGCCAGGACTCGGGCACAGATGGGTGAAGCAGATTCAGGCAGACAGATCATTAAAGGAACCTGGAGTTTAAGACTGGCAACTGACAGCATGCAAAGCAGAGTTTATATAGCCAGAAGCAGGAGTAGTTAGAAGGCCAATTAGATAGCAGCACTCTGAACCACCCACAACCTGAAATGAGTCCTAGCACTGCAGAGAAACTTAACCTCTTCAGAGGCCAGTACACACTAGAACAATGACCAGTGGTGCAGCTCATTGTGCGATCCACGCATGATGCAACCGCAGAGACTGCATACCCAGTGTGAAAATTCTCTGCCGCACATCAGATGATTCATAAGCTGAATGCCGTTCAGACACTCCACGCTTGAACCTAACAGGCTGAGATAGCGAAGACCTGGTCATAACAATGACGTCATCAAAGGTCCTTTATCACATTAGGATTTAGCATCTACTGAAGAAAAAGCCCCAGAGTGGATGCTCAGACCAGGACAGGTGAGTATAAGTATTTTTTTCATTTTTACACAACTCCCCTGGGCTGGCATTTATTGGAAAGGGGCCCAGACAGCTATATGGTTGTGATAAATGTTATACTTGGCCATAGTTTATATTGCTATACGTATAGATATTGTTATGGATATTTAGCTGAGCCTTCCCTCACACATATATCTTGTTAAGGGGATATTGTCACTCCTTAGGGAGAGACCACCATATAGGTGTGTGGAGATTTATTAAGCCTTTAGCACTCCACTTCGCAAGGAACCATGGGAAGAATATGCAAATCTGTCTTCCATGATGTAATTAGGAAGTCAGAAGCTGCCTAATTGTTGCAAACCAATAGAGGGCGCTCACTGGAATGTGCAAGCCTGTCTTCCCTGATGTAGTTAGGATGACAGAATTCCAGTGAAATAACCCAATAAAGGCTGCTCCCTTTAGCATCATGCCCGACCTTCCAAGAGGCCTTTATTTTGCAATGACGCTGGGATTATTACCAGGTATAGTCTCTCAATCGAGGACGGCCGTTTCAATGTACTTGCATCTCAACAGCTCGATGTAGAGAGCTTCTTCATCCACGCCTCTTCTTCCTCCGATGTCCTCCAGTCCCGTCCTCCTCTGGCGCTCGCGAACTGACACTGATATAAAAAAAATGGCCTTGGCGCATGCGCAGTAGCATGCGGCTTCTACTACGGCTACTGCGCAGGCGCCCAGGCCATTTTTTTAAATCAGTGTCAGTTTGCGAGCGCCGGAGGAAGACAGGACCGGAGGACATCGGAGGAAGAAGAGGCGTGGATGAAGAAGACGGCGCACCCTGAATGCCTGCCCAGCGTGCGCAATGCGTAAGTAGATAACATTCTTTTTTAGGGTTTTATTTTAAAACTAGTTTAATATAACTTTTACGGTGGGGCTCTATCAGCATGATTTTGCTGATACAGCCCCTTTAAGGTCTCATACATGGGGTGGGATTTGTTCTCCCGCATGGAGCTCACCACGGACAGTATCCTTCTGTCACCCGCCACCTGTGCTGGGTACAGGGGGCTCCCCAGGACAGAGCTGGCCCTTCTAATCAGCCTTTCAAGTCTATTTCTGTCCCTGGTTGATATACTGCTCCCCAGAAGGCCACACCGAAAAAGATGGCTGAAGCAACCACAGAGTTGAACAAGGCCCTGTCTGTGACTGGAAAGTTAAGTGGTAAAAGAAATACAGTACAGAAAAGAAATTCTGTGTCAACTGTGAGTTAGCATAGATTTGCGCTATAATTTATGGCAATTTTTACATAATTTCAAAGTAAGGATGAAAAAAGATGCAAGTAATTCAAATTAAACCTATAATCCTGCTGCATTGATCCAGCGGAAGGTGGAGGCGGCGCTGGAGAGTTCTCTCGCAGCATTGGGGATGCCCCCAGTGTTGCAAGAGAACTCATTTACATACCGACAAAAACCGGATTTTATACCGAGTGGCAGCACAGAGAAGACATCTAAAGGTAGGAGAAAAATAGCCTTTCTTAAGGCTATTCCTATGTGGTAGGCAGAGAAAAATGAGTTTTAATGATAGGATCCCTTTAAGAAAGGCTATTCCCATATACCTTTTGTTTGTAAATCCTCCCAGCCATTTTTGAATGTATTGATATGCTAATTAGACATTAACAAGCACCGGAAGTCTCAGTGAGCTATGTAGAACCCGCAAACTGTAAAATTTTTGCACACAGAAGCCCTGTGCCATAATTTGCAGCTTTTTTAGCGCCAGAAAATTGTTGCAAGCTGCATAATAAATCCTCCCCATTGTTTATTTCGCTTCAAACATTGGGTTCCAGCTCTGGAACAAAATTGTATGGAACTGGAACTCAATGTACATTGGTAAGTTTCCATTTTTATGATTGCTATCAAACTTTCTAAGTGAAGGCCTTTTTCACTAAGATTTGCCAAACACAATACTGACAGTTGCCCCTAAAGAACAGCCTATGATATAACACAGAACTCTCCCATCTTACGTTACCATGTGGGCCATTCTGAAAATTTAAAAATATTCAGTAGTCGTAATACAGTATGTTTTCAGCTTTTTAAAAATGCTGTTCATATTTTATGTAGACCAAGGAAATAATTCTTACCATGCGTTCTACACATCAATGCAATAGACAGATAAAATAAGTCAAAATGGAGGAACACATAGTATTCAATGCCAGAGAGATTCTTTTGTAAGTTTTAGTTAAGAGATGGTTGATTGAGACTTGAGAGGGAGAGAAGAAAGATGAGTCATTTTGATTTTGACAATACCATATTTAGATTAGTTTTATTATATTTTACTGAATTTACTAATTAAAATGGTTCGCCTGGGTGAACTGTGTACTGATATCTATAATCTTTACTCTTTTGTTGATGGAACTATGTAGGACAAATAGTAGTTTTATATTGGTACTATTTTTGCCATGTACAACTTTTTGATCAATATTTATGTATTTTCGTCACCTTGCCTCCCACAAAAATAGCAATATATATGAAGAGCTCAACGGAAAAATGGCCTAAGTCCACATTTTGTCATATTTCAAATTATTACCTAGAAAGCTTCTTTGTACCTCGTTCTATGCATTGGGTTTACAAGGTACCTAGGATTAATGGCCTAAGTCCAATACAAACTTACTTACTTCACTCTCGTTGGTCATTTTTTCATTGAAATCGTGACTTCCGGTCTGTTGTTTATATTAGTGTAAAAACTTTGTCTTATTGTTTAAAAGGCTCTAAATCGACTTTTGCACATATTTAGCGCCGAAAAGGGAGGCAGGTAATTATTATTCTTCATCGTTTAATAATAGTAGTAATTAATTAATAATATTAAATAAATAATATTTATACATGAAGCTGCAATTTTTTTAATAAATAATACAATTTATGATTAGGATTAACGGTGTTCATTAGCTGATTACATTGGATAGATATATTCCACAATAATGCCCGTTTGCTTTAGGCTAAAACTTTAAATTTCGTTTTTCTCACAATATTGATTTTTGGACTTAGGCCATTTTTCCGTTCAGCTCTTCATATATATATATATATATATATATATATATATATATATATATATATATATATATATTATATATATATATATATATATATATATATATATATATATATATATATATATATATATATATATATATATATATATATATATATATATATATATATATATATATATATATATATATATATATATATATATATATATATATATATATATATATATATATATATATATATATATATATATATATATATATATTATATATATATATATATATATATATATATATATATATATATATATTTATTTTACGGCATTCAGATTCACCATGCATGATAAATAATATCTTTATGGAAACCATGGATGAAATATCCTGCAACTTTTTGTCAAAAAATGGTGTATGCTAAAAACTATTTACACCAGAAAACTAACACATAAACTTTAATGTATTCTTCCTAATGACTTGGGTGTACACTTAATTCAGGTACATATTATTACTGTGTTCCATATGGGGTGATATTATTTCTATGGGAGAATTGCCCCATAATATGGCAATAGATAGAGCATGCCACAATTAAAATTGTATGGAACATATAGCATCCAATCCAATCCAATACAAGGCCCCCTTAATCAACTTTAGTGAGAGAGTGGAATAGGCTGCCACGGGAGGTGGTGGGCGCTCCATCAATGGAAATCTTCAAGCGGAATCTGGATAAACATATAGCTGGGATGATTTAGGAAAACCTGCACTTGCAGGGGGTTGGACCCGATGGCCCTTGAGGTCCCTTCCAACTCTACCATAAGAAAAAAAAAACAAAAAAAAAAAAACTTGCAAGTGGGTTCGACACATTCGGAGATCATAAGCCTTTTTGTTATGGAGCATCTGTCTTTTGATGTTATTTTGGGGCTCCCCTGGTTGAACCTCCATAACCCTATTTTTGATTGGGGTAAAAAGGCGTTAGTAAAAATGTGGAGATCAGTGCTCATCCCACTGTATTGCTTTACATTCCTTAGATTGTGTCAGTGAGGAGAAGGTCTCAGCTACTAAAAGTTGGGAACACCCCTCCAGTCGTAAAATCCGACAGTATCAAAAACGCCAGGTGAATAAACAACGTTTGTTTGGTCCTCAAGCATCTGTTGTTCAAGCAGATCTAAAATACAAGGCAGAGAAAATTCAGAATCCCTCTAGAACTGGTTTAACTGGTGAGGGTCCGGTGGCCCCTCATAAAAGGGGGGGGGGTACTGTAACATCTCTGCCTGTTCGGGCCTCTGCGCCACCCTCTGCTCGCATGCTGCGGTGCAGGAGGCATTTGCAGTTTGGTTCCTTGCTTAGAGGTTTTGGTTGCAATGTGTGAACACGGCTCTAGTTCTGTAATTGAATTTCCACCACACCCGTCTTCTGCCCTTGTTTTCCTCTGTTCATGGAGTGGTTAATTCTAGTCTTGCCATGTGATTGACAGCCTGTCCACCTATCAACTCCAGGGCGGGTTCTTCCTCCCTATTTATTCTTGGCTCACTTTCACATTGGTGCTTGCTATTGCCTTGTGCATGTTGGCTTTTCTCTTCCTGTTTATTCATGTATTCTGATTCTTGACCTCTGGCTTTCCCTACTGACTATTCTTTTGGATATCAATTTTGACACTGTATTGCTCGACTGTTACTGACCCCTGGCTAGCTTACCTCCCTTGTTGTTGTTTGTCTTGTCCGCATTTTGTCATCCAATTGTCGCCTATTACCTAGGATAGGACCGGCAAGCAGGAAGGGACAGTGGGGGGTTTCAGACCAGGGCTCACTGTCTCTTGTGCCCCTTCCTCCAGGGTTCATCTAAAGCACTAGGGAACTGCTGTCTGGCACTATCATAATATATCTTCATTGAAATTTAAGTATGATGTACTTTATCAATATGCACTTTGACCAGTACCTACCTGTTCATGAATTAGCTAGTAATTAAAATATCAAGTTTGCCGAACATGGACAGCAACTCAATCATCTGCAGCCAAGAATTTCAGATGATTTTATAACTACAATAGTATAAAAAAAATGTGGTCTTTGTAACTATTGTCAGGGTCTAAGGTTGCTAGGTGGGGTGGCATAGACACACAAGTCTAGTTTCTGTTAGTCCAAAACAAAGGTAGAGTTTATTTTCACTCAAAAAAAGTAGTGCAGTAACAAAAGGAAACAATACAAAAATAACTACCTGCCCGACTAGGCTCTAAATAAACATAGAATAGGTTACCTCACCTAGAATAACAGAAATAAAAAAAAACAGTAGAATCATTCAGGACACAGCTCCCAAAAATATGACCTCTCTCTGTCAGCTCTCCAGCCAAACTCTGCCCAAGTGTTGCTGCTGGAGCAACTTCTTAAACCTCCTCGACGAGGAGACTCTCTGCAGCTGCCGCAACATCCCCAAAGTGTGGACTGGAGGGGGGTGGAATGACAGGTCCCACTACCAATCCTACCTGTCATTCCTAAAAAGCCAGCCCAGTACTGAGCATTTACCAAAATGCTCAGCAAATGAAAGTTGTCTGCTGAGAACAAACATTCCTGGAGTTTTCTCATCTCACCCACCTGAGTAGTCTGGGTGAGATGTACACCCCCTCCATTACCTGACCAGCCATCGGCTTACACTATGATATAGAAATTAATTTTGTTGTCAGATTCACATAATCTCTGAAAAAACGACCTTAAACAATAGACAAATGGTTCATTTTTTCATGCCTATGTGCTTCTATGGAGAAACTGTTTTCACAGATCCCTCATAGACCTAAAGGGGTTGCCTAGGCAAAAATGGACAACCCTTTTAAGTTTTAAATAGGCTGGGGGGCACTGAAAAAAAATATGGGTCTCTTCCTGTGACCTGCTGAGACCGCTGAGGCCAATCAGCGGCTTCAGTGGAATTCAGAAAGAGACCTATAAGAAGTTGCTAGAGCAGAAGGACTGGAATGTGTCGGGAAGACACTGGATCATCATAGATAGGTAATAATAACAATAATAACATTTTTTATTTATATAAATAGCGCCAACATATTCCGCAGCACTGTACAGTTTGTAGGGTTCAAATACAGACAGAAAGATGCATTACAAAGAAAGCCATTTCACACAATGGGACTGAGGGCCCTGCTACAATCTATGAGGTAGAGGGGGTGACACAAGAGGTAGCAGGGGCGGCATTGCTTATACAGAGGTCAGACACCTTTGTAATAGAGGTTACTGTGATTACACAAACTTAAAACTTTATGAGCTGTCACTAGTGGTGTCCTTTAACATGTGGATGGAGCTTGCACCTATAAAGTTAGCCTGAAATGGCATCATATCATGTGGGGAAATCTGGGAGCGGGGACAGAGGAGGGTTAAATTTTGGGGATTCTAATTATAGTACGGTAGGGTTTACGTTAGAAATTGTGATAGGCCTGTCTGAAAAGATGTGTATTTAGTTTGCGTTTGAAACTGTACAAATTGGGAGTTAATCTGATTGTCCGGGGTAGAGCATTCCAGATAAGTAGTGCAACTCGGGAGAAGTCTTGTATACGAGCGTGGGAGGTTCTGATAATAGAGGATGTAAGTGTTAGGTCATTGAGTGAACGGAGAACACGGGTTGGGCAGTAGACAGAGATGAGGGAGGAAATGTAGGGAGGTGCAGAATTATGGAGAGCCTTGTAGATGAGAGTGATAACTTTATATTTTATTCTATAATGAATAGGCAGCCAATGTAGCGACTGGCACAGACCAGAGGCATCACTGTAGCGTCTAGCCTGATAGATGAGCCTGGCCGCTGCATTCAGAATAGAGGGGAGAGTTTAGTGAGGGGAAGACCGATTAGTAAGGAAGTGCAGTAGTCAAGGCGAGAATGAATCAGAGAGACAAAAAGTGTCTTTAATGTATCTCTGGTGAGGAAAGGGCATATTCTGGAGATGTTTTCGAGGTGGAGGTGACATGAACGTGCGAGTGATTCAACATGAGGGGTGATGGAAAGGTCTGCGTCAAACATGACCCCAAGGCAGCGGGCATGCTGCCTAGGAGTTATAGTAAGGCCTGAGACTACAATGGATATATCAGGGACAGATCTATTAGATGGTGGAAACAGTAGTAGTTCAGTCTTGGAGAGATTAGATTTCAGATAGAGCGAGGACATGATATTAAAGACAGCAGAAAGACAGTCACTGGTGCTCTGTATGAGTGCAGGGGTGATGTCCCGGGAACATGTGTATAATTGGGTGTCATCAGCATAAAGAACCTGAAGCCAAATCTGGCGATGCCGTTTCAGGCTAACTTTATATGTCCAGGTGAAGCAACCCAGTGGAGGAGATCAGAGAATGTGGAAAGAGATGACACAGGCTGTACCATCTACTAGGCCTGGAACGCTGCTCACACACTCCGATTCCTTTCCAAGGCTGTGCAGACATGGGGGGGTCCTGCAGCACTAACTGTTGGATGCGGTAGAATCCTTGTTTCCTCCCCCGGGGCAATCCTTGTTGGAGAGGAGACCTCCCAATACTGAGCCAGTGTGGATGTTGTTCAGGAGATGCTGAGATGGTGATGCAGGTAACAACTCAGGAGCCCAGGGTTGCAGGGTAAACAAAATAACTTTTTTTGAACAATGCCAACAGATGCTTCAGAAGCTTTGTAGGAGGAATACAGCTTACAGTTCAATATGTAATATCCAAAACTTATGAGTTTCACCAAGCAACATAGACACTGTAGTACTTGACATACTTTTCTCCTCTCCTCCTCTCATACCACTCCCTAAATCCGTTAGGGGATGAAGCAGGGCTAAGAGTCATACTAGGGAAACTGGATGCCTGGAAGGCAGGCCCGTATACAATACTCCTGATAGTTACTTCTGTAGCTCCTATTGGCACGGACACAGATGTCACTCGGGAACCGCAAAGTTCTCTTGCTAACTCTGGGGCAGCCTCCGGACCAGTGGCGTAACTAGGAATGGCAGGGCACTGTGGCGAACTTTTGACATGTGGCCCTCCCGACCGACACTGAAGACCTCGACCAACCCCCTCCTACGCATTCCTGCACGCTCTATTATGCCCCATAATGGCTCCTGCACACAGTATTATACCCAATAGTGGACCCTGCACACAGTATTATGTCCCTTAGTGGCCCCAGTACACAGTATTATGTCCCTTAGTGGCCCCTACACACAGTATTATGTCCCTTAGTGGCCCCTGCACAGACTATTATGTCCCTCAGTGGCCTCTGCACACACTATTATGTCCCTCAGTGGCCCCTGCTCACAGTATTATCCCCCATAGTGGCCCCTCCACACAGTATTATCCCCCATAGTGGCCCCTGCACACAGTATTGTACCCCATAGTGGCCCCTGCACACAGTATTATGTCCCGCTGTGGACACCCATAAACAATTATTATAATCTGGAGTCTTTTCAGACCCCAGAGTATAATAATCAGAGACCCAGGGAGGTAAAAACATAAATAAACTCTGTTGCTCACTTATCTCCTGGCTCCTACGCTGTCAGCCTCCGTTGTAGTCCATCTTCAATGACGTCAGACGTCACATGACCCGGGACGCAGGCCGAGGTCATGAGACATCAGACGACTTCGCCTGAGGCCTGTCCGGATCGTGGAGAGGTAAGTAATAGTGTTTTTTATGTTTCTTACCTCTCCCGGGCCTCCGATCATTATACTTGGGGGTCTGAAAAGACCCCTGAGTATAATGATAGTGTATGTGGGCCCCGCAATGTCACTTACCGATCCTGGCCCTGCCGGGCCCCTAATGCCTCGGGCCCTGTGGCAGCTGCCTCTGCTGCTATGGCGGTAGATATGCCACTGCTCCGGACCTTGAAATAATATAGCTTCACTCCTAGAACCTAGGCTGATGACTGAAGGGACTGAAATCTTTTACTGTTTCTCACAGCAGGATATATGCATGATGACATGATGGACAGCTACTGGAGAATATAAACCCTTTCCTAGAATACCGCCCAGTGGCCTGTGATTGGTCATGAGGTAGTACAGCAATACATGAAAGTGCATATATACAGTAAAATGGCAGAAATATTGCATTGACCATAAACATATACAAGACAAGACAAACAGGACAACCCCGGGGTACATGCAACAAACATAAAACATATAGCAGCTCCTCTGGGATGCTACACAGGCATCATCTGCAAGCTAAAGGACACGACTGGTGACGGCTCATACAGTTTTATGTTTGTGTAAAGACAGTAACCTCTATTACAAAATTGTCTGAATACTGTATAAGCAATGCCGCCCCTGCTACCTCTTGTGTCACCCCCTCTACCTCATAGATTGTAAGCTCTTGTGAGCAGGGCCCTCAGTCCCATTGTGTGAAGTGACTTTGTAATGCATCTTTTTTGTCTGTACTAGACCCCTACAAATTGTACAGTGCTGCAGAATATGTTGTCACTATATAGATAAAATGTATTATTATTATTGTTATTATTTTAATATCAAAGATCTATGGTGTAAGGCAGTGTGCATGAGGTCTAAGCATTTCAAAGGTCAATATTTGTAAGTTTAACTCAGGATAAAATCACCACTGAGAAACTAAATAACCACAGTCCTAGCACAACAATTAATAGGAATATTTCAGGAGACTTCATGTTACAATTGAGTTTGCCCTTTATATCTTGACAATACATTAAATTACAGTATAGTAATCAACAAAATTCTGTACAATTCCTAAAGTGGTACAAATATAATAAAAACAAGCAAAAGAGGCTATAATGTGTATACAGCACAGACTGTAGATAAGTAAAGAATAGTTACACAGTACATGCACTTGGGGAAACAGTTACACATTCAATAGCTATTTATGGACATGATTTTCATGTGTTTATTGAAGGAAGTGATAATGAACGAGAAAAGGAAATGGTTAAGTAAGCAAAATGGGTGGAGCGTAGGAAGTATTTTTTAGATTAGTGTCTTAGCTTCATTGTGTAGGCCATTGTTTTAAATACTGATATTAGTGTACTGAGCTGAGCAAAGGCTATAGTGTGAGGACAATAAATGTATAGGTAAATGCAGAAGGAAATATGAGCATGCTCATATTTTCACACAGAAAATATCTGCAGCATGTGACTAATTTTGTAAAATCTCATTCATTTGCCTTATGTAGTCTACTAAAATTTTACCTGTAAAAATGCTTTTAGAAAATGTGCCCATGTATGACTCTTTACCTCTTGCTTTACCTTTTCACTACAGCTAAGGCCCCACGAGACGTCCTGGAGTTAAAAAGCGTTGCGGGAAAAACCACGGCGGCAACACATCGCAGTTCTTCCCACAGCACTTTAAACAGAAAATTTGTGGAGTTTTCCTCTGTGGACTTTCTGTTGCAATTATACCTATGAGGAAACCACTGGTGTGCATAGGAATAATTGACAGGCTACGATTTCCAAATCCACGCTTGGTTGATAATGGGAATTTTACAGCTTGTTTTTATTAACCCCTTCCCAATATCTGCTGTACTATTACGATGGATGCGGGTCTTTAAAGATGGTGGCCGCTCTGCAGCAGAATTTAATGCTGCTGTTTGATGTCCATTAAAAAAATAGATGTCACACGGCCAATAATCACTGTTGTGTGACTGTAGCCTTAATCAAATCTTCTAAGTGGAGCAAAACTGTCAAATTCTACTTACTAGTTTGTATTTGCTATTACTATTTTGCCCCATGTATTTTTGTTTTGTTGACTTTTGTCATAATGGAAAAAACACACAAAGTATTTAACTAATGATTTTTATTTCTGAAGTTTTCATCTTCACACAAATTATCACATCATTTACTTGTAAAGTGTCCTAATAAGATCTAAGAACTTGATACACAAAAAGATGCTACACAGCAGAAGAGGTCCAGTCAGTCGTTTCATGAAAGAATAGAAAAGTCTTTAAAAGAAAAGTCATATTGTTCAAATAAAAGTCTAGACTAGTCTTATCTACAAACAACACAGCCTGCTTGTGGGAAGTGTGATAAAAAGCAAATCTATTCAGCCCCCTTTAATTTGCTTAGGACTGTATGAAATCATTGGCCTCATTAACTTACTAACTGTAGAAATAAAAAGAAATGCACTCCTCATTAACTTATATATGTCTTTCTCTTCTACACTGTCTGCCAATAAGTATTTGGACGCCCATGCATATGAAGATATCTGTAGTGTCACGCCTTCCGTGTGAGGAACAGCAATGGCATTAGTCGCATGCAAACTGCCACGAAGTGAAGAGTTGTCCGATTTCGTGAAAGGAGTAATTGTTGGACACCACAGAAATGGTCGAACCTTAAGGGAAATAGCAAGCAAACTGAATTACCCAAAATTGACAGTGACCTATGTGATTACAAAGTGGAAGGTGAACGGTGATTGTCGGAATGTGCCCCGAGTCAGCAGACCTCCGAAACTGGGAGATACTAGAGACCAACGAGTGCTGGCCAGAGAAACCGCACCCAACCGATGGCTCACATACACCAGGTGTCAGGATTCGCGGACGCCATGGCTTCCCTGCCAGGCGGCGCATGCCCCGGAGGCGTGTCAGTGATTCCTCTGGCCGTGTTTAGTACACTAAGGGGTTAAGTTGCCTCCTTGGTGTCGGCTTGACTGGCAGGCTGTCTGGCCAGTCATTCCCATCTGTGATGGGTGGGGTTGTTTCCCAGTTCCTATTTAACTCCATTCACCCATCTTCATTTGCCTGCTATAGGTTCTATGTACTTTGGTATTTCCAGGCTCTGTATACTTGTACACTTGCTACAAACTCTTAATCTGTGTTTTCCCTTCCTGTTCCTTGCCTGTTTCGTCTTCTTGTTTATTTCAGCATTCTACTTCTTACCTATATCTACTACTGGTCTAGCTTGAACTCTATACAGCTATTGTTCTCTGTTACCTGCCGCTACTAGTTATTCCCTGTTTCATTTTACATCTCAGCCCACTGGTAGGGTTATTATAGGGAATCTATTTAGGTTCCTGTGAGGGGCGCCCTTGTAAGGACGTTACTCTGACGCTAGGCAGGTTCAGTCAGGGGTTCTTCTAGGGAAAGTTCCCCAACCTGTTCCCGCCCACGTTCCAGGACTTGCACTCAGCCGTCACCAACCCAGGTCAGTGTCTTACATTATAGCAGGCCTCTACCCCAGACAGCGCTCCCGGCGGTTCAGAATGAGTACCGAGCTCTCGGTCACTGATCGCCTGGATGAGCTGTCAAATCATGTGCAGGGAATGGCTGGGTTAATAACTCAAGTCTCACAACGTCTGGACGCATTGACAACTTCAGTTTCAGACGTTGGGAGCCCACCAGTATCTCCACCTGTCTTCCCTGTACACAGTGTCCGGCCTAGTTCTAAAATGCTCCTACCAGATCGCTTTGATGGTAAACCTGACAGGTTCCGGACTTTCCGGGAATAATGTCGCCTCTATTTTCGTTTTAATTATTTCCCCTCTGAAGCAGAGAAAGTGGCGATTGTGGTATCACTCTTTCAAGGGGCTCCTCAGGATTGGGCTCTAGCCCTTCCTTCAGGGGCCGCTGAATGGAATTCCTTAGACAAATTTTTTCTGTCACTTGGCCAGGTTTATGATGACCCCAACCGTGCAGCTTTGGCAGAAACCCATTTGTTGTCTATTCAGCAAGGTCGCCGCACAGCTGAAGAATATTGCTCTGAATTCCGCCAGTGGTGCTCGCAGACCGGATGGTCTGACGGACCCCTTAAGACCCTTTTCCGACAAGGATTATCTGACATGATAAAAGACGCCATGGTAAGCCATCCCGTTCCTGAGTCCCTGGGCGACTTTATGACATTGGCCGTGACCATTGACAGGAGGCTTAGGGAAAGACGCAGAGAAAGGCAAGCAGGTTCCACCTTGCAGGTTAGGTCAGGCCTATCTTTTAAATCTTCTTCTGTCTCCGCTAACGCCATTCCTTCCCAGCCCCCTTCACCATTTCCCTCTCAGACCTCTAGAGAGGAACCCATGATATTGGGCTCCACAGCTGCTGCTAGAAGGAAGCATTGCTTGGAGAACACCTTATGCCTGTATTGCGGTAAACCCGGAAATTTTTTAAGAGATTGCCCATCCAGACCAAGACTGCCACAGGAAAACTCCAGCGCCTGAGTGATCTCCGGGAGGGTCACTCAGGCGTACAGGTACCTCCTAACTATTCAGATAAATTATTGCTACCAGTGACTCTGTTTTTTGGGTCCAAAACTTTTGCCTGTCAGGCAATGGTGGATTCAGGAGCTGCAATGAGTTTTATCCATGTGGCCGTGGCACAAGCCTTGGGGCTACCGTTAATTCCATTGTGTGCCCCCTTTTCAGTTTCTGGTGCAGATTTTACTCCCCTGTCTGAGGGAAGGATAAAATTTCGCACTGCGGAGGTCATGTTAAAAGTTGGGTGTCTGCATTCTGAAAAAATTTCATTTTTTGTTATTGAGAAATTAACTGTTGATATTATTCTCGGCTTGCCTTGGCTCCGCCTCCACAATCCTGTATTTGATTGGGAAACTGCTGAGTTGGTGAAATGGGGGAATTCATGTACTTCTCATTTAAATACCGTTCAGTCTCCTTTATGTTCAGTTAATTGTAACCCTGAGCTCCCTGAGTTTATTTGTGATTTCAAAGACGTCTTTGACGAGGCCGCTGTGGAAATTTTACCTCCACATTGGCCTTACGATTGTGCCATAGAACTCGTTCCTGGAGCCAAGCTTCCTAAAGGTCGCATTTTTAACTTGTCAGCCCCTGAGCAAGAGTCTATGCGCCAATATGTTAAGGAAAGTTTGGTGAAAGGACACATTCGGCCATCCGTTTCCCCTGTTGGTGCTGGTTTTTTCTTTGTTGAAAAGAAAGATGGAGGTCTCCGCCCGTGTATTGATTATAGGGAGCTCAATAAAATAACGGTTAAGGATCAGCATCCTCTTCCTCTGATACCGGATCTTTTCAATCAGGTGGTCGGCGCCCGGTGGTTCTCTAAAATCGATCTCCGGGGAGCCTACAACCTAATCCGGATTAAAGAGGGAGATGAGTGGAAGACCGCTTTCAATACGCCGGAGGGCCACTTTGAGTATCTAGTCATGCCCTTTGGCTTATGTAATGCCCCAGCCGTCTTCCAGCGTTTTGTAAATGATATTTTCAGGGATCTATTGGGCCGTTTTCTAGTCATTTATTTGGACGATATTCTCATATTCTCCCCAGATTGGGAGTCCCATCAGCAGCATGTGAGAGAGGTCCTCTTAAGGTTGCGCCAGAATCAACTTTGCGCCAAGATTTCCAAATGTCAGTTTGGAGTCCAGGAGATAGGGTTTCTGGGATACATACTCACCCCCGGTTCAATAGGTATGGATCCACAGAAAGTATCCGCTGTGATTCGCTGGGTAAAACCGATAACATTGAAAGAGATCCAACGTTTTCTGGGTTTCGCAAATTATTATCGAAAATTCATTAAAAATGTTTCTACTATTGCCAAACCTCTTACTGACTTGACAAAAAAGGGGGCTGATCCTACCACCTGGACATCTGAGGCCAAATTAGCATTTGAGACTTTAAAGAAATGTTTCACCACTGCTCCAGTCCTGGTCCACCCTGACCCCACTCGTCCTTTTGTGGTGGAGGTTGATGCCTCCGAGACGGGGGTGGGCGCTGTCCTGTCTCAGGGGGTAGATCCATTCACTAATCTTCAACCCATTGCATTTTTCTCCAGAAAATTCTCCACTGCAGAAGCCAATTACGATATAGGTAACAGGGAGTTGCTTGCTATAAAATGGGCCTTCGAAGAGTGGAGACATTTTCTGGAGGGTGCCAAACATAGAATTACAGTGTTAACTGACCATAAAAACCTGTTATACTTGGATAACGCCAAGAGGTTGAATCCCCGTCAGGCGCGGTGGGCGTTGTTCTTCACCAGATTTAATTTCATAGTTACCTATCGTCCAGGGTCTAAAAATATTAAGGCCGATGCCTTGTCCAGGAGTTTTGGAATTTGTAGAATCCCAAATGAAGAACCTGAAAATGTCCTCTCTCCTGGGGTAGTTGTCGCAACCCTGACTCCAGATCTGATGTCTGCTCTTACGGATGCACAGGGGTCCGCCCCTGATGCCTTGCCACCCGGTAAGCTCTTTGTCCCGGGTCACCTTCGCTTGAAAGTTCTGGAGGAGGTCCACTCCTCGGTACTAGCTGGTCACCCGGGCATTGCCGGCACTGGTTATTTGTTGTCTCGCACCTATTGGTGGCCGTCCTGGCAACGTGATGTCAAGGGGTTTGTACAAGCCTGTGAAACCTGTGCTAGGGCAAAGGTTCCCCGAGAGCTCCCAGCAGGACTATTGCATCCACTCCCTTTACCCAGCAGACCTTGCTCCCATTTATCAATGGATTTTGTCACAGACCTTCCCCTCTCCAAGGAAAAGTCCGTAATCTGGGTGGTGGTGGATCGTTTTACTAAAATGTGCCATCTTATAGCGTTAAAGAAATTACCCACAGCTAAAGATCTTGCAGGGTTGTTTATCCGCCATGTCTTACGTCTTCATGGTATTCCCTCAAACATAGTGTCAGACAGAGGGGTACAGTTCGTGTCGAAATTCTGGAAAGCATTCTGCCACAAGTTGGGTATCTCACTGTCCTTTTCCTCAGCCTTTCACCCAGAAACTAATGGGCAGACTGAGAGACTTAATCAATCACTAGAACAGTATCTTAGGTGCTTTGTCTCTGAGTGTCAAGAAAAGTGAAGTGGTTATTTGCCTATGGCTGAGTTCGCTCTCAATAATCATGTTAGTGCTTCGACACGTCTATCCCCCTTCTACTGTAATTACGGTTTTCACCCCAGATACTCCTCTGGAACTGGTAATGAATCAACCTTCTCTTCAGTGAAAGACATTGCTAATATTTTGCGCACGATTTGGGCAGCGAGTTTAGAAACTCTAAAGGAATCCCAGCTCAAACAGGTAAAATATGCCAACAAAAAGCGCCGCCCCGGACCTGATTATGCTGTTGGTGATAAAGTGTGGCTATCAACTAAAAACCTCCGCCTTCGTGTACCGTCAGCAAAGTTCGCCCCACGATTCATTGGTCCATATCCCATCACTGAAATAATCAATCCCGTGTCATTTAGGTTGTTACTCCCTAGTTCTCTCCGTATTCATCCGGTTTTTCATAAATCCTTATTAAAGAAGTATATTCCCGCTGTAGTTGCTCGTTCTCCACCTCAACCAGTGGTCGTTCAAGGAGAGTTGGAGTTTGAGGTGGAGCGAATTATTGATTCTCGCAAAGTGCAGAATTCTCTCCAATATCTTGTACATTGGAAAGGATATGGCCCAGAGGAACGAGTTTGGGTTACTGCCAGAGATCTTCACGCTCCCAGATTGGTGGAAGAATTTCATCACTCCTATCCCACCAAGCCGGGAGGTCCGGGTGAGGGTCCGGAGGTCCCTCCTCAAGGGGGGGGTACTGTCAGGATTCGCGGACGCCATGGCTTCCCTGCCAGGCGGCGCATGCCCCGGAGGCGTGTCAGTGATTCCTCTGGCCGTGTTTAGTACACTAAGGGGTTAAGTTGCCTCCTTGGTGTCGGCTTGACTGGCAGGCTGTCTGGCCAGTCATTCCCATCTGTGATGGGTGGGGTTGTTTCCCAGTTCCTATTTAACTCCATTCACCCATCTTCATTTGCCTGCTATAGGTTCTATGTACTTTGGTATTTCCAGGCTCTGTATTCTTGTACACTTGCTACAAACTCTTAATCTGTGTTTTCCCTTCCTGTTCCTTGCCTGTTTCGTCTTCTTGTTTATTTCAGCATTCTACTTCTTACCTATATCTACTACTGGTCTAGCTTGAACTCTATACAGCTATTGTTCTCTGTTACCTGCCGCTACTAGTTATTCCCTGTTTCATTTTACATCTCAGCCCACTGGTAGGGTTATTATAGGGAATCTATTTAGGTTCCTGTGAGGGGCACCCTTGTAAGGACGTTACTCTGACGCTAGGCAGGTTCAGTCAGGGGTTCTTCTAGGGAAAGTTCCCCAACCTGTTCCCGCCCACGTTCCAGGACTTGCACTCAGCCGTCACCAACCCAGGTCAGTGTCTTACACCAGGAGTTTCAACAGGCATCCAGGAGTATTGTGTCCATCAATACCATCTGTAAGGAAGCATCTGCTGGGTTCTACCAACTATTGAATATGAATAAATGTTGTTTTTCTATTCTACCACAGGTGTCCAAATACTTATTGGAAGACAGTGTATAACAACCTTCTGATAGTCAGTATCAAGGAACATTGCACACTTTCACCGACCAGCAAAATGTATGTGGTTAAGTTATAGTATAAGACATCCCGTGAGGATGAACTGTTATCCTGGAAAACCCCTTAAGGCTAAGTCCCCACGGGCCAGAAACGCAGCGCCAAAGCGCTGCGGGAACAACCGCGACGTGAACGCATCGTGGTTCTTCCTGTAGTGTTTTGAAGAGAAAGTTCATGGAGTTTTCCTCCGCTGACTTTCTCTTACCATTATATCTATGGGAAAGCTGACGGCATTTCCGTAGATATAATTGACATGTTGGGATTTTCAAAACCACAACGGTATTGGAAACTGCAGCATGTCTGCGCTGTGATTTTTTCTGCAAAATGGGCATGGGATTTGCATGAATCCCATCCACTTTGCGAGTGCTGTACCAATTTGCGGCGTTTCCGGCACGTGGTGCCATTAGGCTATGGCTCCACAGCAACATCGTGGTTTTTCCCGCAAAGCTTTTCACAGAAAAGTTCGTAGAGGTTTCTTCTGTGGACTTTATGCTTCAATAATACCTGTAGGGAAAACACTGGCATTTCCATAGGTATAATTGACATACTGCAGTTTCCAGCATTTCCGATGCGCATATTTTGACGCAAAGTGGGAATGGGATTAACTAGAATGGTATCCACTTTGCTGTGACTGTAAAATGCTGCGTTTTTTACCATAGCGTATATGCCACGGGAAAACCATAGCGATTATACCACTTGGGGCTCCGGCCTTAGACTGAGGCCCCACATTGTGGAAATGCAACCAAGAATGGCTACAGAAGGAATGGGAAATATTAATAAAGTACTTATGGTGTGAGTGACGAGGGAAGAAATTTAGGGAGGCACTATGGATGGATTTATGGGTGAGTGTGATTATTTTTAGAGATGAGCGAACGCCGTTCGATCGAATTGGTATTCGATCGAATATCAGGCTGTTCGAGGTATTCGATTCCAATCGAATACCACGTGGCAAACGCAATAAAATGTTGTATCTCCTCCCACCTTCCCTGGCGCGTTTTTTTTGTACCAATAACTGTGCAGGGGAGGTGGGACAGGAACTACGACAATGTAGGCATTGAAAATTTTTTTTTTGAAAACTCATTGGCTGCCGAAAACATGTGACCTCGGATTTATAAGAATAGTGGCCGCCATCTTCGTCACATTTGCGGTGAGAGATAGGGAGAGAGAGAGCTGCTGAGGGCTAGATAGGGATTAGCTTCTGCTAGGCATGGAAAAACTGAAGAACAACAACAGCTCTTTTCAGAGCTATACTGCAGGGAGAGGAGTCGATAGACGCTCAATCCAGCTTTGCACGGTGTGTGTCCCCAAACACCAAAGTGGGATACACAGTACTTGTCAGGCTATATACGCTCAACCCAGCTTTCCACTGTGTGTACCCTCAAAACCTAACAGGGATACAGAGCAATTAAGTCCGGCTATATACACTCAACCCAGCATTCCAAGAGGTATCCCCCAAAAACTAACAGGGATATAGAGCAATTAAGTCCGGCTATATACGCTCAAGCCAGCTTTCCACCGAGTGTCCCCCCAAAAACTAACAGGGATACAGAGCAATTAAGTCCAGCTATATACGCTCAACCTAGCTTTCCACGGGGTGTCCCCCAAAAAACCTAACAGGGATACAGAGCAATTAAGTCCGGCTATATACGTTCAACCCAGCATTCCACGGGGTATCCCCCAAAAACTAACAGGGATACAGAGCAATTAAGTCCGGCTATATACGCTCAATTCAGCTTTCCACCGGGTGTCCCCCCAAAAACTAACAGGGATACAGAGTAATTAAGTCCAGCTATATACTCTCAACCCAGCTTTCCACGGGGTGTTCCCCCAAAAACTAACAGTGATACAGAGCAATTAAGTCCAGCTATATATGCTCAACCCAGCTTTCCACGGGGTGTCCCCCGAAAAACCTAACAGGGATACAGAGCAATTAAGTCCGGCTATATACGTTCAACCCAGCTTTCCATGTGGTGTCCCCCCAAAAACTAACAGTGATACAGAGCAATTAAGTCCGGCTATATACGCTCAACCCAGCTTTCCATGGGGTGTCCCCCCAAAAACTAACAGGGATACAGAGCAATTAAGTCCGGCTATATACGCTCAACCCAGCTTTCCACGGGGTGTCCCCCAAAAAACTAACAGAGATACAGAGCAATTAAGCCCAGCTATATACATTCAACCCAGCTTTCCATGGGGTGTCCCCCAAAAACTAACAGGGATACAAAGCAATTAAGTCTGGCTATATACGCTCAACCCAGCTTTCCACGGGGTGTCCCCCAAAAAACTAACAGGGATACAGAGCAATTAAGTCCGGCTATATACGCTCAACCCAGCTTTCCACTGTGTGTACCCTCAAAACCTAACAGGGAAGGGGCCACACGGTGGCTCAGTGGTTAGCACTGCAGCCTTGCAGCGCTGGAGTCCTGGTGTTCAAATCCCGCCAAGGGCATAAAACCATCTGCAAGGAGTTTGTATGTTCTCCCCGTGTTTGCATGGATTTCCATCCCATATTCCAAAAAAGACATACTGATAGGGAAAAATGTACATTGTGAGCTCTATGTGAGGCTCACAATCTACATTTAAAAAAAAAAAAAAAAAAAAAAAAAAAAAACCTAACAGGGACACACAGCAATTAAGTCCGGCTATATACGCTCAACCCAGCTTTCCTCGGGGTATAGACCATAAAAATCGCATTACTATACATCTAAAAATCCTAGCACAAAGGGATGAGGATGGGGACGAGGAAATGCAGCTGGGGAGCAAGGTTGCGGTCAACCAACACCGTATCCCGTGCCTATTGCTCTGCGGCAGCAAGCATTGCGCTTCCCCACAGTCCCCGGCTTGATGGACACATTAAGTAGGGTGCAGGGTGCAGGATACAACACTAACCAGGCCGGTGCACCAGGAACAGATATTACAATGGGTATCGGATAATGCTTCCAGTACATTCTCGACCAGCCAGTCAGCCTCTACCTCAATTCCTCCTCTTACTCAACAGTCTGATCCTCCTTCCTCATAACATGCCCAATCTTCCCAGCAAAGTAATCCCACCTTTCCCACCTCCCAGGAGCTGTTTGAGGTTCATTCACTGTCCCACCACTTCCCGAATCACAGGAGCTACCAGATGAGTTTCTGTGTCCTGACGCCCAAACACTGGAGCATCCGCCATCTCCTGTTGTTGTTGTTGACCAGCAACCCGCCCTCAGTGATGATGACAAGACACAGTTGCCATCAGGACAGCCTGTTGCCATGGGCAGTGTGCAGGAGGAGGAGCAGAGAGAGGAATTGGAAGAGGAGGTGGTGGACGACGAGGACACTGACCCGACCTGGACAGGGGGATGTCAAGCGGGGAAAGCAGTGTAGATGTGGAGGGAAGTGCAGCACCAAAGAGGGTGGCTAGAGGCAGAGGCAAGTCCAGAGGCAGAGGACATCTGCTTCACCGAAGCTAGGCCACAGCCAGCAAGGCCCAAAATGTTCCCTATTCTAGCCAGCCTAGAAAAAGTCCCCCATTGAGGCCATGGTCTTCAGTGGTCTGGAGATTTTTCAATGTATGCACGGAGGAAAATTATAGTGCGCTTTGCACATTTTGCAACTCGAAACTGAGTAGGGGCTCTGAAAAGAGCAACCTTACGACCACTGCCATGCGCCGTTATTTGGAATGCAAGCACTGGGCTCAGTGGCAGAGAGCAAACGCAGAACAATCGTCATCCAGCGTTGCCGCCACTGTCTCTCCCACTGTTGCCAGTGCTGGCGATGCAGTCCAGACCAGCAGCCAGGACACCTCCACATCTGCCTCCACCACTTTGGGGACTTCTCCCTCATCCTCCCCTTTTCCTGCCTCACCTCCTTCTCCTGCACCATCATGCACCTTTTCCCAGCAACCCACCATCACCCAGACGTTTGAGAGCAGGCAAAAATACAGCGCTACCTACCATGTGTGGTTGTCATGGGCAATGTGATTTAAAGGGGTGCTTATTAAGGTTTCATTAGCGTAAAATTTGGGTTTCTGTCCATCCAATTGGGGAGGAAAGAAGGTTTCCAGGTATTTTCCCACTTTCAGGGCTCATTCACACTACGTATAGGGCAGCTTATTCTGAATGTAAAACATGTTCAGAATCAGCGGCGTATAAAGCAGTTCCATTCATTTCTATGGGAGCCGGCATACGAGCGCTCCCCATGGAAATGAATGGGCTGCTTTTTTCACTACGAGCAGTCCCATTGAAGTGAATGGGAAGTGCTGATGTGTACGGCTCGGCATGAGCAGAGCTAGCCGTAATGCTGAGGTAATAATAATTTTAGTAAGGCGAGTTGTAACAGCAGGGGACAGACCATAGGAGGTGTGATGGGATACAATCACTTGTGCAAGCAGTGGGGAATGAAGAAGAAAGGAACTAGGAGACTACTTCTTCTGTTACTGGGTCAAAAAATGAGAGTGCGCAAAGAGGAGCAACGGAAGGGGACAGATATTGCTTGGGAATTGGGTTATTTTCCTGACGGAGGTTGTCGATTTTGTCTTTAAAGTACATGACCAGGTCTTGAACACTGAGGTCCTTTGGGTTAAAGAGGACGTGAAGGGAATCAAAGAGTCGTTTAGGGTTATTGGAGGGAGAAGAGATGAGAGCAGTGAAGTAGTGAAGTAGTCTTGTTCGGCAAGGTGAAGGGTGGAGTTATATGCTTTGAGCATAAATTTGAAGTGATGGAAATTATCAGATGTGGTTGATTTTCTTCACAGATGTTTAGCACATCTTGAGCACCACTGAAGAAAATGCACTTGCGAATTGTGCCACAGTTGCTGGTTTCTGTGTTGTGAGTTTCAGATGGTTAAGGTTGCCACTATAACCAGGGCGGTCTTGAGAGTATTGATTTAGTGCTTGCTGGTTAGTTTAGGACAGGAGAGAGAGAAGAGATTGGGAAAAGGAATGACTGTAAAGTTTGAGAATTTTCAAAATTGATTAAAAACTTACAATTGTTATGGTGTGATTATTCTGCTGAGTTGCCTTCTGCCCTAACTGCCATACATAAAGGGGCTCTATCAGCAAAACTATGCTGTATGAGCCCCACATATGTGTGAATAGCCTTTAAAAAGGCTTTTCAGGCACCGCTAATGTTATTTTAACACCCCCCCCCTCCCCGTTTTAAAATAAAACTATAAAAACATACCTATCATGCACGGTGGGCGGTGGTGCACAATCCGACATCATATTCTGGCATGATTTCCTCTTCTTTCTTCTTCTTTCGGCGACGTCCTCCGGTACTGGCTCTTGCCCGGCTTCATCGTCGCCTTCTTCCAGCAGTTCAAATACGATCATATCAAATCCGGCACGTGCGCACTGCCATTGAGAAAAAATGGCGCCGGAGTGTGCACAGTAGCTCTGGAAGGAGCGCTACTGTGCACACGCCGGATTTGAACCAACGGGGGGGAGGTTTAAAATATGATTAGCGGTGCCTGAATAGCCTTTTTAAAGGCTATTCACGCATATGTGGGGCTCATATAGCATAATTTTGCTGATAGGGCCCTTTAACTGCAGCAAAAATTTGATTGAATTTCCATATGAAACAATAAATATTTTTTTTTATATAAACATACTGTGTAAGCGCCAGGAAAGGGAGCACTATGCACTGGTTTATACCTATGACAGAGCTTAAACAATCCTCAATTCTTGAGTGATTTACTTGGCATTTCCTAGCTGTCAAGTAATACAACCTCTACAATTACGTTGGCATAGGCATATACTGGTTCGTCATTTAGCGGAACATTTTAAATGGTCCTACTAAATGTAATGCCCAAACATGATGCAAACCCTGTATTAGCCAACTTTATTCCTATTACACATCACAAATAAAAAGGAAAGATCACAGATTAACCCTATTACCTTAAGCATAACATGACCATCCTATAACAATTCTCTTGCATTAGTGCCCATCTGCAATGAAATAGAATTACTATTGTAGTGCATAATACCATTCTATACACAGAACAAGAGAGGTAGTATTATCCAGCTCGCCTGTGCCAGATAATTTTCAGGAACAAGAAACCTACAGGCATAAGTCTATAAGTTGTAATGTACCCAATTCTTCTCATTAATTGAAGCATAACAAAGCTGTATTTTCACTGCCATGAAAAAGCAGGTGTTTAATTACAAACAATAAAGCGTGTGAAATAAATGAATCATTAATTTACAATTGTTGCTGAACGTAACCTAATTTTATCTATCACCAAGCTTAGTCTTGGAACAGTGATGACGGTGCCAGTTTTTTGCTATAATTTATTGCATGCCCCAAGGGTGCCCACCTGTTTCAGATTACCACACACACCAAGTTGTGCTTTTGACGTTTCATTCCTTTTGAAATCATTAGTCTCAGTGGTTAAGAAAAAAATACTGTAAAAAATGCATTTGTGCACAGGACAAGAATATCTGAACTTTTAATAAGTGGTGCACTGTATATAAAGCTTTATAAAATTTGGAATGATGTAAACCCAGAACATGAAAAGTCAATTATAAGTCAAACTACAGTTCACTTCAATATTGGATATAAAGAAATAATATAGCACCATTACTTTAGTATAATATTTTGGCACACAGTAATAGTTAGACCACAAGAATGCTAGTAAGTGATAACACACATGTACCTTTATGACAATATGCAATATGACATACGCCAGGTTATAAACCAGGGATACAAGTGAAAGGATATACAAAGGGATATTGTACCTAGCTAAGTGCTTCCTTAGTTAGGGATAGGTGAAACTATTTGTTTAGAATAGGATTCAACCCAAAATTTCCAAAAGTTTTAAGTTTGCCCGAGCATGAAACTTTTGGGGTTTGTCACCCACAAAACACTACAGTCTTCACAGAGTATAATAATTGAAAACCCAGGGGAGGTGAGAGAAAATAACAAACACTTATATTCACCTTGCCTCACCTCTTCTGGGCATTCTGGGTTGTCCCTCAGCGTCCACTTCAGGCCTCCAGCTGATGTCATGCACTTCACTGGGGAAGGGTGGAACACTTTGTAGATCCTATTATACTGGGTGGGGCTGTTGGGGAATATATTATACTGTGTGGGGCTACTGTGGAGCATTATACTCAGGTGGATGGGCGGGCCTTGTGGGGCATATTATACTTTGTGGGTGCAGCATTGAGATACTAGGGGCGCCACTGGAGAGCCAATTATAGTGTGTGGGGACACTGTGGAGTATTATATTGTGTGGGGGCTCTGGAGAGTATATTATACTGTGTGGGGACACTGTGGATTATTATATGCAGTGTGGGGCCACTGTGGAGCATTATATACCATGTGTGGAGCAACTGTGGAGCATTATACTGAGGAACAAAGTGGGGAACCAGTATAATGTGCTGGCACACTGTGAAGCATTATACTGTGTGGAGGTTCTGGGGAGTATATTATATTGTATGGTAACACTGTGCAATGTGGGGCTACTGTTGAGCATTAAATTCCATGTGTATGGTCACTGTGGAGCATTATACTGGGGAGCAAGGTGGGAACTGTATTATACTGTATGGGGCTGCGTGTAATATATTACACTATGTGGGGCTATATTCTATAAGTACCTGGGCATGCATGTGAGGGCCTTTGGAGCCCAGGAGGCACTTCGTAGGGCCTTTTTCAACTCTGTAGTGGAATCAGCCATCTTCTTTGGAGTGGCCTGCTGGGAAAGTAGCATACCAGCCAGAGACAGAAATAGACTTGACAGGTTGGTTAGAAGGGGCAGCTCTGTCCTGGGGAGCCCCCTGGACCCAGTACAGGTGATGGGTGACATAAGTACACTGTCCGTGATGAGCTCCATGCGGGAGAACAACTCCCTTCCCATGTATGAAACTGTGACAACACTGAGCAGTACTGTCAGTGACCAACTGCTTCACCCTAAGTGTGAGAAGGAGCGTTATCAGAGGTCCTTCCTCCCAAGAATGGTCAGGCTGTATGATCAACATCAGTCTAAGCATAGAGCACTTTGCACAGAGAACTAAATGATCCTGAAGTTTTACATCTTCTTGTTATGACTCCTAATATCTTGTTATCTTCTATTCTGAGCTTTTTATGTGTTTTTTCTTGTATTACTGTAGTATTATCTATGGTGCTGTAACACAATGAATTTCCCCATGGTGGGACTATTAAAGGATTATCTTATCTTATCTCTACTGTATATCTCTATAGATGCATATTGTGAGGGTCTGAACCTAGAGGGAGCTAGAGAGCGACCCAGAAAGGACCTTTTCCATACCCATACCTGGGGTGCAACTCCCTAGAGAGTACACGCAGCAGGAGCAGGTGGACAGTGGGAGCAGGTGGACAGTGAATCAGTTGGAGACAGACAGGTGGTCTGTCCCAAGAGGACTGGATTCTAGAAGGGAATTGGTTACGCTCAGTCTGAACCAGACTACTGAGAAGAAACCTCAGTAAAGCATCTTGCCCTCAAACTGAATCCTCATATTTTCTATCTGAAAGTCTAATTCTCTCTTGGCCTTTTCCAGCTTGTCATAAGCATTAGCTTTGTCCTCAAACAGTATCTGCACAGATTTCAGATTTTTCTCAACTTCGTTGTGATTCACCTGTATTCTTTGTAAATTCTGAGCATGAAAAGACAACAATTCCATCAACTCTTTATCCTTATTCTGCATTAAAACAGACAATGTTCATTATTTTCATAAGATCCTATAAGCGCCCTCTCCAGGATACATATTGTAGCTTGGAGTTCCACTACTCTTTGTTCCAGAAATCCAGCTCTGCTCTTTCATTCCTTCACTTCATTGTTTAGTTGAACATGCTTTAGTTTATGTAGGTTCTGCTCTGACTGCAATGTCTGCACTACAGACTCTGATAGATCATCTGTGTCAGACACATCCTTCAGCTGTGACACTTCATTTTCAGTTAATTCAGCCAAATGTTTTTCACACTTCACGAATTGGACCTCCAAGTATTCTGACTGACAATGCAAAAATTCACTTTTCTCATGTTTAGCACTTTCAAGCTCATCTCTTAATTTTTCTATGACACTCTCTATGGCACTGGAATCTTGGACATGCTGCTCCTTTAAATCCTGCAGTTGCTTCTCAAGCACTTGCTTTTACTCCACACTCTGTAGAACTTTATTAGATAGAGCACATTTTATTTCATTATCTAATTGGAAATTGCAATTTGTAGTATCAGAAAAAGAGGACTTGAAGTTAAAGAAAAAAGAGTTTACATCTTAGTCATTGTGAAAATTTGGTGCTGGGTAGGGTTGAGCCAATCCTGACTTTTCAGGATCGATTTTAAAATCCGATTTCCGATCATTTTTCATTCAAACCCGATCTCGATCCCAATTCCGATCCCAATACAAGTCAATGGGATTTTTTTTATTAATCGGAGATCGGATTTTAAAAGCAATCCTATTCACTATACAGCATGAAATCTAACAATTGTTAGAATCCACGCTGTTTAGTGAATCACTAAGTAGCCAGAGGTCCACTTACCTCCAGAGATGGCTGGTCCGCTGCTCTTCGCTTTGCTGCCGGTCCAGCTGCCGTCTTCTCCACCTCGCTTCCCCCTCCCTGCCAGGTTAGGAGAGTGTGGGCGGGTTAGGAGAGTGTGGGCGGGTACTGGGAGGGGAGACGTCACGTCTCCCCGCCCTGTACCCACCCACACTTTTTTTTGGCATTGCAAAAAATCATAATTTCTTTTGCAGGCTGCATAGACCAGCCTGCAAAAGGAAATCACTGCAGACAAGCCAGGGAGCCTTTACAAGGCTCCCAGCTGTCATGGAAACGTGACGTCGGCCTTCGAGCTTGCTCCAGGCGCCAGCGATCACCGGCAAAATGCCAGGGGTTAATGCCTCCACACTGTGTAACACAGTAGACACCTGACGGCTATGGCAGCCGCCCAACTCCCGGGCGGCCACCATAGTTAAACACCCGACATGCGCCATACTAGTACGGATGTCGGGAAAGGGTTAAGGTTCTACGATCTCTGCATCTATACTGTGTTTTATCTGGGCCGGAGGGAGGCATAGGATTTTTATAGGTTGATTGTGGTGACCCTGTTAGTTCCTAATTTCACTTCCTAATCTTCTACTATTGGACTGTCCAACTCCAGAGAATCCCAGTGTAGTCTACCCTCTTAGCATACTTGAGGTGGATGGAAATAAAGAAGCTTAGTCCTGAACCATCCGGTAAGTGTTTTATGCCTCATTTCTTTTGACAAAATTTCAATAAACATTCCAATTGAAAAAAAAAAAAAAAAAAAAAAAAAAAGCCTGTAGCACTTACAAGTCAGAATGGGCTAATTTTTCTACAAAACCGTTTCTTTCTGCAATATATCTGCCATGTTTGTCTAAAAAGCCATGGGCAAGCACCTTTCCCCAAAATAAGGGTTATTTGTGGAGCATTTTATATGTTAAAATTAATAAAAACGAGCGACGACGCATTGAGTGGTTAAACTCGGAGAAAGGGTACATGCACACTGAGTAACGCCGGGCGTGTATGAGAGCCGTACACGCCGGCATTACAGCAGACTGCCGAACACTTTCCATTCACTTCAATGGGAGCGCTCGTAAACGCCGCTGTTACGAGCGCTCCCATTGAAGTGAATGGGAAGTGTTCGGCAGCCCTGCTGTAACGCCGGCGTGTACGGCTCTCATACACGCCCGGCGTTACGTAGTGTGCATGCACCCTTAGTATTCACTGCTTACCATCCATTTTTCCATAGACATACAGTCACTTTCACTTTGATATAACTTTAGCCTCCAGGCAGGGGTGAACCTTCCCCTTTCGCCGCCCGAGGCGACTACAGAAAGCCGCCCCCCCCCCGTCCGGGAGGAGGGGCGTGGCCGAGCGGAGGGGGGGGGGCTTAGCGCCGTTCGCCGGCAGAGATTCAGGCCCGGAGACTGCCTGATCTCTGCCTGAGCGTGAGGGGAGGCTGCTGGAGCAGCGCTGCTCCAGTGGCCTCCCCAAACCACCGCTCGGTGCTAAGCCAGTCCAGGACAGCTTGTCCTGGACTGGCTTAGGGAAGCAAAAATGCCGCCCTCCCTGAGGCCCTGACATAGCGCCGCCTGAAGCGCTCGCTTCAGGTCGCCTCATGGAAGGTGCAGCGCTGCCTCCAAGCACAGATGAATTGAATACAATGGTGATGAAGGGAGTCGTCAGCTCCCTGCTTCACCACATGGCTGGGTGTCTCTGCTCCTGACCTACAGAGACAGAAAAAAACGGGAGGACAGGGAAATACCAGGCCACTGTAGTATACGGTTAGGAGGAAAGGGGGAATTGCTGGGGGGGGGGGGGTTAAGGGTGGGGGCCTCAGGAGAGTCAGTGGGGTGCCACAGGAGAGAGGGGCCGGTGAGGGGGAGCCGGGGTGCAGCAGGAGAGACTGGGGGGGCCTGCGAGGTTGGGGTCACCACGGGGGGTGGGAGGGTGTCCAGCCCGTGCAAGAAAAAGGGGGGATGGGGCGCCAGGGTGGGAAGGAGCATCATCCCCTGGGTCAGGTGTGGGTCAGGTGTGTGGGTGGGGACACAAGACACAGCCGGTAGGTAGAGAGACCGCGGTGTCAAGTGAGGGGCAATGGAGGCCGGGGGCGCGAAGGGGCTGGCACGTGTGTGCACCGCAAATCAGAAGCGACAGCGCTTTGTTACATATAAGCGACTCAGCGCCACCGCCAACCCGCAGACGGTCACCAGCCAAGCTCTGCTCCCAGTCTGCTGCTGGAGCTGACTTCTTAAGCCTCCCTTGATGAGCAGACCCTCTGCAGCTGAGTCGCTGCCGGAACATCCCCAAAGTGTGGACTGGAGGTGGGTGGAATGACAGGTCCCACTGCCAACCTACCTGTCATTCCTAAAAATCCAGCCCAGTAACCGGAACTCTGAAATAACCCTCAGCAGACAATAGTTATCTGCAGAGAAAAGTTCTTTCTGGAGTTTTCTTATCTCACCCAGCTTAGTAGTCTGGGTGAGATGTACACCCCCTCCATTACCTGACCAGCCATTGGCTTACAGTATAGACAATAATAAGAGATCAAAACAAATTCAATGTATAATAATTCAACTATATATCTACAATCAACTGAGAATAAAGTATCTGTAAAGTATATATATATATATTATAGGAAACAGGCATTTGTATATAACCCCAGAATGGCTTTGTAATAATAAATACCTATACAACTAAATAGCCCCAGTAGTCAAACTAAGTTGAGAGAGAGCAGAAACCCATTTGAAACCTGATCTTAGAGATATCAGGACTAGGGTTGAGCGATCGTGTTCAGAAAAGATCGGATTCCGATCGGCGATCGAGAAAATTTCACGATCGTGATCGAAATTCCGAACACGATCTATTTAGGTGGGATCGAGATCGAGGATTATTTCCCCACTATTTCCCCTTACCCTTCACACTAAGTATATAGTGTATACTCAGTGTGAAGGCTCTGCTGCGGTTCCATAGGAATGAATAGAAGCAGGTGGCACACAGCCTTAACCCCCTGCTCGCCGGCTGCCTTCATTCATTCTAAAGGGAGACTAAACTAACATTTCTCGTAGCTACTTACCTCCAGAGATGGCTGCCCCGGCGGGGCTTGTGTCTTAGGAGAGTGTGGGCGGGTACAGGGCGGGGAGATGTGACGTTTCCCCTCCCAGTACCCGCCCACACTCTCCTAACCTGGGAGGCAGGGATCAGCGAGGCAAAGAAGACTGCAGCGTGGAGTGGCAGTGAGAAGGACACCGAAGCAGCGGAGCAGCCATCTCTGGAGGTAAGTGGACACCAGGGGGGACTAAGTAGCCAGAGGATTAAAAAAAAAAAAAATCCTCTGGCTACTTAGTGATTCACTACACAGCCTGGATTCTAACAATTAAAGCGTTCAATTGTTAGATTCCATGCTGTATAGTGAATAGGATTGCTTTTAAAATCCGATCTCCGATTAATAAAAAAAATCCCATTGATTTGCATTGGGATCGGAATTGGGATCGAGATCAGGTTCGAATGAAAAATGATCAGAAATCGGATTTTAAAATCGATCCTGAAAAGTCAAGATCGGCTCAACCCTAATCAGGAGAGAATGAGACTTAAGGCATAGGCTGAAACTCACCAAGGTCTGCACACAGGATCATTCAGCCACAGACTGCAGCTCACTACAAGCAAGGAGTCTTATATAGAGCAGTGGGACCCTCCCACCAGTGTCATATGACGCCCTTGTACTAGAGATCATGTGCACTGGTCAATTTTATGTGGAGATCGCTATTGTAGTGCTCTGGGCTTAATGTTTAGTACCACAAGTCTCAGCATGCCTAGAAATGATATTGAGGCACTCATGCAGAAAAAAAAAAAAAGCAGGGGATGCAGCTTGTTATCAGATCAGTAAGAGGGGGCAGCTATTAGCCTAAACATACATACCAGATATGATGAATAGAAACAACCTGTCAGCCTTACTAGATGTAAACAGTGTTAATGAGCCAAACAATGCCCCGATTCCAATCTAAAGATAGTGTTCATCTAAAGTTATACCTGTACTAACCTCTACCTTTATCAGCAAACTCCAATTAGCTGAGTGAGTGCTGCTGGCAAGAGCAGTCTAATATAGTATATGAACATAAATTCATAACAGTCAGGAAGCCGTGTCATTTACCAGGATAAAAAGTAGCCTGTGTGTTAATTGAGGTTGCAAACTATCTATGTGCCAAATTTCATCCATATCCGTTCAGACATTTTTGCGTTATCAAGTAACAAACACACAAACTTTCACATTTATAATATTAATAGGATCATACTGTATACATAGAAATAAGGTCTCAAGATCCGATCTATAATGAGAATAGAATTTACATTAACATTGTTTATATTTACAGCTATTCAGAACACAGTCCCATATGCTCAACTGGCAATTACATCATTAAATGAACATATCACATTCAGGTACAGGAAGAACAGTCCTCTCACAACTAATGTCTGATTTGTGCTTTGATATTTGGTCTCGCACATGCTAGGTGGTCTCCTCAACATATGTGTAAAATCTGATGCACCTTAGGTACCACCGCATGATATGGATTAATGCATGTCATATGTTGCAATTTCTCCCCATGTTTTGTAGAGTCAGATGAACTCTCAGAGAACTTCAACTCTTTTTGTAACAGGGATGTATAATAGACTATAGAGGAAAATTTCCCTAGTCACAACTCAGACGATCTAGTTTTATAAATGATAGGGTCAGATACAATTCTACCTACGTATGATGTAGCTGAGACCTAGGAAGTGAGTGTGCATATACTGTACATGTGCCTCCTCGAATTGAGCCATAAAGACATTTGCATATGGGGGGCCACGTTTGAACCCATAGCAGTTTCCCTCCGCTGTACATAAAACTGTTCCCCAAAGGGAAAAAATTGTCTTCCAAAATAAGTGTCAACAAATCAAGACAGAAATGTATCTGAATATTTGTTAGTGAAGAATAAGTATGGAGAAGATGTTCCGCAGCTGCAATGCCCAGATCCTGTTGAATACAAGTATGCAAGCTATTTACATCCATGGTAACCATGGGTTTGAACATGGCCCCCCATATGCAAATGCCTTTATGTGTCAATTCAAGGATACACATGTATATGCACATAAATCATTTACTAGATATGTGATTACTTGGTATCGCTATATAGATGACTTTTTGCATATGAAGGTGGCCCCATTTCTCTTCTTCAAGAATTCTATGACCATCTTAGTAATATGACATCTGACCTCTCTTTTATGATGCATATAAGTACTAAAGAGATTAGTTTTCTCGATACAATGGTTAGATTGAACATCGATGGGATATTGTCCTTTGATTTGTATGGGAAACCAACTGATAGAAATGGACTTTTACATTTCTCAAGTTGCCACCCTAGGTCAGTCAAATACTCACTTCCTAGGTCACAGCTACATCATGTACATAGAATTGTATCTGACCCTATCGTTTGTAAAACTAGATCGTATGAGATGCTAGCAAAATTTTCCACTAGGGGCTATCATTCATCCCTGTTACAAAAAGAGTTGAGGTTTTTCAAGAGTTCATTTGACACTTCAAAACATAGAGAGAAATTGCCACGTATGTCATGCATTAACACATACCATGCGGTGGTACCTAAGTTACATCAGATTTTACATAAACATTGGCCTCTTAAAACTAAGACTTACCCTGGCATTTCAAAGCCCCCTCATGCCCTGTTTTAAAAAAGTTATAAAAACATTAGTTATAAACTAGTTCATGCGGATATTGACCCCCTTACTAAACTGTTATGGCAGACATTTTTACACACTCCTAAAAGGGGCACTTTTCCCTGTTTGCAGTACAGTCAGTGAACTAGTATAACCAATTATTATTATTTATTATTATTGTTTATTTATATAGCACCATTAATTCCATGGTGCTTTACATTTGGGGGTTTACATACAATACACAGACTATACAGGTAGATATAATACTAACAGTGACCGACTGGCACAGTGGGGTAGAGGGCCCTGCCCGCGAGGGCTTACAGTCTATGGGGGAAGGGGGAGAGACAGAAGGAGAGGGGGAGACAGTGTTCAACCCCCACACACAGGGAGATCTAGTACAATTAAGGGTTTTTCCACCTGTGCTTCCTCTTACGTTGTCTACCTGTTGAATTGACCGTGCAGTCTCACATATGTTGAGGAGACCACCTAGCATGTGCGAGACCGCATATCAAAGCTCAAATTGTATATTAGGTGTTAGAGGACTGTTCTTCCTGTACCTGATCACTATGTTAGGATAAGACATGCCCCTTCACAGTTGGGGTTCCAGGTGTTGAATTATGTCACCTTGCCCCATAGGGGAAGTGACAGGATCCGAACTTTGAAACAGCGCGAATCATATTGGATTCGGACATTGCGCACTTTGCTATCAGGCGGTTTAAGCTGTGAATGTGATATGTTCATTTTCTGATGGAATTGCCAGTTGAGCATATGGGACTTTGTTGTGAATAGCTGTGAATATACACAATATTAATCTAAATTCTATTCTCATTATAGATCAGATCTTGAGACCTTACTTCTACGTACACCGTATGATATAACTTTAGATGAACACTATCTTTAGATTGGAATCGGGGGAATTGTTTGGCTGATTTCCATTTTGTTAACATCTAGTAAGGCTAACAGGTTGTTGCTATGGATCATGTATGTTGGGCTAGATTAACATGCATTCAGCTAATAGCTGCCCCCTCCTACTGATCTGATAACAAGCTGAAGCCTCTTTTTTTCTGCATGAGTGCCTCAATATCATTTCTAGACATGCTGAGACTTGTGGTACTAACCATTAAGCCCAGAGCACTACAATAGCGATCTCCACATAAAATTGACTAGTGCACAAAATCTCTAGTACAAGGGCGTCATATGACACTGGTGGGAGGGTCCCACTGCTCTATATAAGACTCCTTGCTTGTAGTGAGCTGCAGTCTGTGGCTGAATGATCCTGTGTGCAGACCTTGGTGAGTTTCAGCCTATGCCTTAAGTCTCATTCTGTCCTGATATCTCTAGATCAGGTTTCAGATGGGTTTCTGCTCTCTCTCAGCTTAGTTTGACTACTGGGGCTATTTAGTTGTATAGGTATTTATTATTTCAAAGCCATTCTGGGGTTATATACTAATGCCTATTTCCTATAATATATATAATATATACTTTACAGATACTTTATTCTCAGTTGATTGTACAATTTTTGAACTACTTTCTTTATGATAGATATATAGTTGAGTTATTATACAGTGAATTTATTTTGATCTCTTGTTATTGTCTATACATATATTTATATATGGCTCTAGTTATGACATTTTGTATAGTATACGACATCTTGAGTGATTTTATTATAAATATTGTCATCTTTTACAGACATCCTGCTGATGAAGGTCTTATCTTGGACCGAAACGTTCCGGTGTTTACTCACATGTGATGTCTAATCAATTTTGATACATTGCCGCATGATTATTTACATTTTTTAAGATGATCTTTTTTATTTTTTCAATTTTTGGAGTGCCGGAGTTGAATTCCTAACCTGACACGTGCACATGAGCGACTTCATTGCCGCAACCAGTCATCTCACGTCATCCAGTTCATGTGATTTCTGTGGATTTTAAAACAATAAAGTCATTTGCTGTAGTAACATAAGCGCGACGTCTCTAGTTGTCTATAAGCACCTGTTTTGTGACATGGCCACGGAGTGTCCTCTCTGGTTGGTGCTGTGGCTGGGGTGCAGCAGCTGCCTGTGTCTGGGACAACTAGTGGGTGACATGAAGAGCGCTGGCACTGGGGCACAGCAGAGACACGAAGAAGCTGTGCTGCCAGTGGGGGACATGGTATCCGAGCATATGCTCAGACTGTATGATAGATACCAAGGCGATGGAGGAAGGGGCAGGGACGCTGCCAGGCACCAGCTGCCCCTCCACAACGGGAATACCGTGAGGAGCTTCCGAGCCCTGACCGGTGAGTAGCCCTCATATTATCTAGTGAATGGCAGGTAGCCCAGGGTTCTCATCTTCTGATGCTCTCAGGTACCCCAGCTGCTGGCTGGCAGTCACCTACCTGTACTAATATAGAATACTGTATTACATAAGTGTTGTTGTACTAATATAACATATTTAAAGGGACATTGGTTACTCTGACTGAGTGGCCATAGATGATGTGAGCATTCTGGCCACTGGAATGGGATATCTAATGATACTCAATGGAAGTAGTGATGGATTGTAGGGTGATTATATCATCATGTCATGTCAGATAGGTCTGTGTTTTATGTTATGATAATCACAGGACAGTGTTTCTTAGCTGGGATCCTTTAGACAGCTGCTACTTATTAGAACCTGAGCTGAAGTTCCCCAGAAGGTAGCGGCAGAGGATCTCAGTACTTTGAGTGGGAATGGTAGACTTCTTACAACCTGCACTAAGATAGTTGGCATAGGACTATCCAAGACCTAAATCCATCAATTTTAACTTGCAGTGTTCCAGAGAAAGACACATCAACCCCCTATGAGAGAAAAGTACATGTTTCTTAAAATTGTAGTGATCAGAATAAATCCCTAGATCTATAACTCATCTCAAGCCACTCAGCCAGAGAAGATTGAGAACTATTATGTAGGGGTGTCCTGGGCAGGAAGATCTTGCAAGGAACTCTCCCATAGTTGGACATCACTAATATAGGGTAATATTATGGTGACATTTAGTGTTGATACCATAGTGTGATAGAGCTGATCGTATTTGTAGGAACATAAAAATGCATGCACTGAACTTCAATTTTAATAGCCAGTCAGATAATACAAGCCAAATTCTGGTGAACTGGCCAGGTTTTCTTAAGGATTTCAGTTGTCAGCTATAAGAAAAGTACAGATTTCTTCCAATATATAAATGATGTACTACATGAATACCAGTTCCCTCTCCCATTCTGTTCCCATCGGCAGAATGCAGGCTGCAAGTTTTGTTCACTGTACACTGTTCCCTGGCAAGTCTGGCTTCTTTGGGTCAAGTCTGAGCAAGGGAAAAATCTGCATGGGGCACGTATTTGCCCCCTCTACTTGTGTTGGTGTATTCTGGATACTCAACTTTTCATCCACTCTCTAAAATCATAGTAGTAGTTTCTCTTTCTGCAAAGTGTGCCCCACTGTGTATGTCAGAAATAAGGGAATCACATTGTGAGCCCCATAGGAGACAGGGATGATGCGAAGACAGTTTCTGTACAGTGCTGCTGAATAGGTTGGTGCTATATAAACAGAGAGAAATATATGAAGTAATAATGGTGTTGCAGACACAGGCTTTCATAAAACAGTCCACAACTGCTGACCGGGAAGAAAATTTGACTTGCTCACCCCACTGCCACTCATCTCTAGGGAGAAATTTCAGCAGTACTATACATATTACAGAATTACTGTGGTTGTAATTCACAAGCATCACATTAACTTCTTATTACATGTTTGTAAACTAAGTCCATAATAATTCATTTTTCCTGTACCTAAACATATGACATCAGGGATGCTTATATCAGATTATATACACATAATATATTACAGTTGTGTCTGCAGATGACAACCAAGCAATCCACCATTGTATGCAGACTTTATTCTGGGGTGACTCTGCCTGTCAAAACCTAGCCCTCGAAATTAATTTCATTCAGCTACGATTAAGTACAATAAATAGGAAAAGGTTTTAACTATCTCCTTGCTGCAAGAGCCATGGGACGCAGAGGCACCTGGAGCTCTGTTCTCCAGCAGCGAGGAGTTAATTGACTGGGGTTGGCAGTATTGTGTACGTAAGTATGGGCACCGGGTTACATTTCTATAAACCTGTCAGCGCATTGTATGTTGTTGCACTGTCACAGTGATGTTTATTTGCCTTCCTATGCTGACATTCACAGAATAAGTGGAATGCTTGCCAGCATGTGTTTCTTATGATAACTGGAGATGAAGCATCTTGACAGCATATTTGGCACAATGTCAATGCATTGCTATTTAATCTGCACTATTCTCAAGGCCGGCTTTTCATATGGACGGAGGTGACGTGTAAGCTTTATTCAGGGCAGAAGAGGTTAATGTACGTGAGCACTTTGTAGTTACGTTTTCGTTTGGTCTGTGTTTACGCAGCAGGGAACACTTATGGAGAACAAGACCAGGAGGCATGTTGAACAAATCTGAAGTCAGCAATGCGGGTCTTGTAAAGTGCTGCTGAGCAGGTGCATACCCAGAGGTGCTCCAAGTGCCCTCTCCAGACAGCAGCAGAAACCCTGAACTTATATAAAAACCTCGCTCACATTTCAGACATCCATTTATCTTTTCGCAGTGGAAAAATCTGCAGTGTCTGCGTAAAAGTGCAGATTGTGATGAAGCGATGCTGTGTTGTGTTTTGATCACACCTTTGGCAGCGAAGAGAGTGTGGAGTTAATTACATTAATCCATTCTCTGCCAGAGTAAACAGCAGAGAGTTGGAAAGGGCAGCACATGGGTAAAAACACCGCTGGGACGTACTTTGGCTCCCCATCCACCCATTGTACACAATGATACAGTGCAGAATAATTCACTTTGTTAATTGCACTTTATTACCTCCATCTAATTTCTTTTTTAACGGTGGATTATCTCCACATTGACTTGATGTTCTTAGACCTTTCTAAAGATGCTGTTCTTAATTAGAAACTAGACATCTGGGATGCTCGCAATCTCCGTCAGATGTTTTGGCAGTGAGAAAAGTGTTAGACTAGCGGCACGATATCCAGTCCATGTAATGTGAATTCATTAGAACATATGCACCTCAGCCTGTGCGCTCATTAATTTGGGCTTTTGGCACGGTGAATTGCTGGGTAATCAGGCCTTGAAGAAATTGAGTTTTCACTTGTCCAGGCTAGTCAGTATTGAGCGAGGGAGAGTTATGTTTAGTCTCTGCATAAATAGTATAGTATCTTTCCTTCACACATGGAGAGCACTATCTTGATTTATGGGCTGTTTCCCTGGTCCTGTTCTCATCTCTAGCTTGTACTTTATTTTTTCTAAATGTATTTTCTGAGGACTGTTGGACCTAATCTGGGCTGGACAAATCCCAGGTCAAAGGAATACATATATAAATTTGTTATTGGCCCCTAATGTTGGGTTTTGTATTGGTGTATGGCTTCTAAAGTGGGTTCTGTGCTGCCCCTCTTCTTCAGATGACCTATTCATTTCCTCTTGTAGGATCTTATAGCCTTCGAATTTCTGATTTTTATAATTTGTCGGGAGTACACCCAGCCGAGAATTACATGGAAAACATAGGTCCCCATGCAAAACAAATAAACAAAAGAAGGGTAGGAAGAGCAGTGGTTGCATAACTAATGTATTATTTTAATATTTTTAAGTAAATGAAAGAGGACCAAGGGCTGGGCCCACAGGTTCAGCAGGTACACGATGCCACACAGACGCACACAGTGTTTTAATCCCCAGGACAAAGTTTACTGAATAAGTCACAGAATAGCGATCTGGGAAAACATGTAACACGGTATAAACAGAGAAGAAATACAAACTAATATGCAACAGAATATTGCAGCAAACTAACACTATACTCCTAGTTCCCACAGTTACTTAACAGGTACCAGATACAAGTCCTTTAAGAACACGGTTCTCCTGGATCGGTCCCTCGTTGGGGTGCACCCTAAGTATTGCGCAATACTATTTGTAATCCACAGTGAAATGGGGTCTTCACATAAAAGTACAGTTATATCCTATGCTCCAGCTCTCCACTTAACAGACAGGCCAATTTCCCAGATGATAAGGTGTCAGCGTAAGAGTCCCTTATATATCACCACGTGGAACACGTGGACGCGGCCAAGCCGTACTTACAAGTCCTTGAGGCCTTCCTCTCATGTGGTCTCCTTTACCTTCTGAGCTTCAGAGCTTTCCAGACTCAGTCCCAAAAGTAGCACCACAGACTCTGTGTCTCCAGACTCAGTCCACAGCCAGCATGGCAGTTCTTCCATCCAGCAGAGCACAGGCTGCCTTCCAGCATGTCAGGTCTCCACTGTCCCCTCAGCACATCACCTCCAGCCAGGACCCTTCTCTCCACAGAACTCTACTTCCTGTTTCCTGGTAATGGATGATGCAAATGACTATCTCCAGTGCAAGGTATCAAAACTGCAATCCCAGCACACTGCCAGGCTTGTAGGAGTCCAAAATGTCCCAGTAATTATCTGTAATCAGAGTTTGCAACCTCGAACAATATTTACATTCTGAAGAATTAATTGCATTAATTCCCTATGGGCATTTATTAATTTGCTGCCACCTACTGACCAAAGTTAGTTACTGACAGTTTACTACATCACACCCTTACATAAATATGTTTGAAGAATAAAAATTTAAAAAAAAAGCCTTAGTAACAATTACATCAATTGTGCGCTCACCTCTGCCCACAGAGTCCACTCGTTCAGGCAGAATAGTGTAAAAACCCTTCAACTATATATTTTATCCTAAACCTCTCTTTTTAGCTACATACTGACCTACTGCTACAGTTTTTGTGTCATTACAAGTGTTGTGAATGGAATATGTGAGCCCTTCCTTCTACAGGCCCCGTAGTAATTTTCCTACCCTGCCTCCATGATAAGTACATAGTTGGATCCTCATGTCTTTTCCACTTCCATCCAGGACATCTCTTGAAAGATTCGTATGAAGAGTCTATAAAAATGTACCCGCCAGCTTTACAAGGTATCAAAACTATCTGAAAAGGCGCTCAGTGGCTAGCCATGCAGCGCTGCAGTCCTGGGTTCAAATCCAACCAAGGGCAACATCTGCAAGGAGTTTGTATGTTCTCCCCATGTTTGCGTTAGTTTCCTGCCATACTCCAAAGACATACTGATAGATTTTTTTTTTCCCTATCTTAAAATAGTTTACAAATATCTTTGAAAGGCATTTAATCAGATCTGACGTCAAAGTGGCTATGGAAGGATCTTATTGGCTTATATTTTCCTGTCTAATTCCAATGAAAGAAAAAAATTGTTCATGAATTGAGCTTTGCTCACATGAAAATGACATTAAAATAATATCATATGATAATTGGACAGTATCTTTTCTGTCAGGATATAATCGTATCCTTGCTTGGTATAAGCGATATCCAGATAAATGATGAATGAAATGCATTGGTGCTTGTAGTGACTAGGTGACACTCTCTTCAGAAATAAGGACAATTGTATTTGTATGTAAGTGGTCCTGTATGCACTTGTCATTTCTATGTATTCTGACATCTTGAGAATGGAAGAGAACAGCTGGTAGTTAAAGAAAGTCTTATTGACTTCAGTGGTCACCTTGTAAAATATATGTACTGTATTGTGGTTCACCCAATGATAATAGCTGATCGTATGTGTCCCCAGCAGCAAGATGACTCCTGTTTCCCATCCCATCCATCTACTGTAAACTATGGTTGGCTTAAAGGATGAAAGGCAAAAATAACCCATAAAAAACTCTCCTATAGAAGTCTATAGGGTCTCCTCCAGACCAGTGTGTCTATTGCCATGGTTCATCTACAGGAAACAGGAAGTCGCAGATAATTGAGATTGCAACATTTTTGTGATTTTTTTTTTTTTTCACTCTAGATATTAACCTGGAAAATTAAAAATAAAATCACCAAATATTCTTTGATAATATACTTAAAATAAAATGTGATTTTAAGCAATAGGTAATTTTCTCATGACAAATTATATTTTAATGTTGACACCTCTGTGTTCTGTGCAGTATAGCATATAAAACTTCCCACCACGTGGAATGAAAAAATGTCTTACATGCTCACATTTAGTTAAGACAACGACCCTGAATATGAGCATCTATAAAGTGCCTATGAACAACTAGGACTACTAGGGTCACTGGATTCTTAGGGCTAGTTCACACGTGGGCAAAGGGGAGTTTTTTGACAGCGGATTTCGCTTCAAAATCAGCCCCTTTACAATGGAGCCCTATGTGAACAGCTAGCTTTTTTTTTCCGCTAGCTTTTTTTTCCACTAGCTTTTTTTTTCTGCTAGTTATTTTTCAGCTAGCAGAAAAAAGAAGCGACATGACCTTTCTTCAGGCGTTTTCCGCCTGAAGAAAGCAATAGAAGTGAATGGGAGGCAAAAACAGCGCAGGTTTTTTTCAGCGCGTTTTTTTGCAAAAAACCGCTAGCTGTTTTTTGCAAAAAACCGCGCGGAAAAAACCGCTAGCGTTTTTTTTAGCCCATTCACTTCTATGGGAGGGGAAAACAGCCTGGCTTTTTTTGGAAGCGGTTTTTACAAAAAAAAGCTCCAAAAAAAGCCTGGCAATGTCAAAAAAAAGCTTCCTAATTAGGAAGCGGTTTTTTTCAGGACCAAAATAAGCCAGGAGGTTTTTACGTGTGAACTAGCCCTTAGGCACAGTCTTTGGAGCAGAGTAGCTGACTAGCAGGTCGCTTCTGATTCATTTGAACACCACCACATGTCTGTTTCACAGGGACTGTAAAAGCAACAATTGACCCAAAAATGCCCTCTACCCCATACTGGCTCATGACACTGTCACTTCAGGTAGGGTTCTGCATCGTAAATTTTGGCCTATTTACGCTTCACGTGTATTTGTATTATTGTGCAAAAGTTTTAGGTGAATCCAGAAAAACCTGCTGCTGAGTAAGAATGTTTTCAAAAATAGATAGAGATATCAGAAATATTAAAAATAGAAGTGTTAATAGTTTTAATTTTTGTCAATTATCAAAACAAAATTCTAAATCACATCAATATTTGTTGTACTAGCATGGCTTGAGAAAGCGCTTGTACAGCATGAAACAGACTCGGTTCTATCTTCTCTTCCATGTTGTATATACTGCTATGAAATAAAGGGCTGGTTTTACCTATATTCCTGGTTGGGCGAGTGCCCCGCTACTCTTTTTTTCTTTTTTCAATATTTGGTGTGTTCACCCTTGGAGGAGGAGTCCTGGAAGTGATAATATGGCCCCCAAAGAACCCTGATCTAAACATCATCAAATCTGTCTTGGATTACATGAAGAGGTAGAAGGATTTGAACAAGTCTACATACACAGAGGATCTGTGGTTAGTTCTCCAAGTTGTCTAGAACAACTTTCCTACTGAATTTCTGCAAAAACTACATGCAAGTGTACCTAGAAGAATTGATGAAAGGCAAATGATGGTCACACACAATATTGATGTGATTTATGGTTTTCATTTGTTCATTCACTTTGCCTTATTAATTGATAAAAATAAACTATTACTACTTCTATTTTTGATATATCTGATATTTTAATCACACATAGGTGTAAAAGGGTTGAAGGATTGTTTTTAGTCGATGAAGAATCCAGTCTGTTGTGTTACACTTTCCCTGGGCATTATTACTTTCTGATTAGTTTCCTACCATGCACCTTCATTTTTGGGCGTGTGGTTCACTTTCCTATCGTGAGGAAAGAGTCCAGTGCTAACAGTGGCGGCAAAGTTTATCACATAGTAAACACATATTTCCTGAAAAACAAATATGGTGATGCAACGCAATGGAATTAACACCGGGCAGAGTGTTATTTTTCCTTAAAAATAAGGTAACTTTGTGTCTACCTCTTTATTATTGACACACAAGTAACATAAGTGGTGTCTCTTCACAATCACATACTTAGCCCACAGTTAACATATATCCCTTCAACCTTTATCTTGGTCTCACTATTAAAAGCATATGTATTTTGAACATTAAATTGTCTGCGTGTCTTTCCTTTGACACAAGAAAAAAAAAAATCAGGCGTGGTGTATGAAACACCTGCTTTGAATCTGAGCTCCCTTATCTATATGATACGGAATACATTCTCCAGTCTCAGGGTCATGTGTGAGAGATTGGTGGGAGTCGTAGTTGGCTCTATGCACTCGCTTATGAGAGATGGAATACTCCGATACTCGCTCAGACCTCAATTTGTGGTTATAGTTTTCAATTTAGATGTGGATGATTTCCACTTCTTGTCCCATCTTGTGGCTCTCAATTGTTTTCAGCAGGCAAAACCACAATTTTCACAATACTCTGAGAACTACATGTTAAAGTTAAAGCTAAAGTTGAAGACCACTGTTCTACAGCATAACTTTGATATAGCATATTGTGACACATTGGTATATACAATGCTCATTGTACTACTGAACTAATTGGGAAATCTACCTCTAAACTTTGCTCCATTGACTTCAGTGGAAAATAAAATATTGCGTATATTTTATACAATATATAAAAGATATATGTGGCAATTCTTCAGTGCTTTTCATATGCCAAATGAATAGGAGGCAGTCAGAAACAATATCAAAAACCGGACGGAACACAGAAAAAAAAACATTCTTAAAAAATCAGATGTATTTCCTTTGAAATGTAGGTCATTATCAGCCATGGATTATACCCCTCAATTTGACCATACCCTTTTACATGAATACCATACTCCAGGCTATCAGTAATTCTAGTGCATATGGGTATTTGTAGTCGCAAATCTACCGCAGTCAGGAACTTGTAGAATTAGGGTTGGTTCACATCTGAATTCAGTGGCGTAACTACTGGTGTAGCAGGGGTTCCCGGGACCCCAGAGTATAATAATTGTTCATGGGTGTCCACAGTGGGACATAATAGTGTGTGTAGGGGCCACAATGGGGCATAATACTGTGTGTAGGGGGTCACTATGTGGCATAATACTGTGTGCAGGGGCCACTATGGGGCATAATACTGTATACAGGGGCCACTGTGGGGCATAATACTGTATACAGGGGCCACTGTGGGGCATAATACTGTATACAGGGGCCACTGTGGGGCATAATAGTTTGTGCAGGTGTCATTATGGGGCATAATAGAGAGCGCAGGAATGGGGGGGGGTCGGTCAAGGTCTTCGGCGGGCTTCGGTCGGGGGGGCCCATGTCAAAAGTTCGCCAGCCGTTCCTAGTTTCGCCACTGTCTGCATTTGTATTCCATCCGTGGGAGTCCACGTGGGGACCCCCCCAAACAGAATGCCAGATGCAATTGCAAGCACTGTGCAGTAAAAGCACACGGATCCCTTTAGACTATAATGGGGTCCGTGTGCCTGCCACCAGATCTCCGCACAGAACATGCGGACAGGAAAGTACTTCACAATCTACTTTCCTGTCTGCATGATTTATGCAGGCAGCGCGCGGCAAGCACACAGACCCCGTTATAGTCTATGGGGTCCATGTGCTTTTACTGCACAGCGCTTGCGATTGCGTTTAATATTCCGTTCGGGGATCACCATGCGGACTGTCCCGGACGGAATACCATTGCAGAAGTGAACGAGAGGTAACTCACACCAGATTTCTGACCTCGCTTATCGTAAATCTGATGGACTGAGGCTCCAGCCCACCTAGATTCCTAAACTGCTATTTTGTACATGAAGAATAGCACAGTTTTTGGTCATTTTATAACTTCTATATGCCATATTTTACCAGTTTTCTCCACTCTAGTAGTAGTAGCAATGGGCAACCTCTGGTTTTTCATGGCCATTTTTACCCACATTTGTCTGAATGTAGGCTGAGTTACTCTGATTCTCTTTCAAGATCTTAATATCTATAAGATCCTATAGATCTTGCAGCCCAAGAAAATGCTAATAGCTATCTATCCACTATGGAAAACTTGAAGTATATTATGTGTGTTCATCCTGGAGAATCTGTGTATAAAATGCTCATGATCTCACCTTAGTCATGGAGATTCCTGTCCTAACTGTACTTGTAACAGTACAAATTTGTTGCTTAGATTATTTAGAAATTGTACCCAAATTAGATGTGTGTGAATAAACTTGTTTTATTCTGGATTCAACATAGTATATAAAGAACAGATTTGTATACAATCCAGGATTAATGGATCTTCGCACACAATGACAGAATTAGCTTCTGTATTTGCCATTGTGTGCAGCTGCTGTCTCATGTATATATGTGTTTTCTAATAAAAAACATACATTTTTCAAACAGATTTTAGATAAATAATTGGTGTTTAGATACGGCTATGTAAACTCATTTGTAACACCAATGTCCTGCTTGAATAGGCTTTATGACTGAGCTGAAACATTGCGGTCTGAGTGGATAAAAACACTTTGGGAGAATATTTATCATGAAGGGAATTTTTAAAGTTAGTTTGCCTGCAATCTGCATTAGTTTAATGTGTAGCAAATTTAGCTAATGTTTGATCGATAAAACTAAAAGCTTATTCATGCGTCCACATTTTGCAGACATGTGATATCCATGTTCTTGTGCTTGTTCATGTGCTGTCTGTGAAGGATTCACTTAACCCTTCCTTTTTTATCCAAAGTATTTCTATATTTGTCAATGTCTGGGTTTGTGAAGAATGAGTGACATACGTATGCTGTCCATTTTCTTTCACAGACCCATGGATATGCATTGGTATGATCTATCCATGATGCATTCGCATCTGGAATACGTGAGTCTATGAATGGATACATCAAAATTACTGTAAATGGGGATGTGTGAATAAGCCCCAACATTTCTCATGTAAGAGATTACTTCATTTTCTATTCCACCCATTCACTGAAGTGATATTGTGATTATGTGTGTTTCTGAGTATTTTTTTTTTTCTAAAAGTATCAGTTGGTGAACCTGGTAGAGACCCCAAGTTGTGGAAGAGATGCTTTTTTTATTGCAGATTTTGCTGCAGTGTTTTGAGTCAAATGAAAAGTGGCTTGAAATGAAAGGGAAATATATAGGAAGTACTTATACTTTTCCCTTTTGCGAAATCCACTCCTAGCTACGGCTTGAAAAAAATCCCACAGCAAAGTCTGCAACAAAAAAAAATAGAAAATGTCACCACATTTTTGGGTAAATTGAGCCCTATTTTGCAATTTTTTATGCCAGAATTCTGCAGTGCTGGAAGTGATAAATCTTCCCTGCCTTTTCCTTGCAAATTATTGACAGAAGAATTTCATGGTATGAGTCCTGGGGATAGCAAGCTGATTTCTCTTTATACTGTGCTGCTATCTTTACGGTCCCTGAAGTTACATCTCTGAATATTGTATATGTATTAGAATACAACAGTGCACCCTGTTTGCAGGGTGACTGTGAGGGAATGTGAGTATGACATATTCAGAAACAGAATATTTTTCTCTAACTAACCATTATGGCAGTTTTTTGGGATTCAAATGTAGTGACAGATTCCCTTTAATGGTGTATGGAATATCTTGTTTAAAGAGGACTTTTCACCAACTGGGGCACATGTAGTTTTATATACCACTAGAAAGCCGAAAGCGCGTTGAATTCAGTGCACTATCGGCCTTCACGTTCTGTGCCTCGGTGAAGAGCTATCAGTGCTGGTACCATAGCCCTTCACTGTCAGAATGGCGTTTCTGACAGTCAGTCAGGAACGCCCTTCCTCACAGCAGCATCTATAGCGTTGCACTGTGAGAGCAGTGAGGAACGCCACATCCCCTCCTGATAGTACTCGACTAGACAAGTACAGGGGGGGGGGGTTCCTCACTGCTCAGTGTGTTGGGCAGTAAGCAATGGCCCCTCTCACAGTACAGCGCAATAGAGGCTGCTGTGAGGAAGGGCATTCCTGACTGACTGTCAGAAACGCCCTCCTGACAGTGAAGAGCTACGGTACCGGCAATGATAGCTTTTCTCTGGGGGCACACAATGGAAAAGCCGATGAATTCAGTGCACTGTCAGCTTTCTAGCAGTGTATTACATCGCATTTGCCCCAGGTGGTGAAAAGTCCTCTTTAAGATGTTCAAAAATCATTAAAGGAATTGTGAAATCAAATACTTATTTCCCCTATCCACACCCCAGCAATTTGGACAGTGGGGGCTCATACATTCTTTGGAAAACCACATATCAAGAAGGATCCGCAACATCTTGGGTACGTATAAAATTTAACCTTTAATCCATGAATTAAAAATTAGCCCCGATGGGCAAACAAACAAAATAACTAATACATAGTACAGTGCAGAAAAAAGTCAGAAAGGTGGATAAAAAACCGCAACTAACGCGTTTCGGGGTCCTTAAAGCCCCTTAATCATAGTGCACTATGATTAAGGGGCTTTAAGGACCCCGAAACGCGTTAGTTGCAGTTTTTTATCCACCTTTCTGACTTTTTTCTGCACTGTACTATGTATTAGTTATTTTGTTTGTTTGCCCATCGGGGCTAATTTTTAATTCATGGATTAAAGGTTAAATTTTATACGTACCCAAGATGTTGCGGATCCTTCTTGATATGTGGTTTTCCAAAGAATTTTGAAGCTCCTAGGAGTCAGGAGACAGGGTCGTGCACCTGGGACGTCTATTTCAGGGTGAGCTAACCTCTTGCATTTTTTCTTTTCTGATACATTCTCCTGAATGTTTCTTGTTAATAAGCTATAGGTGTGTTGGAGTAACTAGCATTGCATTAATTTCTGTTGTCAGGACAGAGATCACCATTAGCTCCATAGAAATATATGGAGTTCTGGTCATACAAGGGAACCAATGTATAATTTACAAAGAGCATTATAAACTTTAGTCTCCCATTCTCTTTATCTTTGGGGTTTCCAGTAGTTGAACCTCTATCGATCTGCCACGTATCCCCAAAAATGAGGGTAGGGAATAATTGCCTTTGTGGCACAACACCTTTATTGTTATATGAAACCTTCTAACTTATGCATATTTTTAAGGTCAGACACATACACTAAGATAAAGCTAAGTAAACATCCTTATTCACATATGATTCCTCATGAACACAATATCTGTACTATAGTGATATAATTAGTATAAAGCAAAGCATTAGGCAGCTGTGGTACAGAAACCAGCATAACCAGTCAGAATATATGTTATGTAGTTCATGGGATTGGGGAGCATCAAAGAAAAGAACAAGCTGTGTGTATGGTCTACTATTATCCAGGTCTCAGAAGCTGATACCAGATGAGCAAAAGTCACTGCTTACCTGAAAACTACTCATTCTTATGTGTTATTTATGTTATTATACCACTTCTCTCCTGTTTTGTGTATCCATTTCTGTTTCTTTACTCGACTTGTTATATCATTCCTGATGAGACCTAAGTTGTCTCAAAAACTTGTAACCTTTTTTATTTCAGTTATCCTTTAGACATCATATTCACAAGACTGCCATTTTGTTTCCCTTATTGAGAGTAATAAGACATTTTTTGGAATAAAGCATTGCATCTTTCTAATTCTTTTATTTACAATGACGGAACTTACGGACACTGATGTCAGCAATTCACGTCCACTGCTGACTTTTTAATATGCAGTCAAATTGGGTAGTGAAAGACAGCTGACCAGTATATCCAGTATATCATTGTGTCCTGTATGGATAACCCCATTTTAGAGCCACCCTAGAGCATCTAAGACATTGTCAACCTGGTTCCTCTACCCCAATCACTTGGCAGTGATTTGCTGCAACGGTCAGATGTTGCCAATATTAGGGTGACAACATGTGATTGCTGAGGGCAGAGACGTGCTGCAATGGTCACATGCTGTAAGCCTGATATCACCACTGCAGGTAGGTACACAAAGCATAGGCAGTGGACAAGAACAATGGAGCCGAAACAGCCGGGTTGTACTATTACTTTATTTTTGTTTTAATAGGTTGCCCACATAAAAAAAACCCAAAAACTTAAACCTAGGAAATCCCTTTAAATGCTTATTGCACAGTGTGTAATGGAATAAATTATCTACCATCCATCTGGCCTTGTGCAAATGGAAGCATTTGGAGACTATTGAAGCGTAAATATGAATTTGCAAGAAAAAAATAATAAAGCTAATTTATCCATTGATGTTAAGCAGATGATCTAAATTATAATCTCCCTGGTTATTACTGTTTATTATAAATCATAAAAGTTGAATTTATGTGGAAAATTACGAGATGACTGTATCCTGACAGCATTGGCAAACCTGCAATGAAATAGTTGAGGTTTTTAAAACTTATATGATATTTATGATGGATCTTCATTGGGTTGCATTATAGTCCATGGATCATAACTACATATTGTGTTGATATCAAATACCCAGAGTAATGCTTTGATAATATGAGACAGAAGGAAATAGCTCTTTGATCGTGTTGTCGCCATGCACACTACCACTACTAAAGGCTGTCCATTAGATCACATTGTGACCCAAAGGATTAAAGGGGTTGTCCCACAAAATAAAGTGAAAAGGACCTTTCGCAGCCAGGCAGAAATTGAGTGGGACTGGGTAGGACTGGTTACTGTCAGCGTTCCTACTCACTTCAAAGATAACCATTCACTTCAATGGGAGAGCCAAAGATAGCTGAATGCTTTACTATGACTATAGCTGATGCTCCCATTGAAATGAAAGGGAGCAAAAACCATCACCAATCCTGACCCCATTCAACCTAGCTGTGGTCAAGTTCAATGCGCAGTGCAAGAAGGTTCCTTTTCATTAAACTTTGTGGGACAATGAAGGAGTTACAGCATGATGTGATGGTATTTGGTCACACGACGCCAGAGTACAAAAAGACTGTAGACTGATCTTGCAAATCTCCACAAATATGGTTATGGATACAAACCATGGATATATACCAGTGGCATCAAATTAAGTTTCAGCTATAAGCGACCACCTAAGGGTGCATTCACACTGAGTAAACGCTAGCTTATTCTGAACGTAAAACACGTTCAGAATAAGCGGCGTCTAAAGCAGCTCCATTCATTTCTATGGGAGCGGGGATACGAGCGCTCCCCATAGAAATGAATGGGCTGCTTCTTTCACTCCGTGCAGTCCCATTGAAGTGAATGGGGAGTGCCGGCATATACGGCAAGCTCTGCTCATGCCGGAGCGTACACGCCGGCACTCCCCATTCACTTCAATGGGACTGCACGGAGTGAAAGAAGCAGCCCATTCATTTCTATGGGGAGCGCTCGTATCCCCGCTCCCATAGAAATGAATGGAGCTGCTTTAGACGCCGCTTATTCTGAACGTGTTTTACGTTCAGAATAAGCTAGCGTTTACTCAGTGTGAATGCACCCTTACATTGGGAAACATCACTTTAAAAGGAAAGATTTATAAAGTGTAAGGTTCTGACCACAAATTGTCATCACTTTAATGAAATAGGGATATAAATGAAAGATCATAAAACACATAGCATGGCTTGGAAGACACATGCTGCTTGTTGAACCCTTCCTTGACCCTATTGACCCATGACAACCAAGTGTTCAGAATTTGACAACCAAGGATTTCTGTAAAGCTTGTGGTGCACAGGAATTTTTAGACTGCTAAAGTAGCAGATTTTGGACCATTTGCTGTTGGCTAGTCGTTCATATAACTATGTACATGTTCATCCTATGCAGCCAACCTCAACTAAAGTCTGTCAGAACCAGAATCTGTTGTGTTGAGCTTTTCCTGCCATGATCTGTTGTGTATGTGTATTTGTACTACTAGCACACACCCACAGAGTGTTCATCATTTCCTTCATTCGGCACTTCATTAGCATTAAACAACTTTCTGTGGAAAATTAATTGTTAAACATTTTTGCACTTGTCAGAATCCCAGACATGGCTTCCTTATACTGTAGTTGCCATGTTATCTTAAGATACTTTTTGTACTTATCTTCTGGTACGGTTTTTCTTGCGTTGCTTTCCACAGAGAGTCCAAAGAGGTTTTCTATGCAAACTTTCTGCTTCCATTACAGCTATAGGGAAACCAGCAGCGTTTCCATAGGTATGATTGACAGGCTGCAATTTCCAAAACAGTTCTAGTGAATCCCATTCACTTTGCAGGGATTGTAAAATGCTACATTTTTTCCATGACAAAACGTGGGGCCCCAGCCTAACACAGTCCTGGTAATTAGAATGTTTGCTTTAATAGGTGTCTGATAAGTGAGACCTCCACCATCACAAGAATGGGGATCCCCTGAATGAAACAGGGTCTGAGCATGCACACCGCCATTCCATTCAACTCATTGGGACTGTCAGAGATATGAGTCCTATGGAGTCCTATGGAGATAAATAGAGCAGCAATGCTTGACCTCAGGTCTTTTCAGATGAGGAGACATGTGATCAATGTTTGCATGATCAATTGCAGTTCTAGTGGTTCTGCAAGCAATATCATAACAGAAGTTCACACCAAGGAACTTGCTGCAAATTTGTTTTCAATGGGAGGCAGAGATCTCAGCAGAATGCTGAAAAAAATGTTCGTCCTACTTGAATTTACTGCGGATGCCTCAGATTATGTAAACTGAAAGCTGTGAAGGAATACTGATCCCTTGCATTGGCATCCCATCATGGGTAGCCCGTGGGTAGGCTGGAAAACAGTGACGGAAAAATGAAGAGGAATTTCTCTTCAATTTCCTCCATGTGAACTTGCCCTTAGAGAGCATGAGGTATTTAAATATTGTTCTAAACAGCTTAGACTTGGCCATGTCATTATTTGTGGGGGCTCCAGTGGTTGTACCCTTAAGGATCAGATGCTTGCCACCTATTTTGTGGATGAGTGATACAGTGGCTTGCAAAAGTATTCATACCCCAACTTTTTCACATTTTGTCACCTTATAACCACAAACTTAATATGTATTTTGTTGAGAATGTAAGTGACAGACCAACCCAAAGTATCAGATAATTGATAAAGTGGAATGAAAATGATAGATGATTTTCAATTTTTTTTACCTCCTCCCATATCAGTATGTCTTTGAAGTGTGGGAGGAAACTCATGCAAATACGAGGAGAACATACAAACTCCTTGCAGATGTTGTCCGTGGTTGAATTCGAACTCAAGACTCCAGTGCTGCAAGGTTAACCACTGAGCCACCGTGCCATCATGATTTTCAAAATTTTAATAAAATTAAAATATGTAACGTGCAAGTATTCAGCAAACTGTATCAATACTTTGTAGAGCCACCATTCACTGCAATTACAGCTGCAACTCTTTTGGGGTATGTCTCTAGCAGCTTTGTGCATAGAGTTTTTCTGGCCATTCGTCTTTACAAAATAACTCAAGCACAGCCAGACTGGATGCAGAGCATCTGTAAACAGCAACTTTCATGTCTTGCTACAGATGCTCAATGGGATTTAGGTCTGGACTTTGATTGGGCCATTCTAACACATGAATATTCTTTAATTCTTCTCCACAACTTTATCTCTGACCTGTCTGTTGAGTCCCTTGGTCTTCATGATGCTGTTTGTTCACTAGTGTTCTCTAACAAACCACTGAGGCCTTCACAGAACAGGTGTACTTATACTGAGACTAAATTACACACAGCTGGACTCTATTAACTAATTAAGTGACTTCTGAGGGCAATTGTGCGCACTGGATTTTATTTAGGGGCATCAGAGTATAGGGGGCTGAATATTTTGGCACGTCGCACTTTTCAGATTTTTATTTGATTAAAATCTTGAAAACCATGTATCGTTTTCGTTCCACTTCACAATTATCTGTTACTTTATGTTGGTCTATCATGTAAAATCTCAGTAAAATACATTTAAGTTTGTGGTTGTAAGGTGACAAAATGGGAAAAAGTTCAAGAGGTATGAATAATTTTGCAAGCCACTATATTTTCTCTAATGATGTATATTGTGTCATTTGCTCTCACACTGACAGGTATAGCTATAAAGTTATTTAACACACTATTTACCTTTTAACAATGAAATTATAAAGGAGAGGAACTTTGAATGGTGGGTCTCTATTTTTTGTATCCACTCCAGGTTTTGGCATCAAAAACTGCTTCATCAAAACCTGAGAGTGTGTCCTTATCCTTATATGGTTGGCAATTGTTAGCCAGAGTGAAGGAGAAGGAAAACCTGTGGAGTTACTGTTGTTTTGTTGGAAATCTTCAGGTGTCTCTGTGTAAAGAACTCACATATATTATGTATGCAGATGATCACTCAAAACACGCAAGAAAAAATGTAGACAAAGGAGCAATTTTCCTGTACTTATTTGGCCAATCCTCTTATCATATGCGGTGCATCAGTTCAACAGTCTACAAAATTTTTGTTCGTTGCACTACACTGTTATACTTATATTGGAGTGTCAAACATGCAAGATATTATTATATTCTATGATGTTACAAGGCCACACGCTGCAAGAGACGTAACAATAACAACATTCAAGTTTTGTCTATGCCATGCAAAATATTTCTCAAACATTTAGTGATATCTCTTATATTTATGTAATGCAGCACATGAGCCAAATACAGAAACACTGATAAATCAGACTTTTGATAGAAATGTGGATAGTGCAAGTTAGGAAAAGTCTGTATTTTCCCTCCCCATCCAACTTCTACCTGAGTAATGTTACCAATTTGGTACATTTAGGCAATTAGTATATCTGGAGTCTAAGGTTATTGTAAAGGAAAGGTGGCTATGGTGGATCTTCTACAGTCATCCCGCACTAGCTTTATAAATACATGAGTATTACCATGCAAGGGAGGACTCTTAAGTACTTTAGCACATTACAACCATTACAGCAGTAAGTGTACAGCATGTTGGCTCAGTGGTTAGCACTGCAGCCTTGCAGCACTGGAGTCCTAGGTTCAAATCCTGGCAAGGGCAACATCTGCAAGGAGTTTGTATGTTCTCCCCATGTTTGCGTTGGTTTCCTCCCGCACACCAAAGACATACTGATAGAGAATGTGAGCCCTATATGGGACAGTGATTGGCAATATCTGTAAAGCACTGCGGAATATAATGGTGCTATATAAGTAAGCATAATAATTGCTATTGAGTCAGGGACAGGTTTGGCTGGAGTAGAAGTAGTAAAAAAGTTATATAATTATACACATTTATCAATATTGCATCATTAACTAGATTTATATTTGGTTGCATGAACAAGTGGTCACCACGAGTTGTGCTATAGAAAAATAGAGGAGTTAGAGTCACTGGTTTGGTCTTCTGACTCCTCAGCCCTTTTGTAGGCTAGTTTGTAAGTGTAAAACATGGTGACTGATACCTCTACAGGGTTAAACAGTATTAGTTACAGAAAAAGGATTTGTTTTTTTCTATCTACCACTTTTGTCCATGCTTGTGATGAAACTGTCACGCATTTCACTTGCTTCAGGAAACCTTAGTTTAGAGATGAGCGAGTACTGTTCGGACCAGCCGATCCGAACAGCACGCTCGCATAGAAATGAATGGATGTAGCCGGCACGCGGGGGGCTAAGCGGCCGGCCGCCGTCAAAGCGGAAGTACCAGGTGCATCCATTCATTTCTATGGAGCGTGCTGTTCGGATCGCTGATCCAAACAGTACTCGCTCATCTCTATTTATAATCATTAAGTTTTATGTAATGTAAGGTCCTTTAATAAAGGGGTTGTTTCACTAGTGACAGTTATCCCCTGCCCACTGAATAGGTGATGTTTCACATTGGCGAAGGTCTGACTGCTGAAATCCCCAAGAATTTCTGGGAATTTCTCTGAGGAATTTCTGTAGCTGTCTGCCTGAATGAAGCAATGGACACTCATGTCTGCTGTGCTTAATTCAAGTCTATGGGACTGCTAGAGATAGCCAGGTAAATAACTATTGGCTTTCTCAAGGTAGGTTGACTATATATATATATATATATATATATATATATATATATATATATATATATATATAGTTAGAATAGACCACAGCAGAGATTATGGGTGTTCTAGAACCCATCTATCTTAGACTCAGCTGACAACTGCACATTGTACAAAGCTGGAAGCAGACGGCTCTGTACACTGTGTACTGGCCATACCACACTCATTCAGCTCAGTGCATGGTCTGACCAGGGTCATGTTGTGGACACACATCATATGAGCAGGATTGCCTGGCCTCTCTACTCCATCTAGAAGATTTTCCCCAATTCTGCAAACATTGTGGGACAAAATGTCATCTGTTGTAACCCATTTCACTAGAAACAGAGGAGGTGATAAGTTAATTTCATTTCATTAGTCTTTATAAGTTGTCTTAGAACAAGTTCAATATGACCTACAGTTAGACTAAAACCAAAGAAAATTCTTGAGGACAGTGGTGTAACTAAAGTCTTGTGGACCCTGGAGCAATCTTTTGTCCAGGGCCCCCTCTCCTCATCTTAATAGTAATAGTCACAGGTGCTAAGGAGTTTAATCAACCTTAGTGTGGTTAGGGTAATCTGTGGGTCTCCTTGGTTTCTGGACCAGATGGAAGCTGCAATATCAGTACTGATACCAGTGTTTAGGGGCTCCTAAGGCTCCCGGGTGACTGCACCCTCTGCACCTCCTGAAGTTACGCCCCTGCCTGAGCAATATAAAAGACAGAGACTGAAATAATGAGATGTGAAATTAATATCAGCAGTAAAGCTGTTGTTCATTCATTGTTTGACTCTAGGCAATGGAAAGTTTAGTCATAACAGGAAAACTTTCTAACAGATCATTTTGCAATCAGATATTTTTTGTTTACAACCTACTGATCATGCACTTTAGTGTCTGAATGGGGAATACTTGTAGAAATATATGTAATGTCCTTTGTCTAATCTGCATTGAAAACACTGACTTGAAAAAAGATATTCACACTATTTTCTCTTGATTCACATTTGACCCACTAAACCTGTTTCTTTACTTGTTTTTATCTGGTATTACTTATGGTTTTATACATAGTGCTTTCTTCTTCCTTGTTCCCTGGAAGTTACCTACAAAGCATTCAATCACGCAGTGTGCAGCAGTCTGTTGTACACCAAGTACTATGTCCTGTGACATAGGGATCAAACAAAAAGTCTGAAGTATCAAAGACTGTTCACAGGTTGCCTATTATATTGCAGTTAGCCCAATTTATTCAGTTTAGGTAAACTGTAATGCCAAACACAAATCATTGACAAATGTGACACTTTTGGATTTGCCCTTTAAGGTAATAGAGACTGTGAGCAAAGTAACCAACAGATATTGCCAACAGATATTACAGAGAGCCTTCATGATGTTTGTGAGCACCACATGTTCTCTACTCTTTCTTTTAATAAAGACATCATACAAGCACAATAATGAACGTGACATCCTATGACCCATTTTCGCCATTACTTAATGAAATGCACCTCGAAGACTCCTGGCACTAGTTTAGTGAGCTAAAGTCAACACATTAATATGTATTATTTAATGAAATGGTTGTGCCCAGTTCTTTTGTTATATTTTGATCAGAACATTTTTTTAAAACTTCACGACTTCAGTGATTATTCTGAAGAATAGAGTCATTTTCTAAGAATTTGCTCGAAAAGCAGGGCTTGAAGAGACCATCCTCAGTTGTCATCCTGTTTCTTTTACCTGCAGAGCTGAACTACCCCTTTGACCTATCAGGTGGTTACACTATACATATTCTCCCCTATTGGGTTCAGTTTCTCTTACATTATTTCCATTGTCTGACAGCGAAGTACCCATAATTCATACCCACTGGGACATTGGCCTTTGTTTAAAATAATAGGAGAGCATGAATATTATTATTTCTTCATATGAAAGTTTCTTATGTCTCACCATCACATATCAATATTACAGAGTTTAATCTATGTACAGTTTGGCAGTGTTTCCATGTGTCTTTGAATTGTGTTATCAGTATGGCAATGTATCCATGTGTCCTTTTATTACAGTTTCCATGTATCCTTGCAGTGTGTACAGTGTGGCATTGTTTTCATCTTTGTAGGGTATGTATACAGTGTTTCCAGGTGTCCTTGTAGTGTGTATGCATTGTGGTTTTCATGTATATTCTAACACTTTTATCAGTTTATTCTGGAAAATGTTGATCCTGTAGATGATAGTTTTTGGTAACTACTATTTTCAAGAGAAACTAGAAAAAAACACTAAGGGTGCATTCACAAGGAAGAAAATGGTGAGGAATTTGGTTTGGAATTTCAGCGCTGAAAAAAAAAAGCCTCCCATTGACTTTAATGGGTTACATTGAAGTCAATGGGAGGCTTTTTTTTCAGTGTTGAAATTACACATCAAATTCCTCACCATTTTCCTGCATGTGAATGGACCCTAAAACTAATGATTATGAGTAAAATACTCAGTGTCATTGCCATAGTATTGGAGTATTGGCAGTTTAGTGACCTACAACTTTAAGAGTAACTTCCTTTAATATAGATATGGTAAGAAGAAAAGAACCAGGGTTATCCTGCCTGTAATCCCTTTATGGGAACACATGCCACATCAACATTGTGTTGGTGGAGTGGTAATTGGCACAATTTGAAGGGAAATTTGTGGCACACAATCATTGTGCCTGCAATTTTAAAAAGTTATAAATGCGTTTAGAAAAAATCACAAAAAAGACCCCTTTGTGGATGCACGTGCAGCACCAAGTAGTGCGTGATAGCTATGTACTGTCCCTGCCCATAAGTGCTTCTCCATGTATTGATGGTGATGTGCGCTTTTCCCCACAATGAGGAGCCCACATGGTGATATGGTATTCTCCATCAAGATATACCCCATCAAGAATGTATGCTGCCATCAGTCAGAGAAACGCAGTGGATTCTATTAAGTGGCCTGGCAGCAACTGTACCCTCAGTAACTTGTTCAGGTGGTAGTTAAAGTTGCAGACCAGTCAGATGGGTGCAGATTGCTGTTTGCTGGACACACATTATGGATAATGATTAGAGATGAGCGAACACTGTTCGGAACAGCTGTTCCGAACAGCATGCTCACAGCACATTCCCATAGAAATGAATGGAAGCGGCCGGCACGCGGGGGGTTAAGCGGCCAGCCGCCGGCAAAGTCTGCGTGCCAGGTGCTTCCATTCATTTCTATGGGAGCATGCTGTTCGGATCGGCTGCTCCGAACAGTGTTCACTCATCTTTAATAATGATCGATATTGGTGTGGAGGAGGAGAAGTAGATAGAGGTAATAATGACGATGACCATGTTCTAGGTGTAGGTTTGACCTGAATACAAAGATCATCATAGGATGAAGGAATAGAACATTCTGCTCACTTGGTACCTCTGCCAATTCTATTTTGCCAAATGATCTGGTGACGCCATTTCATGCACATAGTATAGAGAGACCTAGTTCCTACACGTATTCCTGCACGCCCATAGCTAATTAACTACTTGCAGATACTGCACCTTGTTATCGATTTGTCATTTGGTGCACAATGACAAATGTACAAAATGTACAAAAAAGATTCCATAGGGAGATGACTGAACATAGCTGTTCTCGCCAAAATCAGCAGCAGTGGAAACATGTCTGCCAGTGACCCCACCACCCCAGGTTGCCTTAAATCTTCCCCAGGAAGGTCTTTTGGACATTGAAGCTGCATTATTTCTGAGGAAGTATGAAAACACTTTGGCTACTGGTGGGGCTGTCAAGACCATAAGTAGTGTTGCCATTGCCATCTGCATTCTTATTGTAAGTACTTGCACAAGTGTTTCCCTCTTCCCCTCATTTTGCCCTGCCCTGTTTTTTTTTTTCACAGTCATTTTACTACACAATGCTTAATTATAATAGTCATTACAGCAATTCTGACATATAACACAAATCCCAAACTAACTCCACAATTACTGTAATGCCTTGTGTTGCAGCTTACAGCACCCTATATAGTGCGTAAGACGTTGGCCCTGTAAGGTGTCCATCTACCACTGTCTGTTGGCTGAGAGGCTATCAGCTGATGTCAGGTAATGCTAGAACATCACAGGCTGAGTCCCACACAAGTGTCCCTTCTGTATGTCCTGCTTCAATATGTGCCAGCGGGTATTATATTCAGTCTGAGACAAATTGGCATTTGTTTGGTTTCATTACAAAAGGAATAATTTGGAATATTCGGGTTGAACCCGGGTGTGACTAATTGATTTATCCAGGTCTAGTAGTGTGTTGTATGTTGTTGATCTGTTTTTCAAAGAAAAAAAGATCCATTTATTTGTTAATTTTCCTATACTTTACACTGGGTCCAGAATAAAAAAAAAAACATAACTGGCCTCTGTGTGTTGTCTGTGATTTCCACATACTCTTAGACTAGAAGGGAGCCTTGTGGGTAAAACACACCAAAATAGAATATTCTTTTGAAAAAAATGGGTATCTGCATGCACCCATTAAAATCATTGGTTGTGTATGCAGTCCATACCTTAATCCACACCTTAATGGAAATTACACAGTGGTTCAGTGGTTAGCACTTTAGCACTGGAGTCCTGGGTTCGAATCCTGCCATGGACAACATCTGCTAGGAGTGTTTATTTTCTACCTGTGTTTGGAGTGTGGGAGGAAACCATAGACCCCCACAAAAATATACTGATAGGTAATGTAGATTGTGAGTCCTATACAGGACAGTGAGTGACAATATCTGTAAAGCGCTGCGGAATATGATGGCGCTATACAAGAAAGCATAATAAATAAATCTGCAAAACTCAGCTTGGTGACTAGGGCATAATCCTTACTTTTGTTGTTAGTACGTAATTTAGGATAGCGGCAAAGCAGCAGTACACATTAAGCTGCCCTGTATACGGATGTATCATATGTAACTATTCGAGACTGCACCCAGATAATGAAACTATAATTTTCTCTTCACAAACATTCACTTTGACACTTGTGAGGGAGTTCAGCTCTTTAAAGGTACATGTAAATCCAAGCCAGGCAGGCTCCATTTCCTGAAGTCATTTCCTTTTGAGATATCCTTTTAACTCTGTAAATCAGCAGACAAAGGGTCATAATGGGGATTATTAGAATTATTTTAGGAGTGGCGTATTCTTTGTTTTTACTGACACCCTTTGATAGTTTGTCACTTTAGAGGAAATGCTCTACAGGTTCTGGGTAGTTCTTTTTTTTAGTTTACTTTCTATTAAATATTTCAATATCATCAAATAGATTATATGAATGTCCTGTAGCAAGATCTGCACAATTTGACATTTGCTAAAACAATTGCCCTTTCATGGGAATAGCATGTTAGCCACGACACTTCTCTTATTTATGATCATCTGAAGACTGAATTTACCTTTATAAGGCAAACCACAATGCACATGTGAACATGGCCTAAAAGAGAGGGAGGGTTCGGTAGGCTGTAAATTTTGTGAAGCCGGCAGCATTGTTAGGTGAAGTGAATGACAAAAGTATCTTCTCTTGTGTCAGAACAGAAAAGCATCTGAAAACTGGGTCTGAAAGGCTGAAGAGCAAACCATAAGAGGCAGCGGGAAATATAGACTCCATCTCCAGCCAGAAATGAAAACCGTACTGTAAGCTCTACCTGTCCTATTACCTGTAGCTATACCTCTTTCTGAATTTTAATTCAGAGACAGGAAGCTTTGATTGTGCTACAAAACATGGCGGATTATGACACCTCAGAGTCAATGAACTGTGGTAGTAAACTATGACTTCTCTGTCTTCAGAATCTTCAGAAGTGTATGGATTTTAGGCAGGGGCGTAACTATCGGGGTATCAGCAGTAGCAGCTGCCACAGGGCCTGGGACATTAAGGGGCCCGGTGACAGCCGCTACCGCAGAGTTTTTTTTTTTTTTTTTTTTTTTAATAGACCGTTACAGGCCCTATTTACTTACCTCTCCTGGCTTCAGGCAGGCTTCGAGCCTTCTTGAATGATGTCCCTGACATCACATGACCGGGGCCTGTGTCCTTATGTGTTGTGACGCAGGACCTGGGTCATGTGACATCTCGTATGTCATTGAAAATGGCCGACATCAGCAGGGAGTGCAGCGGGTCTCCGATTATTTTACTATGGGGTCTGAAAACCCCCCAGAGTATACTATGTCCACAATGGGTCATAATACTGTGTGTGCAGAGGCCGTTATGGGGCATAATGGTGTGTGCAGGGGCCAATATGGGGCATCATACAGTGTGCAGAGGCCAGTATGAGAATGCGGGGGGGTCAGTCGGGGTCTTCAGTGTTGGTTGGGGGTCCCATGTCAAAAGTTCACCATGGGGTCCCACCATTCCTAGTTACACCAGTGATTGCAGGTATATGAACATTTCACACAGAAGCTATTAAACACAGGTTTTGTGCAGGATTTTTTCTTTACTGTTTTGACTGCTAAAAATTGGGGTGTATTCACACACTGATTTTTTGTTTGTTTTTTTCCCATTAATTTTATACAAATGATGACAAAAAAAACCTCACAAATTATACCTATTCATTTTATTATGTATATCTTATACAGAAACCACCTGCTGCTCATGCATTACTAGTCCCATCAAGGCTCTTCCTGTAGTAAGATAAATAATGTAATAGTAACGTTGTAAGATTGAGGCTAAGGCCCCAGTGGACGATTTGCAGCTATAAAGCACTGCAGGAAAAACTGCGGCGGGAATGTATTGCGGTTCTTCCCGCAGCGCTTTGAACAGAAGGTTCGCGGAGTGTTCCTCTGTGGACTTTCTGTTACAATTATATCTACAGGAAAGCCGCTGACTTTTCCATAGATATAATTGACATGCTGCGATTTCCAAAACAGTGCCGGTATTGGAAATAGGAGCGTGTCCACACTGCGGTTTTAATTGCAAAGTGGGCACAGGATTCGCATGAATCCTATCCACTTTTCAATCACTGTAAAACGTCATGATTTTTCCTGTAGCATTTCTGCCACAGTCAAATTGTAGCGTATCCGGCCCCTGAGGCCCCGGCCTAAAGTTTGTTCTGTTCCCTTAAAAAAGTTGAACAAAATATAATGTACTTAAAAGTAAGCTCTGTTCCCATCAGTATCCTATGTGGCCCATTTGAGGCCAAATGATTGCTTCACAACTAGCTTCACAAAAAAGAATACACTATTTGAGGCCAGAGCCCCACGTGGTCGCGGCGTAAAATGCAGCATTTTGCAATCCTTGCAATGTGCACGGAATTCCAGGTAATCCCATCAACATATTGTGGAAAATATGTGCAGGGACACTCAACGTTTTCCAAAACCGCCTTGCTTTTGGAAATAACAGCATGTCTATTATGCATACAGAAACGCTTGCGGTTTCCCTATAGTTATACCCTGTTTCCCCCGAAAATAAGACAGTCTCTTATAATTAATTATCTAACGAAATATATGACCTTTCTTATTTTCGGGGGATGTCTTATGCAGCGGCTGGAGTGGGGAACAATCGGCAGTCATGCTGATGCTTCCTTAGCGGAGCGCCGGCATGACTGCCGGTTGTATGTGATCCAGAAGGTGAAGGGGGGGGGGGGGGTCCTATTTTCGGGAAAACAGGGTGATAGAAGCAGAAAGTCTATGGAAGAAACCTCTGCAGACTTTCTGTGAAAAGCGTTGTGGGAAAAACCGCAATGCGTTGTCTCTTTTGCTGCGGCCTGCTTTGTGGGACCTTAGCCTAAAGCAGTTTCAGTAAAGCTGAAAGGATTGAAATCAAATATTCTAATAATATTTTTGCTTGGTGTTCATTTACTTATCACATAGAATGTTACGGATGCTATTTTTCCCAATTTAATAAGTTTATCTAGTAACAAGTCTAACAACACTTTCCTCGTAGAGATGAGCGTGTAGTATTTGATCGAATACCTCCCCGCCATAGGTATGCGTGTAAGCGGCCGAACATCAGGGGGTTAAGTGCATCGAATATTCGATGCGTTTACATACCTCCCAGCTTTTGAAGAACCGTAGCGTGCCACGGCAAATTTAGCCCCACCCACTTTTGTGTTGACTCCGCCCACTCATTAATACAGTCACCCATAAATTATATGTTCCCCCTCTATCTCTCCCCCAGTTTCATATACACCCTTCATCTGCCCCCAGTTTCATGTCCCCCCTTCATCTCTGTCCCCAGATTCATGTCCCCCCATCTCTTCCCCAGATTCATGTCCTCTCCATCTCTGCCCCCAGATTCATATCCCCCCATCTTTGCCCCCAGATTCATGTCCCCACATCTCTGCCCCCAGATTCATGTCCCCCCATCTCTGCCTCCAGATTCATGTCCCCCCATCTCTGCCTCCAGATTCATGTCCCCTCCATCTCTGCCCCCAGATTCATGTCCCCCCATCTCTGCCTCCAGATTCATGCCCCCCCATCACTGCCCCCAGATTCATGTCCCCCCATGTCTGCCCCCAGATTCATGTCCTCTCCATCTCTGCCCCCAGATTCATGTCCTCTCCATCTCTGCCCCCAGATTCATGTCCCCTCCATCTCTGCCCCCAGATTCATGTCCCCCCATCTCTGCCTCCAGATTCATGCCCCCCCATCTCTGCCCCCAGATTCATGTCCTCTCCATCTCTGCCCCCAGATTCATGTCCCCACATCTCTGTCCCCAGTGTCATGCCGTCCTCTCCTTCATCTGCCCCCATTTTCACGTTCCACCTCCACATTAAACTTACCTTCTCCTCGTTCCCCCGCTGCACTCTGAGCGCCTCTCTCTCTCAGTGGCGCACAGTTGTAGACGCGATGTGACGTAATCACATCGCGTCTACAAGCCAGTAGCCGGCGGCAGCGGCGAAGCGAGGAGCTGACCTGTGTCAGCTCCTTGCTTCAGCTGCGTATGTGTTCAACTCAGATCTGCGTCCTCTGGACGCAGATCTGAGTTGAAATCAGGACATACCTTCCTCCAACGGGGACCGCGAGACATGTCACCGGAATCGTGAATGTCCCGTGGAAATCGGGACGGTTGGGAGGCATGCGTTTAACCCCTTGGTGTTTGGCCGCTTACACGCATACCTATGGCGGGGAGGTATTTGATCGAATACTACTCGCTCATCTCTATTTCCTCGCTCTTGTTAAAGTAAGAAGTTGTGGCATGTTGTCAATACCTTTTCACATTAAAGAAAAACTCCAGACCCCTTCCAGATTTTCTACTTAAGAGATATAGATGGCTGTTGGGCTCAGAACATGAAATAGTTTGAATAGAGATAGACAGTACTACCTATGCTGTAGAGTTAACCGATTGCAATGGAGAGGAGACAGAGAGGCACTACTGTCCATGTTGCAAAATTTAAAGGGTGAAACATGGAAGCAGCACTATATGTTGTGCATAGTGCACTGAGTAGTTCAGGGAGGCAGTGAAATATGTGTCTATAGAACTTACTAGGAGACAAATGGAGGAAGGACAATCTATGTAATTTACTGGGGGAAACAGGGAAGTGCATTATCTTTGTCTATAAAGGCAGACACATTCAGACAATACTATCTGTGTCTTAAGTACTGTATATGGATATGGATGAGCTATTCTTTCTGCAGCAGTAAGGTGAACATTATAATATAGCATTATATTATTATTATTATATTATTACAAGACAATTAATAAAGCATTAAAAACACAGCAATACTGTTTAGCTATGGATTGTGGTATAAATGGCATGAAGGTCTTTGAAGTGAATTGGGGTCTTCTCTATATTCAGATTTTGCCTTTTTGATACAGTTTAACTCTTTTTTATTATTATTATTATTATTATTATTATTATTTATTATTCGGTAAATGATTCATTACTTATAAAAAAAAGTTCAAATTTGCAATTTTCAAAATAGTTCCAAACTTCTTTTTTTTATCGTGTGTGCTAAATACATAGGACTCTCACAGAAGCTTATGGGCTCAATATAAAATTAGTTAATGAAATAGTATTTTTGCTGGTGCAGTCTCTGGTAATGTTTTAGAATATAGCACCACCTACTGGCCTTCATTATATTGTCTTGTTTTACAAACTCCCCACTAAATCACTATGTTAGATTACCCTGTGAGTCTCTGTAAAAAAAAATCCTATGAGCTGAATACTCACATTTCTGCTAATATAGCTAATATTGTAATCGTCGAGTCGTAGCAAACAGTAAAACAATGTAATATCTGAAGATAACACTAGTAACATCCAGCCAAGTAAATGTAATACTAGCCTTAAAATGGTTAAAGGGATTGTCTCACCAAAGACAACACATATGTCCATAGTTTCTTACAGAAGCATACTATTTGATGCTATAGGAAGTTCTTTGCACAGTGACATATAGAGCAACAGTGGAGAGTCCTTAGACTACAATATGTTCCCAAGGTGCGGATGTGATGTTGCAGAAACCATACAAGCGTGCAAGTTGGCATGGATTTCCAATTAGGTGTTAGTTAAACAACAGAGCATGACCACTATTAGCAGCAGTGTGTGACCGCAGCCTTAGGATCCATTGTTTTGGTAGTTGAACAGAGAACAATGCCAGTATGAACAAAGCCTTACCAATTGACTGTTGTTTATTTACATCTATTTCTCCAAATATAAAATTATAATAATAAATAAGATAGCAACTATGCAATGTTATTTTTATTTTTAACAAATATTACATGATTGTTATGATAGCTATCCCATACGCAGGGTAATAAGGGAAAGTATAGCATATACCGTGTATATATGGGGGTTACCATCACAGGTGATTTATGTTTTTAGCATGGTTCTTTATTGTGTAGACTCAGAGCTGATGACTACTTCTCCATATTAGTGACACCTCTTCAGTAAATCTTCCTATTGTAGAGATTACTTCATAATTCCTATTCCTGCTTCATAGATTTTCCTAACGTTGTGACAGTTTATTCTGTAATGTATTATATTTGAGGATGAACACCCAAATGAAAGGTACATGTAATGTGATTATTAACCATTGGGTACATGGTGTGTCTGAATGAAATACTAAACCTGCTTCTCATATTCTTTGGTCAGTTTCCAGTCCAGACTGAATGTACACACATGCTGTACTTTACTTATACTTTCCACAGAGCTCCGTTTTACAGCTCTCCAGTGTTTCTTAGCATGAGAGTCCGTGTTTCTGCCAGTTTTGCCAGTGTGGGCGCAGTCACAGCTCAAGAAGGGAACTTAGCAAGATGGTTAAAAAAGTGTTTTCTCTTTGTATTGGACTTGTATCCATGGACTTTCACAGTTAGGGAAAATATCGTATGTGATGGCTTTTCAGACAGTTGCCTCAGAAGTTATAGAAACTAAAGCAGTAAATGGAACACTTCTGACCATTGTATTTTTCTGAAATTTAGAAAGGTTTAGAAAGGTTTTTATTGAAGGTTTTGTCAGAATACTGAAAAGGGTCATTATTAATAATAAAAATGTGACACTCAGCATTATTATCTGTATTTTAGCCCCTTGGAGTTTTCCTTCAGCTTCTACATGAAAGCTTATATTTGATGACCCCTTATTGCTTACCTACTGGTCATCGTCATAGGGTAGTTCATATGGATAGGTTTATGGACAGGTTTTCAATATTAGATTGGTTGAGGATCGACTCTCAGTGCTTATTTAAAGGGGCAGCAGAACAAAATCAGGTTTTTCAGGTCCTTTCCTGTTTTCCTTTCTTTATAAAGCAACAATGGAACAAAACAATGTCAATTCTAATAGTATCAAGTGTTTTGCTGTTAACTGTAAATCGAAGAATCTCTAAAAGTAATTTAAGAATATATGAGAATCACATAAACTATGAAAGCTATACTAGCTAGCTCATATTTTTCAAGTGATTTGCTATGGAAATCCATGGAAGGTATTACTTAAATCTTCATTCCTTAAAATGTGTTCATATAGTGAGCAAGCTGGTTTCAACAATACAGGAATTTGTCATGCCTATAATATGTCCTGTTGATGCCATAATATATAGATATATGTTTGATGACAGGGTATTCAGTGGGTGTAACTGACTCTTGCCATTCAATATTATTTAGGCCCGGTTCACATCTGCGTACTGGTTTCCATTCGGGAAGTCCGATTGCCCCCCCCCCGAGCGGAAACCCATAAGCATAAAAAAGCAGTTACCTGAGGAAATCCACGGACCACATAGACTATAAAGGGGTCTGTGTGGTATCTGCACGGTTTTTGCTTAAAAAGAAAATAGAGCTGCTTGCAGGACTTTTCTCTCTGCATATTTCATGTGGATAGAAGAACGGAATGGCCCAAACACAGATGTGAACTAGGCAGTCCTTTTAACATACAGAATGCAGATCTGAGTTGTGTCTGAACTGTAGATTAATAGTTAAAATAAAATAAAATATCCCAAATTTAATAAAGGGATCCTATCATTGGATACCTTTTTTACTGACTAACACACAGGAATAGCCTTAAGAAAGGCTATTCTTCTCTTACTTTCAGATATGTTCTCTGCGCCACCGTTTAGTAGAAATCCAGGTTTTCTTCTGTATGAGTTCTCTCACAGCACTTGGGCCAGTCCTCGGCACTCAAACAGCACTGGGGGCGTCCCCGATGCTGCGAGAAAAATCTCCAGCGACACCTCTATCTTCTTCTGGAACTCCCTCTCCCTGTGTCTTCTTCCATCCTGTGGTTCAATTCTCCAGGCATGCACAATCGGCTTTGCCATCAAGCCTCAGGCAGATTGCGCATGCCCCACGACCACAAGAAAATGGCCTCTTACACCAGCTTATTGTGTAAGCGGCAGCTATTATCTTGTGGCCATGGGGCTTGTGCAGTCGGCTTTGCCTGAGGCCTAATGGCAGAGTCAACTGTGCATTGCCTAGAGGATTGAACCACAGGACAAAAGAAGACACAGGGAGAGGCCGTTCCATAAGAGGATAGAGGTGTCACTGGAGAGTTCTCTCGCAGCATTGGGGATGCCCTCAGTGCTGTTTGAGTGCTGGGACTTCCCCCAGTGCTGTGAGAGAACTCATTTGCATACCAAAGAAAACCCAGATTTCTACCAAATGGCGTTGCGGAGAAGACATCTGAAGGTAGGAGAAGAATAGCCTTTCTTAAGGCTATTCCTACGTGTTAGACAGAAAAAAATGGTATCCAATGATAGGATCTGTTTAAAGGAGTTTCACAATCTCAGGGTTTTACTTTCCTCTTGTCTCCTCTCCCCTCCACAGGGTTTTATCTGACCTCCTGTATCATCTGCTTACCACAGGGATTTACCTGCCTTCTCCTTTTCACTTCCTGGTTTTTAGCTAGGACAGTATCACACTCCATGCTTATTCTAAACTGCACATTATTTCTCGATTTACATACAGAAATAGTAGAGGGATCTATCAAGAAACTATTGCAGCTCTTATAAAGGTTCAGCAGCTGAGAGTACTTTGCAAAGAAAGAGAAGAGAATATAGGAGGCCAAGAGAAGGGACTGAGTCATCAGTCTGACCAGAAAGGTGGTCTGTAACCTAGGCAATGAACTATAAATGCTGAGGAAGCCTACTGAACATTATCTGACAAATGGAGATAGATTAAGATAGATCATGATAGATAAAGGAAAGTATTGGGTAAAACTCTTCAGTTAGCTTAAACTACATGTTTGAATACCATCCTGGAGACAGGAATACCCTTTAAGTGAATGTGGAATACATTTTATTCAGATCCAAACAAGTATTCATGAATTTGCTAACAATACAATGCCTAGGATTATGATGGATACTGTGTAAATAACTAAATCTTTTTTTTTCATGCTTTTTAGGAGATGCAGATGATGTCACTCACAACATTTTCAATTTGACCTCACTCACATCTTCAGAAAACATTCTCTCAGCTACATTCCATTATTATCTTTGGGATACACTAAACAGTAGCTTCAAATGTCCACATTCTCCATCATGCTCTCGTCTGGGATATCAAAAGAATGAAATATCCATAGGCTTTACAGTGTCCAGTTTCACGTCACAGGAGAACCAGACAAAAGTGTTGGGTCACTTTTTTATAAACATTTCATCACCCTACCGTGACATTCCATCTTGGCAGTGGAAGGACATTACTCATATTCTACGTGAGGCCAAGCAGAATGGAGAGACTGTTATTAGAATCAACGTGACCATTGATACTCCAACTCCACATCGGAAGCATTTGCTAAGGCATAAGCCTTACATCTTAGTATATGCTAATGATTCAGCCATTTCCGAACCAGATAGTGTTGTTTCCAACTTGCATGGACCACATAGTCCTAATGTTCATAAAACTCACCATAAGGCAGGACTTTTTGAACACAGAAGTCGACGTTCAACTGATATTCTTTTACCATTACAAAACAATGAGCTACCAGGAGCCGAGTATCAATATAACGTAGATGAAGAGCGTTGGGAGGAGAAAAAACCCTACAAAACACTTCATGCTAAGGCAGCTGAGAAAGGGAAATCTAAGAAGAAATTAAGAAAAAGTGGCCGACAAAAAAGTCAGACACTGCAGTTTGATGAACAAACCCTGAAAAAAGCAAGAAGAAAGCAATGGAATGAGCCACGAAATTGTGCACGCCGGTACCTAAAGGTAGACTTTGCAGACATCGGCTGGAGCGAATGGATTATTTCCCCTAAATCCTTTGATGCTTATTATTGCTCAGGTGCATGCCAGTTCCCGATGCCAAAGGTATTGTAAATATTTTAATAGTAATTTTACACTGGCTTTTATATCATCATATATTTTCACACAGAGCTGGGCAGGAAAGTGCATCTCTTTTTTATGAACTGTACATCTTTTTTTTTTTTTTTTTTAATCAATAAAATATTCCAGCTGTTTTATTAGGAAGCCCAATGAAGCCGTAAATAAGTAATATTTTTAGGTCTGCTGTATAAGTGTAGCTGTTAAAATAGTGAGATGTAAAAACTGAAGGTTTATGTGGAGGAATTTCTTGTACACTGTCCAAACACTAATGCCTTGCTATGTAGAAAAGCATGACCTTTTGTCCGCTTGTGGAGGTTCACGTTCCACATCTTTTTGCATTTGTTAATGTCCGTATTTCACACTTTTGCTAAAACCAGACATGCCTTCATTCTTCCTTTCATCATGTATTACTTCAAGTGTAAGCACATAAGCTTAAATACATTCTAATATATTTACATATTTTTAATTAGAAAATTATATATATACAAGGTACTGATTATTAAATGCAGTTATATGATTTACTAAATATGGATAATTATGCCAAACATTTAAGCAGTGGTGTAACTAGGAATGCCAGGGCCCTAAGGCGAACATTTGACATGGGCCCCAGAATATAATGACCGGAGACCCAGGGGAGGATACAAACATAAAAAACACTGTTACTTACCTCTCCCTGGCTCCGGCACACTTCCCACAGATCTCTTCAATATTGGACCAGACGCCACCTGACCCAGGCCAGTGTAGTGACGCATAATGACGCTGGTCTGGGCCATGAGACGTCTGTGACGTCACCAAACAAGACTGAAGCCTTCCAGAGTGCAGGAGAGGTAAGTAACAGTGTTATTTATGTTCTCTCATCTCCCCTGGCCCAATATATTTCGGGTTCTGAAAAGACCCCAGAGTATAATGGTAGCAGTGTGTGTTTGGGTTCATGGACCCGTAGACTTACTTACCGATCCCTGCTCCTGATCCCAGCCGCCTTATAAGTATATCTCATAAATCTAGAACCGAAAACATTCACATCCTTCCCAGCTAAAACAGCAGAACAAAGGAAATCACAGATGCTTAAAATGAAGGAGATCAAAAGAGCCCAAAAAATCTAGTTGTCTATCATGGGGTCAGTTTGACTTTCTTTCCATCATTTTGTCCTCTATGAAGGACTTTTCCGTTCGTAGTTTCTAACAGAACCTTCGACACAGATGTGAACTTGGCCTAATTGCAGGTATTATGTATTTGTAGTTTAGATGATTCTAGTTTATATGGAAAATAGACAATTATTATTATCCTAAACTTTAGAGCACCATTAATTCCATGGCGCATAAAACATATAAAAAGGTTAACATACATAGTGAAAAAAAACAAGTACAATAAATATGACTTGCCTGGTACTGTGCAAGAGAGAATCTTGCAAGGGCTTACACTCTACAAAGGAAGTTTGCAAAAGTGTTTGCAACAGAGGAACATAAAAAGCTTTAAGCTACAGTCACATTTGCGCCAGAATTTCCGTTGAAAACTCTGCCACAATATCCGACTGAACTCAGCAAACGAAAAAGTCCTACATGAATGGCTTTTTCAACTGCCGCTTTCAGTTTTAAGGCAATGGACACCCAACAGAACCCCATTATCATCAATGGGGATTTCCTGGCAAAGATAGCTGTCCGCCTGTCCATTCTCCTGATTCTCTGATGGTGACTCTGGTGTGAACCTAGCGCTAGTGAATTAGAGGAAAATTACTTGTGCAAAATTCACCAAGTACAACAGCAATAGTCTAAAATGGTTCTATAATCAGATCAGCTTTTAGAACTGTCCAAACACAGAAGATGAATGTTGCCGAAATAGATTCTGGATGACCATTTCTGACCACGATCATTTATAAAGGGTTTGAGAACGATTGTAATAGCTTACAGCAGATTGGTGTCTGCCGAAAAATGTAACCTGTCTGGTTGAATTTTTCGGCTGTTGTCAGCTCATCATTTGTCACCTTGTACAAGCCCACTCTGATGTTATGTTTTTGTTTTATATTTATCCCCCCATGATCAGTTTAGTCTGGCATGTTGATGGTCAGCTGCTACTGAAAAATAAATTTATGTTGGCAATATTATAAGAATTTGTAACAGGTAATATTTGCATGTAGATGCATAGTGGACCACCAGGAAAAATATAAAGTGAATGCTGACATAGTGATGCATTGTAGGCTGAAACATACAATACCAGGCCTTTCCCTCTATGAAGGCTGTCAGATATTGAATTAAACTTGCTCTGGACTTATACAGTATGCCTGGTTTACATGCCACCCTCTGGAAACATGCTAAGTAAACAAATTTAACCGAGAAGGGTGTCAATTATCTATTAATATTATTAGTATTAGCTGTCTGAGATTTGTCCAAGTCAAGAATTTACAATGATGGTTTGTCAGTGTGCAACTGATTGTTACTGGTTGTCAGAGTGCAATTGGTGGTTGCCTGACTGTGCACTGTTCTCAGCAGTGAATAAAGAATGGGGCAAGTAGTTAGCTGTGTACTGGTCAGACCATATACTACACTTCACTTGGATGGGAGGTAAGCTGCACTACACAGAGAACGGAGCAGTCTGCTTCCTCTTGCATTCTCTGCCTATGAACTGTTGAGAGTAGCTGATTCAGACCCTCACCGATCGCTCTTACCTGCTCAGGAGGCTGACGGCCTTTGGAGTCCAGGGGGCCACTTCTTAGAGCCTTTTTCAACTCTGTGGTAGCATCAGCCATATTCTTCGGAGTGGCCTGCTGGGGGAGTAGCATACCAGCCAGGGATATAGGGAAATAGACTTGGCCCTTCTAACCAGCCTGTCAGCTCTGTCCTGGGGAGAACCCTGGACCCAGTACAGATGGTGGGTGACAGAAGGATACTGTCCGTGGTGAGCTCCATGCTGGAGAACAACTGCCATCCCATGTATGAGACTGTGATAGCACTGGGCAGTACTATCAGTGACCGACTGCTTCACCCCAAGTGTGAGAAGGAGCGCTATCAGAGATCCTTCCTCCCAACTGCGATCAGGCTGTATGATCAACATCAGGCTAAGTGGAGATCACTCCACACAGAGAACTAAATGATCCTGAGTCTTCTTTTCTTTTTAGTTGCTATGACTCTTAGGGTCCCTTCACATGGCTGATACGCTGGCTGCTTTAGAACGTGTAAACGTTCCGTAGCAGCGGCGTCTAAAGCAGTTCCCATTGCTTTCTATGGGAGCTGGCATACGTGCGCTCCCCATAGAAATGAATGGAAAAAGCAGCCCATTCATTTCTATGGCGAGCGCGCGTCTGCCGGCTCCTATAGAAAACAATGCGATCTGCTTTAGACGCCGCTGCTACGGAACGTTTACACGTTCTAAAGCAGCCAGCGTATCAGCCATGTGAAGGGGCCCTTAGTAACTTTTTCTATCTGCTATGAGCTTGTACGTATGTGTTCATTCTTGTAATATATTACTGTATTATCCATGCTTCTGTAACACACTGAATTTCTCCATGGTGGGACTATTAAAAGATTATCAGAATAGGTAATCAATAATGTTTACCCAGAGAGTGACAATGGAGCTAATCCTTGTACATATCCACATAAGGAGAGATTTCTGCCATGGAAATACATATTGGAAGTATTGCCAATGTGTGAATATAGCTCAACAAAACAAAATAATGATGAAACAAACATCCTGCAAATGATTTGCATCAGGGATATACAAACCTGGTCATACGTTTGATTTGGGGGTTTTCTCCACTTAGAGTTGTGCTCCTCTTAATAGTAGTGTAGTACCAGCTTTCTGTTTAGTAGTAAATTGTGCCCCTAGCTCCCCCAGTGGTGTAAAAAGACCCCACATATCCTATTAAGCAGCATCCGTGCTTTCCTCTATTTCTTAGCAGCACAAGTTACAAGTATAGATATAAAGTTACAGATTCTGGTTATGGAGGAGTTAATCCAAGTATGCTCGGGTCACAGTGGAGGGCCTGTATTATATTCCGTAGTTTAATGCTTCCACAATTAGGTTGCGGTGTTTATCTGTGGAATTGAAAGTATGAATTGGCTTCCATTCTCATGTGTGACATGGGGTTGGGTGGAATTGGATACCGCACATGTTTTTAAAATGTAATATCAAGGTCAATAATTTACAAGCAGCGAAATTTTGGATTCAGTTGTTACACTTTCTGTAAGTTCAAGTAAGTTGGTCCACCTGTATCTTGTGGAATTCCCAGGCCTCTAACAGATTGGGCTTCGTGCCCAAAGGTTAATTATTGCTGGTTGACATTGATAGCCTATTACATTCCTCCTTCAGGCAGAAAAGCTAGTCAACAGGAAAAATAGCAGCATGTGTGCACGTCTCCAGCTTGTATGGAGCAAGTGGAATTATGGGTAATGAATAAATGTATTTTAATCTGTTCTACTATGTTACTGATATGTCCCTGATACAAGGGCCTATGCATAAGATAGAGCCATATGCATGAAGCCTGTAGTGCGTAACTCTTATTGAGTATGCATGGTGCCTCAATGCCTCACTGTATTACAAACATGCATGTTCTAGGTGAGAATACCTCAATAAGGACTTATTCAGACATGTCTGATTTGAGTATACAAAATGGAACATTTTTGTATGCACTTATATAATCCATCTTTCAATTCACCCATTATCATTCATGTTCTGTCTGTTTTGGGATATAATGTAACCCATGAACAGAACATGGATGAAGAAAATGGATGTTTGAATAAGCTCTAAAGGCACATTTTTTTCCCCTGCTGTATTCTGTATAGTATGTTTACGATTATGGATTCCATATTAAGACTTTATTACCGTATTTTCCGGACTATAAGGCGCACATAAAATACTTCGATTTCCTCAGAAATCGAAAGTGCGCCTTATAGTCCGGTGCACCTTATATAAGGCTTGAAGCGGCGGCACGCGAGGAGTTAAGCGGCGGCCGCCGGCAAAGTCTCCATGCCGCTTCCATACATTGCAATGGGAGCGCGCTATTCAAATAGTATTCGTTCATCTCTAACTATTTGAATAGCGCGCTCTCATTGTAATGTATGGAAGCGGCATGCAGACTTTGCCGGCGGCCGCTGCTTAAAGAGATTCTACTAGAGATGAGCGAGTACTGTTCGGATCAGCCGATCCGAACAGTACTCGCTCAACTCTAGATTCTACCATTAAAAGAACCTCTTCCCCCTAACCACGTCGGAATAGCCTTAAAAGACTATTCGTCTCTTACCTTTCCCATAGCCAGCGCCGCCTTCTCCCTGAGCTGTGTTCGCGCCTTCCGTGTCGTCTTCTTTGGGCCTCATGGATGACGCATGCGCAGTCGGCTCTGGCTGCGAGAGCCTGTTAGAGCCGACTGCGCATGCGTCATCCATGAGGCCCAAAGAAGACAGAGACGGAGCTGCGGAAGAAGGCGGCGCTGGCTATGGTAAAAAGGTAAGGAGATTATTCCGACGTGATCAAGAAGGAAGTTCTTTTAAAGGTAGAATCCCTTTAACTCCTCGTGTGCCGAGCGCTTCCATTCATTTCAATGGAAGCATACCATTGAAATGAATAGAAGCGGCTGGCACGCGGGGGGTTAAGCGGCCGCCGGCAAAGTCTGCCGGCCGCCGCTTTCAATCATATAAGGCGCACCGGACAGCGCTGCGCCTTGTAGTCCGGTGCGCCTTATATATGGACCTAGGCAGGACTATAAGGCGCTCATGGGTAATGCGCCTTATAGTCCGGTGCGCCTTATAGTCCGCAAAATACGGTATATTGGGTTTGTAACATGGCTCTGGGCATGAGGCCTAAATCACATTAATATTTGCTGAGTGATTGTCTCTGTTATCACTGCTTTTCATCTCCATATATAGAATTTTTTGTTAAACAAATTAACCATATCCAGTGTCTAGTACTCTCAGAAAAAAAATATATCATAGCTACTGCTATTCTATTATAAAATCAGATCATTAGAGTTCTGTCCCATTCCCAAGAATGGAGGGGTCCCTTTCCAATCCATGGACACTCCCTATTAAATTGACTAATCGTGTTTCTCTGAAACTAAGCCAGGTGTTATATTAAGGTCTTACATTATTTTTTTCCTGAAGAAAGGGCTAGGACTTACTTTCGGGGTAGGGCTTATTTTTCAGGCACTAAAGGGTATCAGAATCTCCATCTCCTCTTCTTTATGCTAAGATGGAGGTGCTGTAGTGGAGTGGCTAGATCTGTGTGAGTGCGCAGGGGTAGCACCTGCTGCCTGGTCACGTAGATAGCCAAGCCCACAGCATAGTAACACCCGGGAGGCGTAACCCAGGGGGCAGCACTCGGAAGGCGGACTTCAAGCCTACTCTAAAAACCCTGCAAAATCCAGCTATGGCTTATTTTTGGAGAACCAGGTGTTAGGGAATAGCAGACGATAATTCACCAGGAGCTGCTGGTGAACCCTGGAGGGAGGGGCACAAGGGACAGTGAGCCCTAAGCTGAAGCCCCCCGCTTTCCCTTCCTATTGCCAGACCCTATCCTAGGTAATAGGCGACAACCACGAAGACAGTCCCTCCCTGAATACGTGAAACACAAATCGCAGACAAGACGAACAACAACAAAGGGAGGTCAGCTAGCCAGGGTTCGGTAACAGGAGAGCAATGCAGTGCCAAATCAGAGTCCAAAAGAATTGTCAGTAGGGAAGCCAGAGGTCAAGGATTAGAATACAAGTAATATAACAGCAAGCAAAACCAGAAAGCTAGAGGCAACCTTGGCAGAAGAGGGTGTGGTGCAAATCCAGTTAAGAACTAGAGCCGTGTTCACACAGTGCAACTAAAAACTTTAAGCAGATTATCAAACTGCACATGCCTCCTGCGCCGCAGCACACGAGCAGAGGGTGGCACAGAGGCCCAAACAGGCAGAGATGTTACACCAGGGTACCGAAAAACTCAGGCTGCTAGCCCCTTTATGATGTTTATAGCATCCTGACTGCTTACTATATCTAAAAACATGGCATTATTGTATATACAAAGCAGAAATTCAATTGAAAGTGTGACTTTAACATAAGAGTAGTGAGTGGAGATATGAATATAATGTTATCATTGGAGACACCTTTTTATAAGCCGAAATGACCTGGAAATGATTCTCCAGAGTTGCCCAGCTGAAACAGTCTGCCATTTTCTGCACTATAGTTAGTACAAAGTATACAGCTTCATGAATTTGTGATCAAAATATAAATTGGATGGAAAGGTAAATAAAGGTAAAAAGAGTAATTTGAGGATTTTGGGTGCGGTTGCCTTTAAAAATGCATTTGTTCTCTAGTGTAATGGTTAGGGCCCAATAAATTAAGTCCCAAAACTCCACAATGGTAAAAATCACCTGGAATGTCTACTGGCTACTGTAAAATACTGCTTGAAATACAATGTAAGTTCGATGGTATAAGTTAAATATGTCCAAAGGGACTCTGAAAACATCTGGACTTTTGAGTGAGCTCAGTCCAGTGAAGCCGTTGTATACAGACGTTCATCTTTTATTAGTGTCACTTGTAACATTATACTGTGAGCAGCTCTAGGTTTTGGGAGCTTTCTCGTAGGTCCCATCTCACAGTTTTCACAAAATGGTATTCAATAGCATTGGTGTTAAAGGCTTTACTGATATAATTGTGTTATGAGGGAGCTGTATATATACACATTTGTAATATGTATGCGGTATTAGGTGGTATTTGTAGTATCTATGCAGTATTATGTAGTCAGAGCTGTATCTTGGCTTTCCATCACATGGTGCAGAAGTTCACAGCCCATAAAAGGAATCATTTTGATTCTGAGGGTTTATTACAAGTTTTATCCACTTTCTTAGGCTGGATTGACATCTGCATTTGGCTGTCCATGCAACTGTATCAAAATCTTCAAAAACTGATTTCAAACGGTTCATTTGAAAACACTTAATTTCAAAGGGTTGTAAAAACCAACCGCAGGCGTGTGTATGGACAGAGAAAAAAATAAGGATACCAGACAGACTGCAACTTTTATTATTATTATTATTATTATTATTATTTTAACATTGAGGTCTAAGGAAAGTGTATTACAAACGGATTACAAAAGGATCACAAATGGATAGTAATCTGTTTGTGTCTGTTTTGCAATCCATTATTCCCATAACCTGATCCTTTGGCTCTTGGTGAAGATAAGAGCTGTCTGGCAGTAGCTTATTCACCTTCCCCCATTTAAAACAAAGGCATGCGTAGCCAAGCATTCAAAACACCCAGGGACTCCCAAGATCAGCTGTTCTTTCCACTGTGCATGGGGAAGAAACGGATGGCTCTGTACACTGTTTAGTGACCTTGCTGGGGTATTGCAGCTCAGTACTCTGTGAGCTCAGATGCAAATGAAGTAGGTATATATACTGTGCAGAAAATAGCTGATTGTTGGGGGTCTCAGGTGTCAGATGCCACTGACCTTAAATTAATGGCCTATTCTAAGAATAATCCTTTCCCCCTTACCCCTTGGATAGCCCCTTCCATTTAACTCATGGACCTAGAAATCCCATCCATGCACACAAAAGCCTAGCTATTCTCACTGGGCACAATGCCAAGTACTGTACCATAAATTCTAATGTACTATGTTCTACATGATCAATTTCATAGCCGATCAAGAACACTGTGCTATAAATAACAGAATGAAATTGACCCAGTAGGACATTTATTTTAGGAAGTTGTAACCCTGAACTAAGCACGTCTCATTTCTTTGTTTATATATTTTTCCAGAAATCTTAGTGAAAGGTCTTAATTTACCATAACATGAAATAAAGCAGCATATCTCGGCTGTCTCTGAGCTAAGGAACACTCCATCACCTGGCAGTTTGTGTGGTAAACAAAGGGTTACATTAGGGACCACAACATGGATGCACAATGCCTGGTATTTCAGCTTTAGAAATGTTGTAGAATAAATGACATCCATATTGTGATGCCCCAGCCAGGAGCTGTCTTCACAAGTGTACTGTATTATTGGTCATTTCCATAGTACATTTTACAGCAGAGATACTTCTCTTCCTTTTGTTGTACCTTTTGGATATTACAGACTGTACCCTTTGGTGAACATTTCATTGAGGCTTATGACAGCTAGTTATATGTTGTACTAATATAGTAATTTCCTATACACTAGGTAACAAATATATACAAGGTGACATACCTATACCCAGAATTTCAGGGCACAGCGTATCATCTCTCTTCATTACTGATAAATTTACAGATTAAGAATTATATAGGGGTATTGTGTAACATTTTCAGGTGAGACCATATATTTTAGATGTAATTTGGCATCCAAAGGAGCTTATAAAATGTTTAGGCTGGGTACACACTACCGTCGCTGTCCACCCAGGGGGTTTTCTCCTAAACCCCGGGGAAACTGGGAAGGGGACGGCTTGCCAGTGGTCAGCTTTAAAATCTTTTCATTTGAATGGGTTTTTAAAGGTGACCGCCAGTGTTCGTATGCAGCCTCTTTGTCTGGAGACCTGCATGTAGGACTTTGTGTCCGTGCAAAAAAAAAAATGGTTCCCAGGCGGAGAGGCCGCATACAGACACCGGCGGTCACCTTTAAAAATCCATTCATTCTGACTGCTGGCAAAACTGTCCCCTGTCCAGTTCCCCTGAGATTTTACGATGTAAACCCCCGGGTGGACAGCGGCTGCAATGTGAACCCAGCCTTACTTGACTTATCGAATAGTCTAGACTTTTTGCATATCTGTCCTATATAAATGTCTGTTCTTTTTCAACAGTCTTTGAAGCCATCAAATCATGCCACTATCCAGAGTATTGTGCGTGCTGTTGGAGTCGTTCCTGGTATCCCAGAACCCTGTTGTGTCCCAGAGAAGATGTCTTCTCTCAGCATTCTCTTTTTTGATGAAAACAAAAATGTAGTCCTCAAAGTATATCCCAACATGACAGTGGAGTCTTGTGCCTGCAGATAACATCTCAAACCTTCACAAGCGTCCAAAGCAATCTTCATATTTGCACTTTCAAAATACAATTTCGTAAAATATTGAAATCTACCAGGGACAGCAATGCAGAAGAATCTAGATTCTAAACACTGGTGATGGACCTCTGCTACATGCAAGTCATGATGGACAGATCAGTGACCACAGTGAAAACTGGCATGTTGGACTCATGAAGATAAGCTCCTGTCTAATATAAGCTCTGCAGAAAGTAGGAGCTCTTATGACTTTTCCAAAGACGCATTTATTTTTTTACCGGGAAAAAAAACTAAAAAATATAAACAGATGAAGTTGTAAAGTGCCTTCAGACTCTGAGTGTGCTCTTAGCTATGATGTTCTTTTCATATAGAAATATTATATATAGACAGTCCTTACATTTCTTGGGTCTTTTACACATATCTGTTGCCATAGAATGGACAGGAATTGATAGAGTTGCCCATTGGAAGCTCTGGAGGAATATGGCGAGTTCTTCACTGCATGATAGCAAATGTAAATAATTTGAAGACATACTTTATCGAAAGTGGTTTTTAACAAGTTTGTGTAACATAATTGGAAACTGTTGATCTTTCTATTTTTTTTTAACCAGCACTTTTTTTTAATAGCGTAAACAAATGGTATAATGGACATGATGAAAAAATGTGTAAAATAAAGCATATTTAATTTTGTTATACTGTACCACACAAAATAAATCTGCCTGCTGCTTCTGTACAAGAATGCAGAATGTATTACCATAGGTATGTTGTTTCCCTTTCCTTGTTAGACCACTATGTGTCAAGAATAAGCTAGTTACAGTCTTGTTATTCAAGTGATTCTTTGCCCAAAAATAAACTTATGAAAAACTGGACATTCTTTTGGCATTTAACACTTCTTTTTCAAGTTTTTTTTTGTCCCCTGCTTCCATGGTCCCAAAGGAAAATGACAATAGTGCTGCAGCAGTAGTTTTCTTAACCTACCCACACATGACAGAAGTGATATGTACCTATTGGGGGTAGTCGCAACACTACAGTACTTCAACATTGCTCCGACTGCACTGACTGCCTGCCTGTGTGCTTACATACAACTAAACTAAGGCCAATGGCCCCACGTAGCGAAACACAGCTAAAAAACTCTGCGGAAAAAACATGAAAACGCATTGTGTTTTCTTCCATTGTGTTTTTCATTGCAATTTGAGGGCCCATTCACACTACGGATACGCTGACTGATTCTGAACGTGAAAACACGTTCAGAATCAGCGCGTATAAAGCAGATCCCATTCATTTCAATGGGAGCTCTCTACAAGCGCTCCCATTGAAGTGAATGGGAAGCGCTCGCGTGTATGGCTTGGAATGAGCAGAGTGAGCCGTACACGTGAGCGCTTCATATTCACTTCAATGAGAGCGCTCGTAGAGAAAAAAGCAGCCCATTCATTTCAATGGGGAGCACTCGTATGCCGGCTCCCATTGAAATGAATGGGATCTGCTTTATACGCGCTGATTCTAAACATGTTTTCACGTTCAGTATCAGTCAGCGTATCCGTAGTGTGAATGCACCCTCACAGAGTTTTCCTTTCTGGATTTTCTGCTCCTATTACAAACTATATGAAAAACTGCAGCATTTCTGCAGGTATATTTGACATGCTGCAATTTTTCTACACTGTGTGTATAGGATTAGTTAGAATCCTATCCACTTTGCAGGTACTGTGAAACGCATCTTTTTTTGCCACAGGCAAGATGCTGTGTTTTCGCAATGTTGGGCCCGCCGACTGAAGCTGAATACTCCACCTGCTCCTTCATATGTTCCTCATAGCTGCTGCAGTGACTGTACTTGCCTAGTATTTATTTCATAAGGGTTGTACTTTTAACTACTTCTGTTGTAAGAATTATAAATTCTAATTCTAAAACACTATCCTTATTGATGCGTAGGGCCATGGATGTGTACAATAGTAGAGCAACCATTAAAGGATACCTCCAGTCATGCTGCTGTCCATGTCGAAAAGTGTTGAGTAAGGATAGCAGGTGGCCACATAGCCAAGACACGGACCATAATCTCCTTTGCAGGACAGGCTTTCCTTGTCCTATGGCGCTTTCCAAGTGACAATATAATTGGAGGTACCCTTTAAGGTAGTAAAATATCTGATATGCTATTTGCTCATCATAATGGCACCAGTTTATCAATGTTATTTTTGGTCAGAGTATCACTTTAAGGCTAACTTCACACCACGTTTTTTATAAACTACAGTTAAGTTAGAAGTATTTTTCCCTTAAATATATTTGAAAAACATATGTAACTGAATGCAATATACTTTTATGGTAAAAAAATATATATATACTATTTTTGTTCAAATATGTGTCCTTCTGAAGAATGGAGCAAACGTGGTGTGATCACAACACAGGTGTTTTTTTTCACTTTGGTAAGTTTTGATATGTACAGTGATATACTCTATAGTGTTACTTTCTTTAGTAAAACCTATAGAAAAGCAAAGCAGACTACACTTTTCTAAAGAGTTGGTGTACTGAGCCCAGCACAAGCTAGAAGGCCACTTTTTTCGCATTTATCTGCTGAATGAGGCCTTAGGCCGGGTTCACGCGGAGTATTCTGGCTCGTCATTTGGTACGTAGACGCCGTGGGAGGATTTGCGGACCGTATACACTCCCATTGTTTTCAATGGGAGCCGGTACCGTACACGCGGCGCTATTTTGCAGCCGTGATTTTGCGGCTTTATGGCCTTATGGAGATTTCTTGGAATATACATACAGTACCAGACTGAGTGTGAGCATTTCCCTATCTTTACGTCCACACTTCCATTACTCTTTATTGTTATTCCGCAATTGTTGCACTCCAAAATCAATTATTTATGCATGGCACACATATCACCAATATCTAATATCTTCAATCTAATAGAATATACTTGGGGGAAATACTGCATATATCTACAATTGGATGAAAGAAATAGACATCTTTAAAAGGTCTGTGCTGCTGCCTTCAGTAGCATAAGATGGAGGAACCCCGCTGTGAGACCTCATGTTACATTTATTGCTTCCAGCTGACCTATAGTAAGTTTTATACTTTCATGATTTTATGAATTAGGTGTTCTTTACCTAAATATTCATTTCCATAATATGCTTATATGACATGTTTTTAATTATGAAGGCTGAATATGTTGCGTGTAAACCACCAGTGATACAAATTAATAGTGAAATCTAGCATGTACAGTGGTGGCCAAAAAAAAGCACCACCAGTGGATTTTGTGAAATGTATGTGATGCGTATAAATTGAGTCCCTGCAGATAATATGTATACCTCCTACTATGAAATCGACTGAAAAATGTCACGTGACATCATGTACAAAATTGCCAAATACTCATCAGGAGAGAAGAGGATAGAAATGAAAAAAGACAAGAAATCATTTTTGCTACACTTATTACATTTTGTGAAATGGTGCGTTTTTTTTGGCCGCCACTGTATATGCCTGCACCTTGTGCTACACTGAGGTACTGGCCAATGCAACCAATCACAATTCAGCTATCATTTCTCTACAGCACTTTGAGAACTGAGCTGTGATTGGTTGCTATGAGCTACATTCCAATTCTGCAATGGTGCCTCTACTTTTCAATGTTTACTCACAATGTTGAGAGGCCTTTGAGCCCCCTCAGACTCCAGAGCCTGGTAACAATTGCTAACTCTGCATCCCCTATAGCCGTGGTGGTGAACCTATTGCACACATGCCAGAGGTAGCACTCAGTGCCTTCTCTGTGGGCACCTATCTGTGAAACAGATTATACTATGTGGGAACCACTGTGCAGCAAATTGTACTGTGTGGGAATCACTGTGGAGTAAATTGTACTGAGTGGGGTCTCCTCAATATTTATATTACACAGTATCTGTTTTATAGCAGACATAATATTAGTACAACTATAATAACATTGCACGGTCACTATAAAACAGATCCTGTGCGATGTAAATACTGAATATTAATTATTCAAAAGTGCCAAATGCAAAGCTCTACCTTTCAGTACAAAGTTGTTTTTATCATTGAAAGCTCTGTAAAGCCCCATTCACACAACTGTATTTTGCAGGTCTGTAACTGTCCACAATTGTGGATCCGCACAGTATTAACGTTACATTGCCATGTTGGCACTTTGCAATAAATTAGTGGGTTTCAGCACTTGGTCTCTAAAAGGTTCGCCATCACTGCCCTACAGTATGTCCATGGATAGTTGCATCCAGTCCCTGATGCTTTGGTGGCCAAATGAACTTCTGCCGTATAAGAATACACCATTGTTTTAAATGGTAGTTGGGAGGGGTGCTATATATTTTGCATTGGCTTCAGTTACACCTTTAGTGTGCAGAATGCAGCTGCTGCTTATGATATCAATATTCTGTGAATGGGATAAGCTGAGGAGCTGTACTTCTGGTCATTAAACAGGAGTATGTTGTAATGTTCAGAGAAAACAAGTGTGATAACTGTACCACTTATGGTACACAGGTAGATATATACTGCAATATAAAATAAATATACTGTAGTACAAAATATATAAACATCTATGGCTAAGTTCACATCTGTGTTGGAGTCTCCATAGGGGACTCCACCACAGATTCCATCTAAAATTGTCGGAGAGGAAAGTCGTGTATGGAGGACTTTTCTCTCTGCTCGTTTTAAAGTGATAGTCTATGGAGTTCACAAGTAACCGCTTTATTCAAGGATGGGCTCTCCCTCTTTCAGGTTCCTATGCGAACCCGAACAACAGAGGGCAGCACACTGGTGAGAACCTAACTTAATGGAATGGATACAAAGACCTGACCACTAGAGCTTACAATTTAATGTACGGTAGTTAGACCCACTAAATTAATACATTATTATGGGAGCTTTTACGGCGCTCCAAATCTCACACGCCGTATACGTGCCAGGTCACGCGGCACGTTACTCCGTGTGAATGGACCCAAAGATGCTCTTTGTTTGCTTTTATATCTTATATTTGCTGAAGTTATTTATGTTTTTGTTTGCTTGGATTTTTTTTTCACTTTATTTTACTTTTACAATGAGGCTTTTAGCTTGCATGTTGATAGGTATCTCCATCAAATTTTCATCTTCACCTTTTCTAGTGCTATCTTCTAGCTTTATTGTACTTTTCTAGCTTTCAGTACAAGGAAATACATTATTAAAAAAAAAAAAAAGTGGTGACACTTTGATAGTGATGTTTATATGTGTGCATTATACATTCTAAATGTAAATCTCAATAAATCATAAAGCCATTTATGCTGTCTGTCCATAAAGAGGTTTTCCCATCTCAGTGTCTCAGCAGTCTGGCTGAGGTCTTTTTATCTCACTTCCTGTATTTCTCCTTTCTCCCCCCTCCCCTTTTGCTAAACGGCTGGAGAAGTCTCACAACACTTATGCAGATCAGATAATATGCAGATGCTTGTACAGAAAGGACTCAATGTTATCTGTGTATTAGCTGAAGGATTGTCCTGCCAGCAGAACAGAGAATAAGTGGCATCACGTCCTATACGTCCGTGGTTTTAGGAGGAATAAGAGCACACAGCAGGAGAACAAAACAGAATTTCTAAAGCAATATTTTTAGGAAAAGTCTTCAATTTACATAAGCTACCAGTATAGATAGGATCCTTAAGATAGGACAACCCATTTAATACTTTATATTATATACATCAATGATAAACTAGAGTAGATTAACGATGCCTTGATATTGGCAGAATTTTTTCAACAGGTTGAAGACCACTGCCTTACATTGTAAGCTCATTTGGTCAGGACTCTCGTAACCTCATATTTATTGTTTTTGAATGCATTTTGTTGAAGCCTATTATTCATTGTGTAGTGCTACATTATAAATAAAGCAACTATAAACGTTTGTATAATTTATTAGGAAATGCATTCTAGTGTAATAAAGATTTTTACAAATGCTGAGTTACTGCCATTGCTACCACAGTCTGTCGTTATATAAAAATGCTACTTGAACTGGAGGCAAAGTTTCCATCTCCGTTTGGCATCATGAGTTAATTTATATTAATGATGCTGGTTCATACACTTGTATCGGATGTGGTCTATGGCAGTATAGAGCAGATGTACCAATCTGGACTGACAATGATGTATTCCCACAACCTTCATGAGATGGCACACACGCAAATAATAATTGTAGGTTAATATTGTTGAGGTTTTATATAGTCTGCCACAATACTCCATCATACTGTTTGTTGAGGCAAATCATATTTATGTATGTTATCAAGGATATTTGATTGTCATTGTATTATAATGTCAGCAATAGATAATAAGTGTTCCAACTATAATTTTATAATTCAATGTGAGGCAATAAAAAAAACAGGTAAAACTCCATTGTAACAATATTCTTAGTTTAGAAAACCAGGACATGCAAATCCTACTTCAGCAGCTATTTGGATTGAAATTGAAATTTTGATTGGAAATTTGTTTCCATGTTACATGGTGAATCAGTGGATAGCAATGCAGCCATGTGGCGTTGGAGTCTTGGGTTCAAATCCGGCCACAGACAGCATTTGCAAGGAGTTTATGTGGGTTTCCTTTGGGTACTCCAGTTTCCTCTCACACACCAAAGACATACAGGGAGGGAATGAAGATTGTGAGTCCTATATGGGACAGTAACCACAATATCTGTAAAAGCGCTGCAGAATACGATGGTGCTATACAAGTAAACAAAATAAATAAATGTCGCTATTTTACAGATGCACAGGCTGTATATTCTTAAGGTCATAGAAAAAATTAGATTTTCCTTGGCAGTGCAGGGGAATCATGCTGAATGATAGTTTCCTGTGCAGATGGGGAGCAACATGTCACTCATTACATTCCAAATACCATTAGTTTTTAATAGGTGGACTCTTTCTGGTTCGCTTTGGCTTTCCTGCCATTTATAAATACTTATTAGAACACATTCTGAATCGTGTTTTCTGATACATGTTACTATTGCAGCCCACCTCAACAAACAGGTCACCTTCTAAATATAATCCATCTTTGCCAACTATATAAAGTTCTAAGAAGCCCATATAAATATTGTGGTCAATAACAATACTGCAGGGAAGGTATATTTCACAACCAACGTCCTCCAGAAAGTTCTATTAGAAATCTTGATCCCATCCGGACATCTCATCAGGGGGTACTTCATCATCCGGTGGATAGTTGTCAAAATAGCTGTGATCTGTGGGTCCATCAAGCTAGAGGTTGAAAATAAAGCAAAGTATAAGTCATGCTAATGTATGGATTTTGCATTCTAAAAAGCTGTAAACTTTGCCATACATTATATAAATGTACTTTTAAAGATATGTACTTTGTCTGACAGTTTTTTCTGCTCTGGTGCATCTAAAAAACAAACAAAAAACTAGGCAACTCTACAAATAGTCTTGATTAAAATAATTCCATTATTTGGTGAATATAAACAGCTTCAGGAGAATAAAGTTCAAGCTATTTTTAATTTATATATACTGTTATATATATATATATATATATATATATATATATATATATCATTAAAATGTAACTGCTAATGCTACTGTGTTTCCCCAAAAGTAAGACATCCCCGAATATATGATATAATGCAGCTTCTTATAGGCTAAGAAATTTAAGGCCTCCCCTGAAAATAAGACGTAGTGGTCTAGCAGTCGTTGCATATGCCGTCACACCCGCAATGCCCCTCCCCCCCACCCGAAGCTTTGACACCACTTCTGCCTTCAGGGAATGCTGTGCATGGTGTTCCGTGTGTGCACAGTAAAGCCTGCTGCTGCCGCCGCTGCGCTGTGTCCGCTGTCCCTACTGCTGTGGGATGAGCTAGGAGAGGCCCGCTGTGCATACACTGAGCATTGTATGCGGCGGGGAGGAGGGTGTTCACTCTCCCAGCTCATCCCACAGCAACAGGGACAACGGACACAGCGCAGCGGCGGCAGCAGCAGGCTCTCTTGTGCACACATGGAACACTGTGCACAGCGTTCCCTGAAGACAGCAGCAACTGTAATGCTTTACTTCATATGTTCTTTGCCCAGCAAACCTATCTCATGGGTAAGAACTTGTTCATTTCACAAGATAACGCTGTTTAGCAGGTGGAGCAGGAAAAATAACATCCCCCAAAAATAAGGTGTAGCATATCTTTAGGACCAAAATTTAATATAAGACACTGTCTTATTTTCGGGGAAACACGGTAGCATCATTGAGACTTTACCTCTGGTTTTAAAGGTGACGGAAGATTTCTCAAACTCAACCCTTCCCAGTTAAAACCATTAAACCACCTGAAATGCAAAACAGAATTAGATGAATTATACATCCAGCCGAAAATGAAATGATTGAGAGCTTTCATTATCAGATTTTGTCACCCAAATCTAACTGTCCCCTTGTAGCAAAGGTCCTAGAGTTGGATATGCCATAAACATAAGAAGTGAGAATGTCTCTTGAAGAAAATATGATTTTTAACTGCCAGGAGTAAGATTCTATTATACACCCTGTAACACTTACTCCTAACAGGTTTTTTTTTTTTATTTATTTTTTTTTATCACTGTATACAGGCTTTAGGGATTCCATCACATTGAACATGGTGTCTGATGTGCAGACGGCACGTTGTAGAGTAGGAGGAAAGAAAGGCCCCAAAAGTGTTGCGAGAAAAACCATGGCGGAAACGCATTGCAGTTTTTCCTGCAGCACTTTTCACAGAAAGACTTTCTGCTTCTATGTATACGGAAACCTCGTATAACCCGTGATCCAATGTTTCCATAGTTATAACTGACATGTTACGATTTACAAAAACGCAGGCGTTTTCGAAATTGCTGCATTTCCGCTGCAGATTGTTTTTCTGCAATGTAAGGATGGGGTTAGCCACTTTGCATGTACTGTAAAACACTATGGTTTTTTTCCATGGCATTTCCGCAACGTCCAAATCTCTGTATCTACATTATGTGTGGGGCCTGGCTTTTAATGCTATTTTATTTATTTAAAATCTTGTTTTTCTATGCTTGGAAGTCCAGTGGGTGGTCATAGCCAGTGATTGACAGTCTTCATGTATAACTATATACAAAGAAAGCTGACAATCACCTAGCAAGATAACCCACATGACTCCTAGCATAGATGAGTAGAGATTAAAAAGTTATACTGAATTGTTTCTCATGAATATATCACTATATGGCAATCCTATTGGTCTACAACACGATGACCACAAAGACTGATGTTTTATATGACAGGATCTCTTTTTATATTTATAAAGTATATTTCCACTTCCTTTGAATTCGCTTACTTAATGACTTAGTTGGAGGCATCCAAAACAGTGTCTGGGAATTTGCTGATGATACAGTATTATGTAAGCTCATAGCAGGATGTTTTTTCTCTGTCAAGGGATTGGAAAAGGCTGCCAAAGCCAACAAGATATTGTCATGTATGAAAAAGAGGAGAAACACATTTTCTTTTTTGACACCTAGAAAAGGCCTCACGGTAAATGTGCAATACATATCTTCATTTTCCCAGACCTAGACACAGATCCAAATTTTAAGTGCTTGTATAGACAGCTCTCGCCAGTATTAGGAGATCAGAAGAATAGATAACAGTATGAATGTCAACTATAACCTTAAGTAAAAAGCAGGGATGTGTACAGTTTGTGGAGCCCGATAACAAAATATGTATACTGATATATAAATTTGGATCAGTTTGAATATCCTTTTCAAGGCTTACAAGTGTAAAATTCTGTTTACTTTCATAGTACAACCTTGCTTTCCTTAAAGGGATTCTACCATTAAAACTCTTTTTTTGTAGATAAGACGTCGGAATAGCCTTTAGAAAGGCTATTCGTCTACATCTGATCTCCGCCGCACCGTTCCTTAGAAATACCGGTTTTTACCGGTATGTAAATTAGTTCTCTCGCAGCGATGGGGGTGTCCCCACTACTGCTCGAGAACAGGCTCCAGTGACGCCTCTATCTTCGGCTAGATCCTCCCCTTCTTTTGTCGTCTTTCTTCAGCGTCACCTCCAACGCCTGCGCAGTTGGCTCTGCCAGTGAGACATTAGTAGAGCCGACTGCGCATGCACGCAATTGCTGCGAGAGAACTAATTTGCATACCGGTAAAACCCGGTATTTCTAAGGAACGGCGCAGCGGAGATCACATCTAAAGGTAAGAGACGAATAGCCTTTCTAAAGGCTATTCCGATGTCTTATCCACACAAAAAAAAGGGTTTTATTGGTAGAATCCCTTTAAATGATACAATTATGTCTTCTTCCTTCTACTTTTAGCTTACTTACGTCTAGCCAAGCAGTAGCTGACAGCAATATATAGTCAATTGGCTGCAATCCTCTTCTAAAGCACCACCATAACAAATGGTACTGCAGTGCATAAAAATTTGTCTTATTCATGTGATAACCACACAAGTGCAGGACATGTGTCTTCTAATCACATGATCATGACAGATTTTTATCCATTCTATTGAAAGAGAGCAAGCAGAGATCTTGAAAACAGTGGAAAATTGTACAACAATGTTAGAGGAAAACCTGTGTTTTTTAATGTCAGCTATTCCATTCTTCATGTTTCCAAGTCTTTCTGCAGGATTTTGTCTGTAAAATATTATAAAAAAAATATGTTAATGCCATACAAGTGAACAATATCTAGGGGAAAAACATTTTTTGCAATTTCTTTACTTGACTTCATTTTAAATAAAGTAGAACTGCAAAGATCAGTAGTAGATGCATATTATAGATGCAACAGCTAAAAATGATATAAAATATCAAAAGAAGTAATACAGAAATTACTAAGCCTCTGCTAGCCTGGTCCCGACTGATGTCCATTTGCCAGGCTCCAGCGAAAACTTGAGGTGTGGATACATGACTGCCACCAGTCGACACTGCTGAGGTCACTACTATGGCCCATGACTGGCTGCAGTGGTTACATGCTGTGTCCAAACATCATCACTAGAAAAGTGGGAGCTCGGAAAGAATCATGAAGGGGGTAGCAGGGGACTGGTAAGGTTTATTACTTCTTTTGTTATCCTACAGAATGGTAAACTCAGTAAAGAGTTGTCTATTAAACACAGTTATTATTAGAGAAAAGGAAAAGAGAGGAAGAAGAAGGCATGGAGGGTCAAAAAAGTAACCCCCCCCCAAAAAAAAAAAAAACAACAAAAAAAACAAACAAAAAAAAAAAACATCATAAGCTTTTATTGTGCCATTAAAACATATAGTAAAAAAAAGCAGGTGTAGGAAAGTATTAATCTTTACTGAGACCCTATTATCCAGTGAAGAGTAATGTATAAGTGTATGGATAAACACTTATTTAGGCAGGGGCCCAATGTTGTGAAAATGGTGCGATTTGGTTGTGGCAGAAATGCTGCGCCAAAAACCATGGAGTTTGGGATTCTGGCTAATTCCATCCACACACTGCAGAAAAATATCCGAGGTGAAAAACTGTTGTGTTTTTCTAAATCACAGCATGTCAGTTATACCTACGGAAACACTAATATTTTCCATACAGGTATAACAGGGACAGAAAGTCCTCAGAGCAAAACTCTGCGGACTTTCCATGAAAAATGCTGTGGAAAAAAACATGATTGTTTCCACTGTTGTCTTTTCTGGGATCAGATATTGTGTGGAGGCCTTAAAAAGTGGTCAGATACTGTGTGGGGGCAAAAAAGGGGTCATACACTGTGGGGGGGGGGGCAAAAAAAGCAGTGTCATATACTGTGAGGCAAAAAAAAAAAGAGTGTCATATACTGTATATACTGTATGTGGGGAGCAAAAAGGGGGTCATACAGTGCGTGGGAGAGGGGCATAAAAAGGGAGCTATATACTGTATGTGGGTCCAGAAAAGGGGGGACCATGTATTGTGCTATGGTCTTCAAAAAAGGGAGGTTGTATATAGTGAGGGGTCAAATAAGAGGGTGTTATATGGGGGACAAATAAGGGGACTTTTTGATCTTCCCAATGGGGGCGTGTCCTAATTAGGGGAGGCCCTATCACGCAACCAGATATTCAGGTGTGCATTCTTTTTTTTTTTTCTTTCGGTGGGGGGGACCTTTTAAAGTTTGTGTCAAGCAGCAGATAGGCTATCCATCATTATTCTGTCCCTACACTACCTGACTTTCCACCCAACATATATTTCGCACAACATAGTTTAATAGCACTGTAATATATTATAAAAAAAAGATTAATGACTCAATATGAAACAATATTTATACTAAAAGCATAATATTATATTCTTATTACTTGAAAAGTATATTAACCATTAGCAGTAGAAACTATTTCCTGTGCTAGGACTGAAGTTGTTAAATAGATAGTGGATAAGTGTATGTCACATTTTATAGATGTAATCCGACTTTTTCAGCACAGTTTTTATGCTAAAAAAGCCTCCCCTCGGCTTATACTTGAGTCAGGGTCCACGGAGCACAGAAACTTGAAGGACCTGCATAAATTAAACAAAGGGGGAGGTCCTTTAGTGCTACTGCTCTATGATTGGCTTGTCATGTTAGGGCACGTGACTGTGATTTCATCAAAGGTCCTGTAGAAACTAGAAAGTAACTTCTGCATATAAGTCAGTGGCCATTAAGTGCAGGATTCATTGTGTCTTATAGAAGATGTCTGTCATATCGAGGAGAGGAAGCTACAGTAAAGTGAAAGTAAAACACTCAGGGACCTGCTGAGTTACTATTCCTAGTAATATCAGGCATTTGGAGTTATTAATTTAGTTTCAGTAACTCCATGTGTCTCACATTAATAGCAGTTAACCCAGAGGACGCAGATCTGAGTTGAAGACATATGCGGCTGAAGCAAGGAGCTGACACAGGTCAGCTCCTCGCTTCGCCGCTGCGTGCCTCTCTTGCTGACACATATGCGGCTGAAGCGAGGAGCTGACATGCGTCAGCTCCTCGCTTCACCGCCGCTGCTGCTACTGGCTTGTAGAAGGTAAGTCAGTCAGTGTAATGTGGAATGTGAAACGGGGCAGAGAGAGGACGGCATGACACTGGGGGCAGAGATGGAGAGGACGGCATGACAATGGGGGCAGAGATGGAGGGACATGAATATGGGGGCAGAGATGGAGAGGATGGCATGACAATGGGGGCAGAGATGGAGGGACATGAATATGGGGCAGAGATGGAGGGACATGAATATGGGGGCAGAGATGGAGGGACATGAATATGGGAGCAGAGATGGAGGGGACATGAATATGGGGGCAGAGATGGAGGGGACATGAATATGGGGGCAGAGATGGAGGGGACATGAATATGGGGGCAGAGATGGAGGGACATGAATCTGGGGGGCAGAGATGGAGGGCATGAAACAGGACAGAGAGGGAGGGGACATGAAACTAGGGGCAGAGATGGAGGGGGGGACATGAAACTGGGGGCAGAAATGGATGGGCGGACATGAATCTGGGGGCAGAGATTGGGTGGGAGACATGAAACTGGGGGCAGATGAAGGGTGTATATGAAGCTGGGGGAGAGATAGAGGGGGCATATAATGTACGGGTGACTGTAGGAGGATTATACTGTGTGCGGGCACATGAAAAATTAATGAGAATGGGTGGAGTCAACATAACAGTGGGTGGGGCTAAATTTGCCACACATTTTGTCCCTCTTGTGGTTCTTCAAAAGTTGGGAGGTATGGGTACAGGGGGCAATGGAAAGATGTTAGAAGGTGGACGGGGGGGAAGGGGGATTGTTGGGGCATCGGGTGTGCGGCACTGCGGAGAGGGAACTGGGGCAATAATATATAAGTTTTTAGCTGGGGAACTACAAAGCACACAATAGCTCCAAAGCTATGTGTGCTTTGTATTAATAATGATGTAGGCTGCTATGCTACTAGCATAGCAGCCTGTTTGGGGGTGGGACTTTTACTTTAAAGGAGTGTTCACATTGCGTTTTTGACCTCCCTTGCCGGGATACGTTGGTAACCAGTCACAATCAGCTCCCCACTTATCCCTGCACGGAGAACTGCAGGCCCCCCTTTTTTGCAGGGATAAGTTGACAGCTGATTCTGACTGGTTACCAACGTATCCCGGCAAGGGAAAAAGCAATGTGAAAAAGCCCTGAGAATTTACTAGGAGGGCTCTTATAGATGGTGTTGGCTCTCTATAGGTGCCTTCACACGTAGCATATTTTACCTAATTGGTATGTCGCAAAATAAAGTAGTTTTAAAATGGCGGCGGGGGGGGGGGGGGGCAGATGCTTAGGCTGTATGGGGCCCCAAAATTCCTGATGGCGGCCCTGGTCCCACATATCAGTAACTCTTATGTGAGGCACACAGGGGGTTAGTATGAGGGACATGATGGTGTTAACTGATATTACTATGAGGCTCATGGAGTTACTAAGCTGTAATGCACATGACCAGACTTTTTATCCGCAATGGTGGATTTCCCCCCTTCGGCTTATACTCAAGTCAATAAGTTTTCCCAGTTTTCTGTGGTGAAATTAGAGGTCTCGGCTTATATTCGGGTTGGTTTGTACGCGATATATATACGGTATGTAATACATAATATAATTCATTATTGAGTTATTAATTATTGCCATCAAGAACACAGAGCATGAGAGTAAAAAAGAATTTAACAAATGTTTTAAAAAAAAATTTCCAATGAAAATTTGTAAAAAAAATATATATATATATTGAAAGATTAATTTAAACCTCCAGGGTTAACAGATGGCATTCTATATACCCACCTAGACTCTTTTGTGTAATTCAATTTCTATTAAACACATCCCCCGGCTAAGGATATATCTAAATATCTAACTGCACCTAACCTTTCAACAAATGCTGCATAAATCAATAGCTCAGTGTGTACATTATCAGTAAAATTATTTCTGACCACCAAATCACTTATATACGGCATTTTTTAGCAGTTTTTCCCCTCTGCAGATTCTAATTTTCCCAGGGTACCCATATCACAAAAACGCAGCACTTTAGCTGTTGTGAAAAAGCTGCAGCAAAAAACGTTGCGCTTAACAGTGCCTAAAAAGTGAATGGGATTCTGGCTAATCCCATCCACACTCTGCAGAAAAAAATCAACAATGGAAAGGCTTCGTTTTCAATACTGCTATCTTAGCATGTCAATTGTAACTGAGGAAACACTGGTGTTTTCCATATAGGTGAAATAGAGGCAGAAAGTCAACAGGAAAACTCTGCGGACTTTCTGTGAAAAACACTGCGGAAAAAAACGCAATGTGTTTCTGCCGCTGCCTTTTCCACAACGATTTTTGGCTGTGGCTTGATTAGCCTAAAACTCTCTCTGAGCTAGTTTGTGAAGTCTAGCCGCTATGATGTTTGCTTGTAGTATTGATTTATGAAAAAGTTAGTGTCTACTTAGGCCAAGGCTCCATGTTGCGGAACGCACCTAAAAAGCAGAATTGCTTCAAATTTTTTTCTGCATCGTTTTTGCTGCATTTTTCTCTTCAGTTTTTCTTCCCTTTATTTTGTATTAAAATTTCACATGCTGCTTTTCTGGAGCATTTTTATTTTGGCAATGTGTGGATGGGATTAACCATCTCATTTACTTTGCTGGTATTGTAAACCTAAGCACCTTAGCCTTACACATTGCACTTGTGCTCAAGATGTCGTGGAAGTGAACCAAAAGAGATAATGACTATAGCAAGCAAGATATAATATTGATGAAATATTTGCTTAGGCCCTGGTACCTATAATTCTACCCATATATATAACTTTGCAAAGCGTAGACTCAATGACATTCTCTACAGTATACATAGACAACATCGCAAGCTTGTCCCTCCTTTAAATTTACTCAAGCAGCTGCAGTTTCTTATTAAATATTTGTGGTCGGTAACTATATGGCTGCCAAACATTTCCACATTGTGTAGAGTATGACGTTAACACATAGCAGCAAGGCTGTTATGTAAATCCCACTGTTGTATAGCTAATGTAGCTTTCCTTTTATCCTGTCTCCAAATTTCTCACTCTCTAGACCTAATGACCTAATTTCTCACTCACTGCCTTAGGTCATTATTTACACTTGAAGCTTCTTTATAGCAATTTCCATGGATTTTAGTGTGTGGATGGGCCTATGTCAGCAAACTGATAACATAGGGCCATTCAGAATGTTTGACATATAGGAAATATTAGGCGCAATAGTTTTCCAACTTCCAAATGAGTCATTGTGGTGCATACGATCTACTCTATAAGAAATGTTACAATATAGGTTGAAAATGAGTATTTTAGAGTTATATTCTTCCAAGTGGCTTATTTACTGCAAAATACCTTCATTGAAAAGTCCATTTAGTGGGCTACCCCTCATGGGCTGTTGAGGGAACAAAATTCTGTAGCCATATTGGGTTAGTATTGGATCTATCCCACTTGTGAAGAAAACAATTCCAATAACACCATCATATCGGTAGAGGTAAAGACACATGTAATGGCTGAGCTGTGGAGCCGACTGTGTAAGGTGACTGCTGTTTTCTATTAGACTGTTCATTTATTGTTTAGCACTTACAACTTGTTAATGGCCACACAATTGGGCAGATTTACAAGCGGTAAATGATAAATTAGGGCTCTAGCAGCTTTAATACCCATGACATATATAAGCACAATTACCATAATGAAGAATATGCAAATGTATTTCCCAGGATGTAATATCCCCAAAATGAAAAAAGAAGACAAAATTCAAAAACAGTGACATGGACCTTCAAAATAAAGATAAGAGATGAATAGCCTTTCTAAAGGCTATTCTGACATGCTTTTAGTTTAAAAATATTTTTTTTAATGATAGAATCCCTTTAAGTACGAACCTGTTGATTCCAAGGAGGAAGGGGGTTCAAGATGGCAAGGGGCCATGGGATGGGGGTGCGGGGGTGCCAGGGGGAGCAGGGGCATGGGCGCGGCAGAGGAAGGGGGCAGGTGTGCGGGTTAGAGGGGGTAGCCAGGAGCAGGGGTTAAGTAGTGAAGCCGCACGGCCAGGCGAGAAGCAAGGGAGGTGCGGGCCCCCAAGGGGGGCTGTCGCCAGAACGCCGGATCCTAACCATCACAACTTCGCTAAAGAAAAGCGGCTCAGCGCCCACACCAACCTGCAGACGAAGTTGCGGGCAGATGCTAGTACTGTATAATCTATGCATTATTACTATCTCTGATTGTAAAATACTCTCTATCTCTCTAATCTCTCCCCACAAAATAGACATTTTCTCTTCCTGCCTGGTCTTTTTATACTTCATCAAAGATATTCGACCTTAAATCCCTCTGCTGTGTTGTAATCCATATAGATTACATCTTCTTCATAAAAAGCCAGATGACAAAACAAAACACAGTGACTTTTGCATTAACTTGCAGGTCCAATTGGAAGAGGACAAAGGATACTGTCACTGTCCACTGCTACCTGTACATATTAAAAGAATGGCTTATGCCACAGACAACTGCTGTATCACCAATGGGAATCACATCAAAATTTTGCAGTGTAAAGATAAACTTTTGATCTATAGTGTGTTTTTATGTTAATAAATTTTTATCTTCTCTTATTTATGAATACTGAGACTATAACTTTCCACCATTCTTTTTGAATCACTCTGTATATTAGAAAATCACATGACTTCCCATTCTTTAAAGAAATAAATTTAAGAAATATAAAGTGGACAATCCCTTTAAGTCCTAGTAAAGTGAACAAAATGGATTCAGTACATTGAAAAAAGCATGTATTGTCTTCAGAGTTCAATCATGTGCATGGACAGTTTACAGCTCTACAAGGACCCTAATTGGCACTCTAATTGATACTGCATAGTGTCTCTGTACACAGGGACTTTGATACCGGGCTCTGGACCCTGAGAGGGACAAAAAGGTCCTTCTGCCACATAAAATATACCACTACTGTGAGTTGCTTACTAGAGTAATATTGGGGAGAGCCCCATTACTGATTTTGTATGCACTGGGGCTCAGGAACTTCAAATTACACTTCTGTCTGTATAAGACTGTATTCTCCCCTAGACGTAATGCTTCTCGTGACAAATATACCATGTAATGGAACACCCTTCCACTTTTCTACAGATTCACATGAAACCTGTGAAAAATCTTCTTGTGACTAGTATAAAATGAAAGGTATGGCTGCTGTTTTATAGCTGAGGGTTAGTTGTTTAGCTCTTACAGTAGTTGCAGGAAGAGGTGCAGAAGATTGTAGGTGTTTTGAAAATGTTGAGATACATAGATGATACATGGTCAGCAGTTCCAAAACCTAGATTGTTGCTAGGAGAAAAAAGCTGGAACAAGTCCTGGATCTTTTGTGTAGTACCCTGAATGACTCTCACAATCAACTGAATATGTTTGCATTGATAAAGTTGATCATTGCAGTGGGGGCACAGGAGCCTAATGTTCCCTGCCCTGCCATTCTTCTCTTCATATGCCACTTTAGGTCTCTAGGCTATGTGAGAAAGAAATGGCTTCTCAGGTGGAGTAAGGATAACACTGCAATGCCTGAGCCTGATTGTACCACATCATGGATGGTGGCATGGAATGGCCTCATAGAAGGCACGGACGCCTTTTTACTATAGGGAGCAGTATCAGGGATGTTATTACCAATGGTGGCACACTGAGGAAGAATTTTTACTATTATGATATAATTGCTGTTGGGGCACCAAGGGCAGCATTATTATTATACAGGCACAATGAGGGGCACTATTATTAATAGGGACGATATTATTTTTGAGGGGCAATGTGGAGCATTATTACCAATGTGGATAATCTGGAGGTGGATTGTTCCTAGGTACTATTATTAACAGAGCATGATAATGAGCATTGCTATTCTTGAGGTACTATATGAACACACTGGAGGCCCATTATTACTATAGTCACATTAATACTATTGGCGCACTATGGGGACATGCTATGAAGCATTTTGTTATTAGTAGGGACACTATTAGAAATTGAGGTATGAGAATTATTACTTTGGTGACATTGTGGGCAAACTGTTACCAATGGGAGCATCCAAGGGGAGCATAATTAGTATTGGAAGCACTATTAATAATGGGGAACACTGTGGGAGCAATATTAGTATGTAAGCACTATTGATGCACCCAATTATTTCTGAGGGTATTATGTGTGACACTAATTACTGGAGGGGGGACTATTTGTGTGCTAATATTTTTAGAGAAAAAAAGAACAACTACAATCAGAGGAGACCCTGTGAATCATTGGATAAGTATTTTGCCCTGTTTACGGTATTGTTTTCTTGGCATGAAAAGAGGTACTCTCCATAAATTTATGTTTGTAATATGTGTAAAAATTCCATTTTTGCCATTCTATAGGGTATATATTAATCATAAGACAGAATCCACATGTTACCTGCACAGGCGTCGAATCAGATCTTCAGGTCGTCTGGCTATTTTTCTATGAAACTCGACTTTCTCAATACCATGGAGAATTAAATTGTAGATCATCATCTGGTCTGGCCCAGTAAAAGGAGGACTGGAGAGAAATATGCCAGATATGTTATGTTACACATTTTATACATGAAAAATAATCCTCCCAAAGATATATATAATAACAAAAACAGAACTGGTGTTGTTAAAATCTCAACTCAGCTGCAGAAACATGTAAAGAAAACACTTTCCCTCAGTCACCATGGAAAATGGGACTAAACAAGGAAAACTTTCAGCTAATATAATGTTTATTGTTGGACATGTGCTCGAGCCTTCCCATGAAATCTGTCATTAGAATGTAGTGCAGATCTCTAGAACAAGGAATGAGTCCAGCTCTGCTCAATAGAGCCTATGAAAGCTGCACATACTGATATTATCCAATAGCCAATGGGTTCATAGTATAATAGATATAAATACTAAAAGTGAAGGCAGATTCCATGAATTTCATTTTTTCTAAAAACACTTTGAAGCTTATGTATGATGTACTACGAACATCACTGTTTTTCCCTCCTTCAATTGAAGATCCTTCTGTCCTAAAGAAGAAACAGTACTAAATCAATGCTGCAGGCTAGGGTTGGAAAAGATCAGATTCCGATCAGTGATTGAGCCAATTTCATGATCGTGATCGGAATTCCGATCCCGATCTTTTTAGGCAGGACCGAGGTCTGACGTTCGTTCCCACAATGCTTGGCTACTAACCAATCATTGTCGTGAAAGTTAAAGGGGTATTCCCATGTACATAATCATATCTATACTTGTAGATAATTAAAAGTTAACCCCTTAACGACCGGCCCATAGGGAATCTACGTCGGCACTGACAGGTCCTTCCTGACTGCCCTATAGGAAAACTACGTCGGGCAGTCAGGGAAGGTTTCCCTGTCAGTGCCGACGTGAATGGAGCGGATCTTAGCTGTATCTTACAGCTAAGACCCTGCTCCATAACACCCCATCGGAGGGGTCTCCGATTGGGGGGTTTTAACCCCTTCAGTTCCGTGATCAAACATGATCACGGAACTGAAGCGGTTCCGTGATGGTGCCGGCGGTATCGGCACCCCCCGCGGCGAGATCGGAGGGTGCCGATATACAAAACATGCAGTCTGGGGTCTGGCCAGTGACCCCAGACTGCCTGAGCCCCCTGTTACCTGGTTGATCCTGCCCCCGTTGACAGGAAGCCAAGCGATGCGTCTACATCGCTTGGCTTCCTGTTACAGACTGGAGACACGTGCAGCCTGTTTCTCCTGTGTCTCCAGCCTGTAATACTGATTCAGCAATGAAATCATTGCTGAATCAAGTGTCCTAAGAGGGACACATAAAAAAGTGAAACAAAAAGTGAAAAAAAGTGAAAAATAAATAAATAAAGCTTTTGAAAAAAATGAATAAAGTTATAAAGCCCCAAAAGTCTCCTTTTTTCTATAAAAAATGAGTTATGTAAAAAAGACCCTAAAAATTAATAAAAACAATACATATTTGGTATCGCCGCGTCCGTAACAATCTGTACAATAAAACTGAAATAATATTTAATGTATACGGTAAACGTCGGGGGGAAAAAACCCACCGGAAGTAGTGATTTTTCACCATCTCACCTTAGAAAATATGCTATAAAAAGTGATCAAAAAGTCATATACACCCCACAATAGTACCAATAAAAGCGCAGGTTGTCCCGCAAAAAATAAGCCCCCAACCAACACTGTCCACGGAAAAATAAAAATGTTACGCCTCTCAGAAGGTGGCGATGCAAAAATCACTGATTTATGTCCCCAAATGTGTTTATGTTCTGCAGAATTAGTATCACATAAAAAAATACTATAAATGAGGCATCGCCGTAACCGTACCGACCCGCAGAATAAAGGTCACGTGTTACTTATACTGTACGCTGCATGGCGCAAAATTTAAAAGGGAAAACTCAATGACAGAATTGATTTTATTTTTTTAAATCCAGCAAAAAAAGAGTTAATAAAATGTACTCAATAGATTGTAAGCACCCAAAAATGGTGTCATTACAAAATATACCTCATACCGCAAACAACAAGCCCTTATATGGCCACGTCACTAGAAAAATTAAGAAAATATAGCATCCAGCAATGTGAAGACAAAAACCCGCAAAAATCGCCAAATCATTAGAATACAACTGGCTGCGGCAGGAAGGGAATATACAGTCCTATGAAAAAGTTTGGGCACCCCTATTAATCTTAATCATTTTTAGTTCTAAATATTTTGGTATTTGCAACAGCCATTTCAGTTTGATATATCTAATAACTGATGGACACAGTAATATTTCAGGATTGAAATGAGGTTTATTGTACTAACAGAAAATGTGCAATATGCATTAAACCAAAATTTGACCGGTGCAAAAGTATGGGCACCTCAACAGAAAAGTGACATTAATATTTAGTAGATCCTCCTTTTGCAAAGATAACAGTCTCTAGTCGCTTCCTGTAGCTTTTAATCAGTTCCTGGATCCTGGATAAAGGTATTTTGGACAAACAATTCAAGTTCAGTTAAGTTAGATGGTCGCCGAGCATGGACAGCCCGCTTCAAATCATCCCACAGATGTTCAATGATATTCAGGTCTGGGGACTGGGATGCCCATTCCAGAACATTGTAATTGTTCCTCTGCATGAATGCCTGAGGATTTGGAGCGGTGTTTTGGATCATTGTCTTGCTGAAATATCCATCCCCGGCGTAACTTCAACTTCGTCACTGATTCTTGAACATTATTCTCAAGAATCTGCTGATACAGAGTGGAATCCATGCGACTCTCAACTTTAACAAGATTCCCGATGCCGGCATTGGCCACACAGCCCCAATGCATGATGGAACCTCCACCAAATTTTACAGTGGGTAGCATGTGTTTTTCTTGGAATGCTGTTTCTTTTTGGACGCCATGCATAACGCCTTTTTTTATAACCAAACAACTCAATTTTTGTTTCCAAAATGAAGCTGCCTTGTCCAAATGTGCTTTTTCATACCTCAGGCAACTCTATTTGTGGCGTACGTGCAGAAACGGCTTCTTTCTCATCACTCTCCCATACAGCTTCTATTTGTGCAAAGTGCGCTGTATAGTTGACCGATGCACAGTGACACCATCTGCAGCAAGATGATGCTGCAGCTCTTTGGAGGTGGTCTGTGGATTGTCCTTGACTGTTCTCACCATTCTTCTTCTCTGCCTTTCTGATATTTTTCTTGGCCTGCCACTTCTGGGCTTAACAAGAACTGTCCCTGTGGTCTTCCATTTCCTTACTATGTTCCTCACAGTGGAAACTGACAGGTTAAATCTCTGAGACAACTTTTTGTATCCTTCCCCTGAACAACTATGTTGAACAATCTTTGTTTTCAGATCATTTGAGAGTTGTTTTGAGTAGCCCATGATGCCACTCTTCAGAGGAGATTCAAATAGGAGATCAACTTGCAATTGGCCACCTTAAATACCTTTTCTTATGATTGGATACATCTGGCTATGAAGTTCAAAGCTCACTGAGGTTACAAAACCAATTTTGTGCTTCAGTAAGTCAGTAAAAAGTAGTTAGGGGAATTCAAATCAATAAAATGATAAGGGTGCCCATACTTTTGCACCGGTCAAATTTTGGTTTAATGCATATTGCGTATTTTCTGTTAGTACAATAAACCTCATTTCAATCCTGAAATATTACTGTGTCCATCAGTTATTAGATATATCAAACTGAAATGGCTGTTGCAAACACCAAAATATTTAGAACAAAAAATGATTAAGATTAATAGGGGTGCCCAAACTTTTTCATAGGACTGTATAAGCTGTGCAAGCGTATATCAGGGGACACCCCATATTTACACCTTATGAGGGAACGGACACCAGAAATGACCCCCAAAGTGACTCGACCAATCATAGGAGCTACTGGGACATAGTAGGTGTTTGCAATGTTCTCCGCACAGCTTATATATTCCCTCTTCGCCAGCCGCTGTGCAGTCACGTCTGGGATACTAATACTCACTACACCCCCTGAGGGGTGCAGTTTTCAAAATGGGGTCACTCCTTTGGGGAATCCACTTTTCTGGTACCTTACAGGCTCTACAAACATGACATGGCGTCCAGATACCAAACATCTGAATCTGTACTCCAAAAGCCGCATCGTGCTCCTTCCCTTCTGCGCCCTGCTGTGCGCCCAAACTGCAGTTTATGCCACAGGTATGACACATGTATGACACTGGTGTACCCGGGATAATGTACGTAATGTCATATGTGGGTATAAACTGATATTAGGGCACAGCTGGACACAGAAGGGAAGAAGGGTTATTGGGTTTTTGGAGCGCAGACGGTTTGGTTTTTGGATGCCATGACACTTTTGCAGAAAAGTAAAGTGGAATCCCCTGATATGTGACCTTATTTTGGAAACTACACCCCTGAAGGATTTATCCAGGGGTACAGAGAGCATTTTTAACCCCCAAGTGTTGCTATAACTTATTATCCATAAATGAATACGAAGCTGATTGTGAGAAGTGAAAATACCAATTTTTCCAGGAATACGTCATTTCTGTGCGTAACATGTTGTGCCCGACTTGTATCAGAGATGAACGCTCTGAAAGCTGTTGTGCCCGGGATACCCACTTAACAATTTTTGGAGTGTGTATCTCTGCTGATATAAGTTGGGCACAACATATCAGATACTGAAATGGCGAATCTCTGGAAAAATTTCATTTTTAACTTCTCATTGTCAGTTGCGATTTCTGGAAACTAAATAAATGCAACCCTCAAGGGTTAAAAGCGCTCGCTACGCCACTTGATAAATCCCATCAGTGGGCTAGTGTCCAAAATGGGGTGACATGTCTGCAGATTCCACTTTATTGGCAATTCAGGGTCTTTGCAAAAGTGATGTCCAAAAACCAAACTGTGCGCCAAAAAACAAAATAGCGCTCCTTCCCTTCTGTGCCCGGCTGTGCCCAAACAGCCGATTCTACCCACATATGGCATTAAGTCCGTTATCCGGGGTACACCAGTGTCATACATGTGGGCATACACCGCCATTTGGTTACACAGCAGGGCGCAGATGTGAAGGAGCGCTATGTGCTTTTGGAGTGCAGATTTAGATTGTTGGTGTTTGGACACCATGTCATATTTGCCGAGACCCTAAAATTGCCGCTACAAAATGGGGTCACTTCTTAGGGAATTCCAGTTTACTGGAACCTCCAGGGCTCTGCAAAAACATCATGGCGCCCAGAGGTTCCCTCTAAATCTGTACCCCAAAAGCTAAAAAGCGCACTGCTCCTTCCCTTCTGAGCCCTGCTGTGTTCCCAAGCAGCAGTTTACACCCACATATATAATTTTTTGACCCTTGGGATGGCCCCTTAATAGTTTTAGGAGTGCTGGTCTCTGACAACACAAAGTGGGGGCAACGTATTGGGCACCGAAATGGCAGATTTCTTTCAAAATTTCAATTTTCATTTTGTACATTAATTTTTGGGAAGCATTTTTAGTCTCAGAGTGATAATACACCTTGATACATTCCTTGATGGGTGTAGTTTTTAAAATGGGGTCACATTTGAGGGGTTTCCATTGTATTGATACTTTAGGGGTTCAGCAAATGCGACATGGCACCTGAAAACTATTCCAGGAAAATCTGCCCTCCAAAACCCAAATAGCGCTCTTTCCATTCTGAGCCCCACCATGTCCCCATACAGCAGATTATGGCCACATATGGGGTATTGCCGTGTTCAGGAGAAATTGTGTAACAAAATGTGGGGGGCTTTTTCTCATTTAACCCCTTGTGAAAATGAAAACTTTGGGGATAAAGGGACATTTTAGTAATTTTTAACCTACACATCCCAAGGTTAGTAAAATCTGTGAAAAGGCTATAGAGTCAAAATACTCACTATACTCCTCAATTAATACCTTAAGGGGTCTAGTTTATAAAATGCGGTCATTTATGGGGGTTTTCAATTGTTTTGGTAACGTAAATCTTGTTTGAATGTGCAATGGGCCTAAAATATCTGCAAACAAAATTTGTGTCTTGAAATCCAGTTGGTGCTCCCATCTTTTTGGGCCCTACCGTGCGTCCGTACATAGGATTAAGGCCACAAAGTGTACATTTTTGAACACGGGAGAAATGGGGCCATCTATTTTGGGGTGTTTTTCTTTATTTTCATGCCTTGTGTGCAAAAAAACTGCCTTTAAAATGACTCTTTTGTGTAAAGAATATGACAATTTTTTGTTTGACACAAATTCTTTTAAAACCTATGGGGTCAAAATACTCACTATACCCCTCAATGAATACCTCAAGGGGTCTAGTTTATGAAATGGTGTCATTTATGGGGGGTTTCAATTGTTTAGGTAACTCAAATCTTGCTTGAATGCGCAATGGGCCTGAAACATTTGGAAACAAAATTTGTGTCTTGAAATCCAGTTGGTGCTCCCATCTTTTTGGGCCCTACCGTGCGTCCGTACATAGGATTAAGGCCACAAAGTGTACATTTTTGAACACGGGAGAAATGGGGCCATCTATTTTGGGGTGTTTTTCTTTATTTTCATGCCTTGTGTGCAAAAAAACTGCCTTTAAAATGACTCTTTTGTGTAAAGAATATGACAATTTTTTGTTTGACACAAATTCTTTTAAAACCTATGGGGTCAAAATACTCACTATACCCCTCAATGAATACCTCAAGGGGTCTAGTTTATGAAATGGTGTCATTTATGGGGGGTTTCAATTGTTTAGGTAACTCAAATCTTGCTTGAATGCGCAATGGGCCTGAAACATTTGGAAGCAAAAATTGTGTCTTGAAATCCAGTTGGTGCTCCCTTCTTTTTGGGCCCTACCGGGCATCCGTACATAGAACTAAGGCCACAAAGTGTACATTTTTGAACACAGGAGAAATGGGGCCATCTATTTTGGAGTGTTTTTTCTTCATTTTCATGTGTTATGCGCAAAAAAACTGCCTATAAAATGACACTTTTGTGTAACAAAATGACATTTTTTTTGTTTGACGCAAATTTTCTAAAAACATATGGGGTCAAAGTACTCACTATACCCCTCAATGAATACCTTAAGGGGTCTAGTTTATAAAATGGGGTAATTTATGGGGGGTTTCAATTGCTTTGGTAACTCAAATCTTGTTCAAATGTGCAATGGGCCTAAAATATCTGCAAGCCAAATTTGTGCTTTGAAATCCATTTGGCCTTCCCTACCTCTTAGGCCCTACTGTACATGCTTACATAGGACTAAGGCCACAAAGTGTACATTTTTTAACACGGGAGAAGTGGGGTGATATATTTTGGGGTGTGTTTCTTCTTTTTGATGTGTTGTGTGCAAAAAAACTGGTTTTAAAATGACACATATTTGAAGAAAATGAAAATGTAATTTTTTTCATCATTTGTAATAATTCTTGCAAAACAATATTTGTTTGATCAAAATGCTCACTATACCCCTCAAAGAATACCTGAAGGGGTCTAGTTTTACAAATTGGGTCATTTAATGGGAGGTTCTGTCATTATGTCACCTATTCTTGTCTGCAAACATAGCTTGGTACAGGAAAAAATCACAAACTCAAAATTTCCAAAATTTGCTTATAAACTTGATAAACTTCTAAATTGTCTAAATTACTCAAATATGCTAAAATTATTTCAAATATGCTTGAAACACAAAAGGAACATTTGGAAATATATAACTAGTAATTTTTTTGCCCTGTATTATTGTGCATATGTGAGATATCACAGCTGAAAATGGAAAACATTGAAAAAATTTCAAAATTTTCAGCATTTGCGAGTTTTTTCATAAATTTACACAAGTTATATCAGTCTAATTTTACCTTCTCAGTAAAGTACAACATGTCACGAAAAAACAATATCAGAATCGCTTGGATACGCTACACTGTTACAGAATTATTCACTGATAAAGTCACACAGGGCAAATTTCCAAAATTTGGCTTGGTCATTAAGGTCTAAAATAGGCTGGTCACTAAGGGGTTAAACATTTTTGCAAATATAAGTAATTAAAAATTCTGCAAAGTTTTAAACATTTTCTCTAACTTTCTTAGTGGTGACAGTCTTTTATCTTGATCGGTTGCCATGGATATGACCACTAATGCAGAAACCTTCTGCATTAGTGGTCATAAAAATGTTTTTGATTGGTGGCCGGCATCATCATCACAGCCGATCAAATACTGTTCGGGTAAGTTGGCAGCTCGCACTATGCAAAAAGTGACTTTTCCCATAGAGAAGCATTGACCTTACTCTTGCATTTTTCTCGGGCTGGCAACGTCTCAGCATTTGAAAACTGCCTGTGCAAACACACCTTGCCATTTAAGTGTTCCCTTGCTCTTTCTATGCATTCTACGAACTTGTATGTATTTTTTGGCAACTTTTCATCTTAAAAAAAAAAAAAAAAACTAAAATAATCCCATTCACTTGCATTAGGAGTGGAATTGGGATCGGGATCGGATGGAAAATGATCAAAAATCGGATTTTAAAATCGATCCTGAAAACTCAAGATCGGCTCATCCCTACTGCAGACCCTTCATCCTCAGGATCAGTAGGGTTACCAGAGGTTAGACCAGTGGCAGAACTACTGCAATACCAGCCAAAGGGGCTGCTACAGAACCTGTGACCTTAGGACCTGCTTTTTTTTTTTCAAATTGGCTGTTACTAGCTGAATTACACCAGCAGATAATGGCCCCTATTTACATATGGTAGTATGTATCCACTAAACTTAGAAATACTGAGGTCAAGAAATGGCAATGACTGGTGGGAGCACTCTCTATTGGTCATCTGGAGGGGTCAGATACTCAATTTGGTCAAATGGTGGATTTTCTTAATTAGAACAACATTGGTCCTTGTTTTACCTTTGAGACTAACCCTAGAGGAGGAAGATACATGCTACCATTTACCGTTGTTAAACAACAGCTACCAACTCTCTTTGAAGATGGGTGAGTCACCATCCATCCCCTCTTAAAATGGGCGTTCCATAGGGCCAATACTTGAGATTGTGCCAGAATTGCTCAATTTTAGCTAAGTTCTAGAAACAGTCTGACGTTCTCAGGTCCATTACATTCCTGCCTTCCTGCAGTGTCTCCCATGGGTAATAGCCCCACATACTGTTACTATAATTACAATTACATTATACTTACAGATCACTAATGCAGCTCCTGTCACCTGTTATTGTATACAGGATGTATGCATCTTCTATTCTTCTCTCTGGCCCCAGCAGCACCTTAGCACAGGTTCTGGAAGCAGAATACATGTACACATCCCGTGTGCAATAGCAGATCTCAGGAGCTGCATTAGTAACCAGGTAAGTGGAAAGTGATCTGCTGGTGTAACCTCTACGCAGCAGGGAGTATCAACCAACTCCTATTAGCCTACTAAGGTCCACAATAATCAGGCTGTGCTGGTACTAAGTGATCCACAACCCAGTCATTGGGGACCTCTGCTTTAGTCAACTGAGAAGGACAGATTACAACTAGAGATGAGCGAACACTGTTTGATTGAATAGATATTCGATCGAATATCAGGCCGTTTGAGGTATTCTATTACAATCGAATACCACGAGGCAAACGCACTAAAAATTTGTATCCCCTCCCACCTTCCCTGGTGCTTTTTTTGCACCAATAACTGCGCAGGGGAAGTGGGACAGGAACTACGACAACGGAGGCATCGAAAAAAAATCGGAAAAAGTAATTGGCTGGCTAAATCAGGTGACCTCCAATTTATACGAATGGTGGATTTAACATTCGGTTAATTTGAGACTGTGAAGTATGTGACTGTGAGACAGGGACAGATGTACAGGCAGGGTTAGCTAGGGATTACCTTTATTTAGGTGGGAATGTCACTCACTCAGCTCTTTGGGGCTCTATCTGGTCGGGATCGCTGTCAGCTTGCGATATGCGCGAGCTGATTTTTTCCCATAGGAATGCATTGACCAGTGTTGATTGGCTGAATGCCATACAGAGTACAGGTTCTGCCGGAGACTGCCGGAGACTCGTCTGTGAGGAGGTGGAGTCTAAGATCAGACCAGAATGGAGACTGCTGTGGACTGATCTTAGACTCCGCCTCCTCCGGCAGAACCAGCGTTGATTGGCCGAATGCTGTACTCTGTATGGCATTCGGCCAATCAACGCTGGTCAATGCAGATATCGCAGATATGACAGGGATCCCGACGCAATACAGTGACTTGGGCTTGTTAGATGCCCCCAGGTATGCTTCCCCTGCTGTCCCAGTTGCATTCCAGGGTGTTGGCATCATTTCCTGGGTTGTCATAGTGGACTTGATGAGTCGAAGAGTGGGATCCCCTGAAACGAGCATTTTTTCCCTATAGACTATAATGGGGTTTTATATTCGTTCGAATAGTCGAATATTGAGGGGCTATTCGAAACGAATATCGAATATTTTACTGTTTGCTCATCTCTAATTACAACCTATAGAAAAATAAACAAATTATGCCATAAAAACATATAACAGATAAAACTATCATAAATTACATGTCTGACTGTATTACTACTTCATGTAAAATACAAAAGAACTTACCTTCCTGTGAGCAATTCATATAGTAGTATTCCAAGTGACCAGAAATCCACACTAAAACTGTGGCCCTTGTTTAAAATTACTTCTGGAGCCACGTATTCTGGTGTCCCACAGAAGGTCCATGTTTTTTGGCCAGGAAAAATTTTCTTTGCAAATCCAAAATCAACCTACAACATACAATAATGAAATGTTTTAACCTCCATATCTTTTCTTTTAAAGAGGACTTTTTACCATTTCCACCAGGTCAAGCTCTTTCTGATAAGATAATTAGACTCTTGATTTCAGGGAGGAACAAAGGGATGTGATTCAGATCTCTGACACTGTCTACCAATGATTGGACAGAGGCAATTATGCATGTTGCTTGCTTCTGCCTGTCACCACCCGCTTGACAGAAAAGAGCCTAATTAGCATAATAGCCACCAAACCAACTGCGCTGATTGAATGTTGGAACTAGAGAAAAAATTCCAACTGTGATAGAATCAGTGAAGTAATGCCTATTTAAAGAATGCAAAGAGCTGGAAGTGGTGGAGATGGTGAAAGGTCCTTTTCAACTTTGAGGGCGCAAGGTAGTTTGAATGTTAATATGTGGTGACTTTTTTCATATATTCCATCCCCAGTTTCAAAATTAATAACTAGAGATGAGCGAACACCATTCGATTGAATAGGTATTTGATCAAATATCAGGCCGTTCGAGGTATTTGTTTCCAATCGAATACCACGCGGCATATGCAGTAAAAATTGGTATCCCCTCCCACCTTCCCTGGCATGTTTTTTGCACCAAAAACTGTGCAGGTGAGGTGGGACAGGAACTACGACAACGTAGGTATTGAAAAAAAATTTTAAAAACCCGTTAGCTGCCGAAAACATGTAACCTCCCATTTATAAGAACAGCGACCGCCATATTTGTCAGATTTGCGGTGAGAGATAGGGAGAGAAACATATCTGCTGAGGGCTAGATAGGCATTAGCTTCTAGTAGGCAGGAAAAAACTGAATAAAAATAACGTCTCTTTTCAGAGCTATACACTGCAGGGAGAGGAGTCCAGCTTGCCACAGGCTTTCCCCCAAAACACCTAACAGGGATACCGAGCAATTCAGTGCAGCTATATACGTTCAACACAACTTTGCAGCCGCTTTCCCCCCAAAACAGGGAGACGGAACAATTCATTGCAGTTATATACGTTCAATCCAGCTTTCCAAGCCGTGTCCCCCCAAACACCTAACAGGGAGAAAGAGCAATTCAGTCCAGCGATATACAGAGGCAGAGACTCTTGGAGAAAGGCCTGGTCTCAAGGAGGGCAGCAAAGAAGCCACTTCTCTCCAGAAAAAACATCAGGGACAGACTGATATTCTGCAAAAGGTACAGGGAGTGGACTGCTGAGGACTGGGGTAAAGTCATTTTCTCTGATTAATCCCCTTTTCGATTGTTTGGGACATCTGGAAAACAGCTTATTCGGAGAAGACGAGGTGAGCGCTACCACCAGTCTTGTCTCATGCCAACTGTAAAGTATCCTGAAACCATTCATGTGTGGGGTTGCTTCTCAGCCAAGGGAATCGGCTCTCTCACAGTCTTGCCTAAAAACACAGCCATGAATAAAGAATGGTACCAGAATGTCCTCCAAGATCAACTTCTCCCAACCGTCCAAGAGCAGTTTGGCGATCAATCCAGATATCCACGGTTTTTACCCCCAAAACCTAGGTGGGAGACACATCAATTTAATGAGGCTATATCAGCTCAATCCAATTTTTAGGGGTCTACCCGCCAAAAGCTAAGTGTGACACACAGCAATTCAGTCACGCTATATAAGCTCAATCAAATTTTTTAATGCTGTACCCCCCAAAACCTACCAGGGATACACAGCAATTCAGTGAAGCTATATCCGCTCAATCCAATTTTTAAGGGTCTACCCCCCCAAAGCTAAGTAGGGGACACATCAATTCAGTCAAGCTATATCAGCTCAATCTAATTTTTGGTCAATCCAGATCTGCTAGCAGGTTCCGGCCATTATCACATACGCAAACATGCCTGGGCCCAGGTGCAGCGGAGAAAACCATATTGCCTCATCATCCAGGATGGCATCGCTCACCTCGAGTGCAGTGTGTGTTCTGTCGGGCAAGCTGATGAGCTTCAGCATGGCCTGCTGATGTCTTCCCACGCCAGTGCTGCAGCATTTCCAGCTTGCAGCTGGGGTCAATGTTACGTCAGAGAACGAGGGTTTGTGAGAGGGTCCCAGCCTTGACTACAGTCACCCAGTGTGCCGTGAGTGAGATGTAGCGTCCCTGTTCGCATGCGCTTGTCCATGCGTTGGTGGTCAATTGCACCTTAGAGCAAAGCATGGAACTCAGGGCCCGACTGATGTTATGGGACACGTGCTGTCGCAAGTCGGGTACGTCACACCAAGATAAGTAGCGACGGCTAGGGGCAGCATAGCGAGGTGACGGAAGGCCTGAGTCTCCACTAGCATAAATGCCAACATCTCCAGGGCCACCAGTTTTGAGATGAGGCTGTTGAAGGCTTGGGCATGTGGGTGTCTTGTGCTGTACTTCTGCCTGCAATGAAACTCCTGAGAGATGGGGAGTGGCTTGGAAGAAGCGCATGATGGTGCAGGCAAAAAGGGTGAATGAGGGTGTACTCCCCAAAGTGTCAGAGGCAGATGTGGAGGTGTCCAGGCTGGTGGTCTGGATTCCAGCACCAGCACTGTAAACAGTGGAAGAGTCAGTGTCGGCAACGCCGGGTGACGATTGTCCTGCGTTTGCTCTCTCCCACTGAGCCCAGGGCTTGCCTTCCAAATGACAGCGCATGCAAAAGGTGGTGAGGTTGCTCTTTTCAGAGCCCCTACTCAGTTTCGACTTGCAAAGTATGTAAACCGCACTAAATTTGTTATGGAACTGGTGACACTAGGCACCTCAGTGGCGGTAGTTTGGCCAGGGGGTGACGCTAGCCTCCTGTGTGACAATGAGATCATCTGCCACTTCGTCATCCTCCTCTTCCCCCACCAATATACGCTGTGAAGCAGATAGGAGTGTGCACTGACTATCCTGCTGGTAGGTTCTGCTCCTATGCCCGACTCCTCAGTGTACAATGCGTTATCCCTGATGGCGAGGAGGAATTCTTGCATCACACACAGGAGCAGGATTGTTACACTCACGAGTGCATCGTCTTGGTGGACTCCTCAAAGACACAAGGAGATCTCGCATAAGTCTGGCAACATGGGCGAGTTTTGCATGAGTGGCGAGCACATGGAATATCTTTGGCCTTGCTGCCTCTGGACATGCCTCTGCCTCTAGCTACCTTTTTAGCTTGCCTCCACATCTACACTGCTTTCGCCCCTAGACATCACCCCAGTCCATGCCTCTGCCTCTAGCCACCTTTTTTCCTGCTTAACTTACCTCCACATCTACACTGCTTTAACCCCTAGACACCACCACAGTCCATGCCTCTGCCACTAGCCACCTTTATTCCTGCTTAGCTTGCCTCCACATCTACACTGCTTTCCCCGCTATACATCACCCCTGTTAATTTAAGGTTGGTGGCCTCATCATCCACCAACTCCTCTTCCAATTGCTCACTCTCCTCTTACTGCAAACCGCACATGACAACAGCCTGTCCTGATGGCAACTGTGTCTCATCATCATCACTGAGGATGGAAAATGCTGGTTGCAGGTCCACAACCACTAAATCGCCAGGTGATGGCGGATGCTCCAGTGTTTGGGCATCAGTACACACAAAATCGTCTGGTAGCTCCTGTAATTCGGGAAGTGGTTCAACAGAGGGACAGACAGTAAAAGGACCTGAAAAGAGATCCTGGGAGTAGGCAAGGGTGGAATGACTCTGTTGGGAAGATTGGCCATGTTGGGAGGAAGGAGGGTTGGGTATGAACAGGACTGCAGGTAGTGGCTGACTGGCTGGTGTAAAAGCAGCTGGAAGCATTATCCGCTAGCCATTGTAACACCTGTTCCTGGTGCTCGGGCCTGGTCTGCGTTGTACCCTGCACCCTGCTTAACGCAGCTGTCATATCAGGAACCGTGATTAGCGCATGCTAATGTTTCTTGTCCAGTGGAAAGGATGGGATAGGATTTCACATAAGTCTTCCACCCATGGAAACTCATGGTACAGAAACTGAGGGAGCTGACTTTGTTGAACCCTTGGGTTTTGGAGATGGAACTCCATCAAAGGTCTCTGCTGCTCACACACCCTGCTCAACATATGGTATCTAGGGTTTCAGCGTGTGGTGACCTCACACAACAGCCGGTGCTTCGGGCAAATGTAGGCGTTTCTGGAGTGTATTGAGGCTAGCAGCAGCTACTGTAGACTTGCCAAAGTGGGTGCATAAGTGCTGCACTCTAACCAGTAGCTTGTGTACATTGGGGTACGTTGTTAGAAACCGTTGCACCAATAAGTTGAAAACGTGGGCCAAGCATGGACCGTGTTGGAGGCTGGCAAGCTCTAAAGCTGCTACCAGGTTCCGTCCATTTTCTCACACGACAAAAATGCCTGGCCCTAGGTGCAGTGGGGAAAAAAACATTTCCATATCATCCAGGATGGCATCCCTGTCCTCGGAGGCAGTGTGCAGTCTGTCCCCCAAGCTGATGAGCTTCAGCACGGCCTGCTGACGTATCCCCACGCCAGTGTTGCAGCGTTTCCAGCTTGTAACTGGGGTCAATTTAGCGGAGGAGGAGGAGGATGGTGTTTCAGCACTCCTGCCAGGAATATTGGGCGGGGAGATAAGGCAGGCTGCCACAGTTTGCGACCCAGTCCCAGCCTCAACTACATTCAGCCAGTGTGCCGTGATTGAGATGTACCGTCCCTGGCCGCATGCACTTGTCTATGCGTCGGTGGTCAAGTGGAACTTTGTACAAAGCGCAGAACTTAGGGCCCACCTGATGTTACAGGACACGTGCTGGTGCAAGGCTCAACTCACCCAAAGGGCAAAAAACTCTGCTGGTGCAAGGCTGAACTAACTTAAAGGGCCTAAAACTCTGCTGGCAAAAGGCTGAGTCCCATCAAAGGCCTCAATCTCTGCTGATAGCTCAGCTTATGGGCCTCTATCTTAATTTGTAAGGGCTCACGTTAAGGGCCAGAAAAGTTGCCTATTCCATCTGTGGTTGTCATAGGCAACATGATTTAAAGGGGTGCTTGTTAATATTTCTTTAGCTTAAATTTGGGTTTCTGTCCATCCAATTGGGGGAGAAAGAAGGTTTCCAGGTATTTTCCCACTTTGATAGAGATTTTTTTGAGTGTAGAAAGTGTGTAGTTGATAGGCTGTGATGGTGGGATTGTTAGATGCCCCCAGGCATGCTTGCTCTGCTGTCCCAGTTGCATTGCAGAGGTGTTGGCATCATTTGCTGAGGTGTCATAGTGGACTTGGTGACTATCCTGAGTCGAATGGTGGGATCCCCTGAAACAAAGCATTTTTCCCCATAGACTATAATAGGGTTCGATATTCGTTCGAATAGTCAAATATTGAGCGGCTATTTGAAACGAATTACGAATATCAAATATTTTACTGTTCGCTCATCTCTATTAATAACTAGAGATTTCTACTTCTCAGAGTCCTGTGGCATTGGACACTTGGCATAGTGCTTAGTGAATTAGTAACCATGACCCATTTTGTGTCACAGCCTTCACCACAAAATCCCTTCTGTACTATATCTTGCTGACAAACTACTGTTTTTGTCATTATGAGTTTAATTTTCTCCTTCCTAAGGCTACATTCATATGACCAAGGAGCAAAACAGCCATGAAAAATGTCAATTTTTCATAGCCATCTTGTAACCGAGAAGCATCCGTTTTAATGGTTATGGTTTCCCCATACATTACGGTCTATGGAGGGGCTTGTGAAAATGGACAAAAATAGAATATGACCTATAGTTTGATGGTCGGTTACAATGGACTTTCACACTAACGGTCATGTGAATAGCCCCCAATCACAGATATTGAATTTAATGCCGTTGTGTGATGTCCATTAAAAAAGGAAACTGTTGTGTGAATATATCTTTACAATGGGAGGTATATTTATCTTTCTTGAGTATACCAGAGGGCAGGTAATACATTTATGATGCACAGACTGCCAGCCATAAAAGGAAATCATAGAGGAGATAAAAGAAGCTTAAAGGGGCTCTATCATTGCAAAAAGTCATATTTAACTAATCACATGCTTGCATAGCCTTTAGAAAGGCTATTCCACACCTAACTTTTGTATGTAAATTGCTTCAGTAGTGTTTGAATAAGTCCGTTTTTATTCATATGCTAATTCGGTTCTTGGTGCACAGGAAGTTGTCAGCAGCTCTCCTCTCCCTGCTGTGTGCTATGTATGAGAGCAGGGAGGAGGAGTCAGCAGAAGCAGCTTGTGCTATATACACAGGAGACAGTGCACGAAGAGACTTCCCGGGGTGCACAGAGAACCTAATTAGCATATGAATAAAAACGAACTTATTCAAAATCTACTGAGTCAATTTACATACAAAAGGTAGGTGTGGAATAGCATTTCTAAAGGCTATGCAAGGATGTGATTAGTTAAAAATGACTTTTTCCAATGATAGAGCCCCTTAATCAGCTTTAGTTTTGTAACCTGTGAGTCCCCAGGTGCCTGAGCCTGGTTACAACTGCAATGTCCTGTGTCCACTGTGTACTATAAATGAGCTGGTGCTCACAGTTGATGACATAATATCAAGGAAAAAAAGACATTTTACAGTCTGACTTGTTACAATGGTGCCATCTTTTTCAGTAGAACAATTGAATTCACTGAGCTCTTTATGGCCTTCCATACTTTCACAAATGTTAATAAAGGTATATATGAATGGTTAGGTGAATGAAACGCCTGAAATCAATGTTTTAATGGGGTTTTCTGGATTGGTGGGCATGACAACCTATCCTATCTGCAATATGGACCTTGCACAGATCAGCTGTTCCAAACAGCATCAGGCAACAGAGGCTATACAGGGATGGAGCAAGAAGCAGAAAGGCTCAATCCACTGTATAGTGGTGGTACTAGAGTATTGCAGAGTGTCAGCTGGAATATACACAGCCGTTATTATATTACTTTGGTGGTATACATTAAATACATAGTGACATTACCATAAATGTGCAGCAAGTTGTTTCCAGGGTTAAATGGGTTGAATCATGCCAGGATCACATCTGCATCAGTAATCCGTTCGGGGGAGTCAACATGGGGACCCCTTCCTCCCCTGGATGGACTACCGAATGCATTGGCAAGTGGTCTGCAGTGAAAGAACATGGACCCCATAGACTATAATGGGGTCCATGTGCTTTCCGCACAGTCTCCACATGGAACATGCAGACAGAAAAGTAGTTCACAATCTACTTTCCGGTTTGCATGACTTGTGCGGAGACCATGCGAAAAACACATGACCCCATTATAGTCTATGGGGTCTGTGTGCTTTCACTGCAGACCGCTTGCCAATTCGTTCAGTAGTACGTTCGGGGAGGGGTCCCCATGCGGACTCCCCCTAATGGATTACCGACACAGATGTGAACCGGGTTTAGGATGAAGTAAGAATAAAGGGGCAGATTTATTGATACATTTATTTACTATATAAACAAGATTGGTGATTATTGCCCATAACAACTAATTACATGGCAGTTTGCATTTTGACTAAATAGTTTAACCACTTCCCACCGCAGGCATTTTCAGTTTGCGTTTTTGACTCCCCACCGTCCAAACCCCATAACTTTTTTTTTTTCTATTCACAGAGCTGTACGAGGACTTAATCTTTGTTGGACAGATTGTACATCATAATGGTACTATTTAATATTCCATACAATGTACATGGAAGTTGGAAATAACTTTAGAAAGTTGCGAAATTGGAGAAAAACTGTATTTGCGTGATGTTTTTAATGAACTTTGTTTTTACAACATTCACTATGCAGCCAAACTGACATGTCACTTTTATTCTATGGGTTGGTATGATTCCGGAGATACCAAACTTATAGGCCGGCGCCCTATGTGAATTCCATGCCCACTTTGTGGTAAAGACTGCGCTGTGGACACACCGTGATTTCCTAATGTGATTTGGTTTTGGAAATAAATTATACCTATGGGAATGATGGTTTCCCCATAGGTATAATTGAAACAGAAAGTCCACAGAGGAAACCTCTGCGAACTTTCTGTCTAAAGCGCTGTGGAAAAAAACATGATGTGTTGCCACCGTGGTTTTTCCCATGGTGCTTTTTTGCTGCAGGACACCACGTGGAGCCTTAGCCACATAGGTTTTTTTACATTTAAATCCCTTTAAAAAATCCAAAACTTTGAAAGAAATTTTTTGTAATCACCATATTCTAACATCCATAATTTTTTTTATATTTTGCGTGGCCAGGTGTACTTTTTAGTATCATTTTGGGGAATGTCTATTCCTATGATCATTTTTTTTCAAATTTTTATGACAGGCACGGTTCAGCACTTTAAATTTTCTTCTCGCTGCAACATTCACCGTACAGGAAAAACTTTTAGAAATTTTCAGTATGGAAACTGATGCCTGGCATTGCCACCAGTTCTCTACTGTATAACACAATGGAGACCCAGAGGCTATGGCGGCTGCTCAGCTCCTGAATGGCTGCCATATTTAAACACCCAACATGAGAATGGGTTAAGACATGAACTCACTGTGCTGTGAGCAACAAAGACAATTTTTCTTTTAAAGATAATGCCCAAAGTAGTGAGATGCAGTCAAAAAATGCTGTGGAAAATAAAGCAAAGACACCGCATTTTTCAATGCATTTTTTCAGCATTTTTGCTAGAAAATGAGATTAAACAAAATCTTATTTAACTTTGCTGATACTGTTCTTTTTTCAGCTGTTTCTGCAGCAGCCAAAACACTGCGTTTCCACAGGGGGCCTTAGTTTAACCACTTCAGTACTAGGCCAATTTCTGGTTCAGGACCAGACACATTTTCAGGTTTTTTGTATGTGCAGTTTTGAGGGCTAATACATTTTAATCATTTGAGTATAAGCCGACCCGAATATAAGCTGAGACCCCTAATTTTACCACAAAACACTGGAAAAACTTATTGACTCGAGTATAAGCCGAGGGGGGGGGGGGGGGAATGCAGCAGCTACTGGAAAATTTCAAAAATTAAAATGGTCAGAGTTTGTGGGTGCAGTAGATGCTGGGGAAGGGGAGGGGGTGTTTTGGTTGTTTGTCTGCCCCTTCCCTGAGCTTGGGGACCGTCTTTTTTTTTCCCCACTTGGAATTCAGCCTGGCTGAATATAGGGTATCTGCAGTGCTCCTATTAACCCCTTTCCGACGGAAGAGAAGCACTGCAGATCCCTATATTCAGCAGACCGGGCACTTTCAGACACAGGGATACCTAATGTCTTTGTGTTTCACAGTCATTTTTTTCTTTTGCATGTATTCTAGGGAAAGGATTGATTTACAACTTTTATTTTTTTTTAAAGCTTTTTTTTTTCCCCACTATTTTATGGGAGATTCTATACATTGATATTGCGGCTGGTCATAGACCCCTCCTTAAAAAAAAAAAAAAAAAAAAAAATAATAATTTTTTTTTTTGCTGAATCAAGTATAAGCCGAGGGGGGCTTTTTCAGCACAAAAATTGTGCTGAAAAATTTGGCTTATACTCGAGTATATACGGTAATTTCTGCTTCTTTTTTCAGGCCAATTTTTTTTTCAGACCAACACATAGGACTTTATTTTTAGACTGTTTTTATTTTTGCATGTGTTTTAATTCTTTTTATAGTTGGCAAAATATAAACAAAAGAGGAAGGAAAATGTGTCTGTTTTTCACCTTTATTTTTAAAAAATTTAATAACACAAAGTGCTACTAAAAAACTTTTTAAAATAGTTTTCCTCTCCAGTACAGTAATTTTTATTTTGTATGGTGTTGTTGGGGGTGGAGCTATAACCTTTAATAAGCTCGCGTTATTGACATATTATTTTATTTATAAAATTAAATTTTAAATTATTTTACTTTTTTTTTACTTTTCTATTCATTTTTTTTCACATTGTGTCCCCATAAGGATGTTTGGGGACATCTGATCACTTTTTTGGGGAGTGGAGGGAGACTAGTTTCCCCTGTAACTGGGGCTGGTACGTTTAGCCCCAGGTGCAGGAGGAATACAGACAGCCTCCTGCTCATTCTATAGAGTTGGTCTGGGTTCTATTGGACCCAGCAGCTCTAACAAATGCAGATCCCGGCAGATCATGTGACCGCTGGGTCAGAAGGCAGCTGCAGCATGGCAGTGCCCATAGCAGTGTAATAAATCTTCCCTGCCTTCTCTCTGGGAGCTCCGGCTGACAGCCAGGTCCCTGTTTCAGCAGCTGCATGACTTCATACAGCTGCTGAAATTTGCTTGGATGTACCACTTACATCCATAAAGAACATGGAAACCACCTTATGGCTGTAAAAACCCAATGGTGAGTCCTGAAGTGGATAAGGATAGGTTTACACAAAATCCACCTTAAAATCCGCCTAAAAAAATGCATCCTATTCATTTTGATGGCATTCAATGGGAGATGGAAAAATGTGACACTTTTTTTGACACTTTTGACGTGATTTTTGCTAAAAAAAAAAAAAAGTATCAAAAACTGCAAGTGTTTTTGTAAAGGAAAGTTTCCAGGTTCATAGGATGTTCTGTAGCAAAAAAAAAAACAAAAAAAAAAACCACAACAAACATAAAGCACAACGTAAAATCATGAGAAAAACCTAATGTAAAAAAAAAAAAAAAAAAAAAAAAAAAAACTTAAAAAAAAGAGTTTTCTAGTTCCTGAAGAAGATTTTTTTCAGCGTGCAAAAAACTTCATGTTAACATATCCTTAGGCTGAAGCCCCATGTTGCAAAGGTGCAGTATTTTTGCCTCTGTCAAAATACTGCAGCAAAAAATTGCTGTGCTTTACAGTGCCTGCAAAGTGAATGGGATTCTGGCTAATCCCATCCATACCTTGCAAAAAAGCTGTCTTCAAAAACACTCACTTTTTTGAAAATCACAAGATGTCAATTATACCTGAGGAAACACTGGTTTGTTCCATATAGGTATAATAAAGGCAGAAAGTCCACAGAGAAAAACTCTACGAAAATGCCATGAAAAATGATACGGAAAATAAAAATGGATTGAAAATGCAGTGTTTTGTTGTTATTTTTTTGCTGCCTTTCGCTACATGGGGCCTTAGTCTTAAACAGTTTTGATACATGAGGCACAAACTCATGTTTTTGGCATTAAAAAAAAGAAAGACAGATATAATGGATCTTCAGTTTTTATTTTAACATTGTTGTCTGTGATGTGGATAGAAATGTTTCTCTTCTGTTTGTATCTTTCAATCTAATGTTGTGGAACAGACCAATGAACATTACAACTCTAGTGTGATACAAACGCTAGGTTCACACTAGCGATCACATGTGTCTGTCCCAGATTCTGTGTCTGTCCCCATGATACTCTATGGGGAAACATTTTAAAAGGGATTTAATCATTAGCATCCCATTTTAAGCTAAACCCACATCGGAATAGCCTTAAGAAAGGCTATTCTTTCCTACCTTTAGATGTCTTCTCCACGCTGCTGTTCCTTAGATATCCTGGTTTTCGTCCATATTCTAATTAGGTTTCTCGCTACACTGGGTGTGGTCCCCAGCGCTCAAACAGCAGTGGGGGCGTCCCCTGTGCTGCAAGAAAACTATCCAGCACCGCCTTCTTATTATTCATCGCCTTCGCCTCTTCTTTCCCGTTCAGCCACAGGAAAATGGCGGGGGATATGTGCAGTCTGTGCTTTTTGAAGAAGACATGACGGGACAAGGAAGTAGAGGTGGAGGAGGCGAACAAGAAGAAGGCAGCATTGGATAGTTTTCTTGCAGCCCTGGGGACACCCCCATTATTGTTTGAGTGATGGGGACCGCCCCCAGTGCTGCAAGAAAACTAATTGACATAAAGACGAAAACCAGGATATCTAAAGAATAGTGGTGTGGAGAAGACATCTAAAGGTAGGTGAAGAATAGCCTTTCTTAAGGCTATTCCGACGTGGGTTTCTAATGGTAGAATCCCTTTAGGTGGGTAGGGTTTCTGTTTTATGGTTCCCAATGTGGATTTAGCATAAATTTAAATAATTATATAAATTTGTAATTGGAAACCTACCAGTTTAACATATCCTGCAGAGTCTAGCAGTAAGTTCTCTGGCTTTAAATCACGGTACATAACTCCTATCTGATGCAGGTACTCAAAAGCTTCAGCCACGCACCCAATGCAGAATTTAGCAGTAGACTCATCAAAACTGCCTCTGTGAAAAAAGTTTCAATTTTTATTATTAGTGTAAATTTTCAGCATTGTTTTGATTGTATGCATGCGCAGGATGACAGCGTTTTGGTTTTAAGTGGCCAATTATGCTAAATTATGCTAAATTAAAAAATATAAGACCCTTTTGATCATTCATAAGTCTCTTTTTCGGCTGCATCGAATGCTTATTAACAACATAGGCAGAGATTGTAGACAATTGTAATACAGGCGTGTGCCTACTTTGCCAGACTTCGCTATTAAAATATTATCTTAACAATTTGTAAATGTGCAAATATATGTTGTGAGTACTGATTTAGTGACTAAGAATTAAAGCTTTACCTATCTCTCAAGATGCTCCACAATTCTCCCCCCAAACAAGCTTCAAGCAGCATGTAGACATATTTTGTGTCTTTGAAAGTGCGGTACAACCTGGAAAAAAGTTTTGTATTAACAACGTGGAAAAAAAAACACATAGGAGGTCATTATTAGAGATGAGCGAACAGTGTTCTATCGAACTCATGTTCGATCGGATATTAGGCTGTTCGGCATGTTCGAATCGAATCGAACACCGCGTGGTAAAGTGCGCCATTACTCGATTCCCCTCCCACCTTCCCTGGCGCCTTTTTTGCTCCAATAACAGCGCAGGGTAGGTGGGACAGGAACTACGACACCGGTGACGTTGAAAAAAGTAGGCAAAACCCATTGGCTGCCGAAAACATGTGACCTCTAATTTAAAAGAACAGCGCCGCCCAGCTTCGCGTCATTCTGAGCTTGCAATTCACCGAGGACGGAGGTTTCCGTCCAGCTAGCTAGGGCTTAGATTCTGGGTAGGCAGGGACAGGCTAGGATAGGAAGGAGAAGACAACCAACAGCTCTTGTAAGAGCTAAATTCCAGGGAGAAGCTTGTCAGTGTAACGTGGCACTGACGGGCTCAATCGCCGCAACCCAGCTTTCCCAGGATCCTGAATGGAATACACTGTCAGTGTATTCCCGTATACCCGATATATACCCCGATACCCGTTCCAACGGTGTGCCCCCCCACCTTCACCCCAGAAATACCCTGCAAGTCCCCTAGCAATAGAATTGGGGCTATATACACCCACAATTTTTACTACTGGTATACAGTGCCATTGTCTGACTGGGAATTCAAAGAATATATTGGGAATACAAATACCCTCATTTCTTGCTACTGCCATATAGTGCCAGTTTCTGACTGGTAATTCAAAGAATATATTGGGGTTACGTGCACCCACAATTTTTACTACTGGTATACAGTGCCATTGTCTGACTGGGAATTCAAAGAGTATATTGGGAATACAAATACCCTCATTTCTTGCTACTGCCATATAGTGCCAGTTTCTGACTGGGAATTCAAAGAATATATTGGGGTTACGTGCACCCACAATTTTTACTACTGGTATACAGTGCCATTGTCTGACTGGGAATTCAAAGAATATATTGGGGTTATAAATACCCTCATTTCTTGCTACTGCCATATAGTGCCAGTTTCTGACTGGTAATTCAAAGAATATATTGGGGTTACGTGCACCCACAATTTTTACTACTGGTATACAGTGCCATTGTCTGACTGGGAATTCAAAGAGTATATTGGGAATACAAATACCCTCATTTCTTGCTACTGCCATATAGTGCCAGTTTCTGACTGGTAATTCAAAGAATATATTGGGGTTACGTGCACCCACAATTTTTACTACTGGTATACAGTGCCATTGTCTGACTGGGAATTCAAAGAATATATTGGGGTTATAAATACCCTCATTTCTTGCTACTGCCATATAGTGCCAGTTTCTGACTGGTAATTCAAAGAATATATTGGGGTTACGTGCACCCACAATTTTTACTACTGGTATACAGTGCCATTGTCTGACTGGGAATTCAAAGAGTATATTGGGAATACAAATACCCTCATTTCTTGCTACTGCCATATAGTGCCAGTGTCTGACTGGGAATTCAAAGAATATATTGGGGTTACGTGCACCCACAATTTTTACTACTGGTATACAGTGCCATTGTCTGACTGGGAATTCAAAGAATATATTGGGGTTATAAATACCCTCATTTCTTGCTACTGCCATATAGTGCCAGTTTCTGACTGGTAATTCAAAGAATATATTGGGGTTATGTGCACCCACAATTTTTACTACTGGTATACAGTGCCATTGTCTGACTGGGAATTCAAAGAGTATATTGGGAATACAAATACCCTCATTTCTTGCTACTGCCATATAGTGCCAGTTTCTGACTGGGAATTCAAAGAATATATTGGGGTTACGTGCACCCACAATTTTTACTACTGGTATACAGTGCCATTGTCTGACTGGGAATTCAAAGAATATATTGGGGTTATAAATACCCTCATTTCTTGCTACTGCCATATAGTGCCAGTTTCTGACTGGTAATTCAAAGAATATATTGGGGTTACGTGCACCCACAATTTTTACTACTGGTATACAGTGCCATTGTCTGACTGGGAATTCAAAGAGTATATTGGGAATACAAATACCCTCATTTCTTGCTACTGCCATATAGTGCCAGTTTCTGACTGGGAATTCAAAGAATATATTGGGGTTACGTGCACCCACAATTTTTACTACTGGTATACAGTGCCATTGTCTGACTGGGAATTCAAAGAATATATTGGGGTTATAAATACCCTCATTTCTTGCTACTGCCATATAGTGCCAGTTTCTGACTGGTAATTCAAAGAATATATTGGGGTTACGTGCACCCACAATTTTTACTACTGGTATACAGTGCCATTGTCTGACTGGGAATTCAAAGAGTATATTGGGAATACAAATACCCTCATTTCTTGCTACTGCCATATAGTGCCAGTTTCTGACTGGGAATTCAAAGAATATATTGGGGTTACGTGCACCCACAATTTTTACTACTGGTATACAGTGCCATTGTCTGACTGGGAATTCAAAGAATATATTGGGGTTATAAATACCCTCATTTCTTGCTACTGCCATATAGTGCCAGTTTCTGACTGGTAATTCAAAGAATATATTGGGGTTACGTGCACCCACAATTTTTACTACTGGTATACAGTGCCATTGTCTGACTGGGAATTCAAAGAGTATATTGGGAATACAAATACCCTCATTTCTTGCTACTGCCATATAGTGCCAGTTTCTGACTGGTAATTCAAAGAATATATTGGGGTTACGTGCACCCACAATTTTTACTACTGGTATACAGTGCCATTGTCTGACTGGGAATTCAAAGAATATATTGGGGTTATAAATACCCTCATTTCTTGCTACTGCCATATAGTGCCAGTTTCTGACTGGTAATTCAAAGAATATATTGGGGTTACGTGCACCCACAATTTTTACTACTGGTATACAGTGCCATTGTCTGACTGGGAATTCAAAGAGTATATTGGGAATACAAATACCCTCATTTCTTGCTACTGCCATATAGTGCCAGTGTCTGACTGGGAATTCAAAGAATATATTGGGGTTACGTGCACCCACAATTTTTACTACTGGTATACAGTGCCATTGTCTGACTGGGAATTCAAAGAGTATATTGGGAATACAAATACCCTCATTTCTTGCTACTGCCATATAGTGCCAGTGTCTGACTGGGAATTCAAAGAATATATTGGGGTTACGTGCACCCACAATTTTTACTACTGGTATACAGTGCCAATTTCTAACTAGGAATTCAAAATGCGCAAGGCTCCCGGAAAGGGACGTGGACGAGGCCGTGGGCGAGGTCGGGGGAATGGTTCTGGGGAGCAAGGTAGCAGTGAAGCCACAGGGCGTCCCGTGCCTACTCCTGTGGGGCAGCAAGCATTGCGCCACTCCACAGTGCCAGGGTTGCTTGCCACATTAACTAAACTGCAGGGTACAAACCTTAGTAGGCCCGAGAACCAGGAACAGGTCTTGCAATGGCTGTCAGAGAACGCTTACAGCACATTGTCCAGCAGCCAGTCAGACTCTGCCTCCTCTCCTCCTATTACCCAACAGTCTTGTCTTCCTTCCTCCCAAAATTCCGAAGCTTTACAGAACAATAACCCAAACTGTCCCTGCTCCCCAGAGCTGTTCTCCGCTCCTTTCATTGTCCCTCAACCTGCCTCTCCACGTCACGATTCCACGAACCTAACAGAGGAGCATCTGTGTCCAGATGCTCAAACACTAGAGTCTCCTCCATCTCCGTTCGATTTGGTGGTGGATGACCAGCAACCCACCCTCATCGACGATGATGTGACGCAGTTGCCGTCAGGGCATCCAGTTGACTGGCGCATTGTGCGGGAGGAGGAGATGAGACAGGAGTTGGAAGAGGAAGTGGTGGATGATGAGGACACTGACCCGACCTGGACAGGGGGGATGTCAAGCGGGGAAAGTAGTGTGGATGTTGAGGCAGGTGCAGCACCAAAAAGGGTAGCTAGAGGCAGAGGCAGAGGTCAGCAGCTTAGGCGAAGCCAGGCCACACCCGGAATCTCCCAAGATGTTCCAGTTCGTACCCAGCCCCGAAAAACTCCCACCTCGAGGGCACGTTTCTCGAAGGTGTGGAGTTTTTTCAAGGAATGCGCCGAGGACAGATATAGTGTTGTCTGCACAATTTGCCTCTCGAAATTGATTAGGGGCTCTGAGAAGAGCAACCTGTCCACCACTTCAATGCGCCGTCATTTGGAATCCAAGCACTGGAATCAGTGGCAGGCAGCAACGGCAGGACAAAGGCCGCCTGCCGTTCACGCCACTGCCACTGCCTCTGCCTCTGCCTCTGCCACTGCCACTGCTGACTGTGCTGGCGATGCACTCCAGAGGACGAGCCAGGACACCACTTCATCTGCCTCCGCCACTTTGTTGACTTCTACCTCATCCTCCCCTGGTCCTGTCTTATCTCCTTCTCCTGCACCATCAAAGGCACCATCAGGCGTTTCTTTACAACAACCCACCATCTCTCAGACATTGGAGCGGCGGCAGAAATACACTGCTAACCACCCACACGCGCAAGCCTTGAACGCCAACATCGCTAAACTGCTGGCCCAGGAGATGTTGGCGTTCCGGCTTGTTGAAACTCCCGCCTTCCTGGACCTGATGGCAACTGCGGCACCTCGCTATGCCGTCCCTAGCCGTCACTACTTCTCCCGGTGTGCCGTCCCCGCCTTGCACCAGCACGTGTCACTCAACATCAGGCGGGCCCTTAGTTCCGCGCTTTGCACAAAGGTCCACTTGACCACCGACGCGTGGACAAGTGCATGCGGACAGGGACGCTACATTTCACTGACGGCACACTGGGTAAATGTAGTTGAGGCTGGGACTGCTTCCCAAACTGGCCCGGTGTACCTCGTCTCCCCGCCTAACATTCCTGGCAGGGACACGAGAAGAACACCCCCCTCCTCCTCCTCCTCTACCGCCTCCTCCTCCGCCTCCTCCTCCGCCACCGCCTCCTCCTCCGCTGTTAGATTGACCCCAGCTACGAGTTGGAAACGTTGCAGCACTGGCGTTGGTAGACGTCAGCAGGCTGTGCTGAAGCTGATCAGCTTGGGGGACAGACAGCACACTGCCTCCGAGGTGAGGGATGCCCTCCTCGATGAGACGGCAATATGGTTTGAGCCGCTGCACCTGGGCCCAGGCATGGTCGTTTGTGATAACGGCCGGAACCTGGTAGCAGCTCTGGAGCTTGCCGGACTCCAACATGTTCCATGCCTGGCCCACGTCTTCAACCTAGTGGTGCAACGTTTCCTAAAGAGCTACCCCAATGTTCCAGAGCTACTGGTGAAAGTGCGGCGCATGTGCGCCCACTTTCGCAAGTCGACAGTAGCCGCTGCTAGCTTAAAATCTCTCCAGCAACGCCTGCATGTGCCACAACACCGGCTTTTGTGCGACGTCCCCACACGCTGGAACTCAACGTTTCAGATGTTGAATAGAGTGGTTGAGCAGCAGAGACCTTTGATGGAATACCAGCTACAAAACCCTAGGGTGCCACAAAGTCAGCTGCCTCAGTTTCACATCCATGAGTGGCCATGGATGAGAGACCTTTGTGACATCCTACGGGTCTTTGAGGAGTCCACAAGGAGGGTGAGCTCTGAGGATGCGATGGTGAGCCTTACAATCCCGCTCTTGTGTGTTCTGAGAGAATCCCTGATTGACATCAGGGATAACTCAGATCACACAGAGGAGTTAGGGATAGCATCCGATCCGTCACAGCTGGAGAGTAGGTCCACACATCTGTCCGCTTCACTGCGTTTAATGGAGGAGGAGGAGGAGGAGGAGGAGGAGGAAGAAGAGTTGTCCGATGATGTGATGGTGATACAGGAGGCTTCCGGGCAACTTCGAATCGTCCCATTGTTGCAGCGCGGATGGGTAGACATGGAGGATGAGGAGGAAATGGAGATTGAACTTTCCGGTGGGGCCAGAGGAGTCATGCCAACTAACACTGTGGCAGACATGGCTGAGTTCATGTTGGGGTGCTTTACAACCGACAAGCGTATTGTCAAAATCATGGAGGACAACCAGTACTGGATCTTTGCTATCCTTGACCCCCGGTATAAAAACAACATCTCGTCTTTTATTCCGGTAGAGGGGAGGGCCAATCGCATCAATGCTTGCCACAGGCAATTGGTGCAGAATATGATGGAGATGTTTCCAGCATGTGACAGTGGCGGCAGGGAGGGCAGTTCCTCCAGTAGGCAACCAAGTTCTCACCGGTCCACACAAACGAGGGGCACACTGTCTAAGGTCTGGGACACCTTGATGGCACCCCCTCGCCAAAGTGCCGCCACGGAGGGTCCTAGTGTCACCAGGCGTGAGAAGTATAGGCGCATGTTGCGGGAATACCTTTCCGACCACAGCCCTGTCCTCTCCGACCCCTCTGCGCCCTACACGTATTGGGTGTCGAAGTTGGACCTGTGGCTTGAACTTGCCCTATATGCCTTGGAGGTGCTGTCCTGTCCTGCCGCCAGCGTCCTATCTGAGAGGGTGTTCAGTGCAGCCGGTGGCATCATCACTGACAAGCGCACCCGTCTGTCAGCTGAGAGTGCCGACCGGCTCACTTTGATAAAAATGAACCACCACTGGATAGAGCCTTCATTTTTGTGCCCACCTGTGTAAAGCACCCCAACATGAAACTCCATGTCTGTACTCAACCTCTCCAATTCCTCCGCATCCTCATACTCATCCACCATAAGCGTTGCACAATTCTGCTAATACTAGGCTCCCTCCAACATGATTTCCCCCAACTCTGCTGGTTAGAGGCTCCCTCCACCCTGATTTCCACCAACTCTGCTGGTTAGAGGCTCCCTCCACCCTGCTTTCCCACAACTCTGCTGGTTAGAGGCTCCTTCCACCATGAATTTGCCCAAACTGGGCTGTTTAGAGGCTCCCTCCACCATGAATTGGTCCAAACTGGGCTGGTTAGAGGCTCCCACCACCATTAATTGGTCCAAACTGGGCTGGTTAGAGGCTCCCTCCACCATGAATTTGCCCAAACTGGGCTGTTTAGAGGCTCCCTCCACCATGAATTTGCCCAAACTGGGCTGTTTAGAGGCTCCCTCCACCATGAATTGGTCCAAACTGGGTTTTTTAGAGGCTCCCTCCACCATGAATTGGTCCAAACTGGGGTGGTTAGAGGCTCCCTCCACCATTAATTGGTCCAAACTGGGCTGGTTAAAGGCTCCCTCCACCATGAATTGGTCCAAACTGGGCTGGTTAGAGGCTCCCTCCACCATGAATTGGTCCAAACTGGGGTGGTTAGAGGCTCCCTCCACCATTAATTGGTCCAAACTGGGCTGGTTAGAGGCTCCCTCCACCATTAATTGGTCCAAACTGGGCTGGTTAGAGGCTCCCTCCACCATGAATTTGCCCAAACTGGGCTGTTTAGAGGCTCCCTCCACCATTAATTGGTCCAAACTGGGCTGGTTAGAGGCTCCCTCCACAATTAATTGGTCCAAACTGGGCTAATTAGAGGCTCCCTCCACCATGAATTGGTCCAAACTGGGTTTTTTAGAGGCTCCCTCCACCATGAATTTGCCCAAACTGGGCTGTTTAGAGGCTCCCTCCACCATGAATTGGTCCAAACTGGGCTGGTTAGAGGCTCCCTCCACCATGAATTTCCCAAAACTTGGCTGTTTAGAGGCTCCCTCCACCATTAATTGGTCCAAACTGGGCTGGTTAGAGGCTCCCTCCACCATGAATTGGTCCAAACTGGGGTTTTTAGAGGCTCCCTCCACCATGAATTGGTCCAAACTTGGCTGTTTAGAGGCTCCCTCCACCATGAATTGGTCCAAACTGGGGTGGTTAGAGGCTCCCTCCACCATTAATTGGTCCAAACTGGGCTGGTTAGAGGCTCCCTCCACCATTAATTGGTCCAAACTGGGCTGGTTAGAGGCTCCCTCCACCATGAATTTGCCCAAACTGGGCTGTTTAGAGGCTCCCTCCACCATGAATTTGCCCAAACTGGGCTGGTTAGAGGCTCCCTCCACCATGAATTGGTCCAAACGGGTTTTTAGAGGCTCCCTTCACCATGAATTGGTCCAAACTTGGCTGTTTAGAGGCTCCCTCCACCATGAATTGGTCCAAACTGGGGTGGTTAGAGGCTCCCTCCACCATTAATTGGTCCAAACTGGGCTGGTTAGAGGCTCCCTCCACCATTAATTGGTCCAAACTGGGCTGGTTAGAGGCTCCCTCCACCATGAATTGGTCCAAACTGGGGTTTTTAGAGGCTCCCTCCACCATGAATTGGTCCAAACTTGGCTGTTTAGAGGCTCCCTCCACCATTAATTGGTCCAAACTGGGCTGGTTAGAGGCTCCCTCCACCATGAATTGGTCCAAACTGGGTTTTTTAGAGGCTCCCTCCACCATGAATTTGCCCAAACTGGGCTGTTTAGAGGCTCCCTCCACCATGAATTGGTCCAAACTGGGTTTTTTAGAGGCTCCCTCCACCATGAATTGGTCCAAACTGGGCTGGTTAGAGGCTCCCTCCACCATGAATTGGTCCAAACTGGGGTGGTTAGAGGCTCCCTCCACCATTAATTGGTCCAAACTGGGCTGGTTAGAGGCTCCCTCCACCATTAATTGGTCCAAACTGGGCTGGTTAGAGGCTCCCTCCACCATGAATTTGCCCAAACTGGGCTGTTTAGAGGCTCCCTCCACCATTAATTGGTCCAAACTGGGCTGGTTAGAGGCTCCCTCCACAATTAATTGGTCCAAACTGGGCTAATTAGAGGCTCCCTCCACCATGAATTGGTCCAAACTGGGTTTTTTAGAGGCTCCCTCCACCATGAATTTGCCCAAACTGGGCTGTTTAGAGGCTCCCTCCACCATGAATTGGTCCAAACTGGGCTGGTTAGAGGCTCCCTCCACCATGAATTTCCCAAAACTTGGCTGTTTAGAGGCTCCCTCCACCATTAATTGGTCCAAACTGGGCTGGTTAGAGGCTCCCTCCACCATGAATTGGTCCAAACTGGGCTGGTTAGAGGCTCCCTCCACCATTAATTGGTCCAAACTGGGCTGGTTAGAGGCTCCCTCCACCATGAATTTGCCCAAACTGGGCTGGTTAGAGGCTCCCTCCACCATGAATTGGTCCAAACTGGGTTTTTTAGAGGCTCCCTCCACCATGAATTTGCCCAAACTGGGCTGGTTAGAGGCTCCCTCCACCATGAATTGGTCCAAACTGGGCTGGTTAGAGGCTCCCTCCACCATGAATTTGCCCAAACTGGGCTGTTTAGAGGCTCCCTCCACCATTAATTGGTCCAAACTGGGCTGGTTAGAGGCTCCCTCCACCATGAATTTGCCCAAACTGGGCTGTTTAGAGGCTCCCTCCACCATGAATTGGTCCAAACTGGGTTTTTTAGAGGCTCCCTCCACCATGAATTGGTCCAAACTGGGCTGGTTAGAGGCTCCCTCCACCATGAATTTCCCAAAACTTGGCTGTTTAGAGGCTCCCTCCACCATTAATTGGTCCAAACTGGGCTGGTTAGAGGCTCCCTCCACCATGAATTGGTCCAAACTGGGGTTTTTAGAGGCTCCCTCCACCATGAATTGGTCCAAACTTGGCTGTTTAGAGGCTCCCTCCACCATGAATTGGTCCAAACTGGGGTGGTTAGAGGCTCCCTCCACCATTAATTGGTCCAAACTGGGCTGGTTAGAGGCTCCCTCCACCATTAATTGGTCCAAACTGGGCTGGTTAGAGGCTCCCTCCACCATGAATTTGCCCAAACTGGGCTGTTTAGAGGCTCCCTCCACCATGAATTTGCCCAAACTGGGCTGGTTAGAGGCTCCCTCCACCATGAATTGGTCCAAACGGGTTTTTAGAGGCTCCCTTCACCATGAATTGGTCCAAACTTGGCTGTTTAGAGGCTCCCTCCACCATGAATTGGTCCAAACTGGGGTGGTTAGAGGCTCCCTCCACCATTAATTGGTCCAAACTGGGCTGGTTAGAGGCTCCCTCCACCATTAATTGGTCCAAACTGGGCTGGTTAGAGGCTCCCTCCACCATGAATTGGTCCAAACTGGGGTTTTTAGAGGCTCCCTCCACCATGAATTGGTCCAAACTTGGCTGTTTAGAGGCTCCCTCCACCATTAATTGGTCCAAACTGGGCTGGTTAGAGGCTCCCTCCACCATGAATTGGTCCAAACTGGGTTTTTTAGAGGCTCCCTCCACCATGAATTTGCCCAAACTGGGCTGTTTAGAGGCTCCCTCCACCATGAATTGGTCCAAACTGGGTTTTTTAGAGGCTCCCTCCACCATGAATTGGTCCAAACTGGGCTGGTTAGAGGCTCCCTCCACCATGAATTGGTCCAAACTGGGGTGGTTAGAGGCTCCCTCCACCATTAATTGGTCCAAACTGGGCTGGTTAGAGGCTCCCTCCACCATTAATTGGTCCAAACTGGGCTGGTTAGAGGCTCCCTCCACCATGAATTTGCCCAAACTGGGCTGTTTAGAGGCTCCCTCCACCATTAATTGGTCCAAACTGGGCTGGTTAGAGGCTCCCTCCACAATTAATTGGTCCAAACTGGGCTAATTAGAGGCTCCCTCCACCATGAATTGGTCCAAACTGGGTTTTTTAGAGGCTCCCTCCACCATGAATTTGCCCAAACTGGGCTGTTTAGAGGCTCCCTCCACCATGAATTGGTCCAAACTGGGCTGGTTAGAGGCTCCCTCCACCATGAATTGGTCCAAACTGGGTTTTTTAGAGGCTCCCTCCACCATGAATTGGTCCAAACTGGGCTGGTTAGAGGCTCCCTCCACCATGAATTTCCCAAAACTTGGCTGTTTAGAGGCTCCCTCCACCATTAATTGGTCCAAACTGGGCTGGTTAGAGGCTCCCTCCACCATGAATTGGTCCAAACTGGGGTTTTTAGAGGCTCCCTCCACCATGAATTGGTCCAAACTTGGCTGTTTAGAGGCTCCCTCCACCATGAATTGGTCCAAACTGGGGTGGTTAGAGGCTCCCTCCACCATTAATTGGTCCAAACTGGGCTGGTTAGAGGCTCCCTCCACCATTAATTGGTCCAAACTGGGCTGGTTAGAGGCTCCCTCCACCATGAATTTGCCCAAACTGGGCTGTTTAGAGGCTCCCTCCACCATGAATTTGCCCAAACTGGGCTGGTTAGAGGCTCCCTCCACCATGAATTGGTCCAAACGGGTTTTTAGAGGCTCCCTTCACCATGAATTGGTCCAAACTTGGCTGTTTAGAGGCTCCCTCCACCATGAATTGGTCCAAACTGGGGTGGTTAGAGGCTCCCTCCACCATTAATTGGTCCAAACTGGGCTGGTTAGAGGCTCCCTCCACCATTAATTGGTCCAAACTGGGCTGGTTAGAGGCTCCCTCCACCATGAATTGGTCCAAACTGGGGTTTTTAGAGGCTCCCTCCACCATGAATTGGTCCAAACTTGGCTGTTTAGAGGCTCCCTCCACCATTAATTGGTCCAAACTGGGCTGGTTAGAGGCTCCCTCCACCATGAATTGGTCCAAACTGGGTTTTTTAGAGGCTCCCTCCACCATGAATTTGCCCAAACTGGGCTGTTTAGAGGCTCCCTCCACCATGAATTGGTCCAAACTGGGTTTTTTAGAGGCTCCCTCCACCATGAATTGGTCCAAACTGGGCTGGTTAGAGGCTCCCTCCACCATGAATTGGTCCAAACTGGGGTGGTTAGAGGCTCCCTCCACCATTAATTGGTCCAAACTGGGCTGGTTAGAGGCTCCCTCCACCATTAATTGGTCCAAACTGGGCTGGTTAGAGGCTCCCTCCACCATGAATTTGCCCAAACTGGGCTGTTTAGAGGCTCCCTCCACCATTAATTGGTCCAAACTGGGCTGGTTAGAGGCTCCCTCCACAATTAATTGGTCCAAACTGGGCTAATTAGAGGCTCCCTCCACCATGAATTGGTCCAAACTGGGTTTTTTAGAGGCTCCCTCCACCATGAATTTGCCCAAACTGGGCTGTTTAGAGGCTCCCTCCACCATGAATTGGTCCAAACTGGGCTGGTTAGAGGCTCCCTCCACCATGAATTTCCCAAAACTTGGCTGTTTAGAGGCTCCCTCCACCATTAATTGGTCCAAACTGGGCTGGTTAGAGGCTCCCTCCACCATGAATTGGTCCAAACTGGGCTGGTTAGAGGCTCCCTCCACCATTAATTGGTCCAAACTGGGCTGGTTAGAGGCTCCCTCCACCATGAATTTGCCCAAACTGGGCTGGTTAGAGGCTCCCTCCACCATGAATTGGTCCAAACTGGGTTTTTTAGAGGCTCCCTCCACCATGAATTTGCCCAAACTGGGCTGGTTAGAGGCTCCCTCCACCATGAATTGGTCCAAACTGGGCTGGTTAGAGGCTCCCTCCACCATGAATTTGCCCAAACTGGGCTGTTTAGAGGCTCCCTCCACCATTAATTGGTCCAAACTGGGCTGGTTAGAGGCTCCCTCCACCATGAATTTGCCCAAACTGGGCTGTTTAGAGGCTCCCTCCACCATGAATTGGTCCAAACTGGGTTTTTTAGAGGCTCCCTCCACCATGAATTGGTCCAAACTGGGCTGGTTAGAGGCTCCCTCCACCATGAATTTCCCAAAACTTGGCTGTTTAGAGGCTCCCTCCACCATGAATTGGTCCAAACTGGGCTGGTTAGAGGCTCCCTCCACCATGAATTTCCCAAAACTTGGCTGTTTAGAGGCTCCCTCCACCATGAATTGGTCCAAACTGGGCTGGTTAGAGGCTCCCTCCACCATTAATTGGTCCAAACTGGGCTGGTTAGAGGCTCCCTCCACCATGAATTGGTCCAAACTGGGTTTTTTAGAGGCTCCCTCCACCATGAATTTGCCCAAACTGGGCTGTTTAGAGGCTCCCTCCACCATGAATTGGTTCAAACTGGGCTGGTTAGAGGCTCCCTCCACCATTAATTGGTCCAAACTGGGCTGGTTAGAGGCTCCCTCCACCATTAATTGGTCCAAACTGGGCTGGTTAGAGGCTCCCTCCACCATGAATTTGCCCAAACTGGGCTGGTTAGAGGCTCCCTCCACCATGAATTGGTCCAAACTGGGTTTTTTAGAGGCTCCCTCCACCATGAATTTGCCCAAACTGGGCTGGTTAGAGGCTCCCTCCACCATGAATTGGTCCAAACTGGGGTTTTTAGAGGCTCCCTCCACCATGAATTTGCCCAAACTGGGGTGTTTAGAGGCTCCCTCCACCATGAATTTGCCCAAACTCTGCTGGTTAGAGGCTCAATCCACCCTGATTTTCAAAACAAATGTTGGTGCCAACCTCAACTTACTACAAGGGCCAAATTCACTGCTGGTGACAAGCTCTCCTCACTGCAAGTGCCAAATACACATGTTTCAAGGTGTTTTCCTACTGTCAGAGAGGTGGTATTGAGTGTGTAAAGTGTGTAGTTGTTAGGCTGTGATGTTGGGGTAATAGAGGGTCTTTGGTGTGTTAGATGCCCCCAGACATGCTTCCCCTGCTGTCCCAGTGTCATTCCAGAGGTGTTGGCATCATTTCCTGGGGTGTCATAGTGGACTTGGTGACCCTCCAGACACGGATTTGGGTTTCCCCCTTAACGAGTATCTGTTCCCCATAGACTATAATGGGGTTCGAAACCCGTTCGAACACACGAACATTGAGCGGCTGTTCGAATCGAATTTCGAACCTCGAACATTTTAGTGTTCGCTCATCTCTAGTCATTATACTATATGTAGTGGCACTCATGGGGTCATTATATGGAGTATGAGGGAACTGATATGGACATTCTACTGAGTGTGGGAGCACTTGCATAATAGTTAACAAAGGCTCCAAAGAAGCCTTATTTTATTAACATTTACAGTACAGACCAAAAGTTTGGACACACGTTCTCATTCAAAGAGTTTTCTGTATTTTTATTACCATGAAAATTGTAGTTTCACACTGAAGGCATCAACACTATGAATTAACACATGTGGAATTATATACTTAACAAAAAAAAATGTGAAACAACTGAAAATATGTCTTCTATTCTCGGTTCTTCAAAGTAGCCACCTTTTGCTTTGATTCCTGCTTTGCACACTCTTGGCATTCTCTTGATGAGCTTCAAGAGGTAGTCACCGGAAATAGCTTTCACTTCACAGGTGTGTCCTGTCAGGTTTAATAAGTGGGATTTCTTGCCTTATAAATGGGGTTGGGACCATCAGTTGTGTTGTGCAGAAGTCAGGTGGATACACAGCTGATAGTCCTATTGAATAGACTGTTAGAATTTGTATTATGGCAAGAAAAAAGCAGCTAAGTAAAGAAAAACGAGTGGCCATCATTACTGTAAGAAATGAAGGTCAGTCAGTCCGAAAAATTGGGAAAAGTTTGAAAGTGTCCCCAAGTGCAGTTACAAAAACCATCAAGCGCTACAAAGAACCTGGCTCACATGAGGACCGCCCCTGGAAAGGAAGACCAAGAGTCACCTCTGCTGCGGAGGATAAGTTCATCCGAGTCACCAGCCTCAGAAATTGCAGGTTAACAGCAGCTCAGATTAGAGGCCAGGTCAATGCCACACAGAGTTCTAGCAGCAGACACATCTCTACAACAACTGTTAAGAGGAGACTTGTGCAGCAGGCCTTCATGGTAAAATAGCTGCTAGAAAACCACTGCTAAAGACAGGCAACAAGCAGAAGAGACTTATTTGGGCTGAAGAACACAAGGAATGGACATTAGACCAGTGGAAATCTGTGCTTTGGTCAGATGAGTCCAAATTTGAGATCTTTGGTTCCAACCACCGTGTCTTTGTGCGACGCAGAAAAGGTGAACGGATGGACTTTACATGCCTGGTTCCCACCTTGAAGCATGGAGGAGGAGGTGTGATGGTGTGGGGGTGCTTTGGAATTAGAATTGGAATTTGGAAAATTGAAGGCATACTGAACCAGCATGGCTACCACAGCATATTGCAGCGGCATGCTATTCCATCTGGTTTGCGTTTAGTTGGACCATCATTTATTTTTCAACAGGACAATGACCCCAAACACACCTCCAGGCTGTGTAAGGGTTATTTGACCACGAAGGAGAGTGATGGGGTGCTACGCCAGATGACCTGGCCTCCACAATCACCAGACCTGAACCCAATCGAGATGGTTTGGGGTGAGCTGGACCGCAGAGTGAAGGCAAAAGGGCCAACAAACGCTAAGCATCTCCGGGAACTCCTTCAAGATTGTTGGAAGATTATTTCCGGTGTCTACCTCTTGAAGCTCATCAAGAGAATGCCAAGAGTGTGCAAAGCAGTAATCAAAGCAAAAGGTGTCTATTTGAAGAACCTAGAATATAAGACATTTTTTCAGTTGTTTCACACTTTTTTGTTAAGTATATAATTCCACATGTGTTAATTCATAGTTTTGATGCCTTCAGTGTGCATCTACAATAGTCATGAAAGTACAGAAAACTCTTTAAATGAGAAGGTGTGTCCAAACTTTTGGTCTGTACTGTGTGTGACTGCTACTTTGGGGATACTCGGTTAAGATGTTTCTTCGCTATGGAGTAATTCACTTGAAAAGATTGAGAATCACTGGTCTAAACTATATTGTGTTCTTCATCAATTGCTATACTTACTTCACTATGAACGGAGAATGAGCGTCATGTAAAATATTCTTTTCTGAATGTATATGTTCTTGTTGCCTATTATCAACAATGTGTCTCTTCTTGATGCATTTCATAGCAAACACTAAGTTTTCATTTTTCACTTTTACCTGCACAAAGAAGACCGATTATTTGCATCGTCATCATTTGTATCAAGTTTTTTCAATAATCTCATATAAATTATATTTATATACCTTTATATGTACATCCCCAATTCTAAAAAAAAATTGGGTTATGTAAAATATAAAGAACATTAGAATGCAATGATTATTCATCATAGATCACAAATCTGAAGTTGAAAATTCGAAATTTTTCCATTTCATGTAAATTCTAATTTAGAATTTGATGTCAGCAAAATAAGTTGGGACAGGGTTAACAAAAGGCAGGAGAAGACACTGGTGAGTGATACTACGTAAAAAAAGCTAGAGGGTCAATTTTCAACTTTTATGTGTATATAAAAAAAAAACATGTTAGAACAGCAGAATCCTTCAGAAGCTAAGAAGGTCAGATCTTCACCAATCTCTGAAAAACTGCATATAAGAATGTTCATCAAAGCAAAATTACAAAGACTTTGAATATCCTACAATCTACAGTACATAATTTCAGCAAAAAGTTCAGAGAACCTGGAAAAATCCATGTGCACAAGGGATCATGTTACTCAGTATTGTATTCCCAAGATCTAGAGGTCCTCAAACACCACTGCATTAAAAACAGGCATGAATCGGTAATGCAAATCACTGCATGTACACATTAAGGGTCCATTCACATGGAGTAACACGGAGTAATCACGGCCACAAAATAACGCGGCATATACGATCCAGGCTCCCATTGAAATCAATGGGAGCTTTTACGGCGTGCAAAGTCTGAAACGCCGTATACGTTCCACATCACGCGGCACGTTACTCCGTGTGAATGGACCCTTATACCTCCAGAAGTCATTTTTTTGTGAAAACAGTTTGCCATGCAATCTACAAATGCAAGTTACAGCTGAATCATGTAAAGAAGAAACCATATAGCAACACAATCCAGAAACACTGCCATCTTCGCTTGGCCAAAACTCATTAAAAATATACTGAGGCAAAATGGAAAACTGTTCTTGGTCAGATAAATCAAAATTTCAAAGTCTTTATGGTAATCAAAGACATCATGTCCAGCAGACTCAATAGGAAAGTCTAAACAATTGTATACATGGTCCTGTCCCAGCTTTTCAATTTCTAAGTGTGTTTATTTTTTCAACTGAAATGGAAAGAATTCTAATTTTCAACTTCAGATATGTGTTCTACGTCCTATTGTGAAGAAAATATGGTTATATGAGATTTCCAAATCATTGCATTCTTGTTTTCTTTACAATTTTACATAGTGCCCCAACTTTTTTGAATTGGGTTTGAGTATGCATATATATAGTTTATATATATATATATATATATATATATATATATATATATATATATATATACAAAAATGGCTATATTTATGTACATCACTTTTTATTCATGTGCAAACAAGGGGTAGAAAGCAGAGCCCAGGAATCTAGTCACTGTTCTCTCACTTGGACATAGTTAAAAACAGATATTTACATGAAAATGGGTCTCCAAAACTGAATAACAGAGATAGGGTGCATTCACACTGAGTAAACGCTAGCTTATTCTGAACGTAAAACACGTTCAGAATAAGCGGCGTCTAAAGCAGCTCCATTCATTTCTATGGGAGCGGGGATACGAGCGCTCCCCATAGAAATGAATGGGCTGCTTCTTTCACTCCGTGCAGTCCCATTGAAGTGAATGGGGAGTGCCGGCGTGTACGCTCCGGCATGAGCAGAGCTTGCCGTATACGCTGGCACTCCCCATTCACTTCAATGGGACTGCACGGAGTGAAAGAAGCAGCCCATTCATTTCTATGGGGAGCGCTCGTATCCCCGCTCCCATAGAAATGAATGGAGCTGCTTTAGACGCCGCTTATTCTGAACGTGTTTTACGTTCAGAATAAGCTAGCGTTTACTCAGTGTGAATACACCCATATATTTGGAAACTACTTAATCCCCTCTACAAGGTACTGAGATTAGGTTTATGAACAACTTGCTGCTGACAGACTCCCTTTAAATATTAATTTATAATGCATGATTTATCACAACAACTATTTTAATCTATGAACAATCATATTTTGATCATGAGATCTACCACGTACACCCAAATTTCAACCTGGCTAAATCTAAAAATGAAACAAGTAAAATAACGTGAATCTAAAAATAACTGTGAACGTGGATCTGCAAGCAGGGCTGTTAGGCTGCATTCACACAGAGTAACGCCAGGCGTCATTTGTGTGTAATTTGTGTGTCTTTTACGGCCGTCATAAAACGTTTACATAGAGTTCTATAGGAAAAGACGTCCGTAATTTACTGCCGTCATTTACGGCCGTCATTACAATGACGGCCGTAAATGACGGCCGTAAATGACGGCCATCTTTTCCTATAGAACTCTATGTAAACGTTTTATGACGGCCGTAAAAGACACACAAATTACACACAAATGACGCCTGGCGTTACTCTGTGTGAATGCAGCCTTAGAGAGTTTGTCTGACAGATTTAGCCAGAACAGCATTTTGCGACTTGATAAGTATTGAAATACATGCCAACAGCAAAAGCTGAATAAAGCAACATTTTTTTTCTTAATATCTGGGGGGAAAAAAAGGATGTGGGGACATGTCTGTTTTTCACAATATATAAGATACAATACACAAGATATATTAACCCCAGTTACTAGATGAATATAACGTCTTTGCACTCACTGCAGAGCTTACATGAGTCCTCTAGGGCCCAGCAACTCCTGCAGTTCTCCAACATCCACCATTGCCAGGCCTGTATGCACATAAGTCATTAAAGGGGTTGGCCACTTTATAACTAACAGTCTGTAATGTGTAGCCCAAAGATAAATAATAAACTTTCTCATAGACATTCATTTTCAATTCTACACCTGTCTCTTTATTTTTGAGGCCACGTCCCCAGCTTACTTGGCTCTGCCGGCTCTCTGACACTCCTCCTCTGACCACTGAGCTCGTGACATGGAGGGGCATGTGACCCAGCTTGACCATGTCACGTGTCTGTGCCTGCTCTGCTCTTCTGCCTGGTCTTTCACTATTCAGCAAGGACCTTATGACGTCACAGTCACATGACTCTCTAGTCTTGTTACTGGGTAGGCGTGTCTGTGATTGCAAGAAGGTCCTTGAACAATGTAGAAAAGTTGTATCCCATTGCAGTGGAGGAACATGCAGAGATGTGAGGTGCCTGGTGTATTGTGGGGATATGAAAGACGTGGGGTTTATTGTGTAGTGTGGGTGAGATGTAGGATGCATGGTGTGGAGGGGAGGACAAATCTGGGGGGTAGATGTGGGCTGCATTGTGTAGTGGGGCTGAGAGATGTAGGTGCATGGTGTACTATGGGGTAAGAGTTGTAGGATGCATGTTGTAGTGTGGAGGTGGAAAGATGTGGAGTGCATTGTATAATGTGGGGGAGATGTGGGGTGCATTGTCTAATGGGGAGAGATATGGGGTGCACAGTGTACTGTGGGAGGGCAGATTTGGGGTGCATTGTGTACTATGGGAGTTGTCGGGTGCGTGTTGTAATGTGGAGGTGGAGAGATGTGGGGTTTAGTGTGTACTGTGGGGGGAGAGATGTGGGGTACATAGTAGAGAGGCATGTGGAGAGCTGGGGGGTTGTTGTGTGTGCTCCTTGCACTGAAAGTACATTCAGGAAGGGAGGGTTTGGCGATGCACAAGAGGCTAATGAAGAATGGAGGAATCTTTCATATCTGTGTTAGGGCTAGTTCACACGGGAACATGGAGGTGGATTTTGACTGCAGAATCCACATCATAATCCGCCTCCATACAATGATAGTCTATGTAGAGGGCTTGTTTTTTTTTTTTTTCGCTATCATTTTTTTACGCTAGAAAAAAAAGCGACATGACACACATTCAGCTCTACTTCATCGGGCTAATAGAATGCATTGGCCAATCAGCGCTGGCCAATGCATTCTATTAGCGTGAACTGAGTTTGCACAGGGGTTCTAGTGCACCCTCGGCTCTGCTACATCAGATTGCTACATCTGATGTAGCAGTGCCGAGTGTGCATCAGATGTGTAGTTGAGCAGAACTGGCTCAGCACTGCTAAGTCTCTGCATTCGCATAGGAATGCATTGGCCAGCCTTCGGCCAATCAGCGCTGGCTCTGCCGGAGGAGGCGGAGTCTAAGGTCGGACCTGAATGGAGACTGGTGTGGAGCGATCTTGAACTCCGCCTCCTCCAGCAGAGCCAGCGCTGATTGGTCGAGTTCCGTACTCTGGCCAATCAGCACTGGCCAATGCATTTCTATGGGGAAAAGTTAGCTTGCGAAAATCGCAAACTGACAGGGATTTCCATGAAATAAAGTGACTTTTATGCCCCCAGACATGCTTCCCCTGCTGTCCCAGTGTCATTCCAGGGTGTTGGTATCATTTCCTGGGGTGTCATAGTGGACTTGGTGACCCTCCAGACACGGATTTGGGTTTCCCCCTTAACGAGTATATGTTCCCCATAGACTATAATGGGGTTCGAAACCCGTTCGAACACTCGAACAGTGAGCAGCTGTTCGAATCGAATTTCGAACCTCGAACATTTTAGTGTTCGCTCATCTCTACTTATTAACACTATGGGGGTGCACTAGAAAGATATAGAATGCTTGTCTGGGGGTGCACAGGAAATATATGGTTATTGGTGAAATAACTGCTAGCAGTGCGGGGGTAGACTTACAGGGGTTATCCCCTCCCCTGTGGGTATCTTGCAAGGGGGCGTATATCTTGTGAATAATGAACAGTCACTCGGTGATTAGGCTGGTGCTCGGAAATGGCGTCTCACGGCCATCATGATATAGTAAATGAAATTCCCAGCACTCTAAGTATGCTTCCAAAGTGAAATTTTATTCCGACAAATAAACGTTTCGGTCTACAAGACCTTCCTCAGTGTGTCGGTAGAAAGAAGGAGGTATAGGAAGCCAAACAAAATGGATAGGGAGTAGAGATGAGCGAACACTATTCGTATCAGCCGATCTGAACAGCACGCTCCCATAGAAATGAATAGAAGCACCTGTCACGCTGACTTTGCCGGTGGCCGGCCAGCGTCACAGGTGCTTCCATTCATTTCTATGGGTGCATGCTGTTCGGATCGGCTGATCCGAACAGTGTTCGCTCATCTCTAATAGGGAGTCCTGGGCACTCATCCACCAGGACTCCCTACCCATTTTGTTTAGCTTCCTATACCTCCTTCTTCCTACCGACACACTGAGGAAGGTCTTGTAGACCGAAACGTTTATTTGTCGGAATAAAATTTCACTTTGGAAGCATACTTAGAGTGCTGGGAATTTCATTTACTATATATTGCAAGGGGAGTCATAAGAATTTGAACTCTTCTCTGGAATTTGGACTGGTGAGGTCCTGGTCCTTCTGGGGTAGGGGATTTGGCCATTTTACTGTGAGCTGGCTAAATACTACTTCAGTTCAAATCCTGACCACTAGAGGGGAAAAACGTCCTGACCAGTAATGGGAAATAGATCACACTGAGGCGGCTAATACTATAAGTGATAAGGACCAGGTCCTTACTGAGTATAGTATTTAGTCACAACCCTATTGTAATCGATGGTGTTCAGTGGCATTTTATTGAATTTAGTGCTAAAGAAGGTGTTTTGGGGCTCCATTCAAATTGGATGAATCATAGCGGCCCTCAGCGGCTATTAGTTGTGCAGGACCCCTAGGATTCAGCCCTGTGTTGTGAGAGTGACAGCCATTGTGAGCGCATTCTGCTAGCCAGAGGTGCTGAGGTGAATGAAGCTGTGTGATCACATCCTATGTGTGGGCAGCGCTGTGATGCGCCTCAGCCTGGAATGTAGGCCAGGAGTTTTACTTTCAGTTTATTGATGTCCCGCCCACACAGGCCGGCTGAGCTCACACTGCAATATCTCATTTTAATGGGGAACAGGTAAAATAAATTTCATTTTTACAGCACATTTGTCCTATAACCATCTTTCTGAGTTGCCTGGGGCACTGTGGTTTTTTCAGCTTAAGGGTGGCCAACCCCTTTAAGTACTGTGAATACAGAGATCAGGAAGGCAGAGACTGGAATAAACTCCTCTTTGGGAGTCTAGTTGTCACTGACAGCTGCCTCCCTGTTCCTGTATCTGCAAACTCTGCAAGAAGGCGTTATCTGCTTGAGGAGTTAAACCCTGAACACCTGAATGTATATACCCAATGGTCAGTTGGCAAGTGGTTAACCCCACTTTAAAAAATGTATTTTGAGCACAAGATTCATGCAGTTTATCATATCTGATAACCATCTTGTTTGTATTGTGTAGGAGGCAAGTAACGGGACATTTAAAGTAGTACAAAAGGATGAATAGAATACTGAGCATAGGTATGTTCACATAGGTCAGACCTGCATCAGAAATTTCAATTCTAAAAATCAATTACCATATTTTATGGACTATAAGGCGCACTGGACTATAAGCCGCATTGCCCATGAGCGCCTTATAGTCCGTCTCGGTTCATATATAAGGCGCACCGGACTATAAGCCGCAGTCCGGTGCGCATTATATCTTATTGAAAGAGGCGGCAGGCAGACTTTGCCAGCGGCCGCTTAACCCCCCGCGTGCCAGCCGCTTCTATTGGAAGCGCTCGGCAGGCGAGGAGGGGCTCTATCAGCAAAATCATGCTGATAGAGCCCAACCGTAAACGTTAGGTTAAACTACCCCCCCCCCCCCCCCCCCCCGTTTTAAAATAAAAGCCTGAAACAGAATGTGAAACTTACCGAGCGGTGTAGGGTGGGCGGGCATTCAGGCCTCCTCTTCCTCCGATGTTCCGTCCTCCTCCGGCGCTCGCAAGCTGATAATGGCCAGGGCACATGTGCAGTAGAAGCATTATGATATTGCGCATGCGCCCCGGCCATTATCAGCGAGCGCTGGAGGAGAAGGACGGAACATTGGAGGCAGAGGAGGCCTGAATGCCCGCCCGCCCGCCCTGCACCGCTGGGTAAGTTTCACATTCTGTTTCAGGCCGGCGTGACAGCAGGGCTGCCGGACACTTCCTATTCATTTCTATGGGAGCCGACATGCGAGCGCTCCCCATAGAAATGAATGGACTGCTTTTTTCCATTCATTTCTATAGGGAGCGCTCGCATGCCGGCTCCCATAGAAATGAATAGGAAGTGTCCGGCAGCCCTGCTGTAACGCCGGCGTGTACGGCTGTGTTACACGCCGGCGTAGTGTGAATGCACCCTTACGGTGCCTTTTATGTATGTATGGAAGCGGCACGCAGTCTTTGCCGCCGCTTCCATCCATATATAAGCCGCACCGGACTATAAGCCGCACTTACGATTTCTGAGGAAATCGTAGGTTTTTATGTGCGGCTTATAGTCCGGAAAATACGGTACATTGATGTGAATAAGATATTCTTAAATAAATGCACTTGTTGCAGAAATAACCCTATTTAGATGAATGGAACTGATTTTTAATGACTGAAATTTGTGTTGCAGATCAGCCATATGTGAACATACACTTAAGTCACACCAGAAAGTGAAGTTATATATATGTTAACCAAACCAGACACCCATCTGTAGACAGCAACATTTGGGTTTTTGTCCCTTATTAGTACTGCTGCTCTGCCTTGCTTCTGGATATTTTGGTGTGTATAGTATTTGTTATTATCAGTTACTAGTCCTGGGCAATTAGTAAGGACAGGTACAGTTATGCAGAGGGAGCAGTGGCGTAACTAAAGTCTTGTGGGCCCTAGTGCAGTCTTTTCTCCAGGGCCCCCTACCTCATCCCTAGAGCGAATTCTTGACAGTGATGGTTACAGATGCTAAGGCGTTTACTCACACTTAGTATGGTTAGGGTAATCTGTGGGTCTCCTTGGTTTATCGGCCAGATGGAAGCTGCAATTTCAATACTGATGCCAGTGCTTATGAGGCCCATAAGACTCTTGGGCCCCAGTGCGACTGCATCCTCTGCACCCCTCAAGTTACGCCCCTGATAGGGAGGTTAGACATTGGATGTATGCAGGATAACCCAACATGTAACTGTTAGTGACCTGTTGTCTGTCATTCAAATTCATGAGATTGGGTAGTTGAAAGTCTGAGGTCAAGAAATGTCCCAAAATTATGGGGTACTTGAACTCACTGGGTGTGGGATCCCACTAAGTAACAACACATTTGCCTGCACTGCACTTTCTCACTTTGTCACAAGAGGGTGTACAAGTGCTCCCCCTGCTGCCCTATAAAAAGACTCTCAGATTTGACTCTGCTACGACAGGGCTGTTGTTCTCATCCCTCCTCTATGTTCCTCCCTGCTCGCCACCTGCTATTTTTTGTTCTACCCAACCCTACCCTCGTTTCCCCAGCCAACCTTCAGTGTACCCTTTTTTGTTGATATTGTTTTATTTTTATGTGATTTAAAAAATTTAATTACAATTAATATTAAAAAAGGCTCTCAGGCTTTTGGGTAGTGTAGCTCTTGGTGAGAGATTGTTGACTTCTACACATGCCTCTACAATACAATACATCATTTTGCCCAGTTGGCAGACTTTGAGATGGAGGGTATCATTGGACTAAAAAAAGCAGGATGGTCATTTAAACAAATAGGCTGCCATATGAGCTGTTCTGACCTAGCTGTTAAGAGTTGTTGGGAGTAGTGGTTACACACGGGCACATACAGGAAACATACCAGCTATGGATAGCCCAGACAGACCAACAGTAGCGAGAACTGTTTGATCTGCCAATAAGCATGAGCAGCTTCTAGTTTTCATTCAGACACAGATGGCACCCTCATTACACACCTCTGCGTGGACTATTTTCGCGCACTTATCTCAAGAAAGTTTGGTGTCATGGAACCCATTACATGTCCTGCCATTGACAGCTAGCCATGGTCATGTAGTGCTGTCATGCTATGTATTTGAACTGTATCATCTTTAGCAACAAAGTTCTGTTTGGGATCATAGGACAGTCTAGCATGGAGACCTCATGGTGAACAATTCAATCCTGCCTTTGCTGTGGAGCTTAACACTGCTCCAACTGCAGGTGTGGTGATCTAGTGAGTCACTGCATATTCCAGTCACCCCTGCTAATTATACCACGGACATTAACAGCTCAAAGATATGTACAGGACATCCAACTATCATTTTTCAGCAGGACAATCGTTGGCCACACATAGAAAGGGTTTCCCAGTAATGTTCTCCAAATTGCCATACTTCTCTGGCCTGCCTGGTTAAGAGATTTATCACCAGTTTAGCAATTTTGGGACAACATGGGCCCAGCTGAGATGCCAGCTACAGCATTCTACAAGTTTTCAAGAGCTATAGGCCCAGTTGCAACAACTACCAAAATGGAACCTGTACCAAACCCTCAAAAGTCCTCAACTTTTGGGAACAGAAGTAAGTCTTTCTTTAGGTGTCCCCAAGGCTCTGTCTGAGGACTCCTCTTGTTCTCTATCTACACTCTTGGCCTGGGTCAACTCATAGAATCTCATGGTTTTCAATACCATTGCTATGCCGATGACACTCAAATATATCTCTCTGGACCAGACATTACCTCTCTGTTGTCCAGAGTTTCAGATTGTTTTGCGGCCGTAGCCTCCTTTCTCTCTTCCCACTTTCTCAAACTCAACATAGAGAAAACAGAGTTCATCATTTTCGCCTCACCTCATACGGCCCCTCTACCTGACCAACACTTAACCCATCCACAACCTGTCCCCTCCATATATCTCTGACCTAATCTCCTGCTACCTGCCAACACGTAACTCGAATCCTCCAAAGACCTCCTACTCCGCTCTGCTCTCATCTGCTCCTCACACAACCGTCTCCAAGATTTCTCCCATCCATCCCCCATACTCTGGAACTCCTTACCAAGACACATAAGACTGACCCCCACAATGACATGCTTCAAGAAGGCCCTGAAGACTGACCTGTTCAGGAAGGCCTACAACCTCCAGTAATACTACTGTCACCACACCACCATCTGAACTGTCTCGTTCCTCACCTTCTGTCTCTATCCCTCTTCCCTCATAGACTGTAAGCCCTTGCAAGCAGGGCCCTCTGTCCCACTCTGCCAGTCGGTCACTGTTAGTACTATATCTGTTTGTATATTTTGTGTCCTGTATGTAAACCCTCAAATATAAAGCATCATGGAATTAATGGTTCTATACAAATAATAATAATAATAATAATAATAATAATAATAATAACAACAGAAGCTGGGTAAAGAGTTGGAGAAAACAGTTTGCTATTAACTAGCTAGAACATTTTTTTATTAGCACTTTGGTTGAAAAGGCACAGGCTTTATTCTGGCTTTCAATAAATCTACTGTCTACAAGTTTAGCTCATATAAAATAGTTTTCTTCCTTCTCGACTAAAGATACTTTCTCCCATGGAGCACTGTTAGAAAGTAAGTCTCCATACGCCAGGTGAATATTCACAATAACAAGTAGCTTCCCAAATCCCAAATATATACAATATATATATAAATATATATATATATATAATTTCATTTTATATATTTTCATTTCATTTTAAATACTCAGTATACATTCTAGGCAGTAAATTAATAGGCAGTAGAATCCCTTACAAGCTCCACTCTCCCGAACCCACCAACACCTAATGTGGTGATAATCTCTAGATCATGGAACGGTGAAGAAGAGGAAAATTTGGAAACTGTTTCCATCATCTGAATCATTTCCAGTGACACCAACTTGTCAAGCTGTCTTTCTGTGGATTTCCTGAAGAAAGTCAAATCACACAGTTAAACATATTTTTCTATATTCATTTATAAGACAGAGCCCATAGCATAGGTAGCAAAGATGTATTTTCTATGGAAAAGGGAAAGGAATCCATTTTTAAAAATTAGATACAAAAAAATGTAATTTACTGTCTAAACATCCAAATTTTATTATGCAGATCAGTTAATAATTTATAGCGAAATCGCTGCTAGTGTGTCCCCACATGTTCTTAGTATTTTGCTTATGGCTTATTTCATTAGCTATGCTTTTATTTCCTTTACAAAAATAGTTTGTACTGTGGTAGTTTAAGCAGAATTAACATTTTGATAATATATTTCCTAAAATCGGTGAGAGTTTTCTCACAATGAAAACAGTAAGCCTACATTCCCATGACTAAGGTGCAAGACAGCAATGAAAAACATCCATTATTCACGGCCATTTTGTACCCCACCCAAGAAGGATAGTAGGTAGATGTATAGAAGGATCCATGAAAATGGACAAAAATAGATAAAACCAATTTATAGTTAGTGTCAAAGCCGGAACTTACTTGGCATGCCGTCTTTCATCATCCAATGTCAGGTTGGCCACATAGCCCTCAAGGTACTTTTGAAGTTCTTCATAAGTTCCAACAGTTTGATTAAAAGTCCTTGTGCAAAAAAGTAACAATTAGAGATGAGCGAGTAGTATTCGATCGAGTAGGTATTCGATCGAATACTACAGAATTCGAAATACTCGTACTCGATCGAGTACCACTCGCTATACGAATGGAAAAGTTCAATGCAGAACCAGCATTGATGATGCTATACAGTCGGCCAATCAACACTGGTTCGTCTCCTACCTTTAGAAGTCTTCTCTGTGCAGCTTCCCCTGCGGCGTCTTCCGGCTCTTCATTCACTCTGCCAGGCATCGGGCCTGGGCAGAGCCGACTGCGCATGCCCACTTGTAGTGCAGACATGCGCAGTCAGCTCTGCCCAGGCCCAATGCCTGGCAGAGTGAATTCATAGCTGGAAGATGCCGCGGGGACGCTGCATGGAGAAGACTTCTTGGAGGATCTAGTCCGACCCTCACTCGTGGACTTGGTAAGTATAATTTGATTGAACGTTGCCTACCCCTGAAACGAGCATTTTCCCCCCATAGACTATAATAGGATTCGATATTCGATTTGAGTAGTCGAATATTGAGGGGCTACTCGAAACGAATATCGAACCTCGAACATTTTACTGTTCGCTCATCTCTAGTAACAATGTTATTGTCCTCAAGAGAATTTGCCTTGTGTCGTGTATTTATAAGGTCCAGTTACAACCCGTATTAAAGGAGAATTCCCATTTACAGAATCATATTTAAACATGTAGTGTTTTATCCAATACATTGCTTTATATATTTTGCTCCGTTAGTCAGATGCTGCGGACCATGCCTCCTCAGGTTCTACAGCTCATTGCCTAGATTTCAGACCACCTCTGCTATCTAGCAGAATGCCCAATTTGGCCCAATTCTCTTCAGTGTGACTGATTATCTTTTAGGCTAAGGTCCCACATGGCGTTCCATAGCAAACAAGAGCTGCAGTAATATCTGCTGAAAAAATGTAGTAAAATCTGCAGCAAAAAAGCTGCTTTTCAACAACGTGGGACCTCAGCTTTAGTGATCTATGTTTAGCATTTTGTCCCTGCATGAGTATGAGATCTAAATAAATCTTATCCACAATGCTGCTACTTTGCATCACGGCAGCCTGACCTCTGATGACTACCCTCAGTATTGCTTCATTTTACCCAAAATAATATCATATCTGCACTTGCAATGCTATCTAATTTTTGATCATGCAAGAAAACCAACTTTCAATTCTCAAGCAACTGTTACGCTGTAGAAAAAAAAAAACAGTTTAAAATAGAAATCACTTTGAGTAACTTACTCTCTATCCATGACTAGGCATTCCACCCCATTGTCATCTGCGATAATATTAGCTGATCTGACATCATCACTGTATGCAAGATAGTTGATGTGGATAGGATTAATGATATGCATTTGGTGGTAGACAAAAATTAGATAGAAAAGAAGAGAATACATAATTTCAGACCTGATAAGGGCTTTTTCACCAAAGTACTCCCCTTTTCCTAGTATTTTAATTAGCTGGGGTTCATCAAAGCCTTCTGTACTTTGTGTGACTTTTACCTAAAATAAATACATATTTAAAGGAGTATTACAGTAATTTAAAGTCATCTCCATGCAATGCAAATTCCTGGAATATTTCTTAAATAAAAAAATTAAAAAGAAATATCAGACCATAGCATAGAAACAAATGCATGGGATAGTTGATTCATGTTAGAATGTGGGGAATCAAAGTCCATACAGCAGTGCAATGGGGTATTTCTGCCTCTGTGTGATAGTAGGACAAAATGGAATTCTTTTTAAAATACCTAGAAATGGTTAAAAATAAGACCCTCCTCTTCTCAATATAAGAAAGGAAGACTCACCTCCCAACTGTGTGATTATAAAGAGAATCTATGCACTAAATACAGAGAGAGAGTCTTATGCTGCTTTTAGGACTAAGGGAAAACAGATTAACATAATCTCTGCTTCCTTTAGTCCCACCAGCAGCACAATGATGGGGATTTAGCAAGAAGAACTCCTATGGAGGGCCCTCTTGAAGGACAAAATTTAGCACATAAGGTCAAAGGTATTGGCCTCCGATTCAGTACAATTTAATCTATAATGGTTCACAGAAGTCTGATGTGAAATCCAAGAGGCTGCTGAACAAATCTATTCAAGCTATAGAGTTTCTTTCTGCCCAGGATGTAGAAACAGACCTGGTGGAGTGCACCCTAACAAATTCAGGAACTTTTAAATCCTGAGATATTAACACCAACCTTTAATGCAAACTCTCTTTAATGCACTGAGAAAGAGATGTTTTAGAGCTTTTAAGCCCCTTATTTTTGCCTGAAAAACAGAGGAACAGATTTTCTGAACGTCCGAAGGAAAGAGATCTCTCAAAATAAATTCTTAGACATCTGGCAATGTCCAGAGAATGTAGTTTGATCTCTTCAGAAATAGCTGGTTCTGGAAAATGTACCAGGAATGAGATTACCTGGCTCAGGTTACCATATGATGGCATTTTGGGACAGAATCCCGACAAATGCAACTGTACTCTATTCTCATGAAAAGAGACTCCATGGAGGATAAAGCCTGCAGTTCCCTAATTCTTTTGGCTGACGTTACTACTAAGAGCCAAGGGATTGTTCTCTTGATAAAGAGAGAAGAACTTCTCGACCTTGGCATTGAGTCTGGTTGACATCAAGTCTGCTTCTAAATAACCCTATTTCTGGGTGACTTTCTGGACGGAGAGACTATTCCCTGGGAATGGCGAGATCTCATCATTCAGTAATCCCTGCATATCTCAAGATCTTACCCACTTTGCTTAGAAGAGGTTGAGACCGTTTTCCTCACTGTTTGTTAAAGTAGAGAACTGTCATCATGTTGTCTGACCGTACTTGGATGGGCTTCCTCAGACAGAGAGAATTTTTTGTCTAGTCCACTGGGACTGTGATTCTAGGCCAATAGAACTTCCCTTTGGAGGGGGCAAAGATACCATAATGCCCATGGAACCACATCTACAGCTGCAGACATTAGCCCCAAAGCATTCATGACGGTGATGGTTGATTGGTTGGGGGATTGATAGAAACTTTGTGGTAACTGAAATTCTCTCCTTGCTGGAGGGAGGAAGCAACAGCTTCATCAGGCCGGAATCGATGATAAACCCAAGAAACTAGTTCTGATTTGCTAGAGTTATGTGGGACTTCTCCCAATTCACTATCCAACCTAGTTGTTGGAAGAAACTTATGGTGGTAGATAGGTGCTGCTGTAGACTTACTTTGGAGTGGAATTTTATTAACCAATTGTCCAGGTACAGGACAATGGAGATCCCCTGGATTCTGAGCGCTGCAGCCACTGAGGACACCAAAATTCTTAGATACTTCCTATGAGAAGGTAGGATTGGGACATGTAATTATATGTCCTTTAGATCCAGTGTGGCCATATAGTCTCCCCGTTGGAGAATAGAGATGACTGACCTTACAGTCTCCATTTGGAATTTTCTCTTTACGGGGCTGGACAGGGGGAGAAACGCTGCTAAAGATTTCTTTATCAGAGGCAAAAAGCACAGTTGAGGGTGAGTCTCCCTTATATTGAGAGGAGGAGGGTCTAATTTTTAACCATTTCTAGGTATTTTAGTAAAAATGCCATTATGTCCTACTAGCACACAGGGGAAGAAATACCATACTATTGTGCTGCTGTTGGGATATAAAGGAAGCAGGAATTCGCTCCAATCTCCAGAACAAGAACATTAGTTCCAGTGATAAGGGGTTGTATAAAGAGATGGTTTTGCTTGCATACTGCAGCAACTTACAACTCTACATATGGTTATAAAAAACTGTTTCCTTATATGTTTGTATTACCTAATTAAAGTTTTTATTATATTCTCTATTACTCAAATTTATAGTATGTGTCTTCAAGCTATATGCCACATTTGGCATTTTATAGGTAATTAGGCTCTTTTTATACTGCGTTCACCTCCCCATTTCAAATATGCTTGCCTGGCACATACATTAAATGGTATTTATCATGCCTTGTATGCTGTTTTTCTAGCATACAAGACATGAAAAGTCACTATTTTTTGGGAGGCAAATCTGGGTTTCCACAAATAATTGCAACTTTTTTTTTTACTTTTGCACCCCAGGTTTTGGGTTTTTTTTCATTTTAAAAGGGGTGGGGCAAGATGGAAGCCTTCTAGTATGGAGACATCTCAGACCAACCGATTTACTATAGCTTGTGCCAGTCTTAATAAATCTTCCTTGCTGTGCTTTGAAAACACAGTAATTGAGGCAGATTTATGAAAACTGGCATTTAGAAAAACCTTCCTAGCTGTCTATGGCAACTAGAATGGGGCAAACTGCTCAACATTGCATTCATTTCGGGTTCGGATGGCTTGGTTGCAAGATTAGTTTGGGGTTAAACAAGATTGGTACAAATCATAACTTAAATTGGCTAAAACATAATGCAGAACACTCTTAGGGCTCCTAGGAACCTATCTATTCAATTTCTAGCTCACCAAGGCCATTTTCAGTATAGCTAAGCAGAAAGTCTGCAGAGGAAAACAATTGATAGCTGCAGCCTGCTACGTGGGGCCTTAGTATTTTAGTTTGTCCTAAACTATTTATTCGGTTTAGTTAAAATTGGAATATTGGAATATTTGGGTCAAATTGTCAATGGCAAATGATCAGAACACAGATTTAATTTCTTATAGTGCTTTTGAACAGTCGAGGAAAGTTTACATAAATCTGCCCTATTTATGTAAAAATAGCCTTAAAGGGGTATTCCCATATACATAACTATTTTTAAAATTGTAGATAATTAAAAGTTAAACATTTTTGCAAATATAAGTAATTAAACATTTTGCAGAGTTTTAACCCTTTCGCTGCCAGGCACGTACACTGTACGTGCTCCCAAGGTGGCACTTCAGTAGCCGAGGACGTACTTAGTACGTCCTCCCTACTAATGCCGATATCTCTGGACTGCATCAACATATCTTGATGCTTTAAAATGCATTTTAAAGAAGAGACTCTCATCTTTAAAATGATACCAGGGACTTGATGATTTTACTTACAGTCTTGGAGCCATTCACTGTTGAAAACACTATTTGGCATTGAGATCCAACTGCAGATCTCAATTCCCGACAGCGTTTCAACAGTGAATTTCTCCAAAACTCTACATCCAATCATTGATATCATTTTAAAGATTAGATTCTCCACTTTAAAATGCAATTGAAAGCATCAAGATATGTTGATGCAGTCCAAAGATATAGAGCTCCAAAGTGTCCCCCCCCTCCTGTCTAAGCAAGCAATTTGCGATCTAACAAGAAAGGAAGAGGGACACGGAGCAGCCCAGCAGAGAGAGAGAGACACAGAAACGATCTCTCTCTCTGCATAACTTGTATGTGACAGCAGGAGGGGGTGGCAGGGACTCTATTGTCCCTATTAACCCTTCTCCTGCCAATCAGAGCGTATACTATACATTTGTCTATGATTGTCACATACAGTTATAATGTAATTCCCCCCTGAGCTTTACTAGTGGGGTATTCTTATGTTATACCTCCTGAACATAACCAGGAAGTTTGTTGGCGCTGTGACCCAGACGTTTACCATTGTCCAGGTCGCACCAAACACTTACACAACATATACATAAAGCCGCAAATAAAGTTTACATTTCACCCAATCCCTGTCCTGTCTATACCTGAGCTTTCTACAGTAAAATACGTCTCTAGTGATGTCCGTTACACACTAAAATAATAGTAATAACGATTATCACTAGAGATGAACGTATAGATGGCTAAAATTTTTATAGGGGGATGGAAAATAACATTTTTATGTAAAGTCCTATTTAATTTGCATGCACAAAATGGGATGGTGCATTTCTGCGATTTTGGCGATTCTTTAACACCCGCCCCTGTAAATATATACATGTGTGGTATGTATGAACTCCTCACATATTGCAGTTTTATGGACAGTACATTATGTTTGCAGAAAGGGATTTCTTGAGCCGCACTTTAGTGGCAAATTTGAATTTTTATTATTTGTGTTGGTCGCAAAGTTGCATGAAGGTGGATGTGGCTATCGATGACCCATTAAGACATTTGTAATCTTCAGATTGTCTACTTTCAAAAAATATATAGGGTTTAGGGGTTCACTTACTTTTCATGGTGTGTAATCCCTACATTTTATAGGATGATACTTTTTTAACATTTCCAGCTTCAAAGCAGAATTTTGTTCCTTCCAGTTCTAGCGATTTTCTGAAGACATGTGCATGCAGGTTCAGGCCATAGTGATATGTATGAACTCTGCACATGTTGAACTCTTATTTTTAGGAGGTTTGGTGCATTTAATTTTTTGTTTGGTTTCCGCTTTTAACAACTAATATACATTTATTTGCATTTTTTCATAAAACATTCACTTTAAATCAAAATTGCATGAAGGTGCCTGTTCGTATACAGTACCAAGTGGCATTCTGACAATGCTGCAGGTGTCTACTTTAAGAAAATATATAGGTATGGGGGGATTGGATGCTTTTTTAATGTTGCAATTTAGGTTTGATTTGTCCATCTCAAAACTGTGAAAATTGCTCTGGCTACTGGAGGTACAAAATTTCCAGAGACCCTTGGCAGCGAAAAGGTTAAAGATTTTCTCTAAATATCTTGTGGTCACAGTCTTGTTGTCTTGATCGGTTGCTATTGGATACGACCATGAATGCAGAAACTTTCTAAAGTCAGAAAATCCGCCATGATTTCCTTATTGTGTCCAGGATATCTTCTGATACATGTACTGTCCCTGCCTGATAACACAGCTACAATAAGAAAATCATGGCTGGGTTCCTGACAGACCATAGAAAGTTTTGTGGTCGTATTTGTGATCAAGACAACAGACGGTCACCACTAAGATGGTGAAAGAAAAGCTTTAAAACCCTGCTGAATTTTTAATTACCGTATATACTCGAGTATAAGCCAAATTTTTCAGCCCAGTTTTTGTGCTGAAAAAGCCCCCTCAGCTTATGCTCGAGTCAGCAGAAAAAAAAATAAAAAAGTTTTTAGGAGGGGTGGTGGTGGGGGGGGTTATGACCAGCCACAATATCAATGTATAGAATCTCCCAAAAAATAGTGCAAAAAAAAAAGGAAGATTTAAAAGAAATAAAAAAATAAAAGTTCTAAATCCCTCCTTTCCCTAGAATACATACAAAAGTAGAAAATGACTGTGAAACACAAACACATTAGGTATCCCTGTGTCTGAAAGTGCCCGGTCTACTGAATATAGGGTATCTGCAGTGCTCCTGTTCTGTCGGGAAGGGGTTAATAGGAGCACTACAGATACCCTATAGTCAGCCAGGCTGAATTCCAAGTGGAGGAAGAGAAAACAGTCCTCAAGCTCAGGGAAGGGGCAGACAGACAACCAAAACAGCCCCTCCTCTTTCCCAGCACCCAGCAACTACTGCACCCAAAAACTCCGACCATTTTAATTTTTGAAATTTTTCCGGTAGCTGCTGCATTCCCCCCTCGGCTTATACTCGAGTCAACAGGTTTTCCCAGTTTTTTGTGGTAAAATTTGGGGCCTCAGCTTATATTCAGGTCGGCTTATACTCAAGTATATATGGTACTTATATTTGCAAAAATGCTTAACTTTTAATTATCTACAAATATACATATGATTATTTTCATAGGAATACCCCTGTAAAGTGTTACCCCAACACAAAAATTTACTGTATATTGATGAGATCTTACCTTTCTTAAATTTCTTGGTCTGCTAAGAGCAACAGTTACACTTGGTGGGTGACAATTTCAGAAGTGGTTAGATTTTGGTTTTGGTTTTGATATTATTTTGCTCATTGGTTACCATTATACCAGGTGGGTGGATATATAATAATAAAATTATTATGCCTTCCAATAATAATACATTTAATTTCTTTTATTTCATTAGACTGTAATGAAAAATGGATTGCAGCTTTGCAGCATTTTATGTTCTGATCTTTACATTTGCTGCGCACTATATTACAATATTACATTTAATTGTTCAGAATAATTATGACTGCTAGTACTGAACCACATCCAATGTAAATGGCTCCACAAAGCATAATATTATTGTACCTGTGCACTTATATTACATTAAATACTGGAACTCCATTTTCACGTGTTTTGACAAATTTTGTTACAATCAGCGTTTTGCTGAATTTTGCCAAAGAATATAAAATGTTACATAAATGCAAGCTAAGAAAACATTATCAATGAGCCTAAACATGGAAAGCTGTGGGTGGCTTTATTATTAAACCAAATTTCACATCATGAACACTCACATTTCCTTTTACTGTAATTTATATAAAATTTATATTATTCACATTTTTAAAGTAATGTTATTTTTATAATTTCATTAATTGTTGTGAAACGGTAATGCCCTAAGTATTTGACGACAACGAACGAAAGGTCAAGATTTTCTCACAAAGATATTTTTAAAAGCATTAGTATTTTATGATTTGCTTCATAAATTTACACGAGTTCAACAGTTACCCAGAATGGAAAAAATAAAAAAATGCTGACAGTCTCTGAAATTACAAGGGGTCGCCTCATGAAGACGACACATCTATGAAAGCATTCATATGAATGGCAAGGCAAACTATATATATATATATATATATATATATATATATATATATATATAAACATGGTTCACCAAAACTTTAAGATATTTTCATGTTTTTTAACAGGATATCTTTTTTTGTCACAACCTCATTAATAAGATTTTAAAGATTTTTTAAAAAAATATAAGCTCTATTTTATTATTTATTTGACAAAAATGAAGCCAACAAGGAAAAGCCATCTGTTAAAAACGAAGTATACCCCTACGAATCACTAGCACTGCTTCAGTTGACTAAGGTTTGTGGGCATTCACTTCTGCATAGCTCTCTTAAGGTCCTGCTACAACAGTTCAGTTGGGTTAAAGTCTAAACTTTGTGCCATTAAAACTCATTGATTCTTTTCTTTTTCAGGCATTCTGTTATAAATTTGCTGGTGTGCTTGGATTCATTGTACTATTGCATAGCCCAGGTTTGGCCAAGCTTTAGCTATTAGATTAATTGCCTCACATTTGACTCGAATTGAATACTTTGGTATATAGACGAGTTCATGATCAACTCAATGACTGCAAGGTGCCTAGGACCTGTGGCTGCAAAATAAGCCAAAATCATCATACCTCCATCACCCTGCTTGATAGTTAGTATGTTATGTCCTAATATGAGACCAAACATCCAGTGTTCAAGGCACTCTGATACCATTCCATATTCATTCCACCACCCTCCACTGCAACATAGGTAAAGGTGCAGGAGGACCAAAATTTTATGGTCGCATAATCTGTTCACTATTTCTATATCTCATTATTAATTGTTCTTACACTGTGTAATACATATTCTCATCTTTTGAAGCATTAAACATTAAGTGCTGTGTTTTTTCACAATTGTCCAGGTGTCAAACCCCCATGAATCTTCAGTTGATGACCTATCCAAAGGACGTACTATTGTCACTGCCTCTATAGGAATTAAGATGGTAGTTTACAGCCAGAAACCTTTTAATTTTCTTGATTAATTCATCATCAAAAAGTGTGACAACCTCTATAAAAGCAGAAGTCTTGGTAGTTTGCTGGGGATATTTCAGGCAAAGAGATTTGTTTAGCAGCACCTGGCTGCAACTATAGAAACAGTAATAATAGAATTTGTCATGTGTTGTCTACCTGAGTTTGTAGTTTCCTATATCTGCCAGTATTTTATCAGATCAGATTTTTTTTGTTAAAGCTACGTTCACATTTGCGCTGGAGCCTTCATTGGTCTGCAGTGTCCACAGAAAATCATGGGAGGACTTGCACAGACTTTTTCCTCCAGTTTTAAAATGATGGACTCTATTTTAGCAGTCTATCTCACTTTTGTTCAGGTGCCCAGACAGGGAGGCAACTCTAATGTGAACCTAGATTCAGCCGTAATATGTAAAACCCTAGACTTCAAGGAGGGTGTGTGTTTTGTTGTTTTTTAAGACGAGATATATATATATGTGTGTGTGTGTGTGTGTGTGTGTGTGTGTGTGTTCTAGATGTGAGATATTACCATAAATATCTATGAACATGGAACATAACTTCATAGCAATTTTATGCCAGAGAGGCAAGAGATAAAGTCATTTCTATACACTATTAGCAACATCCATCATTGTAGGGGCAAGCAGACTATGACACATCAGTCAGGTGAACATTCCCTTAGATCATTACTAGTTATGGCTGGCTAGTCTCACCTTTCCTTTTGCAATGATAAAGAATGTACTTCCTTCCTCTCCTTGGCGAATAATATAATCTCCCTTTTCATAGCATTCCTGTTAACAAATAATTGTTACATTAATAGAGAAGAAAAATATAAGTATTTAAATTGAAATGTCATCTTTTATCTACATTGCATAATTGAAACCTTAAAGGGGTTGTCTGGGGAGAACTAATCTACTTACTGATGATGGACCATGGTTAATGACATTGCAGGAACCTCCAGATCCATCATCAGCGATTCCCAGAACAAGGTAAGTAAATTAATACTCTCCAGTAATAAACCCTCTAAGAAAATAAGTAACTTTCAAAATGCTTAGTTTTGCTATTCAGGTGATTTCACATTATTGCATTTTCTGTTCTCCATCCACACACATAATGCCCTTAACCCCTTTTAAAATTTACAGATTTAGTTTTGTCTAGGCTGTAGCTGTGCCCCATTCCACTGCCTGACATGTGACTAAACAGTTCCAAGTGTGTAACTGCCAGTGATTCCCCACAACACAAGCTCCTTGGTATCAGTGAAGTAAAGTAAATTCTAAGTTTATCTTTCTGTTTTAATGGGGTTTTCCAATTTTGCTAAGTAATTGCGGATTACCTGGAAATGCTGTCACTTTTTAATGGGTTTGAAAGGACAGCACTGCTGATTCACTTGAATAGGGCCCTGTTACAATATCAATGGATGACCAGTGTGCCAAGAAAAAAAAAGGGGAACACAGTGAAGTGTCTACTTTATTCTTAGACCTGGTTCACATCTGTGTTCAGTATTCCATTTGGGGATCCCCAGAACGGAATACTGAACGCATTAAAAAGTGGTGAGCAATGAAAGCACATGGACCCCATAGACTATAATGTGGTCCAGGTGTTTTATGTGCGGTGTCCGCACGAGTCATGCAGAGAGGAAAGTACTTCAAGAAATACTTTCCTCTCTGCATGAGACACCACACGGAAAACACACAGACCCCATTTTAGTCTATAGGGTCCATGTGGTTTCATTGCTCACCACTTTTTAATGCATTCGGTATTCTGTTCGGGGGTCCCCAAGCAGAGTCACCGAATGGCATACCGAATGCAGATATGAACCAGGCCTTAGGAGTGGTGGACTTTCAGGGATCACACCATCACTGACCATAAAGTATGTCATCACTTTACAAGATTGGAATACAGTCCTTTATGAGGAAAAGCTAAACTCGGAATTCTGCTGGTTTACTCTTACCAAAGAACACAAGATACTATATAAAAATTTCTTTCCTGGCCAATAAGTATAATGTGATTACAAGGAAATCCAAGATAAATAAGGCAAAATATTTACAAATGTACTTGTTTTTAAGGTATGATTAAACTGCAGAATGTTAACTGTTTCAAAATCGGAGTTCTGCTTTAAATTGCATGTAAAATTAGCTGTTCGGAAATGAAATTTTATGACAAATTGGAAATTATTTCAGTAGGATTGTTGACCATCCAATGTACATAAGTGCTAGGGTGTTCACACTACTGTTTTTAATGTCTGATGTTGTCTTCATTCTATCATAGGATAACAGCAACGGACATTAAACTAACACAGAAAACGGTCACAGACTGATTCTTTGTCCTTTCCCTTTGACACTAATGCAAACAACATAATGCAAGCTAGCTTCCATCATGTTTGTTTATTTTTGTAAGGGAAGATAAGTCGTATATGCAGAACTTTATCTTCCGTTACAAAAGGTAAACGCATGACTGAAGATAACTTCCATTGCTGCAAATAGCCAAATTCTTGTCCGTTAGTGGTGTTCTCATCTTATTAAGTTGTGAGGAATGGCCCGACTACGAGGCCGGGAATTACAAAAACAGCCAAGCAGGCTATGTTGTGCTGTTTCTGCAAATCACATAGAAGTAAATGAGAGCCATGGAAACACTATAGCACTGTTAACTACATTGTTTTCATAAGTAAGGAGTAGAAGTGTGTACATTTCTTGGAACTTAGTGCAGATTCAATTTAATGATTCCACCTTTGACTTTGCTTTGGTCTGAAGATATTGGATCCCAATTGAATATATACCAATTGCCCTGAAGAGTTGTGTATGATAGTCTGAGAACTCTTAAAGGGGTTTTCCCATCTCACTGTTTCAGCAGTTTGCCTGTTGTCTCTTCTTCTCACTACCTGTACTGAAGTATCACAATACTTATACAGATCAGATAATATGCACATGCTTGTACAACAGACTCAGTGTTATCTGTGTTTTTACATAGAGGGATAACAGACAAAGCTTTATCAGCAAACTGCAATTAAACGAACTGATTGTTCTGCTGGTACAAGTGACCTCACTTGTCCTATCTTACAGGTCCATGGTTATGGTAACACTGTGTAAACAATGGGAGGAATAAGTTCACATAGCAGGCGAACAAAGAAGCATTTGTAAAGCAATATAATTAGGAAAAGTCTTCCATTTACATAAGCTACCAGTATAGATAGGATCCTTGAGAAGAGACAACCCCTTTAAGTCTTTTCTCAAGGATCTACTTTCGAGCTCTTTAATATAAAAACAACATTAGTCATGTCAAAGTAACAGCAACATATTTTTTGAAGCAGATGGTAACTGGGGGTAAAATAGCCTGTTTAAAAAGACTCTGGCCTGAATAAACTTATATTTACCTATTACACACCTGGACATTGTTGTGAATCATCCTCGGCTAAATATTGGTTTTTGTTTTAATGTTTTACCATGCTTGAACATATCCAATCTGCAGCCTGAGCAAACTACAGAAAGGTCCCCCTCCAAATCTGAGTTTACATGCTTCTAACTTTACACAATAAACATACACAAGGGGGTAGATAAACTAATAATAATTTTGGTGTTATACACTTTCTAACAGTTTATGCATCTTGAACAACATGTGGATGGGAAAAGAGAGTATGGTTTAATATGCTAAGGCAGATGTTGCACCACATTTTTGTAAGTTGCTCCACAATTTCAATCACCGTGTAACATTTTTGCTCCACACATTTGTGGAATCTAAGCCAATCAATAAGTGTAAAGTTAGAATAGACAGTGTAAAAGTGCACCAGATTTTCAAAAAGCATTGGACTCTGGTAAATGTGGGGCAATTTTAAAATGTCTAGTCTAACTTTACACTATCTAAAAGTTAGACAATTTAAATTTATCTGCCCCAATAAGTATTTTTTTTGTAAATAATGGTAAAAAAAGCCATTTCACCTTTTCCAGGTCCTCTTGACTCCAGCAACAGTGAGCAATGGTACCGCACACTCTAAGTAAGATTATGGTGCTAGCAGGAATGGAGTCCTTCGACCCATATATCAATAGAGAATAGAAACTGCTGCACACACTTAGTAAAGTGATGAGTGAAAATTTATTTGGGGACAAACGATAACAGTGACAATGCCATGAATAACAAGGTTGACAAGCATATATGGATAAAGAGGCCACAAGATCAAAAACCTTGTTATTCATGGCATTGTCACTGTTACCGTTTGTCCCCAAATAAATTTTCACTCATCACTTTACTAAGTGTGTGCAGCCATTTCTATTCTCTCTTGACTCCAGCAGCAGTTGCTTGCCGATGTTAGCGTATGATTGTTAACCACTATGGCCAGTGATTGACTGCAGTGATTTTTCTAACACAAACAGAACAATCATGGGCTATTATGTGGAAGGACTGGCAATGACAAGGAAAAAGCAGCTGCAACTGAACTTGGAGGACATAGAAAAGGGAATTTTACTTTGTTTTTATTCCCTAGTACCATTTGCAGCATCTTTTCAATTGAGTTGAAGAACCCTTTTAAAGGATTATCTAGTCTTGGTGTCTACAGCTCCCAGTAACATGGGTTCCTTACCATAAGGAGAAAAGTATATCTTCTAGGAGAGAGAGAGGAAGAGAAAGAAGACTGAGAGGAATCAGGCCCTACTCTCCCTTTACATTTTTCCCAGAGTCTACGATGAATATGGACTGCTCAAGGGTAGGAGGATCTGGGTGGCCTGCCAAGACATCCTTAACATGGACACACAGTCCTTGTTTATATAGAGCCTTTAAAGCAGGCTCACACCAACCTGCCGTTACACTGCACTTGTGGAACTCCAAGCAGGAGTTATTTTGGAGATTAGGGTCAGTGACAATAGAGTTCACTAGGGTGAGATTTTTTTACAGCTACTCTAGTGATACCCCTATGTGGTCAAATATCACGTGTTTACATCCACCAACTGGTAAGACCATTCTTGTTTCTCTCTTAGATGAGTCATATAGTGCATATTTTACAACATTTGTGTAGTGCCAGAGCAGCTACTTTTCACTTTTTACTGCTTGATACTTAACTGGACACGAATTGAATAAAATTAGCATCCACTGAATTCAAACTCAGGACCCCAGTAACACTGCTAAACCCTGAGCCACCATGCTGCCTATTGATCAAAAGTGTGACTGGTAGGCATCTGTTTTGAGAAAGCTGCTGCATGCTGAGTATACAGTATTTCCTGGTAATACACCAATCTTGCTTTCTTTTTGAAGCAGGCAAAAATTCTCCCATTTCTTTATAGCAAGATTCTAAAAGCATGCCTATCAAATAGTCACCCCTTTGCTTTATGCTAACAATATACATGTTACCACTTGTACAACTTAGAATGTACCTTGCTATGTGCAATAGCATGTCTGAGAACCCAGTTGTTTCATTCTCTGGCCTGCTCTGTGACGGTTGATCACCATGGAAAGCCTTTCATTATCATGATCAGATTCATCACCAAAATGAGTTGCTGCCTCATACACTTAAAAAGGGGTATGCCACTTATAACCACAGCTAACACCACCCCTTGCCACCACAATAGATACTAGCGCCACTAATAATACCATCACCAACAATAACGTCTACAACCTCTAACTGACGATTTTCCACTTCACAAAAGCTGACTGTTTTCATTCAGCACATCAACAAGAGAAAAGAAGGCAAAATTGCAGTGTCAGATGTAACACCATCATCCTGTGACTGAGATGATGAGCCATCTATCTAGTCCACAATTTAATCTGCATTCTCTGCAATAATATGCATAGAAGAGATGAAGGACAGCTTTGATCTATACTACTAGTTGAGCCACTGGTCTCGACACTACTGCAGTCTGAAATACAGCCATCCACATTATTACTGGTAGGTAATGTCATAGGTGTTTCTTTCTATACCTACATTACTTTATCCATTGTTATGCTGTCTTTTACCAGACAGTTTATAAATATAAACTCTACTAATTTTACATAGAAAAGACGGAAATTTGGCACTTTTTACAAATGAAAATTGAATGTTTTAGGAATCAGAGCCACAAGACAACGGGCCCTTTCAAGACATATACTTGGAAAAGAGATACATAAAGTCATTTTAATAGGCACATATACAGTAAAGACCAAAAGTTTGGACACACCTTCTCATTCAAAGAGCTTTCTGTATTTTCATGACTATAAAAATTGTAGATACACACTGAAGGCATCAAAACTATGAATTAACACACATGGAATTATATACTTAACAAAAAAGTGTGAGACAACAGAAAATATGTCTTATATTCTAGGTTTTTCAAAGTAGCCACCTTTTGCTTTGATTCCTGATTTGCACTCTTGGCATTCTCTTGATGAGCTTCAAGAGGTAGTCACCGGAAATGGGTTTCACTTCACAGGTGTGCCCTGTCAGGTTTAATAAGTGGGATTTCTTGCCTTATAAATGGGGATGGCCAAAATTCTTCCTATCAGTCATATTATATAACTATGTAAACATACAGCTCTGACCCCTATAAAGACAATACAATATTGAATTAATCAGCACAGAATACTGGACCTATCCAGATAACTTATCTAGATTACTTATTTTTCTAGTTAAAGCTAATTCTATACAATCTAATGCAATAATTATATTATATAATATTTTTGATAAATTGATAACTGAAGGCTCTGCTTCATTACAATATATGTGCTACAGTTTATCACTATAAATATAGCTTTTACATACTTTTTATGTAAATTCTATATAGCCATAAAATTTACAGAGAAATGTATAAACTAAGAGAGGAAATGAAAGCCTCTGGCTTTACCTATTAACTCAAATGAAAATGGCAAATAATAGTATTTTTTTTTATACATGAGTAAGTTATGTACCATGTTGTACAACATGTGATACACCGCCCAATTTTTGTATATTACACAACATTTACGTTGTTTCAGGTTCACCAAATATCATAATAAAAATCATGCTAATTAATATATTAAACTGTTAAATATTGTTTAATATTAAACTTGTTGAAAGCAAATATATATCTCAAAAGTGGAATAGATGTAACTTGAAGCTCATTGCAAAGTTTGTAACAAAGCCGTCATCTATCTCCTATTTATATTATTTTTATTGTAATTTATTTTTAGAGTCTCATTAATTCCATGGCTCTGTACATATGCACTGAAGTCATATGTGGCAGAGGAACATATGGATTGGCTTACAAACCAGGGCCCAAGTATAACTGCTTGTGTGCAAGTTATAATAATTATAATGGTAATAATGTATCGGCAATGTAAATGTAAAGAGTGCAAGAATATTATGGGTATTGTTACAAGTCTGTTTTTAAAGGTAAGGGAACGAAGACAAAAATGTAAAGTAAAGTGTCTCGAAACATCCTATTCTAAATACTGAAAGGTGAAGAGGTAGCAGGCAAAGTGCACTCCCATTAATCCTCATACCTCCAGATTTAATATCTGGGATCAGAATGGAATTCTCTTGTGGTTATTACGTCTGCTCTCCAAATACTCTATTAGAAACACATTTTCGTCTTTTAAAGAAAAATGACTGAGCTCTTCGGTGAAATTACACTGAATTATTAATTTGTAACATCTGTCTCAGTGTTACGTTACATGACCAACCCTCTGGAGGGAGCAGATCCAAGAAGACCTGTTCAGAATGATTTCATCATCAAAACCCTGGGAAATGGGAGAGCAAACACTGTATCATCATGGCATGGAATTAATAAATGACACCAGGGAATTTCTATGAAATACTCATTGATACATTGGCGGTGTAATTTACACTTAAGTGCAAAGTGCTCTTTGACTGCATTTCAATAGAAGGTTGCTTTTCTTCTGTTTAAATTATATGATGAACACAGGACTGACATAAAGTCAACACCTTGAAAATAGTTTCTTTCTGTTAAATCTTTCAGAAATAGAGCGTGTGATTCCTCCATACGTATTTGAAGTGGCCACCTTCCATATTATGTTTCTGCCCAAGAAAATAAACTAACTGGGCCCTCTTTTCAGTTTGTTTTGTGCACACATGGAACTCTGTTAATGAGCTCTCTTGTGCTTTTGTAAAATAGCTTCTCACTTTCTTCCATTTTAGAGGCACATGGAACATAGTTTCTTGTAGCCCCTGTCCTGAAATTTGACATTTCAAAAATGTTAAAAAAAATTACAAGGTTTCATTCCTGAATGATTGTGACTAATGTTGAACATTAGAGATGAGCGAACAGTGTTCTATCGAACTCATGTTCGATCGGATATTAGGCTGTTCGGCATGTTCGAATCGAATCGAACACCGCGTGGTAAAGTGCGCCATTACTCGATTCCCCTCCCACCTTCCCTGGCGCCTTTTTTGCTCCAATAACAGCGCAGGGTAGGTGGGACAGGAACTACGACACCGGTGACGTTGAAAAAAGTAGGCAAAACCCATTGGCTGCCGAAAACATGTGACCTCTAATTTAAAAGAACAGCGACGCCCAGCTTCGCGTCATTCTGAGCTTGCAATTCACCGAGGACGGAGGTTTCCGTCCAGCTAGCTAGGGCTTAGATTCTGGGTAGGCAGGGACAGGCTAGGATAGGAAGGAGAAGACAACCAACAGCTCTTATAAGAGCTAAATTCCAGGGAGAAGCTTGTCAGTGTAACGTGGCACTGACGGGCTCAATCGCCGCAACCCAGCTTTCCCAGGATCCTGAATGGAATACACTGTCAGTGTATTCCCGTATACCCGATATATACCCCGATACCCGTTCCAACGGTGTGCCCCCCCACCTTCACCCCAGAAATACCCTGCAAGTCCCCTAGCAATAGAATTGGGGCTATATACGCCCACAATTTTTACTACTGGTATACAGTGCCATTGTCTGACTGGGAATTCAAAGAATATATTGGGAATACAAATACCCTCATTTCTTGCTACTGCCATATAGTGCCAGTGTCTGACTGGGAATTCAAAGAATATATTGGGGTTACGTGCACCCACAATTTTTACTACTGGTATACAGTGCCATTGTCTGACTGGGAATTCAAAGAATATATTGGGAATACAAATACCCTCATTTCTTGCTACTGCCATATAGTGCCAGTGTCTGACTGGTAATTCAAAGAATATATTGGGGTTACGTGCACCCACAATTTTTACTACTGGTATACAGTGCCATTGTCTGACTGGGAATTCAAAGAATATATTGGGGTTATAAATACCCTCATTTCTTGCTACTGCCATATAGTGCCAGTTTCTGACTGGTAATTCAAAGAATATATTGGGGTTACGTGCACCCACAATTTTTACTACTGGTATACAGTGCCATTGTCTGACTGGGAATTCAAAGAATATATTGGGGTTACGTGCACCCACAATTTTTACTACTGGTATACAGTGCCATTGTCTGACTGGGAATTCAAAGAATATATTGGGGTTATAAATACCCTCATTTCTTGCTACTGCCATATAGTGCCAGTTTCTGACTGGTAATTCAAAGAATATATTGGGGTTACGTGCACCCACAATTTTTACTACTGGTATACAGTGCCATTGTCTGACTGGGAATTCAAAGAGTATATTGGGAATACAAATACCCTCATTTCTTGCTACTGCCATATAGTGCCAGTTTCTGACTGGGAATTCAAAGAATATATTGGGGTTACGTGCACCCACAATTTTTACTACTGGTATACAGTGCCATTGTCTGACTGGGAATTCAAAGAGTATATTGGGAATACAAATACCCTCATTTCTTGCTACTGCCATATAGTGCCAGTTTCTGACTGGGAATTCAAAGAATATATTGGGGTTACGTGCACCCACAATTTTTACTACTGGTATACAGTGCCATTGTCTGACTGGGAATTCAAAGAATATATTGGGGTTACGTGCACCCACAATTTTTACTACTGGTATACAGTGCCATTGTCTGACTGGGAATTCAAAGAGTATATTGGGAACACAAATACCCTCATTTCTTGCTACTGCCATATAGTGCCAGTGTCTGACTGGTAATTCAAAGAATATATTGGGGTTACGTGCACCCACAATTTTTACTACTGGTATACAGTGCCATTGTCTGACTGGGAATTCAAAGAATATATTGGGGTTATAAATACCCTCATTTCTTGCTACTGCCATATAGTGCCAGTTTCTGACTGGTAATTCAAAGAATATATTGGGGTTACGTGCACCCACAATTTTTACTACTGGTATACAGTGCCATTGTCTGACTGGGAATTCAAAGAATATATTGGGGTTATAAATACCCTCATTTCTTGCTACTGCCATATAGTGCCAGTTTCTGACTGGTAATTCAAAGAATATATTGGGGTTACGTGCACCCACAATTTTTACTACTGGTATACAGTGCCATTGTCTGACTGGGAATTCAAAGAATATATTGGGGTTACGTGCACCCACAATTTTTACTACTGGTATACAGTGCCATTGTCTGACTGGGAATTCAAAGAATATATTGGGGTTATAAATACCCTCATTTCTTGCTACTGCCATATAGTGCCAGTTTCTGACTGGTAATTCAAAGAATATATTGGGGTTACGTGCACCCACAATTTTTACTACTGGTATACAGTGCCATTGTCTGACTGGGAATTCAAAGAGTATATTGGGAATACAAATACCCTCATTTCTTGCTACTGCCATATAGTGCCAGTTTCTGACTGGGAATTCAAAGAATATATTGGGGTTACGTGCACCCACAATTTTTACTACTGGTATACAGTGCCATTGTCTGACTGGGAATTCAAAGAGTATATTGGGAATACAAATACCCTCATTTCTTGCTACTGCCATATAGTGCCAGTTTCTGACTGGGAATTCAAAGAATATATTGGGGTTACGTGCACCCACAATTTTTACTACTGGTATACAGTGCCATTGTCTGACTGGGAATTCAAAGAGTATATTGGGAATACAAATACCCTCATTTCTTGCTACTGCCATATAGTGCCAGTGTCTGACTGGGAATTCAAAGAATATATTGGGGTTACGTGCACCCACAATTTTTACTACTGGTATACAGTGCCAATTTCTAACTAGGAATTCAAAATGCGCAAGGCTCCCGGAAAGGGACGTGGACGAGGCCGTGGGCGAGGTCGGGGGAATGGTTCTGGGGAGCAAGGTAGCAGTGAAGCCACAGGGCGTCCCGTGCCTACTCCTGTGGGGCAGCAAGCATTGCGCCACTCCACAGTGCCAGGGTTGCTTGCCACATTAACTAAACTGCAGGGTACAAACCTTAGTAGGCCCGAGAACCAGGAACAGGTCTTGCAATGGCTGTCAGAGAACGCTTACAGCACATTGTCCAGCAGCCAGTCAGACTCTGCCTCCTCTCCTCCTATTACCCAACAGTCTTGTCTTCCTTCCTCCCAAAATTCCGAAGCTTTACAGAACAATAACCCAAACTGTCCCTGCTCCCCAGAGCTGTTCTCCGCTCCTTTCATTGTCCCTCAACCTGCCTCTCCACGTCACGATTCCACGAACCTAACAGAGGAGCATCTGTGTCCAGATGCTCAAACACTAGAGTCTCCTCCATCTCCGTTCGATTTGGTGGTGGATGACCAGCAACCCACCCTCATCGACGATGATGTGACGCAGTTGCCGTCAGGGCATCCAGTTGACCGGCGCATTGTGCGGGAGGAGGAGATGAGACAGGAGTTGGAAGAGGAAGTGGTGGATGATGAGGACACTGACCCGACCTGGACAGGGGGGATGTCAAGCGGGGAAAGTAGTGTGGATGTTGAGGCAGGTGCAGCACCAAAAAGGGTAGCTAGAGGCAGAGGCAGAGGTCAGCAGCTTAGGCGAAGCCAGGCCACACCCGGAATCTCCCAAGATGTTCCAGTTCGTACCCAGCCCCGAAAAACTCCCACCTCGAGGGCACGTTTCTCGAAGGTGTGGAGTTTTTTCAAGGAATGCGCCGAGGACAGATATAGTGTTGTCTGCACAATTTGCCTCTCGAAATTGATTAGGGGCTCTGAGAAGAGCAACCTGTCCACCACTTCAATGCGCCGTCATTTGGAATCCAAGCACTGGAATCAGTGGCAGGCAGCAACGGCAGGACAAAGGCCGCCTGCCGTTCACGCCACTGCCACTGCCTCTGCCACTGCCTCTGCCACTGCCACTGCTGACTGTGCTGGCGATGCACTCCAGAGGACGAGCCAGGACACCACTTCATCTGCCTCCGCCACTTTGTTGACTTCTACCTCATCCTCCCCTGGTCCTGTCTTATCTCCTTCTCCTGCACCATCAAAGGCACCATCAGGCGTTTCTTTACAACAACCCACCATCTCTCAGACATTGGAGCGGCGGCAGAAATACACTGCTAACCACCCACACGTGCAAGCCTTGAACGCCAACATCGCTAAACTGCTGGCCCAGGAGATGTTGGCGTTCCGGCTTGTTGAAACTCCCGCCTTCCTGGACCTGATGGCAACTGCGGCACCTCGCTATGCCGTCCCTAGCCGTCACTACTTCTCCCGGTGTGCCGTCCCCGCCTTGCACCAGCACGTGTCACTCAACATCAGGCGGGCCCTTAGTTCCGCGCTTTGCACAAAGGTCCACTTGACCACCGACGCGTGGACAAGTGCATGCGGACAGGGACGCTACATTTCACTGACGGCACACTGGGTGAATGTAGTTGAGGCTGGGACTGTTTCCCAAACTGGCCCGGTGTACCTCGTCTCCCCGCCTAACATTCCTGGCAGGGACACGAGAAGAACACCCCCCTCCTCCTCCTCCTCTACCGCCTCCTCCTCCGCCACCGCCTCCTCCTCCGCCACCGCCTCCTCCTCCGCTGTTAGATTGACCCCAGCTACGAGTTGGAAACGTTGCAGCACTGGCGTTGGTAGACGTCAGCAGGCTGTGCTGAAGCTGATCAGCTTGGGGGACAGACAGCACACTGCCTCCGAGGTGAGGGATGCCCTCCTCGATGAGACGGCAATATGGTTTGAGCCGCTGCACCTGGGCCCAGGCATGGTCGTTTGTGATAACGGCCGGAACCTGGTAGCAGCTCTGGAGCTTGCCGGACTCCAACATGTTCCATGCCTGGCCCACGTCTTCAACCTAGTGGTGCAACGTTTCCTAAAGAGCTACCCCAATGTTCCAGAGCTACTGGTGAAAGTGCGGCGCATGTGCGCCCACTTTCGCAAGTCGACAGTAGCCGCTGCTAGCTTAAAATCTCTCCAGCAACGCCTGCATGTGCCACAACACCGGCTTTTGTGCGACGTCCCCACACGCTGGAACTCAACGTTTCAGATGTTGAATAGAGTGGTTGAGCAGCAGAGACCTTTGATGGAATACCAGCTACAAAACCCTAGGGTGCCACAAAGTCAGCTGCCTCAGTTTCACATCCATGAGTGGCCATGGATGAGAGACCTTTGTGACATCCTACGGGTCTTTGAGGAGTCCACAAGGAGGGTGAGCTCTGAGGATGCGATGGTGAGCCTTACAATCCCGCTCTTGTGTGTTCTGAGAGAATCCCTGATTGACATCAGGGATAACTCAGATCACACAGAGGAGTTAGGGATAGCATCCGATCCGTCACAGCTGGAGAGTAGGTCCACACATCTGTCCGCTTCACTGCGTTTAATGGAGGAGGAGGAGGAGGAGGAGGAAGAAGAGTTGTCCGATGATGTGATGGTGATACAGGAGGCTTCCGGGCAACTTCGAATCGTCCCATTGTTGCAGCGCGGATGGGTAGACATGGAGGATGAGGAGGAAATGGAGATTGAACTTTCCGGTGGGGCCAGAGGAGTCATGCCAACTAACACTGTGGCAGACATGGCTGAGTTCATGTTGGGGTGCTTTACAACCGACAAGCGTATTGTCAAAATCATGGAGGACAACCAGTACTGGATCTTTGCTATCCTTGACCCCCGGTATAAAAACAACATCTCGTCTTTTATTCCGGTAGAGGGGAGGGCCAATCGCATCAATGCTTGCCACAGGCAATTGGTGCAGAATATGATGGAGATGTTTCCAGCATGTGACGTTGGCGGCAGGGAGGGCAGTTCCTCCAGTAGGCAACCAAGTTCTCACCGGTCCACACAAACGAGGGGCACACTGTCTAAGGTCTGGGACACCTTGATGGCACCCCCTCGCCAAAGTGCCGCCACGGAGGGTCCTAGTGTCACCAGGCGTGAGAAGTATAGGCGCATGTTGCGGGAATACCTTTCCGACCACAGCCCTGTCCTCTCCGACCCCTCTGCGCCCTACACGTATTGGGTGTCGAAGTTGGACCTGTGGCTTGAACTTGCCCTATATGCCTTGGAGGTGCTGTCCTGTCCTGCCGCCAGCGTCCTATCTGAGAGGGTGTTCAGTGCAGCCGGTGGCATCATCACTGACAAGCGCACCCGTCTGTCAGCTGAGAGTGCCGACCGGCTCACTTTGATAAAAATGAACCACCACTGGGTAGAGCCGTCATTTTTGTGCCCACCTGTGTAAAGCACCCCAACATGAAACTCCATGTCTGTACTCAACCTCTCCAATTCCTCCGCATCCTCATACTCATCCACCATAAGCGTTGCACAATTCTGCTAATACTAGGCTCCCTCCACCCTGATTTCCCCCAACTCTGCTGGTTAGAGGCTCCCTCCACCCTGATTTCCACCAACTCTGCTGGTTAGAGGCTCCCTCCACCATGAATTTGCCCAAACTGGGCTGTTTAGAGGCTCCCTCCACCATGAATTTGCCCAAACTGGGCTGTTTAGAGGCTCCCTCCACCATGAATTGGTCCAAACTGGGTTTTTTAGAGGCTCCCTCCACCATGAATTGGTCCAAACTGGGCTGGTTAGAGGCTCCCTCCACCATGAATTTGCCCAAACTGGGCTGTTTAGAGGCTCCCTCCACCATGAATTGGTCCAAACTGGGCTGGTTAGAGGCTCCCTCCACCATTAATTGGTCCAAACTGGGCTGGTTAGAGGCTCCCTCCACCATTAATTGGTCCAAACTGGGCTGGTTAGAGGCTCCCTCCACCATGAATTGGTCCAAACTGGGTTTTTTAGAGGCTCCCTCCACCATGAATTGGTCCAAACTTGGCTGTTTAGAGGCTCCCTCCACCATGAATTGGTCCAAACTGGGCTGGTTAGAGGCTCCCTCCACCATTAATTGGTCCAAACTGGGCTGGTTAGAGGCTCCCTCCACCATGAATTTGCCCAAACTGGGCTGTTTAGAGGCTCCCTCCACCATGAATTTGCCCAAACTGGGCTGTTTAGAGGCTCCCTCCACCATGAATTGGTCCAAACTGGGTTTTTTAGAGGCTCCCTCCACCATGAATTGGTCCAAACTGGGCTGGTTAGAGGCTCCCTCCACCATTAATTGGTCCAAACTGGGGTGGTTAGAGGCTCCCTCCACCATTAATTGGTCCAAACTGGGCTGGTTAGAGGCTCCCTCCACCATTAATTGGTCCAAACTGGGCTGGTTAGAGGCTCCCTCCACCATTAATTGGTCCAAACTGGGCTGTTTAGAGGCTCCCTCCACCATTAACCGGTTAAGGACCAGGCCCAGAAGTACATTAAGGACCGGGCCTCTTTTTTCAAAACTGACATGTGTCACTTTAAATGGCAATAACTTTGAGACGCTTTAACTTACACAAGTGATTTTGAAATTGTTTTTTCGTAACACATTATACTTCACGTTAGTGGTAAACACTAATCAATATTTTTGTATTTATTTATAAAAAAACTAGCAAATTTGATGGAAATTTGGAAAAAATTGCAATTTTCAAAATGTGAAATTCTCTGCTTTTCAGGCAGATAGTCATACCATCCAAATACATGAATAAATATTATCTCCCATATCTCTGCTTTATATCGGCATCATCTTTTGATCGTCTTTTAATTCATTTTGGACGTTACAAGGCTTACAAGTGTAACAGCGATTTTCCAGATTTACAAGAAAATTCCTCAAACTAATTTTTTAGGGAACACTTCAGTTCTGAAAGGAATTATAAAGGCCTATATAATAGAAACCCCCATAAATCACCCCATTTTCAAAACTACACCCCTCAAATTATTCAAAACAGCATTTGGGATGTTTGTTAACCCTTTAAGCATTTCATAAGAATAAAAATAATATGGAGGTCAAATTTAGACATTTCATTTTTTTTCACTAATACATTCATTTAGACCTAAAATTAACACATTCACAAAGGGTTAAAGGAGAAAATGCATCTCACATTTTGTTATACAATTTCTCCCGTGCACAGAAATACCCCACATGTGGGTGTAAACTGATTTTTGGGCACACGGCAGTGCACGAAAAGGAAGGAGTGACACTGGGTGTTTGAACAGCATATTTTGCTGGAATAATTTTCAGGCACCATGTCACATTTGCAGAGCCCTTAGCGTACCAAAACAATGGAAACCCCCCAAAAGTGACCCCATTTTAGAATCTACACCCCTCACAGAATTCATCAAGGGGTATAGTCAGCATTTTGACCCTACAGTTGTTCCACAGATTTTACTAACATTGGAATGTGTAAAAGAAAAATTACTAAAATGTCACTTTATCCCCAAAGTTTTCATTTTCACAAGGGGTTAAAGGAGTAAAAGCCCCCCAAAGTTTGTTAAACAATTTATCCTGAACACGGCAATACCCCATATGTGGCCATATTCTGCTGTATGGGAACATGGCGGGGCTCAGAATGGAAGGAGCGCTATTTGGCTTTTGGATGGCAGATTTTGCTGGAATAATTTTAGGTGCCATGTCTGATTTGCAGAGCCCCTAGAGAACCAATACAGTGGAAACCCCCTAAAAGTGACCCCATTTTGGAAACTACACCCCCCACAAAACATATCAAAGGGTAGAGTGAGCATTTTGACCCTACAGCTGTTTCACAGATTTTATTAACATTGGGACATGAAAATGAAAATTTACTTTTTTTCCAACAAACTGTCAATTTAGCCCCAAATTTTTCATTTTCACAAGAGGATAAAGGAAAAAAAGCTCCCTAAAGTTCGTTACACAATTTCTCCTGAACACAGAAATGCCCCATATGTGGTCATAATCTACTGTATGGGAACATGGTGGGGCTCAGAATGGAAAGAGCGCTATTTGGCTTTTGAAGGGCAGATTTTGCTGGAATATTTTTCAGGTGCCATGTCGAATTTGCAGAGCCCCTAGTGTACCAATAAAGTGGAAACCCCCTAAAAGTGACCCCATTTTGGAAACTACACCCCTCATAGAATTTATCTAGGGGTTTGGTGAGCATTTTGGCCTCACAGCTGATTCACAGATTTTATTAACAATGGGACGTAAAAATGAAAAATTACTTTTTTTTTCCAATTAATCGTCCATTTAGCGCCATATTTTTAATTTTGCAAGTAGCTGAAGAATTAAAAGCCCCCCAGAGTTTGTTACACAATTTCTTCTTAACACGGCAATACCCCATATGTGGCCATAATCTGCTGTATGGGTATACGGTGGGGCTCAGAATGGAAAGAGCGCTATTTGGCTTTTAGAAAGCAGAAGTGGCTGGAATAGTTCTCAGGTGTCATGTCGCATTAGCTGAGCCCCTAAAGTATCAATACAATGGAAACCCCCCATTGTGACCCCATTTTAGAAACTACACAGGTGACAGTAAACTGGAATTCACCAAGAAGTGACCCCATTTTGTAGGGACAATTTTAGGGCCTCTGCAAATGTGACGTGGTGTCCAAAAACAAAGAATCTAAATCTGCACTCCAAAAGCACATATCGCTCCTTCACATCTGCGCCCTGCTGTGTACCCAGATAGCGGTGTATGCCCACATGTATGACACTGGTGTACCCCGGATAACGGACTTAATGCCATATGTGGGTATAAATGGCTGTTTGGGCACAGCCGGGCACAGAAGGGAAGGAGCGCTATTTTGGTTTTTGGAGCACAGTTTGGTTTTAGGACACCATGCCACTTTTGCAAAGCCCCTGAATTGCCAATAAAGTGGAATCCGCAGACATGTCACCCCATTTTGGACACTAGCCCACTGATGGGATTTATGAAGTGTTGTAACGAGCGTTTTTAACCCTTGAGTGTTGCATTTATTTAGTTTCCAGAAATGAAATCACAGCTGATAATGAGAAGTTAAAAATGAAAAATTTCCAGAGATTCGCCATTTTAGTGCCCGATATGTTGTGCCCAACTTATGTCAGCAGAGACACTCCAAAAACTGGTAAGCGGGTATCCCGGGCACAACAGCTTTTAGAGCGTTCATCTCTGATACAAGGCGGGCACAACATATTACGCACTGAAATGACGTATTCCTGGAAAAATTGTCATTTTCACCTCTCACAATCAGCTTCGTATTCATTTATGGATAATAAGTTATAGCAACACTTGGGGGTTAAAAATGCTCTCTGTACCCCTGGAGAAATCCTTCAGGGGTGTAGTTTCCAAAATAAGGTCACATATCAGGGGATTCCACTTTACTGGCGTTTCAGATCTACAAAAGTGTCATGGCATCCAAAAACCAAACCGTCTGTGCTCCAAAAACCCAATAACCCTTCTTCCCTTTTGCGTCCAGCTGTGCCCTAATATCAGTTTATACCCACATATGACATTACGTCCGTTATCCTGGGTACACCAGTGTCATACATGTGTCATAAACTGCAGTTTGGGCACACAGCAGGGCGCAGAAGCGATGGAGCGCGATGCGGCTTTTGGAGTACAGATTTTGATGTTTGGTATCTGGACGCCATGTCATGTTTGTAGAGCCTGTAAGGTACCAGAAAAGTGGATTCCCCAAAGGAGTGACCCCATTTTGAAAACTGCACCCCTCAAAGAATTTCTCAGGGGGTGTAGTGAGTATTAGTATCCCAGACGTGACTGCACAGCGGATGGCGAAGAGGGAATGTATAAGCTGTGCGGAGAACATTGCAGACACCAAATTCCCTACTATGTCCCAGTAGCTCCTATGATTGGGGGAGTCACTCTGGGGGTCACTTTGGGGGTCACTTCTGGTGTTTTTTCGCTCATAAGCTGTAAATCTGGGGTGTCCCCTGATATTCGCTCGCACAGCTTATATATTCCCTATCTGCCGCAGCCAGTTGTGTTCTAATAATTTGGCGATTTTTGGGGGGTTTTGCCTTGACATTGCTAGATGCTATATTTTCTTTATTTTTCTGGTGACGTGGCCATATAAGGGCTTGTTGTTTGCAGGATGAGATGCATTTTGTAATGACACCATCTTTGGGTGCCTACAACTTACTGATTACATTTTATTAACTCTTTCTTGCTGGATTAAAAAAAAAAAAAATCAATCCTGCATTGAGTTTTACATTTTAAATTTTTCGCCATGCAGCGTACAGCATAAGTAACATGTGTCCTTTATTCTGCGGGTCGGTACGGTTACGGCGATACCTCATTTATGTTATTTTTTTATGCGATACTAAGTCTGCAGAACAAAAACACATATGGGGACATAAATCAATGTTTTTTGCATCGCCATCTTCTGAGACGTAACATTTTTATTTTTCGGTTGACAGTGTTGGTTGAGGGCTTATTTTTTGCGGGAAAATGTGCGCTTTTTATTGGCACTGTTGTGGGGTGAATATGACTTTTTGATCACTTTTTATAGCATATTTTGTAGGATGAGATGGCAAAAAATCATTATTTCCGGCGAGTTTTTTCCGTTTTTTTTTTCCGACGTTCACCGTGTACATTAAATATTATTTCAGTTTTATTGTACAGGTTGTTACGGACGCGGCGATACCAAATATGCATTGCTTTTTTTAATTTTTAGTGCTTTTTTTTATATAATTCATTTTGTATAGAAAAAAAGGGATTTTTGGACTTTAGAACTTTATTACTTTTTTCATACACTTTATTATTTTTTTTTAACTTTTTTTTTACTTTTTCATGTGTCCCTTTAGGACACTTGAATCAGTTGATGCTTTGATGAAAGCATCAACTGATTCTACACAGTAGCAGACAGGACACGAGCAGGACATGAGCCTGCTCGTGTCCTGTAAGCTGCAGAGGAAGTGAGACACATCGCTCACTTCCTCCACCGCCTGGCAGGATCACCAGGTATGTGGGGGCTCCGGTAGTCTGGGGTCACTGGCCAGACCCCAGACTACCTGTTACTGACATCGGCACCCCTCGATCTCGCCGCGGGGGGTGCCGATCACTTTAAATTATCGGCGGATCCCTTTCGATCGCGCCGTGATGTTTCACGGCGCGATCGAAAGGGTTAACACGTCCAGTCGGACTGAGTTCCGACTGGACGTTATGGAGGAAGGGGTTAGGTGTTAGTAACACCTAACCCCTGTCCCCCCCGCACCCCTCCCCCCGCCAGAAAGGTACCTAAAGGCCGGACGTATTTCGGCAATAGTCCGGTCTTTAGGTACCAGCACATGAGGCCGTAAATTTACGTACGGCGGTCCTCATGTGGTTAATTGGTCCAAACTGGGCTGGTTAGAGGCTCCCTCCACCATGAATTTGCCCAAACTGGGCTGTTTAGAGGCTCCCTCCACCATGAATTGGTCCAAACTGGGTTTTTTTAGAGGCTCCCTCCACCATGAATTTGCCCAAACTGGGCTGGTTAGAGGCTCCCTCCACCATGAATTGGTCCAAGCTGGGTTTTTTAGAGGCTCCCTCCACCATGAATTTGCCCAAACTGGGCTGGTTAGAGGCTCCCTCCACCATGAATTGGTCCAAGCTGGGTTTTTTAGAGGCTCCCTCCACCATGAATTTGCCCAAACTGGGCTGGTTAGAGGCTCCCTCCACCATGAATTGGTCCAAACTGGGCTGGTTAGAGGCTCCCTCCACCATGAATTTGCCCAAACTGGGCTGTTTAGAGGCTCCCTCCACCATTAATTGGTCCAAACTGGGCTGGTTAGAGGCTTCCTCCACCATGAATTTGCCCAAACTGGGCTGTTTAGTGGCTCCCTCCACCATGAATTGGTCCAAACTGGGTTTTTTAGAGGCTCCCTCCACCATGAATTTGCCCAAACTGGGCTGTTTAGAGGCTCCCTCCACCATGAATTGGTCCAAACTGGGCTGGTTAGAGGCTCCCTCCACCATGAATTGGTCCAAACTGGGCTGGTTAGAGGCTCCCTCCACCATTAATTGGTCCAAACTGGGCTGGTTAGAGGCTCCCTCCACCATGAATTGGTCCAAACTGGGTTTTTTAGAGGCTCCCTCCACCATGAATTTGCCCAAACTGGGCTGTTTAGAGGCTCCCTCCACCATGAATTGGTCCAAACTGGGCTGGTTAGAGGCTCCCTCCACCATTAATTGGTCCAAACTGGGCTGGTTAGAGGCTCCCTCCACCATGAATTGGTCCAAACTGGGCTGGTTAGAGGCTCCCTCCACCATGAATTTGCCCAAACTGGGCTGTTTAGAGGCTCCCTCCACCATTAATTGGTCCAAACTGGGCTGGTTAGAGGCTCCCTCCACCATGAATTTGCCCAAACTGGGCTGTTTAGAGGCTCCCTCCACCATGAATTGGTCCAAACTGGGTTTTTTAGAGGCTCCCTCCACCATTAATTGGTCCAAACTGGGCTGGTTAGAGGCTCCCTCCACCATTAATTGGTCCAAACTGGGCTGGTTAGAGGCTCCCTCCACCATGAATTTGCCCAAACTGGGCTGTTTAGAGGCTCCCTCCACCATTAATTGGTCCAAACTGGGCTGGTTAGAGGCTCCCTCCACCATGAATTTGCCCAAACTGGGCTGTTTAGAGGCTCCCTCCACCATGAATTGGTCCAAACTGGGTTTTTTAGAGGCTCCCTCCACCATGAATTGGTCCAAACTGGGCTGGTTAGAGGCTCCCTCCACCATGAATTTCCCAAAACTTGGCTGTTTAGAGGCTCCCTCCACCATGAATTGGTCCAAACTGGGCTGGTTAGAGGCTCCCTCCACCATTAATTGGTCCAAACTGGGCTGGTTAGAGGCTCCCTCCACCATGAATTGGTCCAAACTGGGTTTTTTAGAGGCTCCCTCCACCATGAATTTGCCCAAACTGGGCTGTTTAGAGGCTCCCTCCACCATGAATTGGTCCAAACTGGGGTGGTTAGAGGCTCCCTCCACCATTAATTGGTCCAAACTGGGCTGGTTAGAGGCTCCCTCCACCATTAATTGGTCCAAACTGGGCTGGTTAGAGGCTCCCTCCACCATGAATTTGCCCAAACTGGGCTGGTTAGAGGCTCCCTCCACCATGAATTGGTCCAAACTGGGTTTTTTAGAGGCTCCCTCCACCATGAATTTGCCCAAACTGGGCTGGTTAGAGGCTCCCTCCACCATGAATTGGTCCAAACTGGGGTTTTTAGAGGCTCCCTCCACCATGAATTTGCCCAAACTGGGGTGTTTAGAGGCTCCCTCCACCATGAATTTGCCCAAACTCTGCTGGTTAGAGGCTCAATCCACCCTGATTTTCAAAACAAATGTTGGTGCCAACCTCAACTTACTACAAGGGCCAAATTCACTGCTGGTGACAAGCTCTCCTCACTGCAAGTGCCAAATACACATGTTTCAAGGTGTTTTCCTACTGTCAGAGAGGTGGTATTGAGTGTGTAAAGTGTGTAGTTGTTAGGCTGTGATGTTGGGGTAATAGAGGGTCTTTGGTGTGTTAGATGCCCCCAGACATGCTTCCCCTGCTGTCCCAGTGTCATTCCAGAGGTGTTGGCATCATTTCCTGGGGTGTCATAGTGGACTTGGTGACCCTCCAGACACGGATTTGGGTTTCCCCCTTAACGAGTATCTGTTCCCCATAGACTATAATGGGGTTCGAAACCCGTTCGAACACACGAACATTGAGCGGCTGTTCGAATCGAATTTCGAACCTCGAACATTTTAGTGTTCGCTCATCTCTATTGAACATGTTTTATGCACCTTTATCATGGTACACTAGGCTTGATATTGAGTTAATAACAAATCTGTCCCTTATTTTCGGTTGTGCAATATAATTTTTTTCTGTAAAATATTTAAATTAACTATATCTTGCAAAAGTTCCAAGAAAATACATAGTTTGGAATTATAATTAATTCAACATTTTTATATTATGCATTATTATTAGAGATGAGCAAACAGTAAAATGTTCGAGATTCGATATTTGTTTTGAATAGGCACTCAATATTCGACTATTCGAACGAATATCGAACCCCATTATAGTCTATGGGAGAAAATGCTTCGCTACAGGGGATCCTACCATTCGACTCAGGAGAGTCACCAAGTCCACTATGACACTCCAGGAAATGATGCCAACACCCTGGAAAGCAACTGAGACAACAGGGGAAGCATGTCTGGAGGCATCAAGTACCTTTATTATGTCGGGATCCCCTGTCAGCTTGCAATATGCTGGAGCAGACTTTTTCCCATAGGAATGCATTGACCAGCGTTTATTGGCCAGTTTCCGACATTCGGCCAATCAACGCTGGTTCTGCCTGAGGAGGCGGAGTCTAAGAGCCGTCCACGGCAGTTTCCATTCTTGTCCGATTTTAGGCTCTGCCTCCTAAGGCAAAACCAGCGTTGATTGACCGAATGCTGTAAGACTGGCCAATCAACGCTGGTCAATGCATACCTATGGCAAAATGAAGCAGTGCTGGCCGTGCGCTCAGCTTGGCTATTCCTCCTGTCACACACATGTCTGGTGTAACATAGCTCAACACACACTCAGCTCTGTTACATCTCTACACTCTGTTGTCGAGATGTAGTAGAGCTGAGTGTGCACTGAGCTCTGCTACACACGAGATGTGTGTGACAGGAGGAGTAGATGGAGGGTTGGTTGGGTGTAGTGCAGAGCTGCTACACCAGAGCTGTAGCAGAGCTTGCCGATGTTAGCAGAGCTGAGTGTGTTAATCTGCTGCATATCTGCCAGCTTTCCTACATCTATATCTCCTACACACTCAGCTCACCTACATCGGACACTACACGCTCAGTTTATCAGTATAGCAGAGCTGAGTTTGTAGTATCAGACACTACACACTCAGTTTATCAGTATAGCCGAGCTGAGTTTGTAGTATCGGACACTACTGTTTGTTGATTAAGTAGAGCTGGGATTGTAACGACTATCCTATTCACTACACAGCATGTACCCCACACTGTGTAGTGATTAACCCCTCCCCCCCCCACCCCCACCGGTGTCCACTTACCTGCAGCTCTTTGCTCTTGGTCCACTTCGATCCATTGTCCCGGTTTCAGAGCGCCCTGCCCCCCTCTCCCCGACTATTATTATAGAGAAGGCGGGGCTTAGGAGAGTGTGGGTGGGTACTGGGCGGGGGAGACTCTCATAAGCCCGGCCCCTCTTCCGACTGTTATTATAGAGAAGGCGGGGCTTAGGAGAGTGTAGGCTTTCAAACCCGGGCTTTCAGACCCGGGCGCACTGTTGCTCAAGTAGCATGGGTGATGTCATAGAAATGGAAGGATCATCTCATTGCACAGGGGGGGGCGAGTCTTCATTATTCATTTTCTACTCAGAAGGAAGACAAGGGGAAAAAAACAGATCTGCCAAAAACAAACACAAACACTTTTTTTGCAGAAGGATTTAGATTAGGAAATGGGATAGCTTTGCCTCAAGAGATGTGGCTCTAGGATGTGCTTGAATCTGTAGAAGTTGTGAGTTAATCTGACTGTCCAGGATAGAGCATTCCAGACAAGTGGTGAAGCTTGGGAGAAATCTTGGAGATGCGAGTGGGAAGTTTTGATAATAGAGGATGTTAGTCTTAGGTCACTGACTGAATGGAGAGCATGGGTTGGTAGACAGAGATAGGGGAGGAAATGTATGGAGATGTAACATTATGGAGAGCTTTATAAATTCATATTGTATTGTATTTTGAATCGGTTGCCAGTGTAGTGATTGACATAGACCAGAGGCATCGCTGTGGCATTTTGACTGATAGACGAGCCTGGCTGACACATTAAGAATAGATTGCAGAGGCTTTAATGATGAGAAGTCTGATTGATATATTTTAAGGCAGGATACTGATGGGAGCTGGTTGAAGGTATTCAGGAGGTTGGGGAGGGATGTAAGCAAACTTTTTACAGTAACTAACATGTTGTGGGCAAACAGGCTTACTTTATAAGTTTGTCTGATGAGCTCTATTCCGTAGCTAAAGCGAAACTCACAGAGGTGCGTTTACACATGGGAGTTTGAAATAAGCCCTGGGTCAAGAGTATAGAGCCCATAGAAAATCAACAAAGGGCTGAGATACTAAACCTGTGTAAAACTGTGAAAATGTAGGACAAAAAGACACTACTAAAAACTTTTTACATATGGGGTGGCATGGTGGCTCAGTGGTTAGCCTTGCAGCACTGAAGTCCTGGGTTCAAATCCAACCAAGGACAACATCTGCAAGGAATGTGTAGGTTCTCCCCATGTTTGCGTGGGTTTCCTACCACACTCCAAAGACATACTGTTGGAAGAAAAAAAAACTTTATCTATACCTAAAGCTATTACTGAGATAGGAGTAGATGTGGTGTTAGTGTAATATATAATATTTGATACTGTAGTCTGAAGTTCAACGTTCTGAGATAAAACCTACTTGATTTCTAAGTGTTAAGTAAGAAAGTAGGTGCTTCAGTCTCTGCTAGAATAAAAATGAATATCTTGTGTGTTAGTTAATTAGCAAAATGGAGAGATAATTATTAGGGAAAGCTAGCTTTTCTTTGAATGGCTGGTGCCAAGTGGAAAAGGTATTGGATGTTAGATTTGTAAAGTGCTACAGAATATGTTGTCACTATATAAATAAAGTGTATTATTATTATTATTATTATTATTATTATTATTATTATTATTATTTATGATAAAGCTGACACCTGCCTTTGAATCCCTTAGATGTTGTCAATCGTGACTGCAGTGTCTAAATGACAGAAATAATTGGCTACAAAAAATCAGCTTGACCAGAAGGAGATAATTATACATTGTTTTTGCAGTTGGGGTATTAGAATGTCATATTATGGGACCTTAAACCCATCTAGGCCGGGAGCTTTCCCTTATTTAAGTCTCCTAATTGAGTCTTCTATTTCCTCATCTGTTATAGGATCATACAATGTGTCTTATGGAGTAGTACTGTTTTCAAGAAGGTGAATCCCTTAATTAGAGACATAACCTTGAGTGGGATTAGAGGTAAAGAGACCTGCATGCAGGGGAACACTATGAACTTTATTAACAACCTGATGTCCGAGCCTCCTGACCAAAGCATCAAGTTTGTATACCTACTTCTAATATGTCACCTTCTCCCAGTTTGGGGCTTTCTCTATATGGTTAGTAAGCACAGCATCAAGCTTTAACTTAGTGTCCTTAATAGCCTTAATTGTTTTCTGCACAGATTACATATTCACTTATTACCGACCACTGTAAATTGGTAAATTCTTTGAGGGGTACAGTTTTCAAAATGGAGTCACTTTCAGGGGGATACCACTTTACTGACACCTCAGAGTGCTATGCATCTAAATCTGCACTATATAAGGAAAATAGCGCTTCTTTCCTTCAGCACCCTTCCGTTTGCTCAAAAAACAGTCCATGCCCATATGTATGACATGGTTGTACCCAGGATACCCCAATTCACAATATCATATCAGGGTACAAACTGCTCATTAGGCGCACGACAAGGTACAGAAGGGAAGCAGTGTACTTTGATTTTGAGTCACAGATTTAGATGGTTTAGTTTTTGGATACCGTGCCACTTTGGCAGAGCACCTCAAATGTTAGTAAAGTGGTCATTACCCCATTTTAGAAACTGTATCCCTCAAGGAATTTAACCAGAAATTGGATTTATTTATCTTCTAAAAAGAATGCTTAACTGATGGTGAAAAGTAAAAATGGCAATTTTTTCCAGAAATACTTCATTTCAGTGACCAATACAAAGCGCCAAGCATGAACATTACAAAAGCATCTGTACCTAGGATAGCCCGCTTAACGGCTTTGTGTGAGTTTGTGTTTCTTCTGACATAAGCTGGACACAACATTATTGGGCATTGAAATGGCTCATGTCTTCAAAAATAGCTAATTTCATTTTTCACCATCAGCTGCCAATTCAATTCTGAAAATAAATTAACACAATACTCAATGGTTAAAAATGCTCTCTAAACTCCTTAATAAACAATTTGAGGGGTGTAGTTTTTTAAGTGAGGTCTCTCCTATTCACTTTACTGGTACGTTCGGGGCAACATGGTATCCAAAATCAGTTAATCTAAATCTACATTCCAAAAGCCAAAAAGCATGACTCCTTCCCTTCTGAGGTCTGTGGTGTCACTAAAGTTGATTTTTACACCCACATACAGTATACAACTTTTATGTATACAGGAAAATCCGCTTAAAATTTTAGTAGTGCATACCTATGTGTTGGCACCTAATGGGCACAACATACAGGGCACTGAAATGGCATATTTCTTCATATTTGTATATTATTTTCTGGAAATTCAGTTTAAATGTCCATATTAGGTCCCAAACATGAATGATGCTCTTTCACTTCTGAGCCTCTTCATATTTACAGGCAAAAAATTGCGACTGCATTTTCATTTGGAACATGTGCTGCACATTTATTTTTAAGATATTTTGGGGTCAAAATCCAATAAAAAACTATACCAGCAAAATCTGCCCTCCAAAAGCCAAACAGCGCTCTTTTAATCCAGAGCCCCACTATTTACCCATGCACCAGTTTATTATAAATTATGTATTTCCATGATCAGATGAAATTGTGAAATGAATTGTGGGATACTTGTTCCTTTAAAGAGGACCTTTCATCATATCGGGCACAGGCAGTTCTATATACTGCTGGAAAGCTGACAGTGCGCCCGAATCGGTCCCGGTACCATAGCGCTTTAGTGTCAGAAGGGCGTTTCTGACAGTTAGCCAGGGACGCCCTTCTGCCCAGCAGCGCCTATCGCGCTGTACTGTGTGAGCGGGGAGGAACGCCCCCTCCCTCTGCTCACAGTACTCGTCCATAGACGAGTATTATCAGGAGCGGGAGGGGGGAGTTACTCCCCGCTCCACAGTACAGCGCGATAGGCGCTGCTGGGCAGAAGGGCGTCCCTGGCTAAGTGTCAGAAACGTCCTTCTGACTGTAAAGCCCTATGGTACTGGGACCGATAGTGCTTTACACCGGGCACAGATCGGGAAAGCCGATAGTGTGCTGAATTCAGTGCACTGTCAGCTTTCCAGCAGTATATAAAACTGCATGTGCCTGATCTGATGAAAGGTCCTCTTTAACCTGTTGGAGCTAAATTAATGCTGTATTGGGGAAAAAAAGTAATTTTTCATTTTTACATCTCAAGGTTAATAAAATCCATGAAACATCTGTGCGTTCAAAATGCTCACTATACCCCTTGATAAATTGTATGAGTGGTGTAGTTTTGTAGTGTGGGTTCACTTTTTTGGGGTTTCTTTTGCATAGGTACTTTAGGGGCTTTGTAAATAAGATATGGCACCCAAAAACTATTCAAGCAAAATCTGCTCTTAAAACGCACAGCGGTGTTTCTTCCCTTTGCTGCCCTGCGCGTGCCCAAACTGCAGTTTACATATACATATGGGGTAATTCCGTGTTTGGCAGAAATTGCATAACAATTGTCGGATGCATTTTCTCTGTAACCCCTTTTGAATATATATATTTTAGGGTTAAATGAAAAACGTGTTGAAGAAAAAAAATAATATTTCTAAATTTAACCTCCTTCCATATTCTGTTTTGAATTATTTTAGGGGTGCAGTTTTGAAAGTAGGGTGATTTCTTGGCGGTTCCTGATATATAGGCCTTTAAATTACCCTTCAAGTGATCCCTAACAAGAGGGTTTGGGAAATTTTTGTTTAGATTTGAAAAATCCGGGGCCTGCCCAGACCAGCCTGCAAAAGAGAGGATTTGCAGACAAGCCTGGGAGCCTAATACAGGCTCCCGGCTGTCATGGCAACGGGACATCAGCCCTGGAGCATGCTCCAGGAGCCGGCGATCCCGGGCAAAATGGCGGCGCCCATGAGCCGCCAGGAAAATGGCGCCTCCGGCGCCTTTGACCGCGGCGCCGGAGGGGTTAATGCCTCCGATCGGTCCGGGGACCGATCGGAGGCATGAGAGCCGGCATGAGAGCCGGTTGTCTACTGCTTAAAGCTTAAAGCAGTAGACACCCGGCGGCTATGGCAGCCGCCCGGCTCCCTGGCGGTCGCCATAGTTACAGACCCGACATGCACCGTACTATTACGGTGCATGTCGGGAAGGAGTTAAAAAACAAAAAAAACAAAAACCAAATGCCGATAATTTGCAATGCATTGTAATACATTGCATTAGTAATCAGGCTGCCTAGGGGGGTGGATTTGAGGTGTGGTGCATGCATTTGGAAGATTTTGCTGTGAAGAGAACATGCACTAAAAGGGGCTCTTAATGCAGGTGAAACAAGCCATCATTAAAGGGGTATTCCAATGAACATAACCATTTTTAAATTTGTAGATAATTGAAAGTTAAACATTTTTGGATATATAAGTAGTTAAATATTTTGCAGAGTTTTAAAGATTTTCTCTAAATATCTTGTGGTCACAGTCTTGTTGTCTTGATCAGTTGCCAGTGGATGCGACCATGAATGCAGGAACTTTCTAAGGTTAGAAAATCAGCTATGATTTCCTATCATGGCTGGGATATCTTCTGATACATGTAGCGTCCATGCCTGATAACCCGGCTACAATAAGAAAATCTTTAAAAACTCTGCAGAATTTTTAACTACTTATATTTGCAAAAATGTTTAACTTTTTTATCTTAAATTATCTACCAATGTAGATATGATTATGTTCATGGGAATACCCCTTTAAATTGCAAAAACAGAAAAAAAAACATTCAAGAAATATTAGGAGTGGCAAAATCTACAGCTTGTTACATCCTGAGAAAGAAAGTACTGGTGAGCTCATCAATGCAAAAAGACCTGGACGCCCACAGAAGACAACAGTGGTGGATGATCGCAGAATAATTTCCATGGTGAAGAAAAACCCCTTCACAACAGCCAACCATACTCTCCAGGGTGTAGGCAATCTATCTATATCCAAATCTACCATAAAGAGAAGACTGCAAGAAAGTAAATACAGAGGGTTCACTGCATGGTGCAAACCACTCATAAACCTCAAGAATAAAAAGACTTTAGACTTTGCTAAAAAAAAACAACATGTAAAAATGCTAGCAGAATTCTGGAAGAACATTTTTTGGAAATACAGCCAAATGCAGCCAAACTGATTGGCGTTTCATAATCCAGATGGACAATGACCCAAAGCAACCCAGGAATCTATTAAAGCAAAGAAGTGGAATATTCTTGAATGGCCAAGTCAGTCACCTGATCTCAACCCAATTGAGCATTTCACTTGTTAAACACTTAACTTCAGACAGAAAGATCCACAAACAGCAACTGAAAACCGCTACAGTAAAGCCCTGGCCGAGCATTAACAAGTAGGAACCACAGCAGCATCTGGTGATATCCATGAGTTCAAGACTTCAGGCAGTCATTACCAACAAAAGGTTTTCAACTAAGTATTAGAAATTAACATTTTATTTACAATTATTTAATTTGCCCAATTACTTTTGAGCCCCTGAAATGAAGGGATTGTGTTTATATGGCTTAAGGTTTTTATGCAATCATTTTGTTCAACCCACTGAATAAAGGGATTTTATCATTAAAAAAAATAAAAGTTTTAAACTAATAGCATGTAGGAATAACCTTTATAAAGGCTACTCATCTCTTACCTTTATCTTGAAGGTCCGCACCGCCGTTTTTTTATTTTTCTTCTATATGCTAATTGCGCTCAGACAGCACAGAGGGCGTGTCCTCTATGCAATGAGCACCGCATTCCAGCGCTGCCTTTCTACTGTTCCATCCAGCATTCTCCTCCTCTTCACTCCTCTTCTTACAGGAGACTACTGCAAAATGGCTGACGAAACAGCCGACTGCACATGTCCATCGGCTATTTCAAGCTGGTCTAGTGTTAACGACTTACCAGTAAGTACTTTTGGTAAAAATTACCAACATTTTACTGTTTTTTGATCTAGGCATTTCCTTGTATGGTCCAGGTAAGATTCATCACTAATGTCCTGTGTAACAACGCTAATGTAGGCCTGGAATCGAGCAGTTGTGCAGAGCTCACATGAGACACGTCTTCCTTAGTGAAATGTGTGCATATACCCCTTGTATAATACAATTTTGATACGGTTGAGCTGTCCACAAGACAGGAAGTTAAACGTAGACAAACGTTGGTAAGAGGCACAATGTCCAGAAGATTTTTTTTGTGCAATTGGCAACTATACTACCAGTTTAAAACTTTGATTAAGAAGCTTAAGTCAGACTTGAAAATAACCTTCTGTCTGTTTTATATAGACTTACCAGTTCCAAGCAGTCTGCAATCTTCATCAGCTTGTCTTCTGGAAGCTCCTTCAGCAAAAATACACTATGGGACAAAAGATATCCACTGAAGCATAGTGTATTATACATTTACCAAAATAGCACATACTGTATGATTATAAAATATTCTATACATCCTCACCATGTGCAAAATAAAATCTAAGTTATGTTATGACTATCTGCATCAATGTTTATATAATTAACCCTTTGCCTTCACAGCCATTTTTTGTTGCTTGATTTTAGTTAGTTTTTACGTCGTCTAAGAGCTGTATGACAGTTTATTTTGTGTGAGACAAATTGTAATTTATTATTGTACCATTTAATATTTCATGTGATTTCATGTAATTATAAAGGGATTATCTAAAATTTAATTTACTATTCTGAGTACCTACATCCAGGACCCCTGAAGGTCATTAATACCAAGGCATAAACTTCAATGGGGCAGCGCTGTAGTGCCTACACTCAACAACTACAGTTTATACGGTGAGTGAGCAGTTATTAATATAATTTTTAATGGTCTTTCTGTTTTTGTTAAATTGTATATGGAAGGTAGAAGGGCAAAAAAAATTTTGTGCTGGAGAGCTTGAGTTATTTATTCTTTTATCACTGTGGTATTCACCATAAGGGTCCCTTCACACGGAGTAAACGCGCGTGTATTTTGGCAAGATACACGTGTAAAAATAAGTCAAAATAATTGACTTCAATGACATTTTACACGTGTATTTTGACGTGTATTTTGATGTATATTTTGACGTGTATTTTGACGTGTTTTTTTTACACGTTTAAAAAAAAATGTCATTGAAGTCAATGGGAGTCTAATTTTTACACGTGTATTTTTACACATGTATTTTGCCAAAATACACGTGTGTTTACTCCATGTGAAGGGGCTCTTACATATTGGGGATGCCTGATTTGTTTGTGTTTATTCATATTAGTGATCTAGAAAAAGAGGGATGATTTTATGTTATGATTTTTATTTTTTACTTTTAGTCTATTTTTTAGTCTTCCCCTGGTGACCTGAATTTGCAATCATTAGATTGTACTATAGACTGCAATATAATTCTATTGCAGATTATAGCAAAATCACTATATTGAGGTTGGTTAAAAGTTATTATATGCTGTAGATGTACAAGGCCATATAACAGCTCTATTATGTAAGGTATTTAAATTGAGCTGCCATCAAGAAGCATCAGGACTGTCTACTGCACTGCCATATGCCTCCATGTTTATTCTTAAGCTTTTTACACAATTTACATACATCTTACAGAACTAACTGTAGCATATACCACTTGGGTTATGTATTTACAACAGTGTTCCACTCTGGAAGGATTGCTCTCTCTCTCTCTCTCTCTGTATATATTTATATATATATATATATATATATATATATGTATATATATATATATATCTGTATTTAAGTCTTCAGAATGTGCTATATTTCCATCACCTGCCTGCTATAAATGAGCTTTATGTATTTTGCTTACTTGTATAGCGCCATCATACTCCACAGCGCCTTATAAATAATGTCACCATAGAGAGGTCCTCACCTCTGACCCGAATTCAATGGCAAATCTACCAAGTTATGAATATCTTATTCTGAGACAGACTGGTTGCTAGAGAGGTGGCGCTTGATAAGTCTTGAAAAACATTTAGTTGTTAGGTAGCATATCCTTAGAAAACATCCTACTGAATATGAGTTAGCTATTCTCTTGGACTGCTATTAGGCAGACAGCAGAAAAGAGTGAGAACTATTTATTACAAACAGTATCTCATCTGAGAAACCTCACAGTCATTTAAGATTACAAATATAGAACATATCACGTAATACAATTTTCAAAGATCATATTAAGATTACCTTCTTAAAAAGTTTTGGTATTCCTCATGCCTTGTTTGAGCTGTCTTTCTCATGATATTCTGAAATACTTCTCGGTCAAGAGCCCATGTCCTGACATTAGTAATTGCTTTGGATAAGAATAAATCAATAAAAATGTTGACAATATGTAATAAAACTTTTCTAAACTTGAACAATTGCCAAGCATAGTAATATAACATGGGCAACAATTGTTTGTTATTGACCACTAGTCGGAAGGTGATACTACCTGTTCCCAGTAGATGATAATGCAGATTTAACTCAATCATCCTGAATTCTATCTCTTTTCTTGACAATGTATGACGCATAACTGTCTTATATCACAGATCAGACGAAGAAAAAGGGGCTACAACTTTTTCAGAAATGGGTACAATTAAAGTGACATATTTAGCACTCACAACTATATGAACAACTACTAAGATATTTGGGGAAGGTCACATAGAAAAACAAAGAAAATGAGTACTGTTGCTCTAAGTAAGGGAGCTCGAAAGAAATCAGCAAACTTAGATCCTGGCCATGTAGCATTTCCCTCTGTTTTATTCCCATATATCTGTTTTATTCCCAACAATAGTTCATATTGTCATACAGAGTCACTAAATATCATAATGCATGCAAATAGTACATGCTAGTACATCAAGATCTAAGGTCAGAGACCCAAGTAATGAAAAGTTAGTTTTCAGGATGTTTTTGTGACATTTTCTGGCAAGACTTTACAGGCTTACATTTACAGCTATATAAATTTACCTTTGACTGAGGCAGTTCTTGTGCAGTTATAAAGTATTGCTAACTCTCCAAATGTTGTCCATACTGGGATTGAAGATAGAAGCTTGTTCTGTTGGAAAACTTCAGTTTTGCCCTCTGGAAAAAATAATATTTTTAAGAAACCCATTAAATCCAGTTGGAAAACTCTGAGAAAGACATTAAGTTGTCGTAACATGGTTTCTATGGCTATACTGTACTGTACTACTGTATATTGTATTCTATTCAACTAAATATACAATATTGCTTTAATTCTAATTTGCAGCTATGTATATATGTATTATGTGCCAAATGTACCCCCAGTTGCCTCCTCCTTTTTAGTCCATATCTAAATTCTCCACAATTAGAATTGGCCAATCACAATCATTTAGTTGCTTTTTAGTACAGAATGGCATATTTATTTGTATTTCCTATTGCGGCTTTTCAGCATCTGACATATACATAGGACTGTAGTGCAGGTTTATCTAAAGTGAGTCTTGAAGAGACTTGTGGCATCCATTTATTACTGTGGATACAGCATGGAGTTCATGCACGAACCCGAGACTGGCTCCAGCTGTGTTCGGCGGGCTCTGGGTACACCAATGCACCTTGCTCACTTTGGGAAGTAGCATTTCACTGCTCCCATGGTGATGAGGTGGGGAGTGTGTGTGGCGGGGTTCCGCAAACCATGATCCATAAATGGGTGAGTAGCATACTTGGGTTTGTATAATTTGGGCCAGAGGAAGCGCTGTTCAGTGCAAATCAGCCATCGCTTGGATACTTATATCTGCTCCTCTCTCTCTCTATGCTGCTGCTTTTATTATTGGACAAAGGTATTTTTATTATACAAAGACCCAGTGAGTCCCCCCTTCCCTCATGCTTCCACCAATGGAATGGTTTTCCTCAGATTTGTCTTTATATAAGTTCATAAGGGAGTTATCCCTGAAGGATATTATTTTAGGACCAATAAAGAGTCTTACTTCCAGAGAGTCTGTGGGTGTGGGGAATGTGATGGTTTTTTTGTATTTTGATAGGATACCTCTCTATATAAGCAGGTATTGTTTCCTACAGAATAAGCTTTATATATGCAACTTTTATTTATGTAACAGGTCACTCCCTTCCGAGGCACTTCCATTCAGAGGTTTGACTTAAAGAGGACCTTTCACCACCTCCACAAATGCCTTGTATTCTTCAGTAGGTGCCTCCAATACTGCTGTAGTTGAAATCTATTCTCTTTTCTCTCTCATTATTCCCAAGCAATTATTTCTGTTACTTTCAATACAGTCATGCCCTCTACTGTCAAGTGGGTGGTCCTGACCTGAATCAGACAGACAGGGACCAGCCACATGACAGCACAGAACCTAATTGTGCTTAAAGTAAGAGAAATTATTTCTTGGGAATGGTGAGGGCTAGAGAAAAAAAATTCAACTGTGCTGGAATCAGAGGAGCAGTGTCTGTTGTAGGATGAAAAGAGTTTGAGATGGTAAAGGTGGTGAAAGGTCTTCTTTAAAGCTTTTAAAGGGCTGTTTTGAGCCATTTTGAGAACTGTTTCCATTCCTTCACAAAATGATCCACTTTAGCAACTGAATTCATAGCACATGCTATAAGCTGTTCTTTCTGATATCATGTTAATCATTACACAGAGAGGTTACGAAAGATATTGCATTTTGGTAGCCTATAGTAAATGGGAACTGCAAGATACATGCAAATGTTTGCCAACTTGTAGTGTATGCGATTCTTTTTTAGGTTATGTTCACATGACTATTTTTCCAGTTAAAGAAGTCAGTGACAGAATGCATCTTGTCAATTGCCTTGTTCATATTTCATGATTTTCCATTGTAAATCCAGATTCCAACACAGAAAACGTGCTATGTGAAAAAAATGTATGTACGAGTATGTGGCAGTTGTAAATCTGCCACATATTCTACATCACTATAGAGTGTTGTGTACATAAAGTTGGCTTTTCCAGCACCCTGGAAGCAGTATGTGTAAATCTTAAGGAAATGTTCATATGGCAGTATTTTTGCTTCTGTGGAGTGGGTCCAAAATATGGAGAGGTACGAATTTTTCCATTATATTTTCTCTTGGTAGATTCCATTGCTGGTTTTGGCATAACTATACTTGTACAACATAATGAGTACTGAATGAATTTAAGCTCTATCAGGCAGCGGTTTATCATTCTAAAGAATTCTCCATAAAGAAATCCTATATTCCAACCCTTCTTCCCTTCAATATCTGTTATGGTAGATTTGGGACAACCTCAAAGGGCTTTGGAGTAAGGGTGCCTTCACACGGAGTTTACGCTCCGTGTATTCTGTCTACGCTCCGTGTATTCTTTCCATTTTACACGTGTAAAAATGCACGTGTAAAATGTAGTTAGCCATTAAGTTCAATGGGTTTTTCGCATAATGCACGTCTTTTTGCGTGCGTCTTTTTGCGCGTGCGCAAAAAGACACGCGTTATACGAAGCGTAGACAGAATACACGGAACGTGAACTCCGTGTGAAGGCACCCTAAGAGTCGGGATCAACTTTGGATGGAGTCAGGGTCAGAGTTACCCATTTCTAATAAAATTTTTATTTGTAATTATGTTTTACAATTTTTAGTATTGTATAATTAACTCAATGCAGAGTTTTGTGTATATTTTTTTCATAGAAAATCAATCAATAGCCTTTTTATGAATTACAGAATCTTTACTGCTTTCTGTCAACTTTATAAAGGAAGGGCAACACAGTGGCTCAGTGGTTAGCGCTGCACTCTTACACCGCTGGAGTCCTGGGTTCAAACCCTGCCAAGAACAACATCTGCAAGAAGTTTGTATGTTCTCCCCATGTTTGTGTGGATTTCCTCCTATACTCCAAAGACATACTGATAAGGAAAAAAAAAAATTATATAAGGCCAGGGCCCTACAGGCCGGAGATGCCGCGATTTGCCCGTGACAGGAAAATTCACAGTGTTTTACAGTACTTGCAAAGTGGATGGGATTCATACGAATCCCATGCCCACATTACAAAAAAAATCGCAGCGCGGATACACTGCGATTTTCAAAACCGCAACGCATGTCAATTATATCTACTGAAACACTGGCGGCTTTCCCATAGACATAATTTTAACAGAAAGGCCGCGGAGGAAAACTCTGTGAACTTTCTGTTCAAAGCGCTGCAGGAAGAACCGCAATGCGTTCAAGCTTTAGCACGGCGTTTCTGGCCCATGGGGCCTTAGCCTTAAGGTAAGTTCACACAGGGTTTTTTGGTCCGGAACCTTAGGCGGAGGCACTGAAGCACTGCACCAGCATCCAGTCGTGCACTCTGCTCCGGATTAGGCCCAATAAATGGGCCTAGTCGAGAGGAGGGGATGTTTTCAGGCCGAATCGCTGAAACAAACCGGCTCCCGGAAAAAAGAACTGACCGGCTCCCATTGATTTCAATGGGAGCTGTCTTTTTGGTCAGGATTTTGAGGCGGATACGGCCTCAGAATCCTGACCAAAAAACTCCATGTGAACTTACCTTTAAGGAGTCAGAGTTGGAGCAGGAGTTCAAGTCAGGCTGCAGAAAACTGGAGGAGTTGGTTGAGCCTACTAACTCCAAAGCCCTGCAACCTTATGAACATTAGTAGGCAGCTTTGGCCAATCTTCATTTAAAGTGTAAAGCTACCTTTACAGGGCATGTGACTTGTCATCTACTAATCCATACTTCATGTGAAATATGACGAAGGTTAAAAATTATTACACTTACACAAATTTTGTATAACTATAGCTCATTTATAGAGCATTTGCTGCGCTCTGTGCCAGAATGTACAGGAACATTTCTTACCACATAGGATAATAAACATTCTGACGTCATTATTAATAGACTACAGATAACCCATACGTCACACCTAAATTGCTGCTTTTTTCACCTTCTATTTTAGAACATTCAGGTCTATAAATAAAATATTTCTGTTGATCTTCCATTTATAATCCAGTATCTTAGAATATAAAGTGATTTTGTGGAGTCTGTAAAGAGCACAAGATACATTTGGAAATGTTCACGAACGTCAGCAATGCTAAATGTTTGCTGAGGTTAGGATTTGCATACATAATGCAGGCACACCAGTGAAATGCTAGCTCTTAAGAGTATTGGGATACCAAGTGTGGTCTCTTAAGGCTCCAGAAATAGTGTGAGTATAACAAGTTTTTATGTGTAAAGACAGTATTTCATTGTTGGCCTCCAACTTCCATTTTAACTTCCAGATATGTTTACTTAAGTACACATTGAGTGCAGTCTGTATGTCCTTGACCACATCACCTGCTCTATTTTTCTTCATGACTGGATACAGTCACAGCTGAACTTTAACTAAAGGGTAGAGGCGATAATACAGACAGGTTTCAACCAGCAAATGTCCAAGTCACAGATAAACACCTACCAGCTAATACAAAAATATGGCTGCCAGGTTCCCCTTGCTTGATGATGTATTCTGCTTGAGCGTATCTTCTCTCATACATGCATTCTGTTATGTCCCGGATTTGATGAGGATCTAAGTGCTTTAGGAATTGATTCTTGTATAAAGCTTCCATTATCAGTTTCTTCTCACTTATTGAAGGAAATAAAGGGGGAAATATTTTAATAGATATAATAATATATATTATATAAATGCGTACAAGCTATCAGTAGAAATATGTTATGCTGAATATAACAATGCAACATTATACTGAAATATTGTAAAGGAACTCTGTCATCATGAAAATGTAGTCTAATGTGCCGGCAGCATATTATAGAGCAGGAAGAGCCAAGCAGATTGGTATACAGATTTGTAGAAATACTGGGACACCCAGCGATCATGAGAGAGGGACCGTGCAAGTACGCGGCGGTGTGCCAGCTATACCACAGTTTTATTCACTTCTATGGGACTTCTAAAATGGCATCTCCAGTTTCCCCCATCACCAAGTATGTGGACCACCATTCTATTTGCATAGGACACAGGTTGTAGTTAATAATTTCTGTTGTCAGTAATAATTTCCCTACATTACCTCAATCTCCTCAGCGCCTTTCTCTCTGTAAGTCATTGCCTACAGATTACACTGCATTTTTAATGTGACACCTTTCCTTTAAACATAAAATCCATACTGTAGCTTCTATATGCCAATAGTCAGCACTATTTCCTACGTGACCTCCTGGTGCTATGTTATATGAACTATAATGACCTTATTAATTACATTGACATATGCTAGTAGAAAAAAGAAGGTAGGCATTACCTAGTTCCTTTTCTCAAATTGGCTCAGCTTTCTCTAACAATCATTTGTTATATAATAGCATTATGTGTTATCTTTAGATATAGAGAAAAGGCACTGTAAGAATCCATGAACATGGCTGTACTGGACACCCATGCTATACACATCTATAATACAGCACCCATGTCCAACTAGGGCCTATAGGTTACCATGTAGAAGCACATACAGGTCCTTTTTGTCAAGGATTACATGCCAATATGTTTTAATGCTTGCCATATTATAGCAGTAAGGACATACAGAGTCTATGGATGCAAATTTGTATGGATACGTCTTGGTTAAGGTTGGTGGATGCACATGACCTTCCCATCTGAAATCTATGGGAGTTATGGAGACACATCCCAGCAACTCAATTTGACAGAAAGCCACATTTACATTTGGCATTCCATGTATATTTAAAGAGGACCTTTCATCAGATTGGGCACAGGCAGTTCTATATACTGCTGGAAAGCCGACAGTGTGCTGAATTCAGCGCACTATCGGCTTTCCCTGTCTGTGCCGCGGGTAAAGCGCTATCAGTCCCGGTACCATAGCGCTTTACAGTCAGAAGGGCGTTCCTGACAGTCTGTCAGGAACATCCTCCTCAGCAGCGCCTAGCTTGCTGTACAGTGTGAGCGGGGAGGAACGCCCCCTCCCTCTGCTCACAGTGCTCGTCCATAGATGAGTATTATCAGGAGGGGACGGGGGCGTTCCTCCCCGCTCACACAGTACCGCGCGATAGGTGCTGCTGTGGAGAAGGACGTTCCTGACAGACTGTCAGGAACGCCCTTCAGACTGTAAAGCGCTACGTTAGCGGGACCGATAGCGCTTTACCCGGGGCACAGACCCGTATGTGGAACTGACTGTGCCCAATCTGATGAAAGGTCCTCTTTAAGCTGGAAAGGATTAAAAAGCAAACGTCATGGAGGAATGGTGGCCAAGGCCCACAAGTTCCCAAGGTGGAAAAAAATATGTTCCTTAGCTCTAATGTCACCCTATGTTTGGGTCCTAAATCTACATATATTTATTTACGGAAATATGCAACATTACCCTGCAGTGTTATAAACAGAAATATAAAAGGCTGATAAAAGTGGAAGGAAATGTTAAAATATCATAATACATTCCAGTTAACACATTCCTTTCAAAGGAATCTGTCTCCAAGAAATGCTACTTTGTATGTTGCTCTATCAAAGCTCTATCAATAGTGGGAGCCAAAATGGGGGTTTAACCTCATCCTTCCTGTCCTCTGTCAAATTTCTAAGTTTTATTAGAAATCAAGAAAGCATAGGAATGTGTAACACAGTTTTTTTTATAAACCTTGTGGAAATTTTGGAGACCCTTAGGGGGTGTTCACAAGCAGGAATTTGACGTTGTTTGAATTTGAAGCAGATTTTTTTCTGCCCGTCAAAAACCGACAAGGATTTTGATGCTGAATTTGAAACAGATTTTCATGCGGAATTTGAAGCAAAATGTCACTGTATTTAGCCTTTATTGGGCAGGGCCAAATGCCACAAGTGAATTTTGACAAATTCCATGTCAAATTCTGTGTTTAATTCTGCAGCAATTAAAAAAGTGCATTTTCCATGGGAGAAATCCACCTGAAGAACCAGCTACTACTTCTCAGTGAAATTGATGGGAGACAGATTTCAGGTGGAATTTTAAGCAGATTTTGAGGCAAATTCTACCTTAAGTTTAGTGTAAAATTCCTACATGTGAATGCTTGCTTAAAGCGTAAATAAACTTTTATTTATTGTTTTTAGATACATTCATGATACAGGTGAAGGTAAAAAAAACTTTGAAATATATTTTATTAAAGAAAATGGCCTGTTACTTCACTTATGTACAATGATAAATATCTATGGAGAGGGGAGGGGGAGTATCAAAAAGAGGAGCGCTTCTCAAAATGGAGAGACGTGCACTATAGAGAGACAGTTTTCATTCCAAAACACATGGGTTATCAGGATTTACTAGCCAGCTTTCTCCTGGCAGACAACCTCATATCTGTATCTTTTCTTCTCCTTCCCTCCTTTCCTCTTCATAGACTTCATTGTAAATTAGCATTGCTTATGAACAAAGTACAGACAAAATCATGTAGATAAGAAGAAAGACAGAAACAAAAACTTAAAAATATAGGCATTTTTCTTTAGTCAAGAATATTGCAAAATTTGTTACCTTCACGTTCACTATTGATTAATGAAGAAATGATAAAAGTTTACTTAGGCTATAACTAAGATATTGTACTGTGTGTTTGTCACAAGTTCATTGTAATTTCTCTGCGCTTGGATAGTAAATAGACAACTGCGATCTACTGTATTTATTAAAATGGCTGACTATGAATACAGCTCTACCTAATATTTGCAGTTAAAAATCTGATAGTTTGCCGCAAGACTGTCGCTTTCCCTCACCTCTCTTCTCAATAGGCAAACTACTGTAGCTGTTTTATATGTGACCAGCAGTCACAATTTCCTACTCAGATTTTATATCTGTACAGAGGATCTATTGAAGTGTTGTCAAGAGCTCCTGATGACGGCCATCAGGAGATTCAGATATGTTATTTCTATCTTTTTTGAGTTATGCCTACAAAGTGGCATCACAAAAAAATAAACCTTTAAGGCAAAGAGCACACGGGATGTCCCGCAGACAAAAAGCGCTGTGGAAAAAACTGCAACAGAAAGTTTATGAAGTTTTCCTCTGCAGAATTTCTGTTACAATTATATCTATGGGGAAACCGCCGGCTTTTCCATAGGTAAAATTGACATGCTGTGATTTCCAAAACCTTGCTTTGGAAATCGTGGCGTGTCCGCACGGCAGTTTTTACTGCAAAGTGGCCATGGGATTTGCAAGAATCCCGTCCACTTTGCCTGTACTGTAAAACGACGCGATTTTTCCCATGGCATTTCCATTGCTGGCAAATCGCGGTGTTTCCATCCCATGGGGCCCCGGCCTAATTCACAATGCCTAACAGAGCAGTGCACTTTTTTTTTCAAGTTAGTTATTCTGTGTCACTTTTATAAGCATAACTGAGGTCAGATAAGGGAGGGCATGTCCATATATAGGTAAAGTGCACTAAAAAAAGAAGGGTTTATGCTCAAAATAAGCCAATTAATAGGAGAAACGCAAACCAACCATGATTCTAAGTTTTATTGCCATGAAGGAGCACCAGAAAAAAAAACACTACTCACTTGGAACCATCATTCCCATTAGAGCAGCTAAGGGTGCATTCACACTACTGATACGCTGCCTGATTCTGAACGTTAAAACACGTTCAGAATCAGCGCGTATAAAGCAGTTCCCATTCATTTCTATGGGAGCCGGCATACGAGCGCTCCCCATTGAAATGAATGGGCTGCTTTTTTCACTACGAGCACTCCTATTGAAGTGAATGGGAAGTGCTCATGTGTACGGCTAGCTCTGCTCATTCCGAGCCGTACACACGAGCACATCCCATTCACTTCAATGGGAGCGCTTGTAGTGAAAAAAGCAGCCCATTCATTTCAATGGGGAGTGCTCGTATGCTGGCTCCCATTGAAATGAATGGGAACTGCTTTATACGCGCTGATTCTGAACGTGTTTTTACGTTCAGAATCAGGCAGCGTATCAGTAGTGTGAATGCACCCTTAGAGTTCTTGTTGCTCACAGAAGACTTAAAGTAAATTGACAGTTCTTGATGCTTTTTTTCTGGGAAACTTCTAACTACGTTCTGTGCTTGAAATGTATCAAAATATGTGGAGACATGCAACACTGGCAAGTGCAATAGTAATACTCAATTGTCAATCATTTCCACAATAAATAACAGAGGAAAAAAGTTTTATTATAAATTCTAGTAAATTAGGAAAATACAATGATTATTTTAATTAGTCAGGTTTTGGTTTAATAAAGAATTTTATTCTCCATAATATAACAATTTTGGAACATCTTTTCTTTTAACTATGTTTTGTGTCGTTCTTCCTACTAGGATTTTATGAATAAATTAATAATAGGGTGCTACCCTTTGGGAGTATGTACAGGTACACTGACTGTCTCAGACTGTATAGAGACGAACTCAATTTTACAAATGAATGATAACACCCAGTTGTCAACTTATTGATAAACTTATTGTTTGTAGAGTTCTAAAAATGGCCTACAATTGTTATATAATGAAGATCAGAAGTATGGTATTTACTAGTATAAGGTTAGTACATTTAAGAAGTTATAGAAGCAAGCATCAGCAATATGTTTCCAAGACAGAATGGGGGGAATTCATCAGTCCCTCTACACCAGAAATAGATGTATAATTTATGGATTAATTTTATACCATGAATGGTTTTCTGATTTTGTATAATGGGCATTTCGCATTAGTCATATGATATCACAGGGATTATTATACCATGGGGACTGAAAAAAAACATTGATGCTCAAATCTCAAGTAATTGCCGTGACGGAAATAAATGAAAATACCACACCCTGTTGGACAATTTTGTGGTTTACATATTCCACAAAACTTTAGGTGTTGGAATATGTCCAATTACAGCTATATGGCCGGAGGCAAAAATATCGATTAAGGCACCAATAATAATCCTTTTAACCCATAGGCAAGAGGTATCATTACTAATTGCCTTGTGATTTCTGCAACCTGCCACCATATTCCCTGGGCAGCACTAGCTGCTAATGAGGCTGTAGGTCACACAGCGTTCCATATGGAGAGCACTTAAAATAGAGCCAATGTCATACACATGCAGCCATAATTGTTGTGTGTACTATATAAGAATTCAGCAGTGAATAATGAGTATCCATTCACACTACATGACTGAATTCAAGATTCTAGCTTTTTATCCATTATTACAGAAACAAACTGTACATTGATAATAATAATAATAATAATTAAAAAAATAAAATCGATTCTACACTAAGAAGAAATCAATACACACCTCGCTAAAAAAAAAACTATTGTTTGATATTGCAGACCTATAATATTCTGCTTATAGAATACAAAGCTTTCAGACATCATAGTTTTGAGATATTTACCTACATTAAGTGTAATATTACTAGTGTCATGTAATAACAATCAAAATTGGCCATAAATAAATATTCTGCACTTGTAATAGGGGAAGCTTGAGTATTGCTTTTCAGGCTGGAGAATGGTGTCTAATACATCCTACAAAAGTAAAGAAATTAGTATAGGATAAAGTCTTTAGGTTCCACATTGCAGAAACGCAACATCTTTGGCTGCTGCAAAGCAATTCATCCACTCAATACAGGAAAAATCAAACATTTTAGCTGCAGAATTGCATGTATTTTCCCTAATTTATTTTATGGAAGAAGAAAAAACACAGAGACAAATGTAGCAAATACACTGTGGAAAAAAATGTGATTCAATTTCACTGCAGTTTTTCTGCAGCGTGTTTTAGCTATAATTCACTGCCTGGAGTCTTAACCTTAAGGGCTAGTTCACATGTAGTTCCATGTGTACACATTCCATCGCGGCTGCAGCAACGGGATGACGGAAAGTGCAGCGGCATCCCGTCGCGACATTCCACTCCGGATTAGTCTGGAGGGTGGTGTCGCCAGGCGGACGTCCGCGGCTGAATCAGCCATGGAATCTGCCTGAAAAAAGGGAAGCTCGCTTCTTTTTTCTGCAAGCGGGAACAAACCACTCGTGGAAAAAGGAAAGACCGACTCCCATTGAAAAGTTGCAATACTCTGCAGAGGCAATGTAATGTGGACAGCATGCTGGTGTATGAAACCCTCAGAGAACAACTGGTAATTGATGCTTGATAAGAGGGGTATACTTGTAGCATTAGATGTGAGGCACAGGGTATTCACATAATATAGGTTTATGGCATATCATTGCAATTCCAAGACATCCTGTGTCCACTGTTACATAAACCTTGGAATTCATCAAGCTTGTATTTACTCTATCTTGGCACGTCTTCTAGTTACTTGTGTATCAAGGAGTCCTGCTCTCATTCATAAAACATTAGACACAATGAATGGATGAGAATATATTACTAAACTATGTAGAAGTCATATACGCCCTCCAAATAAGTGCTGCTTCGTACAATTTTCACCTATTTTCTTCCAAAAGTTAGAGTAAAGCTCAGATTTACCAGCCAGTTTTATAATTGCCCAGGGTGGAATTTAAAGGGAATGTGATGAAAATGACCTATTCTTTGAATCACATTTTTTATGTTGAACATACAGTATTTTTAAAGAATTTTTATTAATGTTATTTTTATTTTTCCATATTAATAGTTATATTTTTTTTAAAAAATCCTAAAATTCTTGCAATTGCAACTTTTGCCACTGAGCCTAAAACACTCTGTGACTTCTTGTTTCCTATAGAAGGACCAGGGGCCATAGACAAAATAGCCTTGAGCAGACCCTATAAACATGATTGGGATTTTTCTAGTTATGCTCTTTGACCTGAGCAGGTCATTGTGTAAAGAGGGGAGTAAATTAGCTGTCAAATTTTTTATTGTGACTGGAAGATTCTGTGCCTTACCTTCATATACATCATAGCTGTGATCATCAGTGTGGTGTCTGCTGAAAAGAAATCTCTTAGAGAAAACAAGAAGTCTCAGCATATTATATGGCCTAGTGGACAGTGTAAGAACTTCAGTATTTTTTTTTTTTTTAAATATATGGAAAAGTTCTTAAAACCTCACCAAAAATTCATTTTTTGATGACACATTCCCTTAAGCTTTGAATTTGGATAAGGAAAGTCAACTTTCAATATGAATTAACATGTTGGAACAAGTCAAACATCAGTCATCATAGTATCAGAATGAGCAAGGCCAGCACCAGGAGTTAGCCGGACATGATCACCATATGGATACACAGGCGACAACTTACCTTGAATCTTTTCTAACGCGAGCTTTTTCAAATGAAAACTTTGGTGAGTTACTTTGGTCATAAGTTCGTGTGGTGGGTTCTGCAGAGACTCCTTCCTTAGCACCTTTTCGTTTGCTATTGTTGAAAAATCCAGACAGTGTTTTAAATGGCGATGTCTGTAAAGCTCTTGAAGGCGATATATGGCGGTTTGTAGTTGGCGAAGTGGTCAACATTTTAAAAGTGGGTGTTAAGGAGTTGCCACTATGGGAACTGATAACGTCCTGCAGTTTGTTAAGTTGGACGCACTTGCTTTGAAGCTCCTCTGTGATTTCTGCAATGACCTGAGTCTGTTTGGTAAATTTTTCCTCCAGCTCATGAACTATATGGTCTTTCTTCATTAGCTCCTCATCTTTAATTTTTAGTTGTTTCTCTAGTTCCAATACTTTTTCTTTCACCGGATCAGTATTACAGAGTTTGCTGCAGGAGCTAACAGAAAGGTTCACCAGTTGTCCATCTGGCTGCCTCAGTGGCTTGGGTTTCATGGAGCCATTTCCCATTTCCCTTGATGCCCTGAATAAAAACCACAGACTGTATTAATCAGTTTTCCTAAACCAGCAGCATGACAGCAAACTGTGCTCGAAGCATATGTCTTCCACTTAAAATGAAGGCACATTGATTTTTCTGCTAATTCCTTAAGAAGTAAACATGATACTTGAACACAGTCATTTTATTAACTACTTCAGGATTAGTTTCTTCTAACTTATTGCATTTAGATTGTGTTTTTATGCTCCGTATACTTTTATTCTACCTTTTAGACAATATCCCCTCAAATAACACGTTATGAAATATTATGTTAATACATTATTATATATTGTGCCATGTATGACGTAAATTACACACATATGTACATGCATATATTTCATACCATAACCATACTGTTTTTACTTAAGGGACATGAAACAATATTATCAGTTTAAGTTTCAGAGAACTACCATACTAAATGTAAAGATTTGTGGCTATGCTATTGATGTTGATCTAAATTCATGGTGGCTATCTTGGTCATATGAGACCTCAAAAGTTTTATAAAAGTCTGTATGATATAAAGGCTGGGAACAAAAGTACATAAGTAAAAAAGATAAAACATTGCAAAAGGTTAGGGGCTGATACAGTCAATGGCACCAGAAATCTGTAACTCATACACGTTCTGTTGGCAAATACATGAAGTATAGTCATAAATGTAAAACTTTTTCATTGTTCAAGGAAAAAACATACTTTAAGGAACCAAGACATATCCATTCAGAGTGAAAAAGATTGTAAAAAATGCAGGTGAAGCCCACAGATCCTTATAACAATAAAGGGTTTGCCCAAGACTCGAAATTGATAGCCTATCCTGAGAACAGGTCATCAATATTAGATCAGATAGGGTACACCTCACAGCACCCTGATATTTGTGCAGTGTACAGTGGTGGAAGCAGAAAGCTCAGCTCCCATCTAAGGGGATTGTCTTAGACTCCCATCTAAGGATGTTGTCTTAGACTCCCATCTAAGGGGGTTGTCTTAGACTCCCATCTACGGGGGTTTTCTTAGACTCCCATCTAAAGGGGTTGTCTTAGACTCCTATCTAAGGGGGTTGTCTTAGACTCCCATATAAGGGGATTGTCTTAGACTCCCATCTAAGAATGTTGTCTTAGACTCCCATCTAAAGGGATTGTCTTAGACTCCCATCTATAGGGGTTGTCTTAGACTCCCATCTAAGGGGGTTGTCTTAGACTCCCATCTAAGGAGGTTGTCTTAGACTCCCATCTAAAGGGGTTGTCTTAGACTTCTATCTAAGGGGGTTGTCTTAGACTCCCATATAAGGGGATTGTCTTAGACTCCCATCTAAGAATGTTGTCTTAGACTCCCATCTAAAGGGATTGTCTTAGACTCCCATCTATAGGGGTTGTCTTAGACTCCCATCTAAGGGGGTTGTCTTAGACTCCCATCTAAGGAGGTTGTCTTAGACTCCCATCTAAAGGGGTTGTCTTAGACTTCTATCTAAGGGGGTTGTCTTAGACTCCCATATAAGGGGATTGTCTTAGACTCCCATCTAAGAATGCTGTCTTAGACTCCCATCTAAAGGGATTGTCTTAGACTCCCATCTATAGGGGTTGTCTTAGACTCCCATCTAAGGGGGTTGTCTTAGACTCCCATCTAAGGAGGTTGTCTTAGACTCCCATCTAAAGGGGTTGTCTTAGACTCCCATCTAATGGGGTTGTCTTAGACTCCCATCTAAGGAGGTTGTCTTAGACTCCCATCTAAAGGGGTTGTCTTAGACTCCCATCTAAGGGGGTTGTCTTAGACTCCCATCTAAGGAGGTTGTCTTAGACTCCCATCTAAAGGGGTTGTCTTAGACTCCCATCTAATGGGGTTGTCTTAGACTCCCATCTAAGGGGGTTGTCTTAGACTCCCATCTAAGGGGGTTGTCTTAGACTCCCATCTAAGGGGGTTGTCTTAGACTCCCATCTAAGGGGGCTGTCTTAGACTCCCATCTAAGGGGGTTGTCTTAGACTCCCATCTAATGGGGTTGTCTTAGACTCCCATCTAATGGGGTTGTCTTAGACTCCCATCTAAGGGGGTTGTCTTAGACTCCCATCTAAGGGGGTTGTCTTAAATATTCAGAACACATTTTAAACAGATGCTGAAAAGCTTTGACTTCTATCATGGAAAGCGTTTGGCAAAATTTGTCTGTTAATGATTTGTGGCTTTTGTGTGATGATGACACATCTATTACATTATAATCCTCTTATACCCGTCATATTCTCATTAATGGGTCATAATGCTTTAACATTTGAGTATTTAACACACCTGGTGAGAGGTTACACCAGAAATTCAATCCATCATTGTCCGGATAGCTTATCTCACACATGCTCCTACCATTCTGAAAAAATATTGTACTTAATATTTGGCCATGGCAAAAAAAGCCTGCATTTTACATTATGTAAAGTGGATGGTGTTTTGGCTAATCCCATTCACACATTGCAATAAAAAATCCACAGCGGAAATGCTGCAATTTAAAAAACGCTCTTGTTTTTGAAAATTGAAGCAAGTCAATTATACCTATGGAAATACTGGCATTTTCCATATAGGTAACATAGGTGCAGAAAGTCCGCAGAGAAAAACTCTCCAGATGTTTTGTGAAAAATACTGCAGAAAAAAATGCAATGCGTTTCAGCAGTGGTCTTTTCAGCAGCATTTGGTTGTTTTTTTTTTTTGCAGCATTACGCAATAGACTTAAGGCTTTCTATCATAGGTAGAGGCCACATGTCAGGAATTTGCAGCGGGTTAGCCTCCAGTGGACTCTCTAACCCTCTGTGAATTAGAGTAACAGTAAAGTAGGTGGCATTTACAGAAGTCCCCTTCAAAACAGTGCGGTAAAACTCGCAGTGTAAAGTGTTTTGCATTGCTAGTTTGAAACTCGTAGTATTTCACTCAGTGTGGATTCCACATGTTGCGAAAAAAAACATATTGGGCTACATTTTCCAAAACAACATGTTTTTGCTGCATTTTTTTAGCTGCATTTTGCTATGTGAAGCCTTATTCTAAGGCCTGCATTCAGAGTTTTGTTCGAGGAGTCTGCTTAGGGACCCCCGAACGGAATACCGAACGCATTGACAAGCAGTGAGCTTATGAAAGCACACAGACCCCATAGACTATAATGGGGTCCATGTGTTTTCCACGTGGTGACCGCACAGAACATGCAGAGAGAAAAGTACTAAAAAAAACTACTTTCCTCTCCGCATGACTCGTGCAGACACCGCGCGGAAAACACACGGACCCCATTATAGTCTATGGGGTCCGTGTGCTTTCATAAGCTCATCGCTTGTCAGTGTCTTCGGTATTCCGTTCGAGGGGTCCCCAAGCAGAGTCCCTGAATGGAATACCGAACGCAGGTGTGAACCACAAACTAAAATGAATATTAATATGAGTAGCACCTGTTCTTGAATAGTCTTATTTCCTCTTCTATATACATTTATTATGGCTATAAAAAAAATTGCAATGAATACGTTTGGCGAAATCACAATGTGCTATCTGTGTCTTTCACAAGACTGTCAGTATGACTAGTGCATTATTTTCACCCTGATGGTTATCAGTGTACTAACATTAAACATCAAAAGAGTTAAAGCGATATTCCAGTAGCAAGAAGTTACCCTCTCTCCAAAGGTAGGGGTGAGGATCGGATAGCTGGGACCAATCACTAGAACTGGGATGTTTAACTCCCCACTTTTTATGGAGCAGCAGGTTGGAAACTTCATTTCTCCTCATCGATGGCAATTCCCAGCAATCAGCAAGGTAACTTGTTACTGAAAGCTCCATTTACGTATAATAAATATTCATAGAATTAATATGTAACAATGTAATCAAAGTTTCCTATAAACAGAGCAAACACTTCAAACAAACGAATAACATAAGTAAGCTTATTAGTCATTCCATGTAGCCTGCAACCTTAAGAAAATTTCACCACATTGTTGTTTCATCATCACTTTTCGGTCATCATCTCAACTGAAAGAGTGTTATCACTACATATTCAGCTCTGCTATATCAGACTAGAACAAGTCAGGGATAAAAGAATGAGAGGTGTCACTGACAATACAGTTAGCAACAGCACATCTGCCCATAAGTACCAAACTGCCAATAAGAAGCATTAAAGAGTCATTTTATTAATCCCCTTAAAGCAACTAGAATGATAAGGAGCGCACAAATTATATTAACAAATTATATTCACAGGATTATATACCCATCTACTGTCACTTGAAGTTTTCTTCTTCTGCCTAAGTAGTGAACAGTCAATAAATGATACTTGCTCTCACCTGAAGCTGACATTGCAATACTGATCCTCAGTTCACCTGATTTATATGATAGGAATCCAGCAGTCATCCTGCCACACACTCACCTCTTGTGTACAAGCCCTGCATGGACATCAGATGAAGCCTCTCAGTGTCATCACTCTTCCCTCAGGGCACCGTCTGACAGAAGGAAAGCAATGAGTCCTCACTCTGTAACACATTGTGCACTGTCACTGACTGCTCTGTCACTTCCCTCCCCCCAGTCAAAGACACCCTTGGTTGGGAGGTGGCAGCTTAGGGCGAGGCAGGACACTATTGTCACCCATGGGACTAGAATGGATGAGACACTGGTGGGATTATGAAAAAGCAGAGGGACTTTATCCATCTGCAACCAACAACAAGAAATGCTCTGTAGCAGTAGAAAGGCCCTTAATTTATAACCATAGCAAATTACTATTGCTTCTCAAAGATAATAATGCTGCTTTTTGTATGAAATATAGATGTTTTACAGCATCATTTACAATGGAAAATGTCTATATATTTGAATAGATAGATAGATAGATAGATAGATAGATAGATAGATAGATAGATAGATAGATAGATAGATAGATAGAGATAGATAGATAGATAGAAAGAACCTGGTGAGATGCACTCATCAATAGGTAGATAGATAGATAGATAGATAGAACCTGGTGAGATGCACTCATCACTAGGTAGGTAGATAGATAGATAGATAGATAGATAGATAGATAGATAGATAGATAGATAGAATCTGGTACTTTGACAAATACTGCTGTACTCATGACTAGGTAAATGAATGGATGGATGGAAGGATGGATGAATAGATAGATGGATGGATGGATGGATAGAAAGATAGATAAGAAATAAAGAGAAAAACATGAAATACGCTGAAAAATATGTGCAGAGTCTAATTTGTTAAGTATAGTAGTTATGGACATGGTAATGGCAGTTATTTGTGGGTAATTTTATTTTTTTTTTGTCATGAGAAACTATGTATGGTGTTTTTTTTTTTTTTAATATATATTTTTATTACATTTTACTTTAAAGTTCTCCTACGGCAATGTGCCACTATGGGGCTAGTCAAGGCCAGCTCCAGGTTTGTGTCGGCCCTTGGGTGACAAAGTCTCATTGGATCCGATACCTTTTGGAGTAACTCATGCACCCAGCGGCAAAACAATCAAAATTTGCAGGGTTTTATTTGCTGAGGCAGACCTACTGTAGTGGACTGTAAGGCTTTTTCAAGTAGATAATACCTGTTCAGATGTCGAAAAGTAAAGAGGAATATGAGGCAGAGAGGCGCCTCGGATTTCTCTTTATTTTCTTCCCCCAGCTCATGGTACAGAGCATCAGCATTCCGTTGTGGCTTTCCACCACTGCTTAGGCCTTCATGATTGAACTTGATCAGTGGGGAGTCTCAGGCTGCAGCCTCCGAATCAGCTAAAGAATCCGCAGTAAATTCATGTAGAACGCTTTTTTTTTAATGTCTTGCTCCAGATGTTGGGAGTGAGGAATTTGTCGCTGATTTGGGGGTGAAATCCAGATTCCACCGTGGGAACAGAGCCTGAGAAAGGCTATTCTTGACCTACCTTTAGATGTCTTCTCTGCGCCACTGTTCCTGGTAGATATCCTGGTTTCGTCCGTATGCTAATTAGTTTTCTCGAAGCACTGGGGGCGGTCCCCTGTGCTGCGAGAAAACTATCCAGAGCCGCCTTCTTCTTGTTCCCCTCCTCCGCCTCTTCTTCATTGTCCCATCATGTCTTCTTCAAGACAGACTGCGCATGTCTGTTACCAGAGGCAATGACTCACCAGGGAAAAACACAATTTTATTCAGGTGACCATAACCTATCTATCTCAGGGGTTGTGTTGATATGTTGAGTTCTGATTACAGACTCCTTTTAAATGGTTAGGGATACATTTTGATGTGACTTAATCTATGGCTATTATTTGTCCAATTCTCTGAGGTTCTTTGACAGAAAAAATTACTTATAAAATACTTGTACTTATATAAACATAACATTAGGTTCACACCATACAAGCACTGCATTTGGCAAACTGGCTTACTGATATAGTTGACTATGTCCTTCAATAAAACACTATGAAAATAAAATTCTATACTACTAGTCTCTGCCTGCGACTTTGCCTGTGGGTTGTTGGCGTCGATGATCCGCCTATATTCAGCAAATTGCTGCAGTCGATGGTTTGCCTGCTCTGGCATTTTTTTTTCTTTAAATGTAGCTTGTGAGCCCCATACAGGGATCACAATGTATATTTGTTCCGTATCAGTATGTTTTTTTTGGAATATGGGATGGAAATCCATGCAAACACAGGGAGAACATACAAACTCCTTGCAAATGTTTTTTTTGCCCTTGGTGGGATTTGAACACCAGGACTCCAGCGCTGCAAGGCTGCAGTGCTAACCACTGAGCCACCATGTGGCCCACTGCTCTGGCATTTCAGCAGCTCTCAAGCTATCCTGCTGCTGACCTTGTTCCTCACACAGTGCCTGTGATTGTTCCGGCATCTCAGCAGCTCGCTGGGATGCCATATAATGAGCGTATTGTTGGCGTTCATGATCCACATGCTCCGGCATTTTGGCAGCTCTCAAGATGGCCTGCCGTTGAACTTGTTTCTAGCATTGTGCCTGGGATTGGATGTTCCTGTGTCTACTGTGCACAGTGTCATCAAGAAGTTTAAAGCCCATGGCACTGTGACTAACCTCCCTAGATATGGACGGAAAGGAAAAATTGACGAGAGATTTCAACGCAAGATTGTGTGGATGGTGGCTAAAGAACCTCGACTAACATCCAAACAAGTTCAAGCTGCCCTGCAGTCTGAGGGTACAACAGTGTCAACCCGTACTATCCGTCGGCGTCTGAATGAAAAGGGACTGTATGGTAGGATACCCAGGAAGACCCCACTTCTTACCCAGAGACATAAAAAAGCAAGGCTGGAGTTTGCCAAAACTTACCTGAGAAAGCCAAAAACGTTTTGGAAGAATGTTCTCTGGTCAGATGAGACGAGACAAAAGTAGAGCTTTTTGGGAAAAGGCATCAACATAGAGTTTACAGGAAAAAAAAGAGGCCTTCAAAGAAAAGAACACGGTCCCTACAGTCAAACATGGTGGAGGTTCCCTGATGTTTTGGGGTTGCTTTGCTGCCTCTGGCACTGGACTGCTTGACCGTGTACATGGCATTATGAAGTCTGAAGACTATCAACAAATTTTGCAGTATAATGTAGGGCCCAGTGTGAGAAAGCTGGGTCTCCCTCAGAGGTCATGGGTCTTCCAGCAGGACAATGACCCAAAACACACTTCAAAAAGCACTAGAAAATGGTTTGAGAGAAAGCACTGGAGACTTCTAAAGTGGCCAGCAATGAGTCCAGACCTGAATCCCATAGAACACCTGTGGAGAGATCTCAAAATGGCAGTTTGGAGAAGGCTCCCTTCACATCTCAGGGACCTGGAGCAGTTTGCCAAAGAAGAATGGTCTAAAATTCCAGCAGAGCATTGTAAGAAACTCATTGATGGTTACCGGAAGCGGTTGTTCGCAGTTATTTTGTCTAAAGGTTGTGCTACCAAGTATTAGGCTGAGGGTGCCAATACTTTTGTCCGGCCCATTTTTGGAGTTTTGTGTAAAATGATCAATGATTTGACTTTTTTTTCACTCTCTTTTGTGTTTTTTCATTGCAAACGAAATAAATGAAGATATTAATACCAAAGAGTTTGTGCTTGCAATCATTTTCTGGAAGAATATGAGTATTATCTGACAGAATTGCAGGGGTGCCAATACTTTTGGCCAACACTGTATGTTTTAATCGAGGTTACAAACTATCTATTGGCAAATTTCATTCAAATTCATTCAGCCGTTTTTGCGTGAATGAACATCCAAACACACAAACATCCAAACACACAAATTTTCTCATTTATAATATTAGTAGGATAACATAATTAATTTTTTTTTGGAGGTCACTACAGAAGTACATACCGTGACTAAGGCCTGGTTCACATCTGCAATCAGTATTCAGTTCAGGGACTCTGCTTGGGGACCCCCTTCCTCCAAGAATAGAATATCGAACACATTAAAATGCAGTTAACAAAGAAACCACATGGACCCCATAGACTATAATAGGGTCCGTATGTTTTCTGCACGGAGTCCACACGAGTCATGCACAAAGAAAAGTGCTTCTAAGCCACATTATAGGTACAGAAATGTATACAGTATGTCTGGGGTATATGTTCAGTGGAACATTTCAATGGTTAACCTGTATGTTAAGTAAACTGGAATAAATTCAGCAATTAGTGAATAATTATGTAAATAGCTTTCAAACTAGTGACTTAAAGCTAAAACACCCTCAAATGTCAGTGATACCATTATTAAAATGACTGACCTTAATTGGTACCTTATTTAAGTGATGTCACATTTACAGTATTCATGTCATTGGCTAGAAGGAATCTTTTTGCATTTTACTACAGATTTGGGGGCTTACAGAAAATGAGTCTATTTATTTAGCTGTGCTAAACTGCGTCTAATTAATTTCATCAGCTTGGCATGACTTAGCTAAGAGAAGGTCATAAATGTTGTATGGCGACAGGTCACACTGCGAACTAATCAACACTATGCAAGTGTCAGGCTTAGATTTAGTAGAGCTCAAGAGTTGACCATGCATCTTACAACATATATGACAGGAATGACACCTGATAAAACTAATGGACATTACAAATGTAAGCTGATTTAATGATTTTCATGATGTTCTTCATTTGAAGGAATCCTGACACCATTAAAATGCAGTCTAATTTCTTTGCAGCATGTTATAGAGCAGGAGGAGCTGATCAGATTAATATATATGTAACACCTGAAAGGAGCACTTTGCATATAGCAGATGCTGCAGTTAATGCCAAGCCAGGAACCATTATAGCAGACATTAGCCATTTTAATCTGAGGGACAGTGGACTATATTTCCCTAAAACACTTCTCCAGGGGGAGGTCTATCAGAGAGAGGGACTGATTCCAGTGCAGACCTTTCCCATAATTCCCTACTCAGCAAAAGAGGGAAGACAGTAACATGGGCTGTCCAGCAACTACCAGAGGGTGCATAGTTTGGCATTGGGTAACCCAGACCAACCAGCCCACCATTCTGAGGGAAGAAGCAGCATCCCTGCAGCAGAACCATCTGTGCAGATTGACCAAACTCCCAAGATACACTCAGGACTGCATCCAAGCAGTTTCCTGCCTCACACTCCATTAGTGTCCTCTCATCAGTGGGACTTCAGGCTGGCATCAGATTTCCTCCAAGAGCTAATGAGTAGAATTTGCTGGAATGTGTTGTACTGCCGTTAGAAAGTTACTGAGAACTATTGCAGAAACGATCTGCTGTATCTATAGTGCACCAACACTTTCTGTCCTGGTGCAGCTAATTTGGGGTGTCTGAGTGAGTGGTTTGTTCCTACATGACCTCCTTCACCTGTGCCCTATCACATCAGTGGTTTATCTCCGGAGACAGCTCCTTCCCAAGACAGATCTGCTTTTCACCAGCTCCTGTAGTTGCTTCACATATCTATAGGACAACATAGCAAGAGACTACCATCTTATCTGTCCTAGGTACTGAACACTGAGAGCCCTGGAGCCAGTTGTTAAAGGGGCTCTATCACTAGGAAAAGTCATTTTTAACTAATCACACCTTTGCATAGCCTTTAGAAAGTCTATTCCACATCTACCTTTAGTATGTAGATTGCCTCAGTGGTTTCTGAATAAGTCCGTTTATATTCATATGCTAATTAGACTAGTGCACGATAGATGGTGCACACCTCTCTCTGCTGTTTTCTATGGGAGACGGCTCCTGCTGCTGATGATGATGACTCAGCTTTCTATTTGCTTCACGCACATAGAAGATAATGGGAGAGAGGAGGCTTCTGGGAACTTCCTGAGCTGGCTGGAGGCTCATTAGCATATCAATAATAACGGACTTATTCAGACACCACTGAAGCAATCTACATACAAAAGGTAAGTGTGGAATAGCATTTCTAAAGCCTATGCAAGCATGTGATTAGATAAAAATGACTTTTCCCAGTGATAGAGCCCCTTTAAGGGACTTCAGGATATCAGAAATAAAATGAAGCAAATTAGTGAAAGAGTTGACCATCTTGAGAGGCCAGTTAACCACATATGCTTAAGCTTCAACCTCCTTTTTCCAAATCTCTAAAAACACCTTAATAAACTTGTTGATTGGATGGAGTATCAAGATAACAGATACATTTATTTATTAAATCCCTGATTCGTACCCACAGGAGAGTCTGCTCTCCACCCATAAATTTTTATTGAGCTCCTTGATGACAATTACCCAGAGGCAATCCTTATTGAATGATCTCATAGAGCCCTTAGGGCTAAAACTAAATCCATGTGATATCATCTGTCAATTTTTGTGCTCCAGGATCTGAGATGATGTCTTCAGGAAAAAGAGAGAGAAAAACCCTTACTCCTTTTGGGGACTCCCTTATTCTCTTTTTCCAAGATCTCTCCAAAGACGCACAAAAAAATTTTGTCAGACACCTTAAGATGTCAGAAGATACCTTACAGGTGGCTTTTCCCATTTGAAAACTCCTTTCCATTGGATGGCAAGAGCTACACCATACACCATTATTATGATCTATCAAACAAACTGACCACTCTTGACTAGCTTGACCTCTCAGTTCCTTACAGGACTGTCATCCAGGACTTGACTTTTCTTCACTCAATCACCCCTCTTACACCAGGGTAAATGGTTGAATAAAGCAGAAGCGCCAAGATCTGCAAGAAGTCTGGTAAATTCCTAGAAAGATCCTGATGGACAATACTTAACTGGGTGTCCACCACTTCCTACTTATACAAGCCTTACCTTACAGTTATTGATTGTTTTTCTCTTCATCTGCCTGTTGGATTTCTTAGCTTACTGTTCAGTGCCACCGTTGCTAACACTACGCTTGTTAATGCTCTGCTCTCTTGTATTTCCCTCCTTGCCAAATTAGAGCAAGCTATGTTATGTTATCATGTTCCTCACCTCGGCACTCCCCCAGGGATGCCCACCCTACTAATGAGAGGTTATTTCCTAAGGTCTCTTCTACTGAAACAACATGTAAACATTTTGTATTTACTTCTCCTTCTCCCCTCCCTCCATTGTCATGCTTCCATTACACTCCCTCCCATATAGAAATTTCACCTGGGTTCTGAACAAAACCATCCTACACAATGCTGAGACTGTGGAAAAATTAGGAATACTCTAGAAGACTGATGAAAGATGAAAGACTACAGACAATTGTTTGTTGTCCACTCCCTATCTTTTCACTTCTTGTACAGGAATTTCTTATATTCGGTTACATTACAAGCGTTCTCAGTCTTTCGGCCCTTAATCATGCTCTGTCTCTAATATTTATTTATTTATTATGTTTACTTGCGTCATCATATTCCGCAGCACTTTACAGATATTGCAGTCACTATTCTAACTTATTATTATATTAGTTAGGTTTGAGGTTTTCGGATGTGAATGTCAAGCTAATGTTGGCATGTTCAAATGGTTTCTTTAGGTGTGTTAAGATACAAGAGAATTCCTTCAAGTTATTTACAAGATGGTATAGAACTCCACTTTTTGTAAAGGAACACTAATCTGACCATGTCGGACTGCTCCTATAGATATGGGAACTCTTTCATACGTTTGGTTATCCTGCTCCAATATCCAACCCTTCTGGTTAGCGATTGAGAGGGAAGTCAGGGCAATTTGCCAACTTTTTTTTATCACGTTTATAAGATGTTTGTTTTTTCTGAGTGTTGTCATATTTTTGGATGGAAGTAATCATTCGCATGTACTCCTGGGTCTTCAGAATGGCTTTGTAGCTTAAAATAGCAGATTTATTTCTCTTGCTCTCTTAAATTAAGCTTAACGGTTGTGACCAGCTATATGATGTGAGATATTTAGCACATGTTTGGTTGTAATGACAAAGAAAGTAGAGATGTTTGTATAGTATCCATGAAATAGAGAATTATACAAATTATTATTACAAATATTTTTAGCTTACACAATAAGCAAAGTAAACCAATGGCTGAATATGCTTTAATACCCCAGCACAAACTGGCTAAATTCAACTATTAACACTGACAACAATATGGTTATAAGCATCATACCTTATTTTGAGTCCATGGTCACCTACATTGAATTCCACTATGTCTTAAAGATTTGTCAGTGCTTTCCAACTTGTGGTTCTTCATCCATTGTAAAGATCCTGTAAAAATGAAATCACTAATGGGATTTATAATCTGATGATTGAAATCCTAGAAGTAAGATCTATAGTTTATTCTCACCTTCTAACATACGTACATAAACTTGTTTTATTGACTTTCAGATAGACTGGTTTGTAAACCTCTAACAAAATAATATCTTTTACAATGGATTGCAATAGAGTTTACTAAAAATTTACAATAGTGGAAAAAAAGATATTAGAGCAATAGTGGTTTGGGGTTATACAATGAAAGTTTGAATAACTTATTGTTGAATATGATGGTTAACTAATGTAATTGACACAGAGACTTTATGTTTGTACAAATTTCTGTAAAGATGGAGTATACTCTTTAATGGAGGGAGTAGCATTTGTTGAGTATATGTGTTTCTAGGTGTTATCCAACCTGGGCAAAGTATTGTGGTAATGTCACTGACATGTCAGTACATAGTATGGGGAAGGTACCTTGGTAACAGCAATGGTGCTGCTAGCCAGTCAGAGATAGGGACACAATGTCTGGTGCAAACAGATTTATTTAGAAAAACAGCAAAAATAAATAAATAAACCTTCATACCAGGTACAGAATAGGCAGAAATAAAATACAGCCTTAACTTCAGGCAAAACAGCAAACAAAACCCTGCTCGTCCGAGCTCTAACTAAACAGTTACAAAACTAACTATACATGTGGCTTCCTACCAACCACATGAACAAAACAAAGTAGCACAGTACCGACCACAATCTCAGACAGACCCAGGCACCTCCTCTCGCTCCTAGAATCTGAAGTGCAGGCTCTGCAGCCTTTTATGGTCCAGTAATGAGCCCAGGATCAACACCTGTGGCTAAAACCTATTCCAGACCCGCACTGGACCACACATATGTCAGAAACCTGGGGTTGATATACCGGGACTCCAACACTCTGCCTGTCACCTCATAATAGCAACAGTGAGAAAATAATGGCATTCTATGTTAAGCTGTCTGTCAGTCAGTGGTGAACCTAGCCTTTCTGCTGCCTGAGGCTGACGATCAAAAGACACCCCCCCTATTGAGTCCGGGGGGGATGTTCATCTTTAGATCATCTGCCTCAGACAGCAGGGGGGTTGGGGGTGCTAGCGGTAACATTATAATAAAAACAATGTAATATTTTGTGCAGTAATACAGGAGACGTCTTCCCACATGTCCTGTCTCTTCCCTTTGGACCGTCATGACCACTTCTTCCAGCTGTGACTTGACTCTGTAAAGTTTGAAACACAGACATCTTTGACTCCTCACTCCTCCACACACCTATATATACTGTATACCACAGTGGCCCCTGCAGCCTATATTATGCCCCACAGTGGCACAATAGACTGTGGGGCATAATAGAGATTGCAGGGGGACCGCTGTGGGGCATAATAGAGCTTACAGGGGCCACAGTGGACCCTTAAAGCTCTATTATGCCCCATAGTTGCACACTCATGAACTATTATTATACTCGGGGTCTTTTCAGACCCCTGAGCATAATAATCAGAACCCCAGGGGAGGTGAGGGAACATAATAAACACTGTTACTCACCTCTCCGGCATCCGATGTTAATCCTAGCAGGCTTTGGGCCTATATGGTAATGCCCAGACATCACGTGAGGTCGGGGAGGTTGTTCAATATTTAGGCAAACATTATCAAATAAACATCTTATTACACTGTGCTGTTAACATTCAAACACATTAACTTATTCTTCTATCTTCAAATTCTGACAGTTTACACTTTGTTTTCTACATAACTTTCAGGCTCTATTCTTAGCATGCTGACTGTGTACATGGATAATACTTAATATCTGATCATATCTGAAACATATTTGGAAAACATTGGTCATTTTCTGCTCTGTTACTTGAGATGATTTGAAGAAAGATGTATTCTATCTATTATGGGGACTGAGCAGTTCCAAAAGTATTATTCTTCATATTCTAATGTATCAACCTGCAATGAAACACAATGTAGATGAGGAATAGCGGTGTATGGATCGTCTTGTTCATGACAAACTGTTACTCTAGCAAATAAACTTACTGGTGTTACTAAATCTATTACTCAAAATTCCCCCATGTTTTTAAATATTATACCCTCTGTCTGTGGTACAAACATGTCTCATGTGAATTCTGTAACAAAACACCTTAATACCTGAATCAATGTTTTTTGGTCATTTATCTTGTCTAAAGATATACCTCATAATTTTACCAATAAAACCTACAGTGCAATCTTCAAAAAAGTGCCCTTACATGGTAACATAGACAGAAATAAAAAAACATTTTAGGTGTCAGAATATGGCAATTATTTACAAACATTGTTATATATTTATTTATTTTAAAAGAGGAACTTTTACCACCTCCAGCATCCGTCAATAGTTACAAATCCACCGATTTCAGCACGGTTGGAATTTTTTCTCTAGCCCTCACCATTCCTGACCTTTCAGCATGATCATACTCTGTACTGTACTGTACTGTGTCAGGTACACAACCATTGGCTGGAGCAAACAGACAAGGACTGCTTCACATGACTGCAGAGAGCATAACTGTACTGATATTGACAGTAATACTTGGGAATGGTGAGGGCTAGAAAAAAATTCCAACTACACCAGAATCAGTGGATTCAAAACATTAACCCTTTCCCGCCAATGGCATTTTTTGATTTTCGTTTTTCGTTTTTGACTCCCCTCCTTCTAAACCCCATAACTTTTTTATTTCTCCGCTCCCAGAGCCATATGAGGTCTTAATTTTTGCGGGACAAATTTTTCTTCATGATGCCACCATTAATTATTCTATATAATGTACTGGGAAGCAGGAAAAAAAATTCAGAATGGGGTGGATTTGAAGAAAAAATGCATTTCTGCGACTTTCTTACGGGCTTTGGTTTTACGGCGTTCGCTGTGCAGCCAAAATGACATGTCCCCTGTATTCTGTGTTTCAGTACGGTTCCAGGGATACCAAACTTATATGGTTTTATTTACATTTTGACCCCTTTAAAAAAATCCAAAACTGTGTTAAAAATTTGTTTTCTAAAAGACGCCATATTCCGACAGCCGTAACTTTTTTAAGTCAGTGTACAGGGATGTATAGGGCATCTTTTTTTGCGGGGCCGAGTGTACTTTTTAGTTCTACCATTTTCGGGGAAATGCTTTTGCTTTTTTATTCATATTTTTATCAGAATCAAAACGGCGGTTTGGCACTTTTGACTATTTTTCCCGCTACGGTGTTTACCGAACAGGAAAAATATTTTTATAGATATGTAGAGCAGGCGATTTCGGACACGGGGATACCTAACATGTAGGTGTTTCACAGTTTTTAACTACTTTTATATGTGTTCTAGGGAAAGGGTGGTGATTTGAATTTTTAATACTTTTTATATTTTTTTATATATATATATATTTTTTTACTTTTTTTTAAAAATTTTTTTTTGCATTTATTAGACCCCCTAGGGGTGTTGAACCCTAGGGGGTCTGATCACTAATGCAATGCATTACAATGCTAATGCATTGCAATGCATTGCAAAAAATCATCATTTCTTTTGCAGGCTCCATAGACCAGCCTGCAAAAGAAAGAGCTTGCAGACAAGCCTGGGAGCCTTGTAAAGGCTCCCGGCTGTCATGCCAACGTGACGTCGGCCCTGGAGCATGCTCCAGGAGCCAGCGATCACCGGCAAAATGGCGGCGCCCATGTACCGCCGGGAAATGGAGCCTCCAGCGCCTTTGACCGTGGTGCTGGAGGGGTTAATGCCTCCGATCGGTCCGGGGACCAATCGGAGGCATTAGAGCCGGTTGTCTACTGCTTAAAGCAGTAGACACCCAGCGGCTATGGCGGCCGCCTGGCTCCCGGGCGGTCGCCATAGTTACACACCCGACATGCGCCGTACTATTACGGCGCATGTCGGGAAGGGGTTAAAAATGGCATAATTGCATTTTTTTCCAATTCCAAATTGCAAATAATTTTTGCAGTTTGGGCATACATTATATGGAAAAATAAATAATACTATTACAGAATACTACTACTCTAACAGCAAGCAAGGGCTTAAAAAAGATCTGGTTCTTGGAAGAAAAGGAGGAATGAACAGGACATCTATGGAAGACTAAGGCCCCACATTGCGAGCCACAACCAAAAAGCGCTGCAGGAAAAACTGCAGTCGAAATCCATCACGTTTTTTCCCACAGTGCTTTTCCTAGAAAGTTTGCAGAGTTTTCTTCTGCGGACTATCTGCTTCAACTCATTGCTACACAATGTGTATAGATAGAGAGAGTGCCACTGAGTTTATTACCCTATACCATCAATTGTGAATGTAATTTAGGGTTGCTAACCCTTACCAATTTACAAGAATTGTCTGGAGCGAATCAGAAAAGATTCTGATTCACTTCTGTACCAGAAAAATTAGACCTATTTCAAATAGAGAGATAAAATATAATATGAGACCCTGCCTTCTTTTCAGAGAAACACAGTATTTCTGTAATTTGAGGAACTAGTCATTGTGTTACATCTAGATTATGTCATACTTGTCTTACTGTATTTGTACAATAGAGTTAATGGTGATTTTATGCAAAAGACAAGAACAATAAGACTGTTTTAAATAGTTAAATGTTTGTATTTGACTTTGCAAATGATACATTACCATGGCACTGGCATAACATACAGATATAACAGCAAACCTTCAGCTCACCACCTCAAGATGTGTTCAGCAATCCCTCTGGTCATTAAGGTGAATGTACTGGGAAAGCCAGGGCAGGGAATGGCTTGCAAACTTATTTCTAAAAGTAGAAAAAAAAAAAAAACAAAACTCCAGCACCATAAAAATAATAAAACATAGCTTTTAATCCATATCAATTAAAAAAAACTGGAAAAACGAGATGCATCTCAATAAAATCTGTTTCAAACCCTTAAATGGCCTCCTAGTCATGGTCTGAATAAGGACATAATAAACTGCAAGCTTTATATCAATAACTCCATCAAGTGCAAAATCCATCCTTAACACATGATGTAAGAATATAAAACACATGACCGTGACAAATTTCATAATATATCTGTAAATAAATGTATTACCCAAGGGTATAGCAAACATATTCAACCTTAAAGGGATCTTATCACTCAGACTTGATTTTTTTTCTAAGTACCACGTTGGAATAGGCTTTAGAAAGGCTATGTCACGACCTGAAGACTTGTATAAAAATTGTATGGTTTTCTGGTGGGGTTTGGTCGGGGTTTTGATCCACTGGTCTGGGGTCCTTTGGTGGTTTCCATGCCATTGGGCCATCTGTTTGGGAATTGAGTATCGGCCTTCAGATTTTACTTTTTTTTAATCGAACCTCAGGTGTTGGTTGTTACCATTATCCTATGGGACGATTCTGGGGCCTTTTTTAGGAGGAGGACTGGCTTCACTAGTTGCCGGTTTTTGTTGTAAACCAACTAGAATTTGTGGCTCAGGGAGGAGGATTGTCTGTGGAAACTAAAGCTGACTTGGAAGCGGTGTGAGTGTTGCCTTGTATGTGAGTCTGGTTTGTCCCTCCACACTTCTACTCTGCCCTGTCCTTCAGTTCTGTTTGCCTGGTACTATCTGGTTATTTGTGAGGTTTGTGTTCCAGTTGGTTTTGCCCCAGTCCTGTGTTAACCCTTTCCTCACCTCTCCACTGTCCCTCTCCTCATTCTCTTGTTGCGTATTGTGTTGTGCTGTGTGTCTGTTGTCCAGCACATCTCATCCTGTTTGTTTTGTCTGCAGCTGCACTTTGGTTTCTGTAAGGGTGACCACCTTAGTATCCCCAGTCCCAAACTCTCTTGTAGCTCTCACCCTATCTGTCGGCTAGGACTTCGTGTTAGAGAGCCAGGAGTTGTCGGGGCCAAGGCTAGCTTGGGAACAGCTGACCACCACCCGCAGGCAGGGCCTAGCTAGCCGCCGTAGCATTAGGGAAAGTCTACTTCCCTGTTTCCTTAGCAGTGCAGTCTGCAGTCCGGATTCTGGGTCTGGGCATAGACACGAACATAACAGGCTATTCGTATCCTACCTTTCGCCGTCTTCTCCGCACCGCCATTCACCTACAATCCCATTTTTTCTTGGTATGCAAATTAGCTCTCTCGCAGCACTGGGGGCGTCCCCAATGCTGCGAGAGTACTCTCTCCAGCGCCGCCTCCATCTTCATCAGCAGCGTCCTCTTCTTCGTCTTCTTCTGGTGGTGGCTTGTAACTTCTAGGCCTCGGGCCTTGGGCAGAGCAGACTGCGCATGCCCACAGGCCATGGGAGAATGGACGCTTACAATGCTCTCTGAGTCCAGAAGTCATGTTTGGAGGTCACAATATCTTTCACAGACCAGTTCAACATCTGTCTAATGGACTGATCACAGTTATGGTAAGATCACTGGTTATATGTACTTTTGCAGGGTTGAGGTTGATTGATGTGGTGACAATTGTGTCCTAATTTTTATGGTTGCCTAGTTTCTTACTTAATTAGTTTCTCAGTTTTCATTACATTGGTGACCTATTGTATGGTTGAACAATATAAAAAGTTACATTTTATATATTTCTTCACATAATTTGATACATGTTTGAAACATATTTGATAATATGTTTGAAATACAAAATAACATTGTTTCATCCCTGGATTTACTGCTCACTGGGGATGTGATATCCCAGTATCTACCAGGACAATTAGGAAAGTCATTAGTTGTAATGCTATTTTACATTTCAGCAGGTGTTATCCCCAACATGCTATTGACAATCTTACTGTCGGTGAATTTATTAGAGTCAGTAAGAGCTGTAGTAGTGGCATGACTTTTAAAGACAAAGCTGTTTGATCACTCTGGGTCTTTTGAGACATGAGTATACTCCACAATGTTTGACTAGGGCTCAGTTAATTGAATGTTTAGTGTTTGGATTACGTTTTACAAATAAAAATAGCTACATTCAATCAAGGACACAAGTAAATAGGGATATGGTCACGTTCAGCACTACTTATAGTGCAGACTATTAGGCAGTGACCAAGATTATTAAAAAATGCTTATTGGTGTTAAATAAAGATGAAGACGTTGCAAGCATTTTAAGGCAAGGTTGTCGCCCAAAAGGGGCCAAAATGATTGATAATCAGGTATCTTCCACCTGTTTTTACATCTACACTAGAGATGAGCGAGTACTGTTCGGATCAGCCGATCCGAACAGCACGCTCCATAGAAATGAATGGATGCACCTGGTACCCCCGCTTTGACGGCGGCCGGCCGCTTAACCCCCTACGTGCCGGCTACGTCCATTCATTTCTATGCGAGCGTGCTGTTCGGATCGGCTGATCCGAACAGTACTCGCTCATCTCTAATCTACATCTATGCCACTTAAGAGTCACTGGCTTCCGATGATGGGATCGCATAGATGAGGCAGGGGTCACTGTGGTTTCTGTAAATACATTGAGAGAAATTGAGAGTTTTACTCTAGGTAGACTAATAAAGAATTTAAAGTACATACATTCATCAATTGTACCACCACTCATGGCATATCTGGTGACATGTTCACTCTGCCACTTGCAATATGTGAGAAGTACATAAAAGAATAGGTGAACATGATGGGAATGGAAGACAAGAGGGTTCCCAGGACAGAGCCTCGGGGGACACCTACAAAAAAAAAGGTGGTGTGTGAGTGGAAGACATTGAATTTGAGGCATGAGGAGATCCAGGAGAAAGCCAAGTCAGAGATGCCAAGCCAAGGGATGAGAGACAGAGCCTTGGGGGACACCTACAAAAAGAGGGTAGTGTGCGAGTGGGAGACACTGAATTTTCGGTTTGTGAGGTATGAGGAGATCAAGGAGAAAGCCAAGTGATGCTAAGGAAAGAGAGAGGTAGTTTCTGACTGTGTGAAGAAAAGGTCAAGAAGGAGGAGAACAGACTAGTACTGTTTGGCTTTAACAGTTAGTCATTTGTGACTTTGGTTAGAGCAGTTTCTGTGGAGTTTTTGTAGTTTGTCAAAGAATAAGTTGGACAAAAAATAGGAGGATAGTTCAAAGTGGACATGTTGTTCAAAGAGTTTTGAGGCATGCGACAGCTATGAGATAGGGTGATAGTTGGCTGGAGAGGATGGGTCGAGGGGTTGTTTCTTAAGGATGGGTATTACTGTAGCATGTTTAAAGACAGATGGGAAGGTACCTCTGGTTATAGATAGGTTGAAGAGGAGGGTTAGAGCAGGAGTATAGACTTGAGGTGTACTTGGATCCGGTCAAGCGTACAGGTGGTGAGATGACATTTTGAAACTAGGGTGGAGAACTTTTCATTGGTTACAGTGGAGAAGCAGAATAATGATGAAGAGCACTGAACAGTTGAGTAGACCATTCAGAGAGACCAAAGGAGGTGGTGGGGGATAGGAGTTTGGAAACAGAATGACTTGAGTCAATGGGGATTTTGAAATCACCCATGATGATAGTAGCGGTGTCGGAGGAGAGGAAATGCATTAGTCAAGTGGTGAATTGGTCAATGAAGGTTGTGTTAGGTCCTGGCAGTTGATATATGACAGCCATTTGGTGGTTGGAGGGTGAGTAAATATGGACAGAGTGTACATAAAAGGAGGGGGGGAAGCGGTTGGATTGGGAATAAGAAGCAGTTGTCAGATAGAATAAGGCCAACACCTGCAGCAGGTTAGTTGTCGTGGAGGGGGTGTATGAAAACTGGAGACCACCATGAGAGAGTTCAGCAGGGGAGGTAGCGTCTGAGGGTATCAGCCATGTTTGTCATTCCTAGAAAAGAAAGTTTATGAGAATTGAAAAGATTGTGGATGTAACCTACTTATTATATATAGAACTAGCATTCCACAGTGCACCAGAAGGAGAGGGGGCATAAACGAGCAAGCTAGAATTTAAGCAGTTTTGAGAGGAAAAAGATCTAACAATAGAGATTTGCTGAGGTAGTCCAGGATTAGGAGACATGTGACCGGCAGTAACAAGAATCAGGGAGATAGATAGAAGGTGTGTATAGGAGAGAGTTTAAGGTGTTTGGGCCCCTTCACACGGTGTAAGTGCGCTGCCCATTTAGACACGTATACACGTGTCCAAGCACGGCACTTCAAAACAGATCAATGGGAAGAGCGCGTATATCGGCATATACGCGCGCTTCCCATTGAAATCAATGGGCTCTGTTTTGAAGCGCCGTGCTCAGACACGTGTATACATGTGTATACGCCGTGTGAAGGGGCTCTTTGTGTGTGTCTGAAGTGTAAAGCTTGCAGGCTTGGGAGTAACTCTGCAGAGAAGGTCAGATGGTGGGGTAGAACAGAGAGCCAATCTGCAATAAAGCAAGAAAGGGTGAAAAGAACTCTGTGAAGTTCCAGCACAATGATATAGAAAAAAACACAACATTGATGTAGTAGTACAGAATCATAGGAGCAGACAGAGAGTCAGAGAGATCATACAAGCAGGGGATAAGTTCTGCTGCACTGTACTGTTACTGTCCACTAACATACTCTGGACAAGTCGCCCTTTTAGTGCTAAATCTATTTATTTATTAAGCATTTTTTGCTATAGGTATTTTTGTAAATATCTAGATAAGATAAAGGAAGAAAAATTGACAGCACAGTATGGGATACTTATTACAAAATTGAGATACAACACTAGTAAACTGGATTGCTTATTGCTTCTGTCAACATATCTGTTTGTGTTATAAGCTGGCACTGTTATAGGAGTACTGTGAATATTTTATGGGGCTGTTATGGTTAGGAGTTGACTGTAGGGATGGTTGTTACTCTTAGTATGGCTGGCCCTATTACATGAGTACTGTGGTTGTCCTTATGGGAACACTGATCCATGTCAGAATAAACTCTGAGTACTAGAGATGAGCGCACACTATTCAAAACAGCTGTTTCAAATAGCACGCTCCCATAGAAATGAATGAAAGTGGCCGGCACGCAGACTTTGCCGGCGGCCGGTCGCTTAACCCCCCACGTGCCGGCTACGTCCATTCATTTCTATGGGAGCGTGCTATTCAAAACGGCTGTTTTGAATAGTGTTAGCCCATCTCTACTGAGTACTTTAGGGCCATGCTTACTATGTTCAGTATGAAAAATCTTCTGTGACTTGCTATACTTCTTATGATGTCATTTTGAGTATAGAAGTATATATTCTATAATATTTTCTCTTTAATTGTTTGGCATCGAATATTGACTCTGTGGTGTGTGTCAACGCAGAGTCAAAGAGCTGTTTAAATTTCTTGCTTTTATGGGACTCAGCTTACATTCTCTCCACTTTCCTGGCACAGTCTCGATCCCTTTAGAAAACAGGAAGTGCATAGAGGCCATGCTCTTTATTATCTCGGCTAATCATCAATTGATATTTTGTAAACTTAGTTTTAGGTTTAAAAATGAGGCCAAAGTAAATATGGAAATTATATAAGAAAAATAAACCACAAGCAATAAACACAGAATTGTAGCAAACCTTTCAGAATTAATAACCCCAAGCATTTATTAATCCCGATTATACCTATACATGGGGTTTTCATTACAAATTACTTTTTGGTTTGGAAACTTGTCATCAAAACAAGGGCATTTCCAAACTGTAAGCATCATTCTGATGTATTTCCCTAACTAAATCATAGCGGGTGTTTTCAAAAGCAACAACCGTCATACCCAGGTTGAGTTATAAAAGCACAAAAAAGAAACATACACTAGAGGGACCAATATATACATAAAAGTAGTGTTAACTTGGAAAAGCAAATGTTTACCTCGCCATGTTACTTATCTCTTACATAAAGCTATTGCCCTGCCAAATTGCACACCTGCCAAGGTACAAAGCTTACCTGTGTCAGCCAAGAGTCATTTTCAGTTGTCTTACTACTATTTTATCTAGAGGTAAAACTAATGTAATTACACAGTTGCCTTTTCCCTTAACAGTTATAAAATTGAACAGAAATTGTAGTCACAGCTTTTACAAGGAATGCTATTATTAGGGAATATGTTTAAATATAAAGCTAGCTTTGGTTTGGGGATAGTGAATAATATTAGCTACATAGAAAGGTGGAAGAAAGTGCAAAAAATTTGAAAATCAATGTACAAATAACAATGTTTTGGTTATCCCTTGAGTATCATTTGGAACTTATCAGCATATGCTGATGGAGATTATTTGACCCCAAACCACCTTAAAGGGATCCTATATTTTAAACACAATTTTTTGTCCCTAACATGTCGGAATAGCCTTAAGAAAGGCTATTCGTCTCCTACCTTTCCTTTTCTTCTCCGCACCACCGTTCGCCTGCAATCCCAGTTTTTCTCGGTATGCAAATGAGCTCTCTCGCAGCACTGGGGGTGGGCCACAGCACTCAAACAGCACTGTGGGCATCCCCAATGCTGCCAGAGAGCTCTCCAGTGCCGCCTCCATCTTCTTCTGCGACGAGGTCTTCACCGGGTCTTCTTCCGGTGGCATCTTCTTGCTTCTAGGCCTCGGGCCTAGGGCAAGGCGACTGTGCATACCCACCGGCCACAAGAAAATGACCGCTTACAATTACTTTCAGATCGGTTATCTTCTGCTATGTGGCCTGGGCAAACTGGTCAGCTAATTGCAGTTTACTGATAAAGGCTAGGATAGAGTATATCTCTATATAAACACAACAATAGCATTCAGTTTACTGCAAACTCATTGTCTGTTCTAGGAGTATGTAAACCTACCTAATGTAATAGGCATTTACTGTGCATATTTGATCTGCTTTATTGTAGATTTCTAGTAATGATAATAAATAATCTCTCATGGTAAAGGCAATGTCTATATCTATTTTGGTATTTCATAGAACCCTGTCTATCAAAGCTGCCCATCAGCATGTGGCCAAATACAGGGAGTTAAGCAAAGACAGCAGGGAAACTGCTGAGAGAGGGAGATGGGAAAACCCCTTTAAAATGAAAGCAAATGTATTTCCAGTAACAATTTTCTATAAGGCTGTCTTTTTTGTTAATGGAAATGTTTATGCACGGTCAGTATTAATAACAAGAATAGAACAGCAACAGAAAATTGCATTGTTCTTCATGAACTCTTCATGAATTGAAAAGTAAATGAATTTCAATTTGTGTAATTTAATCAATAATTCTGTTGATTTAAACAAGCAATTGAGTTATTACATGTAATACCTAGTGGAACTCAGTTTACCCTATGAGAAATTTAGGCCTGTCCCTGGGAGGTTGCATTATACTGGAAGCTGATATAGACTTGGACATCTGAAGAAGTAGTGCTGGACTAGAGAATAGAGAAGCTTGTCCAATGGAGAGCTGGAATGTGCTTGACAACAGGAGATATAACATGGGGGCCAAGGTGATGGGCTATCTGGTGTGCTTCTGTAACATTTTGGAGGTGTGATAGTGAAAAAACTGAAAATATTTACTTAAGAGTCTTTAGTAAAGTCTAAATGACTCTAATTGTTTTCTAGAACATTGTGCAGGAAACATTAAGGGTATGCAATCTGTTTACAGGTGCACATTAGTAGTCAATAACATCAGCATTTGTGTAGCATAGTTACAGTCTAACTAAAGTTTACAGTAAATCTCTAGCCCTACTGCCCTATGGGGGTACAAGGGAGAATATATACACACCTTCTTGCTCAAGCTGCCAAGCCATGCTTGTTGTCACTACTACTTAGGGTACATTCTACCAGATAACAAACAGCTCCCCAATCTGAGCTCCAACTGTAGATAAGATCACCATATTAGGCACCTTTTGCTCCAACCTAAAGCCATATGTCTAACTATGCCCACACATTTGGAGTCCTAAGAGACCACTGTACTACTATAACCTAGACATCCCAATATGGATCATACAGGCTCAATAACTTGGCCAACCCCCTTCATGCCTCCTAACCAAGCTTGTGTTCGATCTACAAGCAGAGACCTATTCTTTTCACCTGCAAGAGGAACTTGAAGAGCTATTTCACACGTGGCACTGGCACTGCACTCATCAGTCACCACTATACTGTGACACTGGTGCTACAATCATCAGTCATCATCACTATGCAAACCGCTCAGCTACTGTGTATAGTCACCCAATACACAACAAGATGCTATGCACCTTTGCGTGCGCGCGCGCACACACACAATGGCACACAGTACATACAGTATATGCAAACTGTTTCCAAGCGATCCCCTGACCATGTACAATGCACAAAGTGAGTCACCTACTCTCCCAGGGGTCACTATAGTCATTATTATTATTATTATTATTATTATTATTTTATTTTTATTTATTTATATTGCACCATTAATTCCATGGTGCTTTACATTTGGGGGATACATACAATACACATAAAATACAGGTAGATATAATACTAACAATGACCAACTGGCACAATGGGGTAGAGGGCCCTGCCCGTGAGGGCTTACAATCTATGAGGGAAGGGGGGTAGAGACAGAAGGAGAGGGGGAGACTGTACAGATGGCAGTGCGGTGATAGTGTTATTGGAGGTTGTAGGCCTTCCTGAATAGGTGAGTCTTCAGGGCCTACTTGAAGCCTGTGATTGTGGGGTTCAGTCTTATGTGTCTTGGTAAGGAGTTCCAGAGTATGGGGGATGCACGAGAGAAATCTTGGAGACGGTTGTGTGAGGAGTGGATGAGAGCAGAGTGGAGTAGGAGGTCATTGGAGGATCTGAGGTTACGTGAGGGCAGGTAGCAGGAGATTAGTTCAGAGATATATGGAGGGGACAGGTTGTGGATGGCTTTGAATGTTAATGTTAGTAGCTTGAATTCAATTCGCTGGGCTATGGGTAGCCAGTGGAGGGACTGGCAGAGGGGAGCAGCTGATGAAGATCGGGGGTTGAGGTGAATTAAACGAGCAGCGCAGTTTAAGGTGGACTGGAGGGCGGGGGCGAGGGTGTTTGCTGGGAGTCCATGGAGGAGGGTGTTGCAGTAGTCTAGGCGGGAAATTATGAGGGCCTGGATGAGAATCTTGGTGGTTTCAGGGGTGAGGAAGGAATTCAGTGGATGTTCTTGAGTTGGAGGTGGCTGGACGTGTTGAGGGTTTGAACGTGTGACTTGAAGGATAGGTCGGAGTCCAGGGTTACCCCAAGGAATCGGGCCTGTGGGACAGGGGTAATTGTGGTTCCATTGACTTTGATACATGAGTCAGGTGGAGGGGCCATACAGGGTGGGGTGAAGATTATGAACTCCGTTTTCTCCATGTTGAGATTGAGAAAGCGGGAGGAGAGGAAGGAGGCTACAGCTGCTAAACAGTCTGGAACTCTGGCCAGCAGGGAGGTAATGTCTGGTCCAGAGATGTATATTTGGGTGTCATCGGCATAGCAATGGTATTGAAAACCATGAGATTCCATGAGTTGGCCCAGGCCAAGGGTGTAGATGGAGAACAGGAGGGGTCCTAGGACGGAGCCTTGGGGGACACCTACAGAGAAAGGGCGTGGTGAGGAGGTGGTGTGCGAGTGGGAGACGCTGAATGTGCGGTCGGTGAGGTATGAGGAGATCCAGGAAAGGGTCAGGTCTGAGATACCAAGGGATTAGAGAATTTCTAAGAGGAGGGAGTGGTCAACTGTGTCAAAGGCAGAGCAGAGGTCAAGGAGGAGGAGGACAGAGTAATGGCGCTTGGCTTTGGCGGTTAGAAGGTTATTAGTGACTTTTGTTAGGGAAGTTTCAGTTTCAGTGGAGTGCCGGGGTCTGAAGCCTGACTGTAGTCTGTCAAAGAGCAGATTGGATGAGAGATAGGAGGAGAGCAGTGAGATGGGACGATAGTTGGCTGGAGAGGACGGGTCGAGGGATGGTTTCTTAAGTATAGGTGTGACTGTGGCGTGTTTGAAGGCAGAGGGGAAGGATCCATTGGCTAGAGATAGGTTGAAGAGATGGGTTAGGGCCGGAGTAATGACTTCAGTGAGTTTGGGGATGAGATGTGACTGGATCGGGTCAAGTGCGCAGGAGGTGAGGTGGGATTTGGAGATTAGGGAGGAGAGTTTTTCATCAGTGATGGTGGAGAAACAGGTCAAGCATGAGGAGCAGTGAGCAGTTGGGTAGAGGGGTTGTCGGGGGAGTAGGGTGAGACTGTCTCTGATTGTGTCAATTTTAGTTTTGAAGTAAGAGGCAAAGTCGTCAGCTGAGATAAGTGATGTCGGAGGGGTGCAGGAGGACGGAGGAGGGAATTTAAGGTTGTGAATAGCTGTTTGGGATTACAAGAGAGTGCAGATATGAGTGTGGTGAAGTAGACCTGCTTCTCAGAGGTGAGTGCGTTCTTAAATGCGAGAACTGCCTCTTTGTAACTGAGGAAGTCCTCCTGGGAGTGGCTTTTCTTCTAGAGGCGTTCTGCAACCCGTGAGGCACGTCTCAGTTTTTTAGTCAGGTCGGTGTGCCAGGGTTGCCTATTGATCGGTCGGGCTCTGGTGTTTGTGTAGGGGGCTACAGAGTCAAGTGCTGAGGTAATAGTGGTGTTATAGAAGGCAGCAGCAGCTGTGTCCTGGAGTGAAGATATGCCAGCGAGTGGTAGGAGAGAGTCTGAGAGGGTGCAGTTGTCAGGGAGGTTGAGGTTCCTGCGGGGGCGTGTTGGTTTGGAGGTTTGGGTGTCTATTGGAGAGGAGAGGGCAGAGAATGTCAGCAGGTTGTAGTCAGATAGCATGAATGGAGAGTTAGAGAGGCTGCGTATGGAGCAGAGGCGGGTGAATATGAGGTCTAGCATGTGCCCCTTTATGTGGCAGAGGAAGACCATTGAAGAAACCAAAGGAGGCGGTGAGGGACAGGAGACTGGAAGCGGGGGAGGGGGGGGGGTAGTCTGCGTCATGCCACCATTCTCTCCCACACAACATTCACCAGTTAAGTACACCATCATTTCCAGCTACTCCTGTACTGGTTTTGCAGGCAGGAGTCTAATTTGCCTTCTGCTTCTACGCATATTTACACACCAAGTGACTCTGCTCACTGCTGCCAGAGCTTATAACCAGTGGTGTAACTAAAGTCTTGTGAGCTCCGATGCAATCTTTTCTCTGGGACCCCTTACCTCATCCATGCAGCGAATTCTTGATAGTGAAGGTTATGGGAGCCAAGGCGTTTAATCAACCTCAGTGTGGTTAGTATATCTGTGGGTCTCCTTGGTATATGGGCCAGATGGAAGCTGCAATCTAAATACTGACAGCAGTGCTTTTGGGCCCCCTAAGACTCCTAGGCCCTGGAGCGAGTGCACCCTCTGCACCCCCTCAAGTTATGCCCCGCTTATAACACTACCCTATTTAGAAGCATTGAGAAGATCAAAAGTCAGCTCAGTAAATTTTCTAGTCATACCATAAAACAAACCAGTCATAACAAACATAAGTCTTTGTGTTAATGGTACATGAATCATCTGGACTCTAGAGGGCGACTTCTGTCTTTGGATTTTTTCTTAACATTAGTTTGCCATCACTATTAGAGATGAGCGAACAGTGTTCTATCGAACACATGTTCGATCGGATATCAGGGTGTTCGCCATGTTCGAATCGAATCGAACACCACGTGGTAAAGTGCGCCAAAATTCGATTCCCCTCCCACCTTCCCTGGCGCCTTTTTTGCACCAATAACAGCGCAGGGGAGGTGGGACAGGAACTACGACACTGGGGGCATTGAAAAAAATTGGAAAAAGTCATTGGCTGCCGAAATCAGGTGACCTCCATTTTAGACGAATAGTGGATTTCAAATCCGGGTCATATGAGAATGTGAACTTTGTGACTATGAGACAGGGATAGCTGTACAGGCAGGGATAGCTAGGGATAACCTTTATTTAGGGGGGAATGTTATTAAAAATAACTTTTTGGGGCTCTATCGGGTGTGTAATTGTGATTTTTGTGAGATAAACTTTTTCCCATAGGGATGCATTGGCCAGCGCTGATTGGCCGAATTCCGTACTCTGGCCAATCAGTGCTGGCCAATGCATTCTATTAGCTTGATGAAGCAGAGTGTGCACAAGGGTTCAAGCGCACCCTCGGCTCTGATGTAGCAGAGCCGAGGCTGCACAAGGGTTCAAGCGCACCCTCGGCTCTGATGTAGGAGAGCCGAGGGTGCACTTGAACCCTTGTGCACCCTCAGCTCTGCTACATCAGAGCCGAGGGTGCGCTTGAACCCTTGTGCACACTCTGCTTCATCAAGCTAATAGAATGCATTGGCCAGCGCTGATTGGCCAATGTATTCTATTAGCCTGATGAAGTAGAGCTGAATGTGTGTGCTAAGCACACACATTCAGCTCTACTTCATCGGGCTAATAGAATGCATTGGCCAGCGCTGATTGGCCAGAGTACGGAACTCGACCAATCAGCGCTGGCTCTGCTGGAGGAGGCGGAGTCTAAGATCGCTCCACACCAGTCTCCATTCAGGTCCGACCTTAGACTCCGCCTCCTCCGGCAGAGCCAGCGCTGATTGGCCGAAGGCTGGCCAATGCATTCCTATGCGAATGCAGAGACTTAGCAGTGCTGAGTCAGTTTTGCTCAACTACACATCTGATGCACACTCGGCACTGCTACATCAGATGTAGCAATCTGATGTAGCAGAGCCGAGGGTGCACTAGAACCCCTGTGCAAACTCAGTTCACGCTAATAGAATGCATTGGCCAGCGCTGATTGGCCAATGCATTCTATTAGCCCGATGAAGTAGAGCTGAATGTGTGTGCTAAGCACACACATTCAGCACTGCTTCATCACGCCAATACAATGCATTAGCCAGTGCTGATTGGCCAGAGTACGGAATTCGGCCAATCAGCGCTGGCTCTGCTGGAGGAGGCGGAGTCTAAGATCGCTCCACACCAGTCTCCATTCAGGTCCGACCTTAGACTCCGCCTCCTCCAGCAGAGCCAGCGCTGATTGGCCGAATTCCGTACTCTGGCCAATCAGCACTGGCTAATGCATTGTATTGGCTTGATGAAGCAGTGCTGAATGTGTGTGCTTAGCACACACATTCAGCTCTACTTCATCGGGCTAATAGAATGCATTGGCCAGCGCTGATTGGCCGAATTCCGTACTCTGGCCAATCAGCACTGGCTAATGCATTGTATTGGCTTGATGAAGCAGTGCTGAATGTGTGTGCTTAGCACACACATTCAGCTCTACTTCATCGGGCTAATAGAATGCATTGGCCAATCAGCGCTGGCCAATGCATTCTATTAGCGTGAACTGAGTTTGCACAGGGGTTCTAGTGCACCCTCGGCTCTGCTACATCAGATTGCTACATCTGATGTAGCAGTGCCGAGTGTGCATCAGATGTGTAGTTGAGCAAAACTGACTCAGCACTGCTAAGTCTGCATTCGCATAGGAATGCATTGGCCAGCCTTCGGCCAATCAGCGCTGGCTCTGCCGGAGGAGGCGGAGTCTAAGGTCGGACCTGAATGGAGACTGGTGTGGAGCGATCTTAGACTCCGCCTCCTCCAGCAGAGCCAGCGCTGATTGGCCGAATTCCGTACTCTGGCCAATCAGCACTGGCTAATGCATTGTATTGGCTTGATGAAGCAGTGCTGAATGTGTGTGCTTAGCACACACATTCAGCTCTACTTCATCGGGCTAATAGAATGCATTGGCCAGCGCTGATTGGCCGAATTCCGTACTCTGGCCAATCAGCACTGGCTAATGCATTGTATTGGCTTGATGAAGCAGTGCTGAATGTGTGTGCTTAGCACACACATTCAGCTCTACTTCATCGGGCTAATAGAATGCATTGGCCAATCAGCGCTGGCCAATGCATTCTATTAGCGTGAACTGAGTTTGCACAGGGGTTCTAGTGCACCCTCGGCTCTGCTACATCAGATTGCTACATCTGATGTAGCAGTGCCGAGTGTGCATCAGATGTGTAGTTGAGCAAAACTGACTCAGCACTGCTAAGTCTGCATTCGCATAGGAATGCATTGGCCAGCCTTCGGCCAATCAGCGCTGGCTCTGCCGGAGGAGGCGGAGTCTAAGGTCGGACCTGAATGGAGACTGGTGTGGAGCGATCTTAGACTCCGCCTCCTCCAGCAGAGCCAGCGCTGATTGGCCGAATTCCGTACTCTGGCCAATCAGCACTGGCTAATGCATTGTATTGGCTTGATGAAGCAGTGCTGAATGTGTGTGCTTAGCACACACATTCAGCTCTACTTCATCGGGCTAATAGAATGCATTGGCCAGCGCTGATTGGCCGAATTCCGTACTCTGGCCAATCAGCACTGGCTAATGCATTGTATTGGCTTGATGAAGCAGTGCTGAATGTGTGTACTTAGCACACACATTCAGCTCTACTTCATCGGGCTAATAGAATGCATTGGCCAATCAGCGCTGGCCAATGCATTCTATTAGCGTGAACTGAGTTTGCACAGGGGTTCTAGTGCACCCTCGGCTCTGCTACATCAGATTGCTACATCTGATGTAGCAGTGCCGAGTGTGCATCAGATGTGTAGTTGAGCAAAACTGACTCAGCACTGCTAAGTCTGCATTCGCATAGGAATGCATTGGCCAGCCTTCGGCCAATCAGCGCTGGCTCTGCCGGAGGAGGCGGAGTCTAAGGTCGGACCTGAATGGAGACTGGTGTGGAGCGATCTTAGACTCCGCCTCCTCCAGCAGAGCCAGCGCTGATTGGCCGAATTCCGTACTCTGGCCAATCAGCACTGGCTAATGCATTGTATTGGCTTGATGAAGCAGTGCTGAATGTGTGTGCTTAGCACACACATTCAGCTCTACTTCATCGGGCTAATAGAATGCATTGGCCAGCGCTGATTGGCCGAATTCCGTACTCTGGCCAATCAGCACTGGCTAATGCATTGTATTGGCTTGATGAAGCAGTGCTGAATGTGTGTGCTTAGCACACACATTCAGCTCTACTTCATCGGGCTAATAGAATGCATTGGCCAATCAGCGCTGGCCAATGCATTCTATTAGCGTGAACTGAGTTTGCACAGGGGTTCTAGTGCACCCTCGGCTCTGCTACATCAGATTGCTACATCTGATGTAGCAGTGCCGAGTGTGCATCAGATGTGTAGTTGAGCAAAACTGACTCAGCACTGCTAAGTCTGCATTCGCATAGGAATGCATTGGCCAGCCTTCGGCCAATCAGCGCTGGCTCTGCCGGAGGAGGCGGAGTCTAAGGTCGGACCTGAATGGAGACTGGTGTGGAGCTATCTTAGACTCCGCCTCCTCCAGCAGAGCCAGCGCTGATTGGTCGAGTTCCGTACTCTGGCCAATCAGCACTGGCCAATGCATTTCTATGGGGAAAAGTTAGCTTGCGAAAATCGCAAACTGACAGGGATTTCCATGAAATAAAGTGACTTTTATGCCCCCAGACATGCTTCCCCTGCTGTCCCAGTGTCATTCCAGGGTGTTGGTATCATTTCCTGGGGTGTCATAGTGGACTTGGTGACCCTCCAGACACGAATTTGGGTTTCCCCCTTAACGAGTTTATGTTCCCCATAGACTATAATGGGGTTCGAAACCCATTCGAACACTCGAACAGTGAGCGGCTGTTCGAATCGAATTTCGAACCTCGAACATTTTAGTGTTCGCTCATCTCTAATCACTATGTCTATGTCTATACTTCCATTGAATAAACATCGGCTAACTTCATTATGCCAAATGTAAAGCACCATGGAATTAATGGTGCTATATAAATAAACAATAATAATAATAATAATAATAATAATAATGCCTCCCAATATCTGTTGGACCCCCTCCACAGATGGTGCTGCATATCCTAGTACATAACTTATCCAAATACTAACTTTAATGCTTGACCCTGGGTTTCTAACCAAAGGTGATGATATTGTGGTATGTCATATGTGATGCCCAGGATTGTGGTCCAATGACCGCATAAATCTTACAAAAATAAAGTCAATAACATTCATCCACAAGTTGCTGTTATGTGCACCTATAAAATATGAGACAGATTTTAAGTAATTATCTATGCAGTTATAAAGTACAGTAAAACAGCAATACATACAGCAACTAAAACCTGAATAATTTATAAGCTCCACTGCCTTAATTTATAGTGTTATTAAGCCACAATCTGAAAAATGCACACACTCACCAGGTTCATCACTCACTTTATTCAGCTTCAAAACAGGTCCCCGGGGTGGTCATGTGACCACCTATCTCACACAACTTTTGGAAGTCCCTGGTTTCTATGTAAGTCTATTCAGGCTTCCGGCAGTTCGGTCTACCCATCACTTGACCATCTTGGGAAGACCTGGGCAATGTACGGCCCACGGGCCACATCCGGCCCTCTGACTGCTTCTATTCCCCGCATAGCTAGTTGAAGTTTTTACAAGGACCTGTGATGATGTCATCACAGCCTATCACCAGGATAGGCTATTACTCGTTAGTGGGCGGAGCCACATGGGACTGTGTGCTTTCTGCAAGCTGCCGGCAAAGGAGGCTGCTGGATAATAAAGAGAGAAGAGACAGCATGTGTGAGCAAGAGGGAGGACTAGGGGCAGCTGTAGGGGGGCAGTTAAACTGAATGCACATGGAGAGGGGACATTAAACTAGGGGGCAGATGGAGGGTGACATTAAACTGGGGCAGCTGGAGGAGAATATTAAACCATGGGGGGTAGTTGGAGGTAGATGTCTGCCTCTAGTCTCCACCAGTTTAATGTCCCACTCCAGCTGCCCCAGTTTAATGTCCCCTCTAATTTCTGCTGGTTTATACTGGGGAACCAGGAGAGGGACTTAATACTGTGAGACATTTGGAGGGAAACGTTATAATGTGGGGGTATATAATGTTAGCGTGACTGTAGGAGGATTTTACTTTGTGGGGCACATGGAAAAATGATTGAGAATGGGCGGAGTCAGCGGAGACGTTGGTGGAGCTTAAGTTGCCGCTGTGTGCATGGCCCTCTAGAACCGTTACAATTTCTCATGTGGCCCCATGGGAAAATTAATTGCCCACCCCCGATCTAGGGGATCTCTTCTGCTGTCCCCGTGAGTGAGGGCATTATTCACTGCACATTAGTATGCTCTGTACAATACAGCTAAATAATAATAGAAACAGCTGAAGTGTTGCTTTAAAGAAAGCTAATATTACTGATAAATCTAGACGAAACCTCAGTAAGAGAGATTATTGCTGCCCCGCTATATCTCAGTTACAGAGATTCCAGTAGGACAAAAGATGAAGAAATGTTATCATTTTTTCTTTATTCCATTAGATACAAACATGTTCTTGCTGTTTTATTAAGCACTTTGTTATATAGCTGTGTAATACTATATTGCAATGTCTTCTGGTGCTATCAATATTTCCTTTTCTGTGACATGTGAAATCTGTTTTAAGACCCATTCATTTACCTCTGACCTTTGCCACTATGTCATAAAAGCAGAGATGTAAACCTTCTATACATCATGGCACTTGGTTTGACAATAATAGCTTTTCTTGCTTTTGTCCTCATGGGGGAGCTCCATAAATCCTGGGTATTTTCTGTATGTACTTCCCATATGTACCTCACTCAAGTGTCAGCCATTAGCAATGATTTCCCTCTTGGTCTGTAACATTTGGTCAAGTGAACATGTCATGTGGTTGTAGACATAAATCACTGACTCTCAAGTCTCTGCACTGTGCTCTAACAAGTAGACATTAACTTGAAATCTTATTCTCAGCCTGACATATGTGAAGTAAAAACACATTAGTAGCAGCCATATACACATATCATATTCAGTTTATGTAAAACCTTACACATGTAGCATATTTATGATTTACAGAAAAAAATTAAAACCATGTTTCAAATGAAGGACCATCTTTAAATGGCTATAAAGATAGGCTAGCTGTCACTAGTGAATCTTCGTAGGTTGTGATAACGTGAATAGGTTCTATTACAAACAGTTATAGACTAGAGATGAGCGAGTAGTGTTCGATCGAGTAGGTGTTCGATCGAATACTACGGTATTCGAAATACTCGTACTCAATCGAACACTACTAGCTGTTCGAAGATTAAGGTTCTCTTAAGGTTCTTCTCTTACCTTTAGAAGTCTTCTCCGTGCAGCGTCCCCGCGGTGTCTTCCGGCTGGAATTCACTCTGCCTAGGCATTCGGCCTAGGCAGAGCCGACTGCGCATGCGCGGGCATGCCCTCGCATGCGCAGTCGGCTCTGCTCAGGCCCCAATGCCTAGGCAGAGTGAATTCCAGCTGGAAGAAGACACGGGGGTGCTGCGCCGGGAGAAGACTTCAAGGAGAATCCAGCCCGACCGTCACTCGTGGACTTGGTAAGTATAATTTTATCGAATTTTGCCTACCCCTGAAATGAGCATTTCCCCCATAGACTATAATGGGGTTCGAAATCCATTCGAACAGTCGAACAGTGTGCGGCTGTTCGAATCGGATTTCGAACCTCGGACATTTTAGTGTTCGCTCATCTCTATTATAGACATATACAGTATATTACATAAAGCTTCTCAATCCAATTATCATCATTGTAGAGATTGATTTAACCCCTTATGGACACGGGACAGTTTGAATGTTAATGCTCGGTGACTTTTTTTTTTATATTTTCCTTGCTCGTCTACCAAAATTCATAACTTTTTAATTTTGCTGTTGTCAAAGCTATGTGAGGGCTTATTCTTTGTGCAATGAGTTTAATTTTCATTTCCCATTATTTTGGGGACATATAATGCTTTGATTAGCTGTTGTTTGTGTAAAAAACACACATTACACATAGGCTCCCTGTGTGTGATGTGCATAGGTAGTCAAGAGGCCACTGCACAGCCTACTGGCTGCCATGGAAATCCCTCTTACCCTGAGCGATCTTGCCACTGCACTCCCTGGATGCCATGATGCCACTACTGCTCATGGCATGCAGGGGGTTAATCCATAAAGCATAATGCCAGACAATCATGGGAGCCTTTAATAGGCACCGGCTGTCATTAGCAACAGATCTTGTTCTGGGAGTCAGTGATCCTACCCCAAAATAGCGGCACCCATGGAAAATGGCACCTTGGTCAGCTTTTACCAAGTGACAGGGGCCTTAATGATCAGGGGCACTGATAGCGGGCATTACTGTGTTTGGGAATGATCTTGATAGTATGTCCCAGTGTCTGCGGATAATGTGATGTATTCGGTAATGGAATGGGTGGTATAGATGTATAAACGGAATCCTGTTAGTGTTGTCTCTGCGTGTTCTCTGGTTGTCAGTGATGATGTCATCCTTGACATGCTCAACCAGATGGTATGGGTAGCCCCTATCCTGGAACTTGCGTCCCATTTCACTGTATCGTGTGTCCCTGCATGTAGGGTTATCTACTATCCTCTTAACACGCATCAATTGTGATTTGGGTAGGCTCTTTTTTATGGCTGGTGGATGGAAACTCGTGTAATGCAGCAAGCTGTTCTTATCAGTGGGTTTCACAAACAAATCGGAGCTAAGGTTACCCTCAGAGTCCTTCTTGATCATAGTGTCTAGGAAATTGATTTCTGTAGAATTGTAGCTGAGGGTAAACTTTAGTTCAGGCCATATGTTGTTTATGTACTCTGTAAATGAGATCAATGTGTCTGTGTTACCTGTCCAGATGCAGAATATATCGTCTATATAACGTTTCCAGAGAATACAGTGCTGTTGGAATATGGGGTTCTCATATACCCACTCCTGTTCGAAATGTGCCATGTAACTATTTGCATAAGGGGGTGCCACGTTGGATCCCATCGTGGTCCCCTGGCGCTGTTGGTAAAACGTATCTTCAAACAGGAAATAGTTTTCCTCCAGTACTATGCGTAGGAGATCTATACATAGTGACGTCACATTATGGTGTATGTGAGATCTCTCCAGTAGTGTCTTGGTGGCTTGTATGCCTTTTTCGTGTTTAATAGACGTGTAGAGGCTCACCACATCCCAAGTGACAAGTATTGTGTTTGGATGGACTGGGCTGACCTCTCTAATGCACTGCAGGAACATGTTGGTGTCCAATAGGAATGAGCGTGTTGTCTTCGTGAGAGGTGTGATAACTTTTTCCAAAAAGATGGAGAGCAGGGCCAGAATGGAATCTGTGGATGCCACTATCGGTCTACCCGGTGGTTTTTCTAGGCGTTTGTGAATCTTGGGTAGTGTATAAAAAACTGGTGTGATCGGGTGTTTCTTGGTTAAGTATTCTACTGTGTCCATGTCTATTGTTCCTAGGGATTTGTGATGTTCCAGAGTTTCATGTATCCTACTGGAGATCCTCTGCATGGGGTTGTAACTAAGACTCTCGTAGACATTAGTGTCACTTAGTTGGCTGTGTATTTCATTTGTGTAGTCCCGTTTGTCCATAATAACTATGGCTCCCCCTTTGTCAGCAGGTTTAATCACGAGTGTTTTTTCTTCCTTTAATGTCTTGAGGGCATCTCTCTCTTCTCTCGTAAGGTTGGTGTTACATGATAGCCTATTGCCCTCAATCTCCCTGCGTAATCTGTCGATGTCCCTTTGGATAAGGCTGATACTGGTCTCTACTACTGGGGAGTTTTTTTTGGGTACAAATGTGCTTTTGTTACGCAGCCCTAACAATCTAGAACTAATTGTGCCCGTGGGTGCCTGTGCCTATATCTCTCTATGCTGTTCCTGTGAAAAGAAGGCTTTCAGTCTTATGGATCTGTAGAACCTGTTAAGGTCCAGATCCAATTGGAAGAGGTCAAATCTGTAGGAAGGGCAGAAAGTTAGACCTTTCTCCAGTACCTGTAGTAGTGCGGGGCTAATGACCTTGGAACTGATATTAACCACGATTGAGGTGTTATTGTCATCACGTACCTGTGATCTTGTTGTAGTAGAGGACCTGCCCCGAGAGCTGAATAGGCCACCTCTGTTGGGTTTGTTGTACCTTGTGTTGTGGCTGGTCGGCGCACCACGATCTCTTGAGGTCGATCTGCTATCCACAGATCCAGAGGTGGAAGAGGCAGGGGAGGTTGATCTAAGTTGGTTACGCGATAGTCCCCGTGTAAAGCCCTCCTGCCATTTGTATACACGGTTGGCAGAATAATCATCCAGATCTCTTTGGAACTTTTTCCTTTTCTGGGTTTCAACCTCTTTTCTGTGATTAGAGAGTGTAGTATTCAAGCGTTCCTTTAGACTGTCGAACTCTCCCGCTGCACATGTTGTTTTGAGTTGCGTCTCAGTGGCTTCAATCTGTTGTTTGAGCGTTATGATCGCCTTTTGGAGATATGAAATCGTGAGCAGCATCAAGTCGTAGGAGCACTTCTTGAGTATAAGCTCAAATTGGCGGGTGTATGTCTCATCTTCCCTGAAGATGGTTGGGTGGGTAGACATTCGCAAACCCCTCGGGATCCTCTGGACTCTCACATACTCCGCCAGAGTGGCACAGTGCAATTCTAGATTGATGAGTTTTTTTGAGTCTTTTTCAAGATCTCTGTTCCTAAACTCAGTTGGTGCAGTTGCTAGGAAATCATGTGATAATGTTACTTGTGCCAAGATATTGGCCGTCTCCTCCTGATTATAGGAAAATGTCAATTCTGACATTATGGGTGCCTATGTCCCAATGGGTTAGATACTTAAGTAGGGTGTGACTGGCACCCAGGTGGATCTACAGGATAGGGTCCCAACCTGGATAATACATAAAAGTAAAGAATCCTAGTAGAGTAAATTTCGGTATCAAAGATATTTTTATTTCAATATAAATTGCACTGTACCACACGTGGCTAATGTAGAGAAATGAGCAACGTTTCGGCAAAAAATGCCTTTCTCAAGATCTGCAATCAAAACAAAGGTATATGCATTAGAGATGCAGTATGCACATCTAGAAAATAATAAAAGCATACACGTGGTGACAATAATAGTGAATACATAGTGATAGTATAAAGAATGGTGCTGTACAGTATATACAATATAAACAAAGTCATTATTCCACAAATTAACGAACTGGTAGGAGCCAAAGGTAACAATATCACATGTACACACAATGCAGGTATATATAGGTCTTGTAATCACTCTGACCATCAAATGTCCCGTTCAGTGTTTGCACCTTAATACGGTATATTATCCATTCATAAGCCGAGCCGGGCAAGGGAAGAAATTGAAGAATAGGGGGAGAGAGGAGAGAGGTAAAAAGGAGTTAGGAGATTAGGGGGTACCCACCGTTGCGTGAGTCAGAGTCCAGTGTCCAGTGTAGAGATTATATTTTTAAGCCTCCAACTGAATGTTACTGCTTATGGAGTATGACATTGGAGTAGGGGGATGTCTAACATGTAGAGAAAATGAGGGGAGGATCACTTCAAACAGTTATATCTCGAATATTAACAAGCATAAAAAACTGCTTTTTGGTGTCATATAAAAGAGGAGAGTGTCACTAGTGCTATCTATTAGAGATGAGCGAATAGTATTTGAAACTCTAGTTCGCTCCATAGGAATGAATGGAAGTGGCCGGTGCGCGGCTGGCGCTTAACCCCTTAGTGTTCGGCCGCTTCCATTCATTCGAATACTATTCGCTCATCTCTACCATCTATATTATTTCTATAGATATCACTGGTTAGATATCACAGTCCATATTGAAATATTATATTATATATTTTATGCAGCTGCATATAAATATTCTAATCCCAACTGTATTTGCAACAATGCAACCTTTCACATGAAATGAAATATCCTTCATGTGACATCAAAAGCAACAGTTTGAACTGTCAACTTTTTGAAGTGATCCCCCCTCCCCCTCATTTTCTCTACATGTTATACAGACCATACTCCAAGCCCGACTCCATGCACAGTAACATTCAGTGAGAGGCAGGAACCGCTCTCAATACAGAAGCAAGGAAAGGAATAAATACAGTGTTAGCCAAAAGTATTGGCACCCCTGCAATTCAGTCAGATAATACTCAGTTTCTTCCAGAAAATGATTACAAGCACAAACTCTTTGGTATTATTATCTTCATTTATTTTGCTTGCAATGAAAAAGCACAAAAGAGAATGAAAAAAAAGTCAAATCATTGATCATTTTACACAAAACTCCAAAAATGGGCCGAACAAAAGTATTGGCACCCTCAGCCTAATACTTGGTAGCACAACCTTTAGACAAAATAACTGCGAACAACCGCTTCCGGTAACCATCAATGAGTTTCTTACAATGCTCTGCTGGAATTTTAGACCATTCTTCTTTGGCAAACTGCTCCAGGTCCCTGAGATGTGAAGGGGGCCTTCTCCAAACTGCCATTTTGAGATCTCCCCACAGGTGTTCTATGGGATTCAGGTCTGGACTCATTGCTGGCCGCTTTAGAAGTCTCCAGTGCTTTCTCTCAAACCATTTTCTAGTGCTTTTTGAAGTGTGTTTTGGGTCATTGTCCTGCTTGGAGACCCATGACCTCTGAGGGAGACCCAGCTTTCTCACACTGGGCCCTACATTATGCTGCAAAATTTGATGGTAGTCTTCAGACTTCATAATGCCATGTACACGTTCAAGCAGTCCAGTGCCAGAGGCAGCAAAGCAACCCCAAAACATCAGGGAACCTCTGTCATGTTTGACTGTAGGGACCATGTTCTTTTCTTTGAAGGCCTCTTTTTTCCTGTAAACTCTATGTTGATGCAACTTGCAAAACTACCAGAAAAACCGGCCACTCTTCCAAAGGTGTATATATAAAATTTAACTTTTAATATAAATCCATTTAGAAAATAAACAAAAAACATATAAATTCCCCCTAAAAAACTCCAATGTGTTTCGGAACAGTAAGTTCCTTTTTCAAGGCATCTGTTACAATGGTTTCTTTCACTTTTAAATACCCTCCTTTTACTTCCTCCTAACTGAAGTTCCGGCCCATTAGTATCGCATACATACAGGTGATTACATATAAAGGTAATGTTTAATTAATCTTGGTTAGTATCCTGTGTTCACATTCAATACAACCCTCCAGATATATATTTTGTCCTATTTGCATTTTTACAACATTCCAATCCGACCTTGATTTGTAATATATATATACCGTATTTTTCGGACTATAAGACACACCTTTTTTCCCCAAAATTTGGGGGGAAAAGAAGGGTGCGTGTTATAGTCTGAATGTGGCCGCCTGGCATCCGCTGTAATAGAGAGGCGGATGCCGGCGAGGGATAGACGCCGGCACAGGTGACGGGGCCTGAGACATCGCTACGCTCCTCTGCCCTGCATGAAGCCAGCAGCAGCAGGGGCGATGCTATTCCGCTCCTCCGTCCCCCCGCCGCTGGCTTCATGCAGGGCAGAGGAGCGTAGCGATGTCTCAGGCCCCGGCACCTGTGCTGGTGTCTATCCCTCGCCGGCATCCGCCTCTCTATTACAGCAGATGCCGGGTCTGTATTGGCGGTCCCTTCTCCCTCGGGGCCGGTCTCCACCGGCCCCATACCTGTAAAGTTGCAGGCCGGCTCCTGCGTGGCGATATCGCAGGAGCCGACCTGTTCGGGTGACAGCCGGGAGCCTAATGAAGGCTCCCAGGCCTGTTACTGCTATATTAGTATTGCGGCTGGGTCTATGACCCTCCGCAATAGTAATATACAGAATGTCCCATAGACGGCAATACAGTTGCCTGTGTCCGAAAATGCTCGGTCTACTAATAGTTTTCCTGTACGGTGAACGTCAAAATCACAATTGCTAAACCACCGGGTTTTTTTTCAATACAAGGTGATCTAAGCAATAGATATTCCCCAAAATGGTATAACTAAAAAGTACATCTGGCCCTGCAAAAAAAAAAAAACACTCTATGCGTCCCCGTACAGCTGCAGGGTCACCTGTCAATGTGGCCTTGCAGCTGTTGCAAAACTACAACTCCCATATATTAAATATTTTACCATTTTTTGCTTCAAATTTTTTTTCCCCTAGTCTTATAGTCCAGTGCATCTTATAGTCTGAAAAATACGATATATATATATATATATATATATATATATATATATATATATATATATATATATATATATATATATATGTGTGTGTTAATTATTTAACCACTATCTTGTGTTTATACTTGCTGCAAAAAGACATTTCATCAAGACTCCCGATTAGGAAAAAAGATTGAATCTACTTACTTTTATCTATCCGTATGCAGCTTCAGTCAGAATTTTAAATAATAAAGAAGTGTGCGTTTTCCATTTTTTATCTACGGATTCATTTACCCAATGCTCCGGACCAAGGAGCATTATCCTTGCCGAGCCTGAGAGAAAGTGGAGTTGATATACGGGGTTTCTATCGAGACTACTGAGAGGCTGAGTATTTCATCCCTTCCCTTGTTCCCTTGTTATTCACATACTTTTATCTATGATCATTTCCCATACTCTGTTGTACTTTCGTAACAATGTTAATGGAATGATAATGGATTTAATCAATATACAGTTCACACGTAATATCTGCAGTAAATAAGGATAGCATTTCGGACCCACATCATACCGACCCTGCGATATATCTATATTCCTCAAAAATCAGATCCTGGTCTTGCATAAACCGGATCACTAGACTCCACTATACTGAAACCTTCGGAAAGCTGGAAGACCCAATTACGTGGGTAACTGTTTGCTTTAGCAGATGGGCTCTCTGTCTTTTGGTCACCATTTGTACCCCAATGATGGACAGCCAAACACTAGTGTGAACGTAGCATAATTTTAGTATGGATATGCTAAAAACGGGAACAACTTGAGAGGGTGCAGTCATGTTTGGGTCCAAGTCGGTGATCCGTGCAGTCTCTTTCCAATGTAAGGATACCAGTACCATAAACAATACAGCATACTTGGGGGGAGCTGCTATGGATATTGCAATGAGGCTCAGGAGCTTCATGTTACACCCTGCTGATAAGGCTATACAAACCATAGGTAAAGGAGTAACTACTTTGTTCAGTGCATTTGGGAAAACCTGTGGATGAAAATATTCATCCAGTTGTTCAAACTCACAGGTACATTAATTCCATCTGAAAAAATGGTGGAAATAGAGCTCAAGTCCCTAGAAGATAAAGATGTTGTTTAAGCTGTCACTGGTCCTACCCCATGGTTTCCCTAATAGTGTTTATTGTGAAGCAAAAAAAGATCATGACAAGGTGAGATTGTGTTGATATGCATATCTCTCATACAATATCTGATTTTCACTATCTACTTAGTGGAGCAACTCTCTTTTGAAAATCGGACCTTAAGAAAATTAACCATTAGCTAGAACTGAACCCAGACTCAAGATATTTGACAACCTTCTTTAGACATTTAGGCCTATGTTGATAGAGAACTCGCAGTGCTGCGAGAGAACTCATTTGCATACCATCGAAAACCCTAAATTTATACCAAACGGCAGCGCGGAGAAGACATCTAAAGGTAGGAGAAGAATAACCTTTCTTAAGGCTATTCCTACATGTAAATGAGAAAAAAATGTGTTTTAATGGTAGAATCCCTTTAAACTATGCATGGATCAACTGAAGAGTACATAATTTTTGTTACATATCAAGCAGTATGAAAGGCAGTCTGAGAAGATCAGTCTGTGACAGCAACTAGTAAATGATAAGAAATTCTGTGCCTTCATTAAAATAATCCAGAATGAAAAATATTCAGTGAGCAAAGATTCTGTATCTTGAAGTAACCCTTGAAGAAGCTAAAATTGTGTTCAAGTGTAAAAGCAGATCTATCAGTCACTGAGGAGCATCTAATCCTCTGAGGAACCAAGTTAGTTGTTCTTAAGGTCTTGTATAAGCCAGTAATACAGATTGCTCATGACTGCTTTCTATGACTTATTCACACAAAAAAGCTTGGTGGTTTACAAAAAAAGGATCAACTAGGGGAAGACATGAGATATTGCTCAACATGCCAGCTGATTTTCCCTTCAACAAAATCTGAGACCTTCAAAATCTTGTCTACCTTAAGTTGTCCGGAAGGAAGTAGCGCTTGATATGTATAGCCTACTGTCTAATAGGCAACACATTCTAGTAACAATTGATGAATATTTAAGATGCCCTCCAATTGCCTTCATGTCTTCCACTTCATCTTCTAATGTCTTTCCAGAGTTGGAAAACATATTTTTAGGGTATGATATTCCATAGCTGGATAGTCAAAACAGATAATGGGCCTCCATTTTGTGTACATACATGTGCTCAATTTTCTGAATATCTCGAATTTACCCACAGGAAAATTACACCACATTTAGCAACAAATACTGTTTCTGTCCAACTAGTGTACAACAGAACTCCTTTTATATATACTACTGATGCCACGTACCATTCTTAACCAGCTCTGTCCTTGACAGACTCAAATAACAACTAGGACAAAATAACAAATGTGTGTCAAAGGCAAAACAATAAGACATCTCCAATGTATGGTACTATTGTTAGAATATACAGAAAGTAATTCCTAATAACAGCTGCTACGGGAAGGGAAGACAGAGACAGTGATCCCTAAATCTAGGCCCACCTCTTGTCCCTACCTATTTCCTGCAACTGTCCTAATGACAGGAACAACTGGATGACAAATCCTACTCTAAATAAGTGAAACACAGAACAGGACAAGACAACACAACACAGATGAGTTAGCAAGCCAAGGGTCAAACCAGAGAGATAAAGCAGTACCAACTAGCAATCCAAAAGACTAGTCAAAAAGGCAAAACACAGAGGTCAGAAAATACAATAGGGAAACACTTAGCAAGGTCAGAGACACAATATCCAGCAACCGTGTGTGGGCTGATGGCCAGTTTAATGAAGTCCAGAACCCGCCCTAAGCTTGATTGGTAGATAAGCCGTCAATCAACAACAAACAAATGTTAACCCTAAGAGTGACAACTAGAGATGAGCGAACACTAAAATGTTCGAGGTTCGAAATTCGATTCGAACAGCCGCTCAATGTTCGTGTGTTCGAACGGGTTTCGAACCCCATTATAGTCTATGGGGAACAGATACTCGTTAAGGGGGAAACCCAAATCCGTGTCTGGAGGGTCACCAAGTCCACTATGACACCCCAGGAAATGATGCCAACACCTCTGGAATGACACTGGGACAGCAGGGGAAGCATGCCTGGGGGCATCTAACACACCAAAGACCCTCTATTACCCCAACATCACTGCCTAACAACTACACACTTTCCACATTCAAAAAAACCTCTATCAAAGTGGGAAAATACCTGGAAACCTTCTTTACTCCCCAAATGGATGGACACAAACCCCAATTTAAGCTCAACAAACAGTAACAACCACCCCTTTAAATCACGTTCCCCATGACAACCACAAATGGAATAGGCAATGGGAATTCCAAAAGCCCTCACCCTTAACTGTCATTTTGAGTGTGTGTGTGTGTGTGTGTGTGTGTGTGTGTGTGTGTGATGTGGTAAGACCTTCCAAAATTCACTTTTCTAGCCCTTAACATGAGCCCTTCCAAACAAAGTTACATGACCTTAAGCTGAGCTACCAGCAGAGATTGAGGCCCTTGGCATGAGTAGAGCCTTGCACCAGCAGTGTTTTTGGCACTTAGGGTGAGTTGAGCCTTGTACCAGCGTGTGTCCCTTAACATCAGGCGGGCCCTAAGTTCTGCGCTTTGCACAAAAGTTCCACATTAACTAGGCTGAATGGTACAAAGATTAGTAGGCCCGAGAACCAGGAACAGGTCTTGCAATGGCTGTCGGATAACGCTTAAAGCACATTGTCCACCAGCCAGTCAGCCTCTACCTCCTCTTACCCAACAGTCTTGTCCTCCTTCCACCCAAAATTCCCAATCTTCTCAGAACAATAACCCCAACTGTCCCTGCTCCCCAGAGCTGTTCTCCCTTCCTTTGACTGTACCGCAACCTGCCCCTCCATTTCGCGATTCCACGGACCTAACAGACGAGTATCTGTGTCCAGATGCTCAAACACTAGAGTCTCCTCCATTCCATCTCCGGTCGATTTGGTGGCGGATGACCAGCAACCCACCCTCATCGACGACGATGAGACGCAGTTGCTGTCAGGGCAGCCAGTTGACATGCGCATTGTGCAGGAGGAGGAGGCGAGACAGGAGTTGGAAGAGGAGGTGGTGGACGACGAGGACACCGACCCCACCTGGACAAGGCAGATGTCAAGCTGGGAAAGTAGTGTGGATGTTGAGGCAGGTGCAGCACCAAAAAGGGTAGCTAGAGGCAGAGACATGTCCAGAGGCAGAGGTCAGCTGCTTTGCCGAAGCCAGGCCAGACCCGGAATGTCCGAAGATGTTCCCTTTTGTACCCAGCCCAGAAAAACTCCCCCATCGAGGGCACGTTTCTTGAAGGTGTAGAGTTTTTTCAAGGAATGCGCCGAGGACAGATATAGTGTCGTCTACACAATTTGCCTCTCGAAATCGAGTAGGGGCCCTGAGAAGAGCAACCTGTCCACCACTTCAATGCACCGTCATTTGGAATCCAAGCAATGGAATCAGTGGCAGGCAGCAACGGCAGGACAAACGTCGCCCGCCGTTCATGCCACTGCCTCTGCTCACAGTGCTGGCGATGCACTCCAGAGGACGAGCCAGGACATCACTTCATCTGCCTCCGCCACTTTGTTGACTTCTCCCTCATCCTCCCCTGTTTCTGTCTTATCTCCTTCTCCTGCACCATCAAAGGCACCATCAGGCGCTTCTTTACAACAACCCACCATCTCTCAGACATTGGAGCGCCGGCAGAAATACACCGCTAACCACCCACCCACGCAAGCCTAGAACGCCAACATCGCTAAACTGCTGGCCCAGGAGAGGTTGGCGTTCCGGCTTGTTGAAACTCCCGCCTTCCCGGACCTGATGGCAACTGTGGCACCTCACTATGCCGTCCCTAGCCGTCTCAACTTCTCCCGGTGTGGCGTCCCCGCCTTGCACCAGCACGTGTCACTCAACATCAGGTGGGCCCTTAGTTCCGCGCTTTGCTGCAAGGTCCACTTTACCACCGACACTTGGACAAGCGCCTGTGGTCAGGGATGCTGCAGTGCTTATCTTTAATGACAGGCAGGGTGAATGTGGTGGAGTCTGTTCCCCGGGTGCAAACTGGGGTGGCCTATCTCCTCTCCCAGGCCAAAATTCATGGCAGGAGTAGACTGAAACCCTACGACGCTGCAACCTCCACCACAGCTACTAGCGGCAAACGCTAAAACACTGGTGTGGGGAGACGTCAGCAGGCGGTGCTGAAGCTCATCAGCTTGGGGGACAGACAGCACAGTGCCTCCGAGGTCAGGGATGCCATCCTGGCTGAGATGGCATTTTTTTTTCCCTGCTACACCTGGGGCCTGGCATTTTTACGCCTGTGATAATGGCTGGAACCTGGTAGCGGCTCTGGAGCTTGCCAGCCTCCAACACGTTCCATGTTTGGCCCACGTCTAACCTAGTGGTGCAAAGTTTTTTAAAAACATACCCAAATGTACCGAAGCTACTGTTGAAAATGCGGCGCTTGTGCGCCCACTTTTGCAAGTGCACAGGAGTCGCTGCTAGCCTAAAAACACTCTAGCAAGGCCTACATCTGTCCAAACACAGGCTGTTGTCCGTCATTCACACACGCTGAAACCCTACAATACCATATCTTGAGCAGGGTGTGTGAGCTGCACAGACCTTTGATGGAGTTCCATCTACAAAACCCAAGGGTTCCTCAAAGTCAGCAACCAAAGTTTCTGCACCATGAGTTTCCAGGGGTGGCAGAGTTATGGCTAGGGGAAGAGGCATGGATAGGGATGATGTCTAGGGGCAAAAGCAGTGTGGATGTGGAGGCAAGCTAAGCAGGAAAAACTGGGGGTACAAGCTAAGGCATGGACTGGGGTGATGTCTAGGGGCAAAAGCAGTGTGGATGTGGAGGCAAGCTAAGCAGGAAAAACTGGGGATACAAGCTAAGGCATGGACTGGGGTGATGTCTAGGGGCAAAAGCAGTGTGGATGTGGAGGCAAGCTAAGCAGGAAAAACTGGGGGTACAAGCTAAGGCATGGACTGGGGTGATGTCTAGGGGCAAAAGCAGTGTGGATTTGGAGGCAAGCAAAGCAGGGAAAATGGTGGCTAGAGGCAAAGGGATGTCCATAGGCAGCAAGGGCAAAGATGCAAAACTCTCCCGTTTCAAGAATTTTCCTGACTTGTTTCCCCACAAAACATTCCTGGGAGGAGGGCTGAAACACCACCCTCCTCCTCCTCCGCTGTTAGATTTACCCCAGCTACGAGCTGAAAACGCTGCAACACTGGTGTGGGGAGACGTCAGCAGGCTGGGCTGAAGCTCATCAGCTTGGGAGACGGACAGCACACTGCCTCTGAGGTCAGGGATGCCATCCTGGATGAGATGGCAATTTGTTTATCCCCGCTGCCCCTGGGGCCAGGTTTTTTAGCTTGTTGGAGGGCTCTGGAGCTTGCCAGCCTCCAACACGTTCCATGCCTGGCCCACATGTTCAATGTAGTGGTGCAATGATCTTTAAAAACATACCCCAAATTAGCTGAGCTAAGGGTGAAAGTGCGGCACTTGGACACCCACTCTCCCAAGTCTACAGTACCTGGAGCTAGCCGCAATACACTCCAGCAAGGCCTACATCTGCCTGAAGCACCTACTGTTGTGCGAGGTCACCACACGCTCTAACCCTAGATACCGTATGTTCAGCAGGGTGTGTGAGCAGCAGAGACCTTTGATGGAGTACCAGCTACAAAACCCAAGGGTTCCTCAGAGTCAGCTCCCTCACTTTCTGCACCATGAGTTTCCATGGGTGGCAGACTTATGGCTAGAGGCACAGGCATGGATAGGGGTGATGTGTAGGGGCAAAAGCAGTGTGGATGTGGAGGCAAGCTAAGCAGCAAAAACTGGGGGTACAAGCAGCCGGTGACATCATCACTGACAAGCACAGCTGTCTGTCAGCTGACAGGCTGACTTTCACCAAAATGAACAGACAATGGATAGACTCATCATATACATGTCAGTTACATGACAAATTTAGTGCAATTTGCAAGACCAAGATGGTTTGGAGATCTGTGGAGAGGAATCTCACCACCTCTTGCGGGTGCCATCATTTGGAAGGCAAGCCCTGGGCTCAGTGGGTGAGAGCAAGCGCAGGATAATCGTCGTTTGGCCTGGCGGCCACTGCCTCTTCCACTGTTGACAGGGCTGGCGCTGCAGTCCAGACCAGGAGCCAGGACACCTCCACATCTGCCTCTGACACTTTGGGGAGTTCACCCTTATCCTCACCTTTTCCTGCCATTTCTCCTTTTGCCCGCGCCATCATGCGCCTCTTCCCAGCAACTCCCCATCTCCCAAGCCTTTCATTTCATGCTAAAGTACAGCGCAACCCACCCACATGCCCAAGGCTTCAACGGCCTCATCTCAAGAAATCTGGCCCAGGAGATGTTGGAATCCCGGCTGGGGGACACTCTGCCCTTTTTGGGCAGAGTGTCTACTGCGCCACCGCACTGTGCCGTCCACACCAGCACTTTCCCCCAAACATGAGGCGGTCCCTAAATTCAGCGCTTAGCCCTAAAGTTCCATGTGACCAGTTACGAATGGACAAGTGCATGCGGACAGGGACGCTACCTTTCAATTTGGGCACAGTGGTTGAATGTAGTTGAGGCGTGGACCGGGTCGCAAAATGTGGTGGCCTGACTTGTCTCCCCACACAACATTCCTGGGAGGAGGGCTGAAACACCACCCTCCTCCGCTGTTAAATTGACCCCAGCTACGAGCTGGAAACGCTGCAACACTGGTGTGGGGAGACGTCAGCGGGCCGTGCTGAAGCTCATCAGCTTGGGGGCCAGACAGCACACTGCCTACAAAGTGAGTCATGCCATCCTCGATGAGACGGCAATGTGGTTTTTGCCACTGCACCTGGGCCCAGGCATGTTGTCATGTGTGATAATGGCCGTAACCTGGGATTGGCTCTGTAGCTTGGCAGCCTGCAACATATTCCATGCCTGGGCCACGTTTTTAACTCATTGCTGCTAATCTTTTGAAAAAGGTACCCCAATGTTCCTGAGCTACTGGTGAAAGTGTGGCGCTTGTGCGGATAGTTTTTAAAGTGTATAGTTGCCGCTGCTAGCCTCTATGCACTCCTACAACGCCTGTACCTGCTGGAACAACGGCTGTTGTGCGACGTCTCCACACTGCTGGCACTAAACATATCATGTGTTGAGCAGAGTGTGTGAGCAGCACAGACCTTTGATGTAGTTCCAACTCCAAAACCCTCGGGTTCGTCAAAGTCAACTCCCTCAGTTGCTCAACCATGAGTGGCCATGGGTGGCAGACTTATGTGAAATCCCATCCCATCCATTGCACTGGACACGAAACATTAGCATGCGCTCAGCACAACTTCGGATATGGCAGATGCGTTAAGCAGGGTGCAGGGTACAACACAGACCAGGCCCGAGCACCAGGAACAGGTGTTAGAAATACTGCAGCATCTGCCATTTCCTTCCAATTTTGGGGTTTTGGACCCGCCACCGACTTGTCTGGACCTAAGTGGGGATCATGAGACACAGTTGCCATCAAGGCAAGCTGTGGTCATGTGCGGTTTGCAGTAAGGGGGCAGTGCGCAATTGGAAGAGGAGTTGGTGGATGACGAGGCCACCGACCCCACATGGACAGGGGTGATGTCTAGGGGCTAAAGCAGTGTAGATGTAGAGGGAAGCTAAATCAACAAAAAACCTGGGTAGAAGCAAAGGCATAAACTGGGGTGATGTTTAGGGGTGAAAGCAGAGTAGATGTGGAGGGAAGCTAAGCAGCAAAAACAGTGGGTAGAAGCAAAGGCATGCAAAACTCTACCCTGTTGGAAGACTTATTCCTAGGTCTGGAACACGTTAATGGCCCCCCTGGACAAATTACTGCCACTCAGGGGCCTAGTGTCACCAGGAGGGACAAGTATAGGCGCATGTTGTGGGAATACCTGGCCGACACCAGCTCTGTCCTCTCCGATCCCTCTGTGCTCTACAGCCTAAACTTATTTTCTCATCTTTTTTTCTGAACTGCACATCTCTTGCCTGCTTCCTTTGGGATCTTAGAAATGGTGGTCCACTTCCACAGATGGTAACTTCAATAGACAGTGTAACGGGAGTAGCTGAGGGATCGCTGTCTTAACCACTTTTTGGCACAAAATTAACTTCCAAAGCCAAATATGGTGCAAGTATATGATGCAAGGACACCTACACACCTATCTCTGACACATTGGGGAGTTCACCCTCATGCGCCCTTTTGGCCTGCACCATCATGCGCCTCTTCCCAGCCACTCCACATTTCCCAAGCTTTTCATTGCAGGCAGAAGTACAATACAACCCACCCCCATGCCCAAGCCTGTAACAGCCTCATCGATAAACTGCTGGCCCTGGAGATGTTGGTGTTTGTTTATGCTTCTGGAGACCCAGGCCTTCCGTCAGCAGATGGCAGCTGGGGCACCTCCCTATGCTGGGCCTAGCCGTTACTACTTCTCTTGGTGTGCTGTCTCTGCCTTGCGCCTGCATGTGTCCCATAACATCAGTCGGGCCCAGAGCTCTGCGCTTTGCTGCAAGGTCCACTTGACCACCGACACATGGACAAGCGCCTGTGGTCAGGGATGCTGCAGTGCTTATCTTTAATGACAGGCAGGGTGAATGTGGTGGAGTCTGTTCCCCGGGTGCAAACTGGGGTGGCCTATCTCCTCTCCCAGGCCAAAATTCATGGCAGGAGTAGACTGAAACCCTACGAAGCTGCAACCTCCACCCCAGCTACTAGCGGAAAACACTGTAACACTGGCATGGGGAGATGTCAGTAGGCCGTGCTGAAACTGATCAGCTTGGGGGACAGACAGCACAGTGCCTCCGAGGTCAGGGATGCCATCCTGGCTGAGATGGCATTTTTTTTTCCCTGCTACACCTGGGGCCTGGCATTTTTGCGCCTGTGATAATGGCTGGAACCTGGTAGCAGATCTGGAGCTTGCCAGACTCAAACACGGTCCACGCATGGCCCACGTTTTCCAACTTGTTGGTGCCATGTTTCTTTGAAACCTACACCATTGTGCCTGATATACAGGTCAAAGTGGGGCCATTTTCGTAAGTGAGAACTAGCCTCTGCTAGGCAGAAAACATTCAGAGCACACTCCTCTCATCTTCGCACCGTTGGCTGGCGGAGGAAGACGAGGGGGTTGGAGTGGCATCTGATGTCCCTATCCCACACGAGGCTAGAGGGTGCACTTCAGTGCATCCCATTGCTTCACCACAAATGGTGTGAAGGGGAGTGGAAAATGGAGGAAATGGAGAGTGACCCTTACAGTTGGGGCCAGCAAAGGCATGCCAAATAACACACTGGCACACATGGCTGACTTCATCTTGGGTTGCTTTTCAACACATATTTCACATCATGAAGAACAAATAATACTGGATTTTTTCAAGCCTCGAACCCCGGTCTAGGTCTAATGTCTGTTCCTTTCTTATATTAGGGGAGAGGGAAAAAAAATTACTTCAGTGATACGTTTAGCGTACATAGACTGACTATTAATGTGTATCCCACTTAGTGTTGTTAGGGTTACACACCGTCACAACCTGGCTAAAGCTTCTATAGCTGTTAATAAAGTCAACATAACTTTACGGTATCCAAAAAGACAGCTGGTACCGACAGAGAGCAAGACAAATGTCACCCAAAGCTGTGAGCTCTGAACACCCACAGTGACTTTGGCGTCATCATCATTATAAGGGAGTGGGTGGTAATAAATAACTTGGCAGTGCCTAAAACCCAAAAAGCTTATACAACTATATTTACATTAAGATACACAAATGAAACTTTTCAGTAGCATGTCATGAGACAAGCTGATAAGCTCTTCCTTTGTGCAGTGCTATTTGAAAGTTAAACGCTGCCTTTATTTTAATTCTGGAGAAGGTGCAGACATTAGATTTAGAACATGTTGTCTTCATTGTCCAAATCCTCTATATAGGTAACGCGTTTTTCGGGCCGAGCTGTCTGGGAACGAGCTGGTGCAGCACTGACAACCTGGGTGAATATGGCAAGAGCCTGAGATGTAGGGTGAATGAATCCCCAAATTATTTGTGGAATTCCCAGTGAGACAATGGCACTGTATACCAGTATTAAAAATTGTGGGTGCACATAACCCCCATATATTCTTTGAATTCCCAGTCAGACAATGGCACTGTATACCAGTATTAAAAATTGTGGGTGCACATAACCCCCATATATTCTTTGAATTCCCAGTCAGACAATGGCACTGTATACCAGTATTAAAAATTGTGGGTGCACATAACCCCCATATATTCTTTGAATTCCCAGTCAGACAATGGCACTGTATAGCAGTATTAAAAATTGTGGGTGCACGTAACCCCCATATATTCTTTGAATTCCCAGTCAGACAATGGCACTATATACCAGTATTAAAAATTGTGGGTGCACATAACCCCCATATATTCTTTGAATTCCCAGTCAGACAATGGCACTGTATACCAGTATTAAAAATTGTGGGTGCACGTAACCCCCATATATTCTTTGAATTCCCAGTCAGACAATGGCACTATATACCAGTATTAAAAATTGTGGGTGCACATAACCCCCATATATTCTTTGAATTCCCAGTCAGACAATGGCACTGTATACCAGTAGTAAAAATTGTGGGTGCACGTCACCCCAATATATTCTTTGAATTCCCAGTTAGACAATGGCACTGTATACCAGTAGTAAAAATTGTGGGTGCACATAACCCCCATATATTCTTTGAATTCCCAGTCAGACAATGGCACTGTATACCAGTATTAAAAATTGTGGGTGCACATAACCCCCATATATTCTTTGAATTCCCAGTCAGACAATGGCACTGTATACCAGTATTAAAAATTGTGGGTGCACATAACCCCCATATATTCTTTGAATTCCCAGTCAGACAATGGCACTGTATACCAGTATTAAAAATTGTGGGTGCACGTAACCCCCATATATTCTTTGAATTCCCAGTCAGACAATGGCACTGTATACCAGTATTAAAAATTGTGGGTGCACATAACCCCCATATATTCTTTGAATTCCCAGTCAGACAATGGCACTGTATACCAGTATTAAAAATTGTGGGTGCACATAACCCCCATATATTCTTTGAATTCCCAGTCAGACAATGGCACTATATACCAGTATTAAAAATTGTGGGTGCACATAACCCCCATATATTCTTTGAATTCCCAGTCAGACAATGGCACTGTATAGCAGTATTAAAAATTGTGGGTGCACGTAACCCCCATATATTCTTTGAATTCCCAGTCAGACAATGGCACTATATACCAGTATTAAAAATTGTGGGTGCACATAACCCCCATATATTCTTTGAATTCCCAGTCAGACAATGGCACTGTATACCAGTATTAAAAATTGTGGGTGCACATAACCCCCATATATTCTTTGAATTCCCAGTGAGACAATGGAACTGTATAGCAGTAGCAAAAATTGTGGGTGCACGTCACCCCAATATATTCTTTGAATTCCCAGTTAGACAATGGCACTGTATACCAGTAGTAAAAATTGTGGGTGCACATAACCCCCATATATTCTTTGAATTCCCAGTCAGACAATGGAACTGTATAGCAGTAGCAAAAATTGTGGGTGCACTTCACCCCAATATATTCTTTGAATTCCCAGTTAGACAATGGCACTGTATACCAGTATTAAAAATTGTGGGTGCACATAACCCCCATATATTCTTTGAATTCCCAGTCAGACAATGGCACTGTATACCAGTATTAAAAATTGTGGGTGCACATAACCCCCATATATTCTTTGAATTCCCAGTCAGACAATGGCACTGTATACCAGTATTAAAAATTGTGGGTGCACATAACCCCCATATATTCTTTGAATTCCCAGTGAGACAATGGAACTGTATAGCAGTAGCAAAAATTGTGGGTGCACGTCACCCCAATATATTCTTTGAATTCCCAGTTAGACAATGGCACTGTATACCAGTAGTAAAAATTGTGGGTGCACATAACCCCCATATATTCTTTGAATTCCCAGTCAGACAATGGCACTGTATAGCAGTATTAAAAATTGTGGGTGCACGTAACCCCCATATATTCTTTGAATTCCCAGTCAGACAATGGCACTGTATACCAGTATTAAAAATTGTGGGTGCACGTAACCCCCATATATTCTTTGAATTCCCAGTCAGACAATGGCACTATATACCAGTATTAAAAATTGTGGGTGCACATAACCCCCATATATTCTTTGAATTCCCAGTCAGACAATGGCACTGTATAGCAGTATTAAAAATTGTGGGTGCACATAACCCCCATATATTCTTTGAATTCCCAGTGAGACAATGGCACTGTATACCAGTAGCAAAAATTGTGGGTGTATATAGCCCCAATTCTATTGCTAGGGGACTTGCAGGGTATTTCTGAGGTGAAGGTGGGGGGGGCACACCGTTGGAACGGGGATTTGGGGTGTATATATGGGGTATACGGGAATACACTGTCAGTGTGTTCCATTCAGGATCCTGGGAAAGCTGGGTTGCGGCGATTGAGCCCGTCAGTGCCACGTTACACTGACAAGCTTCTCCCTGGAATTGAAGTTATATGTAAGCCCAATATATTCTTTGAATTCCCAGTGAGACAATGGCACCATATGGCAGTAGCAAAAATAGTGGGTGTATATAGCCCCAATTCTATTGCTAGGGGACTTGCAGGGTATTTCTGGGGTGAAGGTGGGGGGGCACACCGTTGGAACGGGTATCGGGGGTATATATCGGGTATACGGGAATACACTGACAGTGTATTCCATTCAGGATCCTGGGAAAGCTGGGTTGCGGCGATTGAGCCCGTCAGTGCCACGTTACACTGACAAGCTTCTCCCTGGAATTTAGCTCTTATAAGAGCTGTTGGTTGTCTTCTCCTTCCTATCCTAGCCTGTCCCTGCCTACCCAGAATCTAACCCCTAGCTAACTGGACGGAAACCTCCGTCCTCGGTGAATTGCAAGCTCAGAATGACGCGAAGCTGGGCGGCGCTGTTCTTTTAAATTAGAGGTCACATGTTTTCGGCAGCCAATGGGTTTTGCCTACTTTTTTCAACGTCACCGGTGTCGTAGTTCCTGTCCCACCTACCCTGCGCTGTTATTGGAGCAAAAAAGGCGCCAGGGAAGGTGGGAGGGGAATCGAGTAATGGCGCACTTTACCACGCGGTGTTCGATTCGATTCGAACATGCCGAACAGCCTAATATCCGATCGAACATGAGTTCGATAGAACACTGTTCGCTCATCTCTAGTGACAACACAGAATGATAAGACTCTAGGAGAAGGTAAACATTAGCGGACACACTCAATGCAACATACAGTGAGGTCAGAGGACAGCACAGGGCTACGAACAGGTGAGGATGTACCAATTATCTAATGGCCAAGAAAGGAAACATAGTTAGCCAAGTGAGAAAACCATGTTTCTAAGTCCAAATAAAGCCATCCAAATTGGTCGTTAAAGAGGACCTTTCATCAGATCGGGCACATGCAGTTTTATATACTGCTGGAAAGCTGACAGTGCGCTGAATTCAGCGCACTATCGGCTTTCCTGATCTGTGCCCGGTGTAAAGCGCTATCGGTCCCGGGACCGTAGCGTTTTAGTGTCAGAAGGGCGTTTCTGACACTTAGCCAGGGACACCCTTCTTCCCAGCAGAGCCTATCGCGCTGCACAATGTGAGCGGGGAGGAACGCCCCCTCCCTCTGCTCACACAGCTCGTCCATAGACAAGTATTATCAGGAGCGGGAGGGGGCGTTCCTCCCCGCTCCACAGTACAGTGCGATAGGCGCTGCTGGGCAGAAGGGCGTCCCTGGCTAAGTGTCAGAAACGCCCTTCTGACACTAAAGCGCTACGGTCCCGGGACTGGTAGCGCTTTACATCGGGCACAGATCGGGAAAGCCAATAGTGTGCAGAATTCAGCGCACTGTCAGTTTTCCAGCAGTATATAAAACTGCATGTGCCCGATCTGATGAAAGGTCCTCTTTAATCATCTATCCACTGAATAGGTGATTAATGCTAGACTGGTAGTGCCCAAGCACATGCTTGTTCTCAAGTCTATTTCACCTCTTCGCTGTAGTCATGAGTAGCATGGGGAACTAGAGATTTCCCAGAAGATGACATCCCCAGCTATTATATATACCAAAGGGGTAATAAAAATGTGCCCTCAAAGGCAAAATGGACCTCCATTGGTCTAACATTTACCATCTGTTCAGTAGGAATACTTTTTAAACATCAGAATAGGCATATTGAAGATTTATTTCTAATGCCAATTGTTAATTAAGTTTGTTTGCAGATGATTTCAAAAGACATGAGTGATTTCCTAAAAATGTACCAAATAGGGGGCAACACGGTAGCTCAGTGGTTAGCACTGCAGCCTTATAGCGCTGGAGTCCTGGGTTCAAATCCTGCCAGGAACAACATCTGCAAGGAGTTTGTATGTTCTCCCCGTGTTTGCGTGGAATTCCTCCCATTCTACAAAGACATACTAATAGGAAAAAAAAAAGTACATTGTGATCCCTATATGGGGCTCACAATCTACAAAAAAAAAAAAAAAAAAGCAAATAAGTACCAAATAAGCTTTGAGCTACTGCTGCTCTACTATAGGAAATTATCCCATCATCGATATTTGAATAAATCAAGTTTCCTGGATTTGTTCATTTATCTTACAAACTTTACACATTTCTGATTCATTTCAAATAGTATTTGTTCTAACCTCAGAAGGAAACGAAAGTAGGAAATAGATGGCAAAATGACACAGAATGGACATGACAGGCGACATAAACTAAGATTTACCAGTGTACTACTGTGTTTACGCACTAGAGCAGACAGTTGACAGATTTATGTGTTCGCAAGTCTCATATTGCACAGCAAGAAGTAATGTTCTATTTGTAATTTTCTCAGCCAAGAAAATATTTAATTCATAAATATAAGTTAAATTATGAATTAAGTTTACTTGTTTGCATTTGTGACATCTGGGAGTTATTGCTTGAATTACATTCACAAGAAGTAAATGATCACTTTCAAAAACCACTAAAAGTAAAACCATGCTTAGTAACCATGGATCAGAAATAAAATGTGGTATATGTGTGTACTCTGAAAATACTGTGGAGGGGCCGCTATGGGACATTGTACTGTGTGGAAGGGCTGCTATGGGACATAATGCCAAGTGGAGGAACTACTATGGAACATTATACTGTGTGGAGGGTCTGCTATATGACATTATACTGTGTGGAGAGAGCATTTTGTGACATTATTCAGTGTGCAGGGGCTGCTAGGGGCTATTGTACTGTGTGGAAGGGCTGCTATAGGACATTACATTGTCTGGAGGCCACTTTGGGACATTATAGTTTATGTAAATGGGGCCAGGGGCGTAACTACCATAGAGGCAGCGGAGGCGGCTGCCACAGGGCCTGGGCCATTAGGGGGCCCGGTGACAGCCGCTACCGCTGCGTTTTTTTTTTTTTAAATTGGCCATTACTGGCGCTATTTACTTGCTGATCCTGAACATAATACTGTGTGCAGGGGCCACTATGGGACATAATACTGTGTGCAGGGACCACTAATGGACATAATACTGGGTGCAGGGGTCACTAAGGGACATAATACTGTGTGCAGGGCTTACTAAGGGACATAATAGAGTGCGGAGGAGGGGGTCGGTCGAGGTCTTCGGCATCGGTGTCGGTTGGGGGGGGGCCCATGTCAAAAGTTTGCCACGGGGCCCCGCCATTCCTAGTTACGCCACTGAATGGGGCATTATACTGTGTGGGAGCCAGGAAAGGGTGTTCTATGGGGTGGGGGCCTGAGTCAAAAATTTGCTTTGGGGCCCAGTCTTTTTTACTTATGCTCCTGATTGCTGTACTTGACAGGGTCAATAAATGGAGAATCAAGAAAGAACTTAGTATCAGATCTTATATTCCTCAGGTGCTGTGCTGAGGGCTGAGCAGACTTAAATGGTCTGGCACTTGTACATATTAAATAATAAAACAATAAAACACTTCATTTCATTATACAGCTATATACCGCATGCAAAAGGCCTTGAAGCGACTGCATTTTATCTTGATAATGACCCTGACATGCCAACTAATCAAAAGGATTTTATTCTCAAGGGAACAGAATTAATTCTGACACACAATGTCTTTTTATTCCAACAGAAGATTTTTCTCCAGACCAAAGGCACAGCCATGGGGACATGTTTTGCCCCAAGTTTTGCCAATTTGTTCATGGGGAGGTTTGAGGAGTGTTTCATTTGGAGTTCTTACCAATGGTCTCACAACATTATACTATATAGAAGATACACTGATGACCTTGTATTCATTTGGGAAGGGTCACCAAATTAATTTTCTGAATTCACCGCTTACCTCAATGAAAATAATTGCCTAAAATTCACAGGCAAAACTGAACCACAGAGCATCAAATATCTCGATTTTATATTAATAGGGAACCCCACAGGCATCCGAACAAAAATTTACTACAAGAAAATGGATTGTAATAGTCTAATTAACTATCACAGCCTCCACTACAAGAAATGAAGGGATAATATCCCATAGAGAAAGTTCAAAAGGTTAAGAAGCAACTGAACGAGAAGATGTCAACAGGCTAGGACCAAACTCTTCAGAAGAGCAGACAAGAAACAGCGCTCATCCAAATGAAAAACGATAAGCTTATTTGGCACAATGCATTTCGGGCTCCTTAGACCCTTTCGAAAGTGCAACAAAATCACCTTTAAAATGAGTACAACATAAATTCATAAATAAAATAAATAAATAGATGTATAAATAATAATGATACCAATAAATATGATTAAAAAACTAATAATAATATAGATAAAAATGGGCCAATTACATTGATTGATCTAATCCTGAAGGTTTCAGATATGTTACATAGATTATACTAATACTTACATTTCATAGAATCACAACGACAGATTTCATGAATATATAGGTGTGGAAATAAAATAGATAGCCTATGAGACTAAATGCATATATGTATATAGATAAGTAAGTGACACCCATAGTCTCCATACATCATATGTATGCCAGCATTACATGGCTCGTTCAATTACTTATTCCGGGCTTATTGCACATGCGCATCTCGGATCCTACGCGCATGCGCAGTTTCTGTCACCCGGATGTCGCCGTTTCTATACACATGCGGCATGCGGTGAGTACATTTTTCCGCCTGACGTGGCTTCCAGGTTACGGGCAGATAGATATTGTTTCTCGTACCCAGAGCCACTAAGTCCTCCAGCAGTCAGAGGAAGGTAAGAGGTCGTTTTGTGCTGTTTGCAGATATATTCTTATATATATAATTACTGTTTACTGTAGGCTTATGCTATCCTGTCAATCCTATGGATCGTAACTGCCCGGTTTATGCTTCTGTTCCGTGTGCAGTACTTTCACTTTTTCATTGTTCTACATATGATATATGGAGACTATGGGTGTCATTTACTTATCTATATACAGTGTTGGCCAAAAGTATTGGCACCCCTGCAATTCTGTCAGATAATACTCATTTTCTTCCAGAAAATGATTGCAAGCACAAACTCTTTGGTATTAATATCTTCATTTATTTTGCTTGCAATGAAAAAACACAAAACAGAATGAAAAAAAAGTCAAATTATTGATCATTTTACACAAAACTCCAAAAATGGGTCAGACAAAAGTATTGGCACCCTCAGCCTAATACTTGGTAGCACAACCTTTAGACAAAATAACTGCGAATAACCGCTTCCAGTAACCATCAATGAGTTTCTTACAATGCTCTGCTGGAATTTTAGACCATTCTTCTTTGCCAAACTGCTCCAGGTCCCTGAGATGTGAAGGGGGCCTTCTCCAAACTGCCATCAAGAGATCTCTCCACAGGTGTTCTATGGGATTCAGGTCTGGACTCATTGCTGGCCACTTTAGAAGTCTCCAGTGCTTTCTCTCAAACCATTTTCTAGTGCTTTTTGAAGTGTGTTTTGGGTCATTGTCCTGCTGGAAGACCCATGACCTCTGAGGGAGACCCAGCTTTCTCACACTGGGCCCTACATTATGCTGCAAAATTTGTTGGCAAAGCAACCCCAAAACATCAGGGAACCTCTGCCATGTTTGACTGTAGGGACTGTGTTCTTTCCTTTGAAGGCCTCTTTTTTTTTTCCCCTATAAACTCTATGTTGATGCCTTTTCCCAAAAAGCTCTACTTTTGTCTCATCTGACCAGAGAACATTCTTCCAAAACGTTTTTGGCTTTCTCAGGTAAGTTTTGGCAAACTCCAGCCTGGCTTTTTTATGTCTCTGGGTAAGAAGTGGGGTCTTTCTGGGTATCCTACCATACAGTCCCTTTTCATGCAGACGCCGATGGATAGTGCAGGTTGACACTGTTGTACCCTCGGACTGCAGGGCAGCTTGAACTTTTTTGGATGTTAGTCGAGGTTCTTTATCCACCATCCGCACAATCTTGCATTGAAATCTCTCGTCAATTTTTCTTTTCCATCCACATCTAGGGAGGTTAGTCACAGTGCCATGGCCTTTAAACTTCTTGATGACACTGCGCACGGTAGACACAGGAACATTCAGGTCTTTGGAGATGGACTTGTAGCCTTGAGATTGCTCATGCTTCCTCACAATTTTGCTTCTCAAGTTCTCAGACAGTTCTTTGGTCTTCTTTCTTTTCTCCATTCTCAATGTGGTACACACAAGGACATAGGACAGAGGTTGAGTCAACTTTAATCCATTTCAACTGGCTGCAAGTGTGATTTAGTTATTGCCACCACCTGTTAGGTGCCTCAGGTAAGTAACAGGTGCTGTTAATTACACAAATTACAGAAGCATCACATGCTTTTTCAAACAGTGCCAATACTTTTCTCCACCCCCTTTTTTATGTTTGGTGTGGAATTATATCCAATTTGGCTTTTTGACAATTCTTTTTGTGGTTTTCCATTGAAGACAAATTAAATGAAGATAATAATACCAAAGAATTTGTGATTGCAATCATTTTCTGGAAGAAAATGAGTATTATCTGACAGAATTGCAGGGGTGCCAATACTTTTGGGCAACACTGTATATATAGATTAATAGAACCATAATGCTAATAATTAGTGATGAGCGAACGGCATTCGAATTGGTATTCGATCGAATATCAGGCTGTTCGAGATATTCGATTCCAATCAAATACCACACGGCAAATGCACTAAAAATTTGTATCCCCTCCCTCCTTCCCTAGTGCTTTTTTTGCACCAATAACTGTGCAGGGGAGATAAGATAAGAAGTAGGAAAACGTAAGCTTCAAAAAAAAAAAAATAATAATCGGCTGGCTAAATCAGGTCACCTCCATTTTATACGAATGGTGGATTTCAGATTCGGTTCATATGAGACTGTGAACTATGTGACTGTATGACAGGGATAGATGTACTGGCAGGGTTAGCTAGGAATTAGGTTTATTTAGGTAGGAATGTTACTCAAACAGCTCTTTGGGGATCTGTCCTGTGACAGCCCATTATATGCTAGTCGGGATCCTTGTCAGCTTGCATAGGAATGCATTGACCAGTGTTGATTGGCTGAATGCCAAACAGTGTACAGCATTCAGCCAATCAAAGCTGGTTCTGCTGGAGGAGGCGGAGTCTAATAGGTATAGCAGAGTTGACATAGCTCTGCTACATCTCAGATGTAGCAGAGTTGACACAGCTCTGCTACATGTCAGATGTAGCCACATTGAGCGCACAGCACTTCTACATCTCAGGTATAGCAGAGTTGACACAGAGCTGCTACATCTCAGATGTAGCAGCATTGAGTGAACAGCACTGCTACATCTCCGATATAGCAGAGTTGTAGCATAATTGCAGCAGTGCACTGAGATGTAGCAGAGCTGTGTCAACTCTGCTACATCTGAGATCGGACCACAATGGAGACTGCTGTGGACCGATCTTAGACTCCGCCTCCTCCGGCAGAACCAGCGTTGATTGGCTGTACACTGTATGGCATTCGGCCAATCAACGCTGGTCAAAGCATTCCTATGGGAAAAAGTCAGCTCCTGCATTATTAGTGGCGTAATACAGGATCTTGGGCATGTTAGATGCCCCCAGACATGCTTCCCCTGCTGTCCCAGTTGTATTCCAGGGTGTTGGCAACATTTCCTGAGGTGTCATAGTGGACTTGGTGACTCTCCTGAGTCTAATAGTGGTTTCCCCTGAAACGAAGCTTTTTTCCCCATAGACTATAATGGGATTCGATATTCATTCAAATAGTCGAATATTGAGGGGCTATTCGAAACGAATATCGAATATTTCACTGTTCGCTCATCTCTACTAATAATGCTAAATAATAAGTATAGTCATGCACTCAATTCATACACAATAGTAAACACTAGGCATACCTATAATGTGCAGATTGGCAAACACCTCTAGAGGATGACACCACAATGATGTGCGTTTCGGCTGCATGTGGTTGCATGTCAGAACATGTTGCCATCAGGGTGAGGCTAGACCTTATATTGCTGCAAAAGTGAAAACAGGTGAGTAAATAACCTCCCACTTACGTCCAAAATCACCAGGTGCCCAGAGCATAGTGAATGAACATTCACATCCAGCCCGCTGCCCCGAATTGATTCAGTGATGCTGATAGGAACAAGCTGAATGTATCTCACACATAAGCAATTCAGGAGGGGGGGGATTGAAAGTATAATAAATAAAGGGGCCACACGGTGGCTCAGTGGTTAGCACTGCAGCCTTGCAGCGCTGGAGTCCTGGTGTTCAAATCCCACCAAAGGCAAAAAAAAACCCATCTGCAAGGAGTTTGTATGTTTTCCCCGTCCTTGCATGGATTTCCATCCCATATTCCAAAAAAGACATACTGATAGGGAAAAATGTACATTGTGAGCTCTATGTGGGGCTCACAATCTACATTTTAAAAAAAATAAATAAATAAAAGACTTTGTGAATAAGTTAATACATCAATAATATTAAATCAAAACCATAAGTTACATGTGAAATAACAGGGAAATATAATGAAAAAGAATAAATATATTGGAAAATAATAGTGATGTAAAGGTGAGGAAACGTGACAATACATATAAATATATCCTTATGCAGCCTATTTAATATTGTGCAAGGGAATTAAAAAGTGAAAGTGACTGTGATGAATATAGTAAATGAAGATAATTATGAAGATAATAAATGTAATTATATAAATTATAAAAACATACACCATATACATGTATATATACGCCGTGTGAAGGGGCCCTAACTTATTGACATGGCCCCATCTAACTTTTTGACTTCCAATTTAATAATGCTGTAAAAAGAACAAGTATGACAAACACAGAAAAGGATTCATCTTTTTACAATCAGATTTTATTCTAAGAAAATGACATTGCTTCAACTTTCCAAACTGTTGTGGCAGGATGGAAAAAAAAGTTACAAAACTGGAAAGGAAGAACATATTAGATGTAACCCTTGGTTCTATTTCATGTTACATATTTCATGACAGACTTGTTCCTAGTTTGCACCCTGTGTTGTTTCCCCTTTTACAGGTGGTCTCACTTATTACTTAGAATAATGCTTCTTTTCCCTTTCCCAAATTGTTCCTGGTATCAATGGGCCTCTCACATCAGGAATGCAAGAAAGTTCAGACTTCCTCCCACCTGGGCAGTTTCAGGTAGTTTACATCTCAATAACCTCATTTTTTTCACACATTACATTAGAAGGAAAAAATTAGATCACTGTTTTACTTCTTGTACAGCTTGATATGGAGAAGGGAAAACTAACAATATGTGAATGCAAAGAGCAATATATATTTTGTAGGAAATTAACAGGATCCTATTGATTTGAAAGGGAACAAAATATTAACAGCTGTAAAAACATGACTTCTGTGCGGCGCTGAATGGAGGCCTTTCAAATGGCTCATTCCGCTGAGTGCTGCTGAGGCAGTAATGGTTTCATGCTGTTGAAATGCTTCAAACAAGAATACTAGCACATTGCTATATGAACCGTAGGATGGAAACAACCGTGATTGCCTAAGTCTTTTTTTTTTCGTGTGTGTCACTTTCTAACAGAAATAATTTGGAGTAGGCTGCCTTTTAAAATTTTAGCATTCCCCCCCCCCCCATAACTGCTAGAAAGAGGGATAATAATAATAATAATAATAATAATAATAATAATAATACTGAACCAACCACACCTACAGGAGTAGAACCCATTACAGAAAACTGCATGTACATGTCTAAAGGTTTCAGCCATGGGTATGTACTTTACATGGCCATACAAATATATGTGATTGCCATCTGAGGCAATGGATATTTTTCACTTGTACATATATCCATGGTCATTGTGTTAGCTGTTATAATGGTGTACACTGCAACGTGTCCATTTCATGCTTGTGAGCTGCTGGATTCTTTTTAATGTTTTTTATATTCAATATTTATTAATAATTTTTTTTCTAACATGGTAATTATACAATGACACAAAAAAATTAATTAATGTTATTATGGTACTGTCAGGGTCTGGGGTTGCTAGGTGGGGTGGCATAGACACACAAGTCCAGTTTCTTTAGTAAAAAACAAAGGTAGAGTTTATTTTCACTCAAAAATATAGTGCAGCAACAAAAGGAAATTATACAAAAATTAATACCTGCCCAGCTAAGCTCTAACTGAACATAGAATAAGTTACCTCACCGAGGATAACAGAAATCAAAAGCCAGTAGAATCATTCAGGACACAGCTACAAAAATATGACCTCTCTGTCAGCTCTCCAGCCAAGTTCTGCCCAAGGTCTGCTGCTGGAGTTGACTTCTTAAGCCTCCTTGACGAGGAGACTCTCTGCAGCTGAGTCACTGCCGGAACATCCCCAAAGTGTGGACTGGAAGGGGGTGGAATGACAGGTCCCACTACCAACCTACCTGCCATTCCTAAAAATCCAGCCCAGTACTGAGGATTTACCAAAATGCTCAGCAGACGAAAGTTGCCTGCTGAGAACAAACATTCCTTCTGGAGTTTTCTCATCTCACCCACCTGAGTAGTCTGGGTGAAATGTACACCCCCTCCATTACCCGACCAGCCATCGGCTTACATACAAAAGTAGTAAAACCAATATAACTATATAAAATATAGTATCTAAAATGATATATAAAGTAATATATATAGTATCACTGCTATTATGTTAAACCTGAGCATAGGGTTATTGATACTGCATAGTGAAAACCATGAAAATAAAGCCCACAAGCAACAGCAGCAGAATTGTTGTTAAAGTAAGAAAAGTTATATGATATATTATATGATCCCCAAAATGACAGCATTCAAAAATGCAAATTTCTATACAAAAAAAAGACCTCATATTGCCATGTCAAAGAAAAAAAAAAAAAGAAAGGTGTAGTTGTTATGGAACCAACTCCTATGTTATGGTCTTAAAGGGGTTATCCAGTTTCTAACATTGATGGTCACCTCTACCCAGATAGCTCGGTTTATGGTATTGTTTACTGCGCTGCGGCAAGTGTTAGTGCTGCAGCGCTGTCCCATTGAAATCTATGCGGCAGTGCTGCAGTACCTACGCTCACTGCTACAGTTTGTACGGCGTATGAGCAGGGCAGCTCTCAATTTGTAAACAATACCACAAACCGCGCTGTCTTGGTACTGGTGATCTTTGGGGTCCCAGGTGTCAGACCCCTGCAGATCTCATATTAATGGCCTAAAAATCCTAAAAGTAGGCCAGCAATGTTAGAAACCAGATAACCCCTTTAAGTAGATGGACATAGTAAGGAAAATGTATTGAATTCATACGCCAGTCTAAATAAACAGCCCAACTGGCGCAGGGACCGGCAGAATTATATAAAGGCTGCAGCCTCTTAATATCTCTCTTCTACGCCAGTTTTCTGCAATGTCATATTCCATACTAGGTGTCGTTTCTCCTTTTAAACATATTTTGGAGAAATGGAATGATTGCGTCCTCTTGGTGTTCTATCACAGGTGGTGTTTGGCCAGGTATGCTCCATGGTACGACACTGTGTAGCTATAAATGTTCAATAGGTTTTACACAGTGGGTAGTACTCTATAAATAGGAATCGGCTCCTTCCTTACCATTGTTAAAGGGATTATCCAGGATTAGAAAACATGGTTGCTTTCTTTTCAGAAGTAACATCCCATCCCATCAGTCCCATTCACTGTGGAGAGTGATTTTATGTCTTTTATTTACAAAGTTAACCACTAATCTGTAGCTCACCAGAGGACCATGACACCCCTACGACTAGGGATTTGTTCAGTAGGTTCCTAGCAATGAGCTACATGGCTATTGGAATGAGAAGATGAAAATATTTTAAAAAAATAGTACTTGGATTTTAAAGTTGTATTATGGTAGCATGCAGTTTACTGGATACTTAAAGGATAACCACTTCATTCATGGAGGTCCAACTTATGGGAATGCAGTCTCAATATTCCCATTGGAATGGAGCGGTGGTCAAGCATATGCACTCCATTAATGATAGCAAAATATCCAACATTATAGTCGGTTATCTCTAGATTAAAATAATACACACAGTGTAGTGCAATGACATACTGTCATATAAACTGCAACAGGCACTTCCATAGCTACATATTGTACCTAATAGAATAAACTATAATAAAAAAAGATACATTATAAAAAATTATATGCCCAGAATTAGGTTGTAAATACCCTAGTATTTTTGTTAGGGAATTGCTTAGATGACAATTCCCCAGTAGCTGCTGGAGAACCCTGGAGGAAGGGGCACAAGAAACAGTGAGCCCTAAGCTGAAATTCCCCCCCCCCCCACTGTTCCTTCCTCTTGCCAGGCCTTATCCTATGTAATAGGTGGCAACTTGGAGATGATCCCTTCCTGTATGTGACACACAAAACGCAGACAAGACAAACAACAACAAAGGGAGGTCAGCTAGCCAGGGTTCGGGAACAGTCGAGCAATGCAGTGCCAAATCGAAGTCCAAAAGAATAGTCAATAGGAAAAGCCAAGGTCAGGATTAAGAATACAAGTAACTAAACAGCAAGAGAAAGTTAGCAAGCACGAGGCAATAACAGGCACCAGTGTGAATGTGAGCCAAGAATAAATAGGGGAGGATGAACCCGCCCTGGACCTGACAGGAAGACAGGCTGTCAATCACAGGGCAAGACCAAATTTAACTACTTCATGGACAGAAGCAGTCAAGGGCAGAAGACGGGTGTGCTGCAAATTCAATTAAAGAACTAGAGCCGTGTTCACACAGTGCAACTCTAAGCAAGGAACTAAACTGCACACGCCTCCTGCACCGCCGCATGTGACCAGACGGTGGCTCAGAGACCCGAACAGGCAGAGATGTTACAATTTTATTACTTATACATAATATTTACATACTTTTCCATATAAATCTTACTTGTCCATTACTCATATATTTCACATTTCTTATGTAAATTAGTGTCACGCTAATTGAAATAGTATGACAGTGAAGACAGTGGAAGGCATTTGTCAAACAGATGTTAAAATGGAAAAAGAAAAATCATTAGTCAAGATGAAATAGAAAGGAGCTAGAAATAGTGAAATGTAAAAATACCCCACTGCTCTGTGTTCTAAATCATAATGACAGACAGATAAAATCAACTAAATAAGTATAGCTCTCGGAATCTGAACCTGGACAGAAACGAACATGTGCTATATTAAAACCTTGCAATGTATCATTAGCCCTTAATGATTATTTTTGAGTACTAAAAGAGAATTATAAAGCAGACCATGTGCATTTCATTCTAAGGTTACTGTTATTGGAAGTTTATTATAGATTTGGTTGAAACTAAAATACCAACTCATTAATATTGTACAAATCTAATTATGGAAAATTATCCTTACATTAAAAATTCTGAAAATTATCATCCTAACGTACAAACGACCATACCAGCCGTACATCAAACACCAATTACAGATTGAGATATTAAAGGGGTTGTCCACTTTCAAAATAATCGTGAGACAAGTGTTATTGTTTGCATATAAAATGATATACAATTTTCCAATATAATCTCTGTATCAATTCCTTGTGGTCTTCTAGATCTCTGCTTGGTGTCATTCATTCTGCTTACTCCCAGTGGATACAAATCAGTCCATGGTCATGTGATGGGTGCACTGAACGTTACAGTCTGTTAGGATTGTGCAGCAGGTGCAGCCTTGATATGAGCATTCATAGGGTTAATTCCCTTTGCAGCAGCCAGGCATGGTCGACTGTCTGACTGACTGGGGTGTCAGCCAATGTACGCTCGGCATGGCAGCTGGGCTGTTTGCTTGGGACGGCCCCTTCCCTATTTAAGGGGGCTGGGCTCATGGTGTGCGTGCGCGCATGCGTGTGTGTGCATGGGTTCCAGCCTGAACAACCTTAGTTGGCCTTAGCTAGTAAAATCCCCTGAGATAGTAATCTCATTGTTAGCTACCTTGTGTGTTGTGGGGAACTGGTTGCACACACTGGTTAGTTGGTCTCTATCTAGTCCAGGAGTTCTGGCTAGACAGTTTTGTTTGTTGTAGCAGCTGCTCTGAGCTGCTCAGGTTTTTTTTTTTGGTTTTTTTTAATGTAGATTGTGAGCCCCACATAGAGCTCACAATGTACATTTTTCCCTATCAGTATGTCTTTTTGGAATATGGGATGGAAATCCATGCAAACACGGGGAGAACATACAAACTCCTTGCAGATGGTTTTTTTGCCCTTGGCGGGATTTGAACACCAGGACCCAGCGCTGCAAGGCTACAGTGCTAACCACTGAGCCACCGTGTGGCCCCTTGAGCTGCTCAGGTTTGCTCTGTGATTTTTACAGAGCACACCCGGTTAATGTAGTTATCTGGCAGTGACACTAACTGCCAGACCGTGTTCACACCAGGGTGTTTCAGCAGTTCAGAGTCCAGTAGGGCTCCACAGGGTTTTTGTTTGTTTAGTTTTTTTTTAATAAACCCTGCTGACCATAACAGTATCTTAAAGCCAGAGCCCCACCGCAAAATGGATTCAAAAATCCACTTAGCGAATCTTGTCAGTAGTCTGAACACACGACTGGGTGCGGTGGAGCAACACTTGCAGCAATCTTCACCAACTGCCCCAGTTGATTTTTCTGCACTATCTCAAGGGTTAGTTCAGGCTATAGCTAAGTTGGTGGGTAGTTTGCCGAACCCTGAAGCGGCACCGTGTCTACTCCTGCCTCCAGAGCAGTATGCAGGTGAGCCACAGGTATGTCGGGGATTCATTCACCAGTGTGATACGTACATTGAGGCCTGTCCCCGTCTCTTCCCAGATGAGAAGTCTAAGGTGGCCTTTGTGGTTTCCTTGCTCACTGGGAGACCATTGGCCTGGGTCACCCCATTAAAAGAATGGGGCGCGGCGGAGTTGACTACGCTAGCTTCGCTGTTTGAAGCACTATGCCTGGTCTTTCATAGTCCAGTGCCCCAGTTCACCTATGCCTCTCAGCTCTTACACTTAAGGCAAGGCCAGAGCTCGGTAGCGGACTTTGCTATTGAGTTTCGGACATTGGCATCTGAGCTGGATTGGCCAGACAGGATACTGGTGGCAATTTTTTGGGAGAGTTTGTCCTCACGTATAAAGGACGAACTAGCAGGCTGGGAACCTTCTACTTCACTCTCAGGCCTTATAAATTTGGCCACTCGCGTTGATACACAGTTGTCAGATAGGAGAGTGGAGCAGGGACTCGAGCATAACCTCATGTCTCAGAGGGGGTCTTTAAATCTACCACTGCCTTGCCTGTTGAGGAGTCCACCAAACCTATGGGCACCTCCCGTGTTTCCTCTTCTGGTGGCAGCAGGAGTAGGAAAATTAGGGGGTGATTTGTTACAACAGGCCAGGGTATATTGCTTCTCAATGCTCGAGTCCACCAGGAAAAAAGACTAGCCAGGTGTCCATTGGGGGTGGGTTATACTTGGTACACAAAAATCCCATACTCGTGTCCGTTTCCCAGTAGCTCTTAAGCTGGGTAACGATTGGGTAAACACAAGTGCATTTGTAGACTCTGGGGCCATGGGAAATTTCGTGTCAGTTAAATTTGCCCAGCAGAATGGCATTCCCATGAAAGCTCTCCAGACCCCCATTAACATTACAGTGGTTGATGGGTCTCAGATCCGATTTGAGATGCCACCGTTGCTTCTGCGGAGTGGAGCACTGCACACAGAGCGATTCTCCTTTTACATCGTGGAGGGCTTAACTGATGTAGTACTGTTGGGTCTCCCTTGGTTACACCAACACTCACCAGTCATAGACAAGGCATGGGGAGATTATTAAGTGGAGTCCTGTGTGCAGGGGAAGGTGTATGGAGGCTATACCATCAGCCGTCCCTCCAGTGAGACCTTCAAAGCAGGAGGGCTTACCCCAGCGCCACACCTCAAATGAGGTGAGGTGAGGCGCCTGCCTCGGGCGGCGGACCGAAGGGGGTGGCAGAATGGCCAATTTTTATTTTATTTTTTTTTACTGATTTTGGTACTTTTCCGTTATCGGGTCAGCATCGCAGTTCAGCATCAGCATCAGGACATGCTGAACTGCTGACTGCTGGCACGATGCTGGCTGGCACTGGAGCTGTGTAAAGGAGCAGCGGATCACAGAATGCCAGAGAGGGGCGCCCAGTACTTATATTCTCCATCCATTTAGATTGATGAGATGCGCCTATTCTCAATGCGCTGGCGTCATTTGACCCACTCTCTGCATTGCTATAGCGTGATCAGCACGTCCATGACATTGCCGACGCCTGTGCGCATGCGCAGACCGCTCACAGGATGCCATCAGTGAGGATATGTGCTCCAGATGTCGATCCCCATTTTTGTAAGTATATAAGGGCTGTGTTTAGTGTATCTGTTCATACTTACCTCCTGAGGAAGCCTACTGATGTAGGTGAAACACAGAGAGGTAGTTGTGGACATCCCTGACCAGTGCTTTTACTATGTCTACAGGTATTATACCTATTTCATATATTAGTGTTTTCTATTGCTGGGTCTATGATGATCTGATATTATATCTATATCATTGCTCTTATATACTCCACTGTGAGTTCATATTGATATTTATCTTTAGATACCTTTGTATTCCTTACAGTAGCAATGTATGGCAAGCCTCTGTATATGATGGTGATATTTTTCATTACATCCTTTTGGACCCTTAGCATTATATACTGCTTAGCCATAAACAGATGCTTTGGTATGCATGTATTTCTTCCAGTTTGATTGATACGTTGTTTATTTGTACGGTCATATGTACGACTTTATGTTGTCTGTGTATCATGGCTTTTACCATGTAAAAAACCGCTAGCAGAAAAAAGAGGTGAACGGCTCCCATTGAAGTCAATGAGAGCCTTTTTTGGCAGCGGATTTTGAGGCAGATTCCGCATCAAAATCCAGTGCCAAAAAAACTCCGTGTGAACTAGCCCTTAAAATGTAGAGTGTTGAGAAGTTACGAAAGAACACAAAATACACAAGGGCTGTTGCATGTAACAGGGTGGCTCCATTTCAAGATTTCCATGTTTAATTTCTACGACACAATTTTCATTATGTAAAATATATATTATCTGGTTCTCAGCAAATACTTTAGTCTGCTGAGTGTTATTTCAAAGTTCTGTTTATTGGGCTGGATTTTTAGGAATGACAGATAGGTTGGTAGTGGGACCTGTCATTCCACCCTCCTCCAGTCCACACTTTGTGCTTGTTCCTGCAGCGACTCAGCTGTTGAGAGTCTCCTCGTCAAGGAGGCTTAAGAAGTTGCTCCAGCAGCAGACTGTGGGCAGAGCTTGGCTGGAGAGCCAAACAGAGAGGTCATATTTTTGGAGCTGTGTCCTGATTGATTCTACTGGCTTTGGATTTCTGTTATTCTAGGTGAGGTAACCTATTCTTATGTTTAGTTAGAGCCTACCGGGCAGGTATTTATTTTTGTATTGTTTTCTTTTGTTGCTGTACTACCTTTTTTGAGTGAAAATAAACTGTACCTTTGTTTTGGACTAAAGAATCTGGACTTTTGTGTCTATGCTCCCCACCTAGCAACCCCAGACCCTGACACTTGTTTTGATCTATCAGAGGACCAGGACGAAAGAATGAAACTGAAGACTTTTAGTTATCATTTAGTGCATTTTTAAGAAAGACAAAAGGTCACTTTTACCAGCATTCACATTTTTTAAACAGACAAGAAAGACTGAAAGTCAGTGGAAAGGACCTTCGATCTGTTTACTTTACATAGCAGTCGATCATGAATGCTAAAAATGGAAAGTGTTTTGATTTGTATTAACCATTCTGTTAGTTTCTATGTGCTTTTGATCTTGACTATGTGTTATGCTCAGGGCTACACAATGGTACAATGCCTACTGAGACTGCAGTGAACCAAGATCAATCATGTTAGATGATATGATTTCAGTTTAGAATATCTTCTGTGCAGTGCCGCACCTCCCATGAGGCGACCTGAAGCGAGCGCTTCAGGAGGTGCTATGTCAGGGCCTCAGGGAGGGCGGCATTTTTGCTTCCCTAAGCCAGTCCAGGACAAGCTGTCCTGGACTGGCTTAGCACCGAGCGGTGGTTTGGGGAGGCCAGTTGAGCAGCGCTGCTCCAGCAGCCTCCCCTCACGCTCAGGCAGAGAGCAGGCAGTCTCCGGGCCTGTTCTCTGCCGGCGAACGGCGCTAAGCCCCGCCCCTCCGCTCGGCCATGCCCCCTCCGATCGGCCACGCCCCCTCCTCCCGGCGGGGGGGGGGGGGGCGGCTTTCCGTAGTTGCCTCGGGCGGCGAAAGGGGAAGGTTCACCCCTGCTTCTGTGGTATCACTTAGGCCATGTTCACAATGACGTTGTTTTTTTACATTTGTTTTTTTACATTGTTCTGACATGTCATAGGACTGGAACAACAGAGTGAAAAATGATGAATGGTGGATACAGGCATTGCAACTCCCATTTGCATTTGCCATTCTTGACTCCAATGTGAAAAAAAATCTATGAAAACTTCCATCTTTTTTTCAACATTAAAGTCCAGAAAGATGGAAGGAAATGGAAGGTTCTTTGTCTCCATCCATGATTCTGTCAGTTTAAAACAATGATAGTGTGAATACAGCCTAACATGTAGACCTATTAGATTTAAATTCTACAACCTCTAGATATTGAGCACATGTAATGGACAAAAGCGTACAGTCTGTTAAGTCTGTTAGGGAAAAGATAAATAGAAGCAGAAGGAATATTTTTCATCATGTGTTGAAATGTCCTTTTGCTTATTTGCATATGACCGCCTTAGTAACTCTAATTAAACTATTTCAATATGTGTCTTGTGTGGGATCTGTCAAACCACACATGGCTAAGAAAAGTATTACTGTAAACATCCAACTGTACCATAACCTCAAAACAAAAAATTTGAATATCTAAACTAAACTAATATATATATATATATATATATATATATATATATATATATATATATATATATATATATATATAGTGAGATGACAACAAATCGCTTTTGGTGTTTTTTTAATTAGAAGATTAGCAATATATATACTAATCCTCTAATAAAAAAAACACCAAAAGTAACGATTTGTTGTCATCTCACCTCATAAAATATCAAAAAGTCATATATAGCTCTAAATCAGGGGTCTCAAACTCGCGGCCCGCGTGCCACATGTGGCCCCCCGAACAATTTTGTGCGGCCCGCACAAGCCTAGGGACGCCGGATCCGCGTTGAATACATTGCGAGATGATTATATCCACTAACGGCTAGTGGATATAATCATCTCGCAATGTATTCAACGTGGATCCGGCGTCCCTAGCGTGACTAGCCGCTACATTCCGGCTAGTGGACATATAGGCGCGATGTGATGACGTCACATCATCACATCGCGCCTACAGGTCTATTAGTGAAACTACAGAGTGCGGCGGGGGAGCGTTGGATGGTGAGTATAAGTGTTTTTTTTGTGTGTTAAAGAGGACCTTTCACCATTTTGCCCACAGGCAGTACTATATACTGCCGGAAAGCTGACAGTGCGCTGAGTTCAGTGCACTGTCGGCTTTCCCGATGTGGGCCCGGTGTGAAGAGCTTACGGTCCGTTACCGTAGCTCTTCTATGGTCAGAAGGGAGTTTCTGCCACTCAGTCAGAGACGTCCTTCTTCACAGCACAGCCAATCGCGCTGTGCTGTGAGAGCCGGGAGGAACGCCCCCTCCCTCTGCTCGCAGTACTCGTCCATAGACGAGCATTATCAGAGAGAGAGGGGGCGTTCCTCCCGGCTCTCACAGCACAGCGCGATTGGCTGTGCTGTGAAGAAGGACGTCTCTGACTGAGTGGCAGAAACTCCCTTCTGACCATAGAAGAGCTACGGTACCGGGACCGTAAGCTCTTCACACTGGGCCCAGATCGGGAAAGCCGACAGTGCACTGAACTCAGTGCACTGTCAGCTTTCCGGCAGTATATAGAACTGCCTGTGGGCAAAATGGTGAAAGGTCCTCTTTAAACATTGAGGTGGAATGAAGGGGCTCATGACACTGGGGGCAGACGAAGGGAGGGGGGAGAACGGCATGACACTGGGGCAGAGATGGAGGGACATGAATCTGGGGGAAGAGATGGGGGGACATGAATCTGGGGGCAGAGATGGGGGGACATGAATCTGGGGGCAGAGATGGGGGACATGAATCTGGGGGCAGAGATGGGGGGACATGAAACTGGGGCAGAGATGGGGGGACATGAAACTGGGGGCAGAGATGTAGGGACATGAATCTGGGGGCAGAGATGGAGGGACATGAATCTGGGGGCAGAGATGGAGGGGACATGAAACTGGGGGCAGAGATGGAGGGACATGAAACTGGGGGCAGAGATGGAGGGACATGAATCTGGGGGCAGAGATGGAGGGACATGAATCTGGGGGCAGAGATGGAGGGACATGAATCTGGGGGCAGAGATGGAGGGACATGAATCTGGGGGCAGAGATGGAGGGACATGAATCTGGGGGCAGATGAAGGGTGTATATGTAACTGGGGGAAAGATGGAGGGGGGCCATATAGTTTACGGGTGACTGTAGGAGGATTATACAGTGTGGGGGCACATGAAAAATGAATGGGCGGAGTCAACATAAAAGTGGGTGGAGCTAAATTTGCCGCGGTGCGGCCCGCCGACTGGCTGGGATCTTGTTCTGCGGCCCACATGCTGAGTTGAGTTTGAGACCCCTGCTCTAAATGGTACCAATAAAATCCACAGCCTGTCCTGCAAAATAAAAACTCTCAACCAACTTCATTGCCCCCCCCCCATCATTAATATTGATGTTGAATATTGAATTTCTGTCTTGAATAGTGCTCCTCGACTCAATAAGTTTGGGAAGCGCTGGGCTACATCTTTAGAAAAAGTAAAAAAAATCATAATTTGTACAATGTGGCAACAAAAAAACCAAAACTCACAGTTTAAGCTGTGCGCACATATATCAGGGTTCACCTGACATCTGGGAAACTAATGCTTACTACGCGCCCTCCCCCCCAATAAATTCTTTAATGTGAGCAGTTTTTAAAAATAGTATCACATTCCTGCTATCTCAGGGGCTCCACAGATGTGACGTGGCATCCAAAACCCAAACAATTTAAATCTCTGAACCCTTCCTGTGTGCCCTAACAGCAGTTTAAGTCTATATATTGTACCCAGAATAACATACTTAATTAAATTTGTAGGTATAAACTGCTGTTTGGAAAGGAGCACTATTTAGTTTTTGTAGCACAAATATAGGTGGTTTGGTTTTTGGTACAGCCTCTGAATTGCCAGCAAATTTAACCTTAACACGTTTGGTTTGCATCACAATATATCTCTATCGCAATGAATCACAGGCGAAACATAAATCCCAAAAATAAACATAAACATGGAATAAGCAAATGTATCACATCAATGTACACATCATAAACGAACTACTGTGGAAATTATATATAAACAATAATGCATATATGACATCCCCCCCAAAAAAAAGTCAAAACGATATAAGAGAAGAGAAAAAAAGTCTATCAAAAACAAAAGCAAAACAATGTGAAAAGAAATATAATTCAATAAATTATTATACTCACTGTTATGTGATCTAGAGCTGAAAAATTGAATCAGTTAATCCACTTTGGATATATAATTCCAGAGGACAGGGAAAAAAAAGCGTTACAATTATATCCTGTATTGGGGCAACACGGTGGCTTAGTGGTTAGTACTGTAGCCAGTGGGGTAACTACCAGGGTAGCAGGGGTAGCGGCTGTCGCCGGGTCCCTAATGTCCTAGGCCCTGCGTTTTTTTCTTTTCTTAATAGGCTCCAGCCAGTAACGGGCCCTTATTTACTTACCGATACTGGCAGGGACCGGGATCGGCAACTGACGCTGCGGGCCCCACAAACATAATTATTATACTCGGGGATCTTTTCAGACCCCTGAGTATAATGATCAGAGGTCCAGAGGAGGTAAGGTAATATAAAAAACCATGTTACTTACCTTTCCACGCTCCGGGCAGGTTCGGGCCTACTTCTGAATGCTCCCTCACATTTGAAAAGACCCCAGAGTATAATAATTGTTCATGGGTGTCCACAGTGGGGTATAATACTGTGTGTAGGGGCCACCATGGGGCATAATAGTGTGTGCAGGGGCCACTATGGGTTATAATAGTGTGTGCAGGGGCCACTATGGGGGATAATACTGTGTGTGCAGGGGCATGATGGGACATAATAGTGTGTACAGGGGCCACTAAGGGGAATAATAGAGAGCACAGGAATGTGGGGGGGGGGGGAGTCGGTTGGGGTCTTTGGCGGGCATCGTTCGGGGGGGGAGGGCCATGTCAAATGTTCACCATGGGGCCCCGCCATTCCAAGTTACGCCACTGCCTGTAGCCTTGCAGCGCTGGAGTTCTGGGTTCAATTCCTGCTAAGGACAAAACATCTGCAAGGAGTTTGTATGTTCTCTCCGTGTTTGTATGGATTTCCTCCCATGCTCCAAAGACATACTGGTAGGGAAAAATGTACATTGTGAGGCCTTTATGAAGATAACTGATGACAATGTGTCACACTTCCTCCCATGTATATCACAAATACAAATAATCTCACTACTCTCTGAGCCTACACATGGGATATAATAGAGTACAATATCAGAATGTGCTACTATATCTCAGCAAACACTACGTATGCATATGAATATTCAATATATTGTGTTATAAACAAAATCACTAATCAAATATGTTGTAATGAACTCTAAAATAAAATGTACATTGTGAACTCTATGTGGTCTTACAATCTACATAAAAATAAAAAAAAATTTATAGACGTGATAAAAAACCCTAACTTCCAAAGAACCAAATAAATAAGACATCACTGGCTATACATCATGGATTAGCCTGACTGAATCCTAATAAATATGACAAATCCAATTTAAAATTGAGGCAATTCGGAGATCTACAGTAGTATCGTAAATTGTAAAATACAAAATGACTCTCACTTCAGTAACAATTTCTCCAAAGTATATCATGACATTATAACTAGTGTTGAGCAAGTAGTAATCCATCGAATACCTCGCTGCCATAGGAATGCGTGTAAGCGGCCGAACACCAAGGGGTTAAACGCATCGAATATTTTTGGTGGGGCCCCTTTCTGTAGTTCACTTCAAGCAACAGAGAGACTAGGTTCACCCCTGAATCTATCGACCTGCCACCCAGTGCACTCATGTGTGAATGCTTCTATTTGGTTAGGGTCCTAGAGCTACGTGAACTTTTTTCTTTTTTTCTCTTTCTTCTCTTCTTCTTTGCTTTTCCTCAACTTGTTCTTCTCCTTCCCTCTTCCCCTCCCCTCCTACCCCTTTCTCATTTCTCTCATCTTCTTCATCCTCTCTGCCCTGTCCCTTCTCTCCTTACCCCACTATTGTTATTTCTTGTTGTTTTAGTATCCATTTCCATATCACTTCTACCTTTATCTTGTGTTTTTAATTTAAGAAAATAAACAAATAAAGATTTTTTTTTTTTTTAAAGCCCTCTGTGAAATGAAATAATAAAAATAAAAAAGATATGGCATTTGGAAGGCAGGGAATAAAAAACAAAAAATTTAACAAAACTTAATGAACAAAAAATGGTTGCAGCTGGATGCAAATGAGGATCTTGGAGCACATGGGGAGTTTTCTTCTATTACTGAGAACTGCTGCATTATCACTAAACACGCCCATCATACATTCAGCTCCTCCCACTGGGTAGTGTGACACTCATTGGGAGGGTCAAATCACACTGTCCGGGGAGGAGCTGAATGCATGATGGGAGTGTTTAGTGATAATGCAGCAGTTCTCAGTAATAGAAGAAAGCTCCCCATGTGCTCCAAGATCCTCATTTGAATAAAAACAACCCACAGTTCAGTTTCATCTCTCCTGAATATGGTAATACCCTATATGTTTTGGTAAACTGCTGTCCGGCTACATGGCAGGCTTTGGAACAGAAAGAGCGCTATTTGGCTTTTGGAGGGCTGATTTTACTGGAATAATTTTCAGGTGCCATTTCCCGAGCCGCTTAGGTTCCAAAACAGTCAAAACTTCCCAAAAGTGACCCTATTTTGGAAACTAGACACCAGAATTTGTAAAGGGGTATAGTGAGTATTTTGACCTTATAGATCATTCACTGAATTGGGCTGTGAAAATTGTAAATTACATCCTTATTAGAGATGAGTGAGTAGTACTCGATCGAGTAGGTATTCGATCAAATACTACAGTATTCGAAATACTCGTACTCGATCGAGTACCACTCGCTATTCGAATGTAAAAGTTCGATGCAGAACCAGCATTGATTGGCCGAATGCTATACAGTCGGCCAATCAACACTGGGTCTTCTCCTACCTTTAGAAGTCTTCTCTGTGCAGCTTCCCCGTGGCGTCTTCCGACTCTTCATTCACTCTGCCAGGCATCGGGTCTGGGCAGAGCCGACTGCGCATGTCCGCTTGTATTGCTGGCATGCGCAGTCGGCTCTGCCCAGGCCCGATGCCTGGCAGAGTGAATTCAAAGCCGGAAGACGCCACGGGGACGCTGCACGGAGAAGACTGCTCTGAGGATCCAGCCCGACACTCACTCGTGGACTTAGTAAGTATAATTTGATTGAACGTTGCCTACCCCTGAAACGAGCATTTTTCCCCCATAGATTATAATAGGGTTTGATATTCAATTCGAGTAGTCGAATATTGAGGGGCTACTCGAAACGATTATCAAACCTCGAACATTTTACTGTTCGCTCATCTCTAATCCTTCTGTATAAAATGTAGCTTTATGCTGAAGCCCCACATTGTGGAAATGCAGCTTTTTTTGTTGCATTTTTTTTGAGCCAAAGTCAGGAGTGGATTGAGCAGAAGGTAGAAGTAAAAGAACTTTCTATATATTTCCCATTTCTTTTGTAGCCACTCCTAGGTTTGGCTCAAGAAAACACAGCAAAATCTGCAACAAAAAAAGCTGTATTTCAGCAATGTTGGGCCCCCGGCTTAAAGGAGAAAATGGACCCCATAATGTTCTCATTATGGAAATGCCTCACATGTGGATGTTAATTTCAGTATTGGTGCACAGCACAGCAGGAGAACCTTTGAGCTTTTCAGAGGGCAAATTTTGCTGGAATTGGTTACATGTACCATGTCGCATTTGCAGAGTCCCTAGGTACCAGAACAGGGGAAACACCTATCAAATGACCTTACTGTGAAAACTCAACCCCTCAAGGAATTTATCAAGTAGTAAGGTCAGCTGAACCCACAGCTGTTTCACTGGATTTACTACCAATGGGACATGAAAATGAAAAATTACTTTTTTTTCCAATATAATGTTGCCTTAACAGTACCCCATAGTTTGTGAGTCAATTTCTCCTAAATGTTGCAATACTCCATATGTGGTCGTAAACTGCTGGATGGGTACAAGCTAAAGCTTGGAACTGATAAAACGATATTTTAGAGGACAAATTTTACTGGAAAAGTTTTTGGGTGCAATGTAACATTTGCACATTCCCTAAAGTATCAAAACAATGAAAACACCCAAAAAGTGACCCCATTTTGGACAACAGTGAATTTATTAAGAGGTATACTAAGAATTATGACCACACAGGTGATTCATAGATTTTATTAACTTAATTTCTGTCCAGTACAGAAATACCCCACACCTGGATTAAAACTGATGTTTGGGCACATGTTTAATGCACAGAATGCGGGGAGCACCCAGCGCCGCACCTCCCATGAGGCGACCAGAAGCGACCGCTTCAGGCGACGCTATGCCAGGGCCCTGGGGGGGGGGGGCTGCATTTTTGCTTACCTAAGTCAGTCCAGGACAAGCTGAAATTTGATATCCCCAGAATTTTACCGAAACATAGAATACAAAGGACATGCCATTTTGACTGCACAGTGAACACCATAAAAACGAAGTCCGGAAGAAAGTCGCACAAATGAAATTTTTCTTCAAATCCATCCCATTCTGAATTGTTTTCATTTTTATTTTTTTACTTTTCTATCTATGTATTTTTTACATTATGACCTTATGGGGACATCTTAACACTATTTTCTTTGGTGGGAGGGGCTGATTTCCCCTACCTATAAATAAACCAGTAGTATCAGTAATGAATGGGGTGACTGCACATTATTGTACATGCCCACAGCTTCAGAGCCACATGCAAAATGTGCTGCAGCCATAATGTGATTATTAGCAGTATAAAAGCTGACACCATCTATGAAGGCTTATACAGTCATAGAATAGATTGCCCAGCAAGACACTGCATGAATTTCAACTTTTCATGAGAACTCAGGTATCCTTTACCATATTTAACATAGGTTAAAAAGAAGATAATTTTCTTGTGATACATCCCCTATACAGGAACTGCTGAGAGTACAGTCACCAAGAAAAATGTGCATAGCTGTAATAGGAGTAGAATTAGCACATACATATATGCCTGGAGTGTGTGTGGGTCCAAAGGAACCTGTACCACATAATAATCTACGACGATTAGAAATGTCATATGGTAGGTGGGGGGTCATGTTACTTATTTTGCATTGTCATATTGAACAAGATAGAGCCCTATGATTCTGTTAGTTTTAGATTTTACACCAGCTTTCAAGAAGATATTGGCAACTGTAATATGGTCAGTTTAATACAAACATATTACACATTATAGCTTCTAATGGAACTGAAATGAAGCATAGTGTATACCAATGTATCAGATAACAGATCAGTTACAGCAGTACATTAATAAGATATCCATAGATGGACAGCAAGGAATAATAATAATAATAATAATAATAATACATTTTATTTATATAGCGCCAACATATTCTGCAGAACTGTACAATTTGTAGGGTTCAAATACAGACAGAAAGATACATTACAAAGAAAGTCATTTCACACAATGGGACTGAGAGCCCTGCTCGCAAGAGCTTACAATCTATGATGTAGAAGGGGTGACACAAGAGGTAGCTGGGGCGGCATTGCTTATACAGAGGTCAGACAATTTTGTAATAGAGGTGACTGTCATTACACAAACATAAGACTTTATGAGCCATCACCAGTCGTGTCCTTTAACATGTGGATGGAGCTTGGACCTATAAAGTTAGCATGAAATGACATGATATCATGTGGGGTAATGTGGGAGCGGGGACAGAGGAAGGTTAAATTTTAGGTATTCTAATTACGGTACGGAAATGTTTACATTAGGAATTGTGATAGGCCTGTCTGAGAAGATATGTCTTTAGTTTGTGTTTGAAACTGTAGAAATTGGGAGTTAATCTGATTGTCCAGGGTAGAGCATTCCAGAGAAGTGGTGCAGCTCGGGAGAAGTCTTGTGTATGAGCGTGGGAGGTTCTGATAATAGAGGATGTAAGTGTTAGGTCATTGAGTGAATGGAGAGTACGGGTTGGGCGGTAGACAGAGATGAGGGAGGAAATATAGGGAGATGCAGAATTATGGAGAGCCTTGTGGATGAGGGTGATAAGTTTATATTGTATTCTGTAATGAATAGGCAGCCAATGTAGTGACTGTCACAGAGCAGAGGCACCGCTGTAGCGTCTGGACTGATAGATGAGTTTAGTGAGGGGAAGACTGATTAGTAAGGAGTTACAGTAGTCAAGGCGAAAATGAATCAGAGAGACAATAAGTGTCTTTAATGTAACACTGGTAAGGAAAGGGTGTATTCTGGAGATGTTTTTGAGGTGGAAGTGACATGAGCGTGCGAGTGATTCAATATGGGGGGGTGAAGGAAAGGACTGAGTAAAACATAACCCCGAGGCAGCGGGTATGCTGCCTAGGAATTATAGTAAGGCCTGAGACTGCAATGGATATATCAGGGACAGATCTATCAGATGGTGGAAACAGTAGTAGTTCAGTCTTGGAGAGATTTAGTTTCAGATAGAGTGAGGACATGATATTTGAGACAGCAGAAAGACAGTCACTGGTGTTCTGTATTACATACATACAGAGTACATCATACATACTGAATACATACTGAGTAATCAGTAAGACATTAACCTTGTCATATTACAACAATAATACTGATTTTGTGGAAAAACATGTTCACAGGTTGACATACTCTTTCTGCCATACAGCTATAGTGCTGTTATAGCTATAATGCTTTAAGTCCAGGACCACAGCAAAAAACGGGGCCCTGGCAATAAACGCTGTGTTTTACAGTACCTGCAAAGTGAATGGGAGGAAAGCTCTGTGAATTTTCTGTGGAAAAAGTGCAATGCGTTTCAGCCTAAAGGGATTTTCTGGTCCCAAATTGCTTTTTCCTACTGATGACCATCAGTGTATTATCTGTGGGGGTCTGACACCAAGACCCTGTACAGATCAGCTGTTCTAGCTCCCTCTCTAGGACCCTTCCAGTGGCCCAGTGGATTCAAGTAATAGGAATAGAGCTGCAATTTCTTGGAAGCACCATTATAAAGTAGATGGGGCTGCTGCACTGCTTCTATTACTTGTATAGCAGAGGTGCTACATGCACATCCTGTCCATTAGTAGCTTCCTGTACCCAAAGCCTACTGCAACAGCTGATCTCTGTGGGGTCTGGGTGTTAGACCCCCACAGATCACATGGTTATGACCATATCCTGGGGTTAGGTCATCAGTATGAAAAAAGCGCCTTGGGTGCCACAAACCCCTTTAAATGCTACTTCTTACTTGAAATGACATGGTTAACCACCTTTCATTCATTAAGTACATACAAAGAGCAGAAATACACAGCACATATTACAGTGCACAGAAGAGAAATAGGAAAATTATTAAAATGTTTTATTTACATGATCTTTACGTTGAATTCTGTGGAAAATCTTACAGGAGAGCTGTGAAACTGTCTAGATAGATATCGAGAAATCTGTTTCAAGTCTTTACTGCTATAACCTGAGTCTAGGCAAATGGACAAGTACATGCATTGATTAAATTCACCAAAGGATTCCTGCCACTATTTGTTCAGCACACAGAGCTATAGGTTCTGTATATTTTTCCTCTTCATACAAGGCCTGGATCACTGGGCTTTAGTTTGACACAAAAGGCCCAAGCTGTTATGGTTGGTTGGCAATAAGGTTTCTCTGGTACATAAATGACACATGTTTTTAGTTAGTTGAAAAAGGAAACCTCAAAAGCATATGGCTTTAAGTTCACCAAATATCACTTTCTTTTTTTGTCAGGAAAATGGCTTAGACAGCTGTATCACACAGGTGGTATGCTATGCAGTAAATTATAAGGGGGTTTATAGAGGGCTAGAGACGTACAGTCTCTGAACAATTAATTTTGCTCGAACAGTTTTGACCCGGACTCACTTCTGTTTCAATCACTGCAAGAAAGTCTTATCAATTTCAGATGTGCAGGTGCAGATCGGAGGCTTTTGTACTGGGGCGCCGAGGATGTGAACAGATAGAGGTAGATAAGCAGAGGTAATGGTTGTGCAAGGTGAAAGCCTCTGGAACATTTAATCAATCAACATGATCCCATTGAGCAAATCCATATCCCTTCCCATATTTTTCTCTTTCCTCTAGAACAAAATTACTTCTCGAGAGAGGAGTCTAATGTATAAGCAGCCAGCGCTAAATGAAAAATGATAGTCGAGAGCATTGGAGCATCATTTGTTTTCCATTCAGGAATAGAAATCTGTGTATATGTGATTGTGGAATGTGAGCGATTCTGTGTTCTTTTACATTTCACATAGCAATGACCATTTATAGTAATAAAACACTCTGTACAACCAAACTATGGGCTGTCAAGGCCATTTATGAGTGAGATGAAATGTGAATAGATAGGTAGCAAATGTGTAGGTCTCTCAATAAGACCATCTTTTCTTATATTCATGAAGGCTAAAAATGCCTAGCTTTCTATAGTTGGGGAGATATCGTCACTCCATAGGAAGAGAACCACCATTTAGGTGTGTGGAGTCTTATTAAGCCATGAGCGCTCCACTGTGCAAAGGAACATGGGAAGAATATGCAAATCTGACTTCCATGATGTAATTAGGAAGCCCTCTATTGGTGTGCTGCGCATTCTTGAGGCACTGGCTTCCTAATTACATCATGCAAGTCAGATTTGCATATTCTTCCCATGTAGCTTTCTATCGATAGTGGACCGGACAGAGAAAGGATCACCGCGCTCAATCGATCACCATTTAAAAATATATTTCTCTTTATTTCGGAAAAGGCAAACACAACGCGTTTCGGGCTTAGCGCCCTTTTTCAAGTGTATAGACTAGATAAGAAATAGAAACAACAACAACCCCAAGGGGAAAATAAAAAGAATGAACGAAAATACAAAAAAAATAAAAATTATATAAATAAAAAGCATCCACAAAAAAAAACTTTTTAGTCAAATGACATATTTAAATATTTAAATTGGATGCTTTTTATTTATTTATGTAATTTTTATTTTTTGTATTTTCGTTCATTCTTTTTATTTCCCCCTTGGGGTTGTTGTTGTTTCTATTTCTTATCTAGTCTATACACTTGAAAAAGGGCGCTAAGCCCGAAACGCGTTGTGTTTGCCTTTTCCAGAATAAAGAGAAATATATTTTTAAATGGTGATCGATTGAGCGCGGTGATCCTTTCTCTGTCCGGTCCACTATCGATATTGCTGACACCTAGGGTGACGTGGATCCTGCTGGCTCATTACCAGGGGCAAAAAACCTCCCCTCCATAAGTGGTTTAAAAGCCGAAACAAACAGTTGTGTACACAACTTTTCAAGGTGAGAAGCTCTCTTGTCATATTGATCATCTTATTTTACGGTACCTCACCATATGCAGCTAGGTGCTGTTCTCTGTTCCTTATTTACCTATATGTATCTTTCTATAGTCTTGAAGTGCTGGAGTGATAGGTTTGAATCTGACCAAGGACAACATCTGTAAAGAATTTCTCCCCATTTTTGTATGGCTTTTCTCTGGGTACTCTGGTTTCTTCCCAATATAAATAAGTTTTACCTCCAGTAATGTCCTTATATTTATTTCCAGAACCACTAATTTTCAGTCAACTTCCTGTATTATACAGTCCTATGAAAAAGTTTGGGCACCCCTATTAATCTTAATCATTTTTAGTTCTAAATATTTTGGTGTTTGCAGCAGCCATTTCAGTTTGATATATCTAATAACTGATGGACACAGTAATATTTCAGGATTGAAATGAGGTTTATTGTACTGACAGAAAATGTGCAATATGCATTAAACCAAAATTTGACCAGTGCAAAAGTATGGGCACCTCAACAGAAAAGTGACATTAATATTTAGTAGATCCTCCTTTTGCAAAGATAACAGCCTCTAGTCGCTTCCTGTAGCTTTTAATCAGTTCCTAGATCCTGGATGAAGGGATTTTGGACCATTCCTTTATACAAAACAATTCAAGTTCAGTTCAGTTTGATGGTCACCGAACATGGACAGCCCGCTCTCAAATAATCTGAAAACAAAGATCGTTCAACATAGTTGTTCAGGGGAAGGATACAAAACGTTGTCTCAGAGATTTAACCTGTCAGTTTCCACTGTGAGGAACATAGTAAGGAAATGGAAGACCACAGGGACAGTTCTTGTTAAGCCCAGAAGTGGCAGGCCAAGAAAAATATCAGAAAGGCAGAGAAGAAGAATGGTGAGAACAGTCAAGGACAATCCACAGACCACCTCCAAAGAGCTGCAGCATCATCTTGCTGCAGATGGTGTCACTGTGCATCGGTCAACAATACAGCACACTTTGCAAAAGGAGAAGCTGTATGGGAGAGTGATGAGTAAGAAGCTGTTTCTGCAAGCACGCCACAAACAGAGTCACCTGAGGTATGCAAAAGCACATTTGGACAAGCCAGCTTCATCTTGGACTGATGTCCTTTGGACTGATGAAACAAAGATTGAGTTGTTTGGTCATACAAAAAGGCATTATGCATGGTGTCCAAAAAAAACAGCATTCCAAGAAAAACACTTGCTACCCACTGTAAAATTTGGTGGAGGTTCCATCATGCTTTGGGGCTGCGTGGCCAATGCCGGCACCGGGAATCTTGTTAAAGTTAAGGGTCGCATGGATTCCACTCAGTATCAGCAGATTCTTGAGAATAATGTTCAAGAATCAGTGACGAAGTTGAAGTTACGCCGGGGATGGATATTTCAGCAAGACAATGATCCAAAACACCGCTCCAAATCGACCCAGGCATTCATGCAGAGGAACAATTACAATGTTCTGGAATGGCCATCCCAGTCCCCAGACCTGAATATCATTGAACATCTGTGGGATGATTTGAAGCGGGCTGTCCATGCTCGGCGACCATCAAACTTAACTGAACTTGAATTGTTTTGTAAAGAGGAATGGTCCAAAATCCCTTCATCCAGGATCTAGGAACTGATTAAAAGCTGCAGGAAGCGACTAGAGGCTGTTATCTTTGCAAAAGGAGGATCTACTAAATATTAATGTCACTTTTCTGTTGAGGTGCCCATACTTTTGCACCGGTCAAATTTTGGTGTAATGCATATTGCACATTTTCTGTTAGTACAATAAACCTCATTTCAATCCTGAAATATTACTGTGTCCATCAGTTATTAGATATATCAAACTGAAATGGCTGCTGCAAACACCAAAATATTTAGAACTAAAAATGATTAAGATTAATAGGGGTGCCCAAACTTTTTCATAGGACTGTACATAGTTGGCAATATTGGTATAGTTACATAGTAGATGAGGTTGGATACATACATCAGTCCATCAAGTCCAACCTATAACCCTATAATCCCTACAGTGTTGATCCAGGGGAAGGCAAGAAAACCCCATGAGGCTCATGCTAATTGCCCCATTTCAGGGGGAAAAATTCCTTCCCAACTCCAATCTGGCAGTCAGTATAAAAACCTTGGATCAACATGTCCTTAAAATCTAAAGTCCTGTAATATTGTTCTCTTCAAGAAAGCCATCAAAGCAATAAAGCAGAAGAGGACAACAGTCCAAATTTTTTTTTTTCGAGCAGTGTTGTAGTGAGCAAGATGCACGATGGCAGTGGTAGTCCAGGGCTGATGGGGGTAGTAGTCATGGTTGTATCACAGGCCTGAGTGGTATACAACCCTGTTCCCTGTCACATACATGGACCTTTCCTATCACTTTAGCTGTTTCTTTTCTACAGTGTACAGGTTGGAATGACTTCTGTGACAGAGTCCAGTAACAACGGTTTTGAAGAACTTTACTTGAAAAATCTCTTGTGCATGCAAAGTACAGATATCACAGTCTCTTTAGTACCAAATAGCAGTATAGCTTTTACACTTATCACAAGTAATTGCAGCACTTCAGTTACCGTCCCATATGCACTGGAATAGCAGGTATACTGATTCTGGGTAGGTAATAGTTGATATACAGTCCAGTGCAGCTTTAGCTCTACCTTGGGAGATTCAACACAGCTTTGCTATACTGTACAATGTGGTGCAAGAGAGCACTTACAGAGTAGGTGCTAGAGTAATGCCCTATAGCAGGGTGCTAAAGCCGTGAATCAACGAAGTGGAAGTCACTTAGGTTAGATCCAGATGGGGAACCCATGAGAAGCAAGGATCCAGGCAGAGGACTTCTTTATCCAACAGGTTATTCCTCTAACTTAGGTCAATAGGACAGGATTAGACTTTAGGATGATCTCCCAGGCGTGGACTGGCAGGAATTCAGTAGTCGGGATGGACTGGTAGCTGGATATAGCCCATGTGAGGTTCTGACCAGCCTGGAGCAATGCTGGCAGACATGTGGACTGGCTGGAAGCCAGGCTTAGACTCCATTCTGCAAACACCTCTTTCTGTGTACGCAGGGGCTGGACTGGGACAAGTCTGAGCTAGCCCTAGAAGCAGCTTGTGCTCCTATAGGCTGAAAGCAAAACGTCACTGCATACTTCCCCTCTTAAGATAAGCCGTCCTCAGCGTAAACCGTATTGGAGGGTGGTACCTAGAAAAATATAGAAAAGTACAAAAAGAGCATACACAAGTGTAGGGTACTGGATATCAAAGTAAACTGGAGAAAAACAACACAACAGTTGAACTTGGAAAACAAATTGTCCATCTCAAAATAGTGGTGAAAATTTAGTTTGAGTCCTTTCAGGCATTAATCTAAACGTCCATGAATAGCTCAGTATAGCAAAGAAACAAGTGTCCTTTAGTTGCTCAGGTAGAGTGAGTCCATGTAAGGCACAAAAGAAAGACATAATAAGCAATAAATGTCCATATAGACCTTATAGCATGGGCAACAAGAATCAGTCCATAGGCTGTAAAATATAATATTCAATAATATGAAGTATGAGTTAGGAGCTTTCAATACAACTAGCTAACTAAATACATAACAACCACATGAGTAAAGGATATTAGTCTCTGTAGCGTGCAGGTGGGATTCCTTTGGTGCTTCACTCTGAACGCCTCAGCACTTGGTTTTCCGCAGGAACAGGAAAGTCTGTTACTTCTGTTTGAGCAGGAACGATACTGTCTCTTACTTCTGTAGATGCTGGGATTGGCGCAGGCACTGGTAGTATCCTAGCACAAACAGTGGTGGAGAATACATGGAGTCACCTGAAGCTGGTAGTGATTGTCTTGTTTCAACCACAGGCATTGGTATATAGGATGGGGCAACTTGCTGTTGAGGTGTAGACTGTGGTAGCAGTTCCTCTTTTATACATAGCTTCAAGCGATTGCGATGGACAGTCTGTGGAGTTCTTCCATGTTTCTGGATCTCATAGACATCTGCTTCAGGATTTGGAATGGCAGTAATCACATAGGGTTCAATTTCCCAAAGCGGATCCAATTTTCCTGATCTGTGACAGTTTTTCAATCATACTTGGTCTCCAATTAGCAATGGTTGAGTACTGGCTCGGAGATTGTACTCTTGTTGTTGTCTGTGATGAGCTTCATCCATACAAAAATCAACAATTTCAGGAGCTTCTTGTATCCTCTTTTTATGTTCAGATACCCAATCTGTTCTTGGTAGGGGATTGACAGAGTCAGGAACTTGAATTCCCAATGCACGGTCTCTAGGAAGTTGACCTTGTCTCTTCCAAACATGAGGTAGAATGGCGAACAGCCTGTAGAGCAGTGGGTAGTATTGTTGACTTAGACTAGTTCGTCTAGCAGTTGAGGCCATTCATCTTGCTTAGTGTCAGCTGTTCGCAGCATATTGATGAAAATTTTATTCACTTTTTCACAAAGTCCATTTCCTTGAGGGTGATTTGCTGTTGTTCACAACTTTTTACACTCGTGGTATTGACAAAGTTCATGAAAGAGCTGTGATTCAAAGGCAGGTCCACGATCAGTTAGAATAGCTTCTGGACAGCTATAATGTTTAACATACTGTAGATAGAACATGATAGCTGTGGTACATGCTGTAAGATCTTTAACAGGCACGACTTCAACAAACTTGGAGTAGTGATCCACCATGGTTAGAGCTTAAATGTAGCCTGAAAGAGTGGGTGCAAGCTTCACGTGATCCAAAGCTACAAGCTCGTTTGGTCGATAGGGTGAAGAGGTGCTTTTGCATCTTTCTTACTGGCTGTGACGAGATTACAGGGAGGACATTCATTACACCAGTTCTCGATGTCTCCTCGCATTCCAATCCAATAGAAGCGGCGGCGGATGGTTGCTTCTGTCTTATGCATACCGAAATGTCCGGATTGGTCGTGATATGCATCAAGGATGATCTTGACATCAAGCCTTGGAATGAAGATTTGATGAAAACTTTCACCTGAGACCGAGTCTAGGGTGTTTCTTAGGATTAACCCTTTTTGGAGGAAGAGATGTCTGTGTTGTCTCCAGAGACGAGTCAGTTCAATGTCAGGGAATGACTTGCGTAGCCGGACAGGAACTCTTCCTGAAAGAAGATAATCATGGATTTCTTCAAAGACTTGACTCGCGCCTTGTATAGTTTTCCACATAGATGAATCTTGGAGAGGTTCAGGTTTCTGTTGAGGAACTTCACCAGTTTCTGCAGTGGCATTGATGTTATTCTGCAGGGCGATCCTGTTGTAAAATGGAGGCATCTCGACTTCTTCCAAAAAATCATCTTGGGCAGGTTCTTCAACTGTAGGTAGACGAGAGAGTGTGTCTGCATTGACATTGGACTTCCCACTATGGTATTTGATTGTGAAGCAGAAATTCGCTAATATGGATGCCCAACACTGTTCAAGAGCACCTAATCTGGTGGTATCAAGGTACGCTAGTGGGTTGTTGTCCGTATACACGGTGAAGGATGTAGCCGCAAGATAGTCCTTTAATTTTTCAGTAACCAACCACACTAGAGCTAGGAGCTCTAACTTGAATGAGCTATAATTCTTGTCATTCCGTTCGGCACCTCTAAGGGGGCATTCACACAGAGTAACGCCGGGCGTGTATTACAGCCATACACGCTGGCGTTACGGCAGACTGCCGAACACTTCCCATTCACTTCAATGGGAGTGCTTGTAACAGCGGCGTTTTCGAGCGCTCCCATTGAAGTGAATGGGAAGTGTTCGGCAGTCTGCCGTAACGCCGGCGTGTACGGCTGTGATACACGCCCGGCGTTACTCCGTGTGAATGCCCCCTAAGGCTTCGGCTGGCATAGGCAATGACACGTTCTTTGTTATCCTGGACCTGAGACAATACAGCACCTAGGCCTTGATGGCTGGCATCTGTATAGAGACGGAAAGGTTGACTGTAGTCAGGGTATGCCAAGATTGGAGGTTGAGTGAAAAGAGCCTTTAGAGCTTGGAATGCTTCTTCTTGTGGTTCACCCCAATTGACAGGAGGTTTTCTGTTGTAATTCTCTTTTGGACAACCACGTAACAGTTCTGTGAGTGGTTCCGCAATTTGTGCGAAGTGAGGTATGAAGCGGCGGTAGTAGCCGGCAAAACCTAGGAAACGTCTTACTTCCTTGACGGTTTGTGGTGTTGGCCAATCTTGTACAACAGTGGTTTTCTCAGGATCTGGTTGTACACCCTCAGCACTGACAACGTGTCCCAAGTAGTTGACTCTTGGTTTGAGCAAGTGGCACTTTGACGGTTTTATCTTCAACCCGTGCTGTATTAGCACATTAAACACTTCTGCCAGATGACGGAGATGATCCTGATAAGTACGGGAGTAGACTATAACGTTGTCAAGGTACAACAGAACACTTTCAAAATTGAGGTGGCCAAGGCATCTTTCCATTAATCGCTGGAATGTAGCAGGGGCGTTGCAAAGCCCAAAAGGCATCCCATTGAACTCATAGAGTCCCATAGGCATGGTGAATGCTGTCTTCTCACGATCCTCTAGAGCCATGGGGACTTGCCAGTTAAGTTGGTTAAGTCCAGAGTGGAGAAGTAGACCGCTGAACCGAGAGCAGTAAACGACTCCTCAATACATGGAAGCGGGTATGCATATTTATGGGTGATATTGTTGAGCTTTCGGCAGTCTACACAGAATCATATGTTACTGTCCTTCTTTCACACAAGGACAATTGGTGCTGCCCAAGGACTTTGACTTTCCTGGATTACATTAGCATCTTTCATCTCCTTTAGTAGTTTCTTCACAGGCTGGTACATCGCTGGTGGTACTGGACAATGTCTTTCCCTGATAGGAGGATGTTCACCTGTCTTGATGTGGTGCTGGATGTGGGTTGTCTTTCCGAAGTCAAGTGGATGTTGGCTGAAAGCCTTGTGGTGACGCTTGACTATGTTGAGGACTCCGTTGATGCGGCTTTACGCACGCTCCCATTGAAGTGAATGGAATATGTTTTGAAGCGCTCGCGTGTACGGGTCTAAATTAGCGGCGCACTTACACCGTGTGAAGGGATCCTTAGACTCCATTCTGCAGTCACCTCTTTCTGTGTACGCAGGGGCTGGACTGGGACAAGCCTGAGCTCGCCCTAGAAGCAGCTTGTGCTCCTATAGGCTGAAAGCAAAACATGTGACTGAAGTTGCAAGATGCTAAAACATGTGGGTTTGCAAAACATGTGGGTTTGCAAAGTTAAAACAAGGTGCAAAGCTAGTTAACCTCTACACTGCTGCAGACAATGCTAAGTAATGAATATAATACAATATACAGCACACAAATAGAATGGCTGACATTAGAGATTACCACCTGACAATGTAAGAGACAATATGGTGACATAATGACCTTTTAACCACTTCAGTACCGGGCCAATTTGTGGTCCAGGACCAGACACATTTTAGGTTTATTTTGTATGTGCGGTTTTGAGGGTTGTAACATTTTTCCCGTATGTCTCAGTCAACTAATTTTTGCGTCTTTTTTCGGGGACACATAGGGCTTTATTTTTATGTTATCTTTATTTTCGAATGTGTTTTAATTTTTTTTATATCTGGGAAAATATAAACAAAATAGGAGGGAAATTGTGTCTGGTTTTCAATTTTTTTTTTTTTTAAATTTAATAACACAAAGTGTCACTGAAAAACTTTATAATATAGTTTTTCCTCTCCATTACGGTAATTTTTATTTTGTATGGTGTCGTCGGGGGTGGGGCTATAACCTTTAATAACAGCGTTTTATTAGCGTATTATTTATTTATTTTTTATTATTATTTTATTTACATTTTTTTAAAACTTTTTTATTATATTTTTATTTTATTTTTTTTTCCAGATTGTGTCCCCATAAGGTGATAAGAGACCTTTGGGGACATCTGATCACTTTTTTTTTGTACTTGAGGCTGATTTCTCCTATAACTGGGGCTGGTAAATTTAACCTCAGATACAGGAGAAATCCAGCCTCCTGCATGCTGTATACACAGCTTACAGAGCTGATCTGAGTCCTGTAGGACCCAGCAGCTCTGGTAAGACTCTGCTCCCGGCGGATCACGTGTCCGCCGGGTCAGAGGGCAGCTGAATTATGGCTGCGTCCATAGCTGTGTATACAGCGCTCATTGTATACACAGCGATCGAGATAGCAGAGGAGGTAATAAACCTTCCCTGCTATCTCTCTGGGAGCTCCGGCTGAAGTTACAGCCGGCTCCTAGTGAAAGCAGCTACACGATCTCCGTGCAGCTGCTGTGTTCTGATGGATGTACAGGTACGTCCTGGCAGAACTAGACAACCACTATCCGGACGTATATAGTCTATGGGCGGTCCGGAAGTGGTTAAACAGAACATTAACATCTTGTTCTGGGACACTGCAGTGTCACCATTACATCAGAAAAATTGTCATATACGAAAGCGCTGATGCATAAATTCTAAAATGTAACATTTAATATAAACCCCTAAAAACAAGACAAACAACATATAAGATATTGCCAGATACATAAGTTGTTAAACACTTTGAGGGTCAGTCGACTATTAAGCTTGAGCTGAAGTTCAAAAAAGTAAATATTGAACAGATCTTACCCAGTGGCGTAACTAGGAATGGCGGGGCCCCGTGGTGAACTTTAGACATGGGGTTCCCCCTGACCGACACCGAAGACCTCGATCGCCCCCCTCCTCCGCATTCCTGCGCGCTCTATTATGCCCCATAGTGTCCCCTGCACACAGTATTATTCCCCATAGTGGCCCCTGCACACAGTATTATACCCCATAGTGGCCCCTGCACACAGTATTATGTCCCTTAGTGGCCCCTGCACACAGTATTATGTCCCTCAGTGGCCCCTACACACAGTATTATGCCCCACTGTGGACACCCATAAACAATTATTATACTCTGGGGTCTTTTCAGACCCCAGAGTATAATAATCGAAGACTCAGGGGGGATAAAGAAAAAAAAAACACTGTTACTCACCTATCTCCCGGCTCCGCTGCAGTCCTCCGCTGTCGGCCTCTGTTGTAGTCCATCTTCTATGACGTCAGATGTCACATGACCCGGGATGCGGCTGGGGTCATGTGACGTCAGAGACGTCAGACGTCTAGGCCTGAAGCCTGCCCGGATCGTGGAGAGGTAAGTAACAGTGTTTTTTATGTTTCTTACTTATCCCTGGCCTCCGACCATTATACTCAGGAGTCTGAAAATACCCCCGAGTATAATGATAGTGTTTTTGGGGCCCATGGCGTCACTTACCGATCCCAGCAGCGGTAGCGGCTGTCGCCGGGCCCCCTAATGTCCTGGGCCCTGTGGCAGTTGCCTCTGCTGCTACAGCGGTAGTTACGCCACTGATCTTACCCAAACCATAGTCATATGGATGCCATGGTGCGTAGTGTCTCCATGTTCTGAGAGCCATAGCTTCTTCACTTTTGAGCTGTTTTGAAGCTATACTTATATATTAACAGGTGCAATATACAATTTCATTTTTTGATCACGTTATATTCCATTTTATGATTTTATATGACCAAAAGCAGAATTTCTGATATTGTTTTATAATGTTTCCATTGTTTACTATGAAAAAGAAATAATGTGTTAATCTTATAGTATGGAAGTATGGGTTATTATGCTAACCATCAGTTTATTAGTTCCTATGGACATGACAACACATTGGCATACCCAACAGCATGGAAGGGGAAGGATATAGTGGAAGAACCACAATAGCAAAGAACTTATGTGAGTTCTAAGTACACCAATACGCCACAAGGGTGTCAACTATATATATATGGCAGAGTGAGGGAACACATTCTTAGCAGCAACACACGTACAGTAGATGTCAGGAAGTAGTTACAAAAGTCTACATCCCCAGATATTCCTAGAATAATGTTAGAACAGTGCCACCTGCTGTTTCCATGAAGAGTCTCTTCAGTGTCCAACTAAGTAAATGTGCTGTGGTAGACATGCATCCTCAATCTTACTTCTCTTTCTGCTCCACTAAGTATGCAAAAAAATTGCTGGTGTGGCAAGCTGCCTTGCTTAGGAAGCTGTAGAGCAATTGCAGTAATGAAGTTTCGGTCTCAACAACTTGCTCAGCTTCTTCTCTAACAAACAGAGAAGACATTGCAGCTTCACAAGTGGCCACCTCACCATACCAGGTATTCCACTGCATACTTGTTCAAGCAGAGAGAAGCAAGACTGAGCATGTGTGTCCACTAGGAGACATTTACTAAGGTGGACACAGTAAACGCTATTCTTAGAAACAGCAGGTGGCACTATTCTAGAATTATTCCTACAATATCTGGAGATATAATCTTTTTCCTAGGTATAAAAAAGTTTTGAATTATAGAGTGTATTTAACTATAAACAATATTTTTGTGGGATACCCCATTGAACCTGGAAGTAACCCTTACAGTCCCCACGCGGCGTTTCAGGGTGTCTCTACACCCCTCTTCAGGGGACCTGACTAATACTGACACTCAAAACATAAAATAAAGCCCCTCCCTAACATAGTTGTTCCATGAAAGGAAATGGCTCCTGTACTCAGCACAGTGGTGCATATAAGCAGGGATCACATATGAGGACTATTCTTTTTCTATCTCCATTCACATTATGGCAGTGGCAACTCGATATTAATGGACCCAGGTATTAAATAGCCCTCTCATCCCCTCCCCTTTCATCAGGAGGGTCGGCTTCTCACCTACGTCCAGGGTTTCGGTACGTCCACCTGCAGTATGGCGCCATTTTGGCACCCTCGGATGACGTCATGCATCCAACTGCAGCCAGTGTCACCTGCTCGCTCTAATGCCGCGAGACCCACATCGGTCTCGCGCATGCATACTAGCACCATATTCCGGCCGGCCACCACAGAGCCATAATACAGCAATACGCAGCATAGTGTTGTCGGGTAAACACCATTCCCCATATACAAGGATAGGGAAAAGATAGTCACACCTCCCCCTTGCCTGTGGGGAACATACCTCACTCACTGTCAGTAGAGGTAAAGTATAAACAATGGGACCGGTACATAGATTACAAAGTATTCATCTCGGCCATCCCAGCCCCTTGCTATTTAGCTAGATTGCCCCTATGGTACCAACTATGACAAAAAGAACCAACCTTTTTACTGAATAGAAATAAAAAATAAAAATCTATGTTGCTAAACTAACCGACTTGAGGGGGAAAAGGGTGGGTTTAAACACTAATTTACCAGATAATACCCAGAAATGTAAAGGTAAGCATCCTAGTTCTTAAAGGAAACAACATTAATCAATCTATTCATTTAGTCCCCCTGGGGAGGTAGTTCCTAACCTAAAGATCTATTCGGATTCTCGTTGTAAAGTCCGTCTCTCCCAATCACCTCCTCTGGGGGGAGGTTTCACAACATCTATTCCCATGAAACGCAAGCATTTCACATCACCCCCATTCAGGTTCGGAATGGGACTGCCCTTGTTAGGACGGTAGCAATACGGGGTGAAAGGGACAGTGACTGTAACATCTCTGCCTGTTCGGGTCACTGCACCACCCTCTGCTCGCATGCTGTGGCGCAGGAGGCGTGTGCAGTTTGAGAATCTGCTTAAAGTTTTTAGTTGCACTGTGTGAACACGGCTCTAGTCCTTAATTGGATTTGCACCACACCCGTCTTCTGCCAAGGTTGCCTCTGTCCATTAAGTGGTTAATCTGGCCTTGCCCTGTGATTGACAGCTGCCTTTCTGTGAACTCCATGGGCGGGTTCTTCCTCCCTATTTAGCCTTGGTTCCCATTCACACCAGTGCTTGTTATTGCCGTGCGCATACCTGCTCTTACGTTCCCTGTTTGCTTATACTATTATACCTGACCTTTGGCTTTTCTCATTGACTATTCTCTTGACTCCGATTTGGCACTGCATCGCTCTCCTGTTACCGAACCCTGGCTAGCTGACCTCCCTTTGTTGTTGTTCGTCTTGTCTGTGTTTTGTTTTTCACGTATTCAGGGAGGGATTGTCCTCGTGGTTGTCGCCTATTACCTAGGATAGTGTTAGGAGTATTTAGGTTCTTTACTTTCTATTTTTCTTACCTGGGGAGTTTTTGGCTGCGCGGTGTCTGGGGTGGCATCCTGGCGCTGCGGGGTTGTCCTGTCGTGGGTATTGGTGCACACCTTCTGACTTGCACGCACGCACTGCTGGTAGGCAGCTTTATTTCCTGGTTGATTAGTCTGTCCTCCCATTTGCACCTGGGAGGAGTGGTCTCTACTCTGTATTTAAACCCATGCCTCCCATGGTTCTGTGCTGAGTGTCGCTTTTACAGAGCTAGGCCTTAGCAGGAGGAGTAGGTGGTGTTCTGGGATAGAGGAAGTTCCGTGGTTGGTTTTTTGGGAGGTTTGGGTGAACGAGTTGGTTTGTGTGTTTTCCCTTCTGTGTTCACCAATCCTCCCTCTGTGTATAATTGACTGTGTGAGTGAATTGCCTTATCCTTTGATTTCTACTCAGTTTCCCTGTGTTTGTTTCCTAGTGTAAGGTTCCTTCCCATATTGGTTTGGGGGAATCCTTTCCCACATGTTTCCTGTGTGCTGCTTGTGTTGTTAGTCAGCGCACACCCTTGTCAGTCCCTGTCAGTAGCAGCTTCACTTGTTCGTTAGGGGTGACCCCCTTTAGTCTCCAGTCCCTAGAGATCTTATAGGGCATTCCTTCTCCCACTTCCCTCTAGGCCTACGGAATCAGTGAGAGAGGAGCTGTCGGGGTCAGGCTTAGCCTGAGTACAGCCGACCCACACCCGTGAGGCAGGGACCGGGATAGCTAGTGGGAGTAGTGCAGGGCGAGATTCCCTACTGCTATCCCTTAGCCCCGTTGCAGCTACCTGGACTGACATAACAGATAGGGCCTGGCAATAGGAAGGGAAAGCGGGGGGCTTCAGCTTAGGGCTCACTGTCTCTTGTGCCCCTCCCAGGGTTTAACAGTTCTGGGAATTGCTGTCTTAGCAATTCCCTTACAGTGACCTAGGAACATCTAGGGTCTGTCGTTTTAACTTCTACAGCACCTCACCTCCATCCACTGATCGAACCATTTTTTACTTACCGGTGTATGGCGATTTTTTTTTGTGATATCTTGTTGTCTATCTATTGATATCTTATTGACAACTTTGTATGACTATGAATTATTGTATATTATCTAATTACATATAGTCTTTCTTTTTTGTGACATCTCTGTCCCCAACTTGACCAGTGGGATCGTTTGTAAGTTTTACCTAGTGGCAGAACTGTCAATGGTCATTTTTATATATGCTGATAGCATTTTTAGGGGTTAATAAATGTTAAGTTTTATTGTTATTGCATCAGTGCTGATTTGATTGATTGACTTCCTGGTGTTTTGGAAATAGCTGCCCTTTGACTTGGGGAATTGCTTTTCATACATTGGCCTGTGCTTTTGTGGATACCCCATTGAAGGTGAAACGGACATTGTGGACCATATAATAACAAATGCTACTTTACTTTCCTCTTCTATGCCCACTGCTGAAGAACTTGTGTGATTTTGTGTTACTGGTAGGACAGTTGACACAGTGACATAACCTCACCTCCTTTAAGCTATAAAAGAAGGTGAATGACCCCACCAACTATTTTTTTCTGTTCTGTGGGACTTGGACAAATGGTTGGGGGTCCTTTCACTTCTCTCCACTCCTTTGTTTGTTTTTTTTATCTTTTGCAGAATTTTCATTTTTAAAAAAAAAACTTAATTTTTTTACTGTATATGTTTATTATTTTCTCCCTTTCTTATTTGAGCCTATTTGGGAAGGGTGAAATGGTGTCAGCTGAACTCAGGACTCTCCTGTTCTGGCTTCTGCCTAGTCCTGGGGTTCAGCCTGGTGTTGTTCTGTGCTGGATTCACAGTGCTTTCTGCTCTGATGCCTTGTGGTTTGTGAATATCGGAGGGGGATGCCTTGTAAAGGAGGAGTGGGGCAGCATTATTTTTCATTCTCCCACCTTCTTCCGGCCCCTTCTCATCCTTCTCTGCACCTTCTGTGATTGCTTTTTTCCCACTTCCTGGGGACAGGATTAGCACTGAGTCCCTGCTCTGGAAGTCTCCCAACTCGCCCTCCCTCCTTCACTGGATCCGCTAAGTGGAGGATATCCAGGGAATGGAGGGTCTCACTGTGTCTCTTCGAGACATGCATGTGTCTTTAATAGACACCTGGATGCCTTGGATCCTCTTCCAGGGTACCCAGGACTACAGAGACCTGGTGGATTGATCTCTCCTCGGTAGCTCGTGCACTCATGGAGTGGATGATTGGGCAGTTCTCATGTTTGAGATGTTTAGCGACCCTTTCTCTTCTGGGACCATTACTGTATTTTTGCATTGTCTGTCTACTTGTTTTATTTGATAATTAAATAATGAATTTATGAAAAAATAGTCCCAGAGTAATGGTCCGGGTTTCTAGTAGTGTAGGTAGTCAACTGCTAGCTTCTTTTTGCTCTTTATTGGCTATACTAATTATATTACCCTCTCCTTATATTGATATAGTTTTCTTTCTGTGATTAACTCTATACAGCCAAGGTATTTTGTGGTTTGATTATTCTGCTAATTCCCCCTTATAATAGTTTACAACACTCTTTCTCCTCCTAGATGTCTTCTGCAGGATCTGTTGATTGCATTGATTTGGGAATCAGCAGGAGGTTGATCTCTAAATACAGACACCTGTCCTGTCGGGAATACAACATTCCTCTCCTGGATGGTTGGGAGTATAATAGATGCTGCTATTGTCGTCTGGATAAAGGAGTATGTGCAAGACTCCATGAATAAGATGAAAGACTCCATCACCAATGTTGTGGTTAAGTCCAGGAGATCAGGATGTTGACACAGGGGAAGCTCCAGCATTCACTTCTAGGAGGCCTTGGGCCTTTAAAGTGTATAGTGCACTGGAGATTATGCTAACAGCTGTGCGCTCAGATCGGCTCATCTCTGAAGTAGTCAAGCTGAGCGCTTGCGAACTGACATTGCTATAAAAAAATGGCCTGGGCGCATGCGCAGTAGCCGTAGTAGAAGCAGCATATTACTGCGCATGCGCCCAGGCAATTTTTTTTTAAGCAATGTCAGTTCGCGAGCGCTGGAGGAAGACGGGACCTGAGTACATCGCAGGAAGAGGAGGCGTGGATAAAGAAGACGGCGGACCCTGAATGCCCGCCCACCGTGCACAATGGGTAAGTTGATCACATTATTTTTTAGGGTATTATTTTAAAACTGGGGGGTAGTTTAATATAACTTTAGCAGTTCCTGAATAGCCTTTTTAAAGGCTATTCACGCATATGTGGGGCTCTATCAGCATGATTTTGCTGATAGAGCCCCTTTAAAGGATTATCTTATTTTATCTTATTATGGGTGCTTCAATGGTCAGAAGTGAGTATGGACAGTCTGATTGACCTGCAGCTACACAACCCAAAATACAGAAAGTTCTATACAAGACTATGTATGTTCTCACACCTTTCTATCATAGCAAGCATTATTTTTTTATACCGTGTTTCCCCGAAAATAGGACGTACCCCGAAAGTAAGGCATGGCAGACATTTTGCTACCTTGCCTAATATAAGGCGCTCCCCCGAAAGTAAGACATAGTGAATAGAAATGAATGGAAGTAGCCGGCAAGCGGGGGGTTGATCGGCGTGCCAGGCGCTTCCATTCATTTCTATGGGAGCGTGTGTGGGCACCGACCGGAGGCATTAGCGCTGGATGTCTGCATCCTGCCGGGTGTTTAACTATGCCGGCCACCCGGGAGTCGGGCGGCCGCCATAGCCGCCTGGTGTCTGCTGGTGTCAGCAGACATCCAGCGCTAATGCCTCCGGTCGGTGCCCACACCGACCATGGGCATTAACCCTTCTGGCGCCGGTGATTGCCAGCACCTGGAGCATGTTCCAGGGCCGACGTCACATTGGCATGACAGCCGGGAGCCTTGTAAAGGCTCCCCGGCCTGTCTGCAGTGCTTTTCTTTTGCAGGCTGCTCTATGCAGCCTGCAAAAGAAATGACAATTTTTTTTGCAATGCAATGCAATTGCAAAGGTCTGATCACTAATGCATTGCATTGCATTAGTGATCAGACCTTTGCAATTGCATTGCAAATAATCGTCATTTCTTTTGAAGGCAGGTTGCCTGTCTGTAATGTATTACAGGGGGTCAATAAATGCAAAAAAATAAAAAAAAAAATATATATATATATATATATATATATATATATATATATATATATATATATGTATTAAAAATTCAAATCAACCCATTTCCCTAGAACACATATAAAAGTATGTAAATACTGTGAAACACATACCGTACATGTTAGGTATCCCTGTGTCCAAAATCGCCTGCTCTACAAATCTATAAAAATATTTTTATACTGTACAGTATTTAATAAATGTTAATTTTTATATTTAGCAATATATGTGAATTCTTCTTTGAAAAAAATAAGACACCCCCTGAAAATAAGACATGGCGCATCTTTGGGAGCAAAAATTAATATAAGACACCGTCTTATTTTCGGGGAAACGGGGTAGACAACAGTAGACCTTCTAAGCATTTGGATCACACAGGTTAGTCATCACTTCTCATCACTAAGCTTTGAGTGCCCATGACCTAGTCATTGGCTCAAAGGCTGTGCTTGTTTGAAACGCTTGTGTTAGGTGCTAACCACTGCATACTGGGAACATCCCACAAGACTTGCTGTTTTCTATATGCTCTTACCTCTTATTAAAGCCACCCTTGCTCATTTTCCCCCTTTCAACACATCAACCATAACTGAGAGTTTACTTACTGCCAAATATATCCCACCCTTTGACGGGCTACAGAAAAATTTCCTCTATTGCATATTATTTTGAAAAATTGAATTAAATTAATTTCTTATTAATGGTCTGGGAAGTCTCCTCCGATCGCCCACAACCTCCACAGAGTACTACAGGTACACATTTGCCATTCTGGTTCCTTCTATGAGATAAGCAGAAGTGGGAATAAAAGTTAAAGAAGTATAAAAATAACCCAGTTGTTTAGTATAGGATACCACGCTGGCTGTATGAATACATGGCAATTTATGGCAGAATTGTTTGTAAATTCATCCTTGAAAGATTAGGACAATCTAAGGCATTAAATGCATCTTTATTTGACTTCCTTGTAGCATAATAATATGTTCATTCCCAGACATACATTTCGTTTACAGCTACTGTAAATGACAGTATATTTCATCCACTAGACTGATTTATGAATAAATAAAGTTTCAGGACACAGGAACCATCCAATGACAAAATCACCGGTTTCCTTGTTCACATACTTGTACAGCCAGTTTATAAATCATTGCTATTTTTGGACACATAAAGACTGTACTATATAATAAAATAAAAAAGACCGGTGACAGATTGCACCATAAAAGTACACACGTCTTCTAGCCACCTCATGGGATAGAAAAACCCATAAACATGATAAAGTGACTGGCTGTTAAGTGTAGCAGAGAGGATACAACATCATTGGAAAAAGACATTCAAGGCCTATTATATCAGTCCGGCCTTTGGGGTAACAATAAATATCTTTAAAATGTTATTGAGAACAGGGGATTGTAAAGACTTAGACCTCTGAAGCACATGTATGAATCTGATTATACAAAATATGGATGGAGTTCTATAATATTGGATGATGATTTAATAGCAAATTATTAATTTTCCATCACTAATCAATGCCAAATGCTAAGAACTCAGCAGCTGTGGAGTGTGAGCAGTACAATGCTGTATGCTGCTCATACCAACTCAGAGCCAGGCCACACATACTGTGAAAGGTAGGGCACGGACCTGTTCCTCTGCACAAGACAAGTAGCCCCTTAATAACCAATAATAGACTATGGTAGGAAGGTCATGAAATACTGCTGGTGACTGAGGCTTCAGCACATCATACTGGGGAATACCACAGTTACAGCCAGGAATAACATACCATAGATGCTGACTATGCAGCTGTTGTAGAGTCCTTGGAGAGAGGGTGGTGGCCGGTGCGGGAAAGTCCCATCTTCTCTACAGAGAGGCTATGTAAGCAGTAAGTGGGAAATATGTATAAAGTCATGTCAGGCCCTTCTGCCCTAAGTGGCATCATTTTACCACTTGCCATGAGAACCTTACTTTTTTATGTGATTGGTTGGAGCATATACCCAAAATAGCCTCAGACCCAGAAATGGAAGGAAAAATCCAGAATTGTTGCTTCAAGCAGTATCTACTCAACAGTAGGAACTATCAAAGGTGATACACTGAGCGTGGCCATACTCTTTAGATAGCTGTGTGATCAACACTCTATAGACTGACAGTGATTCCTCCAAACTCCATGCGTGGCCTGAGGCTCAATGGTGTAGGACGCATTGTCCCGGAGCTCTTGGACCTGCCTGCCACAGCTGTTCTTTCCAATGGTAAGATGATGCTCAGGAAGACTCTCCCCGGGACCCCTGTGCCAGGGGACCGTGTTCTTCAAACTCTAATGTGAAGTACATAAACTTGCTGCCAACCTCCTCCACCACAAGGCATCTACAATCCTGGTCGGACCCTGCCAGGGCCCTACAATTATTCCAGATACCTGCTGTACACTGCAATGTCTCTAATCTCCTCTCCCCCTATTGCTCCCCTCCTGCCCCATTGTGGCTTTCTGCTACTGAGTTAGCTCTGATGAAGGGGCCTTAGACTTAAAGGGGTTGTCCCATCACAAGGATCCTATCTATACTGCTTGTTAATGTGGATGTAAGAATTTTCCTAAATACATTGCTTCAGCAAAACTGCTTTTTGTCCACTATCTTACTTTATTCAATTCATTGTTGACACAGACCTTGACTTATCTGCTCAAAAGTCTAGTGATGTAGCTGCCTGCTCTCAGGGGGGAGGGAGGAGGGGCTAAGTGCATGGGAGCCAGCCTGTGTTTCTAGCTATTCCTGTGTCTGCACCACGTGACCTAGATCCTGCTCTCAGATAGAGGAGAGGAGCTGATTTCATTTCTGAACTCATCTTCTGTTCTTCCAGTTATTAGCCTAGCTAATTCAATTGTGTTCATTATGGCAGAGACAGGCAGTCTCTGTATGTAACACAGAATGGAGTTGCTCCTGCCTGTAATTCATAGTCCAATATTGTGCATATAGTGTTGTTTAAGGACCTTTGATGACATCACAGGCCCTTCAGCCGCCCCATAGGATCACGCTATGTGGTGGGTGGAGCTATACGCTAATTTTTGGGCGGAGCTAAACGGCAGGTTGCATGTGAAACCCCGCCCACCAAATGATGCAAGAAACCAGGAAGAAAGAAGATTTTACAGCAGTGAAGACTGGTGAGTATGCGACGTGGGAATACCCCTTTAAGCGGATCTTAAGTCATGGATTTCTTAGTAATATCTAGCAGGACACTTTTTTTTCAGTGTCCGGCTGCAATCTCTGCCACCCATTGAAAACTGGATGGAATCCATCCTAGATCCGTGGCAAATTCCTCCATGTGAACATACCCTAAGAGCAAAAGCTCAAAAATTTGCAAAAATTTTTTTTTTCAGGAGTCACCATATTCTGACACCTGTAACTTTTTTATATTTCCATGTACAGGGATGCATAGGGCATCTATTTTGTGTGGTCCTTTGAACTTTTTGGGAAATGTCTATTGTTTTGATCACTTTATGTTTCAAATATGCATGAGAGGCAACATATAGACACCTAATGTGTATGTGTTTTTGTTTTTGTTTTTTCGTTTTTATGAAGAGTTTGAAGAAAAGGGGGATTAATTGCAATTTTTAATGTCTTTTATTATTTATTTTTTTAACTGATTTTATTAGACCTTCTAGAGCCATGGTGACAAACCTATAGCATAACTGCCAGAGGGTTCACTGCGAGCCCTCTCTGTGGGTATGTGTGCTGTCACAGCAGTATGATAGTGGTTGGGGAAAGCCTGGTGGAAATGAAAAGGGGCCAGGCGTTACTACATGTGTATTACAGTGTATACCTATTGTACCAGTGATCAGAAGCCAGCTAGTTCAGTACTGTACACTGCAGTACACGTGTATATACATATATTGTAGTCTATAGGGGAAGTCAGCCTATACAGATGCGTAGGTTGACTTTCTCCTATCCCGGCAGGATCAACCAAGTACTGGGGGCTCCTAGCAGAAAATTTATAACAACACCCCTGGTGAGAGGGGGTCATAAACATGGAAGAACCCCTTGGATGCCAGAGCTCAGCTCTTACCAGGGGTTATGGAGCAGGATGTTAGTACGCCTGTGTAATAGAACGCCCAGTTAAAGGGATTCTACCATTAAAACTCTTTTTTTTCTAGGTAACACGTCGGAATAGCCGTTAGAAAGGCTATTCGTCTCCTACCTTTGGAAGTGATCTCCGCCGCGCCGTTCGTTCGAAATACCGGTTTGTACCGGTATGCTAATTAGTTCTCTTGCAGCGATGGGGGCATCCCCCAGCGCAGGAGATGCGATGGGGGCGTCCACATTGCTGCTCGAAAACTGACTCCAGCGCTGCCTCTGTCTTCTTCTGCATCCTCCCCTTCCTTCTTCGGCTTGAGGTCGGACGCCTGCGCAGTACGCTCTGTTCGGCGAACTTTGCCGAACGTACTGCGCATGCCCACGGCCATAGTGCCGACACCGCACGTTCGCCGAACAGAGCGTACTGCACAGGCGTCCGACGTCAAGCCGAAGAAGGAAGGGGAGGATGCAGAAGAAGACAGAGGAGGCACTGGAGTCGGCTTTCGAGCAGCAATGGGGACACCCCCATCGCATCTCCTGCTCTGGGGGACGCCCCCATCGCTGCGAGAGAACTAATTAGCATACCGGTTCAAACCGGTATTTCGAACGAACGGCGCGGCGGAGATCACTTCCAAAGGTAAGAGACGAATTGCCTTTCTAAAGGCTATTCCGATGTGTTACCTAGAAAAAAAAGAGTTTTAATGGTAGAATCCCTTTAAGTATGTTGAGCCAGGGACATAATAGTACGTCTGGGGTTTAAAAAGTGTACTGTGTTAAAGGGGTTGTCCCATCACAAGGATCCTATCTATGCTGCTTGTTAATGTGGATGTAAGACTTTTCCTAAATACACTGCTTCAGCAAAACTGCTTTGTTTGTCCACTATCTTACTTTATTCAATTCATTGTTGACACAGCCCTTGACTTATCTGCTCAAAAGTCAAGTGATGTATCTGCTGCTCTCGGGGGGAGGGAGGAGGGGCTAAGTGCACGGGAGGGAGCCTGTGTTTCTAGCTATTCCTGTGTCTGCACCATGTGACCTAGTTCCCTGCTATCAGATAGGGGAGAGGAGCTGCTTTAATTTCTGAATTGTCTTCTGTTCTCCCAGTTATCAGGCTAGCTAACTCATTTGTGTTCATTATGGCAGAGACAGGCAGTCTCTGTATGTAACTGTAAGGATCCAGTTCTGTTTTTACGTTTCACCTGTCTGTGGGCAAGTCTGCCTCGTTGTAAGATGGCCGCTATAGCTTCGGTGGCCATCTTGCCTGCTCTTGAGGCTATATTAATGAATGCACCTGTGTTCCTCCCTGCTTGAGTATCAGTCAGATCTTTGTCTCGGCTGCCTCTAGCTCTCCGCCTCTATTGTGAAGAGTCCTGTGGTTCTCTTGTTCCAGAGTTCTGCCATTTCCTACCATACCTGCATCTAGATACCTGTCTTCCTCCCGGCTGTTGCCCTTCAGCTTATCCCCTCAGCTGCACATGAGCTCCCCCTGATTGATTCAGTCTCTCATCAGGAAAACCTCTAGTGCTACACAACCTGCCTTTTACTACCGGCCGAACGCTACCCAGCTGTGCTGCAACTGACTGTAAGTTCGTCTCTTCTTTGCTGTAACTATTGTCTGCTGTGCATTTCCCCTATCAGCCATAGGTGTCCACAGAGCATCCACACATAGTGTAACAGGATACTCAAGCCCACAAGATGGAGGCCGCTGAGTCTGGGGACTTGGAGACCCGTGTTAAGAGAATACAGCAATACACAACTTCTTTGTATACAGAGTTGCAGTCGCTAAAGTCCAAGATAAATTCTCTAGAGATACAAGCTAACAAAAATGTGCAGGATCTTGGCAAAGCGATGCAGGACTTGCATACACGGACAACCGCGGTTGAGGCTTTGAAGTCAGCTCCCCTCGTAGTACTGAGCCCCCCAAAATTGCCACCATTTAGGTTTGGTGGAGACCGCGACAAGTACCGTGGCTTTGTAAACCAGTGTAAACTCTATTTTGATGCACATATCGGTCAATTTCCAAATGATCGCGCCAAGGTACTCTGCATCATCATGCTTCTGACACACAAGGCTCTAGCATGGGCAAACCCGCTAATTGAGACCGCTGATCCTTGTCTAGATAGTCTGACTCAGTTCCTTGATGGCATGGCCCTGATGTTTGATGATCCTAATCGTCGCGCCACTGCAGAGACCAACTTACTGGCGCTTCGACAGGGCCGACGTACGGTCACAGAGTATGCCATGGAATTTAAGAGATGGGCAGTGGACACGACTTGGAAATCGGAGGCGCAACTACCGTTGTTCAGGAGAGGATTATCCAGCGCCATTAAGGACGAACTGGCCCGTTCTGAGGCTCCCTCCAAGTTTGAAGAGTATGTACACCATTGCATACGGATTGATATCCGCTTATCCGAACGAAGACAAGAGAGATGGGCAGCAATGAATCGCAGGGACAGCCCACCAGCATTTTCTCCTGCATTTCCCAAGGAACCTTCTAATAGGCCCCCACAGGAGACTGAGCCAATGCAACTAGATGTTGTACAGAGGTCTGAGAGTAATGCTCGTAGGGAACGCCGGCTGCGTGACGGTCTATGTCTCTATTGTGGGGAGTCCGGTCATTTTCTCATAAATTGCCCGAATCGACCTCGCAGGACTGTCGCAGCCGTGGCCGAAGGAGATTTGTCTGACTGTGAATCAGAAGCCTCAGAAGCGTCACAGCCTTTGAATGCAGTTATTCAGACCCTGTCGTCGGTGGCTTCACACCTGGAGAAGAGGAAGAAGGAGACCCATTGCCTCCTGCCAATTCAGATTTGGACCAACACTCGTTGGATTTCCACCTCAGCAATGGTGGATTCCGGAGCTAGTGGCAACTTCATGGATCTGGCCTTTGCTAAAGAACATGGTATCGCAACCCAACATAGGGCCTTACCCGTGCTGATGGAGACTGTGGATGGTTCTCCCCTGGTATCGGGGCCAATAGATCAGGAAACCAGACCCCTAAGGGTATCCATGCCGCCTGATCATCAGGAAGAACTATCCTTCATGCTTATCTCCTCTCCTCATTTTCCAGTAATCCTAGGCCTCCCATGGTTGAAAAAGCAGAACCCAGCTATCAACTGGGAAACTAGAGAGTTACGCTTCCCTGCAAAGAAGAAGTCAGCCATTTGCCCGGTCACATCTGTTCCTGACAATCCTTCTAACCTTTTTTCATCAGTCTATTCTGACTTCTTGGGCGTGAGTGACAAGAAGAATGCAGATAAACTTCCACCACACCGGCCATATGACTGTCCAATTGAGCTTTTGCCCGGTGCAGCAATTCCGTTTGGCCACATCTATCCTCTAGCCGGGCCGGAGTTAAAGGCCCTCAAGGACTACGTTGATGAAAACCTGGCAAAGGGGTTTATTCGTCCTTCCTCATCTCCAGCAGGTGCTCCAATCTTTTTTGTGAAAAAGAAGGACGGGTCCCTCAGACCCTGCATAGATTATCGGGAACTCAACAAAATCACTGTTAAAAACCGTTATCCACTTCCTCTAATCCCCGAACTTCTGGAACGAGTTCGCCATGCCAAGATTTTTTCCAAATTAGATCTTCGAGGAGCATACAACTTACTGCGGATTAGAAAAGGAGACGAGTGGAAAACTGCCTTTCGGTGTCGGTACGGACACTTTGAATATCTGGTCATGCCGTTTGGTCTATGCAATGCCCCAGCTGCTTTCCAACATTTGGTTAATGACATCTTCCGGGATCTCTTGGATCAGTTCATGGTGGTGTATTTGGACGATATCCTTATTTTTTCCAGCTCTCTACAAGAACATGAGGAACATGTGAAGATTGTTCTGGACCGCCTACGAGTAAACCAACTTTACATTAAACTCGAAAAATGCGAGTTCCACAAGACTGAGATCCAGTTTTTGGGCTATGTAATCTCACAACAAGGATTGTATATGGATATCAGTAAGATCCAAGCAATCATGGATTGGCCGGTCCCGAAGAATACCCGAGAGGTACAACGTTTCATAGGCTTTGCCAACTTTTACCGGCGCTTTATTAAGCACTTCTCAGAGATTGTCAGTCCCATTACCCAACTTACCAAGAAGGGGACAGTGTTCCGTTGGACACCCCAAGCCCAGGAGGCATTTACTCGCCTTAAGTCAAGGTTCACATCCGCCCCAGTATTAATACATCCTGATCCGGAGTTGGCATTTATAATAGAGGTGGACGCTTCAGACAGTGCCGTGGGAGCTGTCTTATCTCAGAGAACAGGAGAGAAGGGTCTCTTGCACCCTTGTGCATACTTCTCCCGAAAGTTATCTTCTGCTGAGAGGAATTACGATGTCGGAAACAAGGAACTGTTGGCGATCATCTCCGCGTTCAAAGAATGGAGGCATCATTTGCAGGGGGCTTCTCAGCAGATTGTCGTACTCACCGATCACCGTAATTTGGAGTTTGTCCGATCCGCAAGATGTCTTTCTCCCCGACAGGTTCGCTGGAGCCTATTTCTAAACCAATTTAATTTTATCATCTCCTATCGACCGGGCTCCCGTAATGGCAAGGCTGACGCCCTTTCCCGGATGTTCTCTACCGAATCGGATTCGGCTCCCTCATTTGAGACTATAGTACCCGACGCCAATGTGGTGGGAGTGATACAGAATGAAGACTTAATTAACGCCTTTAAGGAAGCCTATGTCACTGATCCTCTCTTGTCCCAGCCGGCTAATGACGTTCATCTGACCTTTAAAAATGGAGTATGGTTCCAAGGCCAATGCCTCTACGTGCCTAAGTCTGCCAAACTAAGAGTACTAAGACTGATGCATGACTCCAAGGTGGCAGGTCATAAAGGGGTGCAGAAGACTCAAGAGTTCCTCTCACGATTCTTCTGGTGGCCGGGGTATCAGAGGGATGTTAAAGACTATGTCCGTTCTTGTGTCATCTGTGCCAGATGTAAGACACCTCGGTCTGCTCCGACTGGATTGCTACAACCTCTGCCAGTGCCTTCTCGTCCATGGGGATCCATATCTATGGACTTTATTGTCGAATTACCTATCTCTAAGGGTATGAATACCATTCTAGTTGTGGTTGATCGATTAACGAAGGCTGCCCACTTTATACCTTACCCCAGACTACCAACTGCTAAAGACACTGTGGAATTAATTATTCAAAATGTCTTTCGGCTACACGGGGTCCCCGACGAAGTCATTTCAGATCGAGGAGCGCAATTCATGGCGAGATTCTGGCAAGGATTTTGTTCAGCATTAGACATTAAAGTCCGCTTGTCCTCTGCCTACCATCCGCAGTCAAACGGCCAGACCGAGAGGACCAATCAGACTTTGGAACAGTACCTGCGTTGTTTCATCAGTCATTTGCAGGATGATTGGCTGGATCTCCTTCCTCTGGCAGAATTCTCCTATAACAATTCCCAGAGTGCTTCTACAAAGGTGTCACCCTTCTATGCCAATCTGGGGTTCCACCCCAAAGTTTTTCCCAGGCTGCCAAGTGATGTCACCATACCGGCAGTTACGGAACGTGTGGCAATCATTCAGCAAAACTTGGAAGTGTTGAAGGAAACCTTGACTGCAGCTCAGGAGAGATATAAGAGATCAGCGGATCAGTCCCGCAGACCAGAACCCATATTCAAAGTTGGAGACTTAGTCTGGCTTTCTACAAAAAATTTAAAACTGAGAGTACCCTCCCCGAAGCTGGGGCAAAGATTTGTAGGACCATTTAAGATAAGTGCCATCATCAGTGCAGTGGCCGTTAGATTAAAGCTCCCCAACACCATGAAAATCCATCCAGTATTCCATGTTTCCCTATTGAAGGCTGCTATCCCTAATCCGTTCCCGGGACGCGCTGCCCAACCACCCGATTCAGTATTGATTGATGGTGAGGAACAATTTTTGGTGGAAGAGATTCTGGATTCTAGAATCCATAGGAACCAATTACAGTATCTGGTCAAGTGGGAAGGGTACCCGCCTGAAGAAAATTCTTGGGAACCTGTTGATAATATAAATGCTCCCCGTCTGGTGTCCAGGTTCCACCGAAGACATCCCGGTAAGCCTGCCCATAGGGTGTCCGGAGGCCACTCCTAAGGTGGGGGTAGTGTAAGGATCCAGTTCTGTTTTTACGTTTCACCTGTCTGTGGGCAAGTCTGCCTCGTTGTAAGATGGCCGCTATAGCTTCGGTGGCCATCTTGCCTGCTCTTGAGGCTATATTAATGAATGCACCTGTGTTCCTCCCTGCTTGAGTATCAGTCAGATCTTTGTCTCGGCTGCCTCTAGCTCTCCGCCTCTATTGTGAAGAGTCCTGTGGTTCTCTTGTTCCAGAGTTCTGCCATTTCCTACCATACCTGCATCTAGATACCTGTCTTCCTCCCGGCTGTTGCCCTTCAGCTTATCCCCTCAGCTGCACATGAGCTCCCCCTGATTGATTCAGTCTCTCATCAGGAAAACCTCTAGTGCTACACAACCTGCCTTTTACTACCGGCCGAACGCTACCCAGCTGTGCTGCAACTGACTGTAAGTTCGTCTCTTCTTTGCTGTAACTATTGTCTGCTGTGCATTTCCCCTATCAGCCATAGGTGTCCACAGAGCATCCACACATAGTGTAACAGTAACACAGAATGGAGTTGCTGCTGCCTGTACCTCATAGTCCAATATGGGTGGGTGGAGCTACATGCAAATTTGGGGGCGGAGCTAAACAGCAGGTTGCATGTGAAACCCCGCCCACCAAATGATGCAAGAAACCAGGAAGAAAGAAGATTTTACAGCAGTGAAGATTGGTGAGTATGTGACGTGGGAATACCCCTTTAAGGCACAACAGTCCATAGAAGAGAGAGAATGGGAGCCAATGTTATCTCCAATGCTATTGCAGGACTAGCTGCTGAAAAAGATTGTCCAATTCTTATCAGTAGTCAACGGGACAACAGCGTTTACGTAAATGCTGTGAATTCTTTACTGCACTGCATTTGTTTCATATAGCCTCATCCCAAACACAATAATTATGTGGCATGAATGAAACCATGGCGTGCAATGTAAACCGTGAAGAGGTCACCGTGCTCACAGAAGTGCCATGGCCCCTTGAAACAGGTTGTGTTGGACCCCCTCTGGACAACCTCTTTAAGAACCTTTGATGATGATGTCATCACAAGACCATAAGCAAGACAAGTGACACAGGTGCAATTCTACACTGTTAGGGTAAGTTCACACGGGGTTTTTTGGACCGGAACCTGAGGCGGAGGTCACCTCAGGTTCCAGTCCAAAAAACAGGTAGCCGCGACTGAATGCCAGTGCACTCCGCTCCAGAATAGGCCCAATGAATGGGCCTAGTCGGGAGGAGGGAGTGTCTTCAGGCCGAATTGCAAGGCGAAACGGCCTGAAGAATGAGCATCTTGCTTCTTTTTCCGGGAGACGGAACAAACCGACACCCGGAAAAAAGACTTGAGCAGTTCCCATTGATTTCTTTTTGCTACAATGAATACACGTCACCATTATTTCTTTTCCCGTGATCGAGTGAGGTTTGTGGGCCCCAGGATACAATCTGGCAGGAGACCTCTTGCCTCCTTGTGAGGATGCTTTAACAAACAATACAGGTGATATATTTCATATTGGTGGAGATTTATTGAATGCACTGAAACCCCTTAAAAATTGTTAAAGGTTTAATTACTTAACAGAAATATGTTGCCAAATGCAGTGATCAATAGACCGCAGTTTAGTGCTCCAGGATACTGTCACATGGTTGTATCACCTTTGATATGTTCAGTCTTTAAGAGGACAATATATTGTATGTTGTTATCATTGGTTATACTGCTTGATGTTCTGGATTAGTGTATTATACACAAATATGCCCCATATTCTACCTTGCAGAATTTAACCTGTATTTTACACATTATTGCCCTGGTTGTTTGTGCTATATATGGGATCTTTATGAATTTCATTCTGTTACTTGTTACCTGACATATTATGCACATTTTTCCAGCAGTCTGGTGATATCGTCACAGTAGTATTTGTATCTGTGTATTTCACTTCAATATTAATTTTGTGATATATTGTACTCACCCGGTCTAGTATCTCACACAATTGTTGTCTTAGTATCATGATTTGTACCATCTACTTTTGCTGCTACTTATTATTTATTTTATAATTTATCAATAAACTTTATTAGTATTTTACTGTTTTCATTTCTGTGATTATTTATTTTCTTTTGGGCTGGTTCGGTTTTTCGTGTTGTTTAAGAGGACAATAGTCATGAACTGTGTAAAATTTGACATATGTGTGTACAATATGGGATCTAACCCGCTCAACCACTCAAGTGGTGCTCTATTCAAACTCCATGGGAGTAAAGGGGGCAGTATGTGCATATGGATGGATGGCCATCAAGCAAAGCACTGTGGGAAAGACCGCTTGTCACAGAAAGTTTGCAGAGGTTTCCTCTGTGGACTTTCTGCTTCAATTATACTTATAGAGAAACCGCCGGAATTTCCATAGGTATAATTGACATGCTGCAATTCCCAAAACTGCACTGTGGGGACAGGATTTACTAGATTCAAATCCACTATAGAGTGACAGTAAAATACTACTTTTTTTCCACAGTGTGTCCTCCGCAGACAAACCGTGACGTTTACAGCATGTGGGGCCTCAGCAAGGGTTTTTTTTTGTTTCTGGGAAAATTATCCTCTATCTTCCTGAACAATGAAGGCCTGAATAGTCAGACTTTCACCGATCTGTAAGTTATTCCCTATCCTGTGAATATCGGATAACTTGCCCAGATGAGGAAAACCCTTTAAAGCTGAGGCCACCTGTTCTAGAAAAGCTTAATTTTTTAAAGTTTTTTGATCCAAAGTCAGTCTAAGGCTGGGGCCCCAAATTGCAAATATGCAGCATTTTGGCTGCGGTGGAAATACCACAGTGAAAACTGTTGCGTATTTAAGTACCTGCAAAGTGGATGAGATTCTGGCTGATCCCATCCACACATTGCAGAAAAAAATTCTATAGTGGGAATGCTGTGATTTCAGAAACTGTCGTGTTTTTACAAATTACATCATGTCCATTTTACCTACTGAAATGCTGGTGGTTTCAGCATAGGTATAATAGTAGCAGAAAGTCTGCAGAGGAAACCTTTACACATTTCATGTAAAGAACACAGAGTTTATCAGCTGCAGCTCACTCCCTTTACATTCAAGCAGTTGTGCAGTGAGCAGAGCTGTACAGTATATAGACTTTCCATCATCCAGGGCACAGGTACAATTCATTGCTCTTGGATACCTCACCCCAACTACATCTCTGCATTGATACGGAATAGGGAATAAAGGACCCCAATTGTAGTTGCAGCATTTCAGAGCAATGCTGCTACATGTTTTGTGTTTGCTACATGTATCCCGGGGTTGTCTCGTTTCTATATGTGTCTATGGTAAAAGCCATATGTCTGCATTTTACTGTACATACGCACTTTCATTTAATGCTATACTACCTCATGACCAATCACAGGCCACTGGGCGGGGTTTTAGGAAAGGGTTTATATTCTTCAGTAGCTGTAGCAAAGATAGTCGAGTGGTTCAGAGGTTCAGAGATCTAGAAAACTGGAAGTCCAGATCTAGCCCCGAACCGATCTAGTTGCAGAGAGCAACGTTCCAGCATTAGTCACCTTGCAGCTCTTCAGTAAAGAAGTCACTTTACTTCAAGGTACAACCGGAGGCTGTACTGGAGTTAGTGAGAGAACTTTGGGTTTCCCGAGAGACACTGGTGTCCATGCCATTAGGAGCTACAGAGGTACCGTACAGGAGTGTTCCCTATCAGGATTCATAGCCCCACTACAGTCTCCTATCTGCTGAGTTAGGGAGTGGTACAAGAGGAGAAGAGTACATCAAGTACTACAGTGTCTATATTGGCTAAACTCTTAGGGCCTCTTCACACGGAGTATACGCTGGCTGATTCTGAACGTGTAAACGTTCCGAATCAGCTGCCTTTAAAACAGATCCCATTGCGTTCTATGGGAGCCGGCATACATGCGCTCTCCATAGAAATGAATGGAAAAAAGCAGCCCATTCACTTCTATGGGGAGCGCACGTATGCCGGCTCCCATAGAAAGCACATTCCGAATCAGCCAGCGTATACTCCGTGTGAAAGGTCCCTTAAAGAGATCCTATCATTCAGACGACATTTTTTCTAAGTATCACGTCGGAGTAGCCTTAAGAAAGGCTATTCGTCTCCTACCTTTCGTCGTCTTCTCCGTGCCGCCATTCGCCTACAATCCCGGTTTCTCTTGGTATGCAAATTAGCTCTCTCTCAGCACTGGGGGCAGGCACCAGCACTCAGATAGACAGCATCTTCATTCTCTGCTTCTGGCAGTGTCTTCTTACTTCTAGGCCTCGGGCAGAGCAGACTGCGCATGACCACAGGCCCCGAGAAAATGGCCGCTTACAATACTATGCAAGCGGCCATTTTCTCGTCGCCTATGGGCATGTGCAGTCTGCTCTGCCCAAGGCCGGAGACCTTAGAAATTACAAGCCACCGCTGGAAGAAGAGGCTGAAGATGACGCTGCTGAAGAAGAGGAGGCGGCGCTGGAGAGAGTTCTCTCGCAGCATTGGGGACGCCCCCAGGATCCGTTTAAGTCTTGGACGTTGTGCATTGAACTGTTTGCTGTATCCAAAAGTAGGTGTAACTGTAACCCCTGTGTGCAGCTCAAGGCAACCAGGGGTTAACAGTTTGCAGACATTGTGCATGGGGGATGAAAGCAACTGTGTTTGTTTATCAAATCCTTGGAGGATGGGAGGGGCTACTTTGCAAACCAAGACCATGTGTTCAGGCAGTCTGCAAGATAGAGGGATTATGGGTCGATGCAACAGGAGGATTTTCTCATCTTCCAGAAGCTGAAAGTAAAAAGAAAGAGGATTTCATCCCTTCAGAGAAAAGTTTACCGGCTCTACAAGAGGAACTGCTGAAGAGACTGGGTGTTGATACCTTCCACAAAGGACGGAGGCGCCTCCCAACTACACTTGAACGTTCTTCCAGACTTAACCCTTTGGCAGCCTGTTGGACGGGACGGGGTTAATCCCGCTGGGACTGTAAGTGTACCACCAGCATTCTTATTGACTGCATCCTATGATCCAGGAGTAAATTGTTCTTGGCCAGTATAACTGCTTAAAGAGGACCTTTCACCATATCTGGGCACATGCAGTGTTATATACTGCCGGAAAGCTGACAGTGCGCTGAATTCAGCGCACTGTCAGCTCTCCCGATCTGTGCCCGGTGTGAAGAGCTTACGGTCCGGTACCGTAGCTCTTCTATGGTCAGAAGGGCGTTTCTGACCATTAGCCAGAGACGTCCTTCTGCCTCGCGGCGCCTATCACGCTGTGCTGTGGAGCCGGGAGGAACGCCCCCTCCCCTCCTGATAATAGACGAGCATTATCAGGAGAGGGAGGGGGCGTTCCTCCTCGCTCCACAACACAGCATGATAGGCGCCGCGAGGCAGAAGGACGTCTCTGGCTAATGGTCAGAAACGCCCTTCTGACCATAGAAGAGCTACGGTACCGGACCGTAAGCTATTCACACCGGGCACTCAGCGCACTGTCAGCTTTCCGGTAGTATATAACACTGCCTGTGCCCGGATATGGTGAAAGGTCCTCTTTAAGCTGGAGCACTGCAGAAGGAGTAAAAGAGACTTGATGCATACAGGCACCTGCTGTGCTGCCATGTCATATTACAAGGGATAGAGCTGCTACTGATAGATGATTGTAAATAGTATTGGATTTTCTGCAGTGTACTAAATCTTCTGCACTAAGGAATCTCACCCTGCTAGGATTTAAAGGAGCATTATTCATTTCTGACATACCTCATGTGCACCAACAAACGAAGATTTTCTCACAACCGCGGCAACAGGCCTTGCAATAAGAATGAGTTTTTGTGATTGTTATGCATTGTCCTAGGGCTTTGCCATATAGACTTGCCATTTTCTAGATAGGTTTATCGCTTAAAGTACAACCTCTTACTGATGCTGTGAATGTTATTGCATATTGTACTTCACCATTTCTTTTATTAAGTTCCATATAAAAGTTTCTTTGTTTATACCACAATCCTCTCTGGCGTGTTTGTGTGGGTGGGGCTTTCCCTTGTCAAGCCTTGGGCAGAGATCTGAAGAAAGGCACTGTGAACCTGGAATCACCAGAATATCACCGACAAGGGTGGAGGCACTGCGCTAAGCAAGGTAGAACGGCAACTCATACTTACCCGAATGCCCCGCTACCCAGGGGTGTGGCCAAAGGGGGTGTTACATTGGAGGCACTGATGAGATATGAAAAACCAACAACCCCTATACAGTTGCAATGGAGAATTTAGCCGAGAGAGATGTGGCTGAATGGTGTAAGGAGATGGACATTCCTGCAGAATGCAGTTTTGCAGTGACTGGAGCATTCCATGACAACCTGCATGATGAGGTCATACAAGTGGTGAGCACACTTCACGGAGTAAATTGTCCTAAGGTGGTGGACCGCAAGAAGGTAACTTCTCAGAAAATAATTTCGGCTTTCATAAAAATGATTTCGGCTTTAATAATGAGAGATAAAGCCCTAGATAGAGACTGTATATCGGTTATTCTGGTTGCACCACGAGAGCAAGGTCGGCGGTGGAGAATCACCTGGCCTTTGAGGTCTGAAGTGGGAGTGTGCCAAGACGAAGAATCTGAACAGGGGGAGTCCAGTCCCGTCCCTTTTAATAGTCCTACTAGCACTCAGTCTGATGGAGCAGTAGACACTACTTCTACTCTACTTACTGTTATAGGAAAGTTGGTCGACCAGATTGGGAAGGTGCAACCTGAAAGAAGTTATTGTCGGTTGAGAATCTTCTGAGGCACCATTCCAGTACCCTTTGGAAAAGATTGGTACGAAACTTGGAGAGATGTCACCATGCAATGCTTGTAAGAATGGCATTGCCCTATCGCTCAGCGGTTGAGGTGTAGCGACAAGGACAAGATTCCACTGCCATTTCATCAGTTGATCAAGGAGGTGAGGCAGGAAGAAGCTACCCTGGCGACCCGGGAACAAATCCCTGCGAGAATCGCTACTGTAGCCATATGCACCGAGTCTAATTGCAGATAAGAGGGGCTGATGAAAATTATTGAGAAGCAGGGGGAGCAAATTGCCCAACTCATCAAGACGACTGAAGCTCTTATAGTTCAGAACCAGCAAGTGGCTTAGAGGAGAAGAATGATCCTATCCGATCACCAACCTGTTATAAGTGTGGGGAACTTGAACATCTATATAAGAAGTGTCCAAAGAGATGGGGCCCCAAGAAACCTGACTCTGTCGGAAAACGGGGAAGGATGCCGGTAGAAGCCCATACCGGCCCCCCAGAGACCGCCAGGAGAAGGGAGGATGCTGCCCCTCAACACACTTTCACAATACGACTTCCTGGGGGCTTGGTGAGACCTGTCCCTCAGGTGTCTGCCTACATCAATGAGCAGCCTTGTAATGTCTTATTGGATAGCGGATCACAAGTGTCAGTTCTTTTCGAAGATTGGTACAAGAAGTATTTACCTAATGTCCTTCTACAACCACTTTCAGTACTACTCATCTGGGGACTGAGTGATCGGAGTTACCCTTACAAAGGATATGTGTTTGTTACGCTACGGTTCTCAAAGGGTGTTGCCAGAGTTGAAAAAGAAGTCCCCATCTTGGCTTTGGTGTGTCCGATGACCGATGCTGGTCCCGTATCCACACCTCTGATAGTGGGAACTAATGTTAATATCTTCCTCAAGCTAGCCCAATGGTGCAAAGAAGTTGGGGGAGACAACTATTCACAGACCCTCTCCATTTACCCCAGGTGTCTAGCTGCCTATACTAGGAAGGAAGAGGAAAGAAGGAAGGTGTTCAGCTGTTTTGACCCATGCTTTGAGAACAGTGATGTGACTGCAGAGGAGAAAGAGCTACTTATCCAATGTTTTATGGAGAGGGGAGCAGCTTTCTCATTGGGAGACTGGGATCTGGGGCTCGCTAAAGTAGTGGAGCATCGAATTTGGCTCACTGATGAAAGACCATTTCGAGAAAGGTCCAGGCAGATGTTGAAGAAGTCCAGCAGCACTTGAGGGGTCTGCTTAAAACTGGAGTGGTCTGCGAGTCAAATAGCCCCTACGCTTCTCCCACTGTAGTTGCACAGAAAAAGTCTGTGAAGATCCGTATGTGTGTGGACTACCGAACGCTTAACAAACGCACCGTCACTGATCAGTATGCAGTGCCCAGAGTTGATAAGGCATTGGATTGTCTACAAGAGAGTCAGTGGTTCTCAGTGTTGGATTTGTGAAGCGAATATTACCAGATCCCCATGAGTAAGGAAGATCAAGAGAAAACTGCCTCCATATGTCCCCTAGGGTACTATGAGTGTTTACGGATGCCCCAAGGAGTGACTGGCTCCCAGGCTACTTTCCAAAGGTGCATGGACAAAGTGAAGGGGGATATGAACCTCAGAGAAGTCTTAGTCTACCTTGACGACCTGATTGTGTTTGGAAGGACTGTAGAAGAACATAACAGGAGATTGTTCAAAGTCTTGGACTGATTGAAGGAGGCTGGATTGAAGTTGTCCCAGGACAAGTGCTGTTTCTGCCAAAAATCCGTCAAATACGTGGGACATATTGTCAGTCGGGATGGGATTGCCACTGACCCTGCTAAAGTGGAAGCTGTTGTGAATTGGCCAAGGCCAACCAAGCTAGCTGAACTCTGGTCCTTTCTCGGATTCTGCAACTAATACCGCAGATTTGTGCCACACTTCTCTAAGATCGCTAAACTGTTGACAAATCTTACCCAGGGGTATCCACCGCCTCAGCGGGTCAGCTCCACACAAGAAACCTCTGAATCAGACTTACTACAAGGCTAATGAACCCTTTGGAAAAAGGTGGACAGAGCAGTGTAAAGAGGCGTTTGAGAAACTGAAGTCTTGTCTAACTCAAGCCCCGGTGTTGGCTTATACAGATCCTAACAAGCCCTACGTACTGCATGTGGATGCTTGAAGGACTGGGGGCTGTGTTGTATCAGGAGCATGAGGACTCTCTATGACCCGTTTACTATGTCAGCCAGGGATTGACCTGCAGTGAGTGTAACTATCCAGTGCACAAACTTGAGTTTCTGGCTTTGAAGTGGGCCGTAATGGACAAGCTGCATGACTACATCTACGGAGTGAAGTTCCAAGTGCACACTGACAATAATCCCTTGATGTATATGCAAACTATGGCCAAACTGGATGCCATTGGACATTGATGGTTAGCTGCTCTAGCTGTCTATGATTTCAGTCTCAAATACCGACTGGGCACCACAAACATCGATGCAGATGCCCTCTCCAGGCTGCCTAGGCAACTCGTGGAGGAAGATGAGGATGGGTGGATAGAGGTTCCTGCTCCAGACCTGAAAGTCATGTGTCAGTTACAAACAGCTGGAGGTGCCCCTAACTGAGGTTACGTGCATTCCCTGGGAGCCTTGGAGGAAGCTATCCCTTCGTTGTACTGCTGGGTGACGAATGTGAATCAAGACTCTCTGCCTTGGTTGCAGATTGAAACCGCCCAGAAGGAAGATCCAGCAGTAGGGACAGTTTGGTGGTAGGTTAATAAAGGCCAGAGGCCTGGGAGGCCGGAGTTGAAGTCTGAAGAGGCCCTCCTATTGGCTAAGCAGGCGAAGTGGCTGGTAATGAGACATGGTAGTTTTGCAGGACCCTGTAGCGCCCCACAGAGTGTGTCACTACAAATGTCATCTTATGTGATTTACACTGTGTACTGTGAAGGTATAGAGAGATCCAGTTATCCTGTTAGCATACACAAAGTTCCACAGCCATTATCTCTTTAAGAAAAGGGGTGGAGCTACAGACTGGAAGAGGGTCTCTTTTTCAGTTGGAGGTCGGAGAGTGCAGGAGTGTGTAGGAGAGAGGAGCAGGTGTGTGGAGGTGCAGTGAGTGCTGCAGCCTTATGGTGTGATAGAACAGCACAGGAGGCCGGAGACCTGCAGAGGTGAGATAAGACCTCACAGGCACGGAGCTGCAGTTATAGGACCATCAATTCCTAACTAGTGTGAGAAACACTTAGAAAATTGAGAAACTCACTGGACAGAGGCCTAGTGAATGCAAGTTTCCTGGAGGCTCAGTAACATACAGAGTTGGGGTGAGTGTATCCAGCATCCCAAAGAACCCGCGTTACCTGCTGTCCAGAAGGGGGATCTACCCAGTTGTAATTAACCTTTGAGCTCCTGGAACCCAGGACCAGAGGAAATCTATTAGAGAGTTTGAGCAGCAATGGAAGGCTGAATCATACTGGTGGTAAAAGGGAAGACTGGCATCTCACTATACTGAAGTAAGGTGAATCCTCCTGTAACATCTGTTATCTCCTGCTGACTACAGAAGTAAACTGTCAGTGTTTGGTTAACCCCTGTCTGGACTGTATTCTTTTATTGATCATCGCTCCTCTGTTACTCCTCCTGGAAATCTCCCCTTCTTCACCTATATCATCTGGCCCTGGGACCTGCCCTGGTTGGGGAGGGTATAACATCTGGCACTGCATCACCACCTATTCCCAGAGGCCCTATCTACAGTGCCCGGCTTCACCTCAAGCCCAAACCCCAACTGGCGTCACGACAAACTTTTATTTTTCTTTATTTTAATTTCATCCATTTTTGCTTAAAACTCCCCTTTTTCAAGGCGCTGCCGCCCCCGGTGTTGGGCCTGCTCGCACCGTGAATCTACATAGGCCGAGCCGGGGCGACTCACCTTTTTTTGGCGTCACGAACAGGATAGCGAAAGTGCGCAAAACTTTTATTTTTGTTCAAAAAGACTTGCATTTTTCAAAATTTTCCCTGCTTTCCAAAATAGCAATGAACAGCAGTTGCATGATTCATGTTACATTGAGCTGCAGGGTTGGTGTCTTTTTCTTGCAAGCCATGCTGAGTGCAGAACATGTGACATGCCTGTGCAAGAAGCAGTGAAAGATACAGATTGCATCATCCCCAATTGCAGTCTACCCCTGACAACTGTAGGAGTCTCTGTAGCAGCTGGACCAGCATCCCCTGCAGTGATAAATCCTCAATCCATCCATCCATCCATCCGGATCAACGCTTCACAGTATCAAGTACGGTGAGTGTGGCCTTGCTGGGGTTAACAAGGGGGGGGGGGGGGTGATGTATCAAGCAAGTGGATCCTCATCCCCAGGCCCCTCTGATTCCCCCATAGACTCTAACCGTGGTCACAACCAAGTAACTATGGCACCTATATTACCACTAACAATGCCGTACATTCCAGGTGCATCCTGGCTGCCCCAGTATACAGGCGAGTCCCATAGCATCAGAGACTTTAAAGAAAAGCTGAGTAGCCTGTTTGACCTTTACCCTATGACAGAGGAGCAAAAGGTCGCAATATTAATACAGTCCTATGAAAAAGTTTGGGCACCCCTATTAATCTTAATCATTTTTAGTTCTAAATATTTTGGTATTTGCAACAGCCATTTCAGTTTGATATATCTAATAACTGATGGACACAGTAATATTTCAGGATTGAAATGAGGTTTATTGTACTAACAGAAAATGCGCAATATGCATTAAACCAAAATTTGACCGGTGCAAAAGTATGGGCACCTCAACAGAAAAGTGACATTAATATTTAGTAGATCCTCCTTTTGCAAAGATAACAGCCTCTAGTCGCTTCCTGTAGCTTTTAATCAGTTCCTGGATCCTGGATAAAGGTATTTTGGACAAACAATTCAAGTTCAGTTAAGTTAGATGGTCGCCGAGCATGGACAGCCCGCTTCAAATCATCCCACAGATGTTCAATGATATTCAGGTCTGGGGACTGGGATGGCCATTCCAGAACATTGTAATTGTTTCTCTGCATGAATGCCTGAGGATTTGGAGCGGTGTTTTGGATCATTGTCTTGCTGAAATATCCATCCCCGGCGTAACTTCAACTTCGTCACTGATTCTTGAACATTATTCTCAAGAATCTGCTGATACTGAGTGGAATCCATGCGACCCTCAACTTTAACAAGATTCCCGATGCCGGCATTGGCCACACAGCCCCAAAGCATGATGGAACCTCCACCAAATTTTACAGTGGGTAGCATGTGTTTTTCTTGGAATGCTGTTTCTTTTTGGACGCCATGCATAACGCCTTTTTTTATAACCAAACAACTCAATTTTTGTTTCCAAAATGAAGCTGCCTTGTCCAAATGTGCTTTTTCATACCTCAGGCAACTCTATTTGTGGCGTACGTGCAGAAACGGCTTCTTTCTCATCACTCTCCCATACAGCTTCTATTTGTGCAAAGTGCGCTGTATAGTTGACCGATGCACAGTGACACCATCTGCAGCAAGATGATGCTGCAGCTCTTTGGAGGTGGTCTGTGGATTGTCCTTGACTGTTCTCACCATTCTTCTTCTCTGCCTTTCTGATATTTTTCTTGGCCTGCCACTTCTGGGCTTAACAAGAACTGTCCCTGTGGTCTTCCATTTCCTTACTATGTTCCTCACAGTGGAAACTGACAGGTTAAATCTCTGAGACAACTTTTTGTATCCTTCCCCTGAACAACTATGTTGAACAATCTTTGTTTTCAGATCATTTGAGAGTTGTTTTGAGTAGCCCATGATGCCACTCTTCAGAGGAGATTCAAATAGGAGATCAACTTGCAATTGGCCACCTTAAATACCTTTTCTTATGATTGGATACATCTGGCTATGAAGTTCAAAGCTCACTGAGGTTACAAAACCAATTTTGTGCTTCAGTAAGTCAGTAAAAAGTAGTTAGGGGAATTCAAATCAATAAAATGATAAGGGTGCCCATACTTTTGCACCGGTCAAATTTTGGTTTAATGCATATTGCACATTTTCTGTTAGTACAATAAACCTCATTTCAATCCTGAAATATTACTGTGTCCATCAGTTATTAGATATATCAAACTGAAATGGCTGTTGCAAACACCAAAATATTTAGAACAAAAAATGATTAAGATTAATAGGGGTGCCCAAACTTTTTCATAGGACTGTAAGTCAACTTGGTGGTGCAGCACAAAGGGAAGTGAAATCCTGGCCATTCAGTGATAAAAGAACTGTAAAGGACATTTTTACCAAACTCAGGATCACCTTTGACACCCGCACCACATCAGAGATAAAGATGCGGTTTTTCAGCTGTAAGCAAAAACCGCATGACACTGTGAGAGATTTTGCCCTCAATCTGCAAGAGGCCTTATGGGCTATTAAACAAGTAGATCCAGAAAGTATTCAGGATGAGGACAGGATGCTAAAAGAACAGTTTGTAGAAGGCCTATTGTCAGAATCCGGTAAGGCCCAACTGCGCATGATGGCGCTGCAGAATCCTGATATGAGCTTTATTGAATTCAAGGACAGATCCATCCATATCCTGAGGGAACCTGTCTATCCATGCGCACAGACGGAGGAGCAACAAGTTGCTCTCCAAAGGCAAACACCTGTGAGCCCTGCAAATGCTACACCTTTTCCATCTACTGTACAGTGTGCACAGATCCAATCTGATGATGCTGCAGAGCTGCGGTTACAAATGACTGAGCTAACTAAACATGTAGCTGCATTAACCAAAACTGTTCAAGATCTCCAAGTTTCTTCTCCAGCAAAGATCCAGCTTGCTTCCAGCCCAGAGGATCTACCTTGGAGACGTTCAAGAAGAACATTGTTTCCTCAACAGCGACTGATGCGCAACGGCAGGAGGACCACTGACAAGTTTGACCCCTTTGGCCGACCCATCTGCAGGCGGTGTGATAAGGTTGGTCATGTTGAGAGAGAGTGTCCTTTAAATGGGCAACTCCTGGAGTAGAGGACCAACCTTCAGGAGTAAGACGATTTGGTCCAACTAGCTGGAAAAGCAGGTATGTAGGTGGACGTCCCATAATTCCAGTTACAATTGACGGTGTTCCTTTCACAGCGCTACTGGACACTGGTTCACAGGTAACCACTATTCCTCAGACTTTGTTTCGCAGGTACTGGACTGATGCTGATATTACCCAGCATCCAAATGGGGACTTAATACTAATTGCTAGTAATGGTCAGCCCCTGGCCCAGGTGGGATATAAAGAGGTCACCATGAGAGTAGGTGGCACGGATCTTAAATCCCAAGGTCTAATAATTGTTGATGTGGATGAAGGGGAATTTACTAATATGTTAACATTGGGGACTAATGTGTTGGAGAATTGTCTAGATGAGGTAATTGCCATCTTACAGGACGCATTGAGATCTACCCCCTACAAAGAAAGATATGCCCTGAATAAGGAGATTAAAGCCCTTGTCCAGCGTCAACAAGTGGAGTTAGCAGGTGGAGAGATTGGCAGTGTGAGGGTAAGCGACCCCAATTCCATCATGCTTCCCCCCAGGAGTGAAATCATTGTCTGGTGCAGAGCAGCAATAGGCATCAAAGGGCAAGACTACCAGGCCCTGCTGGAACCTGTCTATTCTGACTGTAGGCCCACTGTTATGACAGCCAGAGGGATAGTTAATGTGAAGAAGGGCAGAGTACCAGTGCGTGTATTGAACTGTGGGGAGGAAGAGGCTTGCTTACCCAGGTATGCCACAGTAGCTAAACTGTTCACTGTCAGTAACAATGACATCCAGCCAACAGAGCCCTTGGCTTCGTCTGACCAGACGGATGGCAATAATTCCCCAAGACAGTTAGAGGACTGGTGTCAAGCAATACACATTGGCACTGACAGCACTCCTCAATACCAAAGGAATGAGGTTGTGCGGTTAGCACAAGAGTATGAAAGGGTATTCAGTAAGACTCCCTTGGACTTTGGGCAGGTGAAGGTAATACAACATACCATCCCCACAGGAAACCATCCACCAATTAAAGAAAGGTATAGGCCCATTCCACCTGCACATTATCAGTGTACTAAGGACATGATTAAGGACATGAAGAGTGCTGGGGTAATCAGGGAAAGCTATATCCCCTGGGCAGCGCCCTTAGTGTTAGTTCGCAAGAAAGACGGGACGATGTGCATGTGTGTGGATTATAGAAAGATTAATAATATCATGCACAAGGATGCTTACCCCTTGACGCGCATAGAGGAGTCACTAGCAGCGCTAAGGACGGCTAAGTACTTTTCTACCCTGGACCTTACCAGTGGGTATTGGCAGGTTCCTGTAGCAGAGGCTGATAAGGAGAAGACAGCCTTTACGACTCCCATGGGTCTTTATGAAGTTAATGTCATGCCCTTCGGCCTATGCAATGCGCCAGGAACCTTTCAAAGGCTGATGGAGTGCTGCCTAGGACACAAGAATTTTGAGACAGTCTTGTTGTACCTAGACGATGTGATTGTTTATTCCAGAACATATGAGGATCACTTGCAACACCTGGCTGAAGTCTTTGAGGCCTTGTCCAACTTTGGCCTGAAGGTCAAGCCTTTCAAATGCCACCTCCTGAAACCAAAGGTACAGTACCTAGGACATGTGGTCAGTGCAGAAGGAGTTGCCCCAGACCCAGACAAGGTGACTGTGATCAAGGACTGGAAAGCCCCAACTACCATCAGAGAGATCCGCCAATTTCTAGGGTTAGTTGGCTACTACAGATGATTTATCAAGGACTTCACTACCCTAGCAGCCCCCTTGCAGGATCTCCTTGTCGGCCAATCCAACAAGTCTAAAGGCAAGAGCCCCCCAGTGGAGTGGAACCCCCAATTGGAAGAATCTTTCCAGAAGCTAAAGCAAGCCCTCACTGGAGAAGAGATCCTGGCCTATCCTGACTACAGTCAGCCCTTCATCCTGTACACAGATGCTAGCAACAATGGACTTGGAGCTGTCCTCTCCCAAGAACAGCAAGGCAAAGAGAAAGTAATTGCTTATGCAAGTAGGAAGCTTCGTCCTTCTGAGAGGAATCCAATCACCAATAGCTCCTTCAAGTTAGAGCTTCTAGCAATAGTATGGGCAGTGACAGAGAGGTTCAAACATTACCTGGCTTCTTCAAGATTCACAATCTACACCGATAACAATCCCCTGACACACCTGGACACTGCTAAGCTTGGAGCTCTGGAGCAGAGATGGCTTGCCCGCCTATCCAATTTTGAATTTGTCATAAAGTACCGAGCTGGCAAGAAGAATCTGAATGCAGATGCCTTGTCCCGCATGCCAAACCCTCCTGATCCAGAAGAGGAATCTGATGACTTAGAGGAGGTAGAAATGCCAGCGTTCTATAACAGGCGAATGGCCCATAACTCTGGCTGTATGACTGGAAGAAGTCTAGCAACTCAAGAGATCTCCCTGAATCCATTACCTCATTATGGCTGGGCTGAAACACAAGAGAGTGATCCAGCTGTGCAGCTTGTCAAAGAACTTCTTGGAGTAGAAAACACCTCTTTACCTGTGGATGCACCACCAGATGCTCAACAGCTCTGGAAAGAGAGGAAGAAGCTCTTTGTTTTTGAAGGGAAGTTGGTTCGAAGAGCTATCAACCCAAGGACCCATGAACTACTCTGGCAGATTGTAGTGCCCCAAAAGGACATACCTATGGTGCTAGGAGCTTATCACAACCAAGCAGGACACTTTGGATGGAAAAAACTAGAAGTGGTGATCCGAGACCGTTTCTTCTGGACAGGTATGAGAAAATCCATCGAGCAGTGGTGCAGAGAATGTGGCACATGCACTCTCAGGAGAAAAGACACTACTACTCAAAAGGCCCCCTTGCAGCCTATCCAGACAAAACAACCCCTAGAGATAGTGGCCCTAGACCACGTACAGCTGACTCCCAGTAGATCAGGATACACCTATGCTCTTACAATTGTGGATCATTACTCTTGCTTCCTGGTCGTTGTTCCAGTTAAGGACCAGACTGCAAAAACAGCCGCAAAAGCATTCCAAGAGCATTTCTGTCGGCCCCATGGTTATCCTGACCAAGTCTTGACTGACAGAGGTCCAGCATTTGAGGCGGAGGTATTCAAAGAGTTTTGCTCCCTCTATGGATGCAAGAAGATCAGAACAACCCCATAGCACCCTCAAGGGAACGGACTTTGTGAGAAAATGAACCACCTGGTCATCAGTTTGTTGCAGACCCTGCCTTTGGAAGAGAGAAACCAATGGCCTGAAAAATTGCCTGACTTAATTGAAATGTACAACCATGTCCCAACTAGCTCCACAGGGTATTCTCCAGCATACCTAATGCGTGCCAGACCAGGTAAACTTCCAATTGACTTGGAGATGGGAGTCCTAAATCCTGAGGAAGTGCCCAACTCACCTGATCTTGATTGGATTGCTGAAAGACAGTTGCAGTATAAAAAGGTTCAGCAATGTGTAGAGCAAAGCCTTGACCAAGCTAGGCAAAGACAAGAGAAAAGCTACAACCAACATGCGCCAGCTTCCCCTTTACCAGTTGGTGAGCAAGTATTGAAAAGAAAGAGAAGACACCACAAACTAGATGATCAATGGGAATCTGAACCCTATACTGTCCAACCATCTAACAGTGATAACAGCAAAGTATGTAAGATTTTCAAAGATGGCGGAAAGACTTGTATAACTGTATCCAGAGACAATCTGAAACTATGTCCTTCTCAATTACGTGAGGAAGCAGGAAACAAAGTGGAAGAAAATCTTCAACAATCAGGAAAATCTGAGACAGAAGTTCAGACTATACTTGGGCCATTTCCTAGTTCTTGGCCGCAAATTGAAGGTGCTTTAGTAGTACCAGTAATGCTGTTCCCACAAACATCCTCTCATGAGATAGCAGATTCTCAAGAACAGCCAATCCCAGTTCCTGATGATGTACCAGCGCAAATTCCAGTAAGCCCGGTTCCTAGTGAAAGTATGTCTACCGTTCCCCTGATGACTCCAGTGAGTAGGAGAAGACTATCAGGAATCCCATTTCTGCGTAGATCTCAGCGCAACACACAGGGACAACTCCCCATACGTTATAGGGACAATCAGTAAAGGCGTACTAACCCAATATGTTTACAGATAGTTGAGTTGTATTTGTATATGTTGAATTCAGTTTATGCAACGTTAAAGGTTTAATTGCAGTGCCGGCTCCCTAACGGATTGCACTAGTAGGTGAGTCAGAAATACAAACTGTGCATTAATACTTACTCTCCTGAGCATGGCATTACCAAGAGAGAATGGACTAACGGAACTGTGTCAGTGTTTAACATGTCTCATTTTTCAGGGTTCCTATCACAATAACTTTCTTGTGGTATTGAAACTTTAAAACTTCCATTTGTCTACCAACCTCTTCAAGTGCATGGAATGCAATTTATGCAGGTGCACGCTCTTGGGGGTTGGGGGATGTTTCAAATATGGCGGCCTGTCGGATAGGAGCCATCAAAACAGCCTGTGCAGTGAAGAATTTTGAATGTTCCAAAATACTCCGCAGCTGCACTCGGAGTTAAGGAGGTGGACTAAGCGGTTTGGGGCTGTAATCCGCAAGGAAAGCAACCGTGAATGTTGCTGGGTTGTAAGGAATACACAACCAGAGACTAACGGGTTACAGAAATTGTGTTTAATTGAACATTTTTTTTGTGAAAGTTTAAAATGTTCTTGAGTAAGTTGCACTTTTCTCCTTACATACAGTCCTATGAAAAAGTTTGGGCACCCCTATTAATCTTAATCATTTTTTGTTCTAAATATTTTAGTGTTTGCAACAGCCATTTCAGTTTGATATATCTAATAACTGATGGACACAGTAATATTTCAGGATTGAAATGAGGTTTATTGTACTAACAGAAAATGTGCAATATGCATTAAACCAAAATTTGACCGGTGCAAAAGTATGGGCACCCTTATCATTTTATTGATTTGAATTCCCCTAACTACTTTTTACTGACTTACTGAAGCACAAAATTGGTTTTGTAACCTCAGTGAGCTTTGAACTTCATAGCCAGATGTATCCAATCATAAGAAAAGGTATTTAAGGTGGCCAATTGCAAGTTGATCTCCTATTTGAATCTCCTCTGAAGAGTGGCATCATGGGCTACTCAAAACAACTCTCAAATGATCTGAAAACAAAGATTGTTCAACATAGTTGTTCAGGGGAAGGATACAAAAAGTTGTCTCAGAGATTTAACCTGTCAGTTTCCACTGTGAGGAACATAGTAAGGAAATGGAAGACCACAGGGACAGTTCTTGTTAAGCCCAGAAGTGGCAGGCCAAGAAAAATATCAGAAAGGCAGAGAAGAAGAATGGTGAGAACAGTCAAGGACAATCCACAGACCACCTCCAAAGAGCTGCAGCATCATCTTGCTGCAGATGGTGTCACTGTGCATCGGTCAACTATACAGCGCACTTTGCACAAATAGAAGCTGTATGGGAGAGTGATGAGAAAGAAGCCGTTTCTGCACGTACGCCACAAATAGAGTTGCCTGAGGTATGAAAAAGCACATTTGGACAAGGCAGCTTCATTTTGGAAACAAAAATTGAGTTGTTTGGTTATAAAAAAAGGCGTTATGCATGGCGTCCAAAAAGAAACAGCATTCCAAGAAAAACACTTGCTACCCACTGTAAAATTTGGTGGAGGTTCCATCATGCTTTGGGGCTGTGTGGTCAATGCCGGCATCGGGAATCTTGTTAAAGTTGAGAGTCGCATGGATTCCACTCAGTATCAGCAGATTCTTGAGAATAATGTTCAAGAATCAGTGACGAAGTTGAAGTTACGCCGGGGATGGATATTTCAGCAAGACAATGATCCAAAACACCGCTCCAAATCCTCAGGCATTCATGCAGAGGAACAATTACAATGTTCTGGAATGGCCATCCCAGTCCCCAGACCTGAATATCATTGAACATCTGTGGGATGATTTGAAGCGGGCTGTCCATGCTCGGCGACCATCTAACTTAACTGAACTTGAATTGTTTGTCCAAAATACCTTTATCCAGGATCCAGGAACTGATTAAAAGCTACAGGAAGCGACTAGAGGCTGTTATCTTTGCAAAAGGAGGATCTACTAAATATTAATGTCACTTTTCTGTTGAGGTGCCCATACTTTTGCACCGGTCAAATTTTGGTTTAATGCATATTGCACATTTTCTGTTAGTACAATAAACCTCATTTCAATCCTGAAATATTACTGTGTCCATCAGTTATTAGATATAGCAAACTGAAATGGCTGTTATAAACACCAAAATATTTAGAACTAAAAATGATTAAGATTAATAGGGGTGCCCAAACTTTTTCATAGGACTATGTGATTTACACTGTGTACTGTGAAGGTATAGAGAGATCCAGTCACCCTGTTAGCATACACAAAGTTCCACAGCCATTATCTCTTTAAGAAAAGGGGTGGAGCTACAGACTGGAAGAGGGTCTCTTTTTCAGTTGGAGGTCGGAGAGTGCAGGAGTGTGTAGGAGAGAGGAGCAGGTGTGTGGAGGTGCAGTGAGTGCTGCAGCCTTATGGTGTGATAGAACAGCACAGGAGGCCGGAGACCTGCAGAGGTGAGATAAGACCTCACAGGCACGGAGCTGCAGTTATAGGACCATCAATTCCTAACTAGTGTGAGAAACACTTAGAAAATTGAGAAACTCACTGGACTGAGACCTAGTGAATGCAAGTTTCCTGGAGGCTCAGTAACATACAGAGTTGGGGTGAGTGTATCCAGCATCCCAAAGAACTCGCGTTACCTGCTGTCCAGAAGGGGGATCTACCCAGTTGTAATTAACCTTTGAGCTCCTGGAACCCAGGACCAGAGGAAATCTATTAGAGAGTTTGAGCAGCAATGGAAGGCTGAATCATACTGGTGGTAAAAGGGAAGACTGGCATCTCACTATACTGGAGCAAGGTGAATCCTCCTGTAACATCTGGTATCGCCTGCTGACTACAGAAGTAAACTGTAAGTGTTTGGTTAACCCCTGTCTGGACTGTATTCTTTTATTGATCATCGCTCCTCTGTTACTCCTCCTGGAAATCTCCCCTTCTTCACCTATATCATCTGGCCCTGGGACCTGCCCTGGTTGGGGAGGGTATAACATCTGGCACTGCATCACCACCTATTCCCAGAGGCCCTATCTACAGTGCCCGGCTTCACCTCAAGCCGAAACCCCAACTGGCGTCACGACAAACTTTTATTTTTCTTTATTTTAATTTCATCCATTTTTGCTTAAAACTCCCCTTTTTTCAAGGCGCTGCCGCCCCCGGTGTTGGGCCTGCTCGCACCGTGAATCTACATAGGCCGAGCCGGGGCGACTCAACCCCCTTTTCTGCACAGCCTTGTGGAGGGTTTGGAGTGTGTGAGTAGCGTACCAGGCCTAGCAGGCGGCACAGCCCGTGTCGTCTTATTCCACACTCTCCGTTCTCCACCACTGGGTTGCTGCATAGTGATTGTAGGGCTCCCAGTGTTCCAAAATCTATTAATCATTCTTTTGATAGGTGAAAATTTTAAACTGAAGCAAAAGCAATATGAGTTCAGACCCCGCAGTGGAAGATAAACCTCTTTGAGATAATTGTTCAAAATAGCATTGAAAAGTGTTTTGCTATGGGGATGGTTATCTTGAAGATGTCTAGCATGTATAATCTGTCACAAGAAGTCTCACAGGGCATTAGAAGGCAGGATACTTACTGGCTTGCCTTTGCGTATAGATGTCATCTCAGTCATCCATTTTATTAATGACGGACTTGTAGATTCTTTTAGCAACCAAGGCAAAAGCTAATATAAGCTAGTCGAGGAAGAAAACTGTAAAACATATCATTATCCATTGAATTTCCTTTGCTGCGTACAAATCGCTACAAGAGAAAAAAAGAAGAGCACTATCCAGTTTTTACCACTAGATGGTGCTAAAAGCCCACATTGATGATATACTAGTATACTAGTGCATCTCAATAAATTAGAATATCATCAAAAAGTTAATTATTTTTTTCAGCAATTCAATTGAAAAAGTGAAACCCATATATTATATTGAGTCATTACAAACAGATTGAACTTTTTCAAGTGTTTATTTCTATCATTCACACTACTGCCGCTGTCCACCCTGGATCTTCCATCCTAAATCCCATGGGAAAACTAGACAGGGGACGACGGATTGCCGACAGTCAACTTTAAAACCCATTCATTTGAAAGGGTTTTTAAAAGGTAACCACCGGTGTCTGTATGCAGCCTCTCCGCCTGGAAACTTTTTTTTTTTCACGGACAAAAAGTCGTACATGCAGTCGTATATTATCTCAGAGAATTACTGTATAATATCATATAAGACCAACTGTAAAAAAAATTACTGAACACAGAAATGTTGGCCAAATGAAAAGTATCGATCAAACACAATGAATAATTGGAGGTAAGTGTACAAAAAATCATAACCAAAAAAAGGGGGGAATTTGGCTCCACCCATTAACACCGTGTCATTCGGGGGTGCAAGTGCTAAACGCGCACATCTCCAAACTCCTGGCCCAGGAGATGTTGCCGTTTCGGCTTGTGGAAACTCAGGCCTTCCATGACCTGATGACAAGTGCGGCACCTCGCTATGCCGTCCCTAGCCGTCACTACTTCTCCCGATGTGCCATCCCCGTCTTGCACCAGCATGTGTCACGCAACATCAGGCAGGCCCTAAGTTCTGCGCTTTGCACAAAGGTCCACTTGACCACCGATGCGTGGACAAGTGCATGCGGACAGGGACACTACATTTCACTGGGTGAATGTAGTTGAGGCTGGGACCCGATCACAAACTGGGGCAGTCTACCTCATTTCCCCGCCCAACATTCATGGCAGGGGCTCTGAACCACCATCCTCCTCCTCCGCCATCACATCGACCCCAGCTACCTGCTGGAAATGCTGCAGCACTGGCATGGGGAGACGCCAGCAGGCCGTGCTGAAGCTCATCAACTTGGGGAACAGACAGCACACCGCCTCCGAGGTGAGGACACTGCCTCGATAAGACGTCAACCTGGTTTTCGCTGCTGCACCTGGGCCCACCTGGCTCATGTTTTCAATTTAGTGGTGCAACGGTTATTAAAAACGTACCCCAATTTACCAGGGCTACTGGTGAAAGTGCGACGCTTGTGCACCCACTTTCGCAAGTCTACAGTAGCCGCTGATAGCTACCGAAGCCTCCAGCAACGCCTCCATCTGCCAGAACACCAGCTGTTGTGCGACGTCCTCACACGTTGTAACTCGACATACCACATGTTGAGTAGAGTGTGTGAGCAGCAGAGACCCTTGATGGAGTACCATCTCCAAAACCCAAGGGTTCCTCAGAGTCAACTCCCGCAGTTTCTGCACCATGAGTGGCCATGGATGGCAGACTTATGCAAGATCTTGCGTGTCTTTGAGGAGTCCACCATGAGGGTCAGCTGTGACGACGCACTCGTGAGTGTAACAATCCCGCTCCTGTGTGTGATGCGAGAAACCCTCATCGCCATCAGGGATAACGCATTGTACGCTGAGGAGTCGGGCATAGGAGCAGAACCATCCCAGCAGGATAGTCAGTGCACACTCCTGTCCGCTTCACAGAGTATATTGAGAGAGGAGGAGGAGGATGACGAAGTAGCAGATGATCTCATTGTCACACAGGAGGCTAGCGGGGAAGTTCATTGTGTCCCATTGCTGCAGCGCGAATGCGGCGAAATGGAGGATGAGGAGGAGGAGCAAGAGGAGGAAATGGAGAGTGACCATTCCGGTGGGGGCAGCGAAGTCATGCCAAGTAACACTCTGGCACACATGGCTGAATTCATGTTGGGGTGCTTTTCAAGTGACAAACGCATTGTCAAAATCCTGGAGAGCAACCACTGCTGGATTTTTGCAATCCTTGACCCCTGTTATAAAAATAATATACAATAATATGTAACTGCAATCCAGCTCACTCTCAGATTTACTTCATCCAATCAACGTGCACGGAACACTGGTGGACTCAATCCAGTTGAAACAACATGAAGACGAAAAGAAACTTGTATCCAGCATCAGTCGAATGGTAATAGATAAAATTTAACCTTTATTCGATTCCCATAAAACGATCATCATCTTCAAACACTGTTCGCTCATCTCAGTGGCGTAACTAGGAATAGCGGGGCCCCGTGGCGAACTTTTGACATGGGGCCCCCCGCCCCAACCGACTCCGACGTCGAAGACCTCAACCGACCACCTCCTCCGCACTCTATTATGTCCCTTAGTAAGCCCTTCATACAGTATTATGTCCCATAGTGGCCCCTGCACACATTATTATGTCCCTTAGTAAGTCCTGCACACAGTATTATGTCCCTTAGTGGCCCCTGCACACAGTATTATGTCCCTTAGTGGCCCCTGCACACAGTATTATGTCCCTTAGTGGCCCCTGCACACAGTATTATGTGCCTTACTGGCCCCTGCACACAGTATTATCCCCCATAGTGGCCCCTGCACACAGTATTATCCCCCATAGTGGCCCCTGCACACAGTATTATGTCCCTTAGTGGCCCCTGCACACAGTATTATGTCCCTTACTGGCCCCTGCACACAGTATCATCCCCCATAGTGGACACCCATAAACAATTATTATACTCTGGGGTCTAAATAAAAACATAAAAAATTACTGTTTCTTACCTGTCTCCGGCTCCTAGGCTGTCTTCTCCTCTGGCGTCCTTATGAAATGACGTCAGACGTCACATGACCCGGGACACAGGCCGGGTTCATGTAACGTCAGAGACGTCAGAAAGGAGGCCTGGCAGGATTGTGGAGAGATAAGTAACACTGTTTGTTATGTTCCCTTACCTCTCCTGATCCGCCGATCATTATACTCGGGGGTCTGCAAAGACCCCCAAGTATAATGATAGTATTTGTGGGGCCCGCGGTGTCACAGTGAATAGAGCCCGTAACGGCCTATTTAAAAAAAAACAAAAAAACGCAGCGATAGCGGCTGTCACGGGGCCCCCTAATGGCCCGGGCCCTGTGGCAGCCGCCTCCGCTGCCTCTACAGTATTTACGCCCCCTGGCTCATCTCTAGTAACTATATATATTTTGTTTTGGATGCTCCTGTTCTGCAGGTTGAATAGATGGCAAGTCACAGTGCATGTGAAACTGTCATGACAGAAGGAGGTGAGTGGGCTCAGGAAGAGACTAGTTCTAATGGGGAGGATGTTATTGGCAACACCAGCACAGTGCGCCTTTATGCTAGGAATTATATTGGGATACAGATAAGAGGGGACCAACCAGTTTGTACTACCTGTATACAGCTTTTTGAGCCATTATAGATAAGCCTTCACCCAATGGAGGTGATTCACAATGACTGACATATTGGACACTCTTCACAGGAAGAATGTGCCTCACGTTTCTGCCTGTTATATCTACATGCTGTGACCCCCTCCTCGTGTCCTCCAACCACGGTCGGGCTGTATTATTAACATCACTTCACACCAGGGTCGGACTGGGGTGTTTAGGGCCCACCAGTGGAATTGTTTTTAGGGGCCCACCGCCAGGACCCCTGTAGATGAGTTGTACAGAGACAGGATGGCTAAAGGTAATATCAGGTGCCGGCTGCTCGCCTGCCATACGATGTGTACCACTGCACTACCTAAACCCACTGCTACATCCTGTATGGCAAGAGAGCAGCGTGGCTCCAAGAATTGTCACCATTACCTGTAGCCGCACTGTAATGAAAAAGCTCATCTGCAGAGGTCCTGGCTGTCAGATTCCCACAGATGTAATATTGATGGCTTATCCTGAGGACAGGCCATAAATATTAGAAACATGGATAAATCCTTTAAAGATATTGTCCAGGAATTGGAGCAACTCATGTGCCGGGCTGGAGGTTTAAAATAAAAAAAGCATACTCACCTGTCCTCAGCAACCCGTTGTCCTCGGCCAGTGTCCATTCAGTCTCGTGCTGGCACCTTCTTGCTGGGAGTCCTGCACATCATGTGACCGCTAAGAGGAATTGGGTACAGAATTTCCAGAAATGAGGTGTTGCCATGAGACCGAACAGACAGAGGCGGAGGACAACAGGGTGCTGGGGACAGGCGAGTGTGTGTTTTTTTTTTTTTTTTTTTACACCTCCGTGGCTGAGGTGTAATAATGAGGGATGACTCAGCTGTTTGAGTGAATCGTGGCATCTGTGCAAGCGCCGTGACCCCTTCTCTGTTTACGCAGTATCGTACATCTCACAGTGGCCATGTCATGTAACTACAGCCTCGTCCTATAAGCGTCTATGTGACAAGGCTGTAATTACACCACACAGTCACTATAAACAGACAGCATGTGATATACACAGGCACCATGGCCCCCTCATACAGCTGATCAGGGGGTCACTTATTGATGATTTATTCTGAGGATAGATCATCAATATAAATGAACTGGAAAACTCCTTAATCCTAAAGCCCCACGTGGTGTCCTGCAGCAAAAAAGCGCTGTGGGAAAAAACGCGACCATGACGCATCACGTTTCTTCCTGCAGCCCTTTGCACAGAAAGTTTGCAGAGCTTTCCTCTGTGTATTTTCTGCTTCAATTATATTGAAACCGCCAGAATTTCCGTAGGCATGCTGCAATGTCTAACTCTAAAACCAAGACTGCTTTGGAAATTACAGCATGTATCTTATTTTACCGCAAAGTGTGGATGGGGCCTCATGTGGCGAAAACACCACGGGAAAACCCGACAGTTCCTGCAATGTGAATGGGATTCTAGCAAATCCCATCCACACATTGTGGAAAATTATGTGCAGTGAATATGCTGCGATTTCCAAAACCGTTGGGGTTTTGGAAATCGCCAGAATATCACTTATACCTACGAAAACACTGATGGTTTCCCTAGAGGTGTAATGGAAGCAGAAAGTGAAAAGTGCTGCGGGAAAAAAACACAATGCGTTGCTGCTGCGTTTTTTCCTGCAGCGCTATTTTGTTGCAGTCTGCAACGTGAGGCCTTAGTCTTAATAAAGTCCAATTAATTGCCCCCTCATAGTATGCTCCTGATTCCCCCTGACAAATACTGCACCCCTAATGACCCCTAATATCAATGACCACCCCCTTATGTTCATAATGCCTCCTAATATAACCTCCCCTTGTATTCGTAATGTCCCCTAATATCCCCCTCCCTTGTACTATTAAAATACTCACACCTAAGCTAAAAAAAACAGTTATACTCACCTACCTGGGATCCTGATGAACGGAGGTTTCCCACTTTACATCCAAGTGCAGGACGTCTGTGTATCAGCAGTCGATCTAGTTAAAAATAAGGTATATTAATGGCAGTGCCTGGACCCAGAGCAGCCGACATTGGTGTAACTAAAGTTTTGTGGGCCTGGGTACAAACTTTTGTCCGTGGTCCCCGTATCCCCTTACTAGAGTGAATTCTTGATAGTGGCGGTTATGGGCGCTAAAGCAATATCTCAGATACCTGAAAGAGATACAGCTTTAGTACCCACAACTGCAGTTATCAAGAATACGGTGAGCAAGCAACGCAGTGCCCCGCATGTAAGCAATACTGGGACAGTACAACGTGCTCCACAGGGGCCCCCAAACAGTATTACGTGCTCCATAGTGACCCCCCAAACAGTATTACGTGCTCCATAGTGACCCCCCAAACAGTATTACGTGCTCCATAGTGACCCCCCAAACAGTATTATGTGCACCACAGAGGCCCCCAAACAGAATTAGGTACTCCATAGTGACCCCCAAACATTATTATGTGCTCCACAGGGGCCCCCAAACAGTATTACATGCTCCATAGTGACCCCCAAACAGTATTATGTGCTTACCAGTGACCCCCCCACACACACACACACAGTATTATATGATCACAGTGCCCATCCCCCCAGAGCCTGAACCCCCCAATCCCCCCTTCTTGCTCACACAGCCTGCCCCCATGTCTCCCCTCTTGCTCACACAGCCTGCACCTCCATGTCTCCCCTATTACTCACACATGCTGTCTCTTCTCTCCTCCTTCCATCAGTCTGTTCCCAGCCGATTCATCTTCCTGTGTAACATTACACTGTTCTATACGATCCGTGTAGCCCCGCCCACATATGACATCATCACAGGTCCTTCACAGTCTGTAGCACGGAGTCTCTCAATCTTCACACAGTGACTTGCCCGGGTGCTGACACCAGCCCTGGGCAGACGCCTTACCGAATCTCCACTGTCTATTAAAAAAAAGGCAGTGGAGGTCCGGTAGGGCCCCATAATGAGGTCTTAACAGTCCAGGCTGGGGCCCACCGGGGGATTCCCCGGTACTCCGGCGGACCAGTCCGACCCTGCTTCACACAGAGAACTAAATGATCCTGCAGTGTCTTTGTTTCTTTCTTTTTAGTTGCTATGATTCCTAGTATTTCTCTATCTGCCATGAGCTTGTATGTGTTTCTCTCTTGTTATATACTACTGTACCATCTATGAAACTGTATCACTGAAATTTCCCCATTGTGGGACTATTAACGGATTATCTTATCTTATTTAGGTGCATTTCTTTTAAAAAATGAGTCACCCCCACGAGAAGACCTAAGCGCCTGTTCTGAAATTTATGCCATCTCTTAGCTGATATTGATTTCATGCAAGTGGTGTAGTAAAGATGCAAAATAGTAAAAACTTTTTTTTTTTTTTTTTTTTTTTGCACAACAATTTTGTGATCTTTTTTTCTTCACACGCCAGTAAACTAGTGGACAAATTTTCCCCAATGAGTTCCTAGGAGGTTATTGTGTGCTGGCACTTACTGTATTGCAGAAATTTGGTTTGCAAAGTTTCCGGGGAGGTGGAGTGAAGTGGGGTCATGACATGATCAAGGATGCACAAAGAGTTACCTAGTGCACTAAGATGAACTACTTGTGCTTCCTAAATTTTCATGCTATGCATTTACATACCTTCCAACTTTTAAAGGACAGAAAGAGGGACAAAATGTGGGCAGGCTGCAGCAAATTTAGCGTCACCTACTTCTAAATTGACTCCACCCATTCCCACCCATTTCTTGTTGGGTACACCCTGGACCCCACATCTCCCACACACATAGTACACACTGCACCTCACATCTCTCCCCCCACAGTACACCCAATCACCCAACACCTCTCCCCCCACAGTACAGCCTGCACCCCACATCTCTCCCCCCACAGTCAACCTTGCACCCCACATCTCTCCCCCCACAGTCAAACTTGCACCCCACATCCCCCCACAGTACACCCTGTGCCCCACAGTACACCCTACATCCCACATTTCTTCCCCACACACACACAGTACACCTTGCTCCCCACAGTACACCCTGAAACCCACATCTCTGCCCCCAACACAGTACAACCTGCATCTCACATTTCCCCATCACACACAATACAACCTGCATGCCACATTTCTCCCCCACACACATTGTACAATCTGCATCTCACATCTCTCCCCCACACACAAAGTACACCCTGCATCCCACATCTCCTCATCACACACATAGTACATGCTGCATTTCACATCTCCCTAGCCAGTACCTTAGACCACACATCTCTCCAGCTCTTCCTCCCTGCATGGGACACTAAGACATGCTCCTAGTCACGTGTCGTCTGACATCACACAGATCCTTCTGAGTACAGTAGTGAAGCTTTCCCTCCATCACCACCGGCTCTTATTGCGATTACAACCTTTTATCTGTTATAATGGGGGGGGATCGGGGGAGAATTTGTTAATAAACAAAACACTTCAGGAGCAGAGCGGGACATGCAGTAAGCCATGCGGGACCGCGAGACAGGAGTTTAAAATTGGTAATGTCCCGTGGAATGCGGGATGGTTGGGAGCTATGCATTTACAGTATAAAAACATAATTCAAGTTTTATTTTACTTTATAAAAAACTGATAGATTAGATTACTAGTTTGTCCTATGCTTTGTATGCTTATATGCTTTGTATGCATGCAGAGCAGTAGTAGATAAGCTTTCATACACTCAATAGTTCCCAGGAGGCAACTACTGTCTTGTAGAAATCTGGTCTGCACATAGAAAGCAGTCCCTGGTTACTCACAATCTCACCACAATCTATCAAGGTGGTGTCGCAATCATGTTTCTGTCTCATATGTCATGATATTCTCATTTCCACACTTGGGTCCATCTTCACATATTCTGGAAATCAATAACTGCCCTATAATTGTGTGAAAAATGACCCCTGGTTCTTCCAGCCTCTGTTGTATTCATTATACCAAATCTACAATGATGTAGCTTTTGCTAACCTGGGTCAATAATGTTCTTTTTTGGAGCAATTGCTTACAGATGTCACAATGCTGTTAATAACATTATTGGAAACTCATTTATATTATGCTTATTGTATTGTTATGACCTGAGAAGTCTAAGACATATCGATTGACTTAAGAAATACATTTTGCTGACATGAAACACTAGTTTCTTACACAAAAGTAACAGTATTAAATGGTGGAAGGATATAAAATACCTGTTCTTAGCAGGGATGATGAATTTATCATAATGTTAATGGATTAAATAGGTGATGTAAAAAACTAAATGTCAAATCAAGTTCCTATGTATTCTGTACTTATTATTGCCATAAGAAATGATAGAATAATTGTATAATGCAATGAATGGATCAAGAAGACTAAATAATAGTGAAACACATGTGGCCCTCTTCAAAAAAAGCTACGTAAAAGCAGCCTGAAGAACAGGGGTTGGCAAGAATGGCACGCAGGCATATTTCCCTGGCATAGCATAGCCCATACATTGTCAGTCCAGGATTCGCAATTATAATTATTAAATGAAGAGGGTCTTCTTTTACCAATTTCTTCACCCACCAATGAGAAGGGAGAGAGAAGCACAGGAGGTGAAGTCTTATAACTGTAGATACAAGGACTGTGTCAGTCCTTAAGATGTCTGCAAAGGTGCCCAGAGGAGGAGGAGAAGAAGAGCTTGCATCAGCATACTGTGAATCCCCTGGATAGTATACTCAATAAAGTAATACAATTCAAGGAATAAAAGCATGCTGGGACTGCTATTAGTATTAGCTGTCAGACAAATGGCATTATTTAGATTTCAACCCCATATTGTACCACACTAAGCCCTGTGTGCCTCACATATTAGTAACCTTTTCTGAGACACAGTGGGGTTAATATGAGGTACATGATGGAGGTAATTGGCTATAGCTGCATCGAGTTCCTGGATGCCAATGCTTTCACATTGGGGTAAGTATGACACCGATTCATTTTAGCTGCATTTGATTATAACTTACCTAGCTGAAATTAATCTGTTTAAAGAAGACCTTTCATGTCCTCGGGCACATGCAGTTTATATACCGCTAGAAAGCTGACAGTGCACTGAATTCAGCGCATTATTGGCTTTCCCGTTATGTGCCCCAGGAGAAGAAATATTGGTGCATTTACTGATAGCTCTTCACTGTCAGAAGGGCGTTCCTGACAGTCTAGCTAGGAACGCCCCTCCTGACAGTCTGTTCGTAGCGCTGTACTTTCAGAGGGGGCATTCCTTACTGCCCAGCCATGATGCTGAGTCATTGAGGAACGCCCCCCCCCTCCCTTCTGACAGTGCTCATCCATAGACAAGTACTGGGGGGGTGTTCCTCACAGCTCAGCGTCATGACTGGGCAGTAAGGAACGCCCCCTCTGAAAGTACAGCGCTATGAACAGACTGTCAGGAGGGGCATTCCTAGCTAGACTGTCAGGAACGCCCTTCTGAAAGTTAAGAGCTATCGATAACTGCACCGATATCTCTTCTACCATGGCACATATCAGGAAAGCTGTATATAAAACCGCATGTGCCTAAGGATATAAAAGGTCCTCTTTAACTACAGTTTTGTTCACACGGTGAGTTTTTGCACAAAACTGCAGTCTATTGCTGCATCCAGATACATAGCATGTCATCTTCCTAAGGTTACATTTACATGACGTGTGACAACCATTTTTTTTTTTTTTTTTAATGGACGTCACATGGCTGTATTCATTTCACTTAAAGGGGTTGTCCCATCACAAGGATCCTATCTATACTGCTAGTTTATGTGGATTTAAGAATTTTCCTAAATACATTGCTTTATCAACACTGCTTTGTTTGGCCGTTATATTAATTTATTCACTTCATTGTTTACACTCCATTTCTATGGCCATTGGGATTATCTGCTCATTTGTCAAATGATGTAGCTGCCTGCTCTCAGAGGGGGAGGGAGGGGCTGGGAGCAGCTCTGAGCTGTTTGTGTCTTTTAAGTAGTGAAGCTTCTCAGATAGGGGAGGTGAGAGCTCTGGGATTTCTGAGCTCTTTATCAGTCGGCTTAATTGAATTTGGCTGATAAGGGCTGAGATAGGGAGTCCGTTACCTCTGTATGTAATGCAAACTGACTCAAATCCAGCTCTGCTACATCAGCTTCACACTGTGGTAATTCATTTACAACCAATCCCGTGCAACTGAAACCCCGCCCACCTATGTGCCGAGAAAAGCAGGAAGTGAAGAGAGCACAACAGCCTGCAGGTTAGTGAACAAGCATCATGGGAATACCCCTTTAATTTACTGGGGGATATTCTCATGACAATGGACCATCAAAATTTAGATCATGTTCTATTGTTGACTGTTTCCACTGATTCCTCCATACACTGAAATGTATGGGAGATCTGTGAAAATGGGTGAAAGATGGCCGTGAAACAATGGATGTTTTTAATGGTTGTTTTGCATCTTGGTCATGTGCACATAGCTTTAGGGTGCTGACACACAGAGCTCCCTGAACCATACATTTACCATTAAATGGCTGCATATGTACATTCAATGCTTTTGAAAGTACAGGTGCGTCCCACCAAATAGAAGTAAACTGCAAGTGTCCAGAAGCTTCTTGTGGTAGTATGTCTGTGTTACGGTTACTGGTAAATTACTTTAATATAGAGGTCATCAGCCTTACTATTGTTGCACGGCACTCTGAATACCTCATATACGATTTTTTTATTTAAATCGTCACGCCATTCAAAAAAGTTTGCCTATCCTTGTTGTAGAACATATAGTCCATACTACAGTTTACACACAGTATTATAGCACTACATGCAGAGGTTTGGGATTTCAATAATGTAATGAAAAAATTCCAAAAACTAACTGCTACATCTGACTATGTATGTCCAACAATTGCAACTGACGACCCCAGACTGTGGGGGTCAACAGCAATAATTCAAAAAGGATTTCGTCCGGCAATCAGATTATTTGAAATGTAACTTTTACTTCATTAAATATAAGAAAGAAACATATACATGCTCCAGGAACAAGAAAAAAGGAAGCACAGCTTACGCATTTCAGGACATGATGCTGAGTCCCTTAGTCATAGCAATGACCAATGAATGCTATGACTAAGGGACTCAACATCATGTCCTGAAACGCGTAAGCTGTGCTTCCTTTTTTCTTGTTCCTGGAGCATGTATATGTTTCTTTCTTATATTTAATGAAGTAAAAGTTACATTTCAAATAATCTGATTGCCGGACGAAATCCTTTTTGAATTATTTCAATAATGTGTCGGCCATTTTAGCCCAGACCAAATGCAAACTCCCATTTCCCACCCATAAACCCATCACTTTAGTGGGAAAGTGTTAATGTAACCCAAACCCTGCCCCTTTTCAGTTGCTCCCTTCCTGCCCATTTCTTGGGACTGTTAGCAACTATGAAGCTGTACCACTGCAGTGCCAATCCAAGAAAGTAAGTCAAGAAAGCTGTGCCAACATATTCATTCTAACCAATACTACGAAACAATTACATAGTCCATAGTAATTCATTTAAAAGAAATACATAAAAAAGGAACTCCGCACTCCAATTATACACATTTCAAGTGGTAGTGTAGTGAAAAGTTTTATAATATCTGGCAAAGTATGGCAAAATGTTTTGGTCTCAAAGACTTGTCAAATGCCAAAATTACACTGTGAAAATATATGATATAAATAATCAGTATAAAGATCATCTATCAAAACATATTCAAATTAGATACAGACATAAATCACAGGTAAATAAATAAAAAGTGAAGGTGAAAAGGGATAGGCCCATAAAGTTGCAGACAATAAGAATCCATGACCTAAATAGAAGTGACCACTAGGTGTCTCCTTAGTGCTGGGAATGAAGGAGAATACATAGAATATGGCAGAAAATATGAACATCAAATATTGAACTAGAATAGTATGAAAAAGCCAAGGGAGACAAGAGGATAATAGTGGAAAGGTCCACTGTGGAGGAAGGAGGGGACTTACTGATGGCTGCACACACTAGAAAGCAATACCTCAGATTGTAAGCTCTTGCGAGCAGGGCCCTCAGTCCCATTGTGTGAAATGATGTTCTTTGTTATGTATCTGTCTGTATTTGAACCCTACAAATTGTACAGTGCTGCGGAATATGTTGGCGCTATATAAATAAAATTTATTATTATTATTATTACTAGCAAGCAATAGAGCTATGGTATGTAGGGAATGTATGGGAGAAATATTTCATGTGTCAGTAATGTCAGCGTTGCAGCAGTGTGCCGTGATGTTCCACCACAGCTTGGACATTGGTGTATGCAGAAAACTAGTGTGCAAGGGGGCCACACGGTGGCTCAGTGGTTAGCACTGCAGCCTTGCAGCGCTGGAGTCCTGGTGTTCAAATCCCGCCAAGGGCAAGAAACCATCTGCATGGAGTTTGTATGTTCTCCCCTTGTTTGCATGGATTTCCAGGACAAGTGACGTAGCTCCCTGCTCTCAAGGAAGGAGGAGTGGAGTGCTTGTATTTCTGAGCTGTTTATCTCCGTCTTTTCCTGTTATCAGTCGGCTAATTGATTTTTGCTGATAAGGGCTAAGACAGGGAGTCCATTAAACACAGACCTAAAAGTGAGCATATTGCAAACTGACTCGTGGTCCTGTAGCATGTAAGTTTGGGATTCTCATCACCTAACAAATCCAGCTCTGCTACATCAGCTTCATATTATGCATCTTCCAGTGATACTGTGTTAATTTATTTGCAACCATCCCTCATTGCTGACTGCAAACATGTACTGCTATGAAGAGAGATAGCAGAGCTGGCTTTGTCTGTGAGATAGCAAGTGAAACCCTGCCCACCAATTTACCCAGAAAACGAGGAAGTGAACAGAGCACACAGCCTGCAAGGTGGTGAACAGGGGAGTTGGGAATACCCCTTTAAGGTTGGGGACAAGTAGAATAATGCAGGTATAAACATACAGTCAAACACAGGTGGTAAAAGCATCTATAGGAAAAAGGAAAGCAATCGAAAGGAAAGAAAAGGACAAATGATAATGAGAAAACAATCAAACAAAAAAAAAAAAAAGGATCAGTGATGGAACTACCGCCATGGCAGCTGCTCTGGGTCCAATGACCTTAGGGGACCAGGTTTGTTTTAATAGGTTGATAGTTACTTAACTATACCCAATCCTGTCCATGCCTGCCTCGGCTTAACCTTGAGCCCTCCAGAGAGCACCATGCACCCCATATTACGTCGCTGACGCTACTCAGCGTGGCACATGGGACCTCCTGGAGGCTGGAGTGAAGGTGAAGACAGCCGTGAGCAAGATCAGGAATCACTAAGCAGAACTGTAGCACTAAGAGTATTTGTAGGGCGAACATTGTAAGATGTGTCTTGCAAGGTTTCTTCAGCAGTTAGACTTCGCCTCCTCCGGCACTCACCTCTGCTACATCTCTGGTGTAGCAGAGCTCAGTGCACGGCCAGCGCTGCTACATCTCGTGTGTAGCAGAGCTGTGCGCTCAACACTGCTACATCTGAGATCGGACCACAATGGAGACTGCTGTGGACCAATCTTAGATTTTGCCACCTCCAGCAGAACCAGCATTGATTGGCCAAATGCTGTACTCTGTATGGCATTCGGCCAATCAACGCTGGTCAATACATTCCTATGGGAAAAAGTCAACTCCCGCATATCGCAAGCTGACAGGGATCCCGACGAGATAGTGGCGTAATACAGGTACTTGGGCATGTTAGATGAACCCAGACATGCTTCCCCTGCTGGCCTAGTTCCATTCCAGGGTGTTGGCATCATTTCCTGGGGTGTCATAGTGGACTTGGTGACCCTCCTGAGTCGAAGTGTGGCTTCCCCTGAAACGAAGCATTTTTTCCCCATAGACTATAATGGGGTTCGATATTCGTTCGAATAGTCTAATATTGAGGGGCTATTAGAAACGAATATCGAATCTCAAATATTTCACTGTTCGCTCATCTCTAATCCTATCATTTAAACACTTTTTTCTCCTTACCACGTCAAAATAGCCTTAAGAAAGGCTATTTGTCTACTACCTTTAGAAGTCTTCTCTGGGCCGCCGTTCGCTTGAAATACCGGTTTTTGCCTGTATGCAAATGAGTTCTCTCGCAGCACTGGGGGAGGGCCCCAGCGCTCAAACAGCACTGGGGGCGTCCCCAATGCTGCCAGAGAACTCCCCAGCGCCGCCTCCATCTTTGTCAGGAATGTCATCTTCCTGTGTCTTCTTCCGGCACAGGCTTTGAAACTAGTAGACCTCGGGCAGAGCAGTCTGCACATGCCCACAGGCCACGAGAAAATGGCCGCTTACTTACTGTGTAAGCGGCCATTTTTCTTGTGGCCGCGGACATGCGCAGTAGGCTCTGCCCGAGGCCTACAAGTTTCAAAGCCTGCGCCGGAAGAAGACGTTCCTGACGAAGATGGAGGCGGCGTTGGAGAGTTCTCTGGCAGCATTGGAGACGCCTCCAGTGCTGCGAGAGAACTCATTTGCATACCATTGAAAACCGGTAGTTCAAGCGAACGACGGGGCGAAGAAGACATCTAAACGCAGGAGACGAATAGCCTCCTACGTAGGACTCTGTTCTGAGCTTTCCGTCTTCTGCATGCAGAAGATGGAAAGCCGTCAGACCGGGTCCGGCCATGAGCGCTGGTGAGCGTTTTATGCTCTCCGCCGCGAAACCGTTTTTTTAAACTGGATACAGAGTACTGCAGATCCGACTCTGTGTCCATTTAAAAAAAAAAAAAAAAAAAAACCGGTTTTGCTGCGGAGATCATAAAACGCTCACGGCCGGACACCTTTCAAACCCATTCAAATGAATGGGTTTGAAAGAGTCCTGCAGCTTTCTGTATCCTGCTCTGTTTTGTACAGGAAACGGAAACCTGTATGAACGGAGACCGGGCGCAGATGTGAACGAGCCCTTGCTCTGCAATATTTGATATTGAAATTTTCTGCCATACTTTATGTATTTTTCTTCATTCCCAGGATGTCAGAGACACCTGGTGGTCACTTCTGTTTTGGTCAGGAGTTGGTTTTTGACTGTCATACTTATATCAGCTGTCATATATGATTACATTTTTATTCAATACCTTTCCTTGTCATGGCACCTGTATTTTGTGATTTATGCCTATAATTTGTGCCATATTTTGATAAGCTGTTAATCTATATTGATTTATAGCATACAAACTAGCACTAGAATATCTGACAAAGGTCTTCCTGAACGAAGCGTTATGTCATATTTTGCAGTTATTTTTTACTTGAAATATATTATTGGAGTGTAGAGGTCCTTTCTTCTATATGCACTGGGTTGGACTAAAGCAACCTGCAAGACAGAATAGTGCTCAATCTATTCATTATATATTGCAAAAGACGTACTGTAGACAGACTATGTAACACATTAGTATCCTCCTCTCACCTACAGTGTTGGCCAAAAGTATTGGCACCCCTGCAATTCTGTCAGATAATACTCATTTTCTTCCAGAAAATGATTGCAATCAAATTCTTTGGTATTATTATCTTCATTTAATTTATCTTCAATGGAAAACCACAAAAAGAATTGTCAAAAAGCCAAATTGGATATAATTCCACAGCAAACATAAAAAGGGGGTGGACAAAAGTATTGGCACTGTTTGAAAAATCATGTGATGCTTCTCTAATTTGTGTAATTAACAGCACCTGTTACTTACCTGAGGCACCTAACAGGTGGTGGCAATAACTAAATCACACTTTCAGCCAGTTGAAATGGATTAAAGTTGACTCAACCTCTGTCCTGTGTGCTTGTGTGTACCACATTGAGCATGGAGAAAAGAAAGAAGACCAAAGAACTGTCTGAGGACTTGAGAAGCAAAATTGTGAGGAAGCATGAGCAATCTCAAGGTTACAAGTCCATCTCCAAAGACCTGAATGTTCCTGTGTCTACCGTGCACAGTGTCATCAAGAAGTTTAAAGCCCATGGAACTGTGGCTAACCTCCCTAGATGTGGACGGAAAAGAAAAATTGACGAGAGATTTCAATGCAAGATTGTGCGGATGGTGGATAAAGAACCTCGACTAACATCCAAACAAGTTCAAGCTGCCCTGCAGTCTGAGGGGGCAACAGTGTCAACTCGTATTATCCGTCGGCGTCTGAATGAAAAGGGACTGTATGGTAGGATACCTAGGAAGACCCCACTTCTTACCCAGAGACATAAAAAAGCTAGGCTGGAGTTTGCCAAAACTCACGCTAGGTTCACACCAGCGTTTTATGCTCTCCGCCGCGAAACCGGATTTTTTTATCCGGACACAGAGTACTGCATGTCCGACTGTGTCTGGATTATAAAACCCGGTTTCGTGGCAGAGAGCATAAAACGCTCACCGCCGCTCACGGCCGGACATCTCTCTCACCCATTCAAATGAATGGGTGAGAGAGACTCCTGCAGGTTTCCGTCTCCTGCCTCTGTTTTAGGCAGGAAACGGAAACCTGCAGAACGGAGTTCACAACGCTGATGTGAACGAGCCCTTACCTGAGAAAGCCAAAAACATTTTGGAAGAATGTTCTCTGGTCAGATGAGACAAAAGTAGAGCTTTTTGGGAAAAGGTATCAACATAGAGTTTGCAGAAAAAAAAAAAAAAAAAAAAAAAAAAAAAAAGGAGGCCTTCAAAGAAAAGAACACGGTCCCTACAGTCAAACATGACAGAGGTTCCCTGATGTTTTGGGGTTGCTTTGCTGCCTCTGGCACTGGACTGCTTGACCGTGTACATGGCATTATGAAGTCTGAAGACTACCAACAAATTTTGCAGCATAATGTAGGGCCCAGTGTGAGAAAGCTGGGTCTCCCTCAGAGGTCATGGGTCTTCCAGCAGGACAATGACCCAAAACACACTTCAAAAAGCACTAGAAAATGGTTTGAGAGAAAGCACTGGAGACTTCTAAAGTGGCCAGCAATGAGTCCAGACCTGAATCCCATAGAACACCTGTGGAGAGATCTCAAAATGGCAGTTTGGAGAAGGCTCCCTTCACATCTCAGGGACCTGGAGCAGTTTGCCAAAGAAGAATGGTGTAAAATTCCAGCAGAGCACTGTAAGAAACTCATTGATGGTTACCGGAAGCGGTTGTTCGCAGTTATTTTGTCTAAAGGTTGTGCTACCAAGTATTAGGCTGAGGGTGACAATACTTTTGTCCGGCCCATTTTTGGAGTTTTGTGTAAAATGATCAATGATTTGACTTTTTTTTTCCATTCTCTTTTGTGTCTTTTCATTGCAAGCAAAATAAATGAAGATCTGTTTGGTGTGGAATTATATCCAATTTGGCTTTTTGACAATTCTTTTTGTGGTTTTCCATTGAAGACAAATTAAATGAAGATAATAATACCAAAGAGTTTGTGCTTGCAATCATTTTCTGGAAGAAGATGAGTATTATCTGACAGAATTGCAGGGGCGCCAATACATTTGGCCAACACTGTACATTCTGCTCCAATAGGAATGGAAATAGATATCTATTTTTTCCCTATATGCTTCTCAGAGGTCAAAGATTAGCACTTGAGAATTTTAATTCAGGACCTTTTCTACAGGCCAGATTGTAGTAATCCAAGATACTTTTTGTCTAGGGGTATAATCTAGGCTCCACGGTCAAGGCTAAAGGAAACTTGGTTATTACTTATAGGGGTTTATTTAGGCCCTGTACAAAAGCTTTTTATAGAAGGCAACTTAAGTGGGCATTCACACGGAGTAAAGTGGCGCTGATTCTGCCACGATAACTCAATGGGAGACTATTTAACCCATTGATTTCAATGTGTTCTGCACAGAAGACGGAACCCATTGAAGTCAATGGGAGTCTGTTTATCAGCGCCGATTCTGCTGCGAATGATCGTGGTGAAATCAGCGCCACTTTACTCCATGCGAATGCTCCCTTAAACAAGAGCCTATACAACAGTAATACTTTTAAAATAAAAAGGAAGAAAGGCCAACTATACCCAACCTGTATAAACTCATGGCAGGTTCTAACGTCTCCGTTCATAGTGCTTGTGACCTCCAATATCCCAGTCCTTTGAATTATACCATCCCACTTATTTACAGTACACAGAACTCTGAACCAGAAATAGGATCCAGCCATTATATACCCAATTTGATTTAATTTTATTTACAGAATGCTTCAGCTACATAAATTATAAATGCATTTTATAAGCAAGTCAAAAACAAATATATGCACACACACACACACACACACACACAGATTTCTATCTCTAACACTAGAGCCCTGCTTTCCACATTTCTGGAATGCTCCTGGAATACAGTCTATAGGATTGCATTTGAGCAGAGTAAACTAAAGAATACAACAACAGATTTCCAATGTCCATGTCTAACACAAGGAAGGAATGTTTCACACCCTATACCTGGTGTAGTCACAACCTGATCACAATTTATCAACCATACTGTAACCATTATTTAGCAGTGAGAAGTCAATTATGGTACCTGTATTCTGAATTTGTGTTTTTAACTCTTTCCACAACATAGTCAGAACTTCCCATTGAGCAAAGCATTACAAAACACCAAGATTGAATTTCATAGGTCCCCCCCTCCCCATACTATCCTCTAATTTGCTAAATAGGAATCTGAAGGGTCTCTTTGTCCAAATTTCTTATATACTTTAAAGCAGCAATTTTATTTTGCCCCATATACACTTTTTGAATTGGCAAGTCAGAGAGAAGATCATGTAGGGCAGTGGTGCTCTGGAGAGGACAGAGATCAACGCAGTAAAGTGCAATGTAAGGTTATTTCTGGCATTCTTCAAAGCCTTTAGGAAAAAACGCCAGAGAGCATTCCATAGCCAGAACATGGTGTATTATATAGAACAACACAAAAAGAAAAGATTTTATTTCTGGAGTGTTCTATATTTTACTAAAGACTTTTATGTAACCTTGTGGCTACATACGTCTTTGGGCAAAAAAAAAAAAAAATAATGCATTAATAGATGAACATTTAATGTGTGAGATAGGGAATACCGCAGTTAGTGGGTAAGTCCTCACTGCACATGTACATTATAGAAGATGCCACACAAAAAACTAAATCGAACATAATGCTGATAAAACCAGTTATACTTTTACTTCAACAAAAACTAACACAGACCTCAGGTTTTGTGTTTCCTACCATAATATAGATGTTACCCTTATTGCTAATTGTACCCAAGACACAATTATGTAAGGTAAGCATTGTTCTAAGCCATACTATATTGTATGTATTTCACAGTATGCTTTAAAAAAAAAAAAAAAAAAAACACAACATTTCCTCTCTATTAAATCAGTAGAGAGGAATATATAAAAATGTTATTTCCATGCACATAAAAACATGTCTGCCATAAGGAGTATATTATTCAGTAGGAATTAACACCGATATTCCTTATCGGAGATATACATACTAAAAAACAAATGCCTGGTGCTCTTCCATCCAGCACAGGGACATGTCCTTCTCTAGGGATCCACTGAACGTATTCATGCAAAGTAGTGAGGAGGTGCCGATGTCTTGTCTCAGCAGCTGCCTGTCAGAATATTAACTTCCCAGTAGTGGGAAATGTCTTTAAAATTGATTATGCAAATGTCTTGGGAATATGAGCTAGTAAGCCCATCTCATCGCTTTGTTTTGTCTGATGCACAGTAAATTATTCCCCTGTGATAGAGGAATGAGGTCATCACTTATAGTGAATTCATTAAAGACCCCCCCTCATATTTCTTGTCTCATATGGCACAGTAAACCCTTCTGAGTCAGCTATGACAAATCACGAGATATATTTAGAGTGAATGCATTAACCCCTGACCTTATTATGATCCCAAAACACATTCATCCGTTTTATACCGTTGAAACGCAGAGTGTATATTATCTCATATTTATTATCATTGTCCCTTTCACCGTTGTTAGCATTCCTATAGAGTACATGCACAAAGTAACCTATCCATCAGTGAGGTGGAGAATTACACACAAAAAAAAAAGTATACAAGGAACTCCAATGTCATGATGGCTCTTCTGCACATTGCAAGGAGAGATACATGAGGTAAAAAGGTCTGCTTGTCCTGGTCACAGGACTATCACATCAATGGAGGAAGACTAGTAAACAGACATGATCATAAATACAAATACATCTGCATTATTAATACTTATAACACTACAGTAATGTTCTTACTTGCAACTTCTCAGTTCATAGCAAAATAGAATTTTTCTTTTCGAGAAACTACAAATGTCTCTTCACAGCAGATAAGCATTGAATCTCTTGTGATTCACTGCAGGCCAGTTACTCAAGAAAACATGCATATATATTTCCCAAAATGCTAGCGCCTCTATGGAGCCTCTTGGAGAAAAAAAAAAAAAAAAAGCTGATGCTTGCAGCATTTTGTAGAACAAAATGGAGAAGTGGTAAAAAGGTTACATATAAAAATGCATTAATACAAACTGGAAGAGGGGAAAAAAAATAGCTTCCTCCCAATATACCCTCAGTGCACAACTTGTTCTGTACCAAATGTTCTGTACAGACCTGGCTGCAATAAATAAGAAAATCACATGATCAAAAGATAAAAGAATATATAAAGAAACCACAAAACAAGGAAAAATACTGTAAACCCCTCATCTATTTACACATTTACGCCATAGCCTATATTCAGGAAATAGGCTTCAACCCTGGACAATAATATATATTACTTCCAAAATTAATAATTTTAAACGTTCCGCGAGTCCAACTTTGGAGTTTACCGTCCAGCAGTAAACTAAAGCCGTACACCAAAAACCAGCTGCTCAGCATTCACATCTTAAGGACGCTCGGCCGGCGAGTGCTTGCCAGTTTTTTGATTTTCATATTACTTTGCATTTTTTCTTTAAGTAGTCCTTGTGTCAACCAGCACGGTGCATGATGATACTTTTTAATGCGGGAGAAACAGCTTCGAAGGATTGACAAGCGGGATGTGAAACCCAGTAAAGAAATAAAAGTCAGCATAGGGGCGATGGTGAAACATCCAGTAATTGTTTGTCCTAAGCAGGCTAGGCAGACAAGCCAGTTGTGATTCATTTAATGTTCCTGCCCCCAAGCGGTCTTGATTCACGTCTGCTCTGCTGGAAAGCCTCAGCTGCTTGCAATGCACCCATCATTCAAAACCCAGTGTGAAATGTCTCCATAAATAATGGTCACTTCATGGCTGCGACTTTCTACATTAGACTCTGCCCAAAAGTGCTGACCTGGAAGAAATAACCAAAAGATGGTATAAGAAATAAATAAATAAAACAATACGACAGAAATACACAGAATGACACTCAAAGCATGGTATGAAAGGGCTATAAACAACTGAAAATTCGACCCAATGAAAAATAAAAATATAAAAATTTAATGACACATGAATAATACATAAAACAAGTCTAAGAACTTAAAAGACAAAATAGCAAAAACACAGATTTTATTTAGCCATTGCAACTTGCAAATCATATTTTAGATGAGAGCGTCCAGAGTGCAGAAATGCCCCCTTCATTGATAGATGAAATGGGCTTTGACACACACCTCAGAGTTTTCCATCTGTCTTTTTCAATGTGATTCTCAGGACTCTCATTCTCATAAGAAGCCAAATACAGACCTAAAGGCAAGAGGGAATGTGAAGCAATTAATTCCATATGCATCTTATGACTGTGGGCAAAAACAGGTTTGCATAAGTACATTAACTCAATGGACAGATGCATGTATAGACAATGCTGAAATATATGGTCTATATCAAACATTTATACATTATTTAAGCATTCTTTGTCATTAAAATGTGTTTACTATTTGACTATGGCTTCCAATCCCCTCCTCAATGCAGTCATGCGGTTAGAAGGAAAGGGTGAAATGAGGATGTATGGGTAGGCAGTACAAGCCAGTTGTAAGCTTGACCCAGGCTAAGGCTCCAGAATGCAGAAAATCAGTTTGTTTTATTGTGTTGCAGATTTTGCTGCGGTTTTAAGCTATAAGCCAAAGTCAAGAAAGGCTACTGGGAAATATCTAGGTAGCTCTTATACTACTTCCTTCTGCTCTATCCACCCCTGGTGTGGGTGCAAAAAAAGTAGCAAACCCCGCCTTATCCTTAAGTTTCCCAGGGTTATGTCACAACACATCAATTACTACTACTTTTATATATAACACCGCCTTGGAATAGGAGAACGATTGTTATCAATTCATTTAAAGAGTAACTACACTTTCAGACTTTTTATTTTCTGACAATATATGTGTCATTAATACATTTTGTAATCTACTTTAGTAACACATTTTGGATCCTTTCTGTGAAATCCCTTGCTTCAGTATTGAGAGCTGTTCTCTGCTTCTCACAATCTTACTGTGTATGGGAGTTCAGGCTGCATAGTAGAGAAAATGAGGGTAGGGGAAGGTCATCTCTTCCATGTGACATGCAGTGGTATCCAAATTATTTCCACACCTATTACTGGTTGAAAACAGTGTCGGATTGGGATTTTTATATCGTATAGATTATACAGCTGCATATAAATATCCTAATCCGACTGTTTTGAACCAGTGATATCTCTGTAAATTCACATACCACTGCAGCCTTAGAATCTCTTTTTCACAAGACAAAAAAAATTCCAAAAATGTTCAAAATATAACTGTTTGAAGTGACCCTTCCCCCCACCCTCATTTTCTCTACTACACAGCCTGTACTCACATAAACAGTAACATTCAGTGAGAGGCAGGAATAGCTCTCCCTGAAGCAAGGGAAAGAGTTAAAACAAAAGACACACAGAAAAAAAAAAAAAAAAAAAAACTGGATTTCACAGAAAAAATGCAAACATTTGTTAATAAAGTAGATTACAAAATTTATTAAGGATACAAATACTACCAGAAATCAAGTTGGTGATAAGAAATTCAACATAAAATAACACAACACACCACAGTACATTAAATAGTCATTATTTAAAGATGGTGTGGTTAATTCAGCAAAAAAAACCAGTTTGTTCCTATTGGCAAAATGCACATACCATCTTCACTGAATATAGGAGCTGTCTGGACGTAATGCAAAATTTTTCGGTCTTTATCGAATGGGCACTCAACTTGCTTCCAAACCATAAATTCACTGACTTGCTTTGCTAGTTCCCAGAATTTCTAAAGCATAAGACAACAAAACATTACAATGCATTGTGATGATGCAGTACAATACCATAATGTAACAGACCGAAGAGGAAGTAAACCAGAACCATTCCCACACAATAGAATACCTGGGCATAACAACTTCTCATGAACATACCTCAAAATTCACATGACCATTAGGGAGGCGACTGGTACAGCCTTCATTTAGAAAGTAGATGTCTTTGATCAGTAAACTGCAAAACGGGATTACAATCTGCACAAAAAGAGATACATTAATAGCATTTTTTTTTTTTAAATTTAATCCAGTTAGCTGACATTAAAGCGTTTTTCTCATCTCAGGTAGAAATGAGCGAACAGTATTTGAAACAGCTGTTTCGAATAGCATGCTCCCAAAGAAATGAATGGACATAGCCAGCACGCGGGGGTTAAGCGGTAAAGTCTGCGTGCCGGCCACTTCCATTCATTCCTATGGGAGCATGCTATTCAAAACGGCTATTTCAAATAGTGTTCGCTCATCTCTAATCTCAGGCTTTCAGTTCCTACTTTTTGTAAACTGCACAGTTATCTCTGGATTTACATACACAAACAGAGAAAGCTTCAAAAAAACTACCAAATAAAACCCCAAAAAAACAAAACTCATGGCCCACACAAATTAGCTTGTCTACAGTACACCCTAGTAAAGATCATAAACCATAGAAAAAGGTAACAAGAAATTAGACAGTATACAAACCACAGTTCTGCCCACTGCTACATCTGGGGGGGGGGAGGGGGGTGTCACACACAGGAAGGGGTTACCACTTATGCTGTGCATCACACCAAATGTTGTAATGCATCATGCCAAGCTCACCTCCCACAAAGCCCCCCCCCCATATATCCTCCACGTGGAACTCCGAACAGGCGTGCAATGCCAGAAAGCCACTTAATGAAGATATGGAGAAAGGGGACGAGGATATGTCAGGCCTACGTCACATTATGCACTTAGAGCCACCTTCACCCCACTGACTTTAAAACCAGTTAGAAGTCTTTCATATACAAGAGCAAGAATTGCCTTAGCCATTAGATTGAGAGATTATATAGATATTATCTAGATATACTGAAACACAGATCCTATGTGATAACACTAGGCTTGTGCAGCCTCAACATTTATTCTAAGAACAAGGTAGACACCACTGAGCTCCCCATCCTAAATGGATGCTGGAAAGAAGGTATTTGGCTGCTCTCCAAACTCAAGCTGAGAAATAAATGGACACTGTATCTTGGTAATTATGAAACCCATTTACAAAAAGGTGAATACTTTATTTATAAGCAGAGTTGCCAGTGTGATGTGCTAGTTAATTTATATGCTGGTCGGTGTTAGTGCCTGTCAGCATAAAAAATGCTGTGAGTTTGGTATTAATCTGCAGAGTTATTTTATATGTTTTAGATGTTTTCAATAATTATTAGAGATGAGCGAACAGTGTTCTATCGAACACATGTTCGATCGGATATCAGGGTGTTCGCCATGTTCGAATCGAATCGAACACCACGTGGTAAAGTGCGCCAAAATTCGATTCCCCTCCCACCTTCCCTGGCGCCTTTTTTGCACCAATAACAGCGCAGGGGAGGTGGGACAGGAACTACGACACTGGGGGCATTGAAAAAAATTGGAAAAAGTCATTGGCTGCCGAAATCAGGTGACCTCCATTTTAGACGAATAGTGGATTTCAAATCCGGGTCATATGAGAATGTGAACTTTGTGACTATGAGACAGGGATAGCTGTACAGGCAGGGATAGCTAGGGATAACCTTTATTTAGGGGGGAATGTTATTAAAAATAACTTTTTGGGGCTCTATCGGGTGTGTAATTGTGATTTTTGTGAGATAAACTTTTTCCCATAGGGATGCATTGGCCAGCGCTGATTGGCCGAATTCCGTACTCTGGCCAATCAGTGCTGGCCAATGCATTCTATTAGCTTGATGAAGCAGAGTGTGCACAAGGGTTCAAGCGCACCCTCGGCTCTGATGTAGCAGAGCCGAGGCTGCACAAGGGTTCAAGCGCACCCTCGGCTCTGATGTAGGAGAGCCGAGGGTGCACTTGAACCCTTGTGCACCCTCAGCTCTGCTACATCAGAGCCGAGGGTGCGCTTGAACCCTTGTGCACACTCTGCTTCATCAAGCTAATAGAATGCATTGGCCAGCGCTGATTGGCCAATGTATTCTATTAGCCTGATGAAGTAGAGCTGAATGTGTGTGCTAAGCACACACATTCAGCTCTACTTCATCGGGCTAATAGAATGCATTGGCCAGCGCTGATTGGCCAGAGTACGGAACTCGACCAATCAGCGCTGGCTCTGCTGGAGGAGGCGGAGTCTAAGATCGCTCCACATCAGTCTCCATTCAGGTCCGACCTTAGACTCCGCCTCCTCCGGCAGAGCCAGCGCTGATTGGCCGAAGGCTGGCCAATGCATTCCTATGCGAATGCAGAGACTTAGCAGTGCTGAGTCAGTTTTGCTCAACTACACATCTGATGCACACTCGGCACTGCTACATCAGATGTAGCAATCTGACGTAGCAGAGCCGAGGGTGCACTAGAACCCCTGTGCAAACTCAGTTCACGCTAATAGAATGCATTGGCCAGCGCTGATTGGCCAATGCATTCTATTAGCCCGATGAAGTAGAGCTGAATGTGTGTGCTAAGCACACACATTCAGCACTGCTTCATCACGCCAATACAATGCATTAGCCAGTGCTGATTGGCCAGAGTACGGAATTCGGCCAATCAGCGCTGGCTCTGCTGGAGGAGGCGGAGTCTAAGATCGCTCCACACCAGTCTCCATTCAGGTCCGACCTTAGACTCCGCCTCCTCCAGCAGAGCCAGCGCTGATTGGCCGAATTCCGTACTCTGGCCAATCAGCACTGGCTAATGCATTGTATTGGCTTGATGAAGCAGTGCTGAATGTGTGTGCTTAGCACACACATTCAGCTCTACTTCATCGGGCTAATAGAATGCATTGGCCAGCGCTGATTGGCCGAATTCCGTACTCTGGCCAATCAGCACTGGCTAATGCATTGTATTGGCTTGATGAAGCAGTGCTGAATGTGTGTGCTTAGCACACACATTCAGCTCTACTTCATCGGGCTAATAGAATGCATTGGCCAATCAGCGCTGGCCAATGCATTCTATTAGCGTGAACTGAGTTTGCACAGGGGTTCTAGTGCACCCTCGGCTCTGCTACATCAGATTGCTACATCTGATGTAGCAGTGCCGAGTGTGCATCAGATGTGTAGTTGAGCAAAACTGACTCAGCACTGCTAAGTCTGCATTCGCATAGGAATGCATTGGCCAGCCTTCGGCCAATCAGCGCTGGCTCTGCCGGAGGAGGCGGAGTCTAAGGTCGGACCTGAATGGAGACTGGTGTGGAGCGATCTTAGACTCCGCCTCCTCCAGCAGAGCCAGCGCTGATTGGCCGAATTCCGTACTCTGGCCAATCAGCACTGGCTAATGCATTGTATTGGCTTGATGAAGCAGTGCTGAATGTGTGTGCTTAGCACACACATTCAGCTCTACTTCATCGGGCTAATAGAATGCATTGGCCAATCAGCGCTGGCCAATGCATTCTATTAGCGTGAACTGAGTTTGCACAGGGGTTCTAGTGCACCCTCGGCTCTGCTACATCAGATTGCTACATCTGATGTAGCAGTGCCGAGTGTGCATCAGATGTGTAGTTGAGCAAAACTGACTCAGCACTGCTAAGTCTGCATTCGCATAGGAATGCATTGGCCAGCCTTCGGCCAATCAGCGCTGGCTCTGCCGGAGGAGGCGGAGTCTAAGGTCGGACCTGAATGGAGACTGGTGTGGAGCGATCTTAGACTCCGCCTCCTCCAGCAGAGCCAGCGCTGATTGGCCGAATTCCGTACTCTGGCCAATCAGCACTGGCTAATGCATTGTATTGGCTTGATGAAGCAGTGCTGAATGTGTGTGCTTAGCACACACATTCAGCTCTACTTCATCGGGCTAATAGAATGCATTGGCCAGCGCTGATTGGCCGAATTCCGTACTCTGGCCAATCAGCACTGGCTAATGCATTGTATTGGCTTGATGAAGCAGTGCTGAATGTGTGTGCTTAGCACACACATTCAGCTCTACTTCATCGGGCTAATAGAATGCATTGGCCAATCAGCGCTGGCCAATGCATTCTATTAGCGTGAACTGAGTTTGCACAGGGGTTCTAGTGCACCCTCGGCTCTGCTACATCAGATTGCTACATCTGATGTAGCAGTGCCGAGTGTGCATCAGATGTGTAGTTGAGCAAAACTGACTCAGCACTGCTAAGTCTGCATTCGCATAGGAATGCATTGGCCAGCCTTCGGCCAATCAGCGCTGGCTCTGCCGGAGGAGGCGGAGTCTAAGGTCGGACCTGAATGGAGACTGGTGTGGAGCTATCTTAGACTCCGCCTCCTCCAGCAGAGCCAGCGCTGATTGGTCGAGTTCCGTACTCTGGCCAATCAGCACTGGCCAATGCATTTCTATGGGGAAAAGTTAGCTTGCGAAAATCGCAAACTGACAGGGATTTCCATGAAATAAAGTGACTTTTATGCCCCCAGACATGCTTCCCCTGCTGTCCCAGTGTCATTCCAGGGTGTTGGTATCATTTCCTGGGGTGTCATAGTGGACTTGGTGACCCTCCAGACACGAATTTGGGTTTCCCCCTTAACGAGTTTATGTTCCCCATAGACTATAATGGGGTTCGAAACCCATTCGAACACTCGAACAGTGAGCGGCTGTTCGAATCGAATTTCGAACCTCGAACATTTTAGTGTTCGCTCATCTCTAATAATTATAAACCAATGGTATACTAAAGTTCTGCACACTAGGTTTTCAGCCTGTGGCACATCTATCCTTATGCATACTAGCTATGCCGTTATGCTGAGTTTTAAAAGGAACTGTCCCATCAGAACAACAACCATTGACAAAATACCGGGGGTTTTTTTGGACTATAAGACGCACCTAGGTTTTAGAGGAGGAAAATAGGGAAAAAAAATTTGAAGCAAAAACTGGTAAAATATTTAATATATGGGAGTTGTAGTTTTGCAACAGCTGCAAGGCCACATTGACAGGTGACCCTGCAGCTGTACGGGGACGCATAGAGTGTTTTTTTTTTGCGGGGCCAGAAGTACTTTTTAGTTATACCATTTTGGGGAATATCTATTTCTTAGATCACCTTGTATTGAAAAAAAAACAAAAAACGGTGGTTTACGATATATGATTTTCTACTTTTATATATATATATTCTAGGGACAGGAGGTGATTTAGAACTTTTATTTATTTCATATTTTTATTATATATTTTTAAAGCTTTTTTTTTTTTTTTTTTTTTTTTTTTTTTTTTACTATTTTATTCCCCTCCAGGGGCTTGAACCTGCGGTCACTTGATTGCAAGTCCCATAGACTGCAATGAAACTGTATTGCTGTCTATGGGACATTCTGTATATTAGTATTACGGCTGGTCATAGACCCAGCCGCGATACTAATATAGCCGTGACAGGCCTGGGAGCCTCATTAGGCTCCCGGCTGTCACCCGAACAGGTCGGCTCCTGCGATATCGCCGCACAGGAGCCGGCCTGCAACTTCACAGGTACGGGGCCGGTGGGGACCGGCCCCGGGGGAGAAGGGGCCACCGATACTGACCCGGCATCCACTGTACTAGAGAGGTGGATGCCGGCGAGGGATAGACGCCATCATGGGGCCGGGGCCTGAGACATCGCTGCGCTCCTCTGCCCTGCATGAAGCCAGCGGCGGGGGGACGGAGGAGCGGAATAGCATCGCCGCTGCTGGCTTCATGCAGGGCAGAGGAGTGCAGCGATGTCGCAGGCCCCGGCACCTGTGCCGGCATCTATCACTTGCCGGCTTCCGCCTCTCTATTACAGCGGATGCCAGGTGCCACATTCGGCCTATAAGACGCACCCTTCTTTTCCCCCCAAATTTGGGGGAAAAAAAGTGCGTCATATAGTCCGAAAAATACGGTAGGTAATAAGAGTCTGATCACTGGGTCCCACAATCATGAGATTGGGGGTCCTTCACCTGTCTGAGCAGAAGGTTGGGTGAACACTGCTGTCCATTCAATCTCTGTGGAACAGATGGAGATTGCCAAATACAATGCTAAGCTACCTTCATGAATCCTTTACTCTTAATAGAGCGTCAACAAGCATGTAGAATTGGCACTCCAGTGAAATGGGGCACAGAGGACCTCCATTCTCATGACTACCATACAAAAGAAGTTCCAGTCATCTCACACTTGTCATATATACTGGCGTGACAACCCCTTTACTATGCAACAACCTTTGAGGTACTTTGATATTATCTATTTGAGTAAGGGATATTTGGATTTTGAAACTCTGTCCTACAATTGCTATAGTTTTTAAAATTGTAAAGACCAACTTCATGTCCAGTAACTTATGTGAGGACATCTTCAAACAATGTCTCAATGCCAACCTCCCGCCAGGGCTGGTAGTGATTGCAATGGGGAGTTCAGTAAAGCTGTACTATTCAGAAGGTCTCCAGTTTTATGACAACAAAATGTAATTATACATTCTCAAGACCCTAAGGTAGCCACTAGCAGCTAAGAGTTCATCACCAACACCATATAAGTGGCTATAACTGAAAGGTAGAAAATTATGGCGCCATCCTGCAGTTCTGTGCATCTGAAGAGACATTACAGTAGATGGTGCATATAACCTTCAATTAAAGGTCAGAAAGAGCCACATTGCTACCATGTATGGACATTAATACAGGACTCCAAACACCACAACTAAAAAATAAAATGGACAAATCACTCTGGTAAACTAGGTAACTCAGGAGAATTCTTTCTGAAGCTCTCCCCAATCCACATTTACTGAATTTAGGATACATAAAGGAAATTAAATGCTAGAAAGTTCACAGACATGCAGAAGTCTGAAGACTTGTATTATATTTCGGCAATTGCAATGCCCAAATTAGAGCGAGATTCTGTAAAAATCACTGTGGTGTGACTGGCATGCTTCATTACAGCTCCCAATAATACAGGCTTAAAATGGAGGTTACTCCAGAATAAAGACATCTGTCCTCGATTGAGAGACTATAACCTGGTAATAATCCCAGCGTCATTGCTAAACAAAGGCCTCTTGGAAGGTCGGGCATGAGGCTAAAGGGAGCAGCCATTATTGGGTTATTTCACTGGAATCCTGTCTTAAGACAGGCTTGCACATTCCAGTGAGCGCCCTCTATTGGTTTGCAACAATGAGGCAGCAACTGTCTTCCTAATTACATCATGGAAGGCGGATTTGCATATTCTTCCCATAGTTCCTTGCAAAGTGGAGTGCTAAAGGCTTAACAAGTCTCCACACACCTATATGGTGGTCTCTCCCTAAGGAGTGACAATATCCCCCGACATCTGGCTAGTGATCTAGTATGCATTGACAGTCAGGTAAAGCAGTTTTCCTTGCAATGGCTGTACCTGGTTGAGCAATGACATCGACCCGTGCAACACCACAAGTTTAATACCTTACATATGAGACAATTTGACATGGACAAGGTTACTTCCCTCTTCTTGTCATAGAAAATAATTAACAGTTGACATGATCCTGTACCCATGTCCTCTAGAAGATCTAAGGAATTTCTTCAAACCATTAAAGCTATTTATCCTTTGTGGCCACAATACTAACCACTGTATGTGCATTATTCTGCAATATATCCACACTAGATGCAAATCACACATCCTTGCCATGTTGATTGCTGAGCGGTTTGGACAACTTACCTTTTCTCTGTTGCTCTGCGCAGTTAGAGACCTTTGAGCTGCCCCTCGCAAAGCTGTTCTGTAATTGTAAAAATTGCTTGAAGGATCCATTTGATGCTGTAGGACAACAGCAAATAAAAATCAGGATTAACCAGAGAACACCAAGCCTACAAGAGTTCTGTCAAATCAAGGATTGTTTTTGGTCTAAAGACTATGTTTGAGAACATTCTTTGATGTTGGTAAATGCAACACGAAAAATTTTATACAGATTTATCCAAGTACAATACACGTTTGGATCTTGATCCGTTAAAAGCATGCAGCCACAATTACATCATTTGCAGCATGCAAGCGGACAGTTGGGGGGAAGGAGGGGGATAATAAAAAAAAAAAAAAAAAAAAAAAAAATCACAATTGTTTTGCACAAAAATCCAGTCTGAAATAAAGCCATTTATGCCTTTTACGACAGTTTTCTGCACTAATAAATCTGCCCCAATGAGCAAAACAGGGAAAGATTTCATAACAAAAGTAACCTTCAAGCAACTTTCATGTAAGCTATCACAAATACCTCATACCTCGAGAATATCAAACTTGGCAGTCTTGACTTTTGCCCAGGTTTTCTTCAGCCGAGAAACAGGACTCATGTTCATACCAGCTGTATTAAAGAAAATAGGCTATATATCAGAGTATTCGTATTTGCTGAATATTGTACATTTACAGGGAAGAGTATTAGACGAACAAGAGTTTGTATGTATCATTTAGTCGCATAGGATTTCACACTCAAATTTCACTTAATTTACTAGATAACATGGAAATATCTACACAAAACGCAGAGTAATGTTGTAATGTAGCGGAGTGGTGTAGGTAACTTGTTTCCAAGGGCAGCCAGCAGAATTCTAAAAGCAATGTATCTGTGCATTTCCTTTACATGTACATCTAAACTGCTTCTACTCTGTTTACCAAGCTCCAAGCAGTAAAGTTCAAACTAAATATATTCACGGATTAACTTACATAACACCTTCTTCTGAAGCCCTGCCAATGTGGCAGAAATACCAGAAATGATTCTTATCTAGCAAAATAAAGTAAATAGTTGCCTTTGCAGATTTCTATTGCTGACCGTACTTTACTTTCGATGTACAATTAAGATTAAGACCCCCTGGACTAAACTACTCCTTCTAAGCATAGAAAGAATAGAGAAATGAATGAATAAATGACAAGTTATACTGAACCCTTTCTACAAACCTATATAACCAGTTTGCTCTGCTCTATAACATGATACTTGAACGTAAGACTGCATTATTATGGTGACAGGTTCCCGTTAAAGCTGATCTTTTTTTATTAAAATCAGTAAAAGGTTTAAACATAATTTCCCTTTACCACCTCTTGTTATACTGGACATACCGTACAAAGGTACAGATACAACTGGTTAGTGGCGAGGCCTGGGAATGAACAGCAAACTCACTGCTCTTAAGACTGCATGCTAATTCTCGATTTCGTACGCTAGCCTTACAGTGATGTAATGTGCACCAACACAGTCCTAAGAATGATGAGTACCAAGCATACCCGCTGCTGACTCCCTGAGCCACATACTGTGTGGGAGCTGAGCTACAGCAAGGAATTATAATGTGTGGTGGCTATGGGCATTGTACTGTATGAGCATAAGTGTGCATTATATTGTGTGGGAGCTACAAGCAGACATTACACTGTGTATGTATATATTTACAGTCGCTAATACTTACAAATGATTGCCATTAAAGAGTTAAAATTCCCAATGTTGAAGCACTCCCGAGCTACATCGATGAAGAACTCAATGATCCTGGCTCTGTGTTTCTTCTTAACAGGCTACAGAGAAAGTACGTACAGTTAATAGTGAGCACACCACCGAAACACCAAATGTCAAGATACATCACTAAGTGTTTCTTACCATGCAGATCTCTGTTGCTACCAGGTAACTAAGCCGGTTGAACCACTCAACATAAGCTTCTAGATTTCGAGTTTTCTTTCGGTCACTGAAGCGATTCTTTAAAGACAAGAAGAAAAAAAAAAGTTGTTTTTTTTTTTTTTTTTTAATTCATTCACTTTTTCCAGGATGGGCAGCACTCATTGTAAATATTTAGGAGCTGGGTGCATGTTCTGTGTGGGGCTGACCACCTCCCCCATTGGTACGTGTCCAAGAGAGAAGAAAGTAGAACAGAACTCCAGAGCAATTACGCTTTATAAGGTTTAATAAGACAACACTGCTTTCATAAATTTCCAGTACAAAGTTTCGGGTAACACCCTTCATCAGGCATGTGATTGCTGTCAAGCTGTGAACAGGTTTTGGGCGACATGAATAGGTTTATCAGCTGTCCATGGAGTGGGCGGTATTTCCATAAAATGTGCATGCAGTGTGGCGTTTTATTTTTAATAAAATATATTATTATTATTATCATCATCATGCTATTACTTACTAAGCAAGGTTATAACCACACCCAAATACATTTGTTTTTGATCAGATTACCTCATTATCATCTAACGGATCCTTCTGCACAAAAGCTTGTACAAACTCTTCTGGTCCTATATAACTTAATCTCTCCTGTAATGTAAGAAGCAATGTTACAAATGTATCAGGGACATGGTATACTACATTAGGCCAATGTATGTACCTGTTGCTTACCAATTCTATGTGGGTTAGCTGCTGAGCTAATGTGTATGGGTCACTACAGACACTGATGATATCCCTTTGTATGGACTGTGGCTTGCTCTTCAAAATGGCCATACGATCTGCGCTTTGTGCATTGATTTTTGCAATAAGTTCTTCATACTGACTCAATGCAGCTAGCTTCCGAATCAGATTTTGTATGATCTGCTGAACATTTTTCCTGTACATCTGAAAAGAGAACAGACATATAATGTAATTGGTGTAAACAGCATTAATAGGCATCTAGCAAACAATGGATGTTATGTCCGTATCTTAAAATGATCTGTCTCATGAAGACAACCCTTGTTCATATGCCCTATTGGGACATATGGACATTACAGAAAGGTCTCCTGCTTGGGACTCCAATCTAGGAGTCAGAAGAGAGCCACTCTACAGATTTCAGCTGTCCTTGTATTATATAGGTGGCTATTCATTGGAGTGGATGCCATGAAAAACTGGCCAACAAAAAGGTTTTTGTTCCTTTTAGCCTTCGATGGATTTAGTTAGCTGATAGAAATACAAGAGTGACAGCCTGATGTCACTTTTACTTTAAATCTCTCTATTAGTAGAAAGTGTGACACTTTGCCAGCTGGCTTTCAGAGTTAACCTTATTAAAATAAACAGTGACGCCCACTCATGATTCATGCAGAAGAGATTCTGTTATGGTCCTGGCACAGTTTGTCCCAGCTTTGGAACTTCAGTTCATTGAACCCTGTATAGGTCCACAGTATGTTGTCCACCGGTTCTGATATTTAAAAGAAACAAAAAGCAAAACCCTAAAACCTTTTCCATTCAAAACAGAAGAAGAATAATTTAATCAGCTATAATAGGGTGAGCCTTTCCCAGAATACCACACAAAAATTAAGCCTGATGTGATAATGGTTTTATTCCTGCTGAATTCAAGGAATGAAATGATAGAATTCTCTGATATGATATTCACTAAGCCGAGACTGCATTGTAAAAAAAAGGTTCAGTATTGGAGGATACCTGTGGTACATCTGTCAGATAGTGTGCCACTTGCTAAGTAATCTTCTCCTAGGTTACTCTGTACAGTTCACTGATCTGTTCATTATTGTACTGCTATGTTCAGGGAAGTATTGCTACATCTTACATAACCCCTGATTTACTGTACCCACAGCCAAGTCCACACAGACTATATCCAGCCAATCTTTGGCACCAGTAAGCCACCCATACTTGTTTGTCTAAGATCATCGAATTGTGCCATTCTCTGCTGGATCTGCCATAGATCAAAGTAGTGCATAAAGAGAGCTATATGTCCTTTGTATACTGTCTTCCATGGTGCACTTCTGCTCCTGTGACAAACAAAGTAGTGGTTGTGACTAAGCACAAATACATTGTCAGTGAAAGCTATTTTTCCTGGAGAACTAGTTCGGTTTTTTTTTGGTGTGTGAAACAGAATAGGGGACCACCACTAAAAACGTTTTTTTAAACGCTGCTGTCTCTTCCTTTATTCTCCAACAAGCTGGTGGGGCAACTTTGAATGTTTGATGGACAGGACACTGACATACCTCACTAGATACACGCAATGCCTTTACCATGAGAGACTGATGATTACCATTACTAAAAATCTATAATGGCACGATACAATAGAAATATACAAGGGTAACCACGCTTCTCCAAGATCTTAATAGGCTTTTGCAAAATCAATAATCGTCACATATGCATCAACTGTGCATCTAGGTGGCAGAGTTCAGCTAGCAGCGTAAAACCGATGAATGACACAGGGTCGACTTTGATAATTACAGGTAGGTATTGGACTGATTCCAACCAACAATTCAGTTCCACGCTCACTCGGGAATCAAAATTAGTCAAATGGATAGAGGTTTGAACAATAGGTGGTTTACTGCAAATAGATAACGCGTTTCGGGGTAATAGAGTCACGCAAGTGGCTTCACCCCTTCATCAGATCTATTAAAAAAGGAAAATTACACTAATACACACATAAGTCCAATACATCCCAAAACAAAACAAGAGAAAAATATATAAAATTTAAAAAATACTAATAAATAGATAAAGTTTGACCTACAGTATAATAACGCAGATCAAACATGCACAGTCAAGGTACATGACATTGCAGGGGGTAGGAGAATAGAGGTCATCTGACCTAAGATCGGATAACAGGAGGGGTGTCTTGACAACAAGTGTGAACACTGGAAGGAATAATTTCACATAGCAGATCAATGAAGCAGCATTACTTAAGCAAAACTCTTGAATTTACATAAGCTAGCAGCATAGAAAGGACGCCTGAGATGTGAATACCCCTTCAAAAGGTGAAAGTATTTATTTATTACAAACCAGAAATATATAGCTTTATGTTCTGTTTTTATTTCCTGATTGTAGATTTTTTTTAAAATATTTTCTATAAATTCTACTTTCTGTACATGATTATGGAGGTAGCCATCTTGCCTGAACTGCTAATCTACTCTGTTAATAGCATTAAGTTATCTGCATTACACCATATGGTCATGGCCATAGGCAGCAATATTCTGGTCTATGGGAGAGTTTTCCAGGCATGTTACGTATAGGGAAGGGGAGAAGATAAGCTGTGACATCACCTATTCTCAGTAATAGATGCAATGACGGCTGACCATCATCTACTGCAATGCCATATGTTTTGTGTTTAATGTAAGTAAAAAAAACTTCTGCAATGAACACCCCTACAGAATTAGCAATTGTTATTCTACGATTAGGCCTAGTGGCCAAAGTGAAACTTACAAGACAGTCGTATATTTGCCATTCAAGATTACTTGATACATGTCAAAGATGCATCCCAAAAACCATAAAGATACTTTCCAAAATTAGTAAAAACTGCTTACAATCTAATCATTAGATAACAATAGTCATTGTAATACATGCACCTCAGGTTACTTTAAACAAAGAATATCACAAGATCACATGTTCCTAAATAAAGATTTAGTCATTTGGGGATTTTTTTTCTCTCCAAGAAGTTAAAATTAGTTTGAAAATGGAAATGTACAGTACATTTTTCCTACCAGACAAGAGGCTGAAGTATGAAGTTAATTCCTTGTGATGAAGCAGTACAGTATGATAGACACAAGGTTATGAGTGTTTCTATGAACTCGATGTAGCTATCTGCCTAGAATTATGTACATATTACATTTAGCCCTGTGTACAGACACATGGTTACTAACCAATGCCTGTTTGTGCAGCAACTTGCAGTGCAGTACATGCTCCGTTATGATGGAAATGGTAAAACCTATATATTCTAAGTGCCATGCATACCTCATCTCCGTGTGTGATACGGTGTGCAGTGTCTTTTAGATTTCTCATCATTCTCTCATCTCGGAAATCATACGGGAAGGTCTCGGTCCACTCCGTTAGCAGCTGAAGGATTTTAGGCGCAATCTTCTTCATGTGACTCTGAAAATTAATATATGCAGATTACCATAACAAGCCCATAAATCATTAATGCCCCATGAATGTACATGAGAACTATGGCATCTTCATAGTGTTCCACATTAAAAGATTATAAGTAGGTAAGCCCAAGTCACAATATCGCTCAGGTTGGCTTCACCTCCAATTGAGGGCTTCAAAATCACATACAGTATAGGCATACAGTGAAAATTGTTGCCCATAGACTCATTACTGTGCTGTACGCTTTTTTTACACTGTACACTGCAGAGGAAAGAGTAGTAGATTAGAATTCCTAAACAAGTGGGAGGAAATAAAATATGTATGCCGCTGCATACTGACTTTAGATACATGCCGACACAAGATGTCTATACTGGAGTCACAGCCCATATAGAAGATATCTAAAGATCATGGAGTCTATTGAGAGAGTCTATTGAAAGAATAGACTTGTGTGTAGGAAGGATCTGTGAAAACAGATTACCCTCCGGTATACACCCAGTGGTTGTTGTGTAAATGAGGTGTAAATCACTGCCAGAGGTGCCTGGTAGCAGCTTCCCAATCTCCGAGCTCACTACACATATAGTCTTAACTCATCTGAGCAGTGCACGTGTTAGGAGAGATGGCCAAGCAGTCATATGAAAGACATCTAACAGCTCTCTAAAGTGTATGGTCAGTTTTAGGACACCCTACAGCATAATGTTGTGTAATACGTGAAATGGCATGGTTTCCCTATTTAATCCAATCATCAATCTTGGTAAATCTGTATAGACGAGATACTAAAACAAATGACAGTTAGCTATTGTTTAACCAGTCTGGGACATAAGAGTCACCTCTTACCTTATCAGTTCCTGGTTCTTTTAGCCTTTGCTGTTCTATACAAACATGACAGACTTTAGCCATTAATTCAAAAGGATGAATGAAAAGGCGAGAACTGAGGAGGAAGGTGAAGATGTATGTTCTCTGAGGGGAAAACAAAAGAATGTTAATAGATGCATAAAGCTCAGTAAAAAAAACAAACATGCAAAGGTTACAGCAAGAGCCTACATGTAAATTTAGACCCAGAACAGATCTTCAATTAAATCATCCTATGTGTAGGAAATTATTTACAGAAATGATCAACATACACGAGGAGATTTCTAGTTCTGGCACAAAGTGAATTCGATAGCCTTAGCACCATCACCATGAAAACAGTTTCACACATAAGATGAATGTTAAAACCACAGATAACAGCAAAACTGACTGGACATCTAATGTATATGTAGGTATCCTGACGCTCCCCTCGCAACAGATGTCAGAAAGAAGAATAATAAAGCAGTAAAATTTCAATATGTTCAATCTTTTTGCTCTCAAGATATAAAAGTGGCCAACAGTGCTGTCTGGAAGCACAAGATTCCCCTCTCCCACTTAGGAATATAAGAATGATAGGGCGAGCAGAGTGTGCATGTGTATGGAGTGCGATCAAAAGGAAGAGATTCCAGGCAAAGAGGTGATCAAACGTTAGCCATCTAATGTATGGCTAGCATATCATTTTTTTTTCAAAATTGAATGAAAGAGATATTGTGGATTTATGTATATATTTATGTGAATTACTGAATATAAAAGTCATCCACACAAAGCCAAGAACTGTGCCTGTCTGCCAGCCCAACTCAAGTGTTACAGAGATCAGCTATCTTCGAGTTTCCTGTGCTGAAAAAGTTTCCTATGTCACATCCAGTGTGAAATAGCATGTGCAACAAGAGATTTATTTTCAGCTTGCCCCAACTTACATCCGGATAGTAGTCAACACTGGGCACCAAGTGCTGGATGAGTGCTTCAAGAGATCCAGATAGCAAGCTGTTATCTTGGTAGTACAGGTCAGAACAACTCTCTTCTTTCGACTGATACAAGTTCCGGTTGAAAGTACTGCTGTCAAACATGGCTATCAAACTTGGAGTTTGTGGCATCTTCTCCTATTGAAGAAGAATAGAATAAATGTAAGAATTATAAGTTCTCTTACTTTAGCTTAAATTAAAACCTTGCTGAACAACCAAAGTTTTACATTGTGTTATTTAGAATTCCTCAAAATAGGCAAAAAGGAAGAGACAGCTTGAAGGAGGAAAAAAATAAAAATACAAAAAACACACCAAAGGTGCATTAACATCTGACCCCTAGCACTCAGTGTTCCCATTTCTAAAGGAACAGATGCAGCCCCTCACCCCGTTTTATGATGTTGTTATGTAAAAGAAGCTCAGTTTGGAAGGTGGACAATAAGAGAAAGCAGACTGTGCAGACATCTGATCACAGAAACCAAGGGTGAAGAGACAGCCTGCAGTTAAGTACTTTCCTTCCATCTGTACGGCACATCTTTCAACAAAGAGTGTCACAATGAGTGCATGGTGGGGGAAGACTGTTAAGTTATTAGCTGGATTCCTGGGGACAAAATGCACTTCTCCAACACATCTAGCTTCTGGCAGCAAAGCCAAACAAAAGGAGCGCTCAGATCTACTCAAGAAAGATAGGGCTCAGCAAGTAAACCATTAGAATGATCCAGAATCCAGAGCGTGCACTCACAACTACAAAGCTGCTGCGACTTCAGCCCCATGGGTGACCCTTTTATCTCCTACAATCTAATATTTGCATTAAAATAAGGGAAAGCCTCTCATAGAAAGCATGAAGATGTGTCCTACATCTGCTCAGCTGTACGATGGGGTCTGAATGTAACAGGGTTTTAATAGTACACGTGGCTCAGCTTAGCAGAGCACAGACGTACCATGATATAACGCACCCAACTGGTTCTTTATAGCCAGACACAAATTCAGGGCCAAGTATTTGGCTCAAAAAATAAGAAATGGAACATTCTTCCCAAGATTAGACAGCTGGCGAGGGGGCATGGCAGTCGGAGTGGTAATGAGAAGGCGACACAGAAAAGGGACAATGTGCATTCTGATTCTGTTTGTTCCCTATGTGAGATTGCTTATCACCAGAATAATCCCCCTGTTAAGCCGGGCTTAAACATTACATGTTAGCAAGAGTCCAGACTCCTTATCAGCACACATGTCTGTCCGCTGTGTATTAAAGAACTTTTTTTTTGCTTGAAATAGAAACAATAAGTAAAAATAAAAATATTTTATGACATAAACCTGCCCTGTATAGCTCAGCTTCAGGGAAGGTTAGCTCTATGTGTCTAGTCGGCTGAAGTTGCGTGACTGCGCAGCTATGAGAGCCCAGACAATGTCAATAAACATTATATGTTTCATGCACAGACATAAATGTCTGGGATACAAATGTCATCTCTGCTCAGAGCACTTTGTAAGCAATGTATTAAGTAAGGGCCAGGAATACAGAGCCTCTCATGGAGTATGTAGGAACACGGTGTTTGCCTGCAAGCGGAATTTCCATAAAGCTTTTGCAACACAAGCTAAACTGCTTACTTCACGATAATAGAATTAGGAGCCGCTTGTTGGCACTCAGCTCTATTATAGGAAGACAGGAAATGTCTCCAGATTTGGAGTTAAAGTAGCTTTTAGATGTAATAGTCAAGTCAACCCAATCTGCATTCTCCAGGTTAATATAAGCCGACACTCTGTCAAAGCACTTAGTGACTAGTGCATTTATCCCAGGGATCAGCATGAAGAAAAAAAAAAGCAATGGCCAATGAATGAGGCGAATCAAAGACAATATCTCCCTAAACTAAAAAAGTAAACACCTAAGAAAAAAAACTGACCTGCCTTTACTCCCAGAGTCATAAATGCAAATAAGAACCCCCCCCCCCATTTCAAAATTCTAATAAAGCCCCCTGATAGTCAAGAAAAATCTATTCTGTCTGCACAAACCAATGGTAGAAATTGAGGACAATGGCTTCATAGAGCAGCTCTATTACCATACACTTCCTTGAGGAGCACATAACACCTGCAAGTTCGGTGAATAAATATTGCAACATATTAGAAATGACTTGTTATCTGCTGGTAATTTCCTGCCTTTTGTGAAATATGTGAATACATGCAAGAGGTGTGGGTGAACTGGCAAACAAGGAAATGAGTGAAAAATGCAGATTTGACTCCCATTCTATAGGGGTGAGATGGTCATCTCAGTAACCACTTATAAGGAAATGAATGACTTACAGCCATATACAAAATCCAGTCTACATACAACAGTAAGCCAGGGCTGCCATGACATTACAAAGATCTTTATCTAAACCACGCTATCAATAAGCCAACGGTTGGCAGATACTGGCAAAAAGTCTGGTATTTAAGCAAAACATATCAATAGGACTCCATTTATCCGAGAGAGGCTAAAAGTGCATTGTTTTTGCTTCTGGCGCAACAGTACAGTATATGGTTCTTGCAATGGCAGCACAGTAGTAACATAGCCCACTAGATGCGGTAGAAGATCTTGCTAATTTCTACCTCCAATATAGACTCTAAATTTGATGTGAGTAAAGCCAAATATGAATATTGAATATTAGCTACGCTGCTTGTCAGCTGAAAAAAAACTTTGGCAGACAATCATTTCATGTCTACCTGAATGATGAAATATCTGTATGTTTTCTCTGAATGACTTTCAACATGACATGCCCCTTAGGGAGTTTGGAAAAGGAACACATTTAAACGTGGCCCATTTCACAACACAGGTGATCACACCAACACAGGCACTGGCTGTTCCTTGCTGGTTCACTTTTGGAGAACTCAATTCCAAACATGAAGAGGGTGTACTAAAAGATGTTGATATAGTTTCTGCTGAAGTAAGCACTTGCTCACCTCTACTAGACTCCTGTCTAGACAGTACAAGAATCACTGTGACAGCACTCCAAAATCATTCTCATTCATCAGCTAGACTCCGTCTGACAAGACAGCACAACAAGATCAGGGAAGCAAATGCCGCAGCAAAATGCAATGAAATAAAGAATCTCCAACAAACAGCAGTGGTGACTTATTGTGAGGTGTCAAGAGTATGCATCTAAAGGGGAAACCAAGGTCACCGACCGCCTTGTACTACAGCAAATATAATAATTCACATAAAATACAAATCCCACTTGTAAGTATAATACCAACTATAGAATATATATATATATATATATATATATATATATATATATATATATATATATATATTCATACATCTTATAGTCAATGTTTGCTTAACGTGAATATTATTCAATATTGGCCACGACTAAACAACTCGTCTGATGAACCATGAAGGGGGCTGAGGACTTGCCAGCGACTCACCAACATTGAATTTTCATGTCTTTGGAACCATTCTCAATGGTATGGTTTGGGCAGGGCTGAAATGTGACACGATATTTTCCAACCTAATAGGAGGCTCATGACAAATAGATTGGAGACGGCCTGGCCAATCCTGTGTAATAGCTGGCCATTGGCAACTTTCTGACACAAATCCGCAAGGTCATTCATGAAGGTTGATGTAGAAAATCTCGAGTGGAAAGATATTCTAAGGGCATGTATTCACTGTAAATATCACCAGGTACTAGAACAGTCCATGTGTTGGTCCCTACACAGTCACAACCAGTAACATTGCACGTGCGCACTCGGTGGTATTTTACTAACTCCACTCAATCTGGAAAAATAACCAGACATGTGAAATGTGACACTTAACATAGGCCAGAGGAAAACTCAAATAGCCAACACTTTTACAACACATACATTGCCATCCATTCTCTCACACAAAAACAGACTATATGAAAGAGTCCAAGTCCTTAGAGGATCATAAATGTGCACTCAACGAAGAAAAGACACTACTAAAAACAAACAGCCGAAAGACAACTGTGTATACACAAAGCAGGATTTCTCAATTCACCAAACACCACAATTTTCCTACAACTGCGTCATACACACTCTATTCCATCAATAGGACTCAACGATTATTATCTAACTTCTGCCATTTACCCCAAGAAATGAGCCTGAGACTTATAACAGCTCTTTATGCACATTAAGCTGGTTGATGACAACCCAAAGGCAATTATGCATCTATGACACAAGTTTCCATTTTAAGAAGAAGCATACTTTCAGTAAAACATGGTCTAAATCAACCTTCGGCCATCCAAAGCCTCTAGTATATAACCAGTTTAATATTGCTTGAAGCTAGAGCCGGCCTCCAGTTAGATGACAGGATGTGGACTAAGCCATGAACGTTTGAGCTCTCCAATATCCTAAGTGCACATAATGGAACAGACTGTCCTTCTTGTAAGGTAAAGATGAAGTGCTGCTGGATCATACCCAATACAATACAACAAGTCAGAATCGTGACAGTCTGAGTTCTTTCACTGCCCAGTGTATAAGCATGCAGCACAAAATGTAGGTCACAGCTGAATAATGCTTATAAGATTCACAGACTAGCAGACAATGGCAACCACTGCACCCATAATGACTTGTACAAAGTACAAGTCTAAGCTTTTTACCAGCTGGACAGGGCCCAGTGCGTGTGAGTGGCAGCCAGTTGTCTCAGACTCTTCTTTAAAGTAGGCCCGTGATGACAGATGGGTCATAAAACATTGATGCCCCTATACTACTTGTCAGCTGTTAGTGTTACAGCTGTACATCTTCTGATCATATGCGCCAGACAACAAATAGGGGCCCCCTCTTACCCCAAACACAAGCTTCTGCCCGGCCTGCACTTCTATCTGGCCTTGGAGTTGCAGACAGTTTTACAATCCACAGCACGTAGATCATTTACACAAGAAACATGTGAAATATGGTGACAACATCAGGATATATCAGGCAATCCACCAGGAATGTGCACCTTCTGCCAGCTGTGTCACCGGAACCAAGCAGCAATGTGAATGAGGCTCTACATAATCAGAGCATGTGGAGTCCCACTGTTGTCCATTGCAACAAGATCCTTACCTAATATTTTACATAATGAAAACCCAAAAACACTGAATTCTCCTTTCATTTCTACACCTAACATCAAGATCTGGTCAGTAGCTATTGACTTCTGGCATCAAGCATTGTACTTTGGGACATTCTCTTTAACTAAAAGCATCTTATGGGCCAAATCCCAGACATGAGGACTAGGATACCAACACTAGCCAAACTAGTCAGGAATTCTGCAATACTAGATCTTAAAGTGTAGCTGGAGACAACAATTTTGGCTTTAAAGGGGCAGTCCAGGATATATATATATACATATAATAAGCCAGGGAACATGAAAAAACACCATTAACACCACTCTCGCCTATGCCCAACTCTCCAGTGTCTCTCAGCACGGTCCAGTCCGCAAGTTAGCTGTCTCAGCAACGTAGCCAGCACGTCACAGTGTGGTGGGAACTTATGCGGCAAGAAAACCCAGAAGGCTGAATCACTACATGCCCCATCCTTTGTTTCTCCAGCCACATGGCTGTGATTTATACATTAAAGTCTCTGCTCATTCTTTGCAGAGATGTCAAGGAGGGGTCTACCATTGATTGACAGTTCCGTTTGACAGCCTTGCTTGCATACAAAAATAACTGTCAATCACTAATAGGTCCGCCTCCTTGATGTCTCAGCAAAGAGAGATCAGAGACTTCAATGAATAAAATACAACAGCCTACATGTTCTGCTGTAACATACTGCCCGCTGATAGCCTGCATTTTCCATGTGGCAGATTTACTTTACTAATTTTAATTTATATAGCTCCAAGATATTCCGTGACACTTTACAATTCACTGTGTGGCCACCTTTAGGATACTTCCATCATGCCGAAATTGGCGTTAAATACTTACCATTCATGACTTTAGTCAGCGCGTACAGTTTCTTTTTCGTTTCTGCATCCAATACCAGCCCACTTGCATGCAGCTTATGGGATGCACGATATTAGAGGATTTAGTCTTGATTATGTTTGCATTGGATTAGTTTCATGGGTCATGATGTATCTAAGAATAGAAGCTTCTATAACATCGCTCTTTATCCTGCACTGAATTAATCCTTTCCAAGTGAAATGTGCGCGGTGGTCACACCACATTGGAGAGCAGCCGTGAGCACCACAGACATTTTCTATTATAAGCGGTCAGGATGGTTATTTGTATACATATTGTTTGGTTTTCTCTATTCCACAAGCCACAGCTTCCTGTGGGATGCATTGGTTGTACACCCTATAATTGGCCAGAAACGTAGGTGTCTAATTTAGTGGTTGTTCAAAATGCCAATTGAATGCTAGAAGACAAAGGGGGATATATTTATTTTACTGCTCCTTTACACTTCACTAAAAGGTCATATAGTTGTAGGCCACATATTACAAAATACATTAGAAGGCAGCAGGAGATATACTCTGTACTAAAGAAACTAAGCACCGAACTGTAATAAAGTGAATTAGAGCATTATACTGTGGCGCTGGCTTGATTCTGTCCTTATAGACCCATTTGTTGAATCATTATGAAGAGTACTATGGTGTACACACAACGCCATGTGACTTTACCATGACAAATTGACCACTGGGTGGCACTGTGCCATTATAGTGTTGGATACTGCTTGCTCTGCTCATAGAGACAAGTCATGCTTTTACGTGATGTCTGAGGAAACCAGATTGCCACAATTAGAAACAAGTGTTTCATTAAGGGAGCGTTCACACTACTGCGACATTAGCATCGGACACTAGCTGTCGGACACCGACGGTAGTGTGAACACTCCCTAAAAAAACAAATACAAAAAACAAAACAATCAAATAGTAAATAAAACTTAAGTCTAGGGCAGTGAAGGTGAACCTTTTAGAGGCCGAGTGCCCAAACCCCACTAATTTATCACAAAGTGCCAACATGGCAATTTAACCTTAATAATGTGCGGATGCACAATTGCGCACAATTACAGACCTGCAAAATATGGTCATACGAATGGGACTTTATAGAGCCTTCTTCTCCACTGTGACCCCCACACAGTACAATCTGCTTCAGTGACCCCCACACAGTACAATCTGCTCCACAGTGACCCCCCCACACAGTACAATCTGCTCCACAGTGACCCCCCCACACAGTACAATCTGCTCCACAGTGACCCCCCCACAGTACAATCTGCTCCATAGTGACCCCCCACACAGTACAATCTGCTCCACAGTGACCCCCCACACAGTACAATCTGCTCCACAGTGACCCCCCACACAGTACAATCTGCTCGACAGTGACCCCCCCACACAGTACAATCTGCTCCACAGTGACCCCCCCACACAGTACAATCTGCTCCATAGTGACCTCCCACACAGTACAATCTGCTCCATAGTGACCCCCCACACAGTACAATCTGCTCCACAGTGACCCCCCACACACCGTACAATCTACTCCATAGTGACCCACACACACAGTACAATCTGCTCCATAGTGACCCCCACACAATACAATCTGCTCCATAGTGACCCCCCACACAATACAATCTGCTCCACAGTGACCCCCACACAATACAATCTGCTCCACAGTGACCCCCACACAGTACAATCTGCTCCATAGTGACCCCCCACACAGTACAATCTGCTCCATAGTGACCCCCCATACAGTACAATCTGCTCCGTAGTGACCCCCCCATACATTACAATCTGCTCCACAGTGACCCCACACAGTACAATTTGTTCCACGGTGGCCCCCACAGTATAACCTGGAACATGGATGGGTGCCCAAAGAGAGGGCTCTGAGTGCCACCTCTGGAACCCGTGCCATAGGTTCGCCATCATGGGTCTAGGGAAACAGTCTTAAAGCCCCTTATGTATGCTGTAATATATATATATATTTTTTTATCAGAACTAGTCATTAACACTAAAGATCACTCGGTTAAGGAAGTGAGCTTCTTCGGTCAGCTTACATTCCATTCTCCAGTATCCCAAACTCAGTCTCCAAATACTAATTCAGAGACAGAATTATCAGAAATAATCAGATAATCTTCTAATCTATGCTCATCCTGAGGGTTTTAAAGCTCTAATAGAGATTACGGGTATGTGCACACCGTGGAAAGAGAAGAGAAATTTGAGGCAAAATTACTCCCTTAAATTCTTCTCCACTTTCTGTCCCGTTGACTAAGATGACTTGCCCAAACAGCAGAAGGTCTCTTACGGCTGAATCAGTCACACAAAGTGTGCAAGATAGAAGAGGTCACTAATTTTTTTTTCAATGGGTGGCATATTCCGGATGGAATTTGGGGTTAGTTTTGTTGTACAGTCTACCTCAAATCAGCTCCAATTTCCTGTTTGTGAACTTACCTTTATGGTGTGTGTGGACAGGGGGAGTGTCGAGAAAGGAAAAAACAAAAAAAAACAAGAAAATTTAAAAAAACAAACAAAAAAAACCACGCAATTACACTAGGTTAGCAGTAGAATTCATTTTTCCCTGTAGCATTCGGTTGCTCACAGAAACCTGCAGACCTCATAGACTTTTCTCTTTGCCAATTTTAAGTGGATTCTGCGCAGTCTCCTATGGAGAATCCAACGCCTTAGTGAACCCATTGTTTTGTTTCAGTGTCTGCTTCTTACTTCTGAAGTCCGGACCTTTTTGTGTAATGTCTATAAAGCAGGATCACTGGGCAGTTTTCATCTATTCATTCATGTGTGCTGATAACATAAAACCAATGACAAAAGCCTAGGATCAATCCCAGAACAGGTCTGGTTTGAGACTGACTCACCGGCTCCACTCATTTTTCATAATAACTTTAAAAGAACATTTATCATACATGGCCGAGCAGGAAGGTATATAGGCTAAAGCTGGCCACTAATGGAACTATTTAGGACTACAGTCCTTCAATCACAAAATGGATCGGACAGATCCTGAGGTAGAGGGCAAATGAATGGGAGCCTTTTTTGCAGGTGGATTCCGCCTCAAAATCTTCCTGCTGAAAACTCTGTGTGAACATATCCTAATGGGAAGAAACTTGATTCCAAATGTTTTCTTGATTTATTTCCCTCTGACATAACCCTGAGCCCAAAGTGCCTTTGGTTTTTTTTAAGAAAATCAGTCACTCCTGACCTAGCACTGAAAAAGATCAAGTACCCCCAGGCACAGCTAGTGCTTTACTTTGCACCCCAGCCCCTAGGCATCTGGGGTTGTCACCAGTGATGGTATTCCATGACTAGGCCACCAATACTTCTGCGGGACAAACACACTCATTTACACAAGACTGTATACATTCTTCCAATGCCAGTCCATTAGTCAGTACAATTTATAGGGTTAGGTCAGCACCTATATACTGCAGAGTTGTATAGGGAAGGAATCCAATAGCAAGTGTGTAAGACATCCAGACATGTGAAGGAACCTGAAAGGTGAAACTCCAGAGTTAACATACTAAAGGCAGTCCAGGAAGTGGAGTTGTATAGAAGAAGCAATCTAACACTTAGTGAGTCCAGGGAGATGGAGCTCTGCAGTTTCCCAGCCATTGCTGCCAGGTTCTCATGCCTAAATATAGCCTGAATAAATAAACTTCTCCTGACATTGTCCTAGTAATATGGAGGCCAGCAGTCAGGACTCGGTGTACCCGCTACAATAATAACTCATCACGTAACATGCAATGCACATTATAGACACAATCATGTCGGTCATAACACTGAGTCACAACCGCACATCCCCATTACAAGTGATGTCATGGGAGTCATCACATACAGGACAATGTCAAAGCTATTTATATACCCTAGGAATGAGTATAGGAGAGTGCACATACCAATATATACATATAGAATGTGCAATATACCTTACACATTACCTGAGAAAGAGTGCGGCTAATCGAGCCCCGAAAGTTCAATTCACCGGTGTAATGCTGCATCCATGTGCGGCCACTGACTAGTAATCCTGAGTCCTCGGGGAGCGCGGGAATCTCTCAGTGGTCCTCAGAAAGCTCCATACACGCTCCGGTTACCTCACACTCAGGGCTGCCTGTATATTCTATTACATCGCAGTAATGTGCACTTGTTTCTTCATTTGAAAGTTCACTCCTCCCGGCTCTCCTCCCCCACACGTCACTGCTGTGTATTCCGTATTCCCTTCTCCTCCACACATCCCCTCCCTCCCGCCTCCATCACAAACTCGTCCATGCAGAGCCGCCTCCCGCCCTCTGCTTCCCAGACATGTGAGGCAAACACTGAATCACTAGCCAGCCACACAAACAGCTGCAGGGCAGGCAGCCCCCTCCTCCATCGTGCCAGTTGTAGCCTCAGGGCCATTGGGGAGACAGGCTGATGTATGCAGAGAAATGGAGGCACAGGAGTGTAGTGATGGAGTATTCAGGCATTCCTTGAGCCAGTAATAAAATACTATGACCACCTCACAAGATGTTATTTTGTCTGTCTTGTACCACAGCAGCAAAGTTAGAAGATTATAGTTGCTCATCGTAATGCAACGCGATGTCACACAATGCAGTTTTGCTACCATATGCATGTATCTGCTATTGCTTGTTTTTTGTTTTTATTGTGTGCATACATATGTGTGTGTGTGTATACTGTAACTCCTTTCTGCCACAGGCATTTTTCGTTTTTGACTCCCACCTTCCAAACTCCACAATTTTTTTTATGCATATGGAGCCATATGAGGACTTAAAGGGATCCTATCATTCAAACACATTTTTTTTCTCATTAACACGTCGGAATAGTCTTAAGAAAGGCTATTCTTCTCCTACCTTTCGTTGTCTTCTGCGCGCCACTGCTCGCTTGAAATCCAGGTTTTTGTTGGTATGCAAATGAGTTCTCTTGCAGCACTGGGGGCGTCCCCAATGCTGCAAGCCAACTCTCTCCAGCGCCGCCCCCATCTTCTTCAGCAACGTCCTATTCACGCGTCTTCCTCCGGTTCAGGCGTCAGACTTCTAGGCCTAGGGCAAAGCCAACTGTGCATGCCTGCTGACCACTGTGTAAGCGGCCATTTTCTTGTGGCCAGCGGGCATGCACAGTCAGCTTTGCCCTAGGCCAAAGGCTTAGAAGTCTGAAGCCTAAGCCGGAAGAAGACGCGTGAAGAGGACGTTGCTGAAGAAGATGGAGGCGGCGCTGGAGAGAGTTCTCTCGCAGCATTGGGGCCGTCCCCAGTGCTGTTTGAGCACTGGGGCCCGCCCCCAGTGCTGCGAGAGAACATTTGCATACCGACAAAAACCGGGATTTCAAGTGAATGGCGGCGCGAAGAAGACAACAAAAGGTAGGAGAAGAATAGCCTTTCTTAAATGTATAATGCCAATCAGGAAAACCGGCTAGAAAGTAGGTTTTAGATCAAAAATCCAATACTAAAGTAAAGTCATTTAAAACTCAGATATATTTAAAGAGGACCTTTCACTGGCTCCATTAGGTATGTAGGTTCCGCTCCATTGACTGAGGCACAGTTGTAATTTTTTCTGTAACCCCTACTACTTCTGCGCTATCATTTACATTAGTTTCTGTGCGAATATGCACTCTGGTGTTAGGTCCACCTAACTAAAATGCATAATTTTGCTGAAACTAGCAATTTCTTAGGAATAATGGGAGCTAGAGAAAAAAAAAATCCATCTATACCAGAATCGATGGAGAGGCACCTATTGATGGATTCAAAAAACTGATGCGGTAGAGGTAGGGAAAGGTCCTTTTTAACTCCTGTTTATGGATGTTAAGGAAGTGTCCGTTTAAAAATGATGCAAAATAGATGACACTAAACCTCCAACTACAAATACGGAACGAAAACAATGCAAATACACAACAGCTGGAATAAATGTACCAATTTGTCCATTTTTTCACAGCCAAGACATGTACATGGTCATGTAAATAAGGAGTATCTACAGTATATCAGAAATACTACTTACAAGCCAATGGTATTAGCCAAGCTGTGATAATTGAATCAAATGCAGTACATTTACTCACAATTAGACTTGATAACCTCCTTTGTCATCTTCTTAAAAAGAATGTAGTATATACATTATATGTAAATCTAAATTTACTCAGGAAAGTGATCAGGTGCAATAAACAGTAACATCTTAACTAAGGTTTCTTCTGGACATTGTTGAGTGGGCTGTTAATCACAAAGTGAGTAAACCTTATTGTGGCAAGCGTCCAAGAAAAGCAGCTTTAAGGCCAGGGCCCCTTGTAACATAAAGGCCGCTGCCTTTTAGAGTACCTGTAAAATGGATGTGATTCTGGCTTACTCCATCCACACATTGCAGAAAAATATCCGCAGCAGAAATGCTGCAATTTCAAAAAACATTACATTTTTGTAAATCGCAGCATGTAAATTATACCTACAAAACACTGCTAAAGGTATTCAGTTGCACTTATTAACCTATTAATAGCACAAACAGAGTTGGGTTTTTTTAAATTATTTTTTTGCCCAGAAAACCATTGCAGCTTTCGGTCGCAGCATGTCAATTATACCTACTGTACATACACACCGGCAGTTTCCCTATAGCTATACTTAAAGCAGAAAGTCCACAGCAAAACCCTCTGCGGTATTTCTGGTAGCACTTTTTTTGCTGTGGGATGCTATATGAGGCCTTAGCCTTAAAGGGATCCTATCTTTTAAACAATTTTTTTCTCCCTAACATGTCAGAATAGCCTTAAGAAAGGCTATTCGTCTCCTACCTTTCCTTTTCTTCTCTGCGCTGCCGTTCGCCTGCAATCCCGTTTATTCTCGGTATGCAAATGAGTTCTCCGGCAGCACTGGGGGCGGGCCCCAGCGCTCAAACAGCACTGGGGGCATCCCCAATGCTGCCAGAGAGCTCTCCAGCGCCGCCTCCATCTTCTTCTGCGATGAGGTCTTCACTTAGGGCAAGCCGATTGCGCATGCCCACAGCCACAAGAACACAGTATTGTAAGAGGCCATTTCCTCGTGGCCAGCGGGAATGCGCAATCGGCTTGCCCGAGGCCTAGAAGTAAGAAGACGCTGCCGGAAGAAGACGGGGTGAAGACCTCGTCGTAGAAGAAGATGGAGTGCTGGAGAGCTCTCTGGCAGCATGGGGATGCCTCCAGTGCTGTTTAAGCACTGGGGCCCGCCCCCAGTGCTGCGAGAGAGCTCATTTGCATACCAAGAAAAACTGGAATTGCAGGTGAACGGTGGCGCAGAGAAGAAAAGGAAAGGTAGGAGACAAATAGACTTTCTTAAGGCTATTCCGACATGTTAAGGAGAAAAAAAATTTGTTTAAAAGATAGGATCCCTTTAAGTGTATTCGAGGTGCGGCTATACTTGCCAGATCAACTAGTGTTTGCCTTTGATCACCTATAAGCGAATGCTTAATTGAATTTAGTGTTCATTGATTCCACTTTTCTGCTGAAAAAAAGAAAATACTTTATAGGCGTTGGCTACTTTCAGACCATTATTGAGAGACATACGTTATTGTTTATATAATAAATAGATATACAATTTTCCAATATACTTTCTACATCTATCTATGCTCTATCTGAAACTAAATCTCTCTGACGCTAGGTTCACACCTGCGTTCAGGGTCTCCGTTCTGTGGTTTCCGTCTTCTGCATGCCAGAAGACGGAAACCACAGACCGGGTGCGGCAGTGAGCGTTTTATGCTCTCCGCCGCGAAACCGGTTTTTTAAATCCGGACACAGAGTACTGCATGTCCGACTCTGTGTCTGGACTATAAAACCCGGTTTCGCGGCGGAGAGCATAAAACGCTCACCGCCGCTCACGGCCGGACAGCTTTCTCACCCATTCAAAGGAATGGGTGAGAAAGATTCCTGCAGGTTTCCATCTCCTGCTCTGTTTTATGCAGGAAACGGAAACCTGCAGTACGGAGAGGAGAACGCAGATGTGAACGAGCCTTAAGACTGAACTACTACTGTTTCCACCATCTAACAGATCTGTCCCTGATATATCCATTGCAGTCTCAGGCCTTACTATAACCCCTAGGCAGCGCTTCCCGCTGCCTCGGGGTCATGTTTGACGCAGACCTTTCCTTCACCCCTCATATTGAATCACTCGCACTTTCATGTCACCTCCACCTCAGAAACATCTCCAGAATACGCCCTTTCCTTACCAGAGATACACTAAAGACACTTATTGTCTCTCTGATTCATTCTCGCCTTGACTACTGTAACTCCTTACTAATCGGTCTTCCCCTCACTAAACTCTCCCCTCTACAATCTATTCTGAATGCAGCGGCCAGGCTCATCTATCAGGCTAGACGCTACAGCGATGCCTCGGGTCTGTGCCAGTCGCTACATTGGCTGCCTATTCATTATAGAATAAAAAAGTTATCACCCTCATCCACAAGGCTCTCCATAATGCTGCACCTCCGTACATTTCCTCCCTCATCTCTGTCTACCGCCCAACCCGTGCTCTCCGCTCACTCAATGACCTAACACTTACATCCTCTATTATCAGAACCTCCCACGCTCGTATACAAGACTTCTCCCGAGTTGCACCACTTCTCTGGAATGCTCTACCCCGGACAATAAGATTAACTCCCAATTTCTACAGTTTCAAACGCAAACTAAAGACACATATTTTCAGACAGGCCTATCACAATTTCTAACGTAAACCCTTCCATACTACAATTAGAATCCCTAAATTTAACCTTCCTCTGTCCCCGCTCCCACATTACCCCACATGATATGATGTCTTTTCATGTCCAAGCTCCATCCACATGTTACAGTACACCACTAGTGATGGCTCATAAAGTTTTGTTTGTGTAATGACAGTCACCTCTATTACAAAATTGTCTGAATACTGTATAAGCAATGCCGGCCCTGCTACCTCTTGTGTCACCCCCTCTACCTCATAGATTGTAAGCTCTTGCGAGCAGGGCCCTCAGTCCCATTGTGTGAAATGATGTTCTTTGTTATGTATCTGTCTGTATTTGAACCCTACAAATTGTACAGCGCTGCGGAATATGTTGGCGCTATATAAATACAATTTATTATTATTATTACTACATTAATTCCAGTTTTCTAGATCTCTGCTTGCTGTCATTCATTCTGCTTTCTCCCAGTCGATAAAAATCAGTCCATGGTAATGTGATGGGCATACAGGTGCACAGCTCCTTACCAGGCAGATGTCTCTTTATTGTGCTGAGACTGTAATTGCATCTCTGTGTTCACCACGTGAATGCAACTGTATAACACATGACCATGAACTGATTTTATCAGTCATACAGCTCTGTGAACGTAATAATAAAAATGTTACAGGGTTTGGAAGGCTGGAGTCAAAAACAAAAAATGCCTGCAGCGGGAAGGAAACAAAACAAAATATAACAGCTAATGTCCATATGGTTAATATAAATGCATATACAATCACCCAACTAATGGTCAAAACAAAATAAGTGTCAGCTAATCGCATCATTCATATAGTGTTATAAAAATCATGATTCTTGGCAGCACATCATCCCATTGTAAACAGGACATCATTGGCAGCACATCATTGTAAACAGGACAATATGCTGTCATCAAATACTGCATGGGGATGAGCGAATTGTCCATACAGTAACGATGATCTGTTTATGCAGCAGATGATCGAGAATGAACGTTCCTGAGGTACAACTATTTCCAATCATTGAGTCAGCCATTGTAAAAATGCTTTAATACATCAGTAAACCTGGATTTCTACTTAATTGTGTTCACCTTGACCTGCAGCCTTCCCTGTGTTTTTATGTGAGCCACTGGGGAGCACTACTAGGTGCCTGGGGGGTCACTGGAGAGCACTAATAGGTGTCTAGGGGGCATTTTTGTGTATTTGAGGACCATAGAGGAGCATTGTTATGTGTCTAGGAAGCATTATTAGGTGTCTTAGGGCAACTGGGAGTATTATAAAGTGCAGGCCACTGGGTGGCATTATAAAGTGTTAGACCACTGGAGAACCATATACTGTTTGTTGCACCACTGTGGAGCATAATACTATGTGGGGGCCACTAAGGGAGCATGGTGATGGTGAAAGATACATTTTGATATACTGTATACTAGATGGAAAGAATAGGATGCTGTAGCTTTCAAAGTGCATTTACACAGTTCAGCTGTGATGTAGTTACCATTGCATCACAAAAACATTAAAGGGGCCTCGATCAGCAAAATTATGCTAATAGAGCCCCACATATGCGTGAATAGCCTTTAAAAAGGCTATTCAGGCATCATAAATGTTATATTAAACCCCTGTCCCATTTTTAAATAAAAGCATTAAAACATATATGCAAATCTTACCGAACGTGCACCATTGGCGGGGATGCACAATGCGACGTCAGCTTCAGGCACGCCTGCCTCTTCTGTCTTCTAGTAGTGACGCCCTCTGGTTCCGTGTCTTCTTCTGGCTTCTTCTGTTCAAATCCCGTGCTTGCGTAGTAGCGCTTCCCACTCACAATTTTACTTAATGGCAGTTCGCGAGTGAACCTGCGCAGTAGCGCTCCGGAGGGAAGCGCTACTACGCAGGCACGGGATTTGAAGAGAAGTCGGAAGAAGCCACGGAACCAGAGGGCATCACTACAAGAAGACAGAAGAGGCAGGCGTTGCCGAAGCTGACGTCGCATCGTGCATCCCCGCACATGGTGCACGTTCGGTAAGATTTGCATATATGTTTTAATGCTTTTATTTAAAAATGGGACAGGGGTTTAATATAACATTTATGGTGCCTGAATAGCCTTTTTAAAGGGTATTCACACATATGTGGGTCTCTATTAGCATAATTTTGCCGATAGAGCCCCTTTAAGGCTAAAGCCCCATGTGGCAGGAACACAGCTTTTTTTGTTGCAGGTTTTATTGCGGTTTTTTGGGCCAAAGCCAGGAGTGGATTTAGGTAAAGGAAGACATATAAGAACTTCCTAGATATTTCACATTCCTTTTGCAGCCATTCTTGGCTTTGGCCAAAAAAACACAACAAAACCTGCAACAAAAAAGCTGCGTTTCCACACCATGGGGCCTTAGCCTAATGCAGTTTTGATGTGGTTTTTGGTGAGATTTTCTAAATTGTCTAAAGGTAAACAAATGTATGTTTTGGCAGTAAAACTGTGCTTAAAAAAACGGATCAAAATTTCTGGCATAAAGTATTTTGAAAGCTACAGCATCCTATTCTTCTCATCTAGTATACAGTATATCCAAATTTATCTTTCACCATCACCATGTTCCCTTAGTGGCCCCCACATAGTATTATGCTCCAAAGTGGCGCAACAAACAGTATCTGGTTCTCCAGTGGCCTAACACTTTATAATGCCACCCAGTGGCCTGCACTTTATAACACTCCCCATTAAAGTTACAAATTACTGTGAAACATACACATTAGGTATCTTTGTGTCTGACAATGCCCGGTATGCAAACTTATAAAAATATTTTTCCCGTACGGCTGAATGCCATAGTGGGGAAAAAAAATCAAATGTGCCAAACCTCCATTTCTTTGCTGTTTTGCTTCTGATAACATTTTTAATAAAAAGGGATCAAAGCAGAAGACATTCCCCAAAATGTTATAACTAGAGATGAGCGAACACTAAAATGTTCGAGGTTCGAAATTCGATTCGAACAGCCGCTCACTGTTCGAGTGTTCGAATGGGTTTCGAACCCCATTATAGTCTATGGGGAACATAAACTCGTTAAGGGGGAAACCCAAATTCGTGTCTGGAGGGTCACCAAGTCCACTATGACACCCCAGGAAATGATACCAACACCCTGGAATGACACTGGGACAGCAGGGGAAGCATGTCTGGGGGCATAAAAGTCACTTTATTTCATGGAAATCCCTGTCAGTTTGCGATTTTCGCAAGCTAACTTTTCCCCATAGAAATACATTGGCCAGTGCTGATTGGCCAGAATACGGAACTCGACCAATCAGCGCTGGCTCTTCTGGAGGAGGCGGAGTCTAAGATCGCTCCACACCAGTCTCCATTCAGGTCCGACCTTAGACTCCGCCTCCTCCGGCAGAGCCAGCGCTGATTGGCCGAAGGCTGGCCAATGCATTCCTATGTGAATGCAGAGACTTAGCAGTGCTGAGTCAGTTTTGCTCAACTACACATCTGATGCACACTCGGCACTGCTACATCAGATGTAGCAATCTGATGTAGCAGAGCCGAGGGTGCACTAGAACCCCTGTGCAAACTCAGTTCACGCTAATAGAATGCATTGGCCAGCGCTGATTGGCCAATGCATTCTATTAGCCCGATGAAGTAGAGCTGAATGTGTGTGCTAAGCACACACATTCAGCTCTACTTCATCGGGCTAATAGAATGCATTGGCCAGCGCTGATTGGCCAGAGTACGGAACTCGACCAATCAGCGCTGGCTCTGCTGGAGGAGGCGGAGTCTAAGGTCGGACCTGAATGGAGACTGGTGTGGAGCGATCTTAGACTCCGCCTCCTCCAGCAGAGCCAGCGCTGATTGGCCGAATTCCGTACTCTGGCCAATCAGCACTGGCTAATGCATTGTATTGGCGTGATGAAGCAGTGCTGAATGTGTGTGCTTAGCACACACATTCAGCTCTACTTCATCGGGCTAATAGAATGCATTGGCCAATCAGCGCTGGCCAATGCATTCTATTAGCTTGATGAAGCAGAGTGTGCACAAGGGTTCAAGCGCACCCTCGGCTCTGATGTAGCAGAGCCGAGGCTGCACAAGGGTTCAAGCGCACCCTCGGCTCTGATGTAGCAGAGCCGAGGGTGCACTTGAACCCTTGTGCACCCTCGGCTCTGCTACATCAGAGCCGAGGGTGCGCTTGAACCCTTGTGCAGCCTCGGCTCTGCTACATCAGAGCCGAGGGTGCGCTTGAACCCTTGTGCAGCCTCGGCTCTGCTACATCAGAGCCGAGGGTGCGCTTGAACCCTTGTGCAGCCTCGGCTCTGCTACATCAGAGCCGAGGGTGCGCTTGAACCCTTGTGCAGCCTCGGCTCTGCTACATCAGAGCCGAGGGTGCGCTTGAACCCTTGTGCACACTCTGCTTCATGCATTGGCCAGCGCTGATTGGCCAATGCATTCTATTAGCCCGATGAAGTAGAGCTGAATGTGTGTGCTAAGCACACACATTCAGCACTGCTTCATCACGCCAATACAATGCATTAGCCAGTGCTGATTGGCCAGAGTACGGAATTCGGCCAATCAGCGCTGGCTCTGCTGGAGGAGGCGGAGTCTAAGATCGCTCCACACCAGTCTCCATTCAGGTCCGACCTTAGACTCCGCCTCCTCCGGCAGAGCTAGCGCTGATTGGCCGAAGGCTGGCCAATGCATTCCTATGTGAATGCAGAGACTTAGCAGTGCTGAGTCAGTTTTGCTCAACTACACATCTGATGCACACTCGGCACTGCTACATCAGATGTAGCAGAGCCGAGGGTGCACTAGAACCCCTGTACAAACTCAGTTCACGCTAATAGAATGCATTGGCCAGCGCTGATTGGCCAATGCATTCTATTAGCCCGATGAAGTACAGCTGAATGTGTGTGCTAAGCACACACATTCAGCACTGCTTCATCACGCCAATACAATGCATTAGCCAGTGCTGATTGGCCAGAGTACGGAATTCGGCCAATCAGCGCTGGCTCTGCTGGAGGAGGCGGAGTCTAAGGTCGGACCTGAATGGAGACTGGTGTGGAGCGATCTTAGACTCCGCCTCCTCCAGAAGAGCCAGCGCTGATTGGCCGAATTCCGTACTCTGGCCAATCAGCACTGGCTAATGCATTGTATTGGCGTGATGAAGCAGTGCTGAATGTGTGTGCTTAGCACACACATTCAGCTCTACTTCATCGGGCTAATAGAATGCATTGGCCAATCAGCGCTGGCCAATGCATTCTATTAGCTTGATGAAGCAGAGTGTGCACAAGGGTTCAAGCGCACCCTCGGCTCTGATGTAGCAGAGCCGAGGGTGCACAAGGGTTCAAGTGCACCCTCGGCTCTGCTACATCAGAGCCGAGGGTGCGCTTGAACCCTTGTGCAGCCTCGGCTCTGCTACATCAGAGCCGAGGGTGCGCTTGAACCCTTGTGCACACTCTGCTTCATCAAGCTAATAGAATGCATTGGCCAGCACTGATTGGCCAGAGTACGGAATTCGGCCAATCAGCGCTGGCCAATGCATCCCTATGGGAAAAAGTTTATCTCACAAAAATCACAATTACACACCCGATAGAGCCCCAAAAAGTTATTTTTAATAACATTCCCCCCTAAATAAAGGTTATCCCTAGCTATCCCTGCCTGTACAGCTATCCCTGTCTCATAGTCACAAAGTTCACATTCTCATATGACCCGGATTTGAAATCCACTATTCGTCTAAAATGGAGGTCACCTGATTTCGGCAGCCAATGACTTTTTCCAATTTTTTTCAATGCCCCCGGTGTCGTAGTTCCTGTCCCACCTCCCCTGCGCTGTTATTGGTGCAAAAAAGGCGCCAGGGAAGGTGGGAGGGGAATCGAATTTTGGCGCACTTTACCACGCGGTGTTCGATTCGATTCGAACATGGCGAACACCCTGATATCCGATCGAACATGTGTTCGATAGAACACTGTTCGCTCATCTCTAGTTATAACTAAAAAGTAAACCTGTCCCTACAAAAAAAAGACACCCAGTGGCAATGTGGTGGCTCAGTGGTTAGCACTGCAGCGCTGGAGTCCTGGGTTCGAATCCCACCAGGAACAACATCTGCAAGGAGTTTGTATGTTCCCCCAGTGTTTGTGTGGATTTCCTCCCATTCTACAAAGACATACTGATAGGGAAAAAAAATGTACATTGTGATCCCTATATGGGGCTCACAATCTACATTTGAAAAAAAAAAAAACACCCTATGCATCCCCATACACAGAAATATAAAAATGGTATCCCTGGAATTGTACCGCAAACATAGAGTACAGGTGACATGTCATTTTGGCTGCAGAGTGAATGCATTAAGAATTTTTTTCCAGCTTCCCAGTACATTTTACAAAATAAATAATAAATAGAACCATTATGAAGAACAGTTTGTCCTGCAAACATTAAGCTCTCATATGGCCTCGTGAATGGAGAAATAAAAAAGTTATGGGATTTGGGAAGCGAAAGTAAAAAAAAACGAAAGTCGAAAATCAAAAAAATTACTCCAACAGGAAGGGGTTAAAGTACAGGGTTAGCCAGGGAAGCATGGATGATTTGAAATAACAGTTAGGGTGAGTTCACACTGAGTATACGCCAGCTTATTCTGAACGTAAAACACGTTCAGAATCAGCGGCGTATAAAGCAGTTCCCATTCATTTCTATGGGAGCCGGCATACAAGCACTCCCCATAGAAATGAATGGACTGCTTTTTTCACTACGAGCACTCCCATTGAAGTGAATGGAAAGTGCTCGCGTGTACGGCTTGGCAGAGGCAAGTGAGGCATTTTCGCAGGAGTTCTAAGGCAAAAAAAAAAATAGGGGGAAGGAACATTGATGATTCCTAGGTCATGTGGTAGCTGCAAATAAGCTTTATGTTTACACAGCACTCAGTCCTAGAAAAAAAGAGGTCACACTGTGATCATGTAATTCCTTAAATAAGGTAAAAACAAGATAAGGAAGGACACTAATAGTATTAAGTCTGTTAATATTAAGGGGATGTCTTTAAGACTGTACATATAATGAAACTGAAATAACAAAATCATGCCTGCAGTTTTTAATTGCAATTATGAGTAGCACTTGTCTACTATGCCTGTAAGGGCCCTTTTACACTAACTACTTTTCTTGCCATGTGCTTTCTGTAAAAAAAAAAACAACTAAAAAATGGACTGAAGATGGACCCATTGTTTTTTATGGACGCTGAAATAAAACAGAGGCCTTCCATTTAATTGTGGTTAGCATACAGGTAAAATGCATAGTAACATGTGCTACTCCTTACAACAATTAAAAACTGTATGCAGTTCTTCAGCAAAGAAGTACTGTGTAAATCCAGCCTTACATCGCATTCACATGACCGTGTTTCAGCCATGAACTCGGACAATGTGTTGGCTGGATTTACCGGCCTGTGTGGTATTTCAGTTGAGGGACTCCAAGCAGTATTGTCATCTGTGATACTAGGAATGCCGGTCTCCCAGCGACATACTGTCCTGTACTGATTATAGTAGGTGGGGCTGCTAGCATCACAGATAACTATAATGCTAGGAGTCAGTGTCTCGGCATTCTGTTCAGGCTGGTAAATCCGGTTCACACACAGACCAAGATTCACAGATGAAACTCGGTCGTGTGAAGGCAGCTTTAGACTAAGGCCCCACATAATGGGCCACAGCAAAAAAAAATCACAGTGGGAAAAATCACGGAACCTTCTGTTTTTTTCCTGCTGTGCTTTTCATAGAAAGTCCGCAGTTTTCCTCTACGGACTTTCTGCTTCAATTATATCTGTAAAGAAACCACTAATATTTCCGTAGGTATAATTGAAATGCTGCGATTTAAAAAAACACAATGCATTTCTGCAACTTTACAGGGACTGTAAAACCCCGCTGGACCCTGGCCTTAGGTTGCACATTTTGGAAAAGCTGCATTTTTTTTCAGCTTTTTTTTTTTTTTTTTTGAGCCAAAGTCAAGAGTGGCTTCAAAAGGAATAGGAAATATAAAGACAACACTCATATTTCTCCCTTCTGCTAAATCCACTCTTGGATTTGGCTCGGAAAAAATGCAGAAAGGTCTGAAACAGATTTGTCCTCAACCTTAGGCCAGATGCAGACAACTGTGTACTTCTAGTCGGTCATGAATTACAGGTAAAGGCGGTGCACAGGGGAGACGCGTCAGTCAACCAGGTGCCACCCGTGCACTGGCCATGCTTCCACGGCCCCTCTCATTAAATGAATAGGAGCCATGGGAGCATGGGCCGCAAACATGACCGTGTAATTCATGGTCATGTGTACAGGCCCATAGAAATGAATAGGACCATGTGCTATCCATGAAATACATGGACAGCACAATGATCACAGCCACGGTTGTCTTACTTTGTGTATAATAAACATTAAAGGGGCTCTATCAGCAAAATCATGCTGCTAGAGCCCCACATATGCGTGAATAGCCTTTAACAAGGCTATTCAGGCACCGTAAATGTTATACTAAACTACCCCCCCCCCCCCCTTTTTTAAAATAAAACCCTAAAACCCTACGGCTACTGCGCATGCGCCCAGGCCATTTTTTTTAATCAATGTCAGTTAGCAAGCGCCGGAGGATGACGGGACCCGAGAACATCGGAGGAAGAGGAGGCGTGGAAGAAGAAGAAGACACACCCTGAATGCCCGCCCAGCGTGCATGATGCGTAAGTAGATCATTCTTTTTTTAGGTTTTGCTGATAGAGCCCTTTTAAACCCACTACCTCTCTTCTCTACCTCCAGTTTTCCACTGTAAGCTTCTGGGCAGGGATCTCTCTTATTTTAGGGCCTGTTCAGATTCTGCCACTGATTTTTAGGAGAATTCTGCCCCCAAAAATTGTATTCAGTGGGAGGCAGAGATAGATGCAAGACGCAGAACAAAATAAGCCCACCCATCAAGCTCATTCATCTGCTCGGCTTTGGCATTGGAGGCGCCTCAAATTCCTTTTCATTTTCCGTATTATCAACATAACCTTATTGTCATTTTTCTTACTTTTTCCTTGACAGTTGTTCTTGTTTTCTAAGCTTAAACCTGTCCTGTGCCACAATGTATAGAGCCAGCCAAATTAAATTCTAATGTATGGGTACGTTATATGAAAAATTTCTGCTAAACACTTTTCTTTCAGAAATTCTGTACCTAGCTACTTTATTACCAACTTTATTGAACTTAAGAAAATGAATTCAGGCCTGAAGTAACCAAGGTTCGGTAACTATGCTGCAGACAGCAAATATTGCTACAACTGCTTATTAGTATTCCAAATGTGTAATGCATGGCGAATATTAAGCATGCACCCCCTCCTGAATTGTAAGCATGTGTTCATCAGCATTTGGCACCTGGGCAGCCTCCATTATACACTACTGGACCTGGCTGCATCCTTCACTGATCTAGTGCTTAACCATGTATCTGGTAAATATGGCTTGTAAATTGTAATTTTGATGTCGTTTTCAGTGAAATGCTCATTCAGACGACAGCTATATTCTTCATAAATTATTAGATAGTAAGGCTATGTGCACACAAACATTGTAAAAACGGATACAACATCTGTGATTTTGCATCCGTTGGGCAGCTATTTTCACAGATCCCTCCTAGACTTGAGTCTATTAAGGGTCAATGCACACAGAGTTTTTAGGCAAGGATTTTGACGCTGAATCTGCCTCAAAATCAGCCTCGAAAAAAAGCTTCCCAATAGAACCCTACTGAGAGGCTTTTTTTGGAGGCTGATTTTGAGGCGGATTTAGCCTCAAAATCCTCATCAAAAAACTCTGTGTGCATTGACGGGATTTGTGAAAATCTATTCTATAACATGTTCTATTTGATGGTCTTTTAAAAAGGACCATCAAAAAAGTGAGCCCATCAATACTCCCATTTTAATCAATGCATTCTGAAAACGACCACTTGGAGTTCTTGAATTGATGGGAATTAGGGCCCCTTCACACAGCGTATACGCTCACTGCTTTGGAGCGTGTAAACGTTCCGTAGCAGCGGCGTCTAAAGCACTTCCCATTGTTTTCTATGGGAGCCGGCAGACGCGCGCTCCCCATAGAAATGAATGGAAAAAGCAGCCCATTCATTTCTATGGCGAGCGCGCGTATGCCGGCTCCCATAGAAATCAATGCGATCTGCTTTTAGACGCCGCTGCTACGGAACGTTTACACGCTCCAAAGCAGTGAGCGTATACGCCGTGTGAAGGGGCCCTTAGGTTAGGTTCACATCTACGCCAGATTTGTAGTAGACTCTGTCTCAGATTCCACAAAAATCAGTAGAGAGAAAAGACCTGTACAAAGGTCTAGTCTGTGGCCTAAGATTACACTGCTTTATTGTTCCCTTGAAAAGGAGAAACAACCAAATACATCTAATTTCGGGAAAAAAATAAAAAATGTGTTAGCTCACCCAGGTCCTCTGTTTCCAGTTTTAGGCCGTGGCCCCACAGGACGTAAACGCCGCGATTTGCCCGCAACAGAGACGCTGCGGGAAAAATTGCAGGGTTGTACAGTGCAGGCAGAGTGGATGGGATTCATGCGAATCCCATCCCCACTTTGCGGAAAAGATAGCAGCGTGGACACGCTGCGATTTGCAAAGCCGTTGCGGCTCTGTAAATCGCAGCATATCAATTATATCTACTGAAACGCCGGCGGCTTTCTCGTAGATATAATGTTAAGAAAAAGTCCGCAGAGGAAAAGTCTGTGAACTTTCTCTTAAAAGCGCTGCAGTTCTTTCTGCGGATACGGTCCAGGGGGCCTTAGCCTTAAGGACCCTTGATTGACTTCACTTCTGTTTGTATAAGGTGAATGCTGCAGCTATTTGAATGCCTCAGCAGTAACCTCTGCACAAGTGATGCATGACTAACCCTATATTTCCATGACAGCAATGGTTTTAGAAATCGCAGCGTGTCCAATGTACGTATATTACCGCATTGTGGGGATGAGACTTGCTAGAATCCCATCCACTACACAGTGACTGTGAAACGTCATGGTTTTTTTCCACAGCGTTTATGCCACATGGGACCCCGTCCTGAATGTTTGTTTACCTAATAGCTATTCTCACCCCCATTCCCCAAACACCTGCACACTCAGTTCAGCAGCATGGGATGAGTTTAGTAAGCCACAGTCAGGCACCATGGATAGCAGCTTTTCTGCCATGAGTATAATGAATCAAGCATGTTAAAATCCAATATGTCAGATCCTTCTTTCCCACTGCATAGGTTCTACATTAGATTTTCTGTAGGACAGACCCTCAAAACCATACAGTATATGTATATGGGCACTTCTACATGTTTCATTAGACTGTAACATGGATGTATACAACATGTAATACCATAAAAATAGAAAGAAAAACTGTATACCTATGAGTCTATCATCTAGACTTGAAGTTTCATGTGATGTTCTGCCACAATCACATCTTCATTCAAATTCTTCCTTAACTAACCTATGACCTTATGTTGACAGAGGTCAAGTCAGTAAGGCCAAAAACAAATATGAACACTGGTTGTTGCATTCCAGACTGACAGTTTGACAAATACTGTGAATGGATTGTTATAATGCCATAGATTCATTTAGGACTTCACATTTTAATCATTATTTCCTACCATAAATCTAGTCACAGGGATGCCGAGATGATCTATATCGCCAAACACAGTCAAAAATTGCCAGACGCAATAGTGAGTAGAGAAAAAAGTGTCAAGCTTTATAAAGCCCTAAAATTGGCCTAACAAAAAAAAATTGTTAGCAGCATTTTAATGGCCGACAGTCAGGAAAAACATTGAGAATAAGCCTTGATTCAGAAAGAAGCGCTATTGAATCTGTCAGTGCTGTACACTTTGTATGAAGAGTCAGGACACGTATAACTCCATTTACTCTCCTCTTAGCCATGGCCTTGTGTCAGTCAGATCCCCGCCAACTAGTCTTTATCTCTTATCCAGTGGATAGGAGACAAATGCTGCTGACTGGAATAATAATATTACTAATAATGATAACTTTATTAATATAGCGCCAACATATTCCACAGCTCTTTGCAAATCAGAGACTATATGAACAGACAATATTAGACTTTACAGTGTGACATAGAATTAACTTATCATAAAATAGGAGTGAGGACTCATTTCACAACAGCTTACAATCTATGAGAAAATAGGTAGACACAAGAGGTAAGAGGACTTGCTTGGTCCAGCCATCTTTTAATAAATAAGGTCATAACTGAAGCTGTATGAGCCATCACCAGCTGGTGTATATACGGATACTAAGTGCATGGAGTGCAGAGTAACTTCTAGATGGAGAGGTCAGGGTCTGAGGAATAGAATAGAAAGTATAGCTTAGGATAAGAAATGTTAGATTAGTGTGCAGAGGTGTAGAACAATGTGATCAGGTCATGTGATAAGCCTGCCTATAGAGATGTGATTTTAGGGCAGTTTTGAATCTTCCATGATTGTCTGAGGTAAAGCATATACTGATGTGATTGACCTTTGAGCGCTCACAATACACTTTCTCGTAACTGAATTTAGAATTTTGAACTTAATTAAAATTTCAAACAAACTTTCTTTCCAAATATACTGTAGATAACAATGTATGATAAATTTCCAAGTATATTCAACATTTTATGCAACAATAAGGTTATGTTCACACAGCAGTTGCATTTTATATTTGGCATAAATGCAAACATTTCCACTGGACTTTACAGTCCCGATAGATGCCAAAAGAGTGTCTTTTTGGCATTTGCCAAGCAGGTATACATTTTATTAATTGTATAGGAATTCATAGTTGACTGCAGGCTCCTGTCCAATGGACCATTAAAAAAAATATGCTATTCAGTATATGTTGATTTTTCTAAATGGGGACCTATGCATGATGTATGTTACTCGCTAGCATAAAGTGGCATGCATTGTGGTTTTAAGTTTGGTGCACAGTCTAGGATTATGTCATATGCTCTGAATATGATTAAAGGGGTTTTCCATGAATATAGCCATATTTAGATTTGTAAACTATTAAACATTTTTTCAAATATAAACAAGTAAAATTTTTGCAGTGTTTAAAGAGGACCGTTCATGTTCTCACAGATCGGTGGTATTATATACTGCTAGAAAGCTGACAGTGGTCTGAACTCACCAGTGTTGCCAATATGTGCCCGCATGCTGGAGATATCAGTGCTGATAGTTTCGGCACTGATATCCCTTCACTGTCAGAAAGACAAGCCATACAGCACAGCATCATTGCTGCGATTGTTTTGATTGGTTGCCAGTGGATATTACTGTGAATTCATTGCATTCTTCAGAAACCCAGCCATGATTTCCTTGTTGTGGCCTGGTTATCAGGCAGGGGCACTTTGTGCATTAGAAGATCCAAACACAAAAAGGTCAAGGCTGGGTTTTAGAGTATAGAAAGCTCTTGCATTCATGGTCGTATGTACTGGGTACTGGTCTAGACAGCAGATTTCCACAACTGACATGGTTAGAGAAAATCTTTAAGGCCATGGGCGTAAACGTCACGTTTAGCAAATCCCATCTAAAAAAAAAAAAAAAAAGTGCAGCAGAAATACAGTGATTTCCAAAAACTTTGCATTTTTGTAAATTGCAGCATGTCAATTATACCTACAGAAATGCTGGCGGTTTCCCTATAGGTATAGTTGAATCAGAAAGCAGAGGAGAACTCTGCGGACTTTCTGCGAAAAGTGATGCGGGAAAAATTGCAAAGCTTAACCTTAACCTAAAACTTTCCTAATTTTTTATTATTTATATATGCAAAAATGTTTGTATCTTTCAATTACAAAAAAAAATTTGTAGCATTCAAAATAGTATCAATACTTGAACGGTCCCCACTTGTCAAAACAAACAATAAAACTTAACTTTTAATAAATATGGTTATAAAAATCGTCCCTCCTCAGTCCCTAACAAGGTATATACAACACCCTCTTTTTGGGTGAAACAGATACAATATTAGGACGGCACTGATCTTTCTGCCAAACAGATTGAGGGGGTGGTGAGTAGGTGTCTAACCCTGTTGGTATGGGTGGGCACTACGCAGTCAGTCCTTCCACCCTCTGCCTATATCTCACCACTGATAAAAACCCTCTTAGATGCCAGGTCTGTGTCCATTCCTAATCTAAAGAAATCCCCTACGCGTTTCCCTATGAAGTTTAGTTCATCAGGGGGAGTTAAATGCTGCAACCGATGTGCGGTAAAAACCGCAGTTCGCGGGACCACGGGAAAATGCAAGAGTTACCCCAAGAGAGAACTTACTTGTTCCAAAAAAACAGAGAAGAAACATCTAAAACAATACGCATGATTGGAACATACAATCAGCATGCTATGGAGGTCTCTAAGATCTTCGACAATTATTGGGGGATATTGAAACAAGACAATGATATAAAAAAATTACTAACAGCACGCCCCTCAATAACGTACAGGAGAGGTAGAAACCTAGCTGACATTGTAACAAGGAGTCACCTTGCTCCCCTGCCCACTGAAAGTACTTGGCTGGATGCGAACAGAACTACAGGGACATATAAAAGTGGCTCATGTAGAGCGTGTGCCTATATCAAAAAAGGTATGGAGGTTATGGCATATGGAGTGGGGAGAAGCTTTAAAACGAGACAATTCATAAACTGTAAGAGCGAGGGAATCATCTATGCCACATCCTGCTCCTGCTCGATGAACTATGTCGGAAAGACTAAGCGAGAGTTCAGGAGGAGGATTCTGGACCACATTGGGGACATAGTCCACAGGAGAGACACCCCAGTAGCGAACCACATATGGTTACACCATGCGGGTGATCCATTTGCGATTAGATTCCAAGGAATTGAGAGAGTACCAAAGTCTAACAGACGGGGGGACTGGGACGGATTGATTCTCCGGAAGGAGACTCAATGGATCTCCAGATTTAAGTCAACTAAACCGACTGGTCTGAATGAGTCTATATCCTTTTTACCCTTTGTTTGAATTCCGGATAATGATGTCTGTTTGAGAACCACCCCACAGTGATATGGGAAATATATGGATCACAAATTGAGCTACATAAAGGGAAAGTGGACCACACTCAGTGGCATGATATAAGAAACAGTATTGACTGGACACGCATGTGTAGAAATCGGTATCCATGGTGCCCATAAAGCTATCACTCTAGTTGTTTATGAATGTTTTACTTGCAGCCCCTCTCAAAGTTTGGTCATTTTTGTTAGAGCAAGGGTCTAAATGCCAATTTATTATGACATGCGGAGTGTAGATTATGATACTTACCTGTCTTGCTGCCTTGGACAGACACTTGGGGTGATCACTGGATAAGACACTTCTCACGATTTAATCGTAGCCCAATGTGAACATCTTGAACAATGTATCGATCCAACACCACCAGTAATATTGACCCACAACATTTGGGGGTATAGTGGGGATTTGAGCACCTTATTGAGAACCTTGCCCCTACCCTGACTGATATCGGGACATGTGGAGTGTAAAAACAAGAAATAAAATATGATACCTATTTGTCCTGCGGGTTTGGTCATAAAGGTACCCCATATTGATATTTCCAACAAATGAATCAATATGTACTGATCAAATAATAATTTGCAATATTGGTGGATATACTGGAGGATTAGGGACTGAATCTGGGTCCCTACCTGTGCCCTGGCTGTAGGGAGAGAGGTGGCAGCAGTAAGGAAGAGGGTTAATAAACATACACTCCCGATATGAATGTGAAGCGCCGCAAGAAGAAAGACTTGTGTTTTATCTTCAGTTCGCGCATGCGCGAGCAGCCTTCGGCCCGTACCGGGAAATTGACCACGCCCCCTGGAGTGGAATAGACGCCCAGCCGCACAAGGATTGGTGCATTTGGGCGAGGGGGGCGGGAACTCTGGGCCTGCCCGTCTCGTTCTATATAGAGTCGGGCTGACACAGCGTTCAGTGTCAGTCTCTAAGTAGCGGGGCCATCCACCGTGGTCCCGCGAACTGCGGTTTTTACCGCACATCGGTTGCAGCATTTAACTCCCCCTGATGAACTAAACTTCATAGGGAAACGCGTAGGGGATTTCTTTAGATTAGGAACGGACACAGACCTGGCATCTAAGAGGGTTTTTATCAGTGGTGAGATATAAGCAGAGGGTGGAAGGACTGACTGCGTAGTGCCCACCCATACCAACAGGGTTAGACACCTACTCACCACCCCCTCAATCTGTTTGGCAGAAAGATCAGTGCCGTCCTAATATTGTATCTGTTTCATATTGGTTAAACAACAGCAACATCTTATATAGAGTGAAGGCAACCCCAGAAAACTATTGGGTGGGGAGGTAATGTGAAGTGTATTGGGGTGTTGTAGATAGAGGTGTCGACCAGTCACCTGGAAATACTCACCTAGCAACTCCTACCTCCTGATCTGGGTGTCTACACTAATTTTTAACACACCCAATCTGTTACCAAAAAGAGGGTGTTGTATATACCTTGTTAGGGACTGAGGAGGGACGATTTTTATAACCATATTTATTAAAAGTTAAGTTTTATTGTTTGTTTTGACAAGTGGGGACCGTTCAAGTATTGATATCAATTAGTTTCCCTACACCCTTGTGTACTCATTCAAAATAGTAGTTTCAAAATAATTTTTGTAAATTCAAAATGTTTCCAAATAATTGAATTTTTGTTTTCTTTACATTTTAGACAGTGTCCCAACTTTTTTAGGATTTGGGTTGCAGAAAGACTTGAAGGAAGTGAAACCTCCTAAACAGGATCTTCATAATAAACCTTGCTCTGGGGAAGGCTAATTGAGAACTGTCCCTCTGACTTGAAGTGTAGGCTCTACGTTTGGCTAGATTCACATCTCCTTCGGACATTTCATATTTCTGTTCTGTTATAGGAAAAGAAAAACAGAATGCAAACTGGAAATGGATTTGTTACATGATGGAAGCCAACTGAGTATCCCATTGGGTCTGTTGCAGTATCCATTATTTTGCTGGATGAAAAAACACAGTATGCTATACTCCTTTTATCTGCGATTTTTGACAGTGGGTCCTGTTTCAGATATGGGCATCGCCTAATTGATTCACTACGTATGTATTTATAGTCTTCATTCTTAAACCAGCCAAATCTTGTTTCCTTTTCACTTTAGGATTAACTTCTCAAATCCTGCCTGACAGCATGCAGTAATCACCATGTGAATGGCAAATCATTTTCACATTGACAGATCCTCATTTATGTTGACAGTTGACAGCTTTTCAGTACACTTGAATATGCATTAAGACATTAAAAAGCATGGTTGACTTACTGAATACAGCATTGTGCAGCACAAGCAAATTTTAACCTGAAGGAAATATGTTGGTGCAATATGTTCAGTGCAGTAAAATAAAATGATAGTAACAGCATGTAGTATGGTAGCAAACACTTATAATGAGGGTCATGAAATATGTTGTGGCATTTTTTAATTTAGATCTGATATACTTAACATTCAACCCTATAGTTTCAGTCTGCAAGCAATTAAAGTGGTAAACTACCTGTTTAATGCCCATACTGCTTATTACTATGTCTAAATGTTACATTTATCAAACCTCTTCCTAAGATATTATGATAAGCCATAAGGTTTTGTTTAGTTTTAATCACCATTTTACAATATAAAAACCCCTATAGGGACACTCCAACACTAGATGATTTGTTCCAAGATGAAATGAAGAACAGAAAGATTCTAACCAAAGTTTCCTGTAATTTTTTTACACTTATATTGCAATATAAATACAGAATATAGGCTATTATTTTGTAGAGGACTTGGCCTCCCAAGGAAGCCCAATATCACAGCTTTATCATCCTGGGGATGTACCTGCAACCCTAGGGCCCATTGCCATCAAAAAGCATCATCCTCATCCTGGGACCACAGATCCTCCATGTGCGTGATTTGATTAAGTGCCTCTAATCCACATCAGTCTGGTGGGAGCTAGCATGGACTCCCAAAGTCTGGGAATAATCTGGCGGATCACAATAAAGAAATGGCGCAAGAGGCTTCTCTTTAGCTTAGAGATGGGGCCCAGGAACATGGACAGGAGCGCCTGTTCAGACATAGACATCTTGTGAGTCCTGGTAAAGGACTTAAGCCACTGCTCAGATGAAAGGAGCAACCCAACTCCCCCTCCCAAGTCCCAAAGTAGTAGGGATTCTGGTCCCCCATCTCCTGGCCTAGCAGCAGATTGTATAGCAAAGTCCAGTTCCCTAAAGGAGTGAGTAGGACCATGAGATTAGAGCTGGGGGCTAGAAACTGTATATAACTGTGTGATTGGAAATACATGAGCCAACTCCAAGGAGAAATGCCCGAGAGGCCTACTATGTCAAAGAGGAAGAGTAACCCAGTGTTGTCAGCTCTAATTCTCTAATTCTAGGAATCCGGGAAACCACACAGATTAGGATGCCAGTTTTCCAGGGAGAAATGTGGACCACCCACCAGTGGAGTCAAGGGACATGGTGTGGTAATTAATCCCAAATTCTGTGAGATCCTGTGCTAAACAGAACATAGGGTTCCAAGGAGAAGGGAAATGGACTTCAGCAGTATATCACTTGGGGAGGGGAAGAGGAACCCCTGGAGATGGCATTAAAGAATTGTAGAAGTAGTGGGAGGAGGACATCCCTAAGGGCTTCTGTAAAATCTTGGAGTAAATGTGGCCCAGAGCTTTTACCAGATTTCACTTCTTTGATAACAAACGGTAGTTATGTGCCTATGGACTCACTAAGTCAGTTGCATCATCTGAAGATGTAGGCTAAGAGGCATAATTTCACAGATATACCTCTGCGGCTGTTGAGGTGATGGAAGTGTCAAAGGGGTATATTTACCACATAAGTTGTATAGTTTGGGATAATATGACTGGAATTCCGTTAATATATCAGAAGTGGAGCGCACCATCCTTTTAGTCAGCGAGTTTATGGACAAAACAGGGTGCACAAGAATGTGGAGCCTATAGCCAGCCACAAACCACTTTTGTTACATATTCAATGAACCCCTATCGATCCTATTCCTGTGGCACCTTGTCCTCTGATCCAATATAGATAGGATCACCTGTCTAAGTGAGTAGATTTCCACCTTAAGCTCGTCTGATGGGGATGTCTTGTTAGCGGCCTCACTATTACTCAGAGTATATAAAAACCAGTAGGATTGCTCTTTCTTGAGTGTAGACCTGTGAGACATAAGAACCCCTCTGATAATGCCAAAAGGTGTGGTCAGAGTCTACCCAGAGGGATTAAGGAGTTAATTCCCCAGAGAATGGATGTGGATGGGGTACAGAATAAAATAGGGGGACTTGGGTCTACAGTAAAGGGCCAGTGCTGAGACCTACAGCAGTGGTGAGGCTGAGGGTTGGAGCGGAAGCACCTGCAGAGGAGCCACTTGAGGCCACCAGTGCCATCTTGGCTGCCATTGCAGCAGCTGTTGGAGCTCCTCAATTCTGGCTGAATCCAGATTTGGAGGAGTGGTGAATGTTCCCCTCTCCTTTCTGTGGAGACTTAGATTTTTGCCCGTTCAGATTGGATGGAGCAGCATTGGAATTCACAGCATCTGTGAACAGCAATTTTCATGTCTTGCCACAGATGTTCAATGAGATTTAGGTTTGGATTTGACTGGGCCATTCTAACACATGAATAATCTTTGATCTAAACCATTCCACTCTAGCTCTGGCTGTTAGGGTTATTGTCTTGCTAGAAGGTGAATTTCCTTCCCAGTTTGAAGTCATTTGCAGCCTCTAACAAGTTTTCTTCCAGGATTGCCCTGTATTTTGCTCCATCCAACTTTCCATCAGTTCTGACCAGCTTCACTGTCCCTGCTGAATGGTGTGTTCAGGGTGATGAGAAGTGTTACTTTTCTGCCAGACATAGAGCTTTGCATTTAAGCTAAAAAGTTTAACTTTGGTCTCATCTGATCAGAGCACCTTCCTCCACATGTTTGCTGGGTCCCCTATATGGTTTGTGGCAAACTGCAAATGTCAGTTCTTATGTCTTTCTTTCAACAATGGTTTTCTTCTTGCCACTGTTCCATAAGGGTCAGATTTGTGGAGTGTACAACTTATAGTTGTCCTCTGGATAGATTCCCCCACCTGAGCTGTGGATTTCTGTAGCTCCTCCAGAATGACCATGGGCCTCTTGGCCACTTCTCTGACCCATGCTCTCCTTGCTCAATTTGTCAGTTTAGGTGCACGTTACACTCTTCAGATTATTCGGTTAAAATTCTGAAAACAGTGTATTATTTTCATTCCACTTTACAACTATGATACTTTGTGTTGGTCTATCACTTGAAATCTCAATAAAATACGTTTAAGTTTGTGGTCGCAAGGTGACAAAATGTGGAAAAGTTCAAGGAGTATGAATACTTTTGCAAGCTATTACATTAAATGTCTCAAAGGAGTTAAGGTCATACTGCTTCAAGTGAATAAGGATAGTCATAGTCACTAAATAATGTCTAATACAATTATTCTCTCATATTCTAAGTATGCTTAAAGAGCAGCCTTGATCTAACAGAACTGATATGGTAAGTGTAGACAAGTACTGGTACATAAAATGCAAGTTGTAAATTATGAAGTGCAAATGTTATCTCCTAGCCTATGACTTCTGTAACACCCTTAAAGCCTGTTTTAAATATGTCAAAGGAGTTTGGTTCCAAAATGTGCCCTCCTGCACAGAGCTACATTCATACATTAATTACAAAGGGATTCCTTTGGGAGCGCAAGTGGCAAGGCTGAGACCTTATGTTCTGGAGGTCGGCACACTTACAAGGATAGACTTTGATATATGGGAAAGTAATAGGAGAAGGGAGTAGAGGAAAACCATACATCAGTAAAAGCTAAAACAAGAGGCGGAAATGGGAGAGCTATAAATGAAGGTAAAATTGCTCCCTATGAAGGCCCCAGTCAGTCTATTTGCATGATTTGTTACTTGCCTGGTGCCTGCATATATTGAAGGTTGTACAGTGATACTTAAACTATGGTTAGAGGACTGTAATTTGGAATCACAAAAATGACATGCACCTATCTTGTTGTCAATGCTGCTTTCACTTTAGTGCTAATAAGATTTTGAAGCCAACAAGGGCTATCTCTATTTAATGCACAGCAAGGTATTACTTAAATGCACACCTTTATTCAGGAGGCTGAAGTAACCAGTATCCTATTCAAGATCATATTTCTATTCACTGGTGCTAGGGAAATATTTTGGGCCGATTTGATGTCAAATTTCTACATTAAGGCCTCTTGGTATAACGCACAAAATAGGCAAGTCACAATCTTATATCTATTTTCTCATGGGTTTCAATATTGGAAGTGTATAGATTTTCACATGGGATATATTAAAATCTTTGAACATTTGAATCGAGAACTGAATCATGTTTTCGTAGAGTTGCGCTTGCGTTCATGCAGCTCAGAGTTGTTCCCCTCATTAGGTATGTAGAAAGACTATTGCTCTGATATAAAGCCACTAATTGGATATTGCAGTTCACATTTCTTCACACACCACGAGACTGAATTATGAAAGTGTGTAATAGAAATAAATTCACCATGCACTGTAAATATAAGTAATAATAAATAAATAATTTTTTCTTTTTTTTTTTTTTTTTTTTTTGTAACATTTAAAACATGGATTTTTTTTTCTGACATTTTTGAAGATCCTATAGGGAAACCTTTATAGTAAAGAAGGGAAAAAAAAAAACAGACTCTCTGCCACATCCCAGACTTCCCAAAAATTAAAACACTTTCGAAAATAAAAACAACATAAAAATAAAGCCCTATGTGTCCCTGAAAAAAGACACAAAAATTAGTTGAATGAGACATACGAGAAAAATGTTACAGCCCTCCAAACCTCACATACCAAAAAACCCGAAAATGTGTCTGGTCCTGGACCACAAATTGGCCTGGTACTGAAGTGGTTAATCTGATGGATGATGAGAAGAAGAAATTCTACATCCTACTGGGAGAAGAGGAGTCCACTGTGGAGATCGCCGCCCAATATGTGTCCACCTGCCATCAACTAAGGGGAAGATGAGACTGCAAAGTCTATTATACCCCAAATCACCCCCCCCCACCCCCCCATACCCACCATTCTCCCCCCAACTCTCCCCCCCCCCCCACTTTACTTGCTTTGACAATGCCAAATATCTATTCGGACGTGCCAATAAAGCTTCTTAGATTAGATTTGATTTGACATAGCCAGAGCATGTCACATTTTGGAAAGAAAAATTCCACAAACCTGAGCAGTTTGCATGTAGTGCATTTTATATTTTACTGTAGACTTTAACCTTAAAAGGAAATGTGTCGCAAAGGGAATGTAATTTTCTTTTAGTTATTTTTAAAAATGAATATAAATAAATTAAATTAAATCATAATTTTCATGCTTCTCTAGTTTGACCAACAGTAAGTTCACATCCCAAAACCGCAGCAGGGTGAACCAAGTATAGGATACTTGTATAGTGCCAACATATTCCAGTCCGCTTTACAGACATTGTCAGTCACTAACCCATATATGGCTCACAATCTAAATTCCCTATCAGTTTGCTTTTGAAGTGTGAGAGGAAACCTGAGAATTATTGATAACAAATAGCTGAGTTACATTATAGGGGAAAAAAATTCTCCATCGTTGAAATCTGTAACAGAATTACATTATGGGAAATTAGCTAACATTTAGGCTAAGGTTCCACATAATGAGCCACAGCCAAAAAGTGCAGCCAAAAAAATGCATCGGGAACAAACATTGCAGTTTTTCCCACAGCACTTTTTACAGAAAGGTATCATTCACATTCTACAATTTTTAAAAAAATGCAATCGTGTTTGAAATCGAACCATTTCTGCTGCAGATCTTTTTTGCAATGTGTGGATGAGATGAGCCAGAATCCTATCCACTTTGCAGGTACTGTAAAATGCTGCAGTGTTTGCCATGGTGTTTACATCATGGCCAAATTGTGGCGTTGATGCTACGTGGGGCCCAAGCCTAAGGGCGCATTCACATGAAGGAAAATGGCGCTGAATTTGGTGTGGAATCCGCATCAGATTCAGCACTGAAAAAACAGCCTTCCATTGAATTCAATGGGTTCCTTCTTTCTGGAGGAAAATGGTGCTGAATTTGGTGTGGCATCTGCATCAGATTCAGCGCTGAAAAAAAAAAGCCTCCCATTAACTTCAGTGGGTTCCTTTGAAGTTAATGGGAGGCTTATTTTTCAGGACTGAATCTGACGTAGATTCCACACCAAATTCAGCACCATTTTCCTCTGTGTGAATGCACCCTAATGAGTTCAGAGTTTTTTGGTCAGTAATTTGGTGAGAAAACTGAATCAAATTCCTCCTCCAAAAAACACCTCACCATAGGTCTGTATGGTGAGGTGTTTTTAGGAGGAGGAATTTGAGTCAGTTTTCTGACCAAAAACTCTGTGTGAACTCTTCCACAAGGTGCTTTATCAGCGCTTCTCCCGATCATTAAAAACCGGTGAGTGGAAACTGTTAACTACACCAAATCATCCACCAAGACGGTGTACATTCCTGCTGTAGTTTCCAGATCTGACCACAAGCACGCTTTACTCTGTTGCCGGAAATCATCTTACACATCCCATCGATGTCCGGTATTACATATGCTTTCCTGGGGCTGCAGGTATCTGAACCGATATCTCCCCATTGTCAGAAGGGTGGGCCTTATAGCCTAGAATCATCGCTGAGCTGTGAGCAACGCCCCGCTGATTGTAATCTAACATAGCCTTGTACTCTCAGAGGTGGCGTTCCTTACCACCCTTCGATGGCGCTGAGCTGTGAAGAACATACCCTCTAACAGTACAAAGCTATGACAGTGGGCAGATATCGGTGCTGAAATTAAAGGTCTCCAACAGCAGGGCACAATCCAGGAAAGCTAATATTGCAATGAATTCAGAGACCAGGTAGAAAAATGTGTAGAAGGAAATGGAAAGTGTAGAAGGAGCCCTACAAGGTACAATCATTAGTTTGATAATCATTTTTTTGTTGTTGACAGACTCCCTTTAGCTGCATAAGAAAGAATAGTCTGCTGTACTTTCCAAGCGGTGGACCATTACAAACAAAAACTGTATACCATGTGGTATGTGCATCATTTGTGTTTCTGAATGGCATAGTGGTATATTTGGTGGCTTTGTTTGATACAGCACTGGCCTATATCTTGAATGTGTTGTGAATAGAGCCCTGAATAAATTAATATTTCTACAGGAAGTTAAAAATGTTTTTTAGATATTGTGGAAAATTGTCATCAGATATTGTATTAGGATTTGCAAAATGTCCAAAGGAAAGATGCCGTGAGAAATCTGACATTTTGAAAATGGATAATCTGTTCATGATCAGTTTCATGGTGCTTTGCTTTAGGCTCCAGAAGTCTAGGACATGGAACAAATGGTGGCATTTAGAAGTATATAAGTGATTATTTTTTATGTTGTGTGGGAGTTTGGACAGCAGCCCTCATAGTTTAGGTATTAGCTAAATATTTTCTGAGCAATCTGTAAGAAGAGCTTCCAGTAACTAGAATACAACACACTGTTTACATTCTATATGCTTAGTGGACCACAAAATCTACTCCTGAAACTTAGTTTTAAAGGTGATGAATATCAGGGTCCCCAGGAATCCCCCAATCCGTAATCCCGTGAGGACAGAGATTTTTCTGTTTTTTATTTTTTTCTTCCTTTGCATGAGGGCTATATAGACATAGCTGTATAAGGGCTTGTTTTTTGCTGGAAATGTGTTTTCTAATGGAACCATCCAATTTTCAATATAATATAGTGCAAAAAAGTTTTTTGTTTTTTTTTTAAAAGTGACTTGAATAGGAAAAAACGTAACTCCACCATCATTCTTTTGGTTTTGTTTTTACAGCAATCTCTATGTGGTAGAGATTAGAGATGAGCGAACACTAAAATGTTCGAGGTTCGAAATTCGATTCGAACAGCCGCTCAATGTTCGTGTGTTCGAACAGGTTTCGAACCCCATTATAGTCTATGGGGAACAGATACTCGTTAAGGGGGAAACCCAAATCCGTGTCTGGAGGGTCACCAAGTCCACTATGACACCCCAGGAAATGATGCCAACACCTCTGGAATGACACTGGGACAGCAGGGGAAGCATGTCTGGGGGCATCTAACACACCAAAGACCCTCTATTACCCCAACATCACAGCCTAACAACTACACACTTTACACACTCAATACCACCTCTCTGACAGTAGGAAAACACCTTGAAACATGTGTATTTGGCACTTGCAGTGAGGAGAGCTTGTCACCAGCAGTGAATTTGGCCCTTGTAGTAAGTTGAGGTTGGCACCAACATTTGTTTTGAAAATCAGGGTGGATTGAGCCTCTAACCAGCAGAGTTTGGGCAAATTCATGGTGGAGGGAGCCTCTAAACACCCCAGTTTGGACCAATTCATGGTGGAGGGAGCCTCTAACCAGCCCAGTTTGGGCAAATTCATGGTGGAGGGAGCCTCTCACCAGCCCAGTTTGGACCAATTAATGGTGGAGGGAGCCTCTAACCAGCCCAGTTTGGACCAATTAATGGTGGAGGGAGCCTCTAACCAGCCCAGTTTGGACCAATTAATGGTGGAGGGAGCCTCTAACCAGCCCAGTTTGGACCAATTAATGGTGGAGGGAGCCTCTAACCAGCCCAGTTTGGACCAATTCATGGTGGAGGGAGCCTCTAAAAAACCCAGTTTGGACCAATTCATGGTGGAGGGAGCCTCTAAACAGCCCAGTTTGGGCAAATTCATGGTGGAGGGAGCCTCTAAACAGCCCAGTTTGGGCAAATTCATGGTGGAGGGAGCCTCTAACCAGCCCAGTTTGGACCAATTAATGGTGGAGGGAGCCTCTAAACAGCCAAGTTTTGGGAAATTCATGGTGGAGGGAGCCTCTAACCAGCCCAGTTTGGACCAATTCATGGTGGAGGGAGCCTCTAAACAGCCCAGTTTGGGCAAATTCATGGTGGAGGGAGCCTCTAAACAGCCCAGTTTGGACCAATTCATGGTGGAGGGAGCCTCTAAAAAACCCAGTTTGGACCAATTCATGGTGGAGGGAGCCTCTAAACAGCCCAGTTTGGGCAAATTCATGGTGGAGGGAGCCTCTAACCAGCCCAGTTTGGACCAATTAATGGTGGAGGGAGCCTCTAACCAGCCAAGTTTGGGCAAATTCATGGTGGAGGGAGCCTCTAACCAGCCCAGTTTGGGCAAATTCATGGTGGAGGGAGCCTCTAACCAGCCCAGTTTGGACCAATTAATGGTGGAGGGAGCCGCTAAACAGCCCAGTTTGGACCAATTCATGGTGGAGGGAGCCTCTAAAAACCCCAGTTTGGACCAATTCATGGTGGAGGGAGCCTCTAAAAAACCCAGTTTGGACCAATTCATGGTGGAGGGAGCCTCTAACCAGCCCAGTTTGGACCAATTAATGGTGGAGGGAGCCTCTAAACAGCCAAGTTTGGACCAATTCATGGTGGAGGGAGCCTCTAAAAACCCCAGTTTGGACCAATTCATGGTGGAGGGAGCCTCTAACCAGCCCAGTTTGGACCAATTAATGGTGGAGGGAGCCTCTAACCAGCCCAGTTTGGACCAATTAATGGTGGAAGGAGCCTCTAACCACCCCAGTTTGGACCAATTCATGGTGGAGGGAGCCTCTAAACAGCCAAGTTTGGACCAATTCATGGTGGAGGGAGCCTCTAAAAACCCCAGTTTGGACCAATTCATGGTGGAGGGAGCCTCTAACCAGCCCAGTTTGGGCAAATTCATGGTGGAGGGAGCCTCTAAACAGCCCAGTTTGGGCAAATTCATGGTGGAGGGAGCCTCTAACCAGCCCAGTTTGGACCAATTAATGGTGGAGGGAGCCGCTAAACAGCCCAGTTTGGGCAAATTCATGGTGGAGGGAGCCTCTAAACAGCCCAGTTTGGACCAATTCATGGTGGAGGGAGCCTCTAAAAAACCCAGTTTGGACCAATTCATGGTGGAGGGAGCCTCTAAACAGCCCAGTTTGGGCAAATTCATGGTGGAGGGAGCCTCTAACCAGCCCAGTTTGGACCAATTAATGGTGGAGGGAGCCTCTAACCAGCCAAGTTTGGGCAAATTCATGGTGGAGGGAGCCTCTAACCAGCCCAGTTTGGACCAATTAATGGTGGAGGGAGCCTCTAACCAGCCCAGTTTGGACCAATTAATGGTGGAGGGAGCCTCTAACCAGCCCAGTTTGGACCAATTAATGGTGGAGGGAGCCTCTAACCAGCCCAGTTTGGACCAATTCATGGTGGAGGGAGCCTCTAAAAAACCCAGTTTGGACCAATTCATGGTGGAGGGAGCCTCTAAAAACCCCAGTTTGGACCAATTCATGGTGGAGGGAGCCTCTAAAAACCCCAGTTTGGACCAATTCATGGTGGAGGGAGCCTCTAAAAACCCCAGTTTGGACCAATTCATGGTGGAGGGAGCCTCTAAAAACCCCAGTTTGGACTAATTCATGGTGGAGGGAGCCTCTAACCAGCCAAGTTTTGGGAAATTCATGGTGGAGGGAGCCTCTAACCAGCCCAGTTTGGACCAATTAATGGTGGAGGGAGCCGCTAAACAGCCCAGTTTGGGCAAATTCATGGTGGCGGGAGCCTCTAAACAGCCCAGTTTGGACCAATTCATGGTGGAGGGAGCCTCTAAAAAACCCAGTTTGGACCAATTCATGGTGGAGGGAGCCTCTAAACAGCCCAGTTTGGGCAAATTCATGGTGGAGGGAGCCTCTAAACAGCCCAGTTTGGACCAATTAATGGTGGAGGGAGCCTCTAACCAGCCAAGTTTGGGCAAATTCATGGTGGAGGGAGCCTCTAACCAGCCCAGTTTGGACCAATTAATGGTGGAGGGAGCCTCTAACCAGCCCAGTTTGGACCAATTAATGGTGGAGGGAGCCTCTAACCAGCCCAGTTTGGACCAATTAATGGTGGAGGGAGCCTCTAACCAGCCCAGTTTGGACCAATTAATGGTGGAGGGAGCCTCTAACCAGCCCAGTTTGGACCAATTCATGGTGGAGGGAGCCTCTAAAAAACCCAGTTTGGACCAATTCATGGTGGAGGGAGCCTCTAAACAGCCCAGTTTGGGCAAATTCATGGTGGAGGGAGCCTCTAAACAGCCCAGTTTGGGCAAATTCATGGTGGAGGGAGCCTCTAACCAGCCCAGTTTGGACCAATTAATGGTGGAGGGAGCCTCTAAACAGCCAAGTTTTGGGAAATTCATGGTGGAGGGAGCCTCTAACCAGCCCAGTTTGGACCAATTCATGGTGGAGGGAGCCTCTAAACAGCCCAGTTTGGGCAAATTCATGGTGGAGGGAGCCTCTAAAAAACCCAGTTTGGACCAATTCATGGTGGAGGGAGCCTCTAACCAGCCAAGTTTGGGCAAATTCATGGTGGAGGGAGCCTCTAACCAGCCCAGTTTGGACCAATTAATGGTGGAGGGAGCCTCTAACCAGCCCAGTTTGGACCAATTAATGGTGGAGGGAGCCTCTAACCAGCCCAGTTTGGACCAATTAATGGTGGAGGGAGCCTCTAACCAGCCCAGTTTGGACCAATTAATGGTGGAGGGAGCCTCTAACCAGCCCAGTTTGGACCAATTCATGGTGGAGGGAGCCTCTAAAAAACCCAGTTTGGACCAATTCATGGTGGAGGGAGCCTCTAAACAGCCCAGTTTGGACCAATTCATGGTGGAGGGAGCCTCTAACCAGCCCAGTTTGGACCAATTCATGGTGGAGGGAGCCTCTAACCAGCCCAGTTTGGGCAAATTCATGGTGGAGGATGCCTCTAAAAACCCCAATTTGGACCAATTCATGGTGGAGGGAGCCTCTAACCAGCCCAGTTTGGACCAATTCATGGTGGAGGGAGCCGCTAAACAGCCCAGTTTGGGCAAATTCATGGTGGAGGGAGCCTCTAAACAGCCCAGTTTGGACCAATTCATGGTGGAGGGAGCCTCTAAAAAACCCAGTTTGGACCAATTCATGGTGGAGGGAGCCTCTAAACAGCCCAGTTTGGGCAAATTCATGGTGGAGGGAGCCTCTAAACAGCCCAGTTTGGACCAATTAATGGTGGAGGGAGCCTCTAACCAGCCAAGTTTGGGCAAATTCATGGTGGAGGGAGCCTCTAACCAGCCCAGTTTGGACCAATTAATGGTGGAGGGAGCCTCTAACCAGCCCAGTTTGGACCAATTAATGGTGGAGGGAGCCTCTAACCAGCCCAGTTTGGACCAATTAATGGTGGAGGGAGCCTCTAACCAGCCCAGTTTGGACCAATTAATGGTGGAGGGAGCCTCTAACCAGCCCAGTTTGGACCAATTCATGGTGGAGGGAGCCTCTAAAAAACCCAGTTTGGACCAATTCATGGTGGAGGGAGCCTCTAAACAGCCCAGTTTGGGCAAATTCATGGTGGAGGGAGCCTCTAAACAGCCCAGTTTGGGCAAATTCATGGTGGAGGGAGCCTCTAACCAGCCCAGTTTGGACCAATTAATGGTGGAGGGAGCCTCTAAACAGCCAAGTTTTGGGAAATTCATGGTGGAGGGAGCCTCTAACCAGCCCAGTTTGGACCAATTCATGGTGGAGGGAGCCTCTAAACAGCCCAGTTTGGGCAAATTCATGGTGGAGGGAGCCTCTAAAAAACCCAGTTTGGACCAATTCATGGTGGAGGGAGCCTCTAAACAGCCCAGTTTGGGCAAATTCATGGTGGAGGGAGCCTCTAACCAGCAGAGTTGTGGGAAAGCAGGGTGGAGGGAGCCTCTAACCAGCAGAGTTGGTGGAAATCAGGGTGGAGGGAGCCTCTAACCAGCAGAGTTGGGGGAAATCATGTTGGAGGGAGCCTAGTATTAGCAGAATTGTGCAACGCTTATGGTGGATGAGTATGAGGATGCGGAGGAATTGGAGAGGTTGAGTACAGACATGGAGTTTCATGTTGGGGTGCTTTACACAGGTGGGCACAAAAATGAAGGCTCTATCCAGTGGTGGTTCATTTTTATCAAAGTGAGCCGGTCGGCACTCTCAGCTGACAGACGGGTGCGCTTGTCAGTGATGATGCCACCGGCTGCACTGAACACCCTCTCAGATAGGACGCTGGCGGCAGGACAGGACAGCACCTCCAAGGCATATAGGGCAAGTTCAAGCCACAGGTCCAACTTCGACACCCAATACGTGTAGGGCGCAGAGGGGTCGGAGAGGACAGGGCTGTGGTCGGAAAGGTATTCCCGCAACATGCGCCTATACTTCTCACGCCTGGTGACACTAGGACCCTCCGTGGCGGCACTTTGGCGAGGGGGTGCCATCAAGGTGTCCCAGACCTTAGACAGTGTGCCCCTCGTTTGTGTGGACCGGTGAGAACTTGGTTGCCTACTGGAGGAACTGCCCTCCCTGCCGCCAACGTCACATGCTGGAAACATCTCCATCATATTCTGCACCAATTGCCTGTGGCAAGCATTGATGCGATTGGCCCTCCCCTCTACCGGAATAAAAGACGAGATGTTGTTTTTATACCGGGGGTCAAGGATAGCAAAGATCCAGTACTGGTTGTCCTCCATGATTTTGACAATACGCTTGTCGGTTGTAAAGCACCCCAACATGAACTCAGCCATGTCTGCCACAGTGTTAGTTGGCATGACTCCTCTGGCCCCACCGGAAAGTTCAATCTCCATTTCCTCCTCATCCTCCATGTCTACCCATCCGCGCTGCAACAATGGGACGATTCGAAGTTGCCCGGAAGCCTCCTGTATCACCATCACATCATCGGACAACTCTTCTTCCTCCTCCTCCTCCTCCTCCTCCTCCATTAAACGCAGTGAAGCGGACAGATGTGTGGACCTACTCTCCAGCTGTGACGGATCGGATGCTATCCCTAACTCCTCTGTGTGATCTGAGTTATCCCTGATGTCAATCAGGGATTCTCTCAGAACACACAAGAGCGGGATTGTAAGGCTCACCATCGCATCCTCAGAGCTCACCCTCCTTGTGGACTCCTCAAAGACCCGTAGGATGTCACAAAGGTCTCTCATCCATGGCCACTCATGGATGTGAAACTGAGGCAGCTGACTTTGTGGCACCCTAGGGTTTTGTAGCTGGTATTCCATCAAAGGTCTCTGCTGCTCAACCACTCTATTCAACATCTGAAACGTTGAGTTCCAGCGTGTGGGGACGTCGCACAAAAGCCGGTGTTGTGGCACATGCAGGCGTTGCTGGAGAGATTTTAAGCTAGCAGCGGCTACTGTCGACTTGCGAAAGTGGGCGCACATGCGCCGCACTTTCACCAGTAGCTCTGGAACATTGGGGTAGCTCTTTAGGAAACGTTGCACCACTAGGTTGAAGACGTGGGCCAGGCATGGAACATGTTGGAGTCCGGCAAGCTCCAGAGCTGCTACCAGGTTCCGGCCGTTATCACAAACGACCATGCCTGGGCCCAGGTGCAGCGGCTCAAACCATATTGCCGTCTCATCGAGGAGGGCATCCCTCACCTCGGAGGCAGTGTGCTGTCTGTCCCCCAAGCTGATCAGCTTCAGCACAGCCTGCTGACGTCTACCAACGCCAGTGCTGCAACGTTTCCAACTCGTAGCTGGGGTCAATCTAACAGCGGAGGAGGAGGCGGTGGCGGAGGAGGAGGCGGTGGCGGAGGAGGAGGCGGTAGAGGAGGAGGAGGAGGGGGGTGTTCTTCTCGTGTCCCTGCCAGGAATGTTAGGCGGGGAGACGAGGTACACCGGGCCAGTTTGGGAAGCAGTCCCAGCCTCAACTACATTCACCCAGTGTGCCGTCAGTGAAATGTAGCGTCCCTGTCCGCATGCACTTGTCCACGCGTCGGTGGTCAAGTGGACCTTTGTGCAAAGCGCGGAACTAAGGGCCCGCCTGATGTTGAGTGACACGTGCTGGTGCAAGGCGGGGACGGCACACCGGGAGAAGTAGTGACGGCTAGGGACGGCATAGCGAGGTGCCGCAGTTGCCATCAGGTCCAGGAAGGCGGGAGTTTCAACAAGCCGGAACGCCAACATCTCCTGGGCCAGCAGTTTAGCGATGTTGGCGTTCAAGGCTTGCGCGTGTGGGTGGTTAGCAGTGTATTTCTGCCGCCGCTCCAATGTCTGAGAGATGGTGGGTTGTTGTAAAGAAACGCCTGATGGTGCCTTTGATGGTGCAGGAGAAGGAGATAAGACAGGACCAGGGGAGGATGAGGTAGAAGTGAACAAAGTGGCGGAGGCAGATGAAGTGGTGTCCTGGCTCGTCCTCTGGAGTGCATCGCCAGCACAGTCAGCAGTGGCAGTGGCAGAGGCAGAGGCAGTGGCAGAGGCAGTGGCAGTGGCGTGAACGGCAGGCGGCCTTTGTCCTGCCGTTGCTGCCTGCCACTGATTCCAGTGCTTGGATTCCAAATGACGGCGCATTGAAGTGGTGGACAGGTTGCTCTTCTCAGAGCCCCTAATCAATTTCGAGAGGCAAATTGTGCAGACAACACTATATCTGTCCTCGGCGCATTCCTTGAAAAAACTCCACACCTTCGAGAAACGTGCCCTCGAGGTGGGAGTTTTTCGGGGCTGGGTACGAACTGGAACATCTTGGGAGATTCCGGGTGTGGCCTGGCTTCGCCTAAGCTGCTGACCTCTGCCTCTGCCTCTAGCTACCCTTTTTGGTGCTGCACCTGCCTCAACATCCACACTACTTTCCCCGCTTGACATCCCCCCTGTCCAGGTCGGGTCAGTGTCCTCATCATCCACCACTTCCTCTTCCAACTCCTGTCTCATCTCCTCCTCCCGCACAATGCGCCGGTCAACTGGATGCCCTGACGGCAACTGCGTCACATCATCGTCGATGAGGGTGGGTTGCTGGTCATCCACCACCAAATCGAACGGAGATGGAGGAGACTCTAGTGTTTGAGCATCTGGACACAGATGCTCCTCTGTTAGGTTCGTGGAATCGTGACGTGGAGAGGCAGGTTGAGGGACAATGAAAGGAGCGGAGAACAGCTCTGGGGAGCAGGGACAGTTTGGGTTATTGTTCTGTAAAGCTTCGGAATTTTGGGAGGAAGGAAGACAAGACTGTTGGGTAATAGGAGGAGAGGAGGCAGAGTCTGACTGGCTGCTGGACAATGTGCTGTAAGCGTTCTCTGACAGCCATTGCAAGACCTGTTCCTGGTTCTCGGGCCTACTAAGGTTTGTACCCTGCAGTTTAGTTAATGTGGCAAGCAACCCTGGCACTGTGGAGTGGCGCAATGCTTGCTGCCACACAGGAGTAGGCACGGGACGCCCTGTGGCTTCACTGCTACCTTGCTCCCCAGAACCATTCCCCCGACCTCGCCCACGGCCTCGTCCACGTCCCTTTCCGGGAGCCTTGCGCATTTTGAATTCCTAGTTAGAAATTGGCACTGTATACCAGTAGTAAAAATTGTGGGTGCACGTAACCCCAATATATTCTTTGAATTCCCAGTCAGACACTGGCACTATATGGCAGTAGCAAGAAATGAGGGTATTTGTATTCCCAATATATTCTTTGAATTCCCAGTCAGACAATGGCACTGTATACCAGTAGTAAAAATTGTGGGTGCACGTAACCCCAATATATTCTTTGAATTACCAGTCAGAAACTGGCACTATATGGCAGTAGCAAGAAATGAGGGTATTTATAACCCCAATATATTCTTTGAATTCCCAGTCAGACAATGGCACTGTATACCAGTAGTAAAAATTGTGGGTGCACGTAACCCCAATATATTCTTTGAATTACCAGTCAGAAACTGGCACTATATGGCAGTAGCAAGAAATGAGGGTATTTATAACCCCAATATATTCTTTGAATTCCCAGTCAGACAATGGCACTGTATACCAGTAGTAAAAATTGTGGGTGCACGTAACCCCAATATATTCTTTGAATTCCCAGTCAGACACTGGCACTATATGGCAGTAGCAAGAAATGAGGGTATTTGTATTCCCAATATACTCTTTGAATTCCCAGTCAGACAATGGCACTGTATACCAGTAGTAAAAATTGTGGGTGCACGTAACCCCAATATATTCTTTGAATTACCAGTCAGAAACTGGCACTATATGGCAGTAGCAAGAAATGAGGGTATTTATAACCCCAATATATTCTTTGAATTCCCAGTCAGACAATGGCACTGTATACCAGTAGTAAAAATTGTGGGTGCACGTAACCCCAATATATTCTTTGAATTCCCAGTCAGACACTGGCACTATATGGCAGTAGCAAGAAATGAGGGTATTTGTATTCCCAATATACTCTTTGAATTCCCAGTCAGACAATGGCACTGTATACCAGTAGTAAAAATTGTGGGTGCACGTAACCCCAATATATTCTTTGAATTACCAGTCAGAAACTGGCACTATATGGCAGTAGCAAGAAATGAGGGTATTTATAACCCCAATATATTCTTTGAATTCCCAGTCAGACAATGGCACTGTATACCAGTAGTAAAAATTGTGGGTGCACGTAACCCCAATATATTCTTTGAATTACCAGTCAGAAACTGGCACTATATGGCAGTAGCAAGAAATGAGGGTATTTGTATTCCCAATATATTCTTTGAATTCCCAGTCAGACAATGGCACTGTATACCAGTAGTAAAAATTGTGGGTGTATATAGCCCCAATTCTATTGCTAGGGGACTTGCAGGGTATTTCTGGGGTGAAGGTGGGGGGGCACACCGTTGGAACGGGTATCGGGGTATATATCGGGTATACGGGAATACACTGACAGTGTATTCCATTCAGGATCCTGGGAAAGCTGGGTTGCGGCGATTGAGCCCGTCAGTGCCACGTTACACTGACAAGCTTCTCCCTGGAATTTAGCTCTTACAAGAGCTGTTGGTTGTCTTCTCCTTCCTATCCTAGCCTGTCCCTGCCTACCCAGAATCTAAGCCCTAGCTAGCTGGACGGAAACCTCCGTCCTCGGTGAATTGCAAGCTCAGAATGACGCGAACCTGGGCGGCGCTGTTCTTTTAAATTAGAGGTCACATGTTTTCGGCAGCCAATGGGTTTTGCCTACTTTTCTCAACGTCACCGGTGTCGTAGTTCCTGTCCCACCTACCCTGCGTTGTTATTGGAGCAAAAAAGGCGCCAGGGAAGGTGGGAGGGGAATCGAGTAATGGCGCACTTTACCACGCGGTGTTCGATTCGATTCGAACATGCCGAACAGCCTAATATCCGATCGAACATGAGTTCGATAGAACACTGTTCGCTCATCTCTAGTAGAGATGACATGTTTCCTTTTACCAAATTTATATATAATTTTTATAATTGGCAATTTGGGCATTTTTTTTTATTCCTACAGTGTTCACTATATGGAATAAATACTTTTAGATTTTAATAGTACAGACATTTTTTGTTGTGTAGATACCAATTATGTTTCTTTTTGTTTATTTGTTGTTTATTTTATACTAAAGGAGAAAATAAGATCTTTTGATTTTTTTAAAGTTTTTTTTACATACACTATTAGTCTTCCTTGGAAGTTTGAACATGTGGTCCTTTCATCATTCATACAATATATTGCAATACCTCTCTGCTGCAGTACATTGTCGGTTTACCAATATTTTATTGTAACAAATCTGGGAGCCTCCACTAGACTCCTGACTGTCATGAGCACTGATCAGCACCCTGATATGCTGTCTTGGGGTCGCCAGTCAATTTAGTATGGTCATCCCTAATTAAACTAATAGGCTTAAATGTTGCAATCACAATTGTCCATGGCATCCAAGTGGTTACACAGCTGTAACAATATTGCAGCGGTTAGCTGAAAGTGCCTGCTGTTTACCAGAGCCCCATATGACATGCTCAACGTCTTAAAGAGAATGTTGTTTAGGAGATAAAGCCTAAAACTAATAATTTCTTACATTTTAGGGTTTTAGCATTACTGTAACTAAAGTTGTGTGGGCCTTGGTGCAGACTTTTGTCCGGGGCCCATTATCTCCTTGATAGCGCTGCAGAACTCATAACTATCACTATCTCAGATATTTAAAAAGGGATACAGCTTTAAGGTGCATTCACACTGAGTATACGCCAGCTTATTCTGAACGTAAAACACGGGATGTGCCGGCGTATACGGCTCGGTATGAGCAGAGCTAGCTGTACACGCGAGCATTTCCCATTCACTTCAATGGGAGTGCTCGTAGTGAAAAAAGCAGCCCATTCATTTCTATGGGGAGCGCTCGTATGCCGGCTCCCATAGAAATGAATGGGAACTGCTTTATACGCCGCTGATTCTGAACGTGTTTTACGTTTAGAATAAGCTGGCATATACTCAGTGTGAATGCACCCTCCATCACGCTCCATTTTACATCGTGTGAATGCACCCTTAGTATTCACAACTGCATTTATCAAGAATACGGTGAGTGTGCAGTACAGTGCCTGGCATGTAAACAATACTGAGAGCTGATCTGCAGGGTCCTAACAGTCTAAGAGATGTGGTGCAATTGTGAGCACTGTGACTTCACTATTTACATTGCACAGTATCTGTTTTATAATGACCATGCCATGTTATTACAGCCTGTAATGTAGTAGTGCAGTAGTAGAAGCCTGTAGTGCACAGCTGCTATAAAACAGATGGCATGTCATATGAATAGTGAAGGGGCTCCAGACAGTATAATAATGCTCAACAATGGCTCCTCATAGTATACTATTCTCCACAATGGTCCCCACACAGTGTAATATACTCCACAGTGGCCACCACACAATATTATATGAGCCACAGTGACTCACACACTGTATAATATGCTCTTCTGTCCTCTTTTGTTACCGCTGAGGTCTGTGATTTGGCCTCAGTGGTCATATGGGGCGTCACAACGTTATTATGTCGGCGCCCCATGTGACTGCTGGGGCCCAATTACAGGTACCAGCAGTGATGGCTGGGGTGTGTGACCTCAGTTAAAGGTGGGAAGAGCCCTGGAGAGGATGTTTGAAATCAGCAGCCCAGGAGAGCTGAGTATAAGTATTTGTTATTTTTAGCCACCTCCCCTGGGCTGGCATCTTTCCATTAACAATATGTATAGCATTTGATGAACCATGCCTTCCCCAACCACTATTATGGAGGTCCAGAACCCCGGCCATTTTCAGCTGATTGCAAGCCCCGTACCCCTCTGGGCCCAGTCGTGGTCACACCCCCTGCATTGTTCCGCCACTGGGTTTTAGGCTATTCAACTCTTGTATCATTTTTTTCATATCTTTCCAAGATCTGTTTGCTGTCAACAGAAAGAAACATTCTTCTTTAGGCCCAAAATTCTGAAACTTATATACACCTATTATTGCAACAATTATAACTAGTCAAAGCAATTGCCAGTGCGCTTAACAGACTAGACTTCACTGATATATTGTAGCAGATTAGGATAGCAGAAATATTTATGCTTTTGATTATCATTGCAGCAAACAAATGTCTAGGCGTGACCTTCCATTCCAATTCCCCCCATGACAGATATACCTTATTTAGATAATATATCTCTGCATGTTAAAGAGGTATTCCCATTACAGCTGAGATGAGAATACCCATGTCTCTCTCAGCTGGATGGTGGTTGTGGCAACAGTCAAACACAGATATTCTATGCTGTTTTCATAGAGATAAACAGAACTTATGGAAATAGTGTAGTACAATGAGTCATAATATTACTGTGGTTCCAGCCCTGCTACGCAGTTTCTGTAACTGCATTTACTTCCATTATGGCTACAAAAACAGAGTAATATTAGTATATTAGTAAGTCTATTACATATCATTACTCCTTGGCTGTAATACACGTAAATATAATGTCCAAACCTCATCCTTGTTAATTCAATTGCATTTTAGAAAACAGTGCTGAGAATAAGATAAGACGGATGAAACAATGCCTTGAGTAAAGATGTATTCATTGCTGTAAACCCATCAATCATTGAAACCTTTTGTAGTAAACTGATTAAATCAACATAGATAATCTATCAATGGAAGTTTGATAGTGTTTTCATTAACATTTAAGAAATGTGTAAAGATCTGTTAACTAACAACCTTGAAAGAACTTTGAAGGCAATGAATGGTGTTAAGGAAATAAAGAAACTGAGGCATTGAAATTAACAAGTTGTTGTTTCAGTGTATATTGAGAACAATACAAGTACATCACTGGTCACAATTACATGAGATAATATAATCAGTAATCTTTACCTTTTGTCATTTGTATTTTTCAGTAATTAGCCACTAATTGTTGCATTATACCAGTCATAAAGGTTTCTAAACCTCAAAGAACAAAATGAACACTGTGCATCTCTCAAACTGATGCTGCTATTGTACTACATTTGCTTGATGTTTTTTGCAGAGCACCTGATTGGAATCTGTGCTCCCTTACTTCTAGTGATCATGAGGACCTCAGCAGTTGGACCTCAAAATCCCCCCAAAATGTGGCATATGTGGCATATCCTAGCAATATGATATGTGCCCTTTACTGCTCAAATTTATATTTACCGTATTTTTCGGACTATAAGATGCACTGGACTATACGACGCACCTAGGTTTTAGAGGAAGAAAATAGGGAAAAAAAATTTTGAAGCAAAAAATGGTAAAATATTTAATATATGGGAGTTGTAGTTTTGCAACAGCTGCAAGGCCACATTGTATTCTAGGGAAAGGAGGTGATTTAGAACTCTTATTTATTTAAATTTTTTTATTATATATTTTTAAAGCTTTTTTGTAAACTATTTTATTAGTTCCTAGGGGGCTTGAACCTGCAGTCATTTGATTGCAAGTCCCATAGACGGCAATACAACTGTATTGCCGTCTATGGGACATTCTGTACATTACTATTACGGCTGGTCATAGACTAGCCGCAATGGTAATATAGCAATGACAGGCCTGGGAGCCTTCATCTTCATCTTCATCTACAGCTCCCGGCTGTCACCCGAACAGGTCGGCTCCTGCAATATCGCCACGCAGGAGCCGGCCTGCAACTTTACAGGTATGGGGTCCGGCGTCTAACCCTCCCCGGTATCCGCCTTCCTATTACAGCAGATGCCGGGTCTGTATTGCGGCCACATTCGGACCCCTCGTCTTATAGTCCGAAAAATATTCTTTTTTTTTTTTTCCCCAATTTGGAAAGGGTTTAATCAAATAGAAAAAAAAACACTACATCACAATATGTATATTGTATATCGCAATCTATCTATATTCTATTAGAGATCTTTCATGTTGTTTCAAAGATTCCCATTCATAATAGAAACATTCACATAGAATAATTGCAGCAAGTGTTGAGTCTTGTTCGTATTTCTAAATCTTGAGGCCCAGCATATTCCATTCAAGAATAAGCAATCTTCTGTTGTAGCAAATGTTCACTATAAACCATTTTCAAAGCGGCACTGTTTAAGTACCTCAGAGAAACCCTCATATAGCTTCAGGTCACTCTGGTTCTGAGCACACTCCAAAAAATGCTTAAGCTCATACTGGCAAGGTGTGTACTGAAACTGCTGCTGTTGATATGCTGGCTGGCGAACAGCAGGTTACTGATAAGTGATGTCTGCTCTTGCAGGTTCTGAACTGTTTCCACCACCAAAGCCTCCAGTGATGGCATGGCCTATAGTGTGGCCCACTGCAGATCCAACTGCTACACCAGCTGCTGTGGTTGCCATTTGTGCCATTAGACCTGGTTGCCTAGGGGCGGCTGCTGGTCCGAGCGCAGAAGGAGCAGCAGCAACAGGGGCAGGAGGGTGTGCTGCAGGTGGCGGAGCAGGCCGCATCACAGGTGCCCGACTGGCTGGCGGTGCCACCCGAGAAGTTCGACTGCGGCTTCCTCTTGGCATGACTATGGTCTCTCTTCTGCACACTTCCTTCACGACTCTACCGGCAAAGTGAAAAAAATACGGTAATATTCTGACAAGTTTGTCAGTCCAAGTGTGCTTTCCATCCCAGGGAATTTTACAGGTATTTTTTCTGGAATATTATTTTAATACTGAGCAATGTAGAAGCTATATGTTAACTGACAGTAAATAGAAGGTATGACTTTAATCCAGGGTTTTGACACAGCAATCCTCTGGTTCGCTTTTTGTCTGAAGTAGTATGAGTAGAACCAGAAGTGAAATTATTATACTCTGGAGTCTGAAGATCTAATATAATAAGTGTAAGCCCAGGGGAGGTGTAAAAAAATGTTAAAAAAATATTCATACTCACCTTCCATTACCTCTTTTGGGCCTGTGATTAGGCTTCAGCAGTGCTGCTCAGCATGCCCATGTCAGTGCTGTGGCCCAATCACAGGCCTCAGCAGTGAATGTGGAAGCATGACGTCACAAGAGATTGCCTGAAGTCACTAAAGAGGCAGAGACAGGTCACCGGACTCTGCGATGAGGCCGAAAAATGGTAATGGAAAGTGAGTATTATAGTCACCTATTATATTCTGGGGTCTCAAGAGGACAGAGAGCATAATAAATTACCACAATACATGTCACTGCAGCCATTTTAGTTTGCCCAAGACGAATTCAAAATTGTTCAGTCCTGTTAAATACTGAACAATTTGGAATATTCAGGTCAAATCTGCTTTGTTACAAACTGATAGACAAAACAAAGAAATAGGTATACAGACACTCAAAATAGTGAGGTCAAAAATAGACCTATTTTGAGGTCTATTTTTGACCTCACTATTTTGAGTGTCTGTATACCTATTTCTTTGTTTTGTCTATTAGTTTGTGGTATAGACACAATTTTGGATGTAGGACCCTACTTTGGGAACATACTATGTGTCTCAAAACTATATTTAGTTTTTCCCTCTTATGTGCTAGGTTTGTTTTTATTTTGTTACAAACTGATTTGCTCATCTCTTGTAACAGCCCCATGTTTTTGTAGCACTATTGTTTGTGCAATAGAAGTATAGATCTAGAAATGTTATATTAGTAGATGCAGATTATTCTCACTTACTCAATTACAAAATCATTCGTTTTATTTCCCCTTTCCTCCTTCAACCTTGAAATTAATATACCAACTTGAATAATATGCAGACTTTCAAGTAAAAATTATAGTATTGCACTAATGTAAAGATTTTTTTTCATTATTATTTGGAAAAATGCAGTTTACTCTATCGTCTCATGCCATAATATTACAGTATATGAAGTTGGCATATAATGCACAAATGTAACCTCTGAGAACTACTATCGCTGGCGTTAAACCCTTAGATTCCACAGTCAATATTGACTGCGACATCTAAGGAATTCTATAAAAGTGTACCCCCTGCACTGCTTGTAAGATATACGGAAGGCAAGAACCAAAGGTTCAAGTTGAAGTGGAAAACTGCGCTCCCTGGTTGGTAATAGGTAATAACACAAAGACCAAATGTCCACATATGGATTTATTGAGAAACAAAAGCACGACGTGTTTCGGACCTTCAAGGGTCCTTCTTCAAGTGCAAGGACAAGACTTGACACGTCAGGCTAGATGCAAAATTTTTTGACGTGGGAAGCCGCTTCAGAATCTGAACCAAAAAACACCTCCCACAGCTAGCCACGACTGTCGTGGCATTCTGACAGTCACGGTATTCCGCTCCGGATTAGGCCCAAATGAATGGGCCTAGTCTGGAGGGAGTGTCGCGCCACAGACGCCCACGCCTGATTCAGCCGCAGAGTCCACAGCAAGAATGAGCAGCTTGCTTCTTTTTCCGGCGAGCGGGAAGAAACCGCTTGCGGAAAAAGGAAGTCATCGGCTGCCATTGAAGTTATTGGAAAGCGTTTTTTTGAGCCAGATTCTGAGGCCGATTACGCTTCAAAATCCGGTCCAAAAAATCCTGTGTGAATTCAGCCTTAGGCTAAAACCCCACCTTTGCTTTAAATGCAGCTTTTTTTGTTGCTGATTTTACTGTGTTTTTTTTTTTAGACAAAGCCAAGAATGGCTACGAAAGGAATGGGAAATATAAAGAAAGTACTTATACTACTTTCTGCTCAATACACTCCTGGCTTTGGCTCAAAAAAACGCAGCAAAGTCTGCAACAAAAAAATTCTGCATTTCTGCTATGTGGAGCCTCATCCTATCACCAGCTTCCATGCCATTCTTTTCTAAAAAGAGAACCAATCAACCATTAAAAAGCAGAGGTTGGCAGAGGTCCTGGCTGTATGATCTTATTGTTTTATTTGGATGGAGGAGTTAATAGATTGCCGTTTGAAGTAGAAAGCCAGTTATAAAACAGATGGGTATTTTGTAACTTCATATACTTGCTGGCTTTTAAACGTGTATGTATCAGCCATGTCAATGCCTTAGCACTGAAATAACACCCTTTACTGTCTGACATTAGAGCTGTTAGTAATTTGAACTTCAACTAGTAGATAAAATACATTACATGTTAAGTAAAACAAACAAGCTACAAGTTAGTAGAACCTGATACTTGAAGCACAGTAACCCTAGATCTCAGAGGCAGGGAATTTATAGTCTCTAGAGATGAAATGAAAACATTGGTAATGATACATTGTTACTGTGACCTCTGCTACACAAATATTTTTCTGCAAACAAGATGTTTTTCATGTGTCATAGTGGCTGTTTATTTATCTTATACTGGAAGGAATGAAAATGAAATGTTAACTATGATGGCAATACGACTTAACCTTCTGAGTTATCTAATTCCCTAGAGTTGTGTAAGACTGACGTTAAAAAAGTATGGATAGCATTGAATACAAATTAGTGTTACCCTTACTTCTGGAGAAATGCATAACTAACCCTATGTCTTTGAGGCTAGGGCCCCATGTTGTGAAAACGCAGCATTCTGTCTGCAGTGGAAATTCCATAATTTCAATATTGCAAGCAATTATATATCAGTTATACCTACGGAATCGCCAGTGTTTTCCATATAGGTATAATAGAGGCAGAAATTCAGCAGAGGAAAACTCTGTGGACTTTCTGTGAAAAACTCTGTGTAAAAAAATGCAACGTGTTTCAGCCGCAGTCTTTCCAGCTTAAAATATTTATCAACTGTCCACTTTATAGATGGTAAATTTTATATACCACGTTCCTCCTCCGGATTGTAAATAATGTAAAGGTTAAACAAACATACATTGTGGTGTTGTATTCCAATTTAAGGCACTGGCAGAAGCATCCAAGTTGTCTTATACCTTAATAGGGATTGGATGAGGGGTGATGTTTCCACATATAATATTATTATTGATTATTTATATAGCACCGTTAATTCCATGCTTTACATTTGGGGGTTTACATATGGTACACAAAATATACAAAACAAATATACTAACAGTGACCGACTGGCACAGAGGGATAGAGGGCCCTGCCCGCGAGGGCTTACAGTCTTTGGTGAGTCTTCAGGGCCTTCTTGAAGCTTGTAATTGTGGGGGTCAGTCTTATGTGTCTTAGAAAGGAGTATGGGGGATGCAGGAAAGAATCTTGGAGACAGTTATGCGAAGAGCGAATAAGAGTAGAGCGGAGTAGGAGGTCATTGGAGGATCGGACGTGTGACGTGTGGGCAGACAGCGTGGGATTAGGTGGGAGATATCTGGAGGGGACAGGTTGTGGATGGCTTAGTAGGCATTAAGAGTGGTTGCAAAGGCAATCACTTTAAACTATAGAAACTTATATGGTGCCTGTACTTTTGTATATTGTACAGTTTAATAATGTATAATTATGTAAGTCTTTGGGTATGTTAGATGTGTACCTTATGAATTTTATTGTAAAATTGTTCTATTATCGAATTTTAAAGATTCTTAAAATTAAAACCTACTTTTATTGATCTCTTGAAAACGATAACATTATAGAGTTATTTTAACACAGTAGTTAAATTTTAGTGTTCCCATTACAGTATATAATGTCTGTTTGAAGTGACCATGAAATTCCATGACCTGTATAAATTCACTGCAGACTTCAAGTACATGACCTTTATGAAAAAACTTGACCTTATTTAAAGTGTTCCATATGTGTGCACTGAATAGTATGATTGGTATATGCAAGAAGAGCTATGGACCAGAGTGTTTAAATCTTTTTCATTTTTCTACAGAATGTGTTGGCACTATATTAATAAAAATGTTATTGTTATTAACCCTTAATGACATGGTGTAAAAAACATATTAAGGACTCAGCCTCATTTTTCAAAACTAGCATGTGTCATTAATGTGGTAATAACTTTGGAACGCTTTAATTTACCAAAGTGATTTTTTGGTGACACATTGTACTTAACCTCTGAAGGACATAGTCAAAAACTGCTTTAGGCTAAGGCCCACATAGCACAACACAGCAAAATAAATAAATAAAAAAAAACGCTTGGAAAAAAACGTGGCAGAAATGCATTGCGTTTTTACACATAATTTTTCATTGTGTTTTTTCTGAGTTTTCTGAGTGTCCTTTCTGCCCTTATTATACATATACAGAAAACACTAGTGTATAATTGACATGCTGCAATTTTCAAAAACATAAGCATTTTTGAAAACACAGCTTTTTCACTGCAGTTTTTTTTTCTACAATGGGTGGATGGAATTAGCCAGAATCCCAATCACTTTGCAGGAACTGTAAGGCCTGGTTCACATCTGTATTCGGTGTTCCGTTCAGGGAGTCCGCATGGGGACCCCCCGAATGGAATACTGCACTCATTGACAAGCAGTGAACAATGAAAGCACACGGACCCCATAGGCTATAATCTGGTCTGTGTATTTTCCGTGCAGTGTCTGCACAAGTCATGTAGAGAGGAAAGTAGTTCATGAAGTACTTTTCTCTCCGTATGACTTGTGCGGACACCACGTGGAAAATACACGCACTCCATTATAGTCAATAGGGTCCGTGTGCTTTCATTGTTCATGCATTCGGTATTCTGTTCGCGTGGTCCCCAGGCAGACTCCCTGAAAGGAATACTGAACTCAGATGTGAACCAGGCCTAAAGTACACTCGTTTTCACAACGTGGGGCTTCAGCCTTAAACACAAGGCCCCATTTTTCAAAACTGACATTTGTCACTTTATATGGCAATAAATTTGTGATTCTTTAACTTATCGGAAGTGATTTTCAGATTGTTTTTGTATGATTTTTGGAATTGCAAAAATTCAGTATAGCCCTTGCTGTAGACAGGTTTCGAATTGTGTGAGCTCTATTTTCATGCATGCAAATTTCATAACAATAGTATTTGTTTTGCAAGCTGATGCCAAAGAAATGCATATGTAATTTACCAATTTTAAATAGTCCAGTCTGATAACATTTCAAATAATTCTAAAGCCATTTTTTTTATTTTCTAAGAAAATCCTTGAAAAAAGTAGTTGAAAAGAAGCTTGACAAAACACCATAAAATTTTGGTCCGGCTAATTGGTGCGTTCCTTCTTGACACCTGATAAATTTCCCTTCATTTACCATTTCAAGCAGTAAACTTAATATGTTTCTTGTGTCCCAGGGATCTAAAATGCAATTTTCTTGAGGAAAGAAGTCTTAAAATTGTAAGTAGCTGAGCCTCATAAGGTCTGTGCTCCAAGCATAGTCTCAGACTACTAATTCTCATCAAACGCCCCACTAAGAAAACTGTCACATGTGTGAAATAGCTACCAGGATATTCTGTGAAATACCTTCTTAGTGGTTAGCATTTTATGGGAAAGTGCAAACCAAGCAGAAATAACAGCATGTGACAACAGGAGGTCTTCACTTCTTAACTCATTATTCCTCAGGAGGATGCCACATTTACATAGATGAGTATGGGCTTACGGCTGCTGTGCAGAATTTACTTTCCTTTAAATATTTACTTGCAGATGTATTATGTTTGTTTTAAGCAAGGTTTCTGCTCAGGTTTTCAAAAGCAGTAAAACAAAGGTTTACAATATTTGTAAGGCTGGAATTACATATAGTCTTTGTGCCAGTTTTATGGACCATAGTCAGGAGTGGATTCAAACAGAAGAAGAAAACCTTCTATTGTTCTTTATGTACTCTTGGCTTTGACATGTATTTACTAATAGACAGTGTAAACTGATAATGCTCCAGATTTATCATAGTTGCTGAGGTTGGATGATAAATCTGGTGTATCTTTACACTGTAGAGTTTATATGTATCTATAAGGGTCCATTCACATGGAGGAAAATGGTGAGGAATTTGGTGTGGAATTTTCCACGCTGAAAAAAAAAGCCGCTAGTGGGAAAAAAAGCTAGCTGAACTCATTGAAATCAATGGGAGGCTTTTTTTTTTCAGCGTGGAAAATTTCACACCAAATTCCTCACCATTTTCACTCGTGTCAATGGACCCTCAGTTAGCTTACTTTGGGGCAAAATTTTGTTGCATTCAAGCCACACTCTTTTTAGTGAAATCACTCCCCTCCCCCATGATGATGTAACACCACCTTTTCAAACAACTTGGAACTTTTTCACCCATTTCTGCCACATTTTGGTGCATTTTACAAAAAAGTCAATTTGTGATCAGAATATTAATTCTGCCTCTATGTGTGACTGCAGCCTTAGGTATTCATTTAGCTAGATGCTTATTTGGCTGGGACCTACAGCATGGTATTATTCCTTTGTATCATATGGCATGTGTATAATGTACATGCAGATATTTCACTGTGTATTTGATTGTCCATACTTGGATGCTGATTGCTGGATTGGCAGGCCACTGTACTGTCACCACTACTACGTAACTGACAATGAGAATGAATAGTTTCATTGCTGTTAGCTAATGGGAGGCCGAGAGCCCAGCACCAGCATAGATGCAGAAAGGGTTAGACTGCTGCACCACAATGCTGGTAGTAGGAGTATCGAGGAGCAAATTAAAAGGTGTATTTTGGAACCAAGGGGACAAGTTCAGATAGCTTACGTATGAAGTACAGATGGTGTGTTTATGAACTCAAGTTCTCTATATTTGTCCTGTAAGATTTCTTAGGCCTGGGGCCTGTTGATGGGAGAAGTGTTGGTGAAGTAGACACCAGGGTGGGCTTGTTTGCAGGGGGTGGTGGGATATATAACTGGAGTGGCTTGTTTACTGTAGGAGAGATAATGGGATGGAAGCCAAACCTGTAACATGGGGCTTGAAGAGACATTGCACAACAGGTTGTTTGATAAACTTTTGGGAAATGTACAGACAAAGCTGAGAATCTAGTATAGCCTAGTGATTCTAGGAGAGTCATAGAGAGCAGATTGTGAACTGAATGTGAAAATTATTATTGCCTTAGAGTAGCAGATTAGAGTAGTCCATCCATGGAAGTAAAAGGCTTGTAGAATTCTATATGAGCTGTCGCTGAGGAAATTGTAATGTTGAGCTTGAGCTATTAATTGTGACATGCTTTGAGAACCAGTATAAAATCAACAATGTCCATAGTTTTGTGTGAAGATAACACTATGCAGAGGCCTCTGTCAACAGTGATATGTGAGTGAGCAGTTATAAGAGTGGCATTCTAAAAATGGTTCAAGTATACTGCTAAAATATAGTAGTGTACTACAACTACAAACCTTATGTGCCGTCTATAAGATCTCTAACCAACATGTGTGTTGTAGTACTGTTATGTGAAAAAAAGTAAAATCCTTATGTCTTATTTTTTAACCAATTTTTGTTTAGCTGGAAAATCCCTTCAGAGAGCCACAAACATGCTTGGGTTGCAAAATAAGATTAGAGCATGATGGTAAGAGTAATGGCACATTCTGAGCTACATTGCCATATTGTGCTCTTTTCAAAAATCTGAAGACAATACCTCCTTGCAAGATACCAAAATGACCTCTAATAATAATAATAATAATAATAATAATAATAATAATAATAATAATAATTTTATTTATATAGCACCATCATATTCCACAGCACTTTACAAAACAGAGGGCACTAGAACAGACAATATTAAAATTACAATGTAACAAAATAAGATACTACACAATAGGAGTGAGGGCCCTGCTCACAAGAGATTAAAATTTATGAGGACATAGGGGTGGCCCAAGAGGTAAGGACTTGTTTGGTACAATGGTGCAACCATCTATTAACATGTTTATGCCTAGAGTTCCATTATTACAACTCAAAACATTCAACCTCCAGCATAAATGGGTTAATAAATAAGGTCATATAGCTGAACCTGTTTGAGACAGTCACCAACTGGTGTCTGTGAATATACAAATACTGCAGGGAGTGCACAGTAACTTCAGGATGGAGGGGGCAAGTTCTAAGGAATAGAGTGAAAGGATAGCTTAGGATAAGAAATATTAGCTTACATGAAAAACAATATAACAATGTGATCAGGTCATGTGATAAGCCTGCCTAAAAAGCTGTATTTTAGGGCAAGCTGCTGTAGTTGGGTATTAATCTGATTGTTAGGGTAACGTATTCAAGAGCATCGATGGAGCTTGAGAACAGTCTTGGAGATGGGAGTGGGATACTCTGATAATGGAGGATACAAGTGTAAAGGTCATTCTCAGCACGGAGGTGATAGACAGTGATGAGGGAAATGCATCTGCGTACCAGTTTGACAGAAAGATGAGTCTGGCAGCTATATTCAGGATAAATTTTAGAGGGCACAGCTCAGTAAGTGGAAGACCAATTAGTAGAGAATTCCATTAGTAGTCAAGACAAGAGTAACTCAAAGCAGGAATGAAAGTTTTTGATGTTTCCAAAGTGAGATTCTAGAGATGGTTTTGAGGTGCAGGTGACATGAATGCGCATTTGTGGAGTGAAGAAGATGTTTGACTCAAATACAACTGACGGTGGATGCTGATACGGGCACATAAATGCCTTATGCAGGCCTGCCAAAATATTTCCACATTGTCTACATTATTTGGGCTTTACAGGCTATTATTTATCTATCCAAAGAACAGGTAATCAATATCAGATTGGGGGGGTTTGAAACCCATCATTCACAATGATCAGCTACTCTTAGCAGCCGATACACTGAGAATCAATCAGAAAAATGATAGCTCTCTTCTCTGACTAGTGGCCAAACCAAGGTACTGCAGATCAGCTCCTATACACTTAAACCGTACCTACAGATCTAAAACATTTTTCCATAAATGAATAGTACATTTAACTATAAGAAATATTGTTGTATATGTTTATTTTGCTATATATAATATATAAGAAGATATTTATATATCTTCTTAAAGAAAATTGTCTCCTCCTTATTTTTACTTGTTTTTATTTGTATAGAATCCGTGTCTGTACTCACATCACACAAAGAACTGTTAGGGAATCAGTAGATGAGCAATTCCCCAGTAGCTGCTGGTAAAACCTGGGAGGAAGGGAACAACAAGACAGTGAGTCCTAAGATTGAACCCTTCCCCAGTCCCTGACTATTCGCGTCACCTACCATAGGCAGTGGGAAACAACTGAGTAACAGTCTCTTCCTATGATAAAAGTGATAACACAGAACACAGACAAGAAGAGCAACAAACGGGAGGTCTACTAGCCAAGGAGTCAGAGCCAGTCCAGCAGCGAGGTACAGAGTCAGAATCCAAGAGAGTAGTCACAAGAAAAGCCAAGAATACAAACCGCAAATGGTATAGAGCCAGGCCCAGGCAATAGGCAATAGCAAGCATTGGGAAGTGGGCTGGAAAAGATATTTAAAGGAATCTACCCTAAACTTAATTGGCCAGGAGGAATGTCAATCAAAACCATTAAGTTAAATCCCTAGTAGACAATGGAAGAAAAGCACTAGCTGGACTGACACACAAAAACAAATCCTCAGCTGTACTACAACAACAGGTGCAAAGGATCACAACTGAACATGCCTCCTGCACCGAAGTGTGACCTGATGATCGCACAGAGGCCCAAATAGGCAAAGATGTTACACAGAACTGTAATTGTAGATTCTTTTCTTGAAGCATAACAATATTAAAGGAGCTCACTGTCCCACAATGTATCAGGTGCAGTTTGTATGTCTTATACAGCAGAATCCTTCAACATACGTCACCTCTCCGTGTTTGTAAAAAAGTAATTTATCAGCTTGATAAATGTAGGAGAAAATATATTTATATTCAATATATATTTATGTAATAATATATATTACAAAGTTTTTTATATTCACCAGTACTATTCATTTATGAAAACTTGTTTTCTAATCGCTTTAAATGGGAGCCAGGCTGCAGTAACTCAGTTTGGACTCTAGAGAAAGAGAACTGCGTCTATTCTGTTGCATTCTCTGTGCATTAGCTGCCGAAAATAACTAATTGGTGAGGATGCTGGGTCTCAAACCCCCACCAATCTGTTATTGATGACCTATTCTTAAGATAACAATGTCCAAGAAAAAAAAGAGTGGCATTGCCCTAGTTTCCAGCATGTAAACAATCCAGCACCTGGAGGGACTCTTTAAATCTTAATGGTGTTCTCGGTTTAAACATCAGCAGTAGAAAAGCCTTCCAAGCATAAATACAAAAGGGGGGAACTTGCCAAATCTTCATATCATAAAAGCATCTTCATTCAAAATCCAGATATAAAAGAAAAGCAGCAGAGGAAGAGAGGAGCAGTTCACCCTAAACAGTGCTTCCTCTGGAGCAATTAGACAAACCTAAATGGGTATTTTGGAATAAAGATGCTTTTACTATATGAAGGTTCAGTAAATGCCCTCTTATTTTTTGTACTTTTACTTAGAATGCTATTCTTAAGATAGGTCAACAATATGTTTAGTCCAGAAAACCCATTTAAGGCTCATGCCCCATGTAGTGGCCAAAGCCATAAAACACTGTGGGAAAAACCGTGGAAGCAATGTGTAACCCCCTCACAGGAGTTACTAATGGTTATTTGTCCAAATAAGTGCCTTACAAGTTATGATTGTTTGTATATGTTGTCATGTTCATTATGTATTCATTTGTGTAATGTTTTCAAGCTATTGTTTCCTGGTATCACTTGTCCTAGTGAGCTGTGGTCTCCATAGCAACACAGTATAGTGGGTGGATCTGTATCTGGAAAGGAAGTAGTATTCTGTAAGCAGCCAGGGAAGGAGAAGCAAGGAGAAGTGTGGCAGTAGCCATCTTGTGTTTCAGACACTGGGTGCTGTGAGGAATTGCCACAGCAGCAGCAGGGCAGAGAAGCTGTGACAGCGCCACCATCAGTAAGAGGACAGGATTATATCAGGCTAAGCAGAGCTATGACCCTGGCAGCCTGCACCTACCTCTACAAGGTAACTGAACCCCTGCAGACATCTTAGACTCTCTGCTAATACATGGGAAGGTGTCAGCCAGCTACAAGCCACTGTGCCACAGCTCACTGCTACAGGACAAGTGACCAGCAGATGCCTGTTACAATAAAGCAGTGAGCACTTCTACTGATCCTGGCCTGGACATTGCCTTCCTTGTAGCTAAGCCCTGGGTAAAAGCTCCTTGTTGGAGTGGAGCACTGGCACCCACATCACCATCTCCAGCCCAGGGACCAGCGGGTGTCTCAATACTCCAACTGGCGTCACATCTAACTGACTCTGCCTATTACCCTGTGCACCTCTCCTGGGAGTTCTGGTGCCTATAAGGTCACCATGACAGTCCAGCTTCCTGCACGGTTCTCCCTGGGTGGTCACAAATGCATCATGGTTTTTCTGACAGCGCTTTTCACAGAAAGTATGTGGACTTTCTGCTTCCATTATACCTATAGGGGAACCGCCAGTGTTTCTTAGATATAATTGACATGTGCTTATTTTTCCTCAGTGTGTGGAAGAGATTCGCTACAAAATTGTAAAACACCACTGCAGCCAAACCATGGTACTTACACCATGTGGGGCTCCGACCTGTCAGAAAAAAAACACATTCTTGTGATTAATGGAGTTCCCAACGGTTAGACTTCAACTCATCCCCTGTCCTGTAGTTGCGAATCTCATCCCCATCTTGCGGAAAAATATGAGCAGTGGACACACTGTGATTTCCAAAACTGTGCATGTCAACTATACCTATGGAAATGCAGGCTGTTTCCCTATAGGTATAATGGAAGCAGAAAGTACTTTTCCTTTTTGCTGTGACTCACTACGTGGGGCATTAAGCTCAAAATATTTTTTGATTAGCATTCTACATACATATGATACATGCAAATGTAATGGGGTAGTCCCACAAGGAGATCACAAGAGTACCTTTCCCCCACTGCATATTCAGCCTGACCACAACCAGGCTGCATGTGGGTGTGACTGGTAGATAAAATGAGTGGGAATGTTGGAGACAGTAGAAGTAAAACAATCCAGTGCTGCTAGTTAAGTGAATGGGGGTGCCATCCACCACCAGTCATGCTCACATTCAGCCTGGCTGAATATGCAGCTGGCGGAAGGTCCTGTTCTCGCTGCATGGGATAACTTCCTTAAAGGGGTATTTCCAACTTGCCTGTTCACCAACTTGCAGGCTGTATGCTTTGTTCAGTTCCTGGTTTTCTCGGTGATTTGGTGGGCAGGGTTTCACTTGCTGTTTCCCAGACAAAGCCAGCTCTGCTAGCTCTCTTCATAGCCGTACATGTTTGCAGTCAGTAATGAGGGATGGTTGTAAATAAATTAGCACAGTATCACTGGAAGATGCACAATATGAAACTGATGTAGCAGACCTAGATATGATAGGTGATGAGAATCCCAAATTTACATGCTACAGGACCAAGAGTCAGCTTGCAATAAACTCAGTTTTAGGTCTGTGCTTACATACAGAGGTAACAGACTCCCTGTCTCAGCCCTTATCACAAAATTCAATTAGCCAACCTGATAACTGGAAGAGGGAGATAAACAGCTCAGAAATGCAATCTTGCTCCGAGCACTCAGCTCCCCTCCCTCCTGAGAGCAGGGAGCTATGTCACTTGTCCGGCGCGGAGAGATAAGTTCTTAAATTCTTAAATTTAAAAAAGTCTTAAATTCACATAAGTTAGCAGTATAGATAAGATCCTTGAGATGGGACAACCCCTTTAAAGGGATTCTACCACTAAAACACATTTTTTTCTAGTTAACACGTCGGAATAGCCTTTAAAAAGGCTATTCGTCTCCTACCTGTGGAAGTGCTCTCCGCCGCGCCGTTCGTTCAAAATACCGGTTTGTACCGGTATGCTAATTAGTTCTCTCGCAGCGATGGGGGCGTCTCCATCGCAGGAGCAGCGATGGGCGCGTCCCCATTGCAGCTCGAAAACCGACCGCAGCGCCGCCTCTATGGTCTTCTGTATCCTCCCCTTGCTTCTTCAGCGTCTGTCGGACGCCTGTGCAGTACGCTCTGTTCGGCGAAGATTGGCGAACGTACTGCGCATGCGCGAAATTGCGGTGCCCGCACTATGTCTGGGACCGCAATTTCGCGCATGCGCAGTACGTTCGGCAATCTTCGCCGAACAGAGCGTACTACGCAGGCGTCCGACAGACGCTGAAGAAGCAAGGGGAGGACACCGAAGACCAGAGAAGCGGCGCTGCGGTCGGTTTTCGAGCTGCAATGGGGACGCCCCCATCGCTGCTCCTGCGATGGGGACGCCCCCATCGCTGCGAGAGAACTAATTAGCATACCGGTACAAACCGGTATTTTGAACGAACGGCGCGGCGGAGAGCACTTCCACAGGTAGGAGATGAATAGCCTTTTTAAAGGCTATTCCGACGTGTTAACTAGAAAAAAATGTGTTTTAGTGGTAGAATCCCTTTAAGCATTTATAATATGCATAGCATATACATCATGTCTATTCAGTTACTTCCTTGTCCTAATATCCAATAATAGTATAAAATATTTAATATAATGGTGTCAGACCTTAAATAAATCTCGCCTGATTTATGTGCATTAAGAGAATTTCATATATGGCTGTTATACTAGGGACAAATAAAAATTAATTTGTGGTTTACACGGTACAGAGAATGCGTCATAGATGCATGAATATTTATAGTAGGATGACCTATAGGTCAGGACTTTGTTTGCTGTTGAGCCATCAGCTGCCAAGGAAGTGACTGACCTAAAGGCCGACAGTGCCATCATAATTATATAAAAATAAAAATTCTTCTACTGTTACACATTTAGAAACAAGCTGATGTAAAACCTGTTATGCTCGGGTGCCTTGGCATGAAGTATTAATAAGCACTTAGGAGTCTGGAGAATGAACTGTGTGAACGTTCTTGGAGTTGGTCAGTTAAGTGTTCTACATAACTAATAGGGTGCTTTCACCTCGTAAAGTTCAAAGTGTTCTTACCTTAAGAAGTCTCTGAAATTAGTTAAAGCCCAACATGGTCTGGTCATTCATAGCATTTTTCTAGCATTTTACAATGTGTTTTGACCCCGGGGAATGTCTGTTTGTAGGCATGAAGGAATATAACTTGTGCATGACTAACAACAGCAGTGTGTTACAGTACCTAGCTGGAACTCGAATTCAGGGGTGTTTTGAAGTGAAGGAAATCTTCAAGTCAAAATCGCCCATAACAGTATGTAGTCATTATGAGCACAAAGATTTTACATATATCATTCTTAACCTGTTGTAGTTATTGAATATTATCATTCTCCAAGGTAGAAACTGTTCATTTACAAGGGAGTGTTCATACATAGGAATTTAATGTTGAATTTGACTCAAATCTGAAATCTACTTTCATTCAATTTAATAGGGGCAGTAGGTGACTTCTTCAGCTAGAGGAAAAAATAATTGTCTTACTCGTTCTTCAGGCAGGTTCCACCCGAGAAATCCCATTGAAATGAATGAGAATTGGAAAATACACCTTTTCTGTTGGCACGAAATTTGTCAAAATTCTTGACTGTTTTTGACAAACAGAAAAAATATGTTTCAAGTTCCTGAAGCAGAAATTTTCTGCTTGACAAATTCAGTGTCAAATATCTATGTTAAAATGTCCCCTAATAGATTTAGGCCAGGGCCGCACGTGACATAAAGGGAAAAAGCATAGGAAAGCATGGGGCAACATGGTGGCTCAGTGGTTAGCACTGCAGCCTTGCAGTGCTGGAGTCCTGCAAGCAGTTTGTATGTTCTCCCCATGGAGATTTCCTCTCATTCTACAAAAGACATACTTAAAGTGAAAAAAAAGTACATTGTGACCCCTATATGGGGCTCACAATCTACATTTTTTTTAAAAAAAAGGGAGAAAATGCAGCGTGGATTTTTAGCGAATCCCATCCGCACGTTGCAGTTTTGGAAATCACAGCATGTTAATTATATCTACAGAAACTTTGGCGGTTTCTCTATAGATAATGGAAACAGAAAGTCCGCAGAGGAAACCTCTGTGGATTTTCTGTGGAAAGTGCTGCAGGAAAAAATGCGATAGCTCACAACTACGGTCATCTTGCCCAGATTCACTGGGAAATTACTGATTTGCTCCCCTGCCCTTCCTGGGCACCTGAGAGATCAAGCTGTGTTGTACTTTATTCTAGTGGTGCAGAACTATCAGCTGGGAGCATCTAGAACAGGACTATTACAGGCGCCATCTTTTTTGTTTGCTGTAGGCCACGTGGTACAGCTATATTATGGTGCAGAGCTGGGGCTGGATGCTCTGTATTTCAGCGGTCCTCCAGTATTGACCAGCGGCATCCTAAGGGCCCAGTTTAGTGCTCCCTCCCACTCCACTTTAATAACACCTGCTCCAGACCCTGTGTACCATCTGTCATTTCTCCTTCCCAGCCCAGGGCTGCATGATAGCTGTACTGCAGTGCCATCCTCTTTATGTGGAGCCGGCAGCTCGTGTCTCCTTGTATACAAACTGACACCGATACTCTTGGAGACTTATTATGGCCAGACTACTCCTGCTTCTTGAATAGTGGATGAGCTTTTCCACAGCCTTTTATTTTATAATCTTTAGAGGCCCTCAAAAAATTCCTTATAGATCCTAATTTTTGCCAACATCTTGCTCTTATCTACATTGCTAGGCTGTGATTTGTGTGTTTCACCATAAAGTGTATATTACTTAATGCACCCCTCTTTATGTGGATACCCTTGTACGGTGGATGTAATGAAAGTGCCCTTGACATATCCGACTCTGACCTAAAGCTATAAGGCCAAAGAAACTAACTGCATATTTTCCCTCCATCCTATCCTCCCTTAGGATAGTGTTTAAGCCCATGCTCCTCTCTATCATCACTTGCCAACAATGTAATCATAATCAGGATCCCCTTCTCCTGAAGCATCTACATCCCCTCCGGGACTACAGGACAATGGCAAGTGGCTATCCTCTTTCACTCCATCTGCATCTCCATCTAGTAAAGGTGCAGCGCATAAATGTAGTTCATCCATCCATGTCCCATCAGCCAGTAGAGAACTCATCTTGTTGACAACTTATGATTTGGAGAACTTTCTGTCGTCCTCTACTCCTAGTACAGACGATCCTTTCAAGTTCATGCTTGTTCTCCTCCAAAACACTATCATCCTCACATTAACCCTCGTACTACTCAGCTTCAATCAAATATTGATGCTCTTGACTCCTGGATTCACCACATTGAACAAAAAATGGTGGAGTTTTCTTCAGCCCACAATGAGCTAGTTGATGCTCAGAAACCTACTGGTGGATGATATCCAGTAGCTTAAAATGAAGTTGGTGTATGCTGAGGACCGTTCCCACTGCAATAACATTAAAATTAGGGGAGTTTCAGAAGAAAGTTTCTGGTTCTGCTATTGCGGGGTACATCAAATCTATCTTCAAAACGCTGATGCCATATATGAGAGGTATGCTCATCCAAGTCTCTGCTCATGAGAATGCCAAAGGGAAAAAGAGGTTACTCACCTAACTCTTGTAAATTTGACCTAATACTGAAAAGGCATCAGGCGAATATACATGCATATTACAATAAAGCTTGGAAGCTATCAGCTAAAAGAGTAAAACAAGCTAATCAAAAATCTAACATTTTTATTAGGACCAGACCAGCATAAAATTATTGACCCCAGACTTATTTCTGATAGCTTAAGTTTTTGCCACCTGCAGTCCAACAGGTGCTGAGAGACTTCGGGAACAAGTTTAAACTTATCTCAGATTTTGAATACAGGAATAGATGTCTTTTCCTTACAAACTGAATAAGGAGCATATCCAGTATCTGGGTATTGTATTACTGTACTGTATTACCTTTGCTCCCTGCTATGTTCTCTCAGTTATTCTGCTGTGATCTTTAAAGTTTTACAAATGTTGGAGAAATTATCCAAATCCCTGTTCTCCTGCGTAGGTAAAACGGTAATTATTAAAATGTGGTGGGCATTTTAACCCTGAACCACCCAAATGTCAGAATCTGTGGAGTTAAGGCACTAGTCTCAAGTCCCAGCTGTGTAATACAGCTGAGATCCAGACGTCAGCTCCTGTGTCTGCGTTATGAATACGGCATTCTATTATGACACAGAGCATTAAATATACGCACTACTTAATTGCACAGCATAGAGCAAGAAGGGGTCAAAAAACGTATTCTTTCCAAAAATATTGCTTTAAGGAGGGGATATCTCCATACACTCATTAATGCCCTATAAGATAAGATAATCCTTTAATAGTCCCACAGAGGGGAAATTTCAGTATGTTACAGCAGCATAGTAATACAGATACAGGATAATACACAGTAATATATTACAGACGTAGGCACACCTATGCTGAGAAGAGAAGATATACTAGGAGTCCATAGCAGCTAAGGAACAGAAGAAGAAAGACTTCATAATCATAATCATTAGTTTTCTGTGCGGAGTCATTTTCGCTTGGTCTGATGTAGATTATACAGCCTGGTCGCAGTTGGAAGGAAGGACCTGCGATAGCGCTCCTTCTCACACTTGGGGTGAAACAGACTTACAGTGCTGCCAAGTGCCATCAAAGTCCCTTACATGGGGTGGGATTTATTCTCCCACATGGAGCTCACCACGGACAGTATCCTTCTGTCACCCACCACCTGTACTGGGTCCAGGGGGCTCCCCATTACAGAGCTGGCCCTTCTGATCAGCCTGTCAAGTCTATTTCTGTCCCTGGTTGATATACTGCTCCCCCAGCAGGCCTCACCGAAAAAGATGGCTGAGGCAACCACAGAGTTGAAGAAGGCCCTAAGAAGTGGCCCCAGGACTCCGAAGGCCCTCAGCCTCCTGAGCAGGTTGAGTCTGCTGTGACCATTTCTGTGCAGTGCCTCCAGGTGATCAGCCCAGTCTAGTTTATTGTTGAGGAGCACACCCAGTTACTTATAGGTCCTGACTATCGCAATATATATAAGCTTTCATTATTCTGTTTTGCTTAATTCATGCTTATACATAATTATGGTAACATAAAGTCAGGGTTTTCTATCATGTGTACGCAGCAGCATACCAAATTTATGATATCTTGGTGATCAAAAGAAAATATTATTATACAAAATAGTCTTAGCATTGAGAGGCAGGATATCTATCATCTTTCTCCAACAAGCAACAACATAAATGTGCAGAGAATACAAGAAAAATCAAACTAACCACATCAGACAGAATCAGCCAGTGTATGTGTAAGATATCCATGTTAGCATGTAGTCATTCCTTAAGCAGATGTCAACAGAATGCTTGGAATGTCTAAAAAAAAAGCAGCCTCCAAAATCAGTGTTGTCAGCAAAATGCTATCATTTCAAATGCAGTCTCAATGGGCCTGTATCATCATATATTTTGCTTTGATGTATATGATGTAACACAATGTGACAGTAATAGCTTTTATATCACCTTTTTAATTTACCTTTCAATCTATATGTCCGGATTACATTTAAAATCCAGGGACATCTGAAGCTATTTTGACTAGGTTCCTTTAAAAATGAAATTATAGTAGAATATAAAGCACATAATGGCGTACCACAGCCAACATGCGTTGTATATTGTATATATTTTTCATCACTGATGGTAAGTTCATACTAGCATTACTTCTCCGTTATTCTGGTCTGTCGGAGGACTCAAATACGGTGACTCGAATTTGGAGGAATCAGGGAAATCCTCCACCACCGGGGCCTCCATTCTCTGCATATAGAGAAGCTCCTGTAAAAATTCCATAAGGCTAGGCGCAGAAGTGCCTGGGGATGACTGTGAAAGGAGAGCCAGCTGAGGTGATGGTGTAAGGGAATGACCACTGACTTTGGTGTGAAGATCCAACACCAAGTGATGCTTAATCGCATTGCATTGTCAACAAATATGAAAGAGCATACCCTTCTCAGAACCACAGAAACAACACCAATCCGAAAGACCAGGATAAAATCTGTGCAAAGGACCAGAAGCATAGGACTGCACTTCACCCATTAGGTTCAAGATAGCTTCATAAAACTTTATTGAGGTTCACAACACAACGCGTTTCGGGTCTTACTGACCCTTTCTCAAGTGTACAAGAACCTCCTCAGCTCACACTTCTTCGCCTGTCATGTTCCCTCAATAAGGATAAAAGGATAAAATAAGGATAAATAATAGGGATAAAATCTGGGGATGAGGTCAGGAGCTCCTCTTCTGTGTACTGAATGGCATTGGTAGCTAATGGACAAATAAGAAATACCTGTCCCAATATGAAGAAGAGAGGTTCAGGTCATTCTCCCAAGGGGCGAGTTCCCGGTGACTTGGCTTAGCCTCACGTTGTTGCTACTATGCCAGCATAAGAATAGATCAGCAAAGCAGCCCAGGGGGAACAGAGGGTCGCAGCAGAGAGGGCTTAGGGGGCCTGAGACCCTAGCAATCGCATTTCAGATCCTAAGAAAGTGCTCTGACAGGAATGTATGTTTGAACAACACTTGCATACCATGTAAAACTAATATGAGTGACTCCAAGAGCAATATTTTACAGCGGATCACCACTATGGATGATATTGAAAGGATATATATGGATAGGTGTTGTGCCGCTTATATAGGTAAATTCATCATTATGGAATCGTAAAATGAACCTTAATTTTTTTTTAATGTAGATTGTGAGTCCCATATAGGGATCACAATGTACTTTTTTTTTTTTTTCCTATAAGTATGTCTTTTGTAGAATGGGAGGATGGGAGAAAATCCACACAAACACGGGGAGAACATACAAACTCCTTGCAGATGTTGTTCATGATGGGATGAACCTTATTCTTATAATAGGTCATCAATACAAGATCAGAAGGGGTACAACACCCGAAACACCCTCTGATCATTGTGTAGCAGCTATTCCAGGTTACTGCTGCATCTCAAAGAAGCAGAGCTGAAGTAGCCTGGTGTGGTCACTACTCAATGGACAGAGTTGTTTGCTTATGGCTCCATCCAGGTCCAGTGGATGCAGTGAACTGCTGTTTGCTGGATGTACCAAGTGCTGGACCCATAAGGCCAGGTTCACACGATGTCTTTTGGCACGTAGATGCTTCGGGAGCTTTTGCGGGGAGTATACGCTCCCATTGTTTTCAATGGGAGCCGGTACTGTATACGTGGCGCTTGCGGCCGCCATAAAATCACGGCTGCAAAATAGCGCCGCGTATACGGTACCGGCTCCAATTGAAAACAATGGGAGCGTATACGGCCCGCAAAAGCTCCTGCAGCGTCTACATGCCACATTATGTGCCAAAAGACATCGTGTGAACCTGGCCTTAAAGAGCTATTCTAAGGATAGGTCATCAATATTAAAAGGCTGGACAAACCCTTAAAGTTGTCAAATACTCTGATATTATGTGAATTTTTCCTCTCAACTGCATCCAGACATATTGTACAGGAACATTTACTCGGTAGGCCGTCATTGATTAAGCTTTTGTGTCTGTTTATTTATATGTATGATGATTTGATTTATATATTATTTATTATTATTTGTTTTATATTATATAGATGGATTGATCATCTGATGGTATATTATTAGTATGGTTCCCTGCTCATCAGAGAGAGTCTTCCCAATGTTGAAAAGGATATCAGTGATCCACATAAATTTCAGCCTTTTTTACAAATGTCATTATTTTGCCATTTTAAGTTAGGTTTTAGGGAAAACTAAAAGCTTAAACACATCCTAAACCTCAACATGAAATACTGTTTTTAATTCTTAATGTATATTAAGTGGGGTCAAATCACTAGATAGAGATGACAGACATTTCCAGTCTTTGAAGACTATACAGAAAAAACATTACTTAATGTATATGAAATGCACTCAGAAGCAATGAATACCATTTTCTGTGATCTTTACTTATGGTATTGTGTTACCTAGGAGAAACCAACAGGAGGCACCTTGCCTTCAACGGATACGGGGAATGTTTATTTCAACAAAAGTTCTACTAAAGTTCATGGTCTCTTAGGCTGGGGCTATCTAGACTTTTTTATCCCACTACAAACAGATGGTGTTATATCATTGTTTGGTGTCTAGTCCAACAAATAAAGGCAGATTTACTATTGTAAATAACTCAACCCTGGCACACAATTCATCTAAAATTGTGTAATCCGGATTAAGATAATTTTTTTTCTACCTTGCAAGTGGTCAGTCTTTGAAGGAAAGGACATGTCTTGATGGGAAAAGAATACGTCAAATCGCAGAAAGAGTTTGATGTAAAAGTCTTCTGCAAAGTAAGCCAGCTAAGAGGTGGTATCGTATAATCTTAGCGTAGACAATCTAAAGATCAGCCACTAAAATAAATCCAGTGTATTTTCAGATTGGCTGTCTATGTTTGCACAGTCTAACCATTAGTAAATCTGGAAAATGGCTGTAACTTATTTTGAAAATTTAAATGAACATTGAAGGAAGGAACACTTTGAGATTGTTTTATAAAAAAAAAAAAAAAACAATTCCTCCTAAATAGAGATGAGCGAACACTGTTCGATCGAATAGATATTCAGGCCGTTCGAGGTATTCAATTCCAATCCGAATACCACGAGGCAAATGCCCTTAAAATTCGTATCCCCTCCCACCTTCCATGGCACTTTTTTTGCACCATTAACTACGCAGGGGAGGTGGGACAGGAACTACGACAATGGAGGCATCGAAAAAAACTTGGAAAAAGTAATTGGCTGGCTAAATCAGGTGACCTCCAATTTATACAAATGGTGGATTTAACATTCGGTTAATTTGAGACTGTGGACTATGTGACACAGAGCTGACTGTGCAGCAGGGTTCAGCATACACTCAGCTCTGCTACATCTCTGATGCAGCAGAGCTGAGTGTGCAGCAGGGTTTGGCGGTTCTCGAGTGTAGCAGCGGTTCTCCGGTGTAGCAGTGCTGGCCGTGCGCTCAGCTGCATCTCCAGAGTAGTCGAGCTGAGCACACGGCCAGCACTGCTACATCTCGGCATAGGAATGCATTGACCAGCGTTGATTGGCCAAATGCCATACAGAGTACAGCATTCGGCCAATCAACGCTGGTTCTGCTGGAGGAGGTGGAGTCTAAGATTGGTCCACAGCAGTCTCCATTCTGGTCCGATCTTAGACTTCACCTCCTCACAGATGAGTCTCCGGCAGAACCAGCGTTGATTGGCCGAATGCTGTACTCTGTATGGCATTCGGCCAATCAACGCTGGTCAATGCATTCCTATGGTAAAAAGTCAGCTCGCGCATATCGCAAGCTGACAGTGATCCCGACGTAATACAGTGACTTGGGCATGTTAGATGCCCCAGGCATGCTTCCCCTGCTGTCCCAGTTGCATTCCAGGGTGTTGGCATCATTTCTTGGGGTGTCATAGTGGACTTGGTGACTCTCCTGAGTCGAAGAGTGGTTTCCCTTGAAACGAGCATTTTTTCCCCATAGACTATAATGGGGTTCGATATTCGTTCGAATAGTCTAATATTGAGGGGCTATTTGAAACGAATATCGAATATTTTACTGTTCGCTCATCTCTAGTCCTAAATATTCATTATTTTAAAAAGAAGAACAAACAGAAAGGCAAGAGTAAAGAACATTGTTTAGCTTGCCTCATCTCCTATTGAGTGCAATGGATGTCTACCTTTTATTTTTAATTCGTAACATTTTTGTTAAAACTTTTTGTATAGAAAACAAGTGCAACAGAAAAAAACATGCCAAACAATATTCATATCCCTATAACCCTAACCTCTAACCTCTCCACCCATCGGACACAATTACTGAACTATACACACCCTAAAAAAATTAAGAAAGACCTGATGTATATTGCCTCTGTTCATCTGTAGTTATTGAATAATCAATCAATATATAACCATGTAATCATATATATGTCCTAAGACAATAACTAGTCTGGTACCAGCGTCAGAATGTACAGGTCTCCACACATTGTAAAGCACACACTATAGGAGCTCAACTCCATTACCCAAATAAATAGGAGTGAGCTTAAGGGAAAAGCTGGAGCCAGAAAGGGTTAAGTCCTATACACCTTCCTTGAATCTACTACCCCCAACCTGAAGGACAATCCTTGGAAGATCTTGATCAGATAGATTACAAGGTATATACTCTACCTCATATAAATTAGAGAGCAGTAGGGCATTTTCCAAAACCTAGTACCGTATATACTCGAGTATAAGTCGACCCGAATATAAGCCGACCCCCCTAATTTTACCACAAAAAACTGGGAAAACTTATTGACTCAAGTATAAGCCTAGGGGGAAATGCAGCAGCTACTGGAAAATTTAAAAAATTAAAATGGTAGGAGTTTTTGGGTGCAGTAGGTGCTGGGGAAGGGGAGGGGGTGTTTTGGTTGTCTGTCTGCCCCTTCCCTGAGCTTGAGGACTGAGGGGTTTTTTCCCCCACTTGGAATTCAGCCTGGCTGAATATAGGGGATCTGCAGAGCTCCTATTAACCCCTTCCCGACAGATCAGGAGCACTGCAGATCCCCTATATTCAGTAGACACTTTCAGACACAGGGATACCTAATGTGTTTGTGTTTTACAGCCAATTTCTACTTTTGTATGTATTCTAGGGAAAGGAATGATTTAGAACTTTTATTTTTTCTAAATCTTCTTTTTTTTTTCTTTTGCACTATTTTATGGGAGATTCTATACATTAATATTGTGGCTGGTCATAGACCCCCCCCCCTCCTAAAAAAAAAAAAAAAAAAATTTTTTTTTTTTTTTTTTTTTTTGCTGATTCGAGTATAAGCCGAGGGAGGCTTTTTCAGCACAAAAACTGGGCTGAAAAATTCGGCTTATACTCGAGTATATACGGTAAATTCTGGACAGGAAGTTGCGTGAGCAAGAGTATGGAGAGTATTGCTGCATTATCAAGTGTTTTACTCTCCAAATATCGCACAATCCCACCTCGGCTTGCTAAACTGGTCAACTAATACTACTTGCATCTTTGTATTGTTTTTCCCCCTGTGGAATTTATTCCAATTTGGATGTAAATAACAATTAAAGACACCAATAATATATGGGTGTCAGTACCTCTACACATGTAGTATGGGTACATACCCACCCACTCTTATTTCAGAACTGTAGTGGATTCACTGGTGGGGGTGCAGGTTGGTATTGTTGCAGCACACTGAATATGTCATAACGCTTGGACCCATCCACTAGACCCCTCTTGAATTTTTCTGCAGTTCAAGCTGTAGAATATTCCCATCCTCTCTTACGTTCCCAAGCAGAGTATTCATTGAAGACAGAGTTGAGCGATTCTGAGTAACCACAATAAAGACATCCTTCAGGGTGAGCTCTAAACCTCATGAAATATCTGGCACACATTTATTTCCATGTGAAATATTACATTTGTTGGGGGCTTATATGAAGCTCATTTGTTATATTACTAATGGTTGTGGATCGTGTGTATTTCAGTGGCAGTTGACTACATCATTATTATAGACATGTCCCAGATATGAGTCATGCAGAACTAAGGAAATCCAGTAAAAGGCATATAATGTACGAGGAGCCTGTTTTTCAATACAATTTACTAATGGAGTGCCAGTCATTTTTATGTATAACTGCTGAGATAACATAAACATATTGTGATAGGGGGCCACAGATGTGAATGTGCAGCTAAACATATTTATGTAGCTGTGAGTGGTGTTCTTAAAGAGATATTGCTAAATAAATCAAAGATAAACATAAACTATCCCCAGGACAAAGTTTATTAGCAGGGAGATATTTCTGGCGTTGCTAAAATGGATAGATGGCTTTTAACTCTTTATGCTCCTGTAATGTAGAGACTGATTGAGGTTTTTTTTCTATCATTTTTTGTAGTTTGTTAATCTTGGTATTCATTTATACAGAGTGTATATAATATTTAGAAAATAACCATACACTGTACTGAAATCAGTCATAAATAATATTGTTACATCAGGGTTAATAAGTGATGTTAGTGATAGAGCTATAACAATCTCCTAGCCATATGATATGGAAAAATTGCTACACACAGTTCTTGTACAGTGCTCTTACACAATCAACTAAGAAAAACTAAGTCATACTGCCAAGTTACCAGTATATATTCCTTCACTTTACTAAATTTACACTTTATAACTCACAGTATTCTGAGTATAGGTGATCAAGACATCACAATGATACAGATTTGCAATGAAACATATATGTGTGTGTATATATATATATATATATATATATATATATATATATATATATATATATATATATCCTTCCTATTAATATTATAAATGTGAAAGTTTGTGGGTTTGTGAGTTTTGGATGTTCGGATGTTTGTTCCTCAATCACGCAAAACCCGCTCGACCGATTTGGCTGAAAGTTTCCACAAACATAGTTAATACACCCGATTGCGCAATAGGCTACTTTTCGTCACAATAGCGCACATACGTTTGTGCCAGGACCCCCACAAAACCCAAACTCACACCACCATCTCTGCAATCTCACACACTTTGGACCATAGCAAGTCCCAAAATTCATATTGCCCTCTACAGCTTAGCCCCTAACCCCACACAATCACATATACATATACTTTACCACTTTGCCCCTCATCTTAACGATACTCCAGGAGGCGCTCTATAACGCTCCGGAGCAGCCATGTTTGCCGACCCCCACCGCTCTGACAATCCGCGACACCGCCCACCCATGTCAATACCCCTAAGCGGTCTAATAAATGCAAAAAAAAAAAAGTTTAAAAAAAAGTAAAAAAAAAATAAAAACAAATAAAAAGGATTAAAAATTCAAATCACCCCCCTTTCCCTAGAACACATATAAAAGTAGTTAAAAACTGTGAAACACATACATGTTAGGTATCCCCACGTCCGAAATCGCCCGCTCTACAAAGCTATAAAATATTTTTCCTGTTCGGTAAACGCCGTAGCGGGAAAAATGGTCAAAAGTGCCAAACCGCCGTTTTTTCACTGTTTTGATTCTGATACAAATTTGAATAAAAAGTGATCAAAGCAATAACATTTCCCGAAAATGGTAGAACTACAAAGTACACCCAGTCCCGCAAAAAAAGACGCCCTATGCATCCCCGTACACAGACGTATAAAAAAGTTACGGCTGTCGGAATATGGCGACTTTTTAAAAAAAATTTTTTTAACATAGTTTTGGATTTTTTAAAGGGGTCAAAATGTAAATAAAACCATATAAATTTGGTATCCCCGGAATCGTAACGAAACACAGAATACAGGGGACATGTCAATTTGGTTGCACAGTGAACGCCGTAAAACCAAAGCCCGTAAGAAAGTCGCAGAAATGCATTTTTTCTTCAAATCCACCCCATTCTGAATTTTTTCCCTGCTTCCCAGTACATTATATAGAATAAATAATGGTGGCATCATGAAGAAAAATTTGTCCCAGAAAAATTAAGACCTCATATGACTCTGGGAGCGGAGAAATAAAAAAGTTATGGGGTTTAGAAGGAGGGGAGTCAAAAACGAAAAACCAAAATCAAAAAATGCCATCGGCGGGAAAGGGTTAATTTCAAATACTTCGGTCCCAAAGTCACTATGTAAAGTTTCTCACGACACCGTATATATAGCAGCTCTAATACAAAGTAACTGCAACACAAAAGTCTCACGTATTCTCTGAATTATAGCAAAAACAAGATACAAACTTACATTTCATATCCCATCCCTTATACACAGTACGAAAACCTTACCCACGCCTGTATATACCCACTTCTACAATCACCGCAGACGAAGTCGTGGGTACCAGCTAGTGTATATATATATATATATATATATATATATATATATATATATATATATATACAGTCCTATGAAAAAGTTTGGGCACCCCTATTAATCTTAATCATTTTTAGTTCTAAATATTTTGGTATTTGCAACAGCCATTTCAGTTTGATATATCTAATAACTGATGGACACAGTAATATTTCAGGATTGAAATGAGGTTTATTGTACTAACAGAAAATGTGCAATATGCATTAAACCAAAATTTGACCGGTGCAAAAGTATGGGCACCTGAACAGAAAAGTGACATTAATATTTAGTAGATCCTCCTTTTGCAAAGATAACAGCCTCTAGTCGCTTCCTGTAGCTTTTAATCAGTTCCTGGATCCTGGATAAAGGTATTTTGGACAAACAATTCAAGTTCAGTTAAGTTAGATGGTCGCCGAGCATGGACAGCCCGCTTCAAATCATCCCACAGATGTTCAATGATATTCAGGTCTGGGGACTGGGATGGCCATTTCAGAACATTGTAATTGTTCCTCTGCATGAATGCCTGAGGATTTGGAGCGGTGTTTTGGATCATTGTCTTGCTGAAATATCCATCCCCGGGGTAACTTCAACTTCGTCACTGATTCTTGAACATTATTCTCAAGAATCTGCTGATACTGAATGGAATCCATGCGACTCTCAACTTTAACAAGATTCCCGATGCCGGCATTGGCCACACAGCCCCAAAGCATGATGGAACCTCCACCAAATTTTACAGTGGGTAGCATGTGTTTTTCTTGGAATGCTGTTTCTTTTTGGACGCCATGCATAACGCCTTTTTTTTATAACCAAACAACTCAATTTTTGTTTCCAAAATGAAGCTGCCTTGTCCAAATGTGCTTTTTCATACCTCAGGCAACTCTATTTGTGGCGTACGTGCAGAAACGGCTTCTTTCTCATCACTCTCCCATACAGCTTCTATTTGTGCAAAGTGCGCTGTATAGTTGACCGATGCACAGTGACACCATCTGCAGCAAGATGATGCTGCAGCTCTTTGGAGGTGGTCTGTGGATTGTCCTTGACTGTTCTCACCATTCTTCTTCTCTGCCTTTCTGATATTTTTCTTGGCCTGCCACTTCTGGGCTTAACAAGAACTGTCCCTGTGGTCTTCCATCTCCTTACTATGTTCCTCACAGTGGAAACTGACAGGTTAAATCTCTGAGACAACGTTTTGTATCCTTCCCCTGAACAACTATGTTGAACAATCTTTGTTTTCAGATCATTTGAGAGCGGGCTGTCCATGTTCGGCGACCATCAAACTTAACTGAACTTGAATTGTTTTGTAGAAAGAAATGGTCCAAAATACCTTCATCCAGGATCCAGGAACTGATTAAAAGCTACAGGAAGCGACTAGAGGCTGTTATCTTTGCAAAAGGAGGATGTACTAAATATTAATGTCACTTTTCTGTTGAGGTGCCCATATTTTTGCACCGGTCAAATTTTGGTTTAATGCATATTGCGCATTTTCTGTTAGTACAATAAACCTCATTTCAATCCTGAAATATTACTGTGTCCATCAGTTATTAGATATATCAAACTGAAATGGCTGTTGCAAACACCAAAATATTTAGAACTAAAAATGATTAAGATTAATAGGGGTGCCCAAACTTTTTCATAGGACTGTATATATATATATATATATATATATATATATATATATATATACAGTATATATAGTAGATGATGTACATGTAGTGCTTCTAAACCACATAAAGATTTATCACTGTTTAAAGGGATTCTGTCATTAAAACCTCTTTTTTTGTGGATAAGACGTCGGAATAGCCTTTAGAAAGGCTATTCGTCTCTTACCTTTAGATGTGATCTCCGCCGCGCCGTTCCTTAGAAATACCAATTTTTACCGGCATGCAAATTAGTTCTCTCACAGTGATGGGGGCGGGCCCCAGTGCTGAAAATGCGATGGGGGCGTCCCCACTGAAGCTCGAGAACATGATCCTGCGACGCCTCTATCTTCGGCTGGATCCTCCCTTTCTCTGTCGTCTTCCTCCTGCGTCACCTCTGATGCCTGCACAGTTGGCTCTGCCAGTGAGACACCAGCAGAGACGAGTGCGAATGCCGGCCGGCGGCCATTTTTTGGAGGCCGCTCCTGCATTGAACTACAAGAGCAAGAGTGGCCTCCCAAAAATGGCCGCCGGCCGGCATGCACAGTCGGCTCTACTAGTGTTTCACTGGCAGAGCCAACTGTGCAGGCATCGGAGGAAGACGACAGAAAAGGGGAGGATCCAGCCGAAGATAGAGGCGTCGTAGGATCGTGTTCTCCAGCAGCAGAGGGGACGCCACCATCACATTTTCAGCACTGGGGCCCGCCCCCATCGCTGCCAGAGAACGAATTTACATACCGATAAAAAATGGTATTTCTAAAGAACGGCGCGGTGGAGATCACATCTAAAGGTAAGAGACGAATAGCCTTTCTAAAGTCTATTCTGACGTCTTATCCACAAAAAAAGAAGTTTTAATGGTACAATCCCTTTAAGGTTAAGGCCCCACATAGAGAGCTGCACCCAAAAAATACTGCGGAAAAGGCCACAGCGGGAAATGCATTGTGGGTTTTTTCCACAGTGTTTTTTACAGAAAGTTTCTTTTTCTATTATACCTACCGTATATGGAAATGCCTTAGATATAATTGACATTCCCCAATATACAAAAATGCTTACATTTTTTAAATCATAGCATTTTCCGCTGCATATGTGCAGATGGGATTAGCCAGAATCAACAGGTAATGTAAGTAATATAAAATGCTACATTTTGCAAAGTTGGACTCTGGCCTAAAGGGGTATTTCCATAAACATAAATATATTTAAATTTGTAGATAATTAAAAGCTACACTTTTTGCACATGTAAGAAATGTAAAAATTTAGCGTTTTTTTTCTAGATTTTCTTTAACCATTATAATGGTAACAGTCTTCTGCCTTACAAATACATATGACAAGGAATGCAGGAACTTTCAGAAACTTAGCCATGATTTCTTTGTTGTAGCTTAGTTATCAGGCATGGACACATGTATGAGGAAAAATTATAAATACCTTGCTTCATCTTCACAGCCTCCCATGGCATCTAACATCATCCTCAGGTCATGTGGAGTGGGCCAAGCATCCTCATGTCATGATGCTCAGCATCCCTCATGAATGCTGAGGCCCAATCACAGGCCTTAGCAGTGACCCAGGGGCATTGGGGCACATGACAACAGAGGCAGGCTGCACGTGGCCTAATGAGGATGCTAGGAGACCACTGGATACCAAGGAGAGGTGAGTGTAACAGGTGTTTGTCTTTACTCCCCAGTCATGGTGCTGCACAACTTCAGCCGCTAGCTATTCGATTATTCCTGTAGGCAGCGGCCTATATTTTACTCACTAATCCACGCTCTTGTCACATCTGGCCTCCTCTTTTCTCACCAAGGTATGGACACTGAAGAACGCTGCAGTGCCCTAGGAGGAAGAAAAAAATCTACAAGCATTCTTTATGAAGACTTTTAAAGCCCTTTAAGCACTTATTTTACAGAAGTACAAACTATATAACAGATATATATATATATATATATATATATATATATATATATATATATATATAGGATTGTTTATATACTTGTATCTATGTTCCAATGATTGTTTTCCATATGGTATAGATTACCTATCCCTTGTACTCTTCTCAGTCATCAACCACCAGAATACTAATACATCTTATCACTTGAGCTGTGATCCAGTATATTATTTACCTCATTACTATTGCTAATGGGATTACAGTGATATGAACAATCTGTCATGAAAATGTGCTATTACTACTTCTCCTTTCTATAATACGTCTAAATAGCATCATATACATGTACTATTCCTCTTTACATTTGACTAATATCACTGTCTTGGCCATTTGTCATTGGATGTAATTTATTTCTCCTGGAGTTGTCATTTTATAGCTATTCTTTACTTAGTGTTTTTCTGATATATAATAGATCCATGTATCTAGTCATGAAGAATAATTCATCTACTCCCAGAAGCTAGTTTTGTCTCGGTCTCTAGAATACAGTGGCATACATGAATGTGAAATGTACATTAAAGGGGTTCTATCATTGGGAAAACTCATTTTTGACTAAGCACACACATGCATAGCCTTCAGAAAGTCTATTCCACACCTACCCTTTGTATTTAAATTGCCTCAGTGGCTGAATGAGCCCGTTTTTATTCATATACTAATTAGCTTCCAGCCAGCACAGGAAGTTCCCAGCAGCACTCGTCTTTCCTATTCTCTCCTATCTGTGTGTTCAAACAGGAAGCAGGAACTCAGCAGCAGCAGCCTGTGCTGTACACATACATAGGAAAGAATAGGCAGAGGGTGCACAATGAGACTTCCGGGGTGCACCAAGAGGCTAATTAGCATATGAATAAAGATATGTATGGAATAGCCTTTCTAAAGGCTATGCAAGGATGTGCTTAGTTGAAAATGACTTTTCCCAATGATAGAGCCCCTTTAATATTCAATAATAATAATAGAATATTCACTAGTAAGGACTTTGTGGTTTTTGAAACCTTACAAGGTAAATCTTTAACGTTTGCTTGTATTGTTCAAACTCCTTTGAATTGTGTTGCTTACTCATATAGTGGATATAGACTTACGTTGGGTCTTATGTACATGACAGCATTACAGCTGTGTACAACCTTTGGCGTCCATGGACTTCTCACTTGGATCTATAGTAAGGACATTTGGTGCTTCAAGCAAAACAGAGCCATAGGGTTATGATATTGAATTCCCCTCGCCTAAATATCATCTAAAATGTTGTTGCATTAAAATGTTGTTACATTTATGATAGAAATACATAAACAGACAATTTATCCTTATTGAACTGTGGGAAACTGTTAAGAATAGTATCTATTAAAGAGCAAATATTCATCGAGTGAAGGGATTATAATCTCATTGTACTTACATTTAAATAAAATAGTGGAGAAGATAAAAAACTGTTCTTCAAAGGAATCTCTTGTCCCAGCTGCACAAGGATTAACCATAATGAATTTATAATCCCCTCATTACATGTGGACTCCTCAACATGTACCTAACATTCATTCAACGACATACTAAAATCTTGTTGCATTGAAGCTCTAAGAAACTGTACATTTCAAAATACAAATGACATTAATCCATTGGATTAATAAAATCTCTCTTACTCATTCCAAACTTGGATAATTTAGCAATTATATCAGTAGCGCAACCTGCCAATGATTATACATTTTTATAGAACAAGACATCTTGACACTGAGAGCCACATCGGTCGTTCAGCCTAAGGATAAGTAGAAGAGACATGCATCGATATATGGACAAAGGTACTGGAACACTCACACAGCTTTTATGACATCCTATTCTAAATCCATAGGCATTAATATGGAGATGGTCACCACTGTGCCACTAAAACAGCTTTCATTCTTCTGGAAAGACTTTCTAAAACATTTTTGAGCCTGAAGGGATTTCTGGATTTGATCCAGAATAGCTTTTGTGAGGTCAGACACTGATGTTGAATAAGAGGGCCTGGCTTACAATCTTCCTTCTAGTTAACCCAAAGGTATTCAGTGAGGCTGAGGTCAGGTTCACCCAAGTTTGCCTTCTTGACCTTGCTTTGTGCACTGGGGCATAGTTATGCTGGCACCGAAAAGGGCTACAAGCTGTTCCCGCAAAGGCTGAAGCATACATTATCTAAAATGTCTTTGTATGCCGAAGCATTAAGATTTCCCTTCACTGAAGCCAACCCTTGAAGAGCAATCCTCTTACATCAAGCTTTACGGTTGCAAAAATGCAGTCAGACATGTAACATTATTATAGCCATACCCAGAATTGTCCTTCAAAGACAGTGTGTCTGTTTTTTTTAAATTGATCCATTAAATAGATCAATTAAAAAAAACCGACACTTTAACATCAGTTAGTGTCCATTAATGTCTGTTATGATAGGTGTCTGGGTTGTTTTGTTTCTTTTTTACCTTCATAACGGAATTCAAAGGTAGTGTGAACCCTGCCTAAAGTGAAAGGTATTGTATATGTCATGAATGCATCCTACTATGCATATTACAAACCATACACTCCCTACCCACATTGACTAACAATGATTAAGTATCTATTAATGCCCCTATAACCACTGAAGAGCTATTGGATGCTAAAAAGTTACTTTCTAATTCTCGTAGCACTGGCCAAAATGGCTTTACAGCCTTATCCTAGCTAGCAGTCTTGCCTGTTATATGACCTGTTTTAATTAATCCAGACCAAACAGGGTTTATCCCTACCCGAGAATCGATAGAGAATATTAGACTAGCTTACAACATTATCTCTCATGCCTCCGTTAGACCCATCTGCTGGCACTCACTACTCAGTTTAGATATTTAAAAAGCATTTGATGCTGAGAGCTGGAAATATCTCAAGTCTTTACACATACAGGTATCAGCAGTCCCTTTCACTTGGCAGTACGTTCATTATACCATTCTCCACAGGCAAGAGTGAAATTGCTGGGACATTTTTTGCAAAATGTTATCATTCAATGAGGAACTGACCAGAGATGTCCCTTCTCCCCCTGCTATTTTCTATTGCTATGTAACCCTTGGCACAAAGCATACATTTAAACCTCATCTCAGTATACCACTTAGATAAACACAAATTCAAACTCATACGCCGATGACATGTTATTATTTATTACCCAATTACTGATTTCTTTACCAACCTCAATGAACACACTCACCCTTTATCTTCATTTTCAGGACACTTTGTAAACCTGCAAAAATCTACCGCAACCGACAATAGATCTAATTAAATGTTATTTTGGATTTCAATAGCAACTCCCATATGAGTTATCTGGGCTTTGAAAAATAATTTGCTGCCTTTAGATGTTTGCTCCAAATACCACATCTCCTGGCTGGGATGTCTTTCAGCAATCAAAATAATCTCACCCAAACTACATTGCTGAAAAAAATAAAGAGAACACTTAACACAATGTAACTCCAAGCAACACTGATTGACAATCAATTTCACATGTTGTTTTGCAAATGGAATAGACAACAGATGGGAATTATTGGCAATTATCAAGACACACTCAATAAAGGAGAGTTCTGCTGGTGGGGACCACAGACCACATCTCAGTACCAATGCTTTCTGGCTGATGTTTTGGTCACTTTTGAATGTTGGTTGTGCTTTCACACTCGTGGTAGCATGAGACGGACTCTACAACCCACACAAGTGGCTCAGCTAGTGCAGTTCACCCAGGATGGCACATCAATGCGAGCTGTGGTAAGAAGGTTTGCTGTGTCTGTAAGTGTAGTTTCCAGAGGCTGGAGACAGACCAGTACACCAGGAGATGTGGAGGGGGCCATAGGAGGGCAACAACCCAGCAGCAGGACCGCTACCTCCGCCTTTGTGCAAGGAGGAGCAGGAGGAGCACTGCCAGAGCCCTGCAAAATGACCTCCAGCAGGCCACAAATGTGCATGTGTCTGCACAAACGGTTAGAAACCAACTCCATGAAGATGGTATGAGGGCCTGACATCCACAGATAAGGGTTATGCTCACAGCCCAACACCGTGCAGGACACTTGGCACTTGCCACAAAACACTAGGATTGGCAACTTCGCCACTGGTGCCCTGTGCTCTTTACAGATTAAAGCAGGTTCACACTGAGCAAATGTGACAGACATGACAGAGTCTGGAAACGCTGTGGAGAGTGATCTGCTGCCTGCAACATCCTTCAGCATGACCAGTTTGGCAGTGGGTCAGTAATGGTGTGGGGTGGCATTTCTTTGGAGGGCTGCACAGTCCTCCATGTGCTTGCCAGAGGTAGCCTGACTGCCATTAGGTACCGAGATGAAATCCTCAGACAGCTTGTGAGACCATATGCTGGTGTGGTTGGCCCTGGGTTCCTCCTAATGCAAGACAATGCCAGACCTCATGTGGCTGGAGTGTATCAGCAGTTCCTGCAAGATGAAGGCTATGGATTGGCTCGCCCGTTCCCCAGACCTGAATCCTATTGAGCACATCTGGGACATCATGTCTTGCTCCATCCACCAACGTCACGTTGCACCACAGACTATCCAGGAGTTTGCAGATGCTTTAGTCCAGGTCTGGGAGGACCTCAAGAGACCATCCACAACCTCACCAGGAGCATGTCCAGGCATTGTAGGAAGGTCATACAGGCACATGAAGGCCATACACACTACTGAGCCTCTTTTGACATGTTTTATGGACATTACATCCAAGTTGGATCAGCCTGTAGTGTGTTTTTCCACTTTAATTTCGGCGGTGACTCCAAATCCAGGCCTCCATTGGTTAATAAATTTGATTTCTATTGATGATTTTTGTGTGATTTTGTTGTCATCACATTCAACTTTGTACAGAACAAAGTATTCAATGAGAATATTTCATTCATTCAGATCTAGGATGTGTTATTTGAGTGTTCCCTTTATTCAGCTCTACTTAATGCAGACTTATCCACCTCCCCCAAGAAATATAGAAAACTAATATCGCGCATATTATCTGCAGCGATATGGGCAATAACTATTAGTTGGAAAAGTCCATCAATCCCCTTTACTAGAACTACATCAAAAATTTGAGAAATCCAATAATTTGAACAAATAGTGAGTATCCTCGAGAATAAATTACCTAGATACGAATCTCAATGGGATGACTGGCACTCAGTCACCTAACCATACTGGAAAGGCTATTGCAATATATTCACAACCAGATTACCCGTACTGATGACACCATTTCTTTGATTTTATTTTTTTTTTCTTCTCTGATTAGAGTTAGCCTACCAGTTACTCCTTCTGTCATTATCATACTAGGTTTAATCTTAACTAATGAACAAATATTTAGAGATGTAGAAGCATATACTATGTCCTACAGATAATAAGTCCTGGATGTAGAGCAAAACTTACTCTAGGTTCAGGCTTGCTCTCGTGTTTCCGTTCTTTGGGGCGGCTTGGGTACCTGAAAAACGGAAACCCAATCCACTTATAGACTATAGACTATAATGGAGTCTGAGAGGTTTCTGCCTGAAAAATGCAAAGTGAAAAGTCCTGCTTTTCTGTCTGCATTTTTCAAGCGGAGTGGAGAACGCAGTTGCAGCTTTTTGATTCCTGTGCTTCCATTGGCACTTTTCCGAAGTGTGGGCATAACTAGTGTGTGTAAGGGGCAGAGCCAGAAATCTAGAATTAATATTGTACACCAAATATTGTCTAAATCAAATTTGTATCTTTCAAATATTTAAGATTTTTTTTTTTTTTTTTTTTAGTTTAATTTCCCATGTCAGTATCTATATTAAAAAAACAAAAATCCTAAATTTTTCACAGTGGCCACACAAATTAAATTTTGATTGGTTCAGCCATTCAACTTCCCCAACACCTTTCCTAATAGCAGATGTTGAGGGAGATGAGGATCAGACTGTTGTATTTCTACTCCTTGATCCTTTTGCTCATGGGAAGATAAGCTGCTAGCAGAAGAGCTTTTCCCCCTCTCCCATTTCAGTACACAAGCACTGCTTGGCCAGGCCAACCATGCTTGTATATGGGGCAGCTTGGTAAGACAGCTTTCAGCCGAAGCAAACATTCATTAAATGACAAGTACAAGGGTAAGTCCTCATCCTTCTCCTATAATTGATCACGTCCTGCCTGAAAAGACAATTAAAAAATAAATAACTTTACTGATTTCTTTTAAAATTACACAAATCAATAGTCCACATATGCCAATTCAGGCTTGTGACAAACTAGCCACGCAAATACAGCGTATGGGTGTCTAAAAAGTACTTTGCCCCACATTTGCTAAAAAGTAGCGACAAGCGGATCCCCGCAAACTTGTGGTGTCTGCAATAAACAAAGTTTGGCTCTACAGAACGAATATTAGTGTACAATGTATGAAACATTTTCTACTACAAACAAATGAAAGACTTGAAACCTCCACATTCATGGTCTAGGAAATTCAGGGACTTTAAGACCATTAAAAAGTCTTCTAGTTGTTGGTAAGATAAAATCGAAGAAGCAAATTTTATGGACGGAATCTAAAACTACCGAGGCCTATCTCTGGCTGTAGCAATCTGTTAGCAATGTTGACAATTTTCTGCTTCTTTTAATGGTATATTCTTGGCTCAAAAGACAAACTACTTACAAATTTAGAAATAATTTCAAGTTTTGCATGGCCTCACACTACAGGAGGTAGTGTCCACCTATCACCATATACAAACTGATGAAGCCACTGTAGAAAAATATGGGAGAAACCCTACTATTAGCAATCTGTTATTCTAGTGCAGGTGTCGGCAAGCTTTGGCATTCTAGCTATGAAACTACAACTACCAGCATGCATACTTGCTCTGCTGTTCTTTGAATCACCATAGGATTAAATGGAGCCTGCTGGAAGTTGTAGCCTCACAATAACTGGAGTGCTGAAGGTAGCTGAACCCTGTTCTAGTATTAGAAATAGCATTGCACTGTATTATCACTGAGATGTATGATTAATCCTATTAGTAATACTAATAATAAATTAAGAAGCAACTATTGGGCAATACTGCAAGCGAATTTCTCAGTCAGAATGGTAAGTGAATTCCATTTCCCATTAATTTATTTTCAACCCTTGCTTGGATTGACAGGTCTTTTCAGTTGTCATACTAAATACAAGTATAAAATTCAGATATACTCTCAAAGGAAATCAGTTAATTTGTTATTATGCTGTAATAATACCAATTCATGTCATCTTTTCTTTTTGACATATGCAGCATATTGTTACCAGTGCAAAAATTACATTGTGCAGCAATGACAGCTTTAACTTGTCATACAAAGCATTATAATCATTAACCCCATAGAGCAGCCTGCAATAGAAAGATTCTAAAAGACAAGCCTGGGAGCCTTCACAAGACTCCCGGCTGTCATAGTAAGGGTAAGTTCACACGTAGTTTTTTTGGCTTCAAAATCCTGACCAAAAAGACTGCTCCCATTGAAATCAATGGGAGTCGCTCAGGTCTTTTTTCTGGGAGCCGTTTCTTCTGGCTCAAGGAAAAAAGAAGCGAGATGCTCATTCTTCAGGCCGAGTCGCCTCGCGATTCCGCCTGAAGACACACCCTCCTCTGGACTAGGCCCATTCATTGGGCCTAATCCGGAGCGGAGTGCGCAGCTGGATGCCGGTGCAGTGCATCGGCTTTCAGTCGCAGCTACCTGTCTTTTGGATCGGAATCTGAGGCGGACGTCTCAGGTTCCGATCAAAAAAACTCCATGTGAACTTACCCTTACAGGACACCGACCTAGAGCTTTCTCCAGGTGCCATCAATCCCTGGCAAAATGGCAGCGCCCTCATGCCGCTGGTAACAGATCGTCTCAGTCATCTAATAATTAAATATTATGAATTTTATAATAGGTGTTATAGAGTAGATTATGGCTGTGAGCCAGACCACATTGACCATTCAGAATAGAAAATAACATATAATGTACACTTGCATAGCTTAAACATTTACATGTTTCTCATGGTAAGTTTCCAATTTTGATGTGTGTTCTATTTTGTCTTAGAGAATCTGTCTCATGACATGAACCCCTGTAAGGGTCCATTCAAATGGAGGAAAATGGTGAGGAATTTGGTGTGGAGTTTTCAGCACTGAAAAAAGCCTCCCATTGATTTCAATGGGTTCTTCTAGCTTTTTTTCTACTAGCAAAATTTTCTGCTAGTGGAAAATTCCGCGAGTGGAAAAAAATGCTAGCAGAACCCATTGAAATCAATGGGAGACTTTTTTCAGTGCTGAAAATTCCACACCAAATTCCTTACCATTTTCCTCCGTGTGAATGGGCCCTAATGGATGACTAAGCTCAGTCGCACAGCGGCTCCTAGTCTGATAGCTAGGAAAAGAAAGACCAAGCCCCTATCTTCTTATTTTATCCAGTTGTCTCATGACTTGTAATGGAGTCTGTTGGAATCATCATGGTGTCCATCACTGTGACTATAAAAAAAAAAAAAACAACATGCTGTGCCTGATATAGGCTTGGTATGTAAAAGTAATCATGGGGAATTCATCCAGACTGGCATATCTTACACCTGTCTAAATGCCCTCTGCTCCAGAGTAAGGAGTGCTTGTTTCATGATGAGGTGCAGAATTAAACACTTCTTCCTCACACCCTTACACCTAGACCCCCCCCGGGCTGGCATAGATTCTGACAATGTAGATTCTGATGCCACTTGTGATAATTTTACACAAGACTCATTGATTTTGCTATTTTACACGACAAGGCATACTGGATTTGATGAATCCCCTCCATAGCCTTATACTCATTTAGATATTCTATTTTAATTAAAGTATTAGGTTTTAGACAAAATAAATCCTATAATTTCCGAAGTAGTGACACTTTTATAGAAAGCCATAGATGATATGTGAACATAATAGCTGCCATTACAGAAATGTTACGGTTGTTATACAAATTTGTATCAATAGCAATGTAACGCATAGAAAAGTGAAATGTTCTCCGCTATCCTCTGTATACTGTAGAAACCAAGAAACAACTGGCGTGTGATAAGGCCTAACATAACTCGTAAGGACAGTCACTCAACAGGCCTGCCTGCCATAATGTTCTTAGGAAGGAGAGGAAGCATATTCCACTAGACACCTTTCCTCTACAGCACATACAACCATTAATTGCGGACTGATCTCTCTGTCTATTAAAGTTTCCTGTTTTCCCTCCTTATGTTTGCTTCTGTTGATCTTCGTCACAGTCTATGGGATTCTTATGTAAAGTGGGTGGGCTTTTCCTGCTTGGGAAGACTGAAGCTAACAGCTGCAATAATAAAGAGATTATACACAGACGCACAAGGCTAAGAACACCATAGTGATACAGAAGATCTTAAAGGGGTTTTCTAAGGTTTTTTTTACAGATATACAAAAGATGTTGTGAATTTAATTTTTCTAATTGAAACCAAATAAAAATTGTTCATGTGCACCCCCACAATGAATGTGATGTAATCACTGATGAAAGCAGTCAGAGCAGCCAGGAGGTGGGGGTTAGTACAAATCACCAGACAAGCAGCACTTTTTTCTCCGCATGTTTCGTGCGGAAACAGAGCGGAGACCACTATCGTCTATAGGGTCCATAGGTTTCCTTTGCTAACTGCTTTTTAACGCACTCTGTATTCCATTTGGGGGGGGGGGGGTCTCCAAGCGGACTCCCTGAACAGAAACCCAAACGCAGATGTGAACCAGGCCTAAGACAGATCAACTTGCTTGAACACAATAATGTGATCACTGGAACCAGATCATGACTTACACCTACTGTCATTATTTTATTTATGTATTTAGTTACTTTGCTTATGCTAGGTTCACAGCTGCATTTGGGTTTTCCGATTGTGGAGCCTGTTTGGGGACCCCATGAATGGAAACCTAATCCGCTTAACAAGCGGTTTCCTGTGGAAACCTGCTGACCCCATAGACTATAATGGGGTCTGCCACGTTTCTGCCAGAAAAATGCGGAGAGAAAAGTCTTGCAAGCAGGCATTTTTTGAGCAGATTCAACCACGGAAAACTCGGAGAGACAGAGCATAGGTGTGAACCTAGCCTTACTGATATAGCACCAGAGGCATACCTACCAGGGTAGCAGCAGTAGCAGCTGCCACAGGACCGACATTAGGGGGCCCGGCGACAGCCGCTACCACTGTGTCTTTGTTTGTTTTTTAAATAGGTCATTACCGGCTGGAGTAACTCCAGCTGGTAAAGGACCCTATTTACATACTGATCCTGGTTTCTGCCCACGGCCACCTGCGAAAGCTGCTGTGACCAGGAGCAGGGGGATTGGTAAGTAAGGCTGCAGGCCCCACAAACACTATTATTATACTCAGACCTGAGTATAATGATCGGAGGCCCAGGAGAGGTATGAGAACATAAAAAACATTGTTACTTACCTCTCCGCGCTCCAGGCAGGCTACGGGCCTACTTGAGTGACGTCGCGACGCAGGCCTGGATCATGTGACCATACGTCATTGAAGATGGCCAACATCAACAGGGATCACATCAGAGCCATGGATAGGTAAGTAACAGTGTTTTTTTATGTTTGTATCCTCTCCTGGGTCCCCGATTATTATACTCAGAGTATAATAATTGAACATGTATGTCCACTATGGGGCAATAATAGTGTGTGCAGGGGCCACTAGGGGGCAATAATAGTGTGTGCAGGGGCCACTATGGGGCATAATAGTGTGTGCAGGGGCCACTATGGGGCAATAATAGTGTGTGCAGGGGCCACTATGGGGCATAATAGTGCAGGAATGCGGGGGTGGGAGGCTTTCGTTTGGGGTCTTCGGCGACGGTCGGAGGGGTCCCATGTCAAAAGTTCGCCACAGGCCCCGCCAGTCCTAGTTACGCCACTGTATAGCACCATCATATTCCCCAGGTCTATGTTATAGGATAGAGGAACACCTCTATGTGTATATAAAATAGCTAGTTACATTGCAGATGTTGATAAGTAGGTCATCCATTAGATAACAGAAATGGGAGTAGTCCTGTGGAGAGAGGAACAGAATCCCCAAACGTACTACAAGCAATGGTGTGAACTCAGCGTAAGTAACATAAATTCAATAAGAAATAGTGTATACTATATCACCAAATTAACAATTCTATACTCTGACACACAACATTTCCTAGATGTATACAGACCATGTGCAACCAATTATATAGCATTTATAGTATTTGGTGATATAGTATATGCCAATTCTTATTGTATTTATACTATTTATAAATGTGATACACTCCTTTTGATATTTACCTGTCAATTGTGCCGATTTGTTATATATAAGTAATATGACCTACGCCCGCGTTTTTTACTACGTGTTATGTATTTGATTCTTAAATCACTGTTTTGTGTGTATTTTGGCACAGTATAGGAAGGAGAAGTAGCAAGTTATCTCTTGACTTATATGAACACGATCTACTACAAAGTATGTTAAAATTATACAAATGATTCCATCCTTACTTACACTTGAGAACATTCATATTCTAAATATAGATTTACTATACATACCTAATAAACCCTGCACTAAACAGATGCTATCATAATATAAATATAATATTAGTGAATAACTAATCCTCTAGAAACCAATGTGTGTGTCACACAGGAACAATCCAAGAAAGGTTTAGAGAAGACATAAGCAATTCTTGTCAGTGATTCCTCAGAATGAATGCTCCAGCCATTAACTTGTACTGCCCACAGACTGCCCATGTGAGTCATGGATTTTGTATTCCATAGAAAGCTTCTCGCAGTCACGCAACTTTGTTGAATGACACAGATACTGTGTTTTTACTTTTGTGTTGATGGGTCTAAAGTGATTTATCACGCAGGATTGTGTCATTAACAAGGGCTCAGCTTTATGGCTGATGTCACACAAGAAAGGCAGTGTCATATAAGACAGCTTAGAGTCCCTGGAAAGAATGTGCGTGAAATAATGATATCCTGTCTGTGTAAATACTGTAAATGTTGGGGTAAGATTGGAGACTTTTACATCCAGCTGGGGAAGCTTTCATCCACCAATATATGGCCCAATAAAGTACCTGTCATTATAGTGACACTATTAGAGTTATTTGGACACTAGGCATAACTGTAATGTATTACAAGGATATATCCCCCAGCAGGTAGCAGACCTGTTCACTGCCGCCCCCACTTCCCCTTGTACTATAGGCCACTGAGGGCGGTAATGGGAAGGCCGCGATCCCACTACCGCTATTATTATACACAGGGGTCTTCTCAGACCCCCTGAGTATAATAATTGGAGCCCCAGGGGAGGTGAGGGAACATAATAAACAATGTTACTTACCTCTCCAGGATCCGATGTTAATCCTAGCAGGCTTTTGGCTTATATGGTAATATCCCAGACGTCACATGGTCTGGGATATTACCATAAAGGCCCGAAGCCTGTGCTAGCAGTACCATATTGGCTCGAAGCTTGTGCTAGTAGTAATAGCCTGTTACTGCTAGCACAGGCTTTAGGTCTGCATGGCAACAGGCTGTTACTGCTACTACAGGCTTTGGGCCTATATGGTACTGCTAACACAGGATTTGGGCCTATATGCTAATATCCCAGACCATGTGACGTCTGACACATTACCATACAAGCCCAAAGCCTGCTGGGATTAACATCGGATCCCAGAGAGGTGAGTAACAGTGTTTATTATGTTCCCTCATCTCCTCTGGGGCTCCGATTTACTATACTATATATAGGGGTTGGGTGCGTGGAGAAGTTAGGAGTCAAACATGTCTGTGTTTCAAACTTTGGTGGTCCAAAGGGAAGAGACGAGAAATGTGGGAAGACGTCTACTGTGAGAATTACTGCACAAAATATTACGGCATCGTATTTATTATAATGTTACCGCTAGCATCCTCAACCCCTCCACTGTCTGAGGTGCACTCTCAAAAGATGAACAGGCTAGGTTCACCACTGGATAACATCTATATTATTTCCAGACATATCATTGGTTGAAAACAGAGTTGGGATTAGGATATTTATATCATGTATATTATGAAGATGCATATAAATTGTTATGACCCGGTTTTTGCGGTCTTAGCCTGTTATGTTCAGCCGTGGAGTGTCTGAACGGCATTCGGCGCATGAATCATCTGATGCACTGCAGGAGAATGTTCACACAGGGCATGCTGTTTCTGTGGTATCACTGAAGCATGAATCACGTGATGAGTTGCTCTGTGGGTGCATTAGGGTAAGTTCACATAGGGTTTTTTGGTCAGGATTTTGATGCCATATCCGCCTCAAAATCCTGACCAAAAAGACAGCTCCCATTGAAATCAATGGGAGCCGGTCAGGTGTTTTTTCGGGAGCAGGTTTGTTCCAGCTCCCAGAAAAAGAAGCAAGATGCTCATTCTTCAGGCTGTTTCGCCTCGCGATTCGGCCTGAAGACACACCCTCCTCCCGACTAGGCCCATTCATTGGGCCTAATCCGGAGCGGATGCTGGTGCAGTGCGAACTTACCCTTAGTGTGTCTTTGCCTCTGAAGGGGTTAAGTCCTCTGCAGTGCTGAGAGCTTTATAGGCTGTGGATGGTTCTGAGTCCTTTTCTTTCCTATTTAAATCCACTGTGCAGGCTGTTAGATGCCAGTCTTAGGGCTCGTTCACACGGAGTAAACGCGGCACGCAATGTGCCGCGTGTACGGGACGTTTGCGCCGCGATTTTGACGGTGCATGATATTTGTATTGAGCTCAGTTATCCAAGCATAGTTGTTCCGGGTGAAGTGAACCGTAGCCTTATTTTCTGTTTGGATGTTTGGACTTTTGTAGGGTTTTTGGTGTGTGATACTAGTCCTGTTTTTCCTATGCCTTTGCATAGTGTCAGTTTTATGTGTTTCACGTTTATTTTCTACTCTATACTTTGAGTTCCTCATATTCATCGTTAATCGAGTCAGACACTTGTGGAAGGCTTTTTCTGTATCTTGTCTCTCCTTCATTTTTTGGTTCAATACTTTTTATATGGCATCCCAGCGAGATGCTCAGATGCCGGAACAATCGCAGGCACGGTGCGAGGAACAAGTTCAGCAGCAGGCCAGCTTGACAGCTGTTGAAACGCTGGAGCAGGTGGATCATCAACACCAACAAAACTCTCATTGTATGATGTCCCAGCGAGCTGCTGAGATTCCGGAACAGTCACAGGCATGGTGTGAGGAACAAGTTCAGCAGCAGGACAGCTTGAGAGCTGCCAAAATGCCGGAGCAGGCAAAACATCGACGGCAGCAATTTGCTGAATATAGGCAGATCATCGACGCTGACATCACACAGATGAAGTTGCGGGCAGAAGCTAATATATATATATATATATATATATATATATATATATATATTAGCTTCTGCCCGCAACTTCATCTGTGTGATGTAAGCGTCGATGTATACATATATATATATATATATATATATATATTGTAAACCGATGGCTGGTCAGGTCATGGAGGGGGTGTACATCTCACCCAGACTACTAAGCTGAGTGAGATGAGAAAACTCCAGAAGGAATGTTTGTTCTCAGCAGACAACTTTCGTCTGCTGAGCATTTTGGTAAATGCTCAGTATTGGGCTGGATTTTAGGAATGGCAGGTAGGTTGGTAGTGGGACCTGTCATTCCACACCCCCCTCCAGTCCACACTTTGGGGATGTTCCAGCAGCGACTCAGCTGCAGAGAGTCTCCTCGTCAAGGAGGCTTCAGAAGCCAGCTCCAGCAGCAGACTTTGGGCAGAGCTTGGCTGGAGAGCCAACAGAGAGGTCATATTTTTGGATCTGTGTCCTGAATGACTCAACTGGCTTTGGATTTCTGTTATTCTAGGTGAGGTAACCTATTCTATGTTCAGTTAGAGCCTAGCCGGGCAGGTATTTATTTTTGTATTGTTTCCTTTTGTTGCTGCACTATATTTTTGAGTGAAAATAAAACTCTACCTTTGTTTTGGACTAAAAAAACTGGACTTGTGTGTCTATGCCACCCCACCTAGCAACCCCAGACCCTGACAATATATACATACACACAGCCTGTAATCCATACGTAGTTATTTAGTGAGATTCAGAAACATCTCTCAATATAGAAGCAATAGGAAGAATAAACAGATGCAGGATCCAAAATCTGTTAATAATTAAGTATTCTACAAAATGTATTAATGACACAAATACTGCTAGAAAATCAAGTTGTGCAAAAGTTTAGCCATGCTTTAACCCCTTCCCGCTGGAGACATTTTTTGATTTTGATTTTTCACTCCCTGCCTTCTAAACCCCATAGCATTTTTATTTTTCCGCTCACAGAGCCATATGAGGTCTTAATGTTTGCGGGACAAATTGTTCTTCATAATGTTACTATTTTTTATTCTCTATAATGTACTGGGAAGATGGAAAAAAATTCTAAATGTGGTGGAATTGCAGAAAAAGTGCATTTAAGAGAACTTTCTTATGAGCTTTATTTTTACGGTGCTCACTGACCAGCCAAACTGACATGTCACCTGTATAATATGTTTTTCTTGAAGTCGCCATATTCTTACATCTATAACTTTTTTTATATTTCCATGTACAGGGATGTATAGTGTGAGCGCAATTCGCTCTAAATATCAACATATTGAAGTGCAAATTATTAAAGTTATTTTAACGTGCTAGCATAGAGATACACACAAAATACACTCAGCTGTGGTGTATATAGTGTGTTCTGTTTTAATGGCCCCAAAGAGGCAGTATAAAATACATTGTCTAGACAAAGAACAGGTTGGACTAATATAATTCACATAACATGATTGGTGGCAAGGTTGTAACAATAGTCCTGGCACATGCTTATTGGATAAGAAACTGGAGAGAAGTCGTATCATATTAAAGGCTGAAGGGTGTGTGCTTTCTAAACAAAGAGGACAAATTCTAACTAGCATAAAATATAACTTTTATTTTGATCAGCTAAAAATAATATAGCCAGGGCTATTAAAACAAACAAATAACAAACACACCAGCAGACGTGATTAGGACAACTCCCAATACACTCTTTCAGTATGTGTCCCCACAGACTGCTGGCGCAATTATATTGATTTAAATGAGCATCCAGGGAATAGTAAACTAACTCTCTGGCACATGCTAGTAAACACCACTTTATAGGTTCAAGAATAAGAGGTTGTTACTCTAGCTGCTGCCGTAGCTGTATAGGATAATCATCCCCCCATTACCCTGCTCTGATATCTTGCATAGAGCCCTGGAGCCTATTGACACTCATGCACACTTACACACATGCCACCCTATGTAAGCTAGGTGCGGCTTTTTTACAGATTAAGTGTGCATACCAAATGCTGGTCTTAGTAATTTACTGACATTTATGCTCTTTCACTATGTCCCTGCCTGTTCAAAATAAACTACAGGTATCCAGGTTTTTTTTTTTTTTTTTTATAATATTTTTATTGAAGTTTTCAAGTATCCAGGTTTAAGATGCGCATAATAAAATCTCTCAACGCGTTTCAAAGTTAAACTTATCATCAGGAGAGGATGTAACAATCAAAAAAAAATAATAAAGATGTAGTTGCGGTTAAAACCGCATTTCCCGGTCCCTGATGGTGGGAGCCGGTACGGAGTGTCCCACCATCAGGGACCGGGAAATGCGGTTTTAACCGCAACTACATCTTTATTATTTTTTTGATTGTTACATCCTCTCCTGATGATAAGTTTAACTTTGAAACGCGTTGAGAGATTTTATTATGCGCATCTTAAACCTGGATACCTGTAGTTTATTTTGAACAGGCAGGGACATAGTGAAAGAGCATAAATGTCAGTAAATTACTAAGACCAGCATTTGGTATGCACACTTAATCTGTAAAAAAGCCGCGCCTAGCTTACATAGGGTGGCATGTGTGTAAGTGTGCATGAGTGTCAATAGGCTCCAGGGCTCTATGCAAGATATCAGAGCAGGGTAATGGGGGGATGATTATCCTATACAGCTACGGCAGCAGCTAGAGTAACAACCTCTTATTCTTGAACCTATAAAGTGGTGTTTACTAGCATGTGCCAGAGAGTTAGTTTACTATTCCCTGGATGCTCATTTAAATCAATATAATTGCGCCAGCAGTCTGTGGGGACACATACTGAAAGAGTGTATTGGGAGTTGTCCTAATCACGTCTGCTGGTGTGTTTGTTATTTGTTTGTTTTAATAGCCCTGGCTATATTATTTTTAGCTGATCAAAATAAAAGTTATATTTTATGCTAGTTAGAATTTGTGTGTTTAAAGGTAGCATTTTGTGCCCCTCTTTGTCAACTAAACAAAGAGGAGTTGTAAACTGGCTGCACCACATGGCCCTGGAATCCAAAATGGAGGTTACATAAGCTGACATCCTCCACAATAGGACATTTTTTTTTGCGAGGCCAAATCAACAGAGACCTAAATGATCCTGAAGTCTTCTGTAATATATTACTGTTATTATCCTGTATCTGTATTATCATGCTGCTGTAACACACTGAAATTTCCCCATGGTGGGAAGGATTATGTTTTCTTAAAATACTTCAGAAAAATCTTCAACAAAAAACACAGATTTTCAGCAATATGTGGCCTTAACCTTAATAAACAGTCTACCAATAAGTATTTGGACACCTGTGGTAAAATAGAAAAACAACATTTATTCATATTCAATAGTTGGTAGAGCCTCCACGAGTGACAATTACAGCCTCAACCCTCCAGGGCATGTTTTCCACAAGTCCTTGTATGACGGCTAGTGGTATTTTAGTTCAATTGGCTTGGAGAAGACAGGTAAGTTCTTTCACCGGTTTTGGACGGCTGCTGCACTCCTTAGTTCGACGATCCAATCCATCCCAGAGGTGCTCGATAGAGTTCAAGTATGGACTCTGGGCAGGCCAGTCCAGTCGGTTAACTTGATTGTCACTGAACCAAGACATGGTAGACCTCGGTACATGACAGCTGGCTTTGTCACCCTGGAAGTAACATTGGTCCGACCCATAGAACCGCCATAACGTAGGAAGCACAGTGTTAAAATAGTGCAATAAGCGTTGAGTTTACCAGGAGAAATACCCCCAGACCATAACTCCACCTCTTCATTTGCATGGGTGTCCAAATACTTATTGGTAAACAGTGTATAACAATTCTGTATAATAAGGATTACGAGCAGGGGATGCATTTTGACATCAGTGTATTTTAATATTAGTCACAATGATTCATTCATCTTACAACAACAGTGCTTTACAGTTATCAAAGGTGTACAAGCACTCGACCATCTAGAAGGAGTTAATGTCTGGTAAAAAGCTTCATTACATAATGCTTATTCACTGGGTATGCTTTCATTCACTTGCTTTGATCACAGCCCTTGAAACAGGTGGAATGCACTTCAGTCAGACATACTGTGAAATGTAAATGTGGATCAAAGCTTATGTAATTACTCAGAGGGTGCTCGCAATACAGACTTTTACTCGATTTCTCTGGTTGCCTGTTAACAGTCTGGAGGAGAAAAATGTGGTTGATCTATTCACTGTTTAGTATGTTATCACAGGGAGAATTTTCTTAAGCAACGTCCAAGTACATGACTGACATTTTTCACTTGCAGATCGGAAGCTGAGCTTCCATTTCTTACTCCAACAGTTTAATTTGGACAGCACATCTGAGTGAATTGAGCGTTTAACTCACTATTTATGACATGTGTTCTTTCATATGTGAAAAACTTAACTTCTTGTGTTCCTTTCATCTTGTACCCGACCTAGCTGTGATATCTCCATTTCAGTCTGTGGTCTTACGATTACACCGAGGAAGTTTTCCCACTGTCTCAGGGTTGTATTTGACTTGGAACTCACCTTCAGCAGGGATGACTGCAGCATCAGCGATGTGACCCCTCCATTATACAGTATATCTTACAGGAAGCCCTTATACTCATGCAATGAGGGATGGAAGAAGAGGAATAGAAGAGGAACTATTCTACAGAAGAGACCCGGTATTAAAGCCTGCGATCAGAGTTCACTCTGATCGCAGGCATTGTAGGCGAGGACCCACCCCCCAAAGTTGATCGTTTAGCGTAGTGAGATCATGGGAGCTGACCTGTTTCTTCTACCCGTTGAGAGTCTTATGAAGGCTCCCAGGCTTGCCACAGCATTTTAGATTGAGGTTGGTCTATGGCTAGCCTCAATAGCTATGCTGTGACACTCCCATAAATTGCAATACAGCCGTATTGAAGCCTACAGGAGTTGCAATCAAATTATTACAGGTTCAAACCCCTAAGGGTCCATTCACACAGAGTTTTTTTTGTGAGGATTTTGGCGCTGAATCCGTGTCAGAATCCACGTGGAAAAAAAGCCTCCCCATGGAGTTCTATGGGTTTTGCTAGCTTTTCTTTTCTAGCAGAAAAAAAGCTTCCTTCAGGATAAGGCCCCACTGGCCGTATCCCCAGCACTAAAGCACTGCGGGAAGAACTGCTGTGTGAACGCATTGTGGTTCTTTCCGCAGCGCTTTTAAGAGAAAGTTCACAGAGTTTTCCTCTGCAGACTTTCTCTTAACATTATATCTACAAGAAAGCCGCCGACGTTTCCATAGATATAATTGACATGCTGTAATCTTTTCCGCAAAGTGGGGATGGGATTCGCATTTGCCCGCATTGCCTGCATTGTACAACACCACGATTTTTCCCGCAGCATCTCTGCTGCAGGTAAATCGTGGCATTTCCGGTCTGGCCTCAGGCGGATTGTGCATGCAAAAAACAATGCAGTCAATGGGAGGCGGGAAATTCACGTGGAATTGGCAAGTTTCCTAATTCCTGAAGTGAATTTTTTCCTCGGCAAATTCCTTGCCAAAAAACTCAGTGTGGATGGACCCAGGTCCATTCACAAGGAGGAAAATGGTGAGGAATTTGGTGTGGAATTTTCCACGCTGAAAAAGAAGTCTCCCATTGATTTCAATGGGTTCTGCTAGCTTTTTTTTCCACTAGCGGAAAAAAAGCTTCCTTCAGGAGGATTCCGCCTGCAAAAACCAATGCAGTCAATGGGAGGCAGAAAATCCACAGAATTGGGCACAGAATTGGCAAAAACAGCGTGGAAAAAACGCTAGCGTTTTTTTCAAGGTCCATACACTGTGCTGGAGGAAAAAAACATTTACTAATTCCTGAAGCAGATTTTTACCTCCCCAAAATCCTCGCCATAAAACTATGTGTGATTGTACCCTATGGGGGCTAATAATATAGCAAAAGAAAGATAAAAAAAATAAAAACCTAAAAGTTCAAATCACCCCCCTTTCCTTAGAATACATATAAAAGTTACAAAGCAAAACACATATACATTAGATATCTCTGTGTCTGAAAACAAGCCCCTCCACAAACTTTTATATGTTTTATATTTTTCCCATAAGGTAAATGCCATAAAAAGAAAAAAAAAATCAAAAGTGCCAAAATGCTGTTTTTGTAAATGCTTCTGGTAAAAATGTGAACAAAAAATGATCAAAGCAATAGACATTCCCCAAAATAGTATAACTAAAAAGTACACCTGGCCCTGCAAAAAAAGACGCCCTATACATTCCTGTACACAGAAGTATTAAAAAAGTTACAGGTGTCAGAATATGGCGACTTTTAGAAAAAGTTTTAGATTTTTGTTAATGGATTAAAATGTAAACAAAACCATATAAATTTAGTATCCTCAAAATTGTACCGAAACATAGAATACAGGTGATATGTCATTTTCACTGCAGAGTGAACGCCGTAAAATCGAAGCCTGTAAGAAAGTCGCACAAATGCACTTTTTCTTCAAATCCCTCCCATTCTGAATTTTTTCCATCTTTCCAGTACAGAATAGTAAATAGTAGCATCATGAAGAAAAATTTGTCTCGCAAACATTAAGCCCTCATATGGCTCTGTGAACGAAAAAATAAAAAGATCTGGAGTTTAGAAGGAGGGGAGTTAAAATCGAAAATTGAAAAATGTCACCGCTGGGAAGGGGTTGAATTTGTTTTTTAATATGTGTTGCCATTCTACATTTTGCCTTCTGTTTCTTAAGTTGTAAGCACAGAGTGTCTGAATTTTTAATTAGTTTGGCTTTCAAGGCACATAGTTATTTTATGAGCCTTAAAATATAAATGAGCGGGGGTGTGGATCAGAAAGACCCTTACTTATCATTTATACTTCCTAAGCAAAATGCAGAATGGAGCTACTGATGTCATTATCTGACCTTGTAACTGGGTATCTCTTCCCAAGAGTTCTATGCACATGCAAAACTTGTAAAACTCTTGATAGGGCTTGCAGAAACACCAAGTATAGGAGGGGTGAATTGCCCCTTGTAAGCAATGAAACAAATCTTATTAAGCAGACCTTGGGAAATCAGGAAACTCAGGAAACTAAAAGGCTACTCCCTCCCAGTCTGAAGAAACATCCATAGATTATGGCCGCCTCATCTTTTTAGTACAATCTACTATCTGTGTTGTACCAGAGCACTTATATGACACTTACTATTATTATGATTAATATGTCTTATGATCACATTCATAAATTATAGCCTCAGTCAAGACCCGTCAGCAGATGCCCATTGAGCTCAAGGGGGCGCACTGCTCAGGTGAGACCTGAAAACATGAGTTTTATTAAGAAAACCCTTGCTAAATTTGCTGTTGTCTGTCTGCAATCCATGTGTCCTAAATAGGGTTGAGCGATCGTGTTCGGAAAAGATCGGATTCCGATCGGCGATCAAGAAAATTTCATGATCGCCATCGGAATTCCGAACACGATCTTTTTATGTGGGATCGAGATCGGTGATTTTTCCCACAATGCTTTGCTTAGCCTTCACACTGAGTATACACTGTATATTCAGTGTGAAGGCTCCGCTGCAGTTCCATAGGAATGAATGGAAGCAGCCAACACACAGCCTTAACCCCCTGCGCGCCGGCTGCCTCCATTCATTCAAATGGAAGGCTAAACTAAATCTCTAGCAGCTACTTACCTCTAGAGATGGCTTCTCCGGTGCCCTCCTTCTTCTTGCCTTGCTGCCCCGCCTCTCAGGTTAGTGTTTAAAGCGCTAGCTAGGCGGGGTTTGTGGCTTAGAGTGTGGGCGGATACAGGGCGGGGAGACGTGACGTCTCCCCTCCCAGTACCAGCCCACACTCTCCTAACCTGGCAGGGAGGGGGCAGCGAAGGAAGAAAAGCAGCATGGAGCAGCAGCGAGGTGAAGAATGAAGGCACGGGGCACAGGACCAGCCATCTCTGGAGGTAAGTGGACACCAGGGGGGACTAAGTAGCCAGAGGATTTAAAAAAAATCCTCTGGCTACTTTAGTGATTCACTACACAGCGTGGATTCTAACAATTGTTAGATTCCATGCTGTATAGTGAATTGGATTGCTTTTAAAATCCGATCTCCGATTAATAAAAAAATCCCATTGACTTGCATTGGGATCGGAATTGGGATCGAGATGAAAAATGATTGGAAATCGGATTTTAAAATCGATCCTGAAAAATCAAGATCGGCTCAACCCTAGTCCTAAAGTTTCCCCCGCTCTGACCACTCTGTAGCTGCTGTCTTCTGCAAGTGATGTATAGGACTTCTGAGTGTGAGTAACCACAGATAAGTGATAGATTTGCAATTATCTATTAATCCATTCACTGTACATTTGATATGCCATGGGACTTATAGTACCTCACCCTGGTTACACCCCTGTCAGTGATTGTGTATATGTTCATGAAATAATAAAACTCAACAAACCACATTGTAAGTCAATTGGATCTGTTGGGTAAAGGTGGTGCCTGCCATGAGACAAAGCCAACACTATGTTGTGGTATGCATTTATAACAGAAATCATGACACAGATGCGAATGTAGTCTTAATTTGTGTTTTTTGGGGTACAATGTTAAAAAAAAAGAGTATTGAGACTACAGTTAATGATTAGAGGTGAGCGAACACTATTCGAAACAGCCATTTCGAATAGCACGCTCTCATAGAAATGAATGACTTTGGTGGCAGCCGGCCACTTAACCCCCCGCGTGCCGGCTAAGTCCATTCATTTCTATTAGAGTATGCTATTTGAAACGGCTGTTTCAAATAGTGTTTGCTCATCTCTATTAATGATATACAGTGGCATAACTAGGAATGGTGGGGCCCCGTAGCGAACACACCGAAGTTCTCGACTGAGACCCTCCTACGCATTCCTGCGCGCTCTATTATGCCCCATAGTGGCCCCTGCACACACTATTATGTCCCTTAGAGACCCCTGCACACAGTATTATCCCCCATAGTGGCCCCTGCACATAGTATTATCCCCCATAGTGGCCCGTGCACACAGTATTATGTCCCTTAGTGGCCTCTGCACACAGTATTATGTCCCTTAGAGGCCCCTGCACACACTATTATGTCCCTCAGTGGCCCCTACGGACTAAATACTGTCACGTCACCCGCTGACCGCTATACCAGGACAACTGTGGATAAAAAGTCTGGTCATGTGCATTACAATTTAGTAACTCCATGTGCCTCATATTAATAGAAGTTAACCCCATCATGTCCCTCACATTAACCCTTGTGTACCTCACATAAGAGTTACTTAATATGTGAGAGACATGGAGGTAATAATAAAGTATCTTCATTATTATTACCTCCATATGTCTCACATATTAGTAACTCTTATGATGAGGTACACAGGGGTTAATGTGAGGGACATGATGGGGTTAATTGCTATTAATATGAGGCACATGGAGTTACTAAAACAAAATTAATCACCCCAAATGCCTGATATTAATAAGCATAGTAACCCCAGTATGTCCTGTGTATCTGTGTCTTCTTTTTTTTAGTTTCACTTTCCTGGAGCTTCTTCTGCTCCTTCTCTTGTGTGCAGGACGGCAGGAGCTCGGCAGGGATAAGCCCCGCCTTCTGGGCTTTCCTCAGCCCTCTCATTGGTGGGCAGAGGACAGCCAGAGAAAGTGAGGGGGGAGAGAGAAATTGTCCTGAGAGTGCTGAGTGGAGCCAGACCTGCAGCTCCTGCGTCGGCTCCTGTGTATCAGTTGTTGCTGCAGCTTCAGACATATACTTTCCCTATATTAATAGGGAAAGTATTCCACCAACAGGGGGCCCCTGCAAGTGCTGGGGCTCTGGGCAATAGCCAAGTTTGCCGCCCCTAACGCCGGCCCTACTTACCTCTCCCGGGCCACCGATCATTATACTCGTGGGTCCGACGAAAAGACCCCCGAGAATAATGATAGCAGCGGTAGCGGCTGTCATCGGGCCTCTAATGTCCCAGGCCCGGTGGCAGCTGCTACCACGATAGTTACGCCACTGTATATATATATATTTTACATGTGACCAGAGATTACAGTACTGTATGAGTAAGGCTAATTTCACACTTTTCAGTTTGTTGTTGCATCCTCAGTTTGCAACCACCAAATTCACTACAATGTTAAAGGGATCCTACCATTAAAACACAATTTTTTTTTGGTTGACACGTAGGAATAGCCTTAAGAAAGGCTATTCTTCTCCTACCTTTAGATTTTCTCCGCGCTGCCATTCCGTAGAAATCCCGGTTTTAGTCAGTATGCAGTATGAGTTCTCCGGCAGCACTGGGGGCGGTCCTCAGCACTCAAACAGCACTGGGGGTGTCCCCAATGCTGCGAGAGAACTCTCCAGCGCTGCCTCCATCTTCTCCAGGAACGTCCTCTTCACGCGTCTTCTTCCGGCGCAGGCGGTCAAACTTGTAGGCCTCGGGCAGAGCCGACTGCGCATGCCCACAGGCCACAAGAAAATGGCCGATTACTTACTGTGTGGCTGCAAGAGAACTCATTTGCATACCGACAAAAAACAGATTATATACCAATACCAGTACGTCCAGTCAGAACACAGTATCTGCACAGAGATCGTACAGCTACTGAAGCTGGGAGCCGGCTGTAACTTCAGCCTGAGCTCCCAGATGGCAGGGAAGGTTTATTACCTCCCCTGCCTTCTCGATCGCTGTGTATACAGCGCTCAATGAGCCGCATACTGACAGAGAATGTAGATTGTGAGCCCTATAGGAGACAGTGATTGGCAGTGTCTGTAAAGTGCTGCAGAATATGATGGCGCTATGTAAGTAAGTGAAATAAATGAATAAAATAATCTTGTCTGCCTCCATACGCTACTGCTTCTAGTATATGAAATAACATGTAAATAGTAATCCCCTTGACTTTTACAACTGTTGAAGGTGTATTTCTGCTTCCTTTGCTATTATGTATTGCATAGACAGTCTTCATTTGTAGTTCATAAGCCCAGGGTGATGCTAGATAGCATTTTAGTTTTTAGACTATTGGTTGCAACATCCTTTTAAATGGGTTAGATATATAACCACTGGAGCTTTAGCCTTACCAATGTCCTCAAATAGAGATCTCTGAGCTTTTTTTCTGTACTTGAGAATTTTCATTTATTGGGCAATTCTTGATTCCTTGGATTTATATTGAGCATATGCGGATGTCAGTCTTATAGTAAACTAGTAGAATACCCGCAGCTTCGCTCGCAGAAAATATGTTAAATTGTTGGTTATGCTAAAGTCAAATTTTCAGTGTCACAGAGCTCAGCTTTCACTTTACCTCAGCAGCTTCAGTGATGAAAGCTCCCGTATAGTAAGTAATAATGACAATCTTACTATGAGGCAGTTTTCGCCTGACCAATATTGCTGCTCAGTATGGCTGCTTGCACACTACAGTAACAGTACAGTCTCTGGGCCGTGGATTCTACAGCTTCATAGACTTCTAAATTTTCACAGCGTTGTGCACATAGAAGTCGATGGAACTGCCAAATCCATGACCCTGAGGCCTGTGAAAAATACTGTAGTGTGCAAGCAGCCACTAAGGATACCAGACATGTTTTGTCAGTGCATGCGCATATGTTTGTGTGTGTGTGTACACGTGTGTGTATGTGCACACATGTGATCCATGTGTATGTATGCATGTGTGCATGCACGTGTGTGATCCATGTATATGTATGCGCGTGTGTATGTGTGTGTATGTGCACACATGTGATCCATGTGTATGTATGCGTGTGTGCATGCACATGTGTGGTCCATGTATATGTATGCGTGTATGTGCGCATGTGATCCATGTGTTTGTGTGTGCGCAGTGCAAATGTCCATGCATGCGGTAGTTGTGTGAGTATGTATGTGCTCTTTTCGTCCGTGTGCATAATGTGCATCCATCTGAGTGTGTTTGTTTGCGTGTGTGCGTGGTCCTTGCGTGTGTGCATGTTTGTGCATGCATGTGTGTGTTTTTGGTGTGCATATGGTATTTGTGGGGTGGTGTTCGTGTGGTGTGTTATGGCATTTGTGTGGTGTTGTGCTTGCGGATTGGTGTATGTGTGCTGTCTGTGTGATGTATATATGGTGTTTGTGAAATGTTTGTGTGTTGTGTGTGTGGTGGTGCGGCCCCTTTAGCAGCGACTCTTTGGCGGCGGCGCTATAATCCATCCCTGACAGTCACAACTGTTATTTTCCCCTCATCACTTTCACATTTCCCCATTACATGTATAGGGCCTAACTTTGGGGACCCCAATCTCACGACGGGGGGACGCTAGCGAGATGTAACATGCGCAGTATTCTGCTCCTGTGGGTGGAGAGGGGGCGTGCCAAATTTTAACCAAAATTGGGTCAGAACTGTGCATTTGTATAGAGCAGACTACTACAGATTTTGAGTTTTATATACAGTCCTATGAAAAAGTTTGGGCACCCCTATTAATCTTAATCATTTTTAGTTCTAAATATTTTGGTGTTTGCAACAGCCATTTCAGTTTGATATATCTAATAACTGATGGACACAGTAATATTTCAGGATTGAAATGAGATTTATTGTACTAACAGAAAATGTGCAATATGCATTAAACCAAAATTTGACCGGTGCAAAAGTATGGGCACCTCAACAGAAAAGTGACATTAATATTTAGTAGATCCTCCTTTTGCAAAGATAACAGCCTCTAGTCGCTTCCTGTAGCTTTTAATCAGTTCCTGGATCCTGGATAAAGGTATTTTGGACAAACAATTCAAGTTCAGTTAAGTTAGATGGTCGCCGAGCATGGACAGCCCGCTTCAAATCATCCCACAGATGTTCAATGATATTCAGGTCTGGGGACTGGGATGGCCATTCCAGAACATTGTAATTGTTCCTCTGCATGAATGCCTGAGGATTTGGAGCGGTGTTTTGGATCATTGTCTTGCTGAAATATCCATCCCCGGCGTAACTTCAACTTCGTCACTGATTCTTGAACATTATTCTCAAGAATCTGCTGATACTGAGTGGAATCCATGCGACTCTCAACTTTAACAAGATTCCCGATGCCGGCATTGGCCACACAGCCCCAAAGCATGATGGAACCTCCACCAAATTTTACAGTGGGTAGCATGTGTTTTTCTTGGAATGCTGTTTCTTTTTGGACGCCATGCATAACGCCTTTTTTTATAACCAAACAACTCAATTTTTGTTTCCAAAATGAAGCTGCCTTGTCCAAATGTGCTTTTTCATACTTCAGGCAACTCTATTTGTGGCGTACGTGCAGAAACGGCTTCTTTCTCATCACTCTCCCATACAGCTTCTATTTGTGCAAAGTGCGCTGTATAGTTGACCGATGCACAGTGACACCATCTGCAGCAAGATGATGCTGCAGCTCTTTGGAGGTGGTCTGTGGATTGTCCTTGACTGTTCTCACCATTCTTCTTCTCTGCCTTTCTGATATTTTTCTTGGCCTGCCACTTCTGGGCTTAACAAGAACTGTCCCTGTGGTCTTCCATTTCCTTACTATGTTCCTCACAGTGGAAACTGACAGGTTAAATCTCTGAGACAGCTTTTTGTATCCTTCCCCTGAACAACTATGTTGAACAATCTTTGTTTTCAGATCATTTGAGAGTTGTTTTGAGTAGCCCATGATGCCACTCTTCAGAGGAGATTCAAATAGTAGAACAACTTGCAATTGGCCACCTTAATTACCTTTTCTCATGATTGGATACATCTGGCTATGAAGTTCAAAGCTCACTGAGGTTACAAAACCAATTTTGTGCTTCAGTAAGTCAGTAAAAAGTAGTTAGGGGAATTCAAATCAATAAAATGATAAGGGTGCCCATACTTTTGCACCGGTCAAATTTTGGTTTAATGCATATTGCGCATTTTCTGTTAATACAATAAACCTCATTTCAATCCTGAAATATTACTGTGTCCATCAGTTATTAGATATATCAAACTGAAATGGCTGTTGCAAACACCAAAATATTTAGAACTAAAAATGATTAAGATTAATAGGGGTGCCCAAACTTTTTCATAGGACTGTATATAGATTACAATAGGCTGGGTTCAGAAAGCTCAGTAAGTCTAGTTGTGGTCACTGATACAAAAACATTGAATACTTTATGCAGTAATTATTCATATCTAGTGTATTTTGCTATATAGATGATGAATTCATTCATTATAGTTTCTGACCTAAACCTTTACTGAAACCTCCAAGTGCTGTAGAACCAGATAATATATGAGATTATGTAAAATGGCCAAATTCCCTTCAGGTTTCATCATTTAGGGTTCAGTACCACCATCCTCAGGACAGGTCCTTACTATGCTCTACAAACTCTGATCCAAGGCTTGAGTACTGTACTGTTATGTAGAACTACTATGTGGCCAGTGAATGTCAGTATTATTTACACACTGGTGTGACAGCTGTAACTTTACCATTATATAGTAGTAGTAACCAGGTGCTAAATGCCACTAGAATTTTGTCACTTTGGTGGTACATTCATTGGCAAAAAAAATGATGCATCAAGATGGAGTTGTTTGAAATGAATAAATGAAACTTTCTATGTGTAATGTAATGATGATATATGTATGTGATTACAATAACAGAGAAAAATATTACATTTTTGTTGAAAACTGTGTATATGAAAAGATGCTTTGGTACACTTGTCAGAAACAGGGCTTTTGTTGTTCACCTGTCCAGTAAATGTGAGTCACCATGGCTGGCCAAATTCATAGACTAAGTGCTAGCAATGAAGATTTCACACCACACAATAGTTGGTATAAGCTCCTCTTAGCCCCAGTAGAGCAGTGCACAAAAAAACAGACCTTTTTTTGCAGGTATTTATTTCCACATACAGGAAGTAAACAACAGCACGTTGTATCATGAGTATCATGTATCATGAGGCGGGGTATCCACCTCCTGTGACATCAGCTCCAAGGCACTACCTCCAGAAGGTAGTGACCTTCTGTGACGTACATCAGTGTACCACCCCCAAACAGATGGATTAGTGGAGAGGTTTAACAAGACCCTGAAGCATATGTTAGAAAAAGTAGTGGAAAGGGATAGCTGGGACTGGGACTGTCTGTTACCATATCTCATGTTCTCTGTCACAGAGGTAACCCAGGCGTCTACAGGGTTTTCACCCTTTGAGTTAGTTTATGGCTGTCATCCAAGGGGATTGTTAGATATTGCCAAAGAGACCTGGGAGACTGAGGCCACCCCATATAAAAGTGTTGTTGAACATGTGGCGCGGATGCAGGTCCGAATATTGACAGTGATGCCCATTGTCAAAGAGCATCTGCAAAGAGCTCAGGAGGCCCAGAGCAGAATTTACAACATATCTGCCAGGGTAAGGACCTTTAATCCTGGGGACAGGGTCCTTGTTATAGTTCCCACGGTTGAAAGTAAGTTTCTGGCAAAGTGGCAGGGTCCCTATGAAATTGTAGAAAAGGTGAGTGAGGTAAACTACAGGGTGCATCAACCAGACAGGAGAAAACCCTTCCAGATTTACCACGTAAACCTGATCAAGCCATGGAAAGATCGGGAGTCTTTAGTAGCCACCCCGACTGTTGTTAAAGAAGGGTTACAGACAGTTCCCCCAGTAGGAATATGAGAGGCCCTGTCAGTACACTAGAAACAGAAGGTAAGGAAATTCCTACGACAAAAAAGTTGCAAGTTTTCTGATCTACCAGGCCGTATGCACCTTATAAAACACCATATTGAGACACAGAACAAGTGAAAAGATACTGGAAGAGTGCCTGACGTCTTCTGTCAAGCATGGTGGAGCTAATGTAATGGTCTGGAGTTGCTTTGGTGCTGGTAAAGTGGGAGATTTGTACAAGGTAAAAGGGATTTTGAATAAGAAAGGTTATCACTCCATTTTGCAACACCATGCCATACCCTGTGGACAGCACTTGATTGGAGCCAATTTCATCCTACAACAGGACAATGACCCAGAGCCACCTCCAAATTATACAAGAACTATTTAGAGAAGAAGAAGGCAACTGGTATTCTATCTGTAATGGAGTGGCCAGCGCAGTCACCAGATCTCAACCCCATTGAGCTGTTGTGGGAGCAGCTTGACCATATGGTACGCAAAAAGTGTCCATCAAGCCAATCCAACTTGTGGGAGGGGCTTCTGGAAGCATAGGGTGAAATTTCTCCAGATTACCTCAGCAAATTAACGGCCAGAATGCCAAAGGTCTGCAAGGCTATAATCACTACAAATGGAGCATTATTTGATAAAACCAAAGTTTGAAGGAGAAAATTATTATTTCAAATAAAAATAATTATTTCTAACCTTGTCAATGTCTTGACTTTATTTTCTATTCATTACCCAACTCAATCGACAAATAAAAGTGAGTGAGTGAAATGTGGAAAACACAAAATTCCCTGGGTGACCTCAAACTTTTGAATGGTGGTGATATATATATATATATATATATATATATATATATATATATACACAAATATATTTATGTGTGTATATTATATTATCAATTCGTGACTTCATTTACTAATTTCTTTCTTGATTCTTTTATTATTTTCTCATCTGTTGTATCTTACATCTTGAAACTGGTTAGTTCTTAGAAGAAACAGGCTTCAGAGCAGAATTTCACATTCCATTCACTTCAGTTCTGAAAACCTCCAAACATTAACATTGCATCTGTGACAACATTATTGTAATTTGGCCCACCAGAATAGAATGGGAAAGCCGAATTCTCATTTACAGTAATCCTAATGACAAGCTTGTTATATTTTTAGAAACTTCCAGAGTAATTAAACAGATGATGGGACAAAAGGGAGATTTGTTTGGAGCAGTTGCCAAATAGAACATTTCATGCTCCTTCATGACTTGTTTTGCTGTTTTTTTCCAAACATTTGAAACTTTTCCAGCATGAATACTGACAGCGTAGGAAAATTACAGGAACTTGGTGGCTACTGCATCCAAAACAAGCTGTAGGAAGCTGCTGCACTTTATCTGATGGTTTGCTCTCAGCAAGATTGAATTTCCTGGAAATAGTACAATTAAATTATGCCTTTCAATGGTGTGAGAAAAAGTATTTGCCCCCTTTCATGTGTCTAAAATTGTTATCTCATTGAATTACTTTGATTTAATTGGTCGGTGTGTTCATGTAAAGATTCATCACCAAGGACAACATGTCATTGCATTGACTGATACATAGAAGAATGATAGGAAAACTAAGATAAATAGGAGTGGGGGAATTTATTAAGACGGGTGCTTCCTACATTAGTTTTAAACAATTCCCTTGCTGCTTCTGTGTCAGAATTAACATGTAAGCCAGCCAGAAACTGTGGTTTTCAGCCATAACTTGTAGCAGTTTTCTGGCATTTTTTAACATAAAGAGAGATAAACAAACAGAAAAAAACACTTCCAGCATTGTGAAAGTGTAAACAACAACCAATGATAAATTGAGAGACAACAGACTAAGGAAGAACACAAGAAGGGTGAGAAGAAGGAAGGGAGGTTGTCAGAGACCCTGCAAAATGCTGTAGGTGTCCCTTGGGTTCCACATAGACTGAAATGCCAACACAGTGTTGTTCCGAGTCGCAGTTAAGTTTTCCAGACTGCAAGTATCTTTCACATGGATAAGGAGGACAATCCCAAATGAGGGGAGGAGGTTAACATGTTTCCAGTGCAGTGCTATGAGGGTCTTGTTCACTGTACAAAGAAACAATGTGGCAGACTTTTTCCCTAACTGCCGAGGGGGCAAATTAAGTAGGTAAGTAAGATGGTCTAGTGGGACAACCTGTAGAAAGAATGCATCTAACATCCCTACCCAGAAACCCTGTATCGGAGGAAAGTCCCAGAAAATGTGGTAGAGCATGCCTACTGGTGAATGAGCTCCAACTCCAGCTCCAACATTCAGAAGGGATTGCAGGTGTTATACCAGTGCATCAGAATCTTATATTGTGTTTCCTTAAATGTCACACACATGGAGGACTTGAAAGCATGTGACCATATTATCTGCCATTGGCCAAGGAAGATCGGTCACTTGACATCCTCCTAATACCTGAACATGTTCCTATTAGAGATGAGCGAACACTAAAATGTTCGAGGTTCGAAATTCGATTCGAACAGCCGCTCAATGTTCGTGTGTTCGAACGGGTTTCGAACCCCATTATAGTCTATGGGGAACAGATACTCGTTAAGGGGGAAACCCAAATCCGTGTCTGGAGGGTCACCAAGTCCACTATGACACCCCAGGAAATGATGCCAACACCTCTGGAATGACACTGGGACAGCAGGGGAAGCATGTCTGGGGGCATCTAACACACCAAAGACCCTCTATTACCCCAACATCACAGCCTAACAACTACACACTTTACACACTCAATACCACCTCTCTGACAGTAGGAAAACACCTTGAAACATGTGTATTTGGCACTTGCAGTGAGGAGAGCTTGTCACCAGCAGTGAATTTGGCCCTTGTAGTAAGTTGAGGTTGGCACCAACATTTGTTTTGAAAATCAGGGTGGATTGAGCCTCTAACCAGCAGAGTTTGGGCAAATTCATGGTGGAGGGAGCCTCTAAACACCCCAGTTTGGGCAAATTCATGGTGGAGGGAGCCTCTAAAAACCCCAGTTTGGACCAATTCATGGTGGAGGGAGCCTCTAACCAGCCCAGTTTGGGCAAATTCATGGTGGAGGGAGCCTCTAACCAGCCCAGTTTGGACCAATTAATGGTGGAGGGAGCCTCTAACCAGCCCAGTTTGGACCAATTAATGGTGGAGGGAGCCTCTAACCAGCCCAGTTTGGACCAATTAATGGTGGAGGGAGCCTCTAACCAGCCCAGTTTGGACCAATTAATGGTGGAGGGAGCCTCTAACCAGCCCAGTTTGGACCAATTCATGGTGGAGGGAGCCTCTAAAAACCCCAGTTTGGACCAATTCATGGTGGAGGGAGCCTCTAACCAGCCCAGTTTGGGCAAATTCATGGTGGAGGGAGCCTCTAAACAGCCCAGTTTGGGCAAATTCATGGTGGAGGGAGCCTCTAACCAGCCCAGTTTGGACCAATTAATGGTGGAGGGAGCCGCTAAACAGCCCAGTTTGGGCAAATTCATGGTGGAGGGAGCCTCTAAACAGCCCAGTTTGGACCAATTCATGGTGGAGGGAGCCTCTAAAAAACCCAGTTTGGACCAATTCATGGTGGAGGGAGCCTCTAAACAGCCCAGTTTGGGCAAATTCATGGTGGAGGGAGCCTCTAAACAGTCCAGTTTGGGCAAATTCATGGTGGAGGGAGCCTCTAACCAGCCCAGTTTGGACCAATTAATGGTGGAGGGAGCCTCTAAACAGCCAAGTTTTGGGAAATTCATGGTGGAGGGAGCCTCTAACCAGCCCAGTTTGGACCAATTCATGGTGGAGGGAGCCTCTAAACAGCCCAGTTTGGGCAAATTCATGGTGGAGGGAGCCTCTAAAAAACCCAGTTTGGACCAATTCATGGTGGAGGGAGCCTCTAACCAGCCCAGTTTAGACCAATTAATGGTGGAGGGAGCCTCTAAACAGCCAAGTTTGGACCAATTCATGGTGGAGGGAGCCTCTAAAAACCCCAGTTTGGACCAATTCATGGTGGAGGGAGCCTCTAACCAGCCCAGTTTGGGCAAATTCATGGTGGAGGGAGCCTCTAAACAGCCCAGTTTGGGCAAATTCATGGTGGAGGGAGCCTCTAACCAGCCCAGTTTGGACCAATTAATGGTGGAGGGAGCCGCTAAACAGCCCAGTTTGGACCAATTCATGGTGGAGGGAGCCTCTAAAAACCCCAGTTTGGACCAATTCATGGTGGAGGGAGCCTCTAAAAAACCCAGTTTGGACCAATTCATGGTGGAGGGAGCCTCTAACCAGCCCAGTTTGGACCAATTAATGGTGGAGGGAGCCTCTAAACAGCCAAGTTTGGACCAATTCATGGTGGAGGGAGCCTCTAAAAACCCCAGTTTGGACCAATTCATGGTGGAGGGAGCCTCTAACCAGCCCAGTTTGGACCAATTAATGGTGGAGGGAGCCTCTAACCAGCCCAGTTTGGACCAATTAATGGTGGAGGGAGCCTCTAACCACCCCAGTTTGGACCAATTCATGGTGGAGGGAGCCTCTAAACAGCCAAGTTTGGACCAATTCATGGTGGAGGGAGCCTCTAAAAACCCCAGTTTGGACCAATTCATGGTGGAGGGAGCCTCTAACCAGCCCAGTTTGGGCAAATTCATGGTGGAGGGAGCCTCTAAACAGCCCAGTTTGGGCAAATTCATGGTGGAGGGAGCCTCTAACCAGCCCAGTTTGGACCAATTCATGGTGGAGGGAGCCTCTAACCAGCCCAGTTTGGACCAATTCATGGTGGAGGGAGCCTCTAAAAACCCCAGTTTGGACCAATTCATGGTGGAGGGAGCCTCTAAACAGCCCAGTTTGGACCAATTCATGGTGGAGGGAGCCTCTAAACAGCCCAGTTTGGGCAAATTCATGGTGGAGGGAGCCTCTAACCAGCCCAGTTTGGACCAATTAATGGTGGAGGGAGCCTCTAAACAGCCAAGTTTTGGGAAATTCATGGTGGAGGGAGCCTCTAACCAGCCCAGTTTGGACCAATTAATGGTGGAGGGAGCCTCTAAACAGCCCAGTTTGGACCAATTCATGGTGGAGGGAGCCTCTAAACAGCCCAGTTTGGGCAAATTCATGGTGGAGGGAGCCTCTAAAAAACCCAGTTTGGACCAATTCATGGTGGAGGGAGCCTCTAACCAGCCCAGTTTGGGCAAATTCATGGTGGAGGGAGCCTCTAAACAGCCCAGTTTGGGCAAATTCATGGTGGAGGGAGCCTCTAACCAGCCCAGTTTGGACCAATTAATGGTGGAGGGAGCCGCTAAACAGCCCAGTTTGGGCAAATTCATGGTGGAGGGAGCCTCTAAACAGCCCAGTTTGGACCAATTCATGGTGGAGGGAGCCTCTAAAAAACCCAGTTTGGACCAATTCATGGTGGAGGGAGCCTCTAAACAGCCCAGTTTGGGCAAATTCATGGTGGAGGGAGCCTCTAACCAGCAGAGTTGTGGGAAAGCAGGGTGGAGGGAGCCTCTAACCAGCAGAGTTGGTGGAAATCAGGGTGGAGGGAGCCTCTAACCAGCAGAGTTGGGGGAAATCATGTTGGAGGGAGCCTAGTATTAGCAGAATTGTGCAACGCTTATGGTGGATGAGTATGAGGATGCGGAGGAATTGGAGAGGTTGAGTACAGACATGGAGTTTCATGTTGGGGTGCTTTACACAGGTGGGCACAAAAATGAAGGCTCTATCCAGTGGTGGTTCATTTTTATCAAAGTGAGCCGGTCGGCACTCTCAGCTGACAGACGGGTGCGCTTGTCAGTGATGATGCCACCGGCTGCACTGAACACCCTCTCAGATAGGACGCTGGCGGCAGGACAGGACAGCACCTCCAAGGCATATAGGGCAAGTTCAAGCCACAGGTCCAACTTCGACACCCAATACGTGTAGGGCGCAGAGGGGTCGGAGAGGACAGGGCTGTGTTCGGAAAGGTATTCCCGCAACATGCGCCTATACTTCTCACGCCTGGTGACACTAAGACCCTCCGTGGCGGCACTTTGGCGAGGGGGTGCCATCAAGGTGTCCCAGACCTTAGACAGTGTGCCCCTCGTTTGTGTGGACCGGTGAGAACTTGGTTGCCTACTGGAGGAACTGCCCTCCCTGCCGCCAACGTCACATGCTGGAAACATCTCCATCATATTCTGCACCAATTGCCTGTGGCAAGCATTGATGCGATTGGCCCTCCCCTCTACCGGAATAAAAGACGAGATGTTGTTTTTATACCGGGGGTCAAGGATAGCAAAGATCCAGCACTGGTTGTCCTCCATGATTTTGACAATACGCTTGTCGGTTGTAAAGCACCCCAACATGAACTCAGCCATGTCTGCCACAGTGTTAGTTGGCATGACTCCTCTGGCCCCACCGGAAAGTTCAATCTCCATTTCCTCCTCATCCTCCATGTCTACCCATCCGCGCTGCAACAATGGGACGATTCGAAGTTGCCCGGAAGCCTCCTGTATCACCATCACATCATCGGACAACTCTTCTTCCTCCTCCTCCTCCTCCTCCTCCTCCATTAAACGCAGTGAAGCGGACAGATGTGTGGACCTACTCTCCAGCTGTGACGGATCGGATGCTATCCCTAACTCCTCTGTGTGATCTGAGTTATCCCTGATGTCAATCAGGGATTCTCTCAGAACACACAAGAGCGGGATTGTAAGGCTCACCATCGCATCCTCAGAGCTCACCCTCCTTGTGGACTCCTCAAAGACCCGTAGGATGTCACAAAGGTCTCTCATCCATGGCCACTCATGGATGTGAAACTGAGGCAGCTGACTTTGTGGCACCCTAGGGTTTTGTAGCTGGTATTCCATCAAAGGTCTCTGCTGCTCAACCACTCTATTCAACATCTGAAACGTTGAGTTCCAGCGTGTGGGGACGTCGCACAAAAGCCGGTGTTGTGGCACATGCAGGCGTTGCTGGAGAGATTTTAAGCTAGCAGCGGCTACTGTCGACTTGCGAAAGTGGGCGCACATGCGCCGCACTTTCACCAGTAGCTCTGGAACATTGGGGTAGCTCTTTAGGAAACGTTGCACCACTAGGTTGAAGACGTGGGCCAGGCATGGAACATGTTGGAGTCCGGCAAGCTCCAGAGCTGCTACCAGGTTCCGGCCGTTATCACAAACGACCATGCCTGGGCCCAGGTGCAGCGGCTCAAACCATATTGCCGTCTCATCGAGGAGGGCATCCCTCACCTCGGAGGCAGTGTGCTGTCTGTCCCCCAAGCTGATCAGCTTCAGCACAGCCTGCTGACGTCTACCAACGCCAGTGCTGCAACGTTTCCAACTCGTAGCTGGGGTCAATCTAACAGCGGAGGAGGAGGCGGTGGCGGAGGAGGAGGCGGTGGCGGAGGAGGAGGCGGTAGAGGAGGAGGAGGAGGGGGGTGTTCTTCTCGTGTCCCTGCCAGGAATGTTAGGCGGGGAGACGAGGTACACCGGGCCAGTTTGGGAAGCAGTCCCAGCCTCAACTACATTCACCCAGTGTGCCGTCAGTGAAATGTAGCGTCCCTGTCCGCATGCACTTGTCCACGCGTCGGTGGTCAAGTGGACCTTTGTGCAAAGCGCGGAACTAAGGGCCCGCCTGATGTTGAGTGACACGTGCTGGTGCAAGGCGGGGACGGCACACCGGGAGAAGTAGTGACGGCTAGGGACGGCATAGCGAGGTGCCGCAGTTGCCATCAGGTCCAGGAAGGCGGGAGTTTCAACAAGCCGGAACGCCAACATCTCCTGGGCCAGCAGTTTAGCGATGTTGGCGTTCAAGGCTTGCGCGTGTGGGTGGTTAGCAGTGTATTTCTGCCGCCGCTCCAATGTCTGAGAGATGGTGGGTTGTTGTAAAGAAACGCCTGATGGTGCCTTTGATGGTGCAGGAGAAGGAGATAAGACAGGACCAGGGGAGGATGAGGTAGAAGTGAACAAAGTGGCGGAGGCAGATGAAGTGGTGTCCTGGCTCGTCCTCTGGAGTGCATCGCCAGCACAGTCAGCAGTGGCAGTGGCAGAGGCAGAGGCAGTGGCAGAGGCAGTGGCAGTGGCGTGAACGGCAGGCGGCCTTTGTCCTGCCGTTGCTGCCTGCCACTGATTCCAGTGCTTGGATTCCAAATGACGGCGCATTGAAGTGGTGGACAGGTTGCTCTTCTCAGAGCCCCTAATCAATTTCGAGAGGCAAATTGTGCAGACAACACTATATCTGTCCTCGGCGCATTCCTTGAAAAAACTCCACACCTTCGAGAAACGTGCCCTCGAGGTGGGAGTTTTTCGGGGCTGGGTACGAACTGGAACATCTTGGGAGATTCCGGGTGTGGCCTGGCTTCGCCTAAGCTGCTGACCTCTGCCTCTGCCTCTAGCTACCCTTTTTGGTGCTGCACCTGCCTCAACATCCACACTACTTTCCCCGCTTGACATCCCCCCTGTCCAGGTCGGGTCAGTGTCCTCATCATCCACCACTTCCTCTTCCAACTCCTGTCTCATCTCCTCCTCCCGCACAATGCGCCGGTCAACTGGATGCCCTGACGGCAACTGCGTCACATCATCGTCGATGAGGGTGGGTTGCTGGTCATCCACCACCAAATCGAACGGAGATGGAGGAGACTCTAGTGTTTGAGCATCTGGACACAGATGCTCCTCTGTTAGGTTCGTGGAATCGTGACGTGGAGAGGCAGGTTGAGGGACAATGAAAGGAGCGGAGAACAGCTCTGGGGAGCAGGGACAGTTTGGGTTATTGTTCTGTAAAGCTTCGGAATTTTGGGAGGAAGGAAGACAAGACTGTTGGGTAATAGGAGGAGAGGAGGCAGAGTCTGACTGGCTGCTGGACAATGTGCTGTAAGCGTTCTCTGACAGCCATTGCAAGACCTGTTCCTGGTTCTCGGGCCTACTAAGGTTTGTACCCTGCAGTTTAGTTAATGTGGCAAGCAACCCTGGCACTGTGGAGTGGCGCAATGCTTGCTGCCCCACAGGAGTAGGCACGGGACGCCCTGTGGCTTCACTGCTACCTTGCTCCCCAGAACCATTCCCCCGACCTCGCCCACGGCCTCGTCCACGTCCCTTTCCGGGAGCCTTGCGCATTTTGAATTCCTAGTTAGAAATTGGCACTGTATACCAGTAGTAAAAATTGTGGGTGCACGTAACCCCAATATATTCTTTGAATTCCCAGTCAGACACTGGCACTATATGGCAGTAGCAAGAAATGAGGGTATTTGTATTCCCAATATATTCTTTGAATTCCCAGTCAGACAATGGCACTGTATACCAGTAGTAAAAATTGTGGGTGCACGTAACCCCAATATATTCTTTGAATTACCAGTCAGAAACTGGCACTATATGGCAGTAGCAAGAAATGAGGGTATTTATAACCCCAATATATTCTTTGAATTCCCAGTCAGACAATGGCACTGTATACCAGTAGTAAAAATTGTGGGTGCACGTAACCACAATATATTCTTTGAATTACCAGTCAGAAACTGGCACTATATGGCAGTAGCAAGAAATGAGGGTATTTATAACCCCAATATATTCTTTGAATTCCCAGTCAGACAATGGCACTGTATACCAGTAGTAAAAATTGTGGGTGCACGTAACCCCAATATATTCTTTGAATTACCAGTCAGAAACTGGCACTATATGGCAGTAGCAAGAAATGAGGGTATTTGTATTCCCAATATATTCTTTGAATTCCCAGTCAGACACTGGCACTATATGGCAGTAGCAAGAAATGAGGGTATTTGTATTCCCAATATATTCTTTGAATTCCCAGTCAGACAATGGCACTGTATACCAGTAGTAAAAATTGTGGGTGCACGTAACCCCAATATATTCTTTGAATTCCCAGTCAGACACTGGCACTATATGGCAGTAGCAAGAAATGAGGGTATTTGTATTCCCAATATACTCTTTGAATTCCCAGTCAGACAATGGCACTGTATACCAGTAGTAAAAATTGTGGGTGCACGTAACCCCAATATATTCTTTGAATTACCAGTCAGAAACTGGCACTATATGGCAGTAGCAAGAAATGAGGGTATTTATAACCCCAATATATTCTTTGAATTCCCAGTCAGACAATGGCACTGTATACCAGTAGTAAAAATTGTGGGTGCACGTAACCACAATATATTCTTTGAATTACCAGTCAGAAACTGGCACTATATGGCAGTAGCAAGAAATGAGGGTATTTATAACCCCAATATATTCTTTGAATTCCCAGTCAGACAATGGCACTGTATACCAGTAGTAAAAATTGTGGGTGCACGTAACCCCAATATATTCTTTGAATTACCAGTCAGAAACTGGCACTATATGGCAGTAGCAAGAAATGAGGGTATTTGTATTCCCAATATACTCTTTGAATTCCCAGTCAGACAATGGCACTGTATACCAGTAGTAAAAATTGTGGGTGCACGTAACCCCAATATATTCTTTGAATTACCAGTCAGAAACTGGCACTATATGGCAGTAGCAAGAAATGAGGGTATTTATAACCCCAATATATTCTTTGAATTCCCAGTCAGACAATGGCACTGTATACCAGTAGTAAAAATTGTGGGTGCACGTAACCACAATATATTCTTTGAATTACCAGTCAGAAACTGGCACTATATGGCAGTAGCAAGAAATGAGGGTATTTGTATTCCCAATATATTCTTTGAATTCCCGGTCAGACACTGGCACTATATGGCAGTAGCAAGAAATGAGGGTATTTGTATTCCCAATATATTCTTTGAATTCCCAGTCAGACAATGGCACTGTATACCAGTAGTAAAAATTGTGGGTGCACGTAACCCCAATATATTCTTTGAATTCCCAGTCAGACACTGGCACTATATGGCAGTAGCAAGAAATGAGGGTATTTGTATTCCCAATATATTCTTTGAATTCCCAGTCAGACAATGGCACTGTATACCAGTAGTAAAAATTGTGGGTGCACGTAACCCCAATATATTCTTTGAATTCCCAGTCAGACACTGGCACTATATGGCAGTAGCAAGAAATGAGGGTATTTGTATTCCCAATATATTCTTTGAATTCCCAGTCAGACAATGGCACTGTATACCAGTAGTAAAAATTGTGGGTGCACGTAACCCCAATATATTCTTTGAATTACCAGTCAGAAACTGGCACTATATGGCAGTAGCAAGAAATGAGGGTATTTGTATTCCCAATATATTCTTTGAATTCCCAGTCAGACACTGGCACTATATGGCAGTAGCAAGAAATGAGGGTATTTGTATTCCCAATATATTCTTTGAATTCCCAGTCAGACAATGGCACTGTATACCAGTAGTAAAAATTGTGGGTGCACGTAACCCCAATATATTCTTTGAATTCCCAGTCAGACACTGGCACTATATGGCAGTAGCAAGAAATGAGGGTATTTGTATTCCCAATATACTCTTTGAATTCCCAGTCAGACAATGGCACTGTATACCAGTAGTAAAAATTGTGGGTGCACGTAACCCCAATATATTCTTTGAATTACCAGTCAGAAACTGGCACTATATGGCAGTAGCAAGAAATGAGGGTATTTATAACCCCAATATATTCTTTGAATTCCCAGTCAGACAATGGCACTGTATACCAGTAGTAAAAATTGTGGGTGCACGTAACCCCAATATATTCTTTGAATTACCAGTCAGAAACTGGCACTATATGGCAGTAGCAAGAAATGAGGGTATTTGTATTCCCAATATACTCTTTGAATTCCCAGTCAGACAATGGCACTGTATACCAGTAGTAAAAATTGTGGGTGCACGTAACCCCAATATATTCTTTGAATTACCAGTCAGAAACTGGCACTATATGGCAGTAGCAAGAAATGAGGGTATTTATAACCCCAATATATTCTTTGAATTCCCAGTCAGACAATGGCACTGTATACCAGTAGTAAAAATTGTGGGTGCACGTAACCACAATATATTCTTTGAATTACCAGTCAGAAACTGGCACTATATGGCAGTAGCAAGAAATGAGGGTATTTATAACCCCAATATATTCTTTGAATTCCCAGTCAGACAATGGCACTGTATACCAGTAGTAAAAATTGTGGGTGCACGTAACCCCAATATATTCTTTGAATTACCAGTCAGAAACTGGCACTATATGGCAGTAGCAAGAAATGAGGGTATTTGTTTTCCCAATATATTCTTTGAATTCCCAGTCAGACACTGGCACTATATGGCAGTAGCAAGAAATGAGGGTATTTGTATTCCCAATATATTCTTTGAATTCCCAGTCAGACAATGGCACTGTATACCAGTAGTAAAAATTGTGGGTGCACGTAACCCCAATATATTCTTTGAATTCCCAGTCAGACACTGGCACTATATGGCAGTAGCAAGAAATGAGGGTATTTGTATTCCCAATATATTCTTTGAATTCCCAGTCAGACAATGGCACTGTATACCAGTAGTAAAAATTGTGGGTGCACGTAACCCCAATATATTCTTTGAATTCCCAGTCAGACACTGGCACTATATGGCAGTAGCAAGAAATGAGGGTATTTGTATTCCCAATATATTCTTTGAATTCCCAGTCAGACAATGGCACTGTATACCAGTAGTAAAAATTGTGGGTGCACGTAACCCCAATATATTCTTTGAATTCCCAGTCAGACACTGGCACTATATGGCAGTAGCAAGAAATGAGGGTATTTGTATTCCCAATATATTCTTTGAATTCCCAGTCAGACAATGGCACTGTATACCAGTAGTAAAAATTGTGGGTGCACGTAACCCCAATATATTCTTTGAATTACCAGTCAGAAACTGGCACTATATGGCAGTAGCAAGAAATGAGGGTATTTGTATTCCCAATATATTCTTTGAATTCCCAGTCAGACACTGGCACTATATGGCAGTAGCAAGAAATGAGGGTATTTGTATTCCCAATATATTCTTTGAATTCCCAGTCAGACAATGGCACTGTATACCAGTAGTAAAAATTGTGGGTGCACGTAACCCCAATATATTCTTTGAATTCCCAGTCAGACACTGGCACTATATGGCAGTAGCAAGAAATGAGGGTATTTGTATTCCCAATATACTCTTTGAATTCCCAGTCAGACAATGGCACTGTATACCAGTAGTAAAAATTGTGGGTGCACGTAACCCCAATATATTCTTTGAATTACCAGTCAGAAACTGGCACTATATGGCAGTAGCAAGAAATGAGGGTATTTATAACCCCAATATATTCTTTGAATTCCCAGTCAGACAATGGCACTGTATACCAGTAGTAAAAATTGTGGGTGCACGTAACCCCAATATATTCTTTGAATTACCAGTCAGAAACTGGCACTATATGGCAGTAGCAAGAAATGAGGGTATTTGTATTCCCAATATACTCTTTGAATTCCCAGTCAGACAATGGCACTGTATACCAGTAGTAAAAATTGTGGGTGCACGTAACCCCAATATATTCTTTGAATTACCAGTCAGAAACTGGCACTATATGGCAGTAGCAAGAAATGAGGGTATTTATAACCCCAATATATTCTTTGAATTCCCAGTCAGACAATGGCACTGTATACCAGTAGTAAAAATTGTGGGTGCACGTAACCACAATATATTCTTTGAATTACCAGTCAGAAACTGGCACTATATGGCAGTAGCAAGAAATGAGGGTATTTATAACCCCAATATATTCTTTGAATTCCCAGTCAGACAATGGCACTGTATACCAGTAGTAAAAATTGTGGGTGCACGTAACCCCAATATATTCTTTGAATTACCAGTCAGAAACTGGCACTATATGGCAGTAGCAAGAAATGAGGGTATTTGTTTTCCCAATATATTCTTTGAATTCCCAGTCAGACACTGGCACTATATGGCAGTAGCAAGAAATGAGGGTATTTGTATTCCCAATATATTCTTTGAATTCCCAGTCAGACAATGGCACTGTATACCAGTAGTAAAAATTGTGGGTGCACGTAACCCCAATATATTCTTTGAATTCCCAGTCAGACACTGGCACTATATGGCAGTAGCAAGAAATGAGGGTATTTGTATTCCCAATATATTCTTTGAATTCCCAGTCAGACAATGGCACTGTATACCAGTAGTAAAAATTGTGGGTGCACGTAACCCCAATATATTCTTTGAATTCCCAGTCAGACACTGGCACTAAATGGCAGTAGCAAGAAATGAGGGTATTTGTATTCCCAATATATTCTTTGAATTCCCAGTCAGACAATGGCACTGTATACCAGTAGTAAAAATTGTGGGTGCACGTAACCCCAATATATTCTTTGAATTACCAGTCAGACACTGGCACTATATGGCAGTAGCAAGAAATGAGGGTATTTGTATTCCCAATATATTCTTTGAATTCCTAGTCAGACAATGGCACTGTATACCAGTAGTAAAAATAGTGGGTGTATATAGCCCCAATTCTATTGCTAGGGGACTTGCAGGGTATTTCTGGGGTGAAGGTGGGGGGGCACACCGTTGGAACGGGTATCGGGGTATATATCGGGTATACGGGAATACACTGACAGTGTATTCCATTCAGGATCCTGGGAAAGCTGGGTTGCGGCGATTGAGCCCGTCAGTGCCACGTTACACTGACAAGCTTCTCCCTGGAATTTAGCTCTTACAAGAGCTGTTGTGGTTGTCTTCTCCTTCCTATCCTAGCCTGTCCCTGCCTACCCAGAATCTAAGCCCTAGCTAGCTGGACGGAAACCTCCGTCCTCGGTGAATTGCAAGCTCAGAATGACGCGAACCTGGGCGGCGCTGTTCTTTTAAATTAGAGGTCACATGTTTTCGGCAGCCAATGGGTTTTGCCTACTTTTCTCAACGTCACCGGTGTCGTAGTTCCTGTCCCACCTACCCTGCGCTGTTATTGGAGCAAAAAAGGCGCCAGGGAAGGTGGGAGGGGAATCGAGTAATGGCGCACTTTACCACGCGGTGTTCGATTCGATTCGAACATGCCGAACAGCCTAATATCCGATCGAACATGAGTTCGATAGAACACTGTTCGCTCATCTCTAGTTCCTATGGGTAGGGGAGACCCAATGCATTTGGGCTTAACTGGTTAAGGACCAAGGCTAAAAGTACCTAGATGACCAGGCCTCATTTTTCAAAACTAAGACGTGTCACTTTATATGGCAATAATTTTGAGACACTATAACTTACACAAGTGATTTGGAGATTTTTTCTGAGTTTTTCATGACACATTGTACTTCATGTTAGTGGTAAACATTGATCAAAATATTTGTATTTATTTCTAAAAAATTTGGAAGTATGATGGAAATTTGGGAAAAAAAATCGCAATTTTCAAAATGTGAAATGCTCTGCTTTTCAGGCAGATAGTCATACCTCCCAAATACATGAATAAATATTATCTACCATATCTCTGCTTTATATTGGCATCATCTTTTAATCGTTCCTTTATTTTAAGGTGAGATGGCAAAAAATCACTACTTCCGGCACGTTTTTTCCGTTTTTTTTTTTTTTTTTTTTTTTTTACGACGCTCAGCGTGTACATTAAATATTATTTCAGTTTTATTGTACAGGTTGTTACGGATGCGGCAATATATGCATTGTTTTTATTAATTTTTAGTGCTTTTTTTATATAATTCTTTTTCTATAGAAAAAAGGGATTTATAACTGTATTATTTTTTTTCATACACTTTATTTTTTTTCACTTTTTTTTACTTTTTCATGTGTCCCTTTAGGACAGCTGAATCAGTTGATGCTTTGATGCATCGGCTCACTTCCTCTTCTCGCTGGCAGGATCATCCAGGCAGTGGGGACATCGGGCACCCAGGGGTCACTGGCCAGACCCTAAGCTGCCTTTTACTAATACCGGCACCCCCCGATCTCGCCGCGGGGGGTGCCGGGAGGTACATTCACCTGGTGGAACCCCTCGGATCCCGCCATCATGTTTAACGGCGGGATCCAAGGGGTTAAAACTGAGCTGCGACTGGATGTTATCGGTGTTAGGTGTTAGTAACAGCTAACACCTGCCCCCCAGCCGGTGGTCCTCAAGTGGTTAACATTGAAAGTACCGGTATGCACCATCAGGGCATCGGGAACTGCGGTTTTCACCACAACATCCCTCTTTTTTTTTTTTTAGCTGAACTCTCTATCTAGCTAATACTCATCTGATGAACCTGGTGTCTATAATTTTCACCTGGGAAAATGTGTTGAGAGATTTATCTATACACAAATAGGAGCAGGGTGCAAGAGTCTATTATAGGAACAGACATTTACCCTAGGACTTAGGAATGCACCTCTAGATCCCCAATAATACTCAGCGGTTGCCAATTGTTGCGGGAGTATTTCTATCACTACTGCTTATGTAATCTTGCATTTGAGAGTTTTTTTTCTTGTGGGGAGGAGATATTAAGGTATGTATAGCCTATTTCCATATAGGGGTGGTTACTCCATAAGGCTTTCATACTCATTATGTTTTCTCTACCCTCATAGTGAGTGAGTTTGGATTCAGTCCTTTCATATTATTGCACCACTAAGCTATTAGCGTTATACTGACAGTGTGTTGCCTCAATTGTGATATCTAAGCGGCATGGTGTAGATTCAGCCATTATGCAGGACATATACAATGTTTTTCCGCTATTTCTAACTCGTATTTTATTATATCCTTGCACATTGGGCAGAATAAGTACATTTTCTTATTTAGAGTGTGTCCTGTTTATCAAAGGGCATGATATATATCCGTTTTAATCAACTTAAAAGCTGAGTTTTACTTATTAGTGATGCAAGGATCATTAATAGCTCAGCAATGTGTGATGGCCATCTCAACAAGTGTTGAGAAGACTTTCCGAATGGCACTTTTTAGCAGATTTCCTCCAGACTACAACACTTTCTTGGCCTCTCCAGTCTCCAGATTTATTACCAATCAAGCATTTATGAGATCTACTGGGATGCCAGCTTCAAGAAACTATGAGTGTACAGGATCTAGAAGACCAGCTTCATCTGTGGAAAATGTGCCATAGGATACCATACAGAGCATGTATGTCTCCATCGCCAACAAGGAACTAGAGTTTTCTTTCAGTTGTACAGTTTTCCCCCAATAAATTTATCCTTTTGCCCTAATAATTACATTCACACATATATGTATGAGTGTAGCTTACCTGTTCTATATAACATTTGTACTCCAACTCTAAGTTTTTACACTATTTATTCTTACATATCTTGTGTTAACTTCTTTCTTATGTTATATTGTACAATGTCATGTATATTTTCAAAGAGCAATGTATGGCAGGAAGCAATGGCAGAGAATAATGAGGTACGGTGTGTGAGATACCACAGTTTGATGGCCAGAGGCCTCCCATGCTACCATGCTGTGGAAGGCTTAGTCTAAAAACACATGAGACTCTGGACAGCATTAGCAATACAGATGAAGGCAGCACAGGTGGCAGTGGGTGAAGGGGAGCACCCCACTGGGAAGGAGACTGTGGGGATCCTAATAGCCTACTGAATAAATCATCTCAGTTTGAAACTATTTAATTCAGGATCCTGATTAATGCAGGAAGGGAATAAGAGAGAAAAAACATCTGTCAGGTTCACTTATCCCTCAGCTTCTCTACACCGTCAATACAGTACAGAGAGTCCTTTAAGATGTGGATGAACTTAACAACGTACAGTATAACTTATGCCATGTGACTCTGAGATGTCAGCATGGCAGTAATATATGCATAGCCACCAGACATAGTAATTATATGGAAATGCACCTTCTCCATTATCATCGCAACATATACTCACTGTAAAACTATAAGAACCTGCCAAGTAATGGCCAACATGGACAGTTATAAATATACATCAATATGGAAGCCTGTAGTTGCCATAGTCATCTTTGTCATGCTAGTTATTAAGCAGTTTTGATGTTGACTAATAAAAGTTTATAAAGAGCCCAAGCTCTTACTAGTCCCAACAGTGAGGTGTTACTTGGAAAGTAAAGAAGAGGATTTTTATATGGCACATTTAGGGGAAATACTCCTCTTTGCCAGAAAAATGGCATAGATGGGAATAGTTGTGGTTAATCCAGAGATCACTTTCTTCTTACTGCACCCCGATCACCATTTTTTATGAAAATGGGCAGAGCAGAGCAGAGACCAAGGGTGCTATTCAAAATCATGCCAAAAAACTAGTGTAATTTATACCAGAACCCTGTGCCAGTCCCTGAGTAGTGTAATCTTTAATTCTGGCACACAGTAGTACACCAGAATTATTAAGAAGCCGGAGTGTCTTACTAATACAGGCACATCTTGTGCCAACAGGGAAATTGATTGAAAACACCAGTCTTAATAAATTCTCCCCATGGACTCGGTCTACAATGTAATTTTTTCATCAGTTGTTGAAAGCAGTGAGATATAGCAGTTCCAAAAGGAAAATTGCTCGACCTGATTAGCAAGATGCCAGTGATAGTGTCCAATTGTCCAAGCCTAATTCCTCCCTGGAGGTAACTTGGCTCATCCCTTTGTCTCAACCTGGGCACAGCTTTGTCATGATTGTGTTAACTTCATTATTCTTAGCAGGGGGTGTCTGGGATCAGTGGACTGAGAGCCTTGCTATCACATTTTAGCAGACAACCTGACTCCACAGGACATCTGCAAAGAGTTATGACTGTATATAGTCATACTGGTACAAGGTGAGAGGGAGAGCTGCCCACCTTGCTGACCTCATCGTGGGAGGGGGCTGAGTGAAGATATATTGTCATGACAAGACCCCAGGCTCTTGTTGTTCTTCCTGGACTGCTGAGATGTGTCACAAAGTGCTGTGATGCTGTGGAAGCTAATCCCTTGGACTAAGGTCTCTATTGCCTATGGAGATACCATGCACTCTAGACTATTCTGCTAATGGGGAGTCAAACCCTTACCACCTAAGGATTCCTTATGGACTCTAACTACTTATGGACTGTAAAGGACTGGATTTCTTGAGGTGAACTCCAGAGACCCAACTAAGTGTTATATTTTTGTTTCTAATCTTTTATTATTTTTCTCTTATTGCACTGTAACATACCTTTCTGTAACCATATAAGTTTGTATCCGCTAGCATATATCTCTATGTATGTTGGTTGTCTAGTATCAACCCTCTTGGTTTAATAAATATAAAACTTTAGAAAGCTCGTCTCATATTATCCTATAAGACCCAGTCCCTCTCTCAGGGTGAGAACAGACAGTAAAGGTAAGAATGTGATAGCAGTTTTGCCCGTGGCAAGGTCAGGTAGGCCTGAGGCTGGCTCAAAGTGGCTTTGGCGAGGCGAGAACCTTCACACATGCGCTTCAAGAAAATCCCTACAAAGTTTTAACCTAGTGGTATAGAACCTCACACCTCTTGAGGCAAATGAACCTACTCAATTCTGATAGGTGTTGGTGCTGCAGGTCCCAAGGGGACCTTATCCCCCAACTCTGTATTATTATGGTTGCCTGACTAGCCAACTCATACAGGCCACAAAATTACTGACCTGGCTTAACAAAACTTCACCACCCAAAAATATGTGATTAGAGTAAGTGAGAGGGTAACTTGCTGTGACTGGAATACCCCTTTATCATCCATAAAAAAGATGACCAGTTCTTTTCAGAGTTAAAATTCCACAGGATATCTTTGGACACGTTCCTGAAGATTAGGGCAGCTGGTGTCTGGATCAGAATGTATCCATGAGTAGATGAGTTGTAATTGAGGGTTTCTTTCAGTAACTATACCCCTTATTTCTAAAGGGGAAGCCCAGTAGTAAGTGAGAAGAGATGGGGTGTTTATTTTCCTTCTAATTTTTTCTACATTATTTGTCTTGAAAACCCCCCAAATGCTCAATCATGATCACAATAGAAAAACCTTCCACTTCGCCTCCTCCCTCATTCCCAGCTGCAAACTCAGGGCTCAGGAAGCGTCTTTGCTATGATATCAGACCATGCAGGAAACTGCAGCCTAATTATTATAAATGTGAAGTCATAGCCTGAGAAGATCACTGCAGATGGTAGAAGTAACTGGTTATGACAGATCAAGACCTCACAGCAGAGAGGAAGAGAATATAGAAATCCAGTTATGGTTTCACCCTCATCCATCAATTTAGCATAGTATTATTTCATCATTCCCTTCAAATTATTTTGTTAAGACACAGAGACTGAAGGAAAACTTCAACTATTTTTAGGGTTTTTTTTGTTTGTTCTCTTTTAGCAGTGGAGTCCTATTAAAGATCTCTGCCACTGTAGCATATCTTGTACTGTTCCGTTGGAAGTACTTTGCGAAATTCTCCCAATGCATACCTCCAACAGGAAGTCTCAAATGCAATGTGAACAAAGCCTTAAAGGGGTTTTCCGAACAACAAATGTTTTTGTTAAAAAAAAAAAAAAAAAGAAGGTTTGTTAGTGCTATTAAAAGGATTCTACCATTAAAATCAAATTTTTTGTCGATCACACGTAGGAATAGCCTTAAGAAAGGCTACTCTTCTCCTACCATTAGATGTCTTCTCCGCGCCGCCATTCGGTAGAAATCCCGGTTTTCGCCGGTATGCAAATGAGTTTTCCCACAGCACTGGAGACAGGCCCCAGCGCTCAAACAGCAATGGGCACATCCCCAATGCTCTTCACTGGGGGTTAATCTTCTAGGCCTCGGGAAGAGCCGACTGCACATGCCCCCAGGCCACAAGAAAATGGCCATTTACTTACTGTGTAAGCGGCCATTTTTCTTGTGGCCACAGGCATGCACAGTCAGCTCTGCCCGAGGCCTACAAGTTTGACCACCTGTGCCGGAAGAAGACGTGTGAAGAGGACATTCCTGAAGAAGATGGAGGCAGCGATGGAGAGTTCTCTCGCAGCATTGAGGATGCCCCCAGTGCTGTTTGAGTGCTGGGGACTGCCCCCAGTGCTGCGAGAAAACTGGTCCGCCTCAGGTTCCGGAGCAAAAAAACTCAGTCTGAACTTACCCTTACTTCTCTTCTTTCCAGACTTCTTCCTGTAGGACGGCCCCTCCCTCTTTAATGATTCTGCCGGGGTGTGCAATAGTCCCAGTGCTGCTCTGTGCTCTGCAGCCAATGATCCACCTCTAGAGGTGGATCGTTGGATCGCAGTAGATATGGATCGTTAGATTGCAGTAGAGGTGGATCGTTGGTTATAGAGCAGTGCAGGGACTATCGCACTTGCTGGCAGTCAGAAAAGATGGAGGGGCCATTCTGCCAGAGGAAGTCTGGAAGTTAGAGAGGTAAGTATAAGGGGTGGATGGGGGGGGGGGGGAGTAGTGATGTTCCATTTCTGGAAATGGGGAAACAGATCATCACTGGATAACCAGAAAATGTTGATAAATATAAATTTTTGATAAAAATTTAGAAAGTAGGCAGGGGGAGGGTGTTTAGATTAGTATATGAATTAGCTTTCATCCAGGATAACCCTTTTAAATAGGGTGAAGTGCAGAGTCATTCACTGCTACTTCAATGTAGATATTAAAAAACATTTCCCTAAACTACCTAGTTATCTCCTTGATTTCCTGACCCTTGATTATGACTAGAACCGAAGAAAAATTGACTAAACAGGACAATCCCGAGACTTCTTTTTATCACTTAATCCCTATTAGGTTGCCACTATTACTTCTTTATTGAGTTTTCCCTCAATAATCGTCGCACGATTCCTATCTATGCCATTAGGAGCTTAGTTGTAGCTTGACATCTGTAGGGGTGACTCTTAGAACAGGAGCACTTTAGTTTTTTTTTTTACTAAATATATATATATATATATATATAGATATAGTCCATTGATTAAATATACGTTTTTATCCCCATCAAATTTTGGGCACGTGGTTTTAGTTCTATTAGTATTCATTAATGGTTAAGTTTTATTCTTTTATGGGACAGCTATTCCCATTATTCTGAGGGACCTGTTTAGTCAATTTTTCTTTGGTTATATACAATAGGTCTTTATGTATGTAATTTATTTTTTGTTAGACACTGTCCATTACGACTAGCTTGTAAGACTATGAAACTGCCCTTCCAGGATGACAGTTACAAAATTTTATACTATAAGTAATGTCACAAAACAGTCTCGTAAATTCTCCTGATTTAACAAGAAGTACAGTCTTAAGTGTTAGAGTAACAGAAACTGGTTCGACAGTAGAACCCTCTAAACCTTCCATCTTTACTGGTGGTGACCATTTAACAGAAGCAGCTTGTGCTTCACCTGGAAAACATATTTGCGGTAGCTGGGATATGAATGAAACTACCAATGTACCTATGCTATACATTATTAAGAATATTAGAAGGTACAGAACTTCAGAATTATTTGTCATTTACAGAATTTATTGTCATTTAATAACCTTAATCAGTTGCTATACCTTACCCTGTAAAAAATGTCTCTTTATGGCCTTCAATCAAACGATAGAATAAAGTTGTTCAAAGTTTTTCAAGTTTCTTTCCTGCTATTTCCAGAAAAAAGTTCTGTTTGCATCTAGTTTTAACTACTTTTGAAGATATACATTAGGAGGGTTCCCAGAAATATACTTTCACACTATAGGTATAAAGTATACATTGCATAGTGCCAATTTCACTTTCTTATATTGTATACAAAAGGTAAACTCATGCATATTAACATGACATATGCCTGGTGCATGGAGATCTATAAATACATCTGGTATATGGCTCATACAGTGAATATATTGAAAAAATATAAAATTGAACAAAACCTGATGTGTTTTTGTTACTTTGGTCACATCATAGTATTAAGTCTCTTCTATCCATCTTCCAGATTACTTGAAACAGTTGAACTGTTAACCCCAACAACCTATGATGATTTCTACTCATCCGTCTTTTAGTACCGTGTTTCCCCAAAAATAAGACAGTGAAGAAGTGTCTTATATTAAATTGTCGTCCTAAATATAGGACCTGTCTTATTTTCGGGGGGTGTCGGGGGGTGCCGGCACTTCCTTAGGGAGCGTCAGCATAACTGCCGGTTGTAGGGGAGGGGGGAAGGTATCATACATACCTATCCCATCTTCCTAGCAGCGCTGGTGCTGCTGTTCATCCCAGAAGTGGTGGTCGGGGCTTCGGGGGGCGGCGCTTAGCGGAGCTTTTGTGGGCGGGGCTTAGCGATCCCCACTTCACGGACACAACAGCCCTGCACTGTGCTTCCTGTGCACAGCAAAGCCGGCTGCTGCCTCTTCTGTATGCTGGCTGCTGCCTCTGGGATGAGCTGGGAGAGCTCATCCTACAGCAGCAGGGTCACTGGACAACAGCAGAGGCAGCATCCGGATTTGCTGTGCACACAGAGCACAGAGCACGGCTGCTGTGTCAGTGAGCCCCGCCCGCTAAGCCCCGCCCACCACTGCCGGGCATGCCTTATTTTCGGGGGGTGCCTTATATTAGGCAATTCAACAGAAACCCCCCGACATGCCTTACTTTCAGGGGTGTCCTACTTTCGGGAAAACACGGTAACAGCTGCAGTCACACATAAATTGTGCGATGGTGTTGTAACATCATATCATCACATAAAGGTAAGGAATACAATCTGAGATATTTTACAATAAATACAAAAGAGAAAAATAAGTTTCCGCTCATCATATGTACTCAATCAAATCCTACATCCTATTTTACATTCACAATGGTCTTGTAGTCTCATCATCACTATTTTTCTTATCAATTGACTCTTAACATGATTAAATGTATATATACACTGGGATTTTCAAATTTTTTACAGTTTGTAGCATAACGCAGCATTCATCTGTATTAGAGGGATTAGGACATGCTTGAAGGTTACAGATGGCACAAAGAATGGCGGTCCGACTATTGTATGGATTAGTTTAGTAAAAGTTACCCTGTCTGTCTGCATTCTACAGAGAGATTGAGTTCAGAGTATTAACATAGTTAAGGCTCTTGGGAAATCTCTTTTTCTGTAACCCTAAATCATTACTGACCATGACATAGAATGATCCAAATATAGCAAAAAGATTACCTGAAGCCATTCTCCCATAGAGAACAAGAATTAGTTTAGACAGATAGTTTCACGTATCCCCTAAAGGGCATGGAAGGAAATGTGATACTGATGACCTATCATACGGGATAGGCCATCAGTATCCAGTGGACGGTGCCTTCTGCTACTGGCTCTTTCTCCTGTATAGGTTACAGAGGCAGTCTGAATAGCTGTTCAGTGTGGGGTCCAGGTGTCGTACCCCTACCAGATACTGATGGGCTTTCCAGAAGATAGGACATCAATATGAAAATTGTCCAGAGGCCTACTATGGAGTTTTCTGGGACTGACATATTAATAGATAGGTCTCCTTAGGATCAGTCATCAATATGTGGTCAGACTCTTCAATGTGCCAATGACATCATCTACATTGGAAACATGAAACAACAAAACCAAACAACTCTTTTTAAGGATATAGCAGATGGCTGTATAAGAATGTATTTAGATACAACACTATTAAAGGGAATGCAACGCAAACATGATATGAGGGCAATGGTGGATGGACAAAATGGTCTAAAGTAATCCATTTATCACCATATCCAAAATCCAGTAACTATGTATAGAAATGTTGGTGACATTTCCCTTGGAAATCAAACAAAACAACATCCCTTGAGATTAGCACTTCTCCCTTTTACACCTCTATGTAAACCAGTATTTCACACAAAACTTCTCAAGTGAAGGTGTTGACCATCAGTAAAACTAATTCATAAAAAAAAAATTGATACTTGAAATGTGTTATACAACAGCACAATAAAACCAGTAACTAAAGTACATGTACAACTTATTATTATGTACTCAATTTGTATAAGGGTTGATCAATGAGAATGCTACGTGCGTAAAGAACTTCCTATGACCTTGTGGCAGCTGCACACAGATGACAATGGACCTCTTGACAAAGATAAAACTATGGTAATGGTATTGATTTAGTACTGATGGAATTGTAATCTGTTAACATAAATTGTAAGCAGATATTTCACTAGCTATATAAGTCATATGACATATACCCGAGCAAATAGCAACTGGTTCACACTCAGTATGTGGAGCAAGCAGCAAATATATTAAACAAACAAAACATGCCCACACATGAATAAAAATATCTCATGTTTATTAATTACAATTAAATAAAGACCTACAAATGTACACAAAAGGGAGAATTCATAAATACAGGGGATACCACATAATAAATAGCCAGAGAAAAAATTACAGGGAGGCAGAATTTTTGGCTGCTGCGGAAACACAGAGGGAAAAAAAATCACTGTGTTTTAAACAATACCAGCAAAGTAAATGAGATTTGCAAGGCTTTTTAAAAATTATAGCACGTTAATTTTAGGTGCGGAATTTTGTCCTCCCTATATATCTAATAGGGTAAGAAAAACTCAAAGGAGAACGCAGCAAAACTTCAGCATGTTTTTGCTGCACTTTGTGCCTTTACACATAAGAGCAATATTGACTGAAACCACTTATTGCATGTCACAAACTGACTATATTATGTGTATGAGTCTGTGCTAACAGTTGACGTTGGGGGAAGGAATGATTGGACATATTAAATTTTAGCATGTCCAGTGCTTTCTTATCATAAGTCTCTTTTAGAGATGAGCGAATAAACTCGATCGAATACCTCAATCGCATAGCTCCCGGCGCCAGGGAGGGTGAGAGGGGCAGTAAAAATTTGAAGCCCCGGAAGTGTTTTTGCAACGGGAGCTATGTGGCGAAGGTATTCGATCGAGTATATTCGCTGATCTCCAGTCACTTTCAATTCTTTGGTAACAATGTATTCCTTTCCTCCACTGAGAACAGACTACCCTCAGACTAAGCATGCATGTGTATGGTGGGGTAAGGAGGAATACTAGTTTACCAACAGCTATTGAAGACACCATCAGGATTTTTAATCACTGACCAACAGAAGATGATAGCTTTGGCCTATATTTGCACTGTGCATTTTTGGTCTGAAATAGAAGCTCTATTTCAGAATTGCCATCCTTTCTTGATATTTTTAGGACAGAGTCATGTGGATTTGAACAATTTCTCACCTACTTGTCTTTTGTACAAGGTGTTTCTTTAATATATGGACAAATCAGTAGGACAGTGACATTCGGTGTTGAATCACACACTTAAGCATTCACAGTCTAAACTTATGGATAATCAATTACTTTACTATAGATAAGGCAAAAACACCCCCCAATACAAAAGTGATAGTTCTACACTCAAGGGTGTGTAAATTATCATTTGAGAAATTCAGAATTATTTATATGTTGACCATTTAAGATGGGCTTAAAGATGAGATTTTTTCTATAGACCATCGGCAAATCCAGCTAAATTGGGTTAAATTCAACCTAAAAAAAAACAAGTTATAACTTGTCTGAAAAGAAAACAGCCTAAAAACGTGCTAAAAAATGCATGAAATTTGAAATGAGATATAAACTATATAGAAGGAAGACTAAAAGGAGGACAAGCATAAATAAAAACAATTGTTTACTTCTTACTCATTTGAATAGAATTTTAATCTTTTTATTTCCACAACTACAAGTGACCTATGTACACATAGCTTTAGGCTCTTAGGCCTTATTCACACAAACATCAAAAACTGTAGCTTTTAAAAATATTGATTTCAAGTGGATTTAGCAGAAGGGAGAAGTGTGAATGTTTCCTTTATATTTCCCACTACTGTTGAAGCTACACTTAGCTTTTGCTAACAAAAAAAAAAAAAAAAAAAAGTTGGGAGGACGCCATACAAATTAGAAGGTTGACCATATCCATGGAAATCTGTAGGTTTGGCCAGCATACAGTGTTGGCCAAAAGTATTGGCACCCCTGAAATTCTGTCAGATAATACTTGTTGTCTTCCAGAAAATGATTGCAAGCACAAACTCTTTGGTATTAATATTTTCATTTATTTTTGCTTGCAATGAAAAAACACAAAAGAGAATGAAAAAAAAGTCAAATCATTGATCATTTTACACAAAACTCCAAAAATGGGCCGGACAAAAGTATTGGCACCCTCAGCCTAATACTTTGTAGCACAACCTTTAGACAAAATAACTGAACAACCGCTTCCGGTAACCATCAATGAGTTTCTTACAATGCTCTGCTGGAATTTTAGTCCATTCTTCTTTGGCAAACTGCTCCAAGTCCCTGAGATGTGAAGGGGGCCTTCTCCAAACTGCCATTTTGAGATCTCTCCACAGGTGTTCTATGGGATTCAGATCTGGACTCATTGCTGGCCACTTTAGAAGTCTCCAGTGCTTTCTCTCAAACCATTTTCTAGTGCTTTTTGAAGTGTGTTTTGGGTCATTGTCCTGCTGGGAGACCCATGACCTCTGAGGGAGACCCAGATTTCTCACACTGGGCCCCACATTATGCTGCAAAATTTGTTGGTAGTCTTCAGACTTCATAATGCCATGCACACGGTCAAGCAGTCCAGTGCCAGAGGCAGCAAAGCAACCCCAAAACATCAGGGAACCTCCATAATGTTTGACTGTAGAGACTGTGTTCTTTTCTTTGAAGGTCTCTTTTTTTTCCTGTAAACTCTATGGTGATGCCTTTTCCCAAAAAGCTCTACTTTTGTCTCATCTGACCAGAGAACATTCTTCCAAAACGTTTTTGGTTTTCTCAGGTAAGTTTTGGCAAACTCCAGCCTGGCTTTTTTATGTCTCTGGGTAAGAAGTGGGGTCTTCCATGGTATCCTACCATACAGTCCCTTTTCATTCAGATGCAGACGGATAGTACGGGTTGACACTGTTGAACCCTCGGACTGCAGGGCAGCTTGAACTTGTTTGGATGTTAGTCAAGGTTCTTTATCCACCATCCGCACAATCTTGCATTGAAATCTCTCGTCAATTTTTCTTTGCTGTCCACATCTACGGAGGTTAGCCACAGTGCCATGGGCTTTAAACTTCTTGATGACACTGCACACGGTAGACATAGGAACATTCAGGTCTTTGGAGATGGACTTGTAGCCTTGAGATTGCTCATGCTTCCTCACAATTTTGCTTCTCAAGTTCTCAGACGGTTCTTTGGTCTTCTTTCTTTTCTCCATGCTCAATGTGGTACACACAAAGACACAGGACAGAGGTTGAGTCAACTTTAATCCATTTCAACTGGCTGCAAGTGTGATTTAGTTATTGCCACCACCTGTTAGGTGCCTCAGGTAAGTAACAGGTGCTATTAATTACACAAATTAGAGAAGCATCACATGATTTTTCATACAGTGCCAATACTTTTGTCCACCCCCTTTTTTATGTTTGGTGTGGAATTATATCCAATTTGGCTTTTTGACAATTCTTTTTGTGGTTTTCCATTGAAGACAAATTAAATGAAGATAATAATACCAAAGAATTTGTGATTGCAATCATTTTCTGGAAGAAAATGAGTATTATCTGACAGAATTGCAGGGGTGCCAATACTTTTGGCCAACACTGTATTTCTAATACAATGATTCCCAAACAGTGGGTTACAACCCCCTGAGGGGGTCATGTGAAAACTGCCAGGTGATCACAAACCATCAGTGGTAATTAGGTTGTGCAGTACTGTGCTACAGTCCCAATATGGCTGCTGATCACTAGCCATATTGGTAGCATGGCACTGCACAACCCTCAGTGGTAGACTCAGGGGAATGTAAAAATAGCAAACAGTTATACTCACCTTTCCTATCCAGGCAACCTCATCTGGCCAATGACTGATGTCACAAGCCCCACGGTCACCGCTGAGGTCTGTGATTGGGCCTCAGAGATCAATGTGCAGTCCACTGACATCATAACTCGGGATCAATGCGTCATGGCGTCAATACGCCTCACGGGACCAGAATAAGAGCCCTAAAGGTGAAGCTTGTTGACTGCAGGATGCTGCTAGATACCATGAGGATGGACAGGAGAGGTGAAGCATTGTGAGTATCGGTTAATTTTTCCTCACCTCACCTGGACCTTCACTACTCAGAATACAGTAACTCACTGAAACTATTCGAACCCTGCAAATATTTAAAAATAAATCTCGTCAGGTTCCCAGTGTGTGGGGAGCACTGTGGAATATTTTATACCATGTGGTGCCGGTGTGGAACATTATACTGTGTGGGACTACTATGGAGCATTATACTGTGAAAGATGCTGTGGAGCATTATATACTGTATGGGAGGCACTCGGAAGCATTTTACTGTGGGGAGCACTGGGGAACAATATATATACTGTGTGGAATTCACAGGACAGGAAACCGTAAGATACATCAGGGAGGAAGAAGGTCCACAAATACTACCAGTATGGCTTCCTAAAATTCCTGATGGCAGAATACAATAACAGGCAGTATAGAGTTCTGAAAGGCAGAATAAGAGGAAGTTTACAGTGGAATAAGAAACAGAATACAGGTAGGGACATTTATTTTTCAAATGTGCCTAAGTATGGTAGATGGCCGCCTCCGGCAAGTTCTCATCCAAAACTGGGTCTCCCTTCAGAAAATTTGGCAACCTTTGGTTTAATGTATATGCACTGCATAACACAAAAGTGATTTTGGATTGTCTTCACTGCAACAAAATGCTCCCCTATACAATTCTAACTTTAAGGGTCATTCTACAGCTGTTGGATTGTCAGCACTCCACACTACTTCAAAAGCGCAGTCTTTCATTTAGATTTACTATGATTATGAAAGGAAAAAGATGAAAAAGCAACATGCTTTGAAGTGAAGGGTGGATTCCCAAAGTCCAAAAAAGGTGCCTCCAGGTGCCATCCAAGTTTATATTCTTTGTTTCTACAGAGTGAATGTTTTGATGGTTTTGGAATGACTCCTGTAATGAATTTCAATGCCGAAAATACTTAACATTCATAAACCAAGTTGGATTGTAACACACGTTAAAGAAAAGGTTCCAGCTGTTACTTCATTGAAAATAGAAGTTGCTTGTAAAATGGTTTAGAATGGCAGCGAGAATCCACATAGCTTCCAACTGGAAGAAACTAAGTCTTTCCCTGACGGATGCAATTGGCCACGCTGACACTATTATGATCCATGAAAAAAATCAACGCCATTATCTGTAAGACTCGCCCACATTTTGATAAGGTCTGGTCTTCTTGGGTTAATAGGTCCAATATACCAGGTGTGTCATATTCCTTTTTATCCATTTTCATGGATCCCTCATAGATTTCCAGCTACTGAGGAATTCGTGAAGATGGACAAAAGTAAAACAGAAAACAGTCAAAGGTAGCCTTCACACGGAGTTTACGCTCCGCTCATTCTGAATGTAAACTCGTTCAGAGTGAGCGGTATTAAAACAGATCCCATTGACTTCTATGGGTGCCGGCATAAGCGCGCTACCCATTGAAATCAATGGGAGGCTTTTTTACCTATTGCTTTCAATGTGATACGAAGGCTGCATAGCCGAAACGCGCGTCAGGTACTGGGGAGTGAGTGCCTGTCCCTACTTGTATACCTCCTATATTGTCAGCATGGGTAACCCACAGTGCTATTAAACCTGTATATAGTGGTATAGGATACATGTGAACCTATGTTGTTATAGTCACCAATGTGTGTGTGTATCAATGCTATTACTTTAATGGATAGGAGACATATATTGGACCACATGGTAACGTTAAACTTCTAGCACTTTCTTTGAGTTGTTGTGGTAATGTGTATAACTTAGTGGCCAATCATGATATATACCTCAGCGGCTATTGATACTATTGCTATGTGTATATAATGTCCACATACGGTGTATAAAGGACTCCAATGCTGAGGTCCTTTCTGGCATTAGCTTAATCCATGTGCATTGCATTGTATGTAAATACTTAAAGGGACCACATACCATCTGTGCACTTCACTTTTACCCAGTCAGTTTGTATTTGTAGATTCCCCTTCTAATGTCCATCTTTTATGTATGTGTATGATGTACTAAATAAAATTTTGACAAGTTGATTGACCAAGACTGGATGCGTAGTATATTCCTTTTATACTAAGTGTCATACTCACGATTGTTTTTCTTGTGGATATTTTTTGTACTGAAAGGTAGAGGTTTGCATTTGGTACTTTTCAACAATTAATGCTCACAATTTACATTGCACAGGGTCTTTTTATAGTGACCGTGCAATGTTATTACCGTCTGTATTAATATAATGTCTGCTATAAAACAGATACTGTGTGATATAAATAGTGAAGGGGCCCCCACACAATACAATCTGCTCCACAGTGGCCACATACAGTCCAATCTGCTTCACAGTGGCCCCCACACAGTCCAATCTGCTCCATGGTGTCCCCCACATGAGTGTCCAAATTGCAACTTATGATTGACTACAAATGTAAATATGGTTATGTCTATGGAAAAAAATCCTTTAATGTTTACTTAATATTGAAAGAAAATAGCTTGACTTGATTTCCATGCCAGAGAGTATTTAGAAGATTTTTTTAAATTTACTGGCATACAATTATCCTACTTTCTACTGCCACATACAGTGGGGCAAAAAAGTATTTAGTCAGTCACCAATAGTGCAAGTTCCACCACTTAAAAAGATGAGAGGCGTCTGTAATTTACATCATAGGTAGACCTCAACTATGAGAGGCAAAATGAGAAAACAAATCCAGAAAATCACATTGTCTGATTTTGTAAGAATTTATTTGCAAATTATGGTGGAAAATAAGTATTTGGTCAGTAACAAAATTTCATCTCAATACTTTGTTATATATCCTTTGTTGGCAATGACAGAGGTCAAACGTTTTCTGTAAGTCTTCACAAGGTTGGCACACACTGTTGTTGGTATGTTGGCCCATTCCTCCATGCAGATCTCCTCTAGAGCAGTGATGTTTTGGGGCTGTCGCTTGGCAACATGGACTTTCAACTCCCTCCAAAGGTTTTCTATAGGGTTGAGATCTGGAGACTGGCTAGGCCACTCCAGGACCTTGAAATGCTTCTTACAAAGCCACTCATTCGTTGCCCTGGCAGTGTGCATTGGATCATTGTCATGTTGAAAGACCCAGCCATGTTTCATCTTCAATGCCCTTGCTGATGGAAGGAGGTTTGCTCTCAAAATCTCACGATACATGGCCCCATTCATTCTTTCATGTACCCGGATCAGTCGTCCTGGCCCCTTTGCAGAGAAACAGCCCCAAAGCATGATGTTTCCACCCCCATGCTTTACAGTAGGTATGGTGTTTGATGGATGCAACTCAGTATTCTTTTTCCTCCAAACACGAAAAGTTGTGTTTCTACCAAACAGTTCCAGTTTGGTTTCATCAGACCATAGGACATTCTCCCAATACTCTTCTGGATCATCCAAATGCTCTCTAGCAAACTTCAGAGGGGCCCGGACATGTACTGGCTTAAGCAGTGGGACACGTCTGGCACTGCAGGATCTGAGTCCCTGGCGGCGTAGTGTGTTACTGATGGTAGGCTTTGTTACATTGGTCCCAGCTCTCTGCAGTTCATTCACTAGGTCTCCCCGCGTTGTTCTGGGATTTTTGCTCACCGTTCTTGTGATCATTTTGACCCCACGGGGTGAGATTTTGCGTGGAGCCCCAGATCGAGGGAGATTATCAGTGGTCTTGTATGTGTTCCATTTTCGAATTATTGCTCCCACAGTTGATTTCTTCAATCCAAGCTGGTTGCCTATTGCAGATTAAGTCTTCCCAGCCTGGTGCAGGGCTACAATTTTGTTTCTGGTGTCCTTTGACAGCTCTTTGGTCTTCACCATAGTGGAGTTTGGAGTCTGACTGTTTGAGGGTGTGAACAGGTGTCTTTTTTATAGTGATAACAAGTTTAAACAGGTGCCATTACTACAGGTAATGAGTGAAGGAAAGAGGAGACTCTTAAAGAGGAAGTTACAGGTCTGTGAGAGCCAGAAATCTTGATTGCTTGTAGGTGACCAAATACTTATTTTCCACCATAATTTGCAAAAAAATTCTTACAAAATCAGACAACGTGATTTTCTGGATTTGTTTTCTCATTTTGTCTCTCATAGTTGAGGACTACCTATGATGTAAATTACAGACGCCTCTCATCTTTTTAAGTGGTGGAACTTGCACTATTGGTGACTGACTAAATACTTTTTTGCCCCACTGTATATTCTATTATACTTAGTTTGGATACTCTCTAATTTGCACCCTCTGACAATGTTCTTGCCTGTTCTTTACATTTAAGATGCTCTTCTGACAGTTGCCACTGGAGAAGAATCAGGAGGTCCACATATATATATTGAATGGAGGTGTTTTGCCCCAAGTATAAAAAGAGAAATAGAAGATGGCTTTTAAATCTTTCACTCTAGAACTATTAATTTTTTTACTGCTTAAAATACCCTTTTTACTCATACACATCTTGACGTTCTTTGATTTATGACATTTGTGACCCATATCTTGGCTGGAACCTCAAAGATCTGGCAGTCTCCCTATTGTCCATTGTCACAGATGTTTAAGAGAAGACTGGGACATGTTCCTCACACAAGCTTCTTTTGTTGTGCAAGAGTTACACCTACACCCCTGACATGTGAACAAAATAACATCTGCTCTGCTCTCTACAAAGCTGAGGGAACAGCACTCGCTGAACTGAACAAGCTCTCTTTTATGTCAAACAATGACTGAAGCTTACACACAGAAGAGAATGAACTTTAATGTTTGAAGTTGTTAATCTTAGTAAGATCTTCATGCAAGTTGATACTTACTTTTTTGCCACAATTGGGTCCAGTATTACGACACTGTCACAGCCTATCAACTAGACACTCCAAACTCAATATAACCTATGGAAAGTGGAAAACTACTTGGAAACCTTCTTTCCTCTACATTAGTATGGACAGAAGACAAATTATAAGCTAAAGATACATTAGCATGCACCCCTTTAAATCACGTTGCCCATGACAACCACAGATGGCATAGGCAAGGTGGAAATCAAACCACACCCACCCTTAACTGTCATTGTGGATGTGTGTGATGTGGTGAGACCCCAAAAAATTACTTTTGTGGACCTTGAGGTGAGCCCTTCCAAATTAAGTTAGAGGCCCTTATGCTGAGCCATACAAAAATTACTTTTCAGGCCCTTGGGGTGAGCCCTCCCAAACTTAGTTTCAGGCCCTTGGGGTGAGGGGAGCCTTGTACCAGCAGAGCTTTAGGCCCTTGAGGTGAGTTGAGCCTTGTACCAGCAGAGTTTTAGGCCCTTGAGGTGAGTTGAGCCTTGTACCAGCAGAGTTTTAGGCCCTTGAGGTGAGTTGAGCCTTGTAGCAGCAGAGTTTTAGGCCCGAAAACAGCTCTTGGGAGGAGACGGGTGGGATGACTCTGCTGGGAAGATTGGGCATGTTGGGAGGAAGGAGGGCAGACTCTTGGGTAGGAACACAACTGAAGGTAGTGGCTGACTGGCTGGTGGAAATGCAGCACAAGGGGTGTGGAACAAGAAGCACAAGGGGCGTTCCCCCTGTGCCCAGAGCACAGCAGTGTCATAGCCTTCAGTGTGTTCCCTTCCTCCTGGCCGTTGTATTCACACCCCCTCCGATGCGGAGCTCCTTTGTTCTGCCTCCTCTTCTGCTGCATCAGCAGCGGCATCAGTCTTCAGCTAGATTGCAATCTCCCACATGCCCTGTCTTCTCTGCCACTTTGGGTTCAGGCACAGCTGACAACACATGCTCCGGTGGCCTTCTTGGTTTTCATCCTACATGAAAGTACTGCAGCGCAGTATGCTTGTGTAATTCTAAGGAGAACCAAGCATGTGCTGTTGACTCTGCCTGAACCATAAGTGGCAGAGCTGACAGCGCATGCGCAAAATTGCTATCTCACTGAAGACTGCTGCTGCTGCTAATGCAGCAGAAGAGGAGGTAGAACAAGGGAGCTCATCATGAGAGGGGGTGTGAATACAACAGCTAGAGAAAAGGGAACACACTGAAGGCTATGACGCTGCTTTGCTTGGGGCACAGGGGGAATGCCACTTGTGCTTTGTGATCTTCAGTTGCATATGTGTAAAATAAGAGTTTACACAAAAATTGGAGTCTGTCAGGGGTCCATTTTTTTAAACTACATTGTTGGACAAAAAAGTCAAGTTTGCACACCCACTGAAGTTGTAAACAGAGCCTGACTCTTATACTAACACCAATTTCCATTTTTCTTACTAAGTTTGCAAAATGTATAGAGCGGTATCTTTGAACAGGTTTCACATTACTCATTATGGCTGGAAATATGGCTATTATGACGTAAACTATGCCTCTTTTCATCAACACAACAGTAACAGTAGTCTGTATAACCCTGCTTTCTTTGTTCAAATATGTCAAAAACAACTTTTCAGACTGACCCGTGGCAAAACATTTACAGTATGTGTTTGGTATTGTTTTCACGCGTAATTCTATTTTTTAATCTCGCTTTGTGGAGTTCTGTTTTAAATGCTATCTAGGTTCTATTTATCCAGCAAAGGAAATGACAAGTTGCAAGAGACAGGATATTTTTAACTATTGCTTCCTCCACCTGCTTGGTAATTATAGAGATGAAAATTCACTAGTGGCAAACTAAGAAAACAAAGAATACAGAACATCTGGGTAAATGATTTTCAATACAGCTGCAGAACTGGCAAGAAATTATAATACTTCAAACTGAGCTTTAAAAAAAAAAATATATATATATATATATATATATATGCATTATATATATATACCGTATATACTCGAGTATAAGCCGTCCCAAATATAAGCCAGGGCCCCTAATTTTACCACAAAAAACTGGGAAAACTTATTGACTCGAGTATAAGCCTAGGGGGGAAATGCAGCAGCTACTTGAAAATTTCAAAAATTACAATGGTCAGAGTTTTTGGGTGCAGTAGTTGCTGGGAAAGGGGAGGGGGTGTTTTGGTTGTCTGTCTGCCCCTTCCCCGAGCTTGAGGACCGAGGTTTTTCCACCCCACTTGGAATTTAGTCTGGCTGAATATAGGGTATCTGCAGTGCTCCTATTAACCCCTTCCCAGAACAGGAGCACTGCAGATCCCCTATATTCGGTAGACCGGGCACTTTCAGACACAGGGATACCTAATGTGTATGTGTTTCACAGTAATTTTCTACTTTTGTATGTATTCTAGGGAAAGGAATGATTTAGAACTTTTATTTTTTAATTTTTTTTTTTTTTAAAGCTTCTTTTTTTCCCACTATTTTATGGGAGATTCTATACATTGATATTGCGGCTGGTCATAGACATCCCCCCTCCCCCTTACAGCAAAAAAAAAATATTTTTTTTTTTTTTCTATGCTGACTCGAGTATAAGCCATGGGGGGCTTTTTCAGCACAAAAACTGTGCTGAAAAATTTGGCTTATACTCGAGTATATATATATATATATATATATATATATATATATATATATATATATTTCGTGGGGAAGGTAGCTTGGTAGAGGCAGTGGTGTAGACCCAACCAGTCAGAGACATGGACACAAAATATGCAGGAAACAGATTTATGTAGGAAAAACAGGAAAATAAATAAACATTTGACTTCAGACACAAAATGAGCAAAACAAAATACAGTCTTAACTTCAGGCAAAATAAAAAACCTGCTCGTCTGAGCAACAAACTAAACAGTATTGATATCCTAACTATATGTGTGGCTTACCATCAGCCACATGAGCAAACCAACAGGCATGATTCAAGGTAACAGGACAGACCCAGATGCCTCCTCTCACTCCCTAGATCTGCCCTGAAGTGCAGAATCTGCTACATTTCCTTGGTCCAGTAATGAGCCTAGGACCCACACCTGGGGCTGAGGCCTACTCAAGATCTGCACTGGACCACACGTAAGTTAAAAATCTGGGGGAGATATAGCATGATTCCACCACCCTGCCTGTCACATTCTCACAAGATAGATAGATAGATAGAAAGAAAGAAAGAAAGAAAGAAAGAAAGAAAGAAAGAAAGAAAGAATCACATATAATTTACATATACAGAAATGTATAGAATCCTACCAGTATGTGTAGGGCTTATCATGTTCTGCATGGTTTAGGTTCCATGCAGAATAAGAGTCTATTCACACCTCAGTGGCAGTGTATGTTACTAAGTGTTGGGAGGGCTTGACTATAAAGTTAGTAGCAGACTTCACCTATACCTCCCATATTAAAACATTCAGAAGGCCATTTTAATTCTGTACAAGCAAAAATAAACATAAGTAAGGCTATGAGTATGGAGGTTCTCTCCGAAACGTGTCAGTCGAGCGCAGTATATGGACATGGGGGTTTTTTCGCCATTTTTTTTTCCCTTCCATGAGCTTTTAATTCACCAAGATGTTGTATTAATTAAAAGTTACGTTTTTACGTTTTACAAAGGAAAGTGGCGACAGACATGCGCAGTTGGCGCTTTTTGAAGAAGACGTGATGGGACCAGGAAGAAGAGACACAGTTGGTCATTTTCCTGTGGCCGAAGAGGAAAGAAGAGGCGGAGGAGGTGAACAAGAGGAAAGCGGCACTAGATAGAGCACTGGGGACTGCCCCCAGTGCTGGGTTTAGCTTAAAATGGGATTCTAATAATAGAATCCCTTTAAGATGAAGCCACATGTGGTGTAACGTTTTATAGTCACTGCAAAGAGGATGAGATTGTAACGTATCCCATTCACACATTGCAGAAAAATAACTGCAGTGGAAATGTTGTGATTTACAAAACCATTGTGTTGACTGAATTGCCAATTGCTAATATAATAAAGCAGTCTGAAGTAAAATGAATGGGAAAAAAAAACAGGGCAGGGGACAGCAAAAGTAGGGGGAGGACAAAACGCTCATACAAGTACTAATAATAGGTATGTGAGTGGCAACAGCAACACAACTTCTGGTCTTGAATGCCTCATCAGTATCCTCAGAGATGTTCTTACTGAAAATAAAGACATTTTTGAAAGTAGTGAAACACAAATTTTGAGTTAGAGTCTTAGAAGTCTTTCTGTACTGTCAATCATGTCTTCTTCACTGACACAGATCCCATTCTCTAGTATTCATGTGGCATCTGCCGAGAGAGATATTCATCAGTCCAAAACTTTCCCTTCTTCCTCTTCTTAATGAGTTGAATGACAACAACAAGTGTTTTTTGAATGTAAAGGAGATAGATGTGGAAGACATGAATGTTGATGGAGGTAGTAGTGGCAGGGGTGTACTACTGATAGTCATGATGGTCCCAAAACAGTGAAGAAAATGATGACATTACAAAACCTGATGATGATTCTATCACAAATAAGATCTGGCAGTTGATTAAGGCGACAGGGTGACATCTAAGGAAGAGGATGGTGGCAGCTGGCAAACACATTTTGGCAGCAGAAGCTACCTGAGGTCATCTCTTGGGTCTATGAGAATTTTCTTATAAATTACCATATGACAAATCCATAGCATGGATCTACAAGCAAATAATTAGCCAGGGACTTTCAGGCAGGCATGTAGGAACTAGATCTCTCTGTACTCTCATGAAATGGCACCACTAGCTCATTTGGCAACATGGAATTGGCAGTGGCATTTGAGTAAGACCGTTCTATTCCTTATCCCCATGATCATCTCTGTAGGCAGACCACCTAGCATATGGTCATAATGATTATCACTTCCATCTGCCTCTCCTCCTCCACACCAAAATCAATCATTACCCATAAAATAATGTGGTTCCAGTAAACAGCAATCTGTGTCCTGTCATTTGGTTGGTCTGCAACTTTACCTCGCAACTTTACCTCGCGTTACTACCGCGCCACTTGCTGAAATCCAGTGTGTTACACCCACTGATGGCATTCCCACATTCTAGATGGAGAAACGCAGAAAGGCCAGGTGCTTTCCTAGTACAAACCACAGGCAAGGCACACTTTCAGCACCAGACAGGACCCATCCACTTCCACCAGTCCTTCCACACTGCAACATTTCCAACACCCAACTTCACCAGGACAAACCATTATAACTCTCCAAGCCAGTATAATATATAACTCTACAAGCCAGTATAAGCTCTTCCTCATTCAATGATTGCAAGATGAAGTGCATATTGAGTGGCACTCTGGCACCTGCTGAAGCGTCGGTTTGAGCAGAAGTATACAATGAATGATTACTGTATGCAGCAAACCACAGACACAATTGAGTATACAGCCTACCCATACACACATGTCCTAAACTAGAACGACGAGACCCCAAGGACACATGTACCCCCAATACACTCAACACATGAATCCCATCCACTTTGCAAGTACTGTAAGATGCCGCGATTTCTCCTGCAGCTTCTTTTGTTGCAGATTTTGTTGGAGATTTTTGAGCCAAACCTAGGAAAGGCTACAAAAGGAATGGGAAATACATAGGAAGCTCTTATACTTCTCCCTTCTGCTCAATCCACTCCTGGCTTTGGCTCAAAAAAACCCGCAACAAAATTAGTTACGTAAAAAGCTTCAATTCCACAATATGGGGCCTCAGCCCCAGGCTGAGGCCCCACATTGCAGAAACGCAGCTTCTTTGGTTGCAGGTTTGCTGTGGGTTTTTGAGCGAAAACCAAGAATGTCTGCAGAGAGAATGGGAAATATAGCCACGTGTATGATAAATGTGAATATGTGTCCTTCTATTTATTTGATAATGTTCATGTGTAAATGTTCTTACATAACAGCTAAGTCTAATGCATTTGGCCATCTTTACCATGACTCTAGTATTTTTAGCAGTAAAAGCACCACTGCATCACTGCACTATCAACTCCTGTGTACAACCCAATGAATCTTCAGTAAGCAGCTATACATAAGGAAAATTATAGCCTAGTCCTCGGTAATCATTTCTTCACAGTCAGCAAAGCTGTAATTACTTTCCCGCTCTTTAATTTTATGTTCCATTTGATTCTTCCTTTAATGTAAATGTTTGGTTTGGTTTTAAGTTAAAACATCAATAATTATAAGAAATGTATTGTAGAATAGCAATTTTCTTAAAGGGGTTCTATAATTGGAATAACTTGTTTTTTGATATTCATATGCCTGAATAGCCTTTAAAAAGGCTATTCAGGTGCTGCTACTCTTTTTTAAAAGCCCCCCCCCCCCCCGTTTTTATTACATACAGGTAAAACCAATATGTAAATGAGCCTGTCCATGCACCCTAGGTTTTCCTCCAAGCCTCCGTGCACCCCCCAACTGCCCCCTCTTTTGCTTGAGCTCCAAAAATTCCTCCTCCTCTTTCCGTGAACCACCTCCAGTGTCTCTCATCTCACTCCTGTTCATTGACATCTCGGGCATGCGTAGTAACACTCTTTTCTGAGCGCTACTGCACATGCCCGAGCGTCATTTTCTTGTGGACAATGGAAGACTTGCCCGACTATGCCGTGCGCTGACGCCGGCCCTGTTTGTTATTGCCACTTAGTTCAGTTCACATGAAACTCTTCTGCATTAGGCAGATGTTATGCTACGTGGCAATATACATTGGGCAGTGAAGAGAACAATAAGTTTTTCAAGTTGTGTTGGAAGCAGAAACTATGAGCAAGAATAAGATATGAACTCAGAACATCTTCAAAATGGCAGATCTTTTGGGGTATTCCTGATATGTAGTGGTTCTTACCTACAAAAAGTGGTCCAAAAAGGACAACCAGTGAACCAATAATCATGGTCACAAATGCATTAATGTGCATGGAAGCTTGCCTATTTGTTCCAATCCCACAGAAGCTATTGTAGCACTAATTTCTGAAGAAGTTAATGCTCGAGATGATAGAAAGGTGTCAGATAACATGGTGCACTGAAGTTTGCTGCTTGGGCTGTTCCTGTTCCCCTGTCCACTGCAACAGTTGCAATGGGCATGTGAGTATCATAACTGAACAATGGAAAAGGAATGGCCTGGTCCAATATATCATGTTTGCTTTTACAAATATTGATTTCTAAGTGGTATATTCATGGGAGAAATTTCCAAACACCTGAAACTATCATGTTCATGTGTACAAATGATAATATGCAAGGTAAAACATCAAAGAACCAAGCAGCCATCATATTGTCCAAGAAGGAGATGTGTTCTGCTCCTAGAGAAGAACATACTTTGGTGTGAGAAATACAAATGAACAACATCAAATGGCCAAGTGAAGATACAGGAGGAAACAGGTAATAAAGTATCTCTATCAACAGTAAAACATATCCTAGAACAAAATTACCTAAAAAGATGATGAAGGAAGAAGGTACTGCTCTAAAACTGCTATTAAAAAGCCAGATGACAACAATGGACAAAGATTTTACATTTTGGTGAACTGTTCTCTGGTATAATGACAAAAAGGAACTGTTTGGCCATAATAACCATCGCTATGTATGAAGGGGGGAGGTTTACAAGTCTAAAAAATCCCATAGAACATTTATTGCCAGAACTGAAAAACACGTGTGAGCAAAGCAGGATACAAACCAGTTACACCATTTTCTTTCAGGAGTAATAGGTAAAATTCCAGCAACTTATCTTTAGCCTTTGGAAGGTGAGCCAAAATGTCTAACCCAAGGGAGACAACTTAAAGGTAATGCAAACTAGTCTACTACTACTATCTAGCAAGTTGATACCCAAACCTAGTCATAACCAAAATGATACACAATTCCAAAAAGTTGAGACCCTTTGAAAAATGTAAAGAAATAAGAATGTAATAATTTGGAAATCTTATATAACTACAATTTATTCACAATAGAATGTAGAACCCAGGAGAAATTGAAAGTTGGACATTTTTTTCATTTCATTTAAAAAAAATAACTAAGAAATTGATGGTAGCAATGCATGACGCACAACTCACATATCAGTCACGTACGTCACACGTATCCCTCAAGCCAGTCAAATATTAGATGCCTGCAGCACACATCACTCTTATATTACATACATACAGAACATGTCACTTACATGTATGTCATTACATGCATACATCACTCACATATTACATAGCACATCACATCACATTAAAGTATATATTTTATTTATTTATACACTAGACATTGGTCACACAAATCACACATCACTCAGTACATATGTGACATCTCACATGCAACCCTTGCTCACACTGTAATACAGTCACCTCCTCTCCATCTTGGCAGAAAGGGTTGAAAGAACCCCTGGCCCTTGTTAGTTAAGCCTGCCCCTCCTCTGCTGTACCCAATTGTTAGCTGCAGCTCTCCACCTTGATCGGGCCCCCTCATTCACCTGGGCCTCTGTGTAGCTGAAACGTCTGTGCAGGTGTTATCTCTACCCCTGCTTCAATCGTCTTGTAGAGTACAATTGAAACCTATACAATATTAGGCAGGTAGTGTTAATGTTATGACTTATTGGTGTTTACTGTAGTGCATACATTTATCTATGAATGGCTTGCTCTGTGTACAGTTATCTGAAGAGTTGCCTCATCTTTAAGAATCTGCAAAAATGTTTATGGGAACTGTTATGTCAGTCCAGGTAGCTGCAACGGGGCTAAGGGATAGCAGTAGGAAATCTTGCCCTGCACTACTCCCACTAGCTAACCCGGTCCCTGCCTCACGGGTGTGGGTCGGCTGTACTCAGGCTAAGCCTGACCCCGACAGCTCCTCTCTCACTGATTCCGTAGGCCTAGAGGGAAGTGGGAGAAGGAATGCCCTATAAGATCTCTAGGGACTGGAGACTAAAGGGGGTCACCCCTAACGAACAAGTGAAGCTGCTACTGACAGGGACTGACAAGGGTGTGCGCTGACTAACAACACAAGCAGCACACAGGAAAAATGTGGGAAAGGATTCCCCCAAACCAATATGGGAAGGAACTTTACACTAGGAAACAAACACAGGGAAACTGAGTAGAAATCAAAGGATAAGGCAATTCACTCACACAGTCAATTATACACAGAGGGAGGATTGGTGAACACAGAAGGGAAAACACACAAACCAACTCGTTCACCCAAACCTCCCAAAAATCAACCACGGAACTTCCTCTATCCAAGATAACCACCTACTCCTCCTGCTAAGGCCTAGCTCTGTAAAAGCGACACTCAGCACAGAACCATGGGAGGCATGGGTTTAAATACAGAGTAGAGACCACTCCTCCCAGGTGCAAATGGGAGGACAGACTAATCAACCAGGAAATAAAGCTGCCTACCAGCAGTGCGCGCGTGCAAGTCAGAAGGTGTGCACCAATACTCACGACAGGACAACCCCGCAGCGCCAGGATGCCACCCCAGACACTGCGCAGCCAAAAACTCCCCAGGTAAGAAAAATAGAAATTAAAGAACCTAAATACTCCTAACAGGAACAGCATGGAGATAAGCACTGCTAGGGTAAATGCCCTTTTACACTGTCTGATAATTGGCATAGGGCCACCTGTGCATGATCATTAGCCCATATAGAGGTTCGAGTGATCAAACACGCAAATGATACCATCTTTTATGCCGCAGAAGAAGTAATCGTCGCCAGTGACTTGCTATGTGTAAGGAGAGCAGATGCTGCCAAAATAATATAACTGTATGAGTGTGGATGATCGAAGTAGCCATTCCAGCCATGGACTAGTAAAAGCACAGAGTAACACTGGGATCAATTTATGACCACCTTGGCCTACAAAGAGTAGTTTAAATGCTAACTTCAGAAGCAGATTAAGGCCAGGTTCACATGGGGTATTTTTGACCGGAACCTGAAGCAAAGGTCACCTCAGTTTCCAGTCCAAAATACGGGTAGCTGCGAATGTATGCCGGTGCAGTGCAGCGTCTTCAGGCAGAGTCACCTTGAAGAATGAGCATGTTGCTTCTTTTTTCCGGGAGCAGGAACAAACCGCTCCCGGAGAAAAGAACTGACCGGCTACTATTGATTTCAATGGGTGTTGTCTTTTTGGTCAGGATTTTGAGGCCGTATCCACCAATACCCGTGTGAACTCAGCCTAAGAGTACCATGGGTCCTGGGTTGCATGAAGAATGTGGGCCCTCCACCAAGCTGAAGTATTTGTAATGGGCTGATTATTAGCTGAATAAGCATTCCTTGGAATGTTCATTCTCAAATAATTCTGCATGTTAAGTTAAGTTTATATATTGCGAATGCAATGCATACAACATATACCCTGGATGTTGCCAAATCCAGGGATTATATAAGTGTCAAAAGGAAATTTTATTTTTAATGGCCACGGGGTACAGGAGGGGATACTTCATTGTGAAAAAGCAGCAGGCTCCCTCGCTATGCCAGGAGTAGGTACGCGCCACCCACACTATAATCTTACTCCTTGATCATGGGAAGATTTGTTGTAGCCTTGTGCATATATACAGTTACATGTAGAATTTTACTACCATCACAGGCTACTTTTAAATCCTACTCCTACTAATATTGTAAATGTGAATGTTTGTGTGTTTGGATGTTTTCTCCTCAATCACGCAAAAACGGCTGAATGGATTTGAATGAAATTTGGCACATAGTTTGTAACCTCGATTAAAAGATAGGCTACTTTTTATCCTGGTAAATGACATGGTTTCACAACTGTTATGAATTTATGTTCACATACTATATTACACTGCTCTTGCAGCAGCTTATCTCAGGCCCTAGGTCTGTTATCTCTCTATGTAAACACATGCTAACCCTCAGTGGATTGTGTACATGCATTTGCATATTATCTGATCTTCTCCAGGAAGTGCTGAAAAACTGACATGGGCAAACACCTTTTTGGAAAAAGAAAATCTAATTTGTCGCGAACAAAGAAAGCTATGAAGGTAGCCAGAAGTCAACAGAGTTCTTCTCAAGCGGAGCTGAGGGGGATCATCAACACTAACAACACACTCATTATATGGCGTCCCAGCAAGCTGCTGAGATGCCGGAACAATCACAGGCACGGTGCGAGGAACAACTTCAGTACCAGGCCAGCTTGAGAGCTCCCGAAATGCCAGAGCAGGCAAACCATTGTGGGCAGCAATTTGCTGAATATAGGCATATCATCGAGGCCAACAACACGCAGATCAACTCGCAGGCAGAGGCTAGTGGTATATACTCGTTAAAATTGGTGAGAGATTTTTGAGTGGTCATGGGCACCCAGGAGTCTCAGGTCCCTGCCAAGTGCCCAAAAAGGGCATAATATATTCCATTCCTGGCTCACTCTATGTTTCTTAGACTCCTATAGACTTGTTCTTGTACCTATTTTCTCTTTATCCTTCTGTACTACCTGTTACTTTAACCCTAGCTGAACATTTCTTAATACATCTTTTTTGGGTAAGGGCCCCTTCACACGGCTGAAACGCGCACGTTTTTTACGCGTTTTTTTACGCGTGTAAAAATGAAAACGGCACGTAAACGCGGCGTTTACTGTGCATCTTTTGACCGCGTAAATGCCGCGTTTACGCACCGTCTTTTAAAACGTCACGTAAACGCGACATTTTCATTTTTACACGCGTAAAAAAACGTTCAAAATACGCGCGCATTTCAGCCGTGTGAAGGGGCCCTAAAGCCCAACAAGAAAATCAACCACACATTTGGAATAATAAAATATAATAAATCTTTATTAATATAATATCCACTAAAAATGTAAGACGTAGACCAAGACAATACTATGACAACAATAACAATGGGGTATATGAAGTGCAATGTACCAGGATACCAACACAGTACATAGGAAGTTGGAAGACTAATGAAGATTTTTTCAAACAATGTATAGGGATAAGGGATAAGGGATAAGATTCCTTTGCAAGTAAGTATTTAGTAGTCTATCATGGTAACAACATCACCATAACAATAATCCCATATAAATTATCAGGCAAGGAACATTACCACCATCAAGAAATAGTCATCAGTGAATATCTCCCACACATACCTACACTGTTGAAAACGCCCGATGCATGTTTCACCCACGCTCAGGTGGGCTTCGTCTCCTTATTGGGCTTGATGTTGATTTGCCACTCAGATGTGTTCATATTTCCCTCTGTTGTGTTTATTATACATCTTTTTTGGGGTTGTGTAACTCTAAAATTACAAGTTTGTTGTTTTTTCTTTTACCTTCATTACTGTCAGAACATTAGAAGAAAGCATATTAAATAGAGATGAGCGAGTAGTATTCGATTGCGTAGGTATTTGATCGAATACTACGGTATTCGAAATACTCGATCGAGTACCACTCGCTATTCGAATGGAAAAGTTTGATGCAGAACCAGCATTGATTGGCCGAATGCTATACAGTCGACCAATCAACGCTGGTTCTCCTCCTACCTTTAGAAGTCTTCTCCGTGCAGCTTCCCCGTGGCGTCTTCCAGCTCTGAATTCACTCTGCCAGGCATCGGGCCTGGGCAGAGCCGACTGCGCATGCCCGCTTGTAGTGCGGACATGCGCAGTCGGCTCTGCCCAGGCCCGATGCCTGGCAGAGTGAATTCAGAGCCGGAAGACGCCACGGGGACGCTGCACGGAGAAGACTTCTCGGAGGATCCAGCCCGACCCTCACTCGTGGACTTGGTAAGTATAATTTGATGAAATGTTGCCTACCCCTGAAACGAGCATTTTCCCCCCATAGACTATAATAGGGTGCGATATTCGATTTGAGTAGTCGAATATTGAGGGGCTACTCGAAACGAATATCGAATCTCGAACATTTTACTGTTCGCTCATCTCTAATATTAAACTAAGAATAATCATTTCAGATAACTGCCATAAATCCACAGCTATTCCTGCATAGATTTTGATATACTCAAGGACTAGTAGTTTTAAATTAAACAAAAGAACCAGTATAGTCTGCTTGAAAGTGGGTATAAGTAGAAATGCATATGTATGTCTCAGCAAGAGCCAAAGGCTTAGAGATGATGGATAGAGAGGATTCATTTACATATAAATCCTAACCCCCTGTAGCAATGTCCATTAGCATTCTAATTGGCTATAATCACAAGTAAATACTCAATTTACAGTGGAGACAAATGGCCCCCTAAGGTTGTCATTTACAAAATCAACAATACCCATTAAGGTCCACCAAGGAATTCTTTGTTGGATTTCAATAGAAAAGCTTAGAAAGTCAAGTTACTGCTGTTTTGCAAAATGACAGGTTAGGATGTAAAAGATGTATGGAAAAGTCAAAATGCTTCTTACTTATTATATGATAAACATACTAAGCGCGGTTTCTTACATGAGACATGATTGTCACGAGGTTCACATTAGGGAAGATTGGGCCATTTCATGATTACTAGAAGGAGCTGCTTTGTAGCTACTAAGTACTGTGAGACAAGTAATAAAGCAACATGTTCAGCTCTGAAGTTGCAGGAATAAAACGTGTACTGCTGATTGGTTTTTAAATAGAAAAAGAAGTTGGTTGTTTGCTAGTCAATATTCATAGAATGACTGAAATTGTAAAAAGTCTGGATGCTTATGGGTACACTATGGATGACACTTATGTGGGCCCTTGGATTGTACTGATATGGTGCACTGTATCTTGTTCTAGTGTTGAGCAGCACTGGAATATATAAATTTGTTACATTAAGAGACACTGGTCCAAAATGCCTTCTTAACCAATAGTAGTGCCATCTGCATGCCTTTAAGAGGAGCAGAAATATACATTTGTGGTCAAAAAGCAACGCAGAGATCATTTCTTTGTAAATATGAAAATTGGTCCGTAAGTGCAGGGGTACACCCAATTTGCCCGATAGGCCTACAAACAGCTGCAAATGTTTGAGCTATCCTCTGGAATCTCCATTCAACATTCCTCCTTTACCTGTGATTGATATTTTTTAGCCTCTGTCACAGCTGTCTGTAAGCCAGTCTGGCAAACCAGACCCCACCCATGGTGTACTTGTAGGCTGTTTTGTACATCCATAAGAAGATGATTATCGTTACATTACTTATTAAGATTGGGGCTACAAATTGTACATTTCTTCACCTGTTAACGGCGGCTACAGGGCATTATTATTGGTTTGAGAAGAATTTTGAACCTTTGACTCCCTTTAACTGAATCTGAGCTTGAACTTTGACTATCTAGCATATGCAGTGCCGTGGCCTGTATGCTTTTCTCCTCTATTTCTCCTAAATGTTATTATTTCATTGTGTTTTGTGGCACACAGAGCCTATTGATTGTCTTTGCAAGTACCCATGTTTATATAGGTTTGACAAAAAAACAATATTAAAAAATTCTCACAAAAAGTATGTATAATGCTAAGACTGCACATAGCAAGATGCAGCTAAAAAACATTGTGGAAGCTCACCGAAAATGCATGCTTTTTTGCGCCTTTCCACTACGGTTTTCATTTTTGCCTTATCCCCATATACTATATATCTATGACTAAAATGCAGCGCTTCCACAGATAAAATTAACATTTCATAATTATAGCCCTTACACTTCTGGAGCTATTTGCTGATGAAAACAATGTTCAGCATTGAGATCCCAATGCAAATCTCAATTCCTGACAGTGTTTTTAACAGAAAATTGCTCAGACCCTGTAAGGGCTATTATGATGATCTTGGTATAATTTTAAAGATGATATTCTTGATATTCTTATCTTTATAATGAATCTAAGGTCATCTTCATAGCCCTAACAGATCCTGAGATATGGGGTTCTAAAGTATCCTCCCCACTCCTTCACGCAGCTCTAAGATGCTGAATGAAGCAGGAGGAACTGCAGACTGCAGAGAGGATGGTAAATCATCATTGTCTCTGCATAACCTGTATGTGGCGGGTTGGGGGTAGCATGGACATCTGTCCATGTTATCCTATCAATCAGAGAGCAGACTCTTTGATTGTCAGATAGAGGGATAATATAATAACTCTTTAAGCCTAATTCTTATGTAATACCCCTTTGAACATAACCAGGAAGTTATTGGCGCTGTGAGCCAGACATTTACCATTGTTGAGGTTGCAGCGACAAAAGAGTCACATCACACACTTACACAACACATACACAAAGTCATCAATAAGGTTTAAAAAATTTTTTGTCCACACTTGATGTTTTTAGAGTAAAATATGCCGACTGCCTCTCTAGCGATATTCGTCACACGCTGTTAAATATTATATATTTACAATATTCTCTAGCAGACATGGGGTTAACACTCTACTGACATCATAGTCTTATATTTTGGGTGCATGGGTGCGGTTAGAGTAGACCATTTTAGAAATCTCCTTACATAGCTACAAGATGGAAGGTAACACCCACTCTCATGAATATAAATGAGTAAGAAATACACATGTCTGGGTCTGTCTTTGGGAAGACCAGGGGAAGACCAGGAGGTCTGTCTTTGGGAACACCAGGGTGGGTGGTCCAGGCAGATGGACATCCATGGACGTCGTAACCAGCCCAAGTCCACCAACCAGATGACAAGCATGAACCAAGCTGTAACTACAAGATATCCAGATGATTTAACTTCTCTGAAGATGTAAGCTATTGACAATTGACTGATATTTGTGTTATTTGGACATTTTCCCTGTTCCTGTGTTTTCCTTCAAGATATTAATAAACCTCTACACTGATTTATAACAAGCTGACTTCTTCCTATCGTGGACAAGGCCAGGTCCGGATATTTAACAGTGGACACAAGTCTCACCAGCGAATACAAGATATTTAACAGTGGCGAGCCAGCACGGTCGTTTTTTTTCCTGTTTTTCTCGTTCCGTTCACTTGCAATTAAGGGGGAAGAGAGGTGTATTTTGCAAGTTGTATGAATTGCAAGATTCAGGAAGACTTCGAAAAGAAACCTATATTGGTGAGATACAGATGACTGTTGCACGTGTTATATGATACGGAAGCCTGTGTGAGGAAAGCCTGTGAGGAAATACAGAAGGACCACAAGTGCCAGACGTACTGAGACGTTCTGATGACAGGGACCAACTGTTCCAAGGACAAGCTAAAGGTGAAGCTTTCCACAGTGGTGAGTAAAGATTTTACTTTTAAAGTATGGAAAAATTAGAGTCATTGTCTAAAAAGTGTAACTTTGAGTATAAAGTTTTGTCTAGTGACAATTTAGCGAGTATATGGCAAGATTTGTATACACAATGTGAGCAGGCAAATTCTAAGATTGAAAATAGAATTTGTTCTACAAAAGAGAAGCAGGTATTTAGGAATATTGCTTCTTTGGTAAAGATTTTTAATGACATGGTAACAGAAAAGAAATTAAGTAATAGTATGCATAAATCTGTTCAGACAGATGAGAAATCTCAATATGTTGATAAAGAGCACCATGTGGCAGTAATGGCCATAGATGGTGAGGAACAAATGATACAAGAAACTAAATTGAAATTAAAATCTCAGGAATATTTGATGAATCTGAGTAAACCCATTCCCACATATGATGTAAAGATCCATGTGTGTAGAAACTCAGAAATTTTTGAAAGCCATGCAGAGAAATTTGATCTAAATATTGAACAGAGAAATAAACTGTTTAAATTATGGCTTCCTATTGATTTTACAGAACGTTTGTCTGCAAAAATGTCTTATGATAATGAGTCAGATGAATGGTTAAAAGACAGTGATGTGGAGAGATTAAAGAAATTAATCTGGTGCACTAGAGGTGACAGCGTGCCAACATCTGACATACTGAATGAGATAAAGATTGGCAGAAAAGAATGTACATATGCATTCATGTCTAAATTTGAGAGAACATACAAAACTGTCATTCAAAAGGTGAACTCTTCATCTATGGTGAAAAGTTTTGTTAAAAAGTTCAAATTTTTGGATGCAGTCACCCTTGCCAGTGCCTCAGATAAGAAGACTTTATTTGAAGCTGCTAGTTTATTGGACATGGCCAGAAGACATCAGAAACATATGTCAAATGTAAATCGAGTATGTCCAAAGCAAAAAGCAAAGCCTATTAAGAGACATCTGTCAAATCATGTTAAAGTGTCCCCTATTTATAGGAGGGAAAGTGACAAAATCTATGAGAAACGTAGGAAATTACATGTTGCATATAAACCATATGCCATGCAAGAAAATCCACAAATTGAAATTCCATTATTAACTGAAATTAAAGAATTGCAGCCAGCCAAATCTATTGAGTATCTGCAAAAGAATGTATCTGGGAATGTACCAGTTGTTTCCAAAATGTCAGATCTTCCCAGTAACCAAGAGGAATTTGAGCTACCTAATATTTTTAGGAAAAGGGCAAGCTTGGCATTCTCTAATGACCTGGTGGAGTTATTGTGGGATGTGATTGACAGGAAGGTCAGGGGTCGAGTTTAAAAGTATCTCTGAAGGAATGACTGTCTATTGAGTATTTACTTATGTACTATTTGGCTATGTAAAGAGAAATCCCTTTTATATGAGGAGAAGTCCAATGATCAGGTATAATCCACATGATTATGTGATAATGTTTGTAAAATAATCCTAATTATGCTATTGTGAATAATACTATGGATCATATTATTATATATATACACACACATATAGGAGAAGAGCCTGATGTGTGGTGACAGATTTTTGTCATAGTCCACTCTCTGGATGCAGAGAGAGGAGGAACATGTTATGTACATTATATGAATATGATCAAATAGTACTAGGGATCCATAAAGTTATTAAATTTTCCATTGGTTAAAATCATTATTGTATTAATTTGGTTTTTGCTAAAGTTTATCTATTTTTTCTCATCAGATATAGATATATGGAAAAATGGATCAGTTCAATCAGTGATGTCCATTCATTCATCATTCTTTCCTTATAGCCAAAAGAATACATGGAGTGTCTAACTATTAATGAGTAAACTAATTTCACATGGTGTGACTAATAACAATGCATGATAAAGTGATAGAAGTTCTAACTTACCTCAAGCATGTTTTTCAATAGTTTCATGTAAAGTCCATGTTTTTAGGATTTTCAAGTTATAATCCATTATGTATGAAGGCATGCAACTAGGCATGGAGCTCTTACTTACTGTGAGAATAAGTGTTCGTTCATGTGGTCAGTTGATTGACAGCAACACACTGTGACCTGTGACCCTGATGGGCTGGTCAGTATAAGTGTTATGTGTGTTATGTGTCCACTGGTGTATACTACAGATCTGTGACATCACAAATAGGCCTAAGAAAATCAGGATGCATCCAACAAGGAAAAAAGGAAAATATATCCAACAAAGAGACGTCTATTTTCTTTCTATTTTCTATTTCTTTCTATTTTCTATTTCTATTTTCTTTTTCTTCTACTTTCTATTTTTTATCTTATATGATCCTCTATATTAAATTGGGTAATCAGCAAATATATGAGAAATCCATCAAAAGGAATTTCAGGTTTATACCTACAGGAAAACCAAGTGTTCAAGTCACATGAGCTGAGGAAAAGGTGACAGATGCAGTAGGGTGAAGGTTATTTTAGTTTGTGAACATTTTGTAGCAAAAGAAGAAGCTTTTGACTAAGATATAGATAGCTCTTCAATATATTTGTTCAAACCTGACAAATAAAGGTTTATTGGGGTAATTGGATCATGGGATAATAAATATATTAGGTATGGTGGAAAAATCTAGTTAGCTATAGCCAGTATTGCAGTATTGATTTATTGTATTATTATTCATTATGTATTCTTACATGTACACACACACTTGCATACACTTACACACATCAACATCTACAAACATTGGGAAAACAAACATTGGGAAAACAAACATTGGGAAAACATAAGTGTCTTATATGCAAATAAGATAAGCTAATCATCTTCATGAAAGGAGAAGCATAATATCATCAAAGGATATGGGATATCAAGAGAGATAGTCTCTGGTTTATTCTTCAAACTTCTGATTATAGGATGTGACATATTTTGAAAAGTTTATGTTTATATACTTATTTCATATATATGGTATTCACATACAGCCAGTACACAAGAATATATACAGTTAAGTTAAAGACAGTCAAGTATGTTAAGTCTTGTCTCTATTCTTGGTATTGGAGGTATCTGAAAGGTTAAAAAAGGACACAGGAGTCTGTGAAGAGACGAGGTGTTAAGAGGAAACTTTAGTCACATAAGTTTTTATGAATAAAGGGTTAATATTGTGTCTCAGATAAGGAACACAATGATAATTAATAAAGTAATGTTCAAAATAAAATTATTTCTTATTAAAAAGGATAATAAAGTGATTAAACTTTAGAAAATGTATGATAAGTATGATAACACAATCATATAGGAACATATGTTTAGTATAATTGGTGAAAAGTTCTAACTAAAGAATAAATATTGTGATTGTCTATAGAATGGTAATTAATAATCACATTATATTTCAAAGTCGTGTTGCAATTTGTCATCACAAGTAATGTATTACACATATATATTCATACATATAGATATAAAGATATATATGTTGATATATGATGTTTATATAGATTATTGTATCCAAAGTACTATTATCTGATAGTTTGATAAATGTATTGAATATCAATATTTTAATAAGTCAAATATAAATATTGATACAATGTAAAGAGAAGTCTGATCTATAAATGAATGATATGGTACACTGTGATATTATAGTTTAGTTAATTGCCTAGTTTGGCTTAGCTATTAGGGAAAGAAAACTTATCTTCAATCAAGTCCAAGATTATGAGAAAGTTTGATATCAAATGTTAATAAAAAGACTTTAACAGTTACAAGAAGAAGATGTGCAGGAAAAGATAACCTGAAGGTATGATGCTATATGCTTAAGCTTATGCCAAGGACTGTGTTTAAAAATTATTACTGGAGGTTGGAACCTTTGATCAGCTGATGATTGGACAAATATAAAGACGTCCTCATCAATGTTTGGTGGAATCTTCTCTATTTCAAGACTTCAAGTTGTTTGGTGAGCAAAAGGGTTGTGAATGATAAAACCCGAACACAGATATTGTGTATCCAAGAGACTGAGATTCCAGGACTGAACCTTACTGACAAGCAGCAGGGATGATGTCAGAATTCACACTTGCCTTGCTTTTGCAGTATTGCTCCAGAAGTGTCACATGATTCTACAGTGACAGGTGGTCAAGGGAATTACCAAAGGAAACTCCTCTACAGTCTATGTCTTGGTAAAGTGAAACATAACATATGGACTTTGCTGTTATATCAATATCTTCACAATATGAACTTTAATGGACAATGTTATAATATCTGCACAACACGGAGGAAATCTAAAGGACTTTAAGTCAAGAACTACATTTGTGGTAATAAGCCTTCTATTATGACGGAAGAAGAGATGACCAGAAGACCAGACGATGAAAGAAGAGCCTTCATCAGGTGTAGGTTAGATAGTGGATCAAATTGTTTCCATCTTTGATCACAGTTTACCATAACATACCATAACGTTTACTAATGTCAAAATGTATCGCAAATTGATGAAATTATTATATGGACAATTAATGAAAATTAAGTTCCAGTATTCAGCAAAGAAGAAAGAAGATATAATCTAATTGAATGAATATTGTTGTATGGTATATCTTGAGAGTTCAAACAGATATTTCACTCTCAAAAGGGGGAAATGTTAAATATTATATATTTACAATATTCTCTAGCAGACATGGGGTTAACACTCTACTGACATCATAGTCTTATATTTTGGGTGCATGGGTGCGGTTAGAGTAGACCATTTTAGAAATCTCCTTACATAGCTACAAGATGGAAGGTAACACCCACTCTCATGAATATAAATGAGTAAGAAATACACATGTCTGGGTCTGTCTTTGGGAAGACCAGGGGAAGACCAGGAGGTCTGTCTTTGGGAACACCAGGGTGGGTGGTCCAGGCAGATGGACATCCATGGACGTCGTAACCAGCCCAAGTCCACCAACCAGATGACAAGCATGAACCAAGCTGTAACTACAAGATATCCAGATGATTTAACTTCTCTGAAGATGTAAGCTATTGACAATTGACTGATATTTGTGTTATTTGGACATTTTCCCTGTTCCTGTGTTTTCCTTCAAGATATTAATAAACCTCTACACTGATTTATAACAAGCTGACTTCTTCCTATCGTGGACAAGGCCAGGTCCGGATATTTAACAGTGGACACAAGTCTCACCAGCGAATACAAGATATTTAACACACGCTAAAATAATAGCAATAACAATTATTACTAAAGATAAACGTCTAAAATATTTCTGACAGGCAAATATTTCCATCAGCCACATAACACATTTTCACCCATTGAATGTCACCATTTGGTGATGGTGGGTGGTGATATCAGTGGGGGACCCACTTATGAAACCATTGCACTGGGCCCACCAATCTGTTAAAACGGCTCTGCCTGACAGTATTGCTCCCAGTAGCCTGCTATGTAGGTGCTGCAGAACAGCACTTAAATGAGGTCATGCTGCAGTTTTATGCACAAATGGTGACCTTGCTGAGAAGGGAAACACAGAATAAAGCATTAAAGGGGTATTCCCAATTTGCTTGTTTCACCAACCTACAGGCTGTATGCTCTGTTCACTTCCTGGTTTTCTCGGTACATTGGTGGGTGAGGTTTCACTTTCTGTCTCCCAGACCATGCCAACTCTGCTTAGCTCTCTTCATAGCAGTACATGTTTGCAGTCAGTAATGAGGGATGATTGTAAATAAATTAGCACAGTATCACTGGAAGATGCACAATATAAAGCTGATGTAGCCAACCTGGATTTGATTGGTGATGAGAATCCCAAATTTACTTGCTACAGTAACAAGAGTCAGCTAGCTATAAACTCCATTTTAGATCTGTGTTTACATACAGAGGTATCAGACTCCCTGTTTCAGCCCTTATCAGCAAAATTCAATTAACCGACTGATAACTGGAAGAGGGAGATAAACAGCTCAGAAATACAAGCTGCTCCGAGGACTCAGCTCCCCTTCTGAGAGCAGGGAGCTATGTCACTTGTCCTGGGCGGAGAGATAAGATCATCCCCAGGTCCATGGTTATGGAAACGCAGTGTAAACAATGAAGTGAATAATCTCAGATAGTAGCCAAACAAAGCAGTTTTGATGAAGCAATGTATTTAGGAAAAGTCTTAAATCCACATAAGCTAGCAATATAGATAGGATCCTTGAGATGCAACAATCCCTTTAAGTCTGCACATGGCTCCTTTATTCTCGGGATCAGTGGAATCTCTATTACTCATAAAGCAATGCCTTTTCCTAGAGATATGGTATTACTTTATATGAAATAGAAACAAAACTCAGAGGCATTGTCTCTGATCCATTATTACAGTCATGGCCTTATATATGAAATATATGAACAGGGTCTTTGTATGAAGGCACAAAAAATTCCAGTAAGCAGTTTCCAGGGAATATGCAGTGAGTCACATTTCTCGATCTATGTGGGTCTGATGGGAAACAAACAAAGTATTAAATTTTTCTGAAGAATACAGTCCTGCTACTTATGTTACTAATATTCCTCTCTAGAAGAGCAGATGTTTGACCAGTTGTTAATGCAGTAGTTGAAAGTTATATATAGACACAGATTCAGACATACACAGAAAGTTTTACGCCAGCAGCTTACAGTACCAACTCTTAGTTATTTACAGTCAATTCATTGGTAAATTTTAATGTAGGGTCTCTCAGATGGAGCTAAATATATACAATAGGAGTTCTCAGGCAAGGATATTTCTGAACTTACTGTCATTAATCCAGATGAATAACACTATAGATAGCTTCTCCCCAATCTAAAATGGTTGATAATAAAGAAAAATAGATCATGTTCATCTACGCTGAAAATGCAGATGTAATACACGTTTCCCAACAGTCCCTTTAAGGCCATCGTCATCTATCTATGTTGTGAGATCAGTCCATGAGATACAATTTTTCCTGGACCAAACCCTGAGTGGAGACCTTGGGTCTATGATGCTAGGAGTCTCTGCTTCACCATAGATCTACTGTTTTATACTGTAGTCATGTTTTCAGTATGGAGAAAGTGAAGATGCAAGCTGCATGGAAGCATAGACTTCTAGCATCAAACATAACTGTGATGCTGAGAGCCCTGGTCCTAGCTTAGGGTTTGGTGTGGGAAACATGGCCAACGTCCAGTCCATATCTTACAGAACAAACCAGCCCATCTGAATCTGGTCATATGAAACAAGATGCTTCAGTGACCAATAAAAGGAAAAAAAAGCAGGAAAGGTATGGAGCGCTACTGTGGAAAAGTAAAATGCAAAATGCAAAAGATAAGCTTGAGAGCTGTTTATATTGAGGTTCCAGTTTTTCAGAAAAAGGAACCCAGTGAAGTCAATGGGAGGCTTTTTTTTTCAGCGCTGAAATTTCACATCCAATTCCTCACCATTTTCCTCTGTGTGAATGGACCCTAAAAGGGAGGAATACATCCATCTGCCTGGCTCTTGCTTTGAGATAGGGCCATCTTTGCTCTGTGAGCCAGGGATATGTGTCTGCACAATACCAGACCTCAGGCAGAAGAAAGCTGATGATTGGTTATTGGGGCACCTACTGTGTCATTGAGAAGATGGGGTCCATGGAGGAAAGATGATCGTTGGCCTGACTCTGCACCTAGATGTCATCTCAATTGCCCCTTGTGTCTACTGTAAAAATAACTTGAGGGATTCCTTAAATAATCTAACCATTATAATATACTGATGCATAGAATGGTTAAGATGCTGTATGATAAGTATCTGCCTATATAAATGTGAATTAAAAAATAAAGCTGGTTATATATGTTAAAAATTTAAGCTCAACATGTCAATTTCAGGAGAGACTGACCAATTCATGTGTATAGCATCTTCTTGAGTCTTCCCTGATGGCAGATGATAGCAGGTGGGGTTTGTCAGTGGTATAAAAAGCATGGAGCTGCTGGAATTCAACCTGCTTGGGACATGAACTGCTGCCAGAGGGGTTTGGCAGGGGTTTTCTCCCCTTTCCCATTTAAAACATGATGTGTGGACGAGCTGAGTATGAATACGTATGGGATAATGGGATTTGGGATTGGTATGGGACTTTAAATCTGACCAGGGTAAAGTCTACATGGAGTTCATATGTTTGCCCCAGGTTTGCATATCCTTTCCCCCTACGCCCAACAGCAGCACAACTGGGGTATTCCTGCCCCTATGAGCTGTTAGGACAGGTGGAATTTTTAATTACCTAACAGCTTTTGACCTCTATAAGAGGCCGGAAGACCTGCTCCTCCCTTGTGTTTTTTTCTGTCCTGTGGGACAGGACAGGTGGTCAGGGGGGAGCAGATGTTCTGACCTCCTATAGGGGTCCACTACTCTCCCCCACCGGTACCTGACAGCAGAAGATCTTTTTCTGGACATCCTCTTTTTTCAGCAGAGGTCCCCTTCTCCCGGCGGGGACCCTGCCGGCTCGTGCACGCTCCTGTCCGGCTGGCGCGCCGGGTCGGGGCTTTCCCCTAGGAACGCTAGACCTAGGAACCTTTCTCAGGTTCCTCCGGTCCGCCGTCTAACAGGGTCCGCCGCACATGTGCAGTGCGCGGGTCTCGCGGCGGATGGGAAGAGAACAACCCCTAGACACGAGCATTGCACGGTAGTTCGGGAGGGGGGTCCCCCGGTCCTGGGGACCATACCTGGGTCAGATCCCCCTCCCCCTGTCTTCTCCCCTCCCCTTTTTTTCATGAGATTCTGGCTCCGTTGTAGCCCCTACCCCTTGGGCGGGGCTCCGGGCAAAACCCCGCCCCCTGACCTATTTAAGTCCCCTTAGAGCTTCAGTTAGTGCTTGTCGCTCCGGTTGCAAGCACATCAGTTGGTGAAGCTCCCTGGTCAATTTCTGTGCTGGAGAACTGTCTTCATTGACTAAGGTTTGGTGGACATGGCCGGGGGGGGGGGGGGGAGGGAGGTTGGAGAGTTGCATCTCTGAGTGCAGTAAGTAGTTAGTGTATCCTTTTTCTTCCTCCTCAGAATGTCTTCTTCTTCCTCCACTGTTCCGCCTAGAAGGAAGGCTACTTCCAAAAGGAAGCATCTGGCGTGCGCTTCTTGTAGAGTGCTGCTGCCTGATGACTCCCAATATCGCTTCTGTCAGGGGTGCAGGGCCCCCTCTGTTGAAACAACTCCCATGCGAGAGATGGTGTCCTGGGTGAAGGGGTACGTCCAGGACTCCATGAAAAGAATGGAAGCCGTCTCCCTGGCCAAGAGGCCACGGCTGGATTGCGAATTGTCCCTGCCGCCTCTGGAAAAGCTGCGCCTCAGGGATGTGGAGTCGTCTTCTAGTACGGAGGAGGAGGAGGAGATTTTTCCCCTGGACAAAATGTCCAGAGTATTCAAGACCCTAAGAATCAGAGACCGGGAAGGCGGGGAAGGCTCTAGCCGTAGGTCTCGTACCTTCAGGCCCTCTTCGGAGATGCTCCGCCTGATGGAGGGCGAATGGAGGCACCCGGAGAGATCCTTTGCGCCATCCACACGCTTCAAGGCACTTTTTCCCGTCTCTGAGAGTCAACTAAAGGCGTGGGGTCCCCCGCCAAAGGTGGACGTCGCCGTGGCCAAGTTATCAAGGCGCTCCATCCTTCCATCAGAGGACGGCTCGGGCCTCAGGGACCCCATGGATCGCCGAGTCGAAGGATCTTTGAGGCGTGTATATTCGTCCGCCTCTGCCCAGGCCTCTTTGGGCATGGTCGCGAATGAGGTAGCAACTGGCTTACGCGCAGAACTGTCATCCCTGGCCAAGGACATCGATTCCGGCGTGGATCGTGATGATCTCCTCGCGGCAGTGTCCGACATCACGCTGTTGGTGGATCACCTGACAGAAGCTACCCATTTTCAGACCCGTCTGGCGGCTAGATCCATGGCACTGGCTACTGTGGCTCGCCGACCCCTATGGCTGAAGCCCTGGAAGGCTGACCTTACTTCCAAAAATAGCCTCTGTGGTCTCCCCTTTGAGCCCGGACGGCTGTTCGGAAGGGAGCTCGACCACATCATGGAAGGCTGGGCCGACTCTAAGAGCAAGAACCTGCCACAGCCCCTTGAAGGTCGGAGTACCTCCTTTCGAGGAAGAGGCACTCGAAGAGGCACCAGAGGCCAGCGGCGATCCGGGAAAGGAAGAGGTCGGGGCTCATCTCGTGGCCGTAAGAATGCCCCCTTCTAATTCCCTCTCAGTACACCCCCCCCTTCCTACTCCCCCCCCTCCCCTGGGGTGGGCGGTCGTCTTTCCCACTATGTGGAGGCCTGGCGGCAGAATATTCGGGACCCCTGGGTCATCCAGATGATCCAGGAAGGTTATAAAATTAATTTTGTTTCCCAGCCGCCAGAGAAGATGGTAAGAACCCGCCCTCTTCAGGGCCCCAAACAACTTCATCTGGAGAGATTGATTCAGGAGTACGTGGACAAGGCCGCGCTAGAGATGGTTCCTCGCGCAGAACAAGGCACAGGCGTCTACTCTCCAGTCTTCTTGGTCCCCAAGCCATCAGGCAAGTGGCGTATGATCATCGATCTCAGGAAACCATAAGGTCAGTACTACCTTTCATGCACCCTGGAGATCACTTCGTCACTCTGGACCTGAAGGACGCCTACCTCCACGTACCCATCTTTCTGGCACACCGAAAGTTCCTAAGGATTGCCGTAGACATACAGGGGAAAGAGGCGCACTTCCAGTTCGCAGCCCTCCCGTTCGGCATATCCTCCGCCCCCCACACCTTCACAAAGGTCATAGCTCCGGTCGCTGCCACCCTGCGCCTTCAAGGCATATTCATAGTCCCGTACCTGGACGACTGGCTTCTGAAGGCTCATTCAAAGGAGGTTCTTACCACGCAGGTGCAGACCGTCGTAGCTCTACTAGACAAGCTGGGGTGGCTGGTAAACTGGCAGAAGTCAGTGATGGTGCCATCAACACGAGTTCAGTTCCTGGGACTTATTCTAGACTCTCTCAACATGACGGTCTCTCTACCCTCTCCTCGCAAAAGGAAAATTGCTCGGGCGGCACATCATTTGTCTTCCACACGGAAGGTCACCATCAGGACGGCGATGAAGGTCCTCGGATTGATGTCCGCTGCCCTAGATGCAGTTCCTTGGGCCCTATGGCATATGCGCCCTCTACAGAACGAGATCTTGAGAGTCTGGAATCACAGTCCTTCAGGTTTACAGAAGCCAATCCAGTTAACCATCAGCACCCGGCAAACCTTGCCCTGGTGGACCCATCTGCGATATGGGAAGTCCTCGGTCCAGCCCGTCTGGACCCTGTTGACTACAGATGCCTCCCTCACAGGCTGGGGAGCTCATCTGGGGGAGACCCCGGTTCAAGGTACATGGAATCAGCGGGAGAGGACGCACTCATCCAACTGGCGCGAGCTTACCGCAGTTCATCGAGCCCTTCTGTCATTTGCACCACTTCTACGAGGGAAAGCGGTCAAAGTAAGATCAGACAATCTGACGACAGTCCACTATATCAACAAGCAGGGAGGAACCAGGTCCCCCTCGCTCATGCAAGTCACCAACCTGATCTTCTCCTGGGCAGAACGAAACCTCTCCCAGCTGGCCGCGGTACATATCCAGGGCCGCCTGAACATCCTAGCGGATCAACTCAGCAGAGGCCGGCCGACCGCAGGCGAATGGTCCCTGAACCAGGACATCTTCCACTACCTGACCAGGAGGTGGGGTCTCCCCGAGGTGGATCTGATGGCCACCCAACACAATGCCAAAGTAGAAAGGTTTTGCTCCCTGTACCGGGAAGACAACCCTTTGGCTGTGGATGCCCTGTCAATACCATGAAGGTTCAAACTGGCATACGTGTTCCCTCCCATCCCGATGATACCGAAGGTATTGGCGAAACTCAGGCAGGATCAGACTTCGGCAATAGTGATCATGCCGTTCTGGCCAAAAAGGGCATGGTTCACCGACCTTATCCTTATGAGTCGGGGGAACTACTGGAGGCTTCCACCAGTCAGGAACCTGGTGTCACTGAACAGTCGGCCGTGCCTGGGCCTAGACAAATTCAACCTCACTGCCTGGAGGCTAACCGCGCCATACGCGCAGACAGAGGATTGTCCCAGGGAGTGCTAAGTACCTTAGCCCATTCAAGAGCAGAGGCAACCAATCAGAGCTACCAAAGGATCGCCCGGATATTCCGAGATTGGTGTACAGGCAGCCACCGCGATCCAGACAGAGATGCAGTCCTAGAGTTCTTACAGAACGGCTTGGAGAGAGGACTAGCACCTGCCACCCTCAAGGTTCAAGTGTCAGCTCTATCTGCTCTCCTGGAGACACGGTTATCACAAGATCCTCTTGTCAAACAGTTCCTTAGGGGGGCTGCCAGGCTCCGCCCCCAGGTACGGCCCCCTGTCCCCAGGTGGGACCTGGCCGCGGTTCTACAAGGGCTATGTGCGCCCCTCTTCGAACCATTATCTGAAGTGGACTGGAAGTACCTGTCATTTAAAGTGACCTTTCTGTTGGCAATAACCTCCGCCAAGAGGGTTGGCGAATTGCAGGCTCTAGCAGCCTCCGAACCTTTCATAACTTTCTTTCCTGACAGAGTACAGCTAAGGTTCGTCCCAGGATTCTTGCCGAAGGTACCCACACTTCAGAACACCAATCAAGTGATCACCCTACCGGGGTTCTTTCCCTCCCCTGCCACTGAGCAGGAGGAGAAGCTACACACACTGGATCTGGTAAGAGCACTACGTATCTACCTGGATCGTACAGCACCGTTCCGAAGATCAGAGAATCTTCTGGTTAATGTGTTTGGCCACAATAGAGGCGCTAAAGCATCAAAGGTAACCCTGTCTAGATGGATCAGAGAAGCTATCAGCTGTTCCCTACGGGCTCAGAATCTTCCTGTTCCAGATTTCCTACGAGCCCATGCCACCCGATCAGTGGCGACATCATGGGCAGAGACACGGTTCCTCTCTCTAGAGCAGATATGTGCTGCAGCCTCTTGGAGCTCACAGCTGACTTTTGCCAAACACTACAGATTGGACTGGCGTACGGCCGATGCTACAGCATTTGGGCACTCCGTCTTGGCATCAGCCTGCCAGGAGGTCCCGCCCTAGGGGAGATAATACTTGCTAAATCCCCAGTTGTGCTGCTGTTGGGCGTAGGGGGAAAGAAAGATTATGAATGATAATCTGTTTTCCCTTAGCCCAAACAGCAGCACAAGGCTCCCTCCCTAAGAGGTGCTATTGTACAGATTTTGTGTATGTGTGTGTAGCTCTTGGCATAGATTGCTCTGTATATCATACTTGTTACTAACACAAGGGAGGAGCAGGTCTTCCGGCCTCTTATAGAGGTCAAAAGCTGTTAGGTAATTAAAAATTCCACCTGTCCTAACAGCTCATAGGGGCAGGAATACCCCAGTTGTGCTGCTGTTTGGGCTAAGGGAAAACAGATTATCATTCATAATCTTTCTTTCTCCAGGTAAGCTTGCTTTCTCCCAAAAGAAAACATATTTCTGTAATGTCTGTGAGTTTGCGTTTGATATTGTGAGATCTACTGGAAAAAGACACCAGGGTGTTATTTGCTTTAAAGGCAGTAGAATGTACTGGTGCTATACCCTGTAAATAGGGGTTTGTTCATATTAACTTGAAAGGGTTCCATTAATTCAGTATATTTCATGACAAAACCCTTGACTAACACCATTAAAAATGAAGGGTTGTTGGGGACTGAAAATAGACCCAACCCAGGTTTCATAGCGCTGTTATAAATAAAAGCTATGACAAATGAATATCTCTTTACTGATTCTGATACTCATGAAAGGCTTTGTAGCACATGAAACATCTCATCTGGAAATACTGTACATAATTATTGTATTTTACTTATAACTTCATGTTACTGAATTGTGCAAGGATAAAACTTTTCAATGAACATGTCTTCTTGGTGACTGCATGCAATGTATCTTCGAGCTGGCTCATATCAGAATATCTTTTGGTGGTAGCATAGAATGTGGCATTTAGGCTAAAGCCCCATGTAGCTGGCCGCAGCAAAAAAGTGCTGCAGGAATAAATGCGACAGCAACACATCGCGTTTTTTCCCACATTTTTCACAGGAAGTCCATAGAGGAAACATGCTTCCATCCTATCCTATCCTATCCTATCCTTCCTACTAATCCTATCCTGTCCTATCCTTCCTACTTAATATTATAAATGTGAAAGTTTGTATGTTTGTTCCTCAATCACGCAAAAACGGCTGAACGGATTTGAATGAACTTGGCACATAGATAGTTTGTAACCTCAATTAACACATAGGCTACTTTTTATTCCGGTGTTCACATACTATATTAAGCAGCTCTAGGCAGCACCTTATCTCAGCTTCTGATAAAGCCAGGGCTGTTATCTCTATTGTGTAAACACACGCTAACCCTCAGTAGATTGTGTACACTCATTTGCATATTATGTGATCTGCTCCAGGCAGTGCAGAAAAACTGACATGGGCAAACACCTTTAATCCAAATTGGCAGTGTGTCAATTTTAAATACGCCTGTATAAAGAGAATCTAATTAGTTGCAAACAACGAGAGCTATGAAGGTAGCCAGAAGTCACAGAGTCCTCCTCAAGCGGAGCTCATGGGGATCATCGTCGCCAACAACACATGCATTACATGGCGTCACAGTGAGCTGCTGAGATGCTGGAACAATTACAGGCATGGTGCGAAGAACAACTTCAATGCCAGGCCAAATTGAGAGCTGCTGAAACGCCGGAGCAGGCGTATCATCAACGCCAACAACACGGTCATTAAATGGCGTCCCAGGGAGCTCCTGAAATGCCGGAACAATCACAGGCACAGCGTGAGGAATGAATTCAGCGACAGGCCAGCTTGAGAGCTATCGAAATGCTGGAGAAGGTGGATCATCAGCACCAACAACACGCTCATTAATGGTGTCCCAGTGAGCTGCTCAGATGTCGCAACAATCACAGGCACGCAACAGTTTTGGGAATCGCAGTGTCTCCACTGCACATATTTTTCCGCAATGTGTGGATGGGATTCGCTACTTTGCAGGGACTGTAAAAAGCTGCATTTTTTTCCATGGTGTTTATGCCACGTGGGGCCCTGGCCCATTGTAAGGAATTGTCAGAAATTCAGCACACTCATACCATTACTGCACTGACCTCTCAGCTGTTGTTACACCACCTCCTTGAAGGAAGGAGAGTGATTGAGTGTAATTCCAGGCAGGAGGTCACAGGGATTAGATGGACATTTAGGAATGTACTTTTGTGGAGCTGATACTTTTGTTAAGTAGTTTGCTAATAAGCTCCAATAAATTTCTTTAATTTGTGATGGACAGCACTTATTGTCCAGAAAATTCTGTCATTTACACTCCATGACTGAAGACTTTAACCTCTTTATGACATTTGACCATAAAACTACTTTTCATTTCCCTTTCCCTTCCTTTCTTTTTTATTTGTTTTTTTCCTTCCCTTTATTTCTTTATTTTCCACTTTCTTTCCATGGATAGCTTTACCTGCCGATAAAGATGCTGCCACAGACTTATTCTTCTTCGGCATGTCAGGCTGAGACTCGGTTACCATCTCAGTTCGGTATTCCGTTTGGGGAGTCTGCTTGGGGATCCCCCAAACGGAATACCAAATGCATTAAAAAGTGGTTAGCTATGAAATCACACAGACCCCCATAGACTATAATGGGGTCCGTGTGATTTCCGTGCGGTGTCTGCACGAATCATGCGGAAAGAAAAGTACTGCAAGCAGCATTTTTCTCTCTGTATGATTCGTGCAGAGACCGCGCGGAAAACACACGGGCCCCATTATAGTCTATGTGGACCATGTGGTTTCTTAGAGCTGCTGTTCTTGTCACTACACACAGTGACAATTGCCTGCTCCATATCAGTAGCATTAACCTGCAAAACCATGCAGTCAGTAGCAAGGAGAAGACAATAATGAATCCAAGATAACTCCAATTCAGGTTCATATGTGAAATATTAATTCAGCAAGATGAAACCATATAAAACTTAACTTTCAATAAATGATTACTGATATAAAAAATAGATTTAGACACATATGAAATACAAAATCCATATAGGGTACAAAATCACAAATAGAAGACATTTGAGATACATAATTTCATCCCGCCACTCACTCTATTCTTTCAGACTACAAAGTAATTTCCACATAGAGCAAATTGCAGATAGAGTAAAATGATAAATTGTACATGATATCAAAGTGAGATCAGCCACCCTATGTAATGTATTACTTTTTCTTGTTTCTACATTACCCCATATACCCTATACAGTCCTTTCTTTCCATATATATAACTTTTTATTTGTGTAACTTAATAAAGATAAGATATATATTTTTAATAGCTATGTGCTTGTTTTTTTTTAGAAATTTAATATACATTACCCTATAGGCAACCCAGAATCCAAGAAGTGATAGACTGTGAATGTGCACGCATAGCTGCTAGGACAGTAAACGTTAAGCCAGTCTTATATAGACTTACTTCAGGCACCTAGATTATCCCTGCCCAGCCCTCAGCCCACTGCTGCTTATGTATAGCCTAGTGATCTGGCCTGGAGCTATCCATGTGTATACCTCAACAACAGCGCCACACCTCCCATGAGGCGACCTGAAACGACCGCTTCAGGCGGCGCTATGCCGGGGCCCCGGGGGAGGGCGGCATTTTGCTGACCTAAGCCAGTCCAGGACAAGCTGTCTTGGACTGGCTTAGCATCACCGTCTTGGCAGCCCGGCACAGGAAGCGAGCGGTGGATTGGGGCGGCCCTGTGGATGCCTCACAAACTCTAGGTTCACCCCTGCTCAACAACCATGATGACCGGTCCAGAGGTGATAATTCACCTCAGAGAACTACATCTATATGGCTTTATGTTCCTTTTTATTTTTTGAGAAACCAAGTGTGGAAAAAATGTTGAAGAAAACCAGCGAATATATTAAAGTATCTTAAAGAAGATAAACAGATGCATGCTCGGACATTATTATGTGTCTAATCACCGCATTTCATTAGCGTGTAATTATTTTCCAGGACCACTCACTTGTGCACTTCCTGATCATATCGCTGTTTTATGCTTATGTCACACTATAATGACAGTTTTAGAATCTCTGTTTCCAATCTTCACATAATTGTCTGCTTGCCTGGCACAATAAAACCGGTGGTCATAAAGTCAGGGCAGGACCGTCCACATGTAAATGGCAAGTTTATCACCAGCTTTTATTACTTCCGAAACAAAGAATTTTTACTAACTTTGTCTGAGTCTACAGGATATTTGTAGGTATACGTCCAAATTAATTCTACCTGTTCATTTCCTTTTAATGAAACTAGAGTTTCCATATCAAAGAGATTACCCCTTATACAACTGTAGTGATCGTGACCTGGAGATAATATACTGTATATATGGAATATATGTTACTGTTATATTGTTATATTGTTATGTATTATTGATTAAAATCTATTTCAAAGGCAGATTCATATTCTCCAGAAATTTAGAAAGCATATGTCCTATCCATGTAGAGATCACAAAATAATCTTTCTTGCCATAGACATACATACACATGCCTAGTAGAGATCATTTTATAATATCATTCAATTATTAATATATGTATATATATTTTCTGGAGTAGGGGAAAAATGAATATGTGGAGAACACTGAAACAAAGGAAGGAAATGCAGAGAATTATTTTGAGGGCTGCAATCGTCATCTCAAATCTTAGGTTTTAAGCAGGCCATGAAATAGCTGTATCTGCTGTGTGTCCATCAACTCCACCATAAAAGATGGCATTATGGTTGACTGAGCCATTTCTAAAGTGGCAACTGGCAAGAGGAATAAGCAGAAATCACTTTGCCAGCTGCTATTCCAGGTAAGGGCTCGTTCACATCTGCGTTGTGGTGTCCGTACTGCAGGTTTCCGTTTCCTGCATAAAACAGAGGCAGGAGATGGAAACCTGCAGGAGTCTCTCTCATCCATTCATTTGAATGGGTGAGAGAGATGTCCGGCCGTGAGCGGCGGTGAGCGTTTTGCGCTCTCCACCGCGAAACCGGGTTTTATAATCCGGACACAGAGTCGGACATGCAGTACTCTGTGTCCGGATAAAAAAATCCGGTTTCGCGGCGGAGAGCATAAAATGCTTACCGCCGCGCATGGCCGGACCCGGTCTGTGCTTTCCGACTTCTGGCATGCAGAAGACGGAAAGCACAGAACGGAAAGAAGAACGCAGGTGTGAACCTAGCGTCAATTCAAACCTGTCCGGTCCCTGATTTTTCCCACCTTGTGTGTACCACCTATGATCCATTCTAAATGCAAGATTCAGATTTGGAATAGAACTTGTAATAAGGAAGGACCAAAAATTGTATTCAAATTCATGACAGCCAAAGATTTTTCTAGGTCATAGTCAGCATAGTTAGCCCTCAGTACTGAGGTATAATCGGAGTTAAAGGGGTATTCCCATCTACATAACTATTTTTAACATTTGTAGATAATTAAAAGTTAAACATTTTTGCAAATATAAGTAATTAAACATTTTGCAAAGTTTTAAAGATTTTCTCTAAATATCTTGTGGTCACAGTCTTGTTGTCTTGATCGGTTGCCAGTGGATATGACCATGAATGCAGGAACTTTCTAAGGTCAGAAAATCAGTCATGATTTCCTTATTGTGCCTGGATTATGCTCTCATACATGTAGTGTCCCTGGCTGATAACCCGGCTACAATAAGAAAATCATAGCTGGGTTCCTGACAAGTCCCAGACCTTAGAAAGTTTCTGCATTAGTGGTCGTATCTATTGGCAACCGATCAAGACAACAAACTGTCATCACTAAGATGGTTAGAGAAAATCTTTAAAACTCACTTTTAAAAGAGTTGTAAAAGTAAAAGTAAATGCTTCCTAACATAACCTATGACTAACTTTATAAATCTGATGCCTATTAGAGATGAGCGAGAACTATTCGAAACTCCCATTTCGAATAGCACGCACCCATAGGAATGAATGGATGCACCCAGGGGGTTAAGCGGCCGGCCGCCGGCAAAGTCGGCGTGCCGGCCGCTTCCATTCATTCCTATGGGTGCGTGCTATTCGAAACGGGAGTTTCGAATAGTACTTGCTCATCTCTAATGCCTATCTCAAAACATTCATGCACAATATCCTACCACATTTCAAAACTTTGATGTCAGTGAGATGGATTATTGGGTTTTAAAATGTAATAAACATTAAAACTATTATATGGCCGCAATCTGTAAGAACATTTCTCTAAATCGACAGTTTGACCAATTGCTGCCCTTGATCTCACTATTCTGGTGGGTTTAAACCCTATACTTTCAGATCATGTGATTATTGGGGTTCGAATCTGAGATTATGGAACACTTGTATCATGGATGTTAGACCATCATGAGATCAGATGAGAGCAGGCTGTGTCCAGCTACAGCTACTGAATTTATTTCTAATCTATTAGCCAAGAGTTGCTTCATATTTAGAAGGCAGATTACTAAAGCGTGGATATTTGCACTTAGTTTTACTGGTACCAAAAGTATTGTACATAATGTACTGCGTATATTCGGAAAGAGGTACAAAGGCACTGGGTCATTGACAAGATATGTTCTGCCTTTTCCAGCATCTAGCATATTTGTTCCTTCAGAAGGTCAAGGGAACACTTTCTCTTTTGAAGATGAAAATCTTGGGAAATTGACTGGTTAGAAATAATTTCAGGTCAACAATCCTAGGTACAAGGACAATTTTATCATGCGCTGAAAATAAATTTACACAATATTTAATCGCATTTTACCCATTTAAAGCATTATTTTTATGAAAGTGCTTTGGATGGCCCCTTTTATTTATATAAGTGCTTCCAAGGAAACAAAACTAAAAAGATTGCTTGAGGCAAAGGTTGTATGATGTAACTAACAATGTCTCTGGGCACCAGGAACACTGGAAAATAGTAGTGGCAATCAATATGATGAAATATGCTTTAGTCTATTGAATCCAAAGTTTCTTAAAGAACTTTCCAGAAGATTCAAATGACAGTAAATCCAGATAAAAGTAGTAAACTAAACAAAATAACTACTAAGTATAAAAATGATACAATGTATATACACAACTAAAAATACACAAAAATATTCATAGGCTATAGGTCCCCATACCCTAAGAGGGAACTTTGTCACTTTGTGAGTGTTGCTTTGCAGCTGTAGTGTCTGGACAAGAGATTTTAGTCTGGACCTAAAGTGGGAGACAGTGAGCTAGTTTGTTCCTGTGTGAACAGTGTGCGGCTGTATGACTCAGATATTGGAGTAGATAGAGTGGAACAACAGAACCATGGGAAGAAAGACAACAACCTCTCGGTCATGGTGCAGCACATCCACAGCAGTTTTGCAAAACAAGTGTAGCCAGTGGATGAGTCAGTGGGAGTATCGACACCAAAGAAGACAAAAGTCTAGAAAAGGACACCTGGGTATGGAAAGGTGTCTGAGAGAATCAAATAATTGTGTTTTGGACTTCCTATTATAATGTTGTGATTCTTGCCCTGTGTTAAATTCAACTAAAAGCCTGTAATAAGTCTGTTCAAATTATTTTGAGGCCTGGTTCACATGTGCATTCAGTATTCCATTTGGGGTGTCCGCTTGGGGACCCAGGGAACGAAATACCGTATACATTAAAATGTGGTGGGTAATGACAGCACATGGACCCCATAGACTATAATAGGGTCCGTGTGTTTTCCGCCCCGTGTCCGCATGAATCATGCGGACAGAAAATTACTGCAAGAACTGCTTTCCTTTCCGCATGATTCGTGCGGACGCTGCGTGGAAAACACACGGATCCCGTTATAGTCTATGGGGTCTGTGTTCTTTCAGTGCTCACTGCTATTTAATGCATTCGGCATTCCATTTGGGGATCCCCATATGGACTCCCCGAATGGAATACCGAACGCAGATGTGAACTGGTCCTTACTATTACCGTTGTTGCAATTGTTAGAGAGAGTGACTTAATGCAAACTAGATTTATAAACATGGTAGGGGGAAGATTTAAAGCAATTATGCCAGTAATGTGGTGTAAAAGTGGGGCATTTTTGGCACACTTTTGACACCTTTATCTGCCACACTTGCCACTTTTTAAAAAGCTGGCCGAGAAGGATGAGGACCAAGCTAGTTTATGATAGGACACCTCAGACAGATTTAATATTGCTTTGACCACAAATCTTGTGTAGATCTGTAACACTGACCCTTCTAAAATGCACCAGAGTTATTAAGAGGCTGAATCTCATAGTAGCAGGCCCCATGGCAGCCACTACAGCTGCTGTGGCAGTAGTTGCACCATTGGTTATCAGCATCATAAATGGCCTCCAGCCTGGAATCATTCATACAGAATCAATAGCAGATTCTAAGAGAAGTGATGTAGAAAAAGGGGCTGTACTAAAGCATTTTTCTGAAGTGGTATGGCTACAATGAATAAGTATTGTACATAAAATAAAAGATCAAGTAATATACTGACAGACAGCCTCAGACAACTTTGATGGTGTATTTTTGGTGCTGGCTTGCCCATACAAGGTAGCATCAGCCCTTCATAGGGTAGCTAGCCAGTTTGTCCCCTGAAGAATCTTGTTTGCACACCAGATGAAATGCGCATAAGGACTAACAGGGCATGGTTACAGGACTACCTTGGGAGGACAGGAGCTATTTTGGGTGCAGTGGATATCTTGTAGGATCTCAATAGGACTAGTTGGTAACATCTACTCTCGTTACCCTAATTCCATATTCTTTTTGCAACATTTATATGTCATGTGCTTCTTGATACCATACCTGCTCAGGTTTTCACAATATACATATAGTGGTCATTGGGAAAGTTGTCCTTTTTTAGCATAATTGGATGTTTGTAAAGACATGAGATCTGCATATCCTTGAACAGGTTTAACACAACTTTTGTTTGTTGATCTATATGTTTGTGTATGGACTTTACGTTGGTAGCCTTGCTAGTAATATCATTTTGCTTTTGTTTGCATATACAGTCCTATGAAAAAGTTTGGGTACCCCTATTAATCTTAATCATTTTTAGTTCTAAATATTTTGGTGTTTGCAGTGGCCATTTCAGTTTGATATATCTAATAACTGATGGACACAGTAATATTTCAGGATTGAAATGAGGTTTATTGTACTAACAGAAAATGTGCAATATGCATTAAACCAAAATTTGACCGGTGCAAAAGTATGGGCACCCTTATCATTTTATTGATTTGAATACTCCTAACTACTTTTTACTGACTTACTGAAGCACAAAATTGGTTTTGTAACCTCACTGAGCTTTGAACTTCATAGCCAGATCTATCCAATCATGAAAAAAGGTATTTAAGGTGGCCAATTGCAAGTTGTTCCCCTATTTGAATCTCCTCTGAAGAGTGGCATCATGGGCTACTCAAAACAACTCTCAAATTATCTGAAAACAGATCATTCAACATAGTTGTTCAGGGGAAGGATACACAAAGTTGTCTCAGAGATTTAACCTGTCAGTTTCCACTGTGAGGAACATAGTAAGGAGATGGAAGATCACAGGGACAGTTCTTGTTAAGCCCAGAAGTGGCAGGCCAAGAAAAATATCAGAAAGGCAGAGAAGAAGAATGGTGAGAACAGTCAAGGACAATCCACAGACCATCTCCAAAGAGCTGCAGCGCACTTTGCACAAGGAGAAGCTGTATGGGAGAGTGATGAGAAAGAAGCCGTTTCTGCAAGCACGCCACAAACAGAGTCGCCTGAGGTATGCAAAAGCACATTTGGACAAGCCAGCTTCATTTCGGAAGAAGGTCCTGTGGACTGATGAAACAAAGATTGAGTTGTTTGGTCATACAAAAAGGTGTTATGCATGGCATCCAAAAAAACAGCATTCCAAGAAAAACACTTGCTATCCACTGTAAAATTTGGTGGAGGTTCCATCATGCTTTGGGGCTGTGTGGCCAATGCCAGCACCGGGAATCTTGTTAAAGTTGAGGGTCGCATGGATTCCACTCAGTATCAGCAGATTCTTGAGAATAATGTTCAAGAATCAGTGATGAAGTTGAAGTTACGCCGGGGATGGATATTTCAGCAAGACAATGATCCAAAACACCGCTCCAAATCGACTCAGGCATTCATGCAGAGGAACAATTACAATGTTCTGGAATGGCCATCCCATTCCCCAGACCTGAATATCATTGAACATTTGTGGGATGATATGAAGCGGGCTGTCCATGCTCGGCGACCATCAAACTTAACTGAACTTGAATTGTTTTGCAAAGAGAAATGGTCCAAAATACCTTCATCCAGGATCCAGGAACTGATTAAAAGCTACAGGAAGCGACTAGAGGCTGTTATCTTTGCAAAAGGAGGATCTACTAAATATTAATGTCACTTTTCTGTTGAGGTGCCCATACTTTTGCACCGGTCAAATTTTGGTTTAATGCATATTGCACATTTTCTGTTAGTACAATAAACCTCATTTCAATCCTGAAATATTACTGTGTCCATCAGTTATTAGAGATATCAAACTGAAATGGCCGCTGCAAACACCAAAATATTTAGAACTAAAAATGATTAAGATTAATAGGGGTGCCCAAACTTTTTCATAGGACTGTATATCTAGATTGTAGGTCTCTTGACCTTCTATTTAGTCTGCTGCACTTCTTGAATATCCTACACTGAAATGCTGATAGCTGCACAGTTTTAAGGTAGTGTTAGATAAAAACTGAACAAATACTGGAAGACATTTACTAAACTGAGAAGTGCCAGGCTGAATGTACACAGCACAAGCACTTGATGTTTCTACAGCGCCACCTATTGGTTCATTTGTAAACTAAACTCCCAGTGGACACCTGATGAAACCATTAACTGTATGGGATTTACTACAGGTGAGGGAGGGTTCACATCTGCGCCTGTGCGCTCTTTAGCGTGTCTTCTGCCCCAAGAAACTGGACAGGGGATGGAAACCAGGCAGTCAGTTTTCAAACCCATTCAAGTGAACGGGTTTGAAAAGTGAGCGCCGGTGAACATTTTGTACCTGTCTGCGGCAAAAACGTTTTTTTTTTTCACTGGACACAAAGTCCTGCATGTCACTTGAATGGGTTTGAATACTGACTGCCGGGTTTCCATCCAGCTACCCCTATAGTTTAATGTCCCCCACCAGCTGCCCCAGTTTAATGTCCCCTCCAGCTTCCCCCCTCAGGTTAATGTCATCCATCAGCTCCCCAGTTTAATGTCCCCCTTTAGTTCTCCCCAGTTTAAACTGGGGCACCAGGAGTGGTACTTCATACTGTGGGGCAATTGAAGAGGAACATTATAATGTGGGGACATATAAGGTTAAGTTGACTGTAGGAGCATGTGGGGGCACAAAGTAAAATGGATGAGAATGAGGGGGTCAACACAGAAGTGGTTGGAGCTAAATTTTACACATTGTGTACCTCTTTCTGTCCTTTGAAAGTTGGGAGGTATGCCTTATCTATTCCTCTTCCTGCACAGAACATGTCTAGTCTCCCATAGACCTCAGTGAGTTGTCTCCAGAATATTGCTGCCTAAGGACACAAGACTGCTACAAAGCAGTATTTATTAGAAAATAAGTTTTATATATTTCTCATTTTAATGAACAAACAAAAGGCGACACAATTCTTTTAAAGAGGCTTCCAGGATAATGAAAAAACCCAGTAATGGCAGGAGGTGGTATATTAGTCCTCTTATTTGGCAGCGCATTCCCTGTTCCCTCTGGTGCCAAAACTGGCCAGACCATAAGTGCAGATCACAGGTCTTAGCAGTGACATGTGGGGTACCGTCGGGTACCAGTGATCTGTCATCAGTACCCAACATGCACCCATTGTGGCCAGTAATTGACTATAGCATTCACATAAGGCTCTGCACTTCCAACCTGACTACTCTCGGCATCAGAGGGAACATGCTGCCAAAATGAAGGACTGTTACTGGGCGATTATCCCTCCAAAAAAGGTAATCATTGTATCAGTATGTACATGATGAACATTTAGGGCACTCTTTGCTAAGTATGGATTTACACCACATCACCACAGCTAAAGGCGAATACTGAGTTGACTGCAATGATTTGCTATAGAGCTAGCTTGTCTGCTTATTTGTCTCACTCCAGTACTGAGCAGCATATGCTATCCTATATTGGATACTTTTTTGCTACCCTAATATATCCTTGCTGCATTACAGTATATCATGGTGTATCTATATAGTATTAAGGTCATTTATATGTCAATGTGAATACACAATTGCATGATAGTATTTTGTCTTCCTTTGTTTAGTCAAGTTATAAAACTTTTAACAACTTGCATATATTATAGCCTTTCCTGAGGACATTGAAGGCCTAGGTACAGCTATATCAGACATTCTGTTTGAAGGCTGCCATCTCCTTCCAGCATACTGCCACATCCTCCGGTAACTCTAATTGTGCATTCAGTATTACTATCTTGGAAGTTCGTCACAGCAGAGCCAATTAGCTTAGAATAGCAATGTCCTGGTTTCACATATCTACCACAAATTGTAATACAGAAAGGTTACTATCATTGGTTATACTAATACCCCTAGTAGATTGGTTCCCAAATATAGTGTGTAACTATTTAGCCATACTTTTGCTTTTATAAAACTACTTTTGTCTTGATGATTCCCTTTTTTTTAAATGTAAAATGTATTTATATAGTGTCGGAATATTCCTTACTATGAGTTGAAGCAGAAAGTAAGTAAAATAAGTAGTAAAAGCAAATAAAAATGAGGCAATAGTGATACTAAAGGTATGTTTTGCCAATATGTGGCCAAAAACTAAGGCTTAAATTTGGGTTTCTGCTAAGGCTTCCACAGCAAAACTGCATGTCAGATCGATCTGCTTATTTTTTGACAAATGAACATACCACAAGAGCATGGAACAAGTAGACAATGCAGTAAGCTGGTTTGTTATAGGCAAACAGCTTTAAGCTAAGGCCCCATCTAGCGGGCAGCAGCAAAAAAGCTCTGCAGGAAAAAACACAACGGCAACGTATTGTACTTATCCCTGAGGCGCTTTTCACAGTCCAAAGAGGTTTTTTCCATGGTGTTTCCGCCATATAGTGCCCTGGCCCCACCTACATTGTGGAAAAACTGCTTTAAAAAAAAAAAGAAAAAAAAAAGAAAAGAAGAACGAGAAACATATAGGAAGCACTAGAGTGAGTTTACAGAGTTTTTTGCTGGAGGATTTTTGAGGTGTAATCCACCTTACAAATGCCTTCTATTCATTTCAATGAGAGTCAATAGCATTTTTATTTTGGAAGTAGAAAAGGATACAGCAAAACGTATCATCCGATAATACATAACTTTTAATTTATATATTTTAAAATAACATGAAACAGGGAGAAAAAAACTAAGAAAAAATGCCCCATGTTGAAAAACGCCCGACTGATGCGTTTCGGAGTATCCTCCTCTCTCTAAGTCAGACTTTGAGAAAGGAGGATACTCCGAAACGCGTCAGTCAGGCGTTTTTCAACATGGGGGATTTTTTCCTAGTATTTATTCCCTGTATCATGTTATTTTAAAATTTTTTCCTTGGATATAAATTAAAAGTTATGTTTTATCGGATGATACGTTTTGCTGGATCCTTTTCTACTTCCAGATTTGATGTTTTGCATTATTTGCATTTTTATTCTGCTAGCTGAATTTCTTAGCTAGATGAAAAAAAATGATATGACCTACCTTCAGGCTGATTCTGCCTTGAAAAAAAACATTTTACAGGTCCATACAGTAAAAGCATAAATAAAAATATGTCAAAAACTGCATTATGGAAAAAAATAAATAAAAATGAGAAATGTTCTGTGTACTTAGCAGTTGCAGTAGAAATAAACCCACATTTTGCTTCTTTCACTATATTTGAGTGCTGGCTATTTCTACTATATTTCTGAGTAGTTAGTTTTGGCACCCAATATGCTAATGAGGCTCTCTGTTGTCAGTTGGGTGGTCCTGAGTGTCTAAGTAGCATATTGAATGAAACTAACAGAACTGCTGGTTGGGAAATGGTGGGCTAAAGAAAAAATTCCAATGGTGCCAGAACCTGTAGAACGGAGCATATTGTCATATTCTAGAACGCAAAGGATTGTAGATGTTGGGGTTGGATAAAGGTGAGTTAAGCACTTTTTCTACAGATAGGCATCGAATGTGATGTGATACATTCTCACCAAGGTTTCTGGATATATGGCAATAATATGACTCTGCTGTATATCATACAATACATGTGAATCCAGCATTAAAAAGTTATTTTTACTTATAAAAGGCAACAAAATGATATTTTTTAATGTGTAGCTGTAACAGTCTTGAAATGGCCCTGAGTGCTGACATCACTCTGCAACTTTGCAAGGAAAATATCTTGGAAGAAGGATGCATAATAAGTATGGTAGTTTCCCATGAGATGAAACAGATGCTCTATGCAACAAATTTAGAAAATAAGGGAAATTATAAATGTTCATTAGTATTCACCAGAAAGATGCCATTTATAGGACCTGAAATACACACATAGCATTTGCATCCTTCTATTTGAATATGGACATCTATGAGCCGTCACCTTCCTGAGTTACATATTGTGTCTTCTATCTGATTTATATTCTTTTTTACCATTGCAATTTGCTATCTATATGTATCTCGCATGGCTTCAGTTTGTATCTTGTTATTTGGTAAGGTCTACCAAGTACATTCTATATACTCTTGTTGCATTTAAAAGGACTAGAAACATGACAGTTTTCTATGTGACTTGAATTTGGCATAACTGCTGGATGGGAGATTACACCATGTAACCACATGAATTATAAATTGGAAGTTGTGGAGTAGATAGAAATTGGGCTTAGGAGCTTTGCCTGTGCCATAGCCGATGTTAGTTATAACATACAGCTTTATTTTACTTGATGCTCCATGTATTATTGTTATTTACATGCAGCAAATCTGTGGACAGACTACATTTCCCATGACTCATATGCCCACTCTCATTCTCTGTGTACCCCTCCCTTCTCCCTTCTCCATTCATGCAGCAAATCTGTGGACAGACTACATTTCCCATGATTCACCTGCCCACTATCATTCTCTGTGTACCCCTCCCTTCCCCTTCTCCATTCATGCAGCAAATCTGTGGACAGACTACATTTCCCATGATTCACCTGCCCACTCTCACTCTCTGTGTACACTTTGCAGTGAGAATCACAGGTAATAACTCACTCCCACATCTGAGGTCACATGCTTCTGTGATGTTTCACCTGCATTTCCACTCCCCCCCTTCCCATAAGCATGTGACCTCAGTACACAGAGAGTGAGAGTGGGCAAGTGAATCATGGGAAATGTAGTCTGTCCACAGATTTTCTGCATGAAAATAACAATGATACAAAGAGCATCAAGTAAAATAAAGCCAAGAAAAGGGTACACAAGGGAATAGTGAGTATTTAGCACTGCTGTGGATGTATTTGCAGATCATTTTTTCGAACCCTTTTAACCCCTTTAACAATGGTCTCCATGTCTGACTTTGTCTATGGTTTATTATATATCAGTGTCTATTAGATCCTGCTTAGGCATAAACTGTTAGATCATTTGTCATTTTAATACCTACAGATGTAATAAACTACAATAATCTGTAATTACCCATATTATAGAATGTTGTAAAAACAAAAACTGCAAGTCATCCCACAAAAAAAACAAAAAACTAAATTATTTTGTTTAAAAAAAAAAAATTATTCTGCACAAGAATACAAACAAAAATTTCTATTACAATTTGGTAATACCAAATTAAATTTTATATTAAATGTAAAACCAAATGGTGAAATGGGATAGCAAAATTGCAGTTTTTTTCCACTTACAACCCTTAAGTTATTAAATTCATTATAAGTACAGGTAGGAATTTATAATAATTGTTGTGGCGGAGAGGGTTGTTAGACTAAACAAATCACCAACAGCCACATAATCATAAGGTAAACTGTGAATGTGGACCTAGCAAATTAAGTACCGTAGGTTCTCATAACAAACTGCTTATAGATTATAGTAGGCAAATCGGTTATTTTTAGGGAATTTGAAAGCATATTAGCTTATTTTGTGGAGCATCCAGCTATCAGTGAAGTAAAACATGTCTGATCACCACCTCGTGTTCTCATGATCATGTTCAATTATGGTACCTTTGCCCCCAAGAGAATCCTATTCATTCTACATGCAGATTAGTGACTCCAGAGATGTGTTAACTAGAGCAATCGGGAACAGAATAGATACAAAATTTGAATGCACAAAGCTGATGCCTGTATGTGACGGCTTCAGATATCCAATCTGTACTGAAATGATAAAGAGAATTTTAGCACGTTATATTGGCTTCTTTAACCTTATACTGATACTTGTAGAACTTTGGTCTTTGTAGATTTTGTATGATATATATATATATATATATATATATATATATATATATATATATATATATATATATATATACACACATACACACATATATATATATATTTTTTGTACAAAATCTTAGATTGGATAACCGTTAAGAATTTCCCCTGTAAAAGAGTTAATGCATGAAGCCTTGTTGCAGCTTTGTTTTATATGGGACCATAAAAGGCCTGACATAGAGTTAGGGGGCATTCACACAATGTAACGCGGCGTTGATTCTGACATGTAAACTTGTATCAGAATCAGCGCTGCAAAACAGAATCCCATTAACTTCAATGGGTTCCGTTTAGCGCGCGTAACACATTGAAATCAATGGGTTAAAAAGCCTCCCATTGATTTCAATGTATTACACGGGCTAAACAGAACCCATTGAAGTCAATGGGATTCTGTTTTGTTCTGTTTTCTGTTCTGTTACATCACGTGAATGCCCCCTTACATGAGTTTTTTACTTTACCTCTCTATGACTCCAATTTCATGTGTATTCATTAGATTTATTTGTACTGAATCTGAAACTTAATGAGATGTTGCATGTACTGAGGCATTCCACGATAGAAATATTGTTTCTAGGGAACAAAATGTTCATATTCAAGAGTCCGAAACAAGGACAGACTCTGTACCTGAGTTCAAAAACTGCAATACATTGTGTTGACTTCAAAAAACTTAAAGGGGTTTTCCCATCTCAGTCTCTCATCATCAGCCTGCAGTGTCTGCTTCTCACTTCCTGTATTTGTCCCCCCCCCCCTCTGGCTGAACAGGACATGACATACAACACTTCTGCAGGTCAGATAATATGCAGATTTTTACACAGAAGGGACTCTGTGTTATCTGTGTGTTTACATAGAGAGATAAAAGACCAGGCTTTATCAGCAAACTGCAATTAACTGAACTGATTGTCCTGCTGGCACTGAGTAAGTGACATCACTTGTCCTATTTCACAGGTCCGTGGTTATAGCAACGCTGTGTAAACAATGGGGGAAATACATTCACATAGCAGGAGAACAAAGCAGAATTTCTAAAGCAATATATTTAGAAAAAGGTTCAATTTACATAAGCTACCAATATAGATAGGATCCTTGAGATGGGACAACCCCTTTAAAACCCAGATTAAAATACGTAAATCACTTGCTCCATCTATTTAAACCAGATGGTTTACAGGTGTTTCGGACTTGTTAGCCATCAGCAGTGCAAGACGCTAAGGATAATGCTAGGAAAACATCCATATAGAATATAAGAGTATTATAAAATAAATTAACATTACCCCTCCATATTACTATTTAAAATGTAGCTTTGTTATTTGAGAAAGTCAATACAAAACAGAAATCCAATCTGCTTAAAAAGTGGTTACTTGTGGAAACCCACGGACCATATAGATTATAATGGGTCCGCCAGATTCCACCTGAAAAATGCGGAGAGAAGGTTGCTTCCAGGACTTTTCTCTTCCCATTTTTCGAGTGGAATGGGGGACGGAATACAAAGATGGTTTCACTGATGATACCAGGTGCCAGGACTAAAGAGCTAAACAAAACTTTTATTGAATGGCTCACTATAAGGGGTCTGGCAAATAGTGTTTCACTGCATGTTCTCCCTCTCAATATATGTGTTCTATGGTTGAACGCAGACCTGGCTGCGGTCAGTCTGACTGTGCAGCGGGGAAGAACATCCTCTTCTTCCCCTTTCATAGGCGCTGGCATCACTTATTACAGTGCAGTTGGAATTTGTTATCTAGCCCTCAACATTCCTGAGCAATCGGTGCTGTTATTATCAGCACTCAAATTGTTAATTAGTCTCTGCTGTCAGGTGGGTGGTCCTGGGCTGCCTGCTCCAACTGAGGACCACCTACCTGACAGCAGATAGCCTTATTCCTGGACATACAAACTGCTAAAAGGTAGACACTGACTTTATGTTCTTTGTATAAATCCATATTATATTATGTATTTTACCTTGCTATTTACAGTATTGAATTCAGTATTGCATTGCCTTATGTGATGACTTTCTGCTGCATGCAAGAAAACCAAATCTATTTGCTCACATTTAACTACCATCATAAATCATTGTGCTAGCTTTTATACTTGTTCTCTTGCCTTATGGAGACCTATGCCAGAAATCTGCTCCAATGAAAAGGCTCTATCAGCCAATACTGAAAAGTACAAATACAGGTAAAGGTGTTGCGTTACGTATGTTTTTAAGGTTGTCCACGTATGTTTTTAAGGTCCATAGAGGACCTTTACCTCCTCTTATTTCATATTTTTAAATTACAACACAGTTAGAGACCATTCCATTTTCAGATTTCTCCTTTAGACTATGTAAGTTGATAAAAATAATTGAGCTGGGAATTTCATTCTCTCACTGGGCTCCATGGGGAACACTTTACAGCTATTGCCCACAAGATATGGATAAGCAGTTTGTCAAATGTTACAAATTTTGTATTAAAGCATTTCTATAATATATTCGGGCACATTTATTACCTGATTTGTGTTCTTTAAGTCAATTTACGATTTTTAAGAACAGCAGGCTGCCCCATTTTTAAGTGCAAAACCTCCAATAACGTATCCGAGTCCCATTTAGTAATAAAAATGATGTGCCCTCAGGCATAAGAGAAAGCGATTATTTCAAGGTCATACAGTGGTCATAAACAATGACATTACTATGTGTATTGTGACACTGAGATGTAATGTGGTCTTGACCTTTGTACCTAAAATCTCCAAGGACATAATAGTCAACTGATGTGAATGCAAATAATCTGCAATGTATCAAGAAAAATGAAGCTAAAAAGAGCTAAAAACATATTCTCCACTGTAATTGTATGTACATATGTGATCTAATGTATTATTCTGAATAAACTGCTATTGCTGTGTAAGGTGAATATTAGCTTGTGAAACATAAGGTCACCTTGAAGAATATTCTGGGGTCTGTAAACTGAAAAATAAATGTCATTAACCCCTTAGCGAAGCGAACCTACTATTGCTGTAGCTAATGACTTCCTGCAAACTGCTGTATTAGTACGACACAACATTTACTGGTTACCCTACCCCTGGATACAGTGACTGGTAGAGGATTGCTGCTATCCATGACAGCAGACAATCCAGGCGACATGTGGGGGGAAATTGTGTCCTCCTTCCTCGTAATGGTGATCACTGCTCTTGGCTGATGAAATATAATAGGCCTATAGCAGGTTGTGGGCTTACTTGCGAATCCAATGATCTGTACCCGTAAGTAAGCCAGTATCTGACAGTGATTGGTGCTATTACATAGCATCAATCACTGTTGAGGATCAGAGGGGCATACAGTTGTACCACCCCCCAATTACTGCAGATGTTCAGTCTGTACAGACCAACCAATTGCAGTCTCCATGAGCAGCCCAAATTAACGGTATCTGCCCTACTTGCGTTACTCCCTCTTCATATGCTAGGCCCCAGAGGTAGTCACCCGTAAATGAAGCAGAGATGAAAATATTCTGGCATCTTGTGCTGCATATGAACAAGGTATAAAACCAAGTATTAACACTCCAATCTATCGAATGGCCATAACCAGGACAGGATTTCATATTATTCTGAAATTTCTACAACATTATAACGATAGTGTACAGTACTCTCCCCTGAGATGACCCCAACTTTGGCTGCCTATTCAACATCAGGCCAATCGCTGACTACCTCAGTGTCGGATTTGCAGCGTCATACATCCAAGATCAGAATATTTCTATAGATGAGTCCCTGATTAGTTTCAAAGGGAGCCTAAAGTTCCACCTATACCTGCCTAGTAAGAGGGCATGGTACAGTATTGTCTTCAGTGATAATATGCTGCAGAAGTTTAATTGCAGAAGTTCAGGTTAACTTTGCTACATCTGTAGATATCTGTATATAACCCTGTACACAAGAGCATAACTATAGGTGGTGCAGAGATAGCAGCCATTACAAGGCTATGGAGCCTCAGAGGACCCAAACGCCTCTCTACAACATGTAAAGACACCGATATTATCGATAGTACATGCTATGTGTGGGCCCTATTACATATTTTTGCATTGGGGCACAGGAGTTTGAAGTTATGCCTCACAGTACAGTACGATATACACTCACCGGCCACTTTATTAGGTACACCATGCTAGTAACGGGTTGGACCCCCTTTTGCCTTCAGAACTGCCTCAATTCTTCGTGGCATAGATTCAACAAGGTGCTGGAAGCATTCCTCAGAGATTTTGGTCCATATTGACATGATGGCATCACACAGTTGCCGCAGATTTGTCGGCTGCACATCCATGATGCGAATCTCCCGTTCCACCACATCCCAAAGATGCTCTATTGGATTGAGATCTGGTGACTGTGGAGGCCATTGGAGTACAGTGAACTCATTGTCATGTTCAAGAAACCAGTCTGAGATGATTCCAGCTTTATGACATGGCGCATTATCCTGCTGAAAGTAGCCATCAGATGTTGGGTACATTGTGGTCATAAAGGGATGGACATGGTCAGCAACAATACTCAGGTAGGCTTTGGCGTTGCAACGATGCTCAATTGGTACCAAAGGGCCCAAAGAGTGCCAAGAAAATATTCCCCACACCGTGACACCACCACCACCAGCCTGAACCGTTGATACAAGGCAGGATGGATCCATGCTTTCATGTTGTTGACGCCAAATTCTGACCCTACCATCCGAATGTCGCAGCAGAAATCGAGACTCATCAGACCAGGCAACGTTTTTCCAATCTTCAATTGTCCAATTTCGATGAGCTTGTGCAAATTGTAGCCTCAGTTTCCTGTTCTTAGCTGAAAGGAGTGGCACCCGGTGTGGTCTTCTGCTGCTGTAGCCCATCTGCCTCAAAGTTCGACGTACTGTGCGGCGTTCAGAGATGCTCTTCTGGCTACCTTGGTTGTAACGGGTGGCTATTTGAGTCACTGTTGCCTTTCTATCAGCTCGAACCAGTCTGGCCATTCTCCTCTGACCTCTGGCATCAACAACGCATTTCCGCCCACAGAACTGCCGCTCACTGGATGTTTTTTCTTTTTCGGACCATTCTCTGTAAACCCTAGAGATGGTTGTGCATGAAAATCACAGTAGATCAGCAGTTTCTGAAATACTCAGACCAGCCCTTCTGGCACCAACAACCATGCCACGTTCAAAGGCACTCAAATCACCTTTCTTCCCCATACTGATGCTCGGTTTGAACTGCAGGAGATTGTCTTGACCATGTCTACATGCCTAAATGCACTGAGTTGCCGCCATGTGATTGGCTGATTAGAAATTAAGTGTTAACGAGCAGTTGGACAGGTGTACCTAATAAAGTGGCCGGTGAGTGTAATTCATATGAGCATAGCAACACATTTAATAACCATTAAACAAGAAGAAAGTGAGAGTCTCTGGTGTTAATATAGTCCATCCATCTCTAGGTTACATGCTACTTAGAGGTGTGCCATTATAGAAACAAAACCACACAGACACAACTAATTGTTTTAGGATTTGGAATGCACCATATGTTTCATTGCTGCTATGAGACCTTGTTTCTTCCAGTGGTAGACGATATCTTTATTTCCTGCAGCTACAGACTCAAATGAAAACACTCTTCAATATTTACACTGATGAAACACCGGTACTTGAATTGGTACATTTTATCTTGATTCCTGCCCTGTGGTTACACATCTCCATAACAAAGGATTATGTAGATAATCTTGTTTCCCTTAGTCCTAACAGCGGCACAATGTGGGGTATTTCGTGCCCCTGTGTGCTGGTAGGACAGGCGGAATTTTAATTAGCCATGTATTAATTTCACATGGCTTGTTCCCTTTAAGAGGGCACAGATACCTCCCCCCTGTGCGTAAATAACAAGTAATAATACATACATTCCAAAATAAACAACAATAGGGGGGGAATCCTTGTGCCGCTGTTAGGACTAAGGGAAACAAGATTATCTACATAATCCTTTGTTCCCTGTCGTCCCTACCAGCGGCACAATGTGGGGAAATAGCAAGTAATCCCCATAAGGGTGGGAGATTAAACACAAGCAGAATGTAATACAGTACGCCCGAAGGCAGTAGCTTCTGAGCCATACCGATCAAGTCGGTAGTGCTTCACAAAGGTCAATTCTGAAGACCAGGATGCTGCTGCACAAATCTGGTCCAAGGTGAGAGCCTTGACCTCTGCCCAAGAGGTCGATACTGCCCGCGTCGAATGGGCCCTTAGGACGGTCGGCGGAGGTAAGTTCTGACTCACAAACGCCAACTTGATTGCTTCCTTCACCCAGCGAGAGATGGTGACCTTAGAAGCCTTGCGGCCTTTATGGCCCCCTACATAATTTATTAACAAGTTCTCAGATCTCCTGAAAGCGCGTGTGCGCTGAAGGTAAATCTGCAGGTTCCGGACTAAATCTAGGGTATGCCACTTCTCCTCCTCAGGGGAAGTGGGCACGGGAAAAAAGGTTGGCAAGCAAATGAGCTGACTCACATTCGCCCTAGAAGAAACTTTCGGCCTGAATCCTGGCAGAAATCTCAACTGAACACGGTCTTCAAAGAAGGCAATGTAAGGAGCTTCCGATGAGAGTGCTTGAAGCTCCCCTACTCTTTTTGCCGAGGTGATAGCGAGGAGAAAAGATACCTTATAGGTCAGCCACTTTAGATCCACCTCCTCCAGAGGTTCGAATGGAGCAACACAAAGTGCCGTTAGGACCTTGCTGAGGTCCCATTGGTGGACAGGAGCAGAAACTGCTGGTCTCAGCCTAGTTGCCCCTTTGATAAAGGTGCTCACTAAAGGATCCTGAGACAACCGCCTCCCCAGATAGGCGGACAAAGCGGCTACATGTACCTTCAGGGTAGAAGCTGCAAGCCCTCTGTCTAGGCCGTCCTGCAGGAAATCCAGGATCGCCCTCACAGGGGGATCGGAGGAGTCCACTTCGTGTTCCGTGCACCAGGCCTGGAAAATATTACCGATCCTACGGTAATTCTTATTGGTCGAGGTGGCTCTGGCGCTGGCTAAAGTCCTTAGGACGCCTTGAGACAGTCCTCTATTCCTTAATAGGGACTGGTCAACCTCCAGGCTGTCAGATTGAATCTCCTCAGATCGTGGTGTCTCAGCTCTCCTTGTGTCACCAGATCTGGGAGGGGGGGAAGCCTCCAATACCTGCCTTGACTCATCCACATGAGCTGGGCAAACCAAGTCCTTTTCGGCCAGAACGGGATTATGGCAATTCCCGAGACTTGGTCCTGTCTGATTTTCATCAATACCTTGGGTATGATGGAAACTGGAGGGAAAATGTATATCAGCCTGAACCTCCATGGGATGGACAGGGCATCCACTGCCAAGGCATTGTCCTCCTGGTACAGAGAGCAGAAGGTTTCCACCTTGGCGTTGAGTCGGGTTGCCATGAGGTCGACATCCGGAAGGCCCCATGTTTGGACAATCTGATGGAATATGTCTTGATTGAGAGACCATTCTCCTGATACAGGGATACCCCGACTCAACTGATCCGCTACTATGTTCAGGGAGCCCTTGATGTGAACAGCGGATAGGTGGGTCAGATTCCTCTCTGCCCACGCGAAGATCAAGTTCGCCTCTCTCAGCAGGGCTGGAACCCCGGTGCCGCCCCGCCTGCTCAAGTATATCACCGTCGCCATATTGTCCGACCGGACCTCGACTGCCCTCCCCTCGAGAAAGGGGGCGAAGTACTTCAGCGCCAGATACACTGCTTTTAGCTCCTTCAGGTTGGAGGTTCCTACCTCTGGATTCCTCCACAGACCCTGGACAGTCCTGCCGTCCAGGTGGGCTCCCCATCCCGAATGGGACGCATCTGTTGTCAACAGGGTCCAACGAGGTTGAACCGAGGACCTTCCGTCTTTCAGGTGTCTCCACCATCTGAGGGAAAGACGGGTACCGGGAGAAAGGCAGATCTTCCTGTGCAGTCCCCGTGGAGATCCGTTCCAGGCTCTCAACACTTCCATCTGAAGGGGACGCAAGTGCCATAAAGCCCAAGGGACCGCCTTGGCTGAAGAAGACATCAGGCCTAGGACCCGCATGGCGGTGCGAATGGTGATCCATCGGGACCTGAGGAGGCCCCGAACCGACCATATGAGGAGACTCACCCAGCTTCTGCAGGCCACTTACCAACCTTCAGCAGAGTTTGCAGTAGAATAAATGCAGATTGAAGCGGTAACCACAAGCCACAGCGGAGAAACCAGCTAGGGATTAGACTAGCAGGCAATGAGGGATGCAACCTGCCCCCTTTTTTACAGCCCCATATCCGGAAGGGGCGTGGCCTTAGTCAAAAGCTCCGTTCCTTTGCCCTTCATAACACTCCTAGCCCTTCAAGTCACGCTCCCCCTTTGAGCCAACTACATTGGCACGTACCTTAATCTCCTGAGGACCTCCAGTGTCCAACGCTGCTGTTCGCGTGGTCCCGGAGCGGCGAATGCCGAAAACCGGAAGTTGCCGGTGTTACACTTCTAAACGACCGGCCGGAACCCTCCTACACAGAGGAAAGGTTCCGCGAAAACCGGAAGTTCCCCTCATGGAGCCGCGCGAACACGCCGGCTGGCTGCGCGCGGCTCCGAAGCCCAGCAGGACTGGATGCCGGGGAACAGGAGGTAGGATTGCGTGAGGGAGGTGGGCAAAATAGGTAACTTTAATCTTACCTATTCTCTTTGCAGGACCGACAGAAGTCCAAAGGGGCAGAGTGCATCATTGAAGACACCTGAACAGGTCTGAGCAGGTAAGTACCTGAAACTTCTTCTTACTCTTTCTCTTTAGGGGGACACAGAGTCCTCCCCACCTGTCCGATCCTTTACACAGGACAGAAAAAAACGCACAGGGGGGAGGTATCTGTGCCCTCTTAAAGGGAACAAGCCATGTGAAATTAATACATGGCTAATTAAAATTCCGCCTGTCCTACCAGCACACAGGGGCACGAAATACCCCACATTGTGCCGCTGGTAGGGACGACAGGGAACTCTGCTTCTCTCATCTGCTCTGTCTTAAAATAGAAAAGTTTTGGAGGACACCTAACAATGGCAAATCAAGAGAGCAATATAGTAAAGAAAACCTTGTATGTAGGTTCTGTACACATCATTCAAACATTATACCATTCTTTCCTTTACCGCCTTCCAGGAGCCATGACTTTTTCATTTTTCCATCAATATACATTATCTGTCTGATGGCTTGCAGAGTATTTTCTAAAGGCCCCATTCAATTTTCCATATGATGTATTATGAAATAGTAAAAAAAATATTTGTAGAGTAGAATGGGAAATAATATGATTTGATTTGTAAAGGATGTCTTAATGGCGGTCACTGAGTGGTAAAAATTGTAACTTTACAGTTCAGGTTAGTATGATTTCATCAATACCAAATTCATATAGGTTTATTACACTTTACTACTATACTATACAAATTTCTATCTACAGCGTTGTATAAGGAAAAATTTATCTTTGTACTGTATTTTTTTTTTTTTTAATGTAGATTGTGAGCCCCACATAGAGCTCACAATGTACATTTTTCCCTATCATTATGTCTTTTTTGGAATATGGGATGGAAATCCATGCAAACACAGGGAGAACATACAAACCCCTTGCAGATGGTTTTATGCCCTTGGTGGGATTTGAACACCAGGACTCCAGTGCTGCAAGGCTGCAGTGCTAACCACTGACCCACCGTGTGGCCCCTTTTGTACCATATTAGCCAGTGGATATGAAATATAAAAATTGAGAGTCTTCAGTAGTTGATACCTTTTTAATGGCTAACAAAAATGATGACAGATTGCAAGCTTTCTAGACTACTCAGGTCTCTTCATCAGGCACGGTATGACGCAATTTCTGAAGGCATGCATATTTATACACAAAAGGACACAGGAATAAAGTGTTCGGTGTGACAGGTGACGCAAAGCAGTACACACAAATACATAGATAAGTTAAGAAACAAATGATCAGTTATCTATTTATTTGTGTGTACTGCTTTCCATCACGTGTCGCAAAGAACACTTTATTCCTGTGCCTTTTTGCATATAAATATGCATGCCTTCAGAAATTGTGTTATACCATGCCTGATGAAGAGACCTGAGTAGTCTAGAAAGCTTGTTGCAATCTGCCATTAAAAAGGTATCAACTACTGAAGACTCTCAATCTTTATATCTCATATTTACAGAGATGTAAATGTTCTTCTGCAAGCTATACTTTATATTGTTCCCATTATGAGATTCATATAACTTTATGATCGCATTTATTCCATTTTTTGGGGTGGGGGTTCCTAAGAACAGTGAATCAAACTTAGGAATTCATTTCAATGCTTGCCATTAGAATAAATAGTTTTATATTTTAATACCAGGCATTTTCATGAAGATACATAGTGTGTTTTTTTATTCAGTTTTATATGTAAATTGGGAAAATTACACTGTTTTACAATTATAATTCTTTTTCTTTTCTTTTTTAACCTTTTTTTTACATTTAACCCACCTAAGAAGTTTGAACATGTGATTATTTATACAATATACTGCAATACTTGTGTACTGCAGTAAGTAGTCAGTTTACTGTTGTTGCATTTCTCCCTGATTCTGTCAATATGTAATTTAACTGCTAGCTGCCATGAGAACTGATTGGATCCCCACTAGATGCCATCATCTAATTGTCAGCCGTGGTTGTTAGCACCATATAGCACTAGCATTAGGGTTGAGCCGATCTTCAGATTTCAGGATCGTTTTTTAAAACCTGATTTCCGATCATTTTCCATTCGAACCCAATCCCAATTCCAATCCTAATGCAGGTCAATGGGATTTCTTTTTAATAATCGAAGATCGGATTTTAAAAAGGATCCTATTCACTACACAGCATGGAGTCCAAAAATTGAACGCTTTAATTTATGGACTCCACGCTGTGTAGTGATTAAAAAATCCCAAAGAATATAAGGAAAGATTGTAGCTCACCGCTTCTGTTGGTTATTAAGTATAATCCACTGGGTGCACGGCCAAATGGCTCCGGACTCCTGGAGCACAGTAAGTCCAATCACATGTAAAAAGATTAGGAAGGAGTGCGGACCTAATCTTTTTACATGTGATTGGATTAAAAAATCCCCTGGCTACTTAAGTCCCCCCTGCTGTCCACTTACCTGCACAGAAGCTTTGCCCCTGCCGCTCCACGCTGCTCTTGTTCCTCTTCTTTCTACTTCACATGTCTGCAGAGCACCGTATGTGCTCCCGCCTCCCAGGCTAGTGTTACTGATGCTGGGAGTAGGCGGGGCTTGTTGTGGCTTAGGAGAGTGTGGGTGGATACAGGGTGGGGAGACACTCACATCTCCCCTCCCAGTACCCGCCCACACTCTCCTAAGCCACAAGCCCCTCCTTCTTCCTAGGACTATAACACTAACCTGGGAACCGAGAAGAACGGATGGACCGAGAAGAACGGGGAGCGACAGCGGCAGCGGATCTGTGCAGGTAAGTGGACTATTCTGTTTCCTCTCTGCTGTGCCGTATCCTCGACTCTGCTACATCTGCATTACTGTAAATTGACTTGTCTATCTACTCTTCTGCTTTGTTCCTGCTTTACCATATACTCAGCTCTGCTATATCTGAGATCTACATCTGAAATGGCAGTTTCCAATAGTACTCGCTCATCTCTAGTAGCTAACATTGTTAGCTTTTCCCACAATGCTTGGCCAGTAACAAAGCATTGTGGGAAATAACCTCCGACCTCGATCCCGCCTAAAACAATCGGGATCGGAAATCTGATCGCGATCGTGAAATTTACTCGAACGCTGATCGGAATCCGATCTTTTCCAATGCCAATCGCTCAACCCCAACCAGCATATATCCACTGTATATGTACGATGAATGGCACCAGTGTACTGAATTTTTTTTTTTTATTGCTGAGGGATGCTACATGGGGCCTTACCCTCAAAGGGGTTTTCCCATTAAACAAATTATCCCCTTTCCCTAGGATAGAGGATAACTTACATATCAGTGGGAAATAACTTACATATCAGTGTGGGTCTCACTGGTCAGGAAAATTGGGCCTGACCAGCACTCCATCTATTTAATTGGGAGTGATGAAGATAGTCAAAGTACAGTTCTCGGCTGTCTACGGTGCTTTCACTTACATATAAAAAAAAGTCTCCCCTTTTCCTGATCAGCGGTGGTCTGAGCATATAGAAATCCAATGGTCTGTGAATTATTCCCTATCCTATAGATAAGGGAAAACTTGTTTTATGGGAAAAGCCCCTTTATGCATTTTGATGTGTGCCGCCCCTTTAGATTTAATGGCTTACCTGGTTTGCTGCTTTACAATAGACTATTTTATGAACTATGCTATTATTTTCTATAACAGACCCAACATAGTGCTTACTTTGTAAATATTTGCTGCAAGTTATGTTGGTTAAACTGCATGCTGCTCTTTACCAACATTTGAGCAGGAGAAGTCTTTTGGGGCAGCTTATTTATTCATTATGCATCCATATGTTAATGTGTTATTCCCTGTACTTGCAGATTTCATAATATACATTTTAAGTGGAATATTTTGTGTATACAGCTGGAATGTTAGATCGGTCTGTTTCACCAAGATTTTATTCAACCACTTAAAATATTCTGTTATATTCCAGTACATTTTCCCACTTCCAAATTACAGTACCCTAGTAACCCTTTTTGAATGTATGTTTCTTCTAAAATCTAAAATATTAGGTGTATGAAACACATATGAATGTGTATGTGTTCTTTCTCGAGAGGTTTTAGACTCAGACTAGAACAAATTCAATTGGGGTAAGGAAAGATGTCACTCAGCTCCCTTTCAATAAATACACTGTAGGCTTCTTCTTTCCACTGCAAGTAAGGGTTCATTCACGCAACTGTATTATTTATTATTTATCTATTCTGTTCTATAAGATGTACAATGTCTTAATTTGACACCCATAGAATCATTTGGAGCCATTCAAATTATAAGGACTCCAAAAGAAGATAATGGTATGGTCCATGGATTGACTGAGTATTTTTTCTACATGCTCTGTAGACATAGTTCTGCCATATATCTATGAACCCTAAAGCAAAGGCTTTATTCAGACTTCTCTAAATCCTAACCAATTGCTGTCTGTGTTCTCCATTGGCAGCACTTGGTCCCATTCATTTTAAAGGGCATACGCAGACTTGTCCAAAGACATGGACTTTATTTGGACGTAGAAGACAGATCAACTGTGGACAAAACAAGATACTGTTCGAAATCCAACCAACATTTGCAAAGAGTTTGTATGTTCTCCCCGTGTTTGCATGGGTTTCTTCCAACATCCCAAAAATATACAGATAGATAAATAACCTTCCCTTAAAAACAACTGGGTGATGGTGAACTCACCTACCCCATAATGCTTCCTGAGCTTTGAATCCATTTTAATAGAGAAGTGCACTACATATATTGTATGCTGTTTGTGGAGAACATTGTATGCTGTCATTCGAGAACATGATTTACAAACAGCTGAATAAGGCTTAATCCTGGATATGAAGAATAAAGGAGACTCACATAATGTCAATTTTCAAAGTATGAAGATGACACTACTGATCTGTAACAGGCAATAAAACAGTTGGTTGCAGCCAGTCATCATTTTTTTACGCTTACTTGTAAAGCGCCATCATATTCCGCAGCGCTTTACAAACATAGTCAGTCACTGTTCCATAAAGGGCTCACAATCTACATTCCCTACCAGTATGTCTTTGGAGTGTGGCAGGAAACCAGAGTACCTGGAGGAAATCCACACAAACACAGGGAGAACATACAAACTCCTTGCAGATGATTGCTTTAAAATATTGAATTTACTAAAAAGGTACACAATAATAATAATGTATAATAAATCTTGGGCAAATTCACCTCAAGGAAATTTTGATTCCACTGCTGTCCCCCCAGCATTCCACCCGAAACATGTAAACCCGCCTGTGATAACAAATAGAGAAGTGATCTTGAGGACACTGGCCACAGCAACAAAAACCAACCACCACAACATACTGGGCCACACGTCAGTGAAAAATAAGCAATACACTTCTAAACCTGATCCTCAGCTTAAGATATAATAAATTAAGACCCTATGCAATTCATGTGTGAAACAGTCAGCAGGGGTCAGATTAGTAGTTGCCGTTAATAACTCAGCGCAACAATGCCGATGGTGGTGTGACCGCCACTGATGTTGGAGGTAAACACATACCATACTGCTGCCCTCATAGCATGGCCATTTTTGGTCATCCAAAGCGAATCACCATTTGTTTCGTTTCAATAAAAAACAAACAATCTGCAATATCTGGTCAAATCTGGTTTGTGACATCTTTAGTCCGCTCCCATTGCGTGTCAGGCAATGCTCCCAAGATACTGAATTTTGGGATATCACACAGGATGTTATTTAGGATCAGTATAGGATAAATAAAGCATTACATTAACAAAATTATTCAACATTTTATATGGATTGTATGTCTATAAAATGTTTTTCAAAAGATAACATGCCCTTTAAGCATTAAGCTGCTTTTATTGAATGATAGCATTGTATTCAGCACAGTTCTGGCTAACAAAGCTCAGAACAGAGCCCGGCAGAGTGAATGTAACCTGAATATTTTGTTTTTCAACTTTGACACCCATTACTTAACAAGTATTAGGACCCATTCAAATGTCGTAAAATGAAGTAAAATTTGAGGCGGATATTCAGATTCCTTCATTTTCCAGCCCCACAGCTGCTTTGGCATACCCCCCACTCATCAATCCCAAATAAACCAAAATTGGAAGGCCAATTATTTTTGCAGCTTCCTTACATGATATCCTCCTTCCATTGTAAGCAATAATTTAAGGTAGGGTCTGCTGCTGGCTTAGGGGTGGAATCCTAAAATTTTATGCAAAGTCTGTTGTGTAAGTGGTGTCTTAGGGTATGTTCACATGGCGGAATTTGCATTCCGCGTGTGAACATTCCGCACGGCTAGCTGCGACGGGATGCGGATTCAGTGCACCGGCATCTCATCATGGCATTCCACTCCGAATTAGGCCCAAATGTATGGGCCTAATCAGGAAGGACTCTTGTGCTGTGGACGCCGTGGCTGAGTCAGCCGCGGAATCCGCTGCAAGAAGGGTCATCTCGCTTCTTTTTTCCGCTACTACCCTGTTTCTCCGAAAATAAGTCATACAGAAAGTAAAACATAGCAGAGGTTTTGATGAATTGCCTAATATAAGACACTCCCCGAAAGTAAGACATCCCCCAATAGTAATCTTTCTGCGCAAAGATTGTATGAAGAAAAACATTGCAGCCTGCTGACGCCGCTGCGATATGTTGTATCCACTGTTCCTGCTTCTGTAGGATGAGCTGGGAGATGCTCGCTGTGCATACACTAAGCATCGTATGCGGAGGAGGGCCACTCTCCCAGCTCATCCCACAGCAGCAGGAACAGTGGATACAACGTACGGTATCACAGCAGCAGCAGCAGCAGCAGCCGGCTTTCCTGTGCACACGGAGCACTGCACACAGCGTTCAGCTGCAATGTTTTTCTTCATACAGGCTTTGCGCAGCAAGCACATCTCAGCGTAGCACAGTGGTGGCAGCAGCACACAAAAATAAAATAAGACATCACCTGAAAATACAACATAGCATATCTTCAGGACCAAAATTTAATATAAGACACTGTCTTATTTTCGGGGAAACACGGTAGCTAGCGGAAAAAAGAAGTGAGCGGCTCCCATTGAAGTTGAAATCCGCTGCAAAAAAACTCTGTATGAACAAGCCGTTGCATAGCTAAATATCACCATGAGGACCATGAAAATATGACCATGAGGAAATAGAAGAAATTCCAACTATCGTTTTTGTGATATTTTCTCTGCTGTCAAGTAAATGCCAGTGCTGTGGTCAAAAGGTCATGGATGGTAAAAATTTCAACTGTAGCCTAGTAGTAAAACATTGGGGAAATGTGAATATCCAGGTAAGTTGCTAAAAGCTGAATTCTCCCTTTCAGTTTAATTCTACACAATTTGTCTGTAAAACTTAGAGGACATTATATTTTTTGCTTCCACTTCCAGGGCCATCCTGGTTATGTAACCCAACCAGATATACTCAAATACAAGCAAACATTTCATTAAACATTTTATAACTCTCTCTTGAGTATTTTAGTAGCTCGGCTTAATCTTAGCAAAAAATAAAATTGAATTCGTATTTGATCAAAAATTTAATGATATGGAATTAATCTAAATTCATTAACTTTCGAGCAGCTTTTGGGGAATCCAGCCCATCTGTTACAGAACCAGAAGGGATCTACAATTTATTTGGCATTAAGAATATAATCAATCAGCATTCACGGAGCCGCACTCTGTACAGCGTTATTTGCCAAGAGTACCAATTAAGCTAATGTAAAGATGCCAATCATATGGAAATCAATTTGGAAATACTTTGGCATATAGCCTGTGTAAAGAGTACAGCTGCATGTACACTCTATAGAGCAGGGATTATTGTATGATTTTTGTTTTGAGGGGGGGGGGGGGATTTTGGACACAATGTAATTTAAATAAGCAACTATTACGACCAGATATTGTAATCCTTCTAGACCACAACTATACTCACAATTATTCAATGGAAGTTTTTGATTTCTCATATACACTAGTATAACACATTCCACTAAGAATAGGTTGGACATTAACAGGACATTAAAATTATAATTTAATAATTAAATTCATTTGCAAAGTTGTCAAAAAATGTATACACATACCATATTCATCACGTTACTGGGTATCCCCCTTTTTCCAGTGTATACAATTTGGTGCATAAAAACATGATACGCTTGCCTCTATTTATATCCACAGACTGATGAGGAATCTACCCCCGAGAGAGAGGTCAGGATCCAAGTGACAATAAAACACAATTTACATACTAAAAAGCAGAAAGTATCCAAACTGAAAAGAAAATTATTGGGTCTTACTCACAACTTTTGTTATAATCATAGACTCTATATCCATAAATTCAATGTATAAAACGCCATTTGGCATGTCTCCGGTCTAAGTGCACATGTACTTTTGCATACCCACCATAGCTGAGCATCGAATTGTCAGGGAGAGCCACACAATTGCATATCCTCCCTCCCGACTCACTGGATTGATAACTTTGATGTCTTAGGAGAGTGATACAAGGGTTTGTTTCAGTAAAGTCACAGACAATTGACCATCTTGGTTGTTATATTTTGCTATATTGGTTGCTTGATGGATACACATGTTTATGTTAGATAGATGTTTGGCCATTGTAATTGGGTAGTGAATCCAAACTAGGAGCTCAGGTGGGAATAGATGAGTGCTTTATTACAAGGGTGTGTGGATTGATATTTGCATGGCAAAAATTTTCCTGTTTCAAAAAAACACTCCTCTTTTTTCACGCACAGACTCTTGTGTAATTTTTTTGCCACATTATGCTTGGCTAAAATAAATGATGTAGTGCATGTCATCTTGGATCATAGTCCATTATCCTTTCATATAGGAGAAAAATGTAATCCTATGTCTATATATAGATTTCATGACTCATAGCTAGAGGTTTTGACGATGTACACAATATTGTTAACTGTATTAATATTTACTTTGATGCAAATTTGGACATGGTACCATTGCTATTGGTCTGGCATGTTTTACAGCATACTTTAAGGGTATCATATATATATATATATATATATATATATATATACAGTATATATATATATATATATATTTTTTTTTTTTTTTTAATTTTTATTTTTTTTTAATTTTAGTTTTTATTGGGTATCTTGATTTAAGAAGGTGTCGATCTATAGAAAGAGGAATGCAACCGATTGGGCTAAATTGGCTGATCCGATTATATTGAAATAAAAAAGCTTATATTGATGATCCATCTGAACCAATAAGGCTTTAGAGATATGAGGCATTAGATCATTACTCTCTTTAATTTGGAAAAAAAAAGCCCAAAGGAATATCCTTATGAGGAGCCAGGAGGTATTTAGTAAAGGCTCAAAAGTGGGTAGAATACTCGCAAATATGGGGTTATACAGTCTGACCATAGTGTCATTATTGAGTAGTTTAGACATTACTATGAAAAACTGCGTACGACTACTTTTGTTGTTGATAAGAAGGAGATCGATACATTTCTTGATTAATTGAGTATTGCCCTTTATATCTATTAAATTTTGATGTGACTTTGACAAGGTTAAGTAGTGTTAAATGATATAATGCATAGTGATCAAACAGGTTTAAGACCTATGAAATCTTTAGGTTGGTTAATTTATGGCGAGTCTTTGTCAATTGACAGTTTTCCCAGGAGAAGGAGGGCGCTGTTCTGTCACTCAATGCTGCCCAGCCATCTGACAACTTATAGCAGCAATACATTTGGGCAGTATTTGAAATATTTGGATTTGGCCCTAATTTATTAGATGGGCTAGGATTATGGGAACCCCTATGTCAGAATTAGAATTGTTGATGGCATTTTTTTTATTTTTTTTTTAATTATGGGGCTAGGCAAGATTGTCCTTTGTCTCCACTTATATTTGTAGCAGCGGTAGATTCATTAGCAGTATACATAAGGGATAACGCTTATAAAAGGGTTTGAGTATGGAGGGCTGCGAGAAAAAAAATCTTTATTTGATAACCTGATTGTCTAATGCAGGGATAGGGAACCTTTGGCTCTCCAGCTGTTGTGAAACTACAACTCCCAACAAGCTCCATTCACTTCCATGGAAGTTTCAATAACAGCAGAGCTAGTATGCATGCTGGGAGTTGTAGTTTTGCAACAGCTGGAGAGCCGTACGTTCCCTCCCCCTGGTCTAATGCAACAGATGCCTTTCCTTGGGTATTTCAGAAGTTGGAGATTTTTCGTCGAAAAATTGAAAGGTTAACGTCAGCACTGCTCCTCCTGTGAAGAAATCATTATTCCTATGTGGTTGATGTTCCAGTTTGAACAGAATTTGAATACTTTGGTATTATGATTTCTAGAGATCTAATATATTATTTGAAATAAAATATGGTTCCCCATATAAAATTTGGTAAAATTTTTATTTTGCCTATAGTGTTATGTGCTGTGACAAAAGCTCCCATCTGAATAAGCATAGTTATATTTCAAGCAATGAATTCTATCATTTCTGAATTTATATGGGCTGGAAAACGGCATGTATAAAATTAAAAATCTTACAAGTTAAGCAGTTGGAAAGCGGGTTATCATTGCTCTATTTCCATTTATTTTTTTATTGCTGTTCAGTTGCAGTACTTTATTGCTTGGAAACAATATTCCTTTTTTGAGATCATTCTGAGCTGGTATAAGGGGAATTTCACTACGATATTCCAGTGATTGGAATCGGGACAGCTGGATAGCACAGAGTATAGGTGGTTTCCTCTATAGCTGATTTTGTATAAGATATGGGTCTATATAAAAAAAAAAACATCAAAACCTTAATAATTCATTATCTTTGACTTCAATTAGGAGAGGTGATTGATAATATTGGTTATCAAAATGTGTTTCAACTCTCAAAGAATGGAGAACATGTCGTAAAATTCTACTGTATGAAAAATTTAATTTCTGAGAAACGGTAATCAGGTTTAATTCGAACAATAATGGAAATCGACATTTAATTCTAGTAAATTCAAATCTGAAAAAAGTCTTCAGCACAGAGAGTCTATATAAAAAATCTCAATTTTTATTTAGTCAATTTAAAAACCATCAGTGTGCAGTACCAGACACAAAAGAGAAGAGGGTAAGTGGAAAAAAGAGAAGACTCACATAAAACGTCCTTGCGGCATTCAAAAAGCCTACGCGTTTCTGGACATCCATCCCTTACTCATTGCCATGAGTAAGGGATGGATGTCCCGAAACGCGTAGGCTTTTTGAATGCCGCAAGGACGTTCTATGTGAGTCTTCTCTTTTTTTCACTTATCCTCTTCTCTTTTGTGTCTGGTACTGCACACTGATGGTTTTTAAATTGACTAAATAAAAATTGAGATTTTTTATATAGACTCTCTGTGCTGAAGACTTTTTTCAGATTTGAATTTGTTTCTCTGTCCTAACCGGAGGACGTCTTTCGGGCACTTGAGAGTTAAACCGATTTCACCATATATATACATCAAGAGCTGTGGACGGTTCTTTTGTTTTGTGCATTTAATTCTAGTAGTTTAATAAAAAAAATTGATTAGTACCATTAGTAAGCAATAAAATAAAGTTACAGTAATTATATACTGCAACAAAAGCAATATATACCTGTATTTGGTAGGGCTAAGCAGTTCACCACAAATTTTTGTGATTTAGGTATGTTTCTGTAACGGGCTGTATTTGTGCAACAGAGTACTGTATATAGTAGCATGCAAGTACAGCAATGATAGCAGAGGAGACCTACCAGTTTTGGCTCGCATATTGATTTCTCACTGGATAGGGTGCTGAATATGGCTGTCTGAAAGACAAAGCATAAAGACACATTTGTAAGACAGTGCGTGAGTTTTAACAGTTATTATTTTTTTGGTAATAAATGATATGAAAAACACCATACAGATTACTAACACAGTTCCTCAAATTCAAGCTGTTGTTCCCTAAAAGGGTAGCTCAATTTTTTGTATAGCTCTGATTTGGAACTGATTTGGAACTGATTTTGTCATTTGCAACACAAATGCACTGTATTCATTCTCCACGACAAGGCAAAACAGGGCTCATGGTACCCCTCTTTTTGGCCTAGGAGCAGCTGCTGAGAATATATTATACGTTTTTTAGATAAAAATACTTCAATAAAATGTTTTAACAAATTTAAAACTAGAATATTTTGCCTGCAAGAGATAAACTTTAATTCATTGAAAATATTTTATTCCTTGTTCATAATTAGAGATGAGCAAACAGTAAAATGTTTCAGATTCGATATTCGTTTTGAATAGCCACTCAATATTAGACTATTCGAACGAATATCGAACCCCATTATAGTCTATGGGAGAAAATGCTTCGCTACAGGGGATCCCACCATTTGACTCAGGAGAGTCACCAAGTCCACTATCACACCCCGGGAAATGATGCCAACACCCTGGAATGCAACTGGGACAGCAAGGGAAGCATGTCTGGGGGCATCAAGTACCTTTATTATGTCGGGATCCCTGTCAGCTTGCTCTATAGCGAGATATAGCAGAGCTGGCCGTGCGGTTAGCCCGGCTACTCCGGACAGATGAAAGAGCTCTGCACTACACCCAACCATCCCTCCAGCTACTCCTCCTGTACTAACACGACTTGCAGACAATACTGTGTAAGCGGCCATTTTCTCATGGCCTGTGGGCATACGCAGTCTGCCCAAGGCCCAAGGCCTAGAAGTTACAAGCCACCGTCGGAAGAAGACGCTGAAGAGGACGCCGCTAACAAAGATGCAGGTGGCGCTGGCGAGACTTCTCTCGCAGCATTGGGGATGCCCCAGTGCTGTCTGAGTGCTGGGGCCCACCCCCAGTGCTTTGAGAGCTCATTTTCATACCGACAAGAACCGGGATATCTACGGAACGGTGGTGCGGAGAAGACGACGAAAGGTAGGAGACAAATATCCTTTCTTAAGGCTATTACGACGTGATACCTAGAAAAAAGTGTGTCTGACTGATAGAATCCCTTTAAAACCAAAAATGGCATGTATCTCTTGATATAAGTGTCATGATACAGTGTCATCCCAAACCCTGGCATGTATGTCAGCAGGATTACTGGTTATCATACTTTCACACTCCCAGATAGACCAGGACTGCAGCCATCCTTCAACCCACAACCTCCCAACATTTTTAAAACCCCTTTTTTTTTTATAGGAGTCTAAAAAGTGAAGCGGTCTAAATTCATACAGAATACACTGTATTCTGACCTGTAAGGTGGGCATCGCAAAGGACGTCGTTGTTGCTTATTTTATATGAGGAAACATCTGCAGCTATAGCTGCCTCAAATTTCGTGATATTTCGTTTTGGAATTGCTGCAGGTATCCTATTGCTTTCAACTAAAGGTTAAAAGCCATAGAGAAAACCCAGAGCATACAGAAAATTGGCATAGTGTCAGCGGAAAACCCACAGAGGTGGTCAATTTCCACTGCAGTTTTTAGCATAGGATGTGCATGAGAATTTTATAAAGCTCACTCACTCATACTGTAAGTTTGTCTCATGTGGACATACCCTTATATGTAACATAAAAGGCTTCACTTCCATGTGATTGTTACAAAAGACCAATTGTAACAGCGGAATCCCCGACTCATTAATGTATGACAGCGGGGTTTATAGTGCTGTCTAATCTCCATCATCCACATCTCGATTAAGTTAATAGCAGTTCACAGTAATAATAGATAATTAAAGGTCTAGCTACACAGAAAAGCATGAGAAAACCATGTTGACTGCCGCTGCCTTTCTAAACACTTAATAACATACCTAATTTCAAATCCCAATAAAAACATCATAAAAATTAATGGGTTTGAACAACATTTCACCCTCAAGGTCATTCAGCGGGGAACGGATGATAGAGCTATATGAATAATTTAATCCCACCAATTTTAAGCAGTCACAGAGTTTACTGGGAAGAAGAAAAATATCATAAATTGTATCATGTTACAAGCCATTTCATCTACGTCTCCATGACATAATTAATTATCCGGTAGTGCGCAATGCATTTTACATGAGGATCATTGTCACTTTTCATTTGAGCATATGGTTTGTACACAAAAACAAGAAATACATTTTATTAGAGAATATTTATAGTGCCTTTTTGGAGGAATGGGTTCAGGGATTTCAACTCTAAATTTCAATTGAATAAACAATACAATGTGCAATGTACTTATATCTCCAATTCAACTCTGCCATTTGTCTTGTGCATCCTTGGCCCCAATGTGGACGTTGATGTTCTGAGTTATATATTTATTAATACTAGCAACTTTACATTGTACAATTATGAAGTCTATTACTAAAAATAACTACCAAAAATATGCTGCATATACAGTAGCGTATGTGCCATCTTTACCTCCATTATCACCTGTATCACTTGCAAGCCTGAACCATACAAAGTTACTAGGAACAAGCTTATCTGTGCTACTTGTAGTGTAACTATCAAGTGTATTGTGTATTGCAGGTTACCTAAGAGAATAATTTCTAAATATCGATGCTCAGGAAGTCTGTAAGCATATGTTTTGGCGTGTCCATAAGGCAGTAGTTAGATGGCATTGTATAGCATTAACTGCGGAATCAAAAAGGGAGAAATTAACACATTTCTGAAAATTAACGTTGACATTACAACAGCTGGAGAGTTGTTATAACCGGAATCCAGTAGATTTAATATTGACTGAAATAAACTGAACACACATTTTCGGCAGTTATTTGGAAGTATCAAGTAAAAAAAAATTAAATGGGAAACAAGGCTGCCAAAGCTACAAAGATACAAAGACAGGAGAAAGTAAATGTGCATACTGACTACTTGGTTAACTACAAGGAGAGACATGTGTTTCTCAGAGGATATGGCTAGTGTGTTTGCTGAGTACTATAAGAAATTATATCACATAAAAGATATTGATGGATAATACCATCCTTGCCCTTGCGATTTTAACACCTTCTTTGAGGAATTGCATCTGCCTAAACTTTCGACAAAACAATGAAATAAATTAAATCATGAAGTTAAGAGTTATTATGGAACTCAAAAAGGGGAAGTCGCCCGGTCCGGATGGTTTGGTTAATGAATATTACTTCAAGAAATCAAGAAATATTAATCCAATATTTGGTTCAGATTTACAATGCTACCTTTAATAAGATCACATTGGGCTTAATAACAACGATACCAAAGCAAGGTAGGGTTTGAGGGAAGTTTAGACCAATCCCTTTAATAAATACTGATATTTTCTTTTATTATTGCACGAAAGCTTAATGAATGTATGGCGCCTCTAGTTTCATCTGACTGGTTTGGGTTTATTCCTAGGGGACAGACTCGTAATGCTTCCAGAAGAGTAATTGGGATATTGGAGCAGGCGTCCTATGGGGGAGACCCCTGTTAACTCCTCTCACTTCATGTAGAAAATCCTTTGACAGGGTGCACTGGGGTTCCCTCCACAAAGTACTATCTAAGTATGGGTTTTCCCAATCTATTGTGGACGGGATTCTGGGATTATATTTACTGCCAAGAGCATTTTTTGTTTAGGCTAAAGCCCCACATAGCAAGCTGCAGCCAAAAAGCGCTGCAGAAAAGACTGCAGACTATCTCTATTATACCTATAGGGAAACTCTGTGATTGATATGCTGCAATTTCCGCTGCAGATTTTTTTTGCAATGTGTGGATGAGATTAGCCAGAGTCCCATCCACTTTGTAGGTAGTGTGAAACAGAGGTTTTTGCTGTGGCATTTCCGCTGCAGCCCTGGTCTTACAGCATTTTTTCATTAGAGGTTTTTAATATAACAAATGGTGTCTTTCTTCTTTAATTTTTAATCTGATACTAGAACCTTTAGCTATATCCCTGAGAGCTAACAATCAGATTTTTGGTATTCAGGTGGGTGGCACCTGTTTCTGCTTTATGCAGATGATATTATTGTATCCTGCACCAAACTGGACACCTTGCTGCAGGAAACAAAACGGGTGACTTTGATAAGGCCTCTATTTATTGATTCAATGAGAACAAAAGTGAAAATAAATATTCCCATATACAGTATATTCCTCAGGACTTAAAAACACAAATTCAAGTTAACATCCATTTTAAGTTGGTTAAGTAAGGTATATATTAAAAGAATAATAATAATAATAATAATGTTTTGTATATCCTATTTGGGTGTTGTATTTTCAGATAATCTTCCCAGTTTAATTATGCTTAATCAGCAGCTATTGCTTAACTCAGTTAAGGAAGATATCTCAGAAATATTGATCAGTTTACAAAACTAAATTTGTTCTTATTGCCAAAGATTTACATCTTCAAAACTTGTACATTGCCTAAGATCCTTTACTTTTCAATGCATTTCCCATGAACTTTACTAATACATTTAACAGCTTATGCAATGTACGCTCTTACATTATGTGTGTTGGAGGAGAAAAATAAGGAAGTCTAGTATGATTTTTTGTTGCCCATGTGTAAAGGGAGATTAGGACTTCCTGATCTGTATGCTAATTTATAGTAAATTCTTAATTAGAAACAACCAGGTCCTGGTGGGTAGAAGATTATAGTAATCTATGGGTGCATGTTGAAGAGGTTTCCCTTACAATTGACTGTCTTTTACTATTTACACTACTTGGTTTGCTGGTCCCTGCAAGTGGGAGTTTTTTTGATTCTGACTCAAAACCTGGAGAAAAGTAGTTGAGAAGTTCAGTATTAAAGTAAAATGAATTCCAATTCAACTAGCTTATTTTAAATTGACATATATTAATAAGTAGAAATAAACAAACCTCTCAAGATTTATTTCTAATGGTTTTGTAAAAAAAATAAAAAAATAAAAGCCTATTTTGAAGACATGTAAATACTACAGACTTGTTATTTGGGAGACAAATCTGTGGCTTATCACCCTGGATCGGTTGCCTGGTCCTATTGCATAAGAATTGGTAATGACATTGTCTTCCCTGCTTTTTTTTTTTTTTGTTACATATGGCCATGGGATTTAAGCACACTCTCATCATTTCCACCTACAGATTTCTCCCTAGTTCCTCTACCAGAAAGACTACCAGTAGTAGTACCATACCCCTGCCACTGCTAGCTTCACTACCAAAAGTCAAGTCTTCCTCCTTTACTTGCAACCAATACTGACTGTTCTCATTCAGCTTATTAAAAAGAGGAGGAAGACTACTCTGACTAGGAGAAATAGATTTCTCTGCAAGTGCCACATCATTACCAGGGTTCTGTGTCAGTGAAGAAGATGAAGGAGACAAAGTTAACAGTCCATCCAGAAAGGAGGAGAAAGGAGAATCACACATACGTCTGATTCTAGGGTGCAATATCCACCTGTGACTGAGATGAGCAGGCGAAATAATCAAAAACTTAATATTCATTCTCTGGAAGTACAACAATCCTGCAGCTATGGACAGTGCCACCAAAACACAGTAGTGCCGCTATGGTCACCCACATTCCTATTGTTAGTACTGAGTATTTCCTCTTTCCCTTCTTTTTGCCTGTACCATGCCGTTTTTTTTTTTTTTGTTGTTGTTTTTTTTTTGTTTTTTTTTACAGTACACTGCTTAATTTTAATAGTTTCTACAGTGAATTAATTCAGGTTAGATGAAGGTAAAGAGGGAATCCCCTTCATCTTAAAGGGGAGCGTAAATTTCCAAGGGACCCAGACATTAAAAAATGTATCAAGGGAGATTGATAATATGCAGATTAAGCTGCCATTAATCATAATCCAAGTTAGTTTGTTGTATAGTAGGGTTATAGGGATTGTAGAAAATTTCCAAGATCTGGTGATCATTATCTTTGCTGCTAGTAATACATATTGGATACATTTGCAAGTATGTTTTAAAATAGAAGGGATTGATTCATTTAAAATCACAACAGTAACTGGATAGCTTAACCATGGCTTGAGGGAACCCTAGATTTAGGGATATCCCACAGGGTTTTTTGGGTAGGTGGATGTTAATGGAGTCAGCAACTTTACAGACAATATGGAATGGAGATTGGTGGGCCAGCCTAGAGGAAGAGAAAAGGAGAAACATGTAACACTTGGGAATAGCAGTATTGACTTACTTTTTTAAACTTATTTTGTATAGATTACAGCAAATAACAGCATGTAATCCTTAATTATGATGTTACAAAAAACAAAAAAAGAAAAAAAAAATCAGCAGGATAAAGGGAAAACCCTCCAGTAACCTTTTCATATAACCAGTTGAAAGGTGGTCTACCTAGAGTGTATGATAATGTAATCATATTTTTTTTTAATCTATAATAACCAATCGTACCCTATCCCCCTTTCCAGAGATTTCCCATGTCAATTTATAATTGGACTCTATATCTAGGAAGGGTAGTGCTCCGTGTGCCCATGTCACCGCTGAGACACAGCAGGATCTTCTTTTACCTTGTGGACATGGATTGGGACCCTATCCCACTGTGATACTACCCAGTGAACTGTCACACCTGTTTATTATTACAGCTGAGACCCAGTCACAGGCTTCAGCATTGACATTAGGTGGATGATGTCACAGAAGAGGCCAGATACCGGGTTGAGGAAGAAACAGATCGCCAGATGCTGCAAGGAGGAATAAAAGAGGTGAGAAAATTAAGTATTAATTTTTTTATTTTTTTTTTACACCTTCGTTGGGCCTACTATACTATTATAGTATAATACTCTAGGATCTGAATTGAAAAAGTCAGACTGAACTTCAACTTCATGTTTGGTGTTAGGATTGCTTCATCCTAAAACCCCTCATGTTGGTGGTCTCTGGCAATCGACAAACTCACCGATCAGCTGATTGTAGGGGGTGTGGAGCGCAGAAAAGTTCTGCAACCTCATCACTACTTACCAAACACAGTGCCATACATTGTACAGTGGTTAGTGGTACTGCAACTTCATCTCATTCATTGGAATGTGACGGCATGGCCATGTGACCAATGGATGTGATGTCACTGAGAAGAGAAAGTAACAATTGCCTAAGCTTCATGGTCTATGTTAGGGGTGCAGGGAGTCAGACCTCTTGTTGATTTTATTTCATATTGTTGAACACAAGTTAGTTCACACAGTCAGTGACATTTTCCCTCACTTCATTCTCAGCACCTAGATTAAGCATTGCTAATGGTTGTTTGCATGTAAATGTGTATTAATGTCTATAAATTCTGGATTATTATGCTTATTATGACTATAAGGTTAGTTAAGATAGAATTGTAGAAACAAATTATTGAAGCAAAATAAAACCACTTAGTTAATCTAGTCTGTATATTATTTCTTTTTTATCTAGGGATAGCCGGCAGCTAGACGCCTCTGTCAGATCACATGTTGAATACAAATTCAACATATGCAATCCTTTCTTCCCTTTCTTTCAGACAACAGATAGGAGGCCCCAGGGCTGCTTTAACCATAGGTGCAACAGTGCAGCCACATGGCGCCCTATGGTTGTAGGGTTCCCCTCAGCTGCCCCGGATCGAGTGGGACAGCCCCACATTTCGGATGATGTCCTTCTCTTCCGGCAGGTAGTGATTTCACCTCTATCTATGTCCTTAGGACAACGATAGAGGTTGAATACTATAGTGGAACACAAAGCTATTAACTCCATGCTCTATTATTCAGCCTTCAACCTGCAGGCTCTGACTGTAATGTCTGCGGCTCAGCACTCATTGCATTTCCTGCCGGAGACATTACAGTCGGAGCCTGCAGGTTTGCAGGAATGCAATTCAGTGAGTATTTTTTAATTTTTTTTAAATGTAACATTGGTGGTTGAGGGGTGCTGAATAAATTAGGGTATGGGGGGGATTGGGGGGGATTCCTTTTAAAAAGTTTGCAAAGGACCCCCCAATACATTAAAATCCTGGGAGGCCCTCATAAACCTAAGTTAGGTGACCAGTCGACTAAAATTGACTGGTTTGGCCGATTTTTCTTTTATGCGTATGAAAGACATGTTGCTCCTCAAACTTGTGTTCTCGTTTTGGTTAGTTTCAAGTTTTCCATCAATCTGTATGCTTCTGATATCCATGTTAATTCCACCTGGTATACTAGTATTTGGTATCTAGTATGTATTTACTATCGCTTAGTTTTGTTGTCTCAAATATACTTGTCAAGAGCAACCTGCTCATTTTATGAAACTGCAAGCATAAATCCAACAGTGGGGGTAAATCCATTAAACAGTGGGGGTTCCTTTCCAACAGAGGGGAACAATAAATTAATGGCAGCCGAAGTGGGACATTAAACTGGGGGAAATTAGAGGGGGACATTAAGCTCAGGCAGCTAGAAGCAGACATTAATCCATGGGGGTAGCTGGATGGTGACATTAAACTGGAGGCAAGTAGAGGCAGACAGGTCCCCCTACAGCTACTCCCACGGTTTAATGCCCCCTCCAGTTGTCCCCAGTTTAAGTGCCCCCCCTTCATATACTCCCAGTTTCATCTCCCCTCACCATTTCTCCCTCAGTTTCATATCCCCTTCATCTGCCCCCAGTTTCATGTCATCCCTCCATTTTCCCCCATTTTCATGTACCCCCTTTATCTTCCCCCAGTTTTATGTGTCCCTACCATCTTCCCCCAGTTTCATGTCCCCCTCCATCTTCCCCCAGTCTCATGTCCCCCTCCATCTGCCCCAATTTCATGTCCCCCCTCCATCTGCCCCCATTTTCATGTCCCCCATCCATCTGCCCCCATTTTCATGCCCCCCCTCATCTCTGCCCCCAGTTTCATGTTCTCCTTCCATCTGTGGTCCTAGTTTCAAGTCCCCCCCCCTCCATCTCTGCCCCCAGTATAACGTTCCCCTTCCATCTCTGCCCCTAGGTTACTGAGAGACACACACACACACACAGACACACACAGAAACAGACAGACACACACAGACACACACACAGACACACACTCTCCACCCTGCATCTCACATTCCCCTCCCATCTAAGTACCTTTAGATGGCACATCCCTTCATCTTCCGGCCAGTACACTAAGACACGCCTCCCTAGTCTTGTGATGTCACAGGTCACCCATCACTTTTTTCGTTGTTATAAGAGCAGGGGGGGGTGATCGGAGGAAAGTTTGTTAAGTACAACACTAAAGGGACATAGCGGGGCATGCAGGGAGCTGCGTGGGACAGGAGTATAAAAGCGGGACTTTCCCGCTAAATGCGGGATGGTTGGGAGCTATGTATTGAGGTGGGGGCCGCAAACTATTGTTCCGAGGGCTGCAAGTTTGAGGCTCCTGATTTAGAGGGTAACAGATCATGGAAGAAGCATCATGCTGAATTACCTTTAAAATGCATGTTTTCACCTGTTACAATTCTTACTTTGTGGTTACTAGAAAATTGTCTGATATTTAGTCTCAAAGAGAATAAAATATTGCTGGAATTCAGTCAGTTTAGTTGATGTATAAAAGACAATACGGCCTGCAAAAATGTCACGTTGCATATTACAGAAATCGCTGCCTAAATATCAAAAGATTAAATCTGTCCACAAGAGGGTCTGCAATGAGAAGCTGAACATTTTATAATGCAAAACATATTCAATGATAAGGCTGAGCACTGGAACTGGACCACTTTATTGAGATCACCAGACACATTTATGTTTGATACATATATCTTAATCTTCAAAACAAGTGATTCGGGTAATTTCTTTAAAAATTGTAAAACTGTTTTGCAATTAAATGGTTTCCAAAAATTGCATGACTGTCAGGTCGCACAAGTGACCGTGTAGTTCACAGTCAAGTCATGTGAGTGAGACCATAGGAATGAAGCTGGAACTGTAACATGTGGCCATTGACAAAGTGAAACCCATATATTTTATTGAGTCATTACAAACAGTGAACTTTTTCAAGTGTTTATTTCTGTTAATGTTGATGATTATGGCTTACAGCCAAGGAAAACCCAAAAGTCATTATCTCAGAAAATTAGATTAGAATATTATATAAAATCAACTAAGCGGCCACAAGAAAATGGCCACGGGCATGTGCAGTCAGATCTGCCCGAGGCCTGATGGAAGAGCCGACTGCGCATGCCTAGAAGTTTGAAACCCACCGCCAGAAGAAGACGCAGGGAAAGACGTTCCTGGCGAAGATGGAGGTGTCGCTGGAGATTTCTTTCGCAGTATTGAGGATGCCCCCAGTACTGTTTGAGTGCTGAGGATCGCCTCCAGTGCTGCGAGAGAACTCACTTACATGCCGAAGAAAACCCGGATTTCTACCGAAAGGCGGCGAAGAGAAGACATCTAAAGGTAGGAGAAGAATAGCCCATTCCTACGTGTTAGGGAGAGAAAAAAGGAGTCCAATGATTGGATCCCTTTAATGTGGTTTAGGAGTGGGACAGTGTTAAGAGGCAAGAGTAACTGCAAAGTTATGTACACTTCTTTTGTCTTTATGTTTTAAGGGTCTGCGCTTCCGTCTTTTGCAGTTATGTGTCTATGTAAAGTTGGAATAAAATGCAAATACATTTTTATTTTTTTAAAAAAACCACAAAATGGTGATTTAACAACAAAATAATAACAGAAACAAAAAAATAAATATAGCCATTGCCTCTTAACAACATACTGTTATTTCATATTTACTTATTTCATCAAAGTACTTGTATATATTCTTTGAAAAAGTACCTGGATAAAGGGCATTACAATTTCTACGACTTCATCTTTGTTCTCTTACTCCCTCTAGTGCATTAGAAAAGAATAAAGCAAAACAAATATTTTTGACCGAAAGAAATATTTAGGGAATAATAATATTTTTCTGTACCTAAATTATCCTAATAGTTTTACACTAAAGCAATATAATCCAGTGGAGTAATGGTGGCAACATTTCTTTTTACAATTTTATTTAGAGCTCTGCAGGCATGACAGTAAGATGAGCAAACCACTATAACCCCAGAAGCCTAGCAGCAAGAGCCATGACAGAGATTCTCCATTTCCATGAAAGCCACAAGCTGAGCAGGGACTCTTTATCACCTGCCCGCTTAGAAAAAGCTCTAAAGATGTGTCGAATGGATTAATATAGAGACAGGTAAAAGTTACTGCACCGATATGAACTGTAATGAAAATACCACACGCTCTGTGGTTTTACTCTTCCCTTCATTAATCCTCCATAAAGATTTACCTTTGTAATAAAGCTCATCCTGAGCTCATACTTATTATCCGCAGTGGTTTTCCAACAGACGCTGGCATCACTCGGGACAATACTGGTATTATATATTACAAACTCACTTGGGTACCTTGTTGAACATAATACAGTTTTTTTAAACCATTCCCTGGTATGTCTATAGCAAGACATTCATTAACCTTTATTTCATGTCCTGGCTTGTTAAATATAGTTTTATGTTGCTTTAATGTCTTGCTTTTCTAACAATTTCTGCAATTATTATTTCCCCTCAGAACTATTTATCACTAGGGAAAATTTTTGTCTATTTTTGTTTTTCTTTGTATTTGTCCTATGCATTTCCCTCCATTTCTTTTCTTTTGTTTATTTTGTCCTATACATTTTTACTACTATGACTATCATATATTATTAAATGTATTTTTAGCTCAATGTGTTAAAATAAGAATTTGCAATGGTTAAACAGAGTAAAAACCCAGCAAGTATGAGAGACCCACTTCTTACAAGTCAACAATTTTGTACATAGAAATGCTAAGTTGTCCATATATATTAAGATAAGATATTCCTTTAATAGTCCCACAATGGGGAAATTTCAGTGATACAGTTTCATAGATGGTATAGTAGTATATAACAAGAGAGAAACACATACAAGCTCATGGCAGATAGAGAAATACTAGGAATCATAGCAACTAAAAAGAAAGAAACAAAGACACACTGCAGGATCATTTGTTCTCTGTGCGGGTTGATGTTAATAATAATACAGCCGAATGTGGTTGTAGGACACGAGGAGGGGTCACAGCATGTGGATATAACAAGCAGAAATTTTTGCAGAGGTGGGGGACATAGTCAGCTATCATGATAACATGTGGTAGTTCTTGGTAGGTAGTGAGATCTCCTGCTCACAGCTGATAGTTCGGTATCTTGCATCAGTACTATTGTCCTTTTAACCACAAAAAATGCCCCAAATGTCCTTCATCACAAGCCCTCCTCCACCTCCTCCTTCCTTCTAACCACTGTGTTCGACTGCCCCAAAGAAGTCAGAAACCATCCAGGTATACATGGTGCTGCTCTCTTGCCAAGCTTCCATAACTCCTGGGGTAGGTGGGTGATGGTAGGTTCCCAGGCTGTAGCAGAGTCCCATGTGTCCACAGTAAAAGAAAGAAATACCAGTCAGCTGTAGGCATCTTCACGCATCAGCAATAGACTCCAAAAATCATCTCCTTGAAGAAGAAGTCCACACTTCCATGTAGGTTTTCCTCTATGCCGCATGGTGTTCATGCTGTCCTGGGGGGATGGTAACAGGCACATGTGTAGACACAGGAAACCAGCTGAACCAGGTCTTGTCATTGTCCATGCTTTACAATAGAAACAAAAGGAACAAAATACTCCACAGGGTCTTCCATTCGGTTTATAGTTGCTAATTCATAGTGCTAGTTTGCTTGGTTACAGGATTCTTGAAGATACAGAGAAAAAGAGTGAAAAAGGAAAGATAAAGTTTGCTCCCAGCTTGGAGCACTGCATCAAGGCAGCCAGCCACTCAGGGGGGCGGCGCCAGAATGTTCAGCCTACAATTTCTCAAAGTACTCATAATATACATAAATGGAATAACCTGTAATTATAGCCCCAAAATGATTACCCAACACAATGAGCATATGTATAAAAAAATATAATAGTCTTTATCGGCACAATATTTTAAAACCTGATAACTGTCCATTAAAAATATATGCTATAGTCATGGAGCACCTACTAGTGGCCATTCGACACAATCCGAATGTTCAGGACTTGAGATCAGAAGATTTACATCTCAAAATCTCAGCCTTCGCAGGCAATGTCTTGCTCATTATTACTCACCTGATCACGACTCTTCACTCCGTACTACTATAAATAGACACGTACAGTCCTATGAAAAAGTTTGAGCACCCCTATTAATCTTAATCATTTTTAGTTCTAAATATTTATCAGCCATTTAAGTGTGATATATCTAATAACTGATGGACACAGTAATATTTCAGGATTGAAATGAGGTTTATAGTACTAACAGAAAATGTGCAATATGCAATAAACCAAAATTTGACCGGTGCAAAAATTTTGGTACCCTTATCATTTTATTGATTTGAATACTCCTAACTACTTTTTACTGACTTACTGAAGCATAAAATTGGTTTTGTAACCTCACTGAACTTTGAACTTCATAGCCAGGTGTATCCAATCATGAGAAAAGATATTTAAGGTGGCCAATTGCAAGTTGTTCTCCTATTTGAATCTCCTCTGAAGAGTGGCATCATGGGCTACTCAAAACAACTCTCAAATGATCTGAAAACAAAGATTGTTCAACATAGTTGTTCAAGGGAAGGATACAAAAAGTTGTCTCAGAGATTTAACCTGTCAGTTTCCACTGTGAGGAACATAGTAAGGAAACGGAAGACCACAGGGACAGTTCTTGTTAAGCCCAGAAGTGGCAGGCCAAGAAAAATATCAGAAAGGCAGAGAAGAAGAATGGTGAGAACAGTCAAGCACAATCCACAGACCACCTCCAAAGAGCTGCAGCATCATCTTGCTGCAGATGGTGTCACTGTGCATCGGTGAACAATACAGCGCACTTTGCACAAGGAGAAGCTGTATGGGAGAGTGATGAGAAAGAAGACATTTCTGCAAGCACGCCACAAACAGAGTCGCCTGAGGTATGCAAAAGCACATTTGGACAAGCCAGCTTCATTTTGGAAGAAGTTCCTGTGGACTGATGAAACAAAGATTGAGTTGTTTGGTTATACAAAAAGGCGTTATACATGGCGTCCAAAAAAACAGCATTCCAAGAAAAACACTGGCTACCCACTCTAAAATTTGGTGGAGGTTCCATCATGCTTTGGGGCTGTGTGGCTAATGCCAGCATCAGGAATCTTGTTAAAGTTGAGGGTCGCATGGATTCCACTCAGTATCAGCAGATTCTTGAGAATAATGTTCAAGAATCAGTGACAAAGTTGAAGTTACGCCGGGGATGGATATTTCAGCAAGACAATGATCCAAAACACTGCTCCAAATCGACTCAGGCATTCATTCAGAGGAACAATTACAATGTTCTGGAATGGCCATCCCAGTCCCCAGACCTGAATATCATTGAACATCTGTGGGATGATTTGAAGCGGGCTGTCCATGCTCGGCGACCATCAAACTTAACTGAACTTGAATTGTTTTGTAAAGAGGAATGGTCCAAAATACCTTCATCCAGGATCCAGGAACTGATTAAAAGCTACAGGAAGCGACTAGAGGCTGTTATCTTTGCAATAGGAGGATCTACTAAATATTAATGTCACTTTTCTGTTGAGGTGCCCATACTTTTGCACCGGTCAAATTTTGGTTTAATGCATATTGCACATTTTCTGTTAGTACAATAAACCTCATTTCAATCCTGAAATATTACTGTGTCCATCAGTTATTAGATATATCAAACTGAAATGGCTGCTGCAAACACCAAAATATTTAGAACTAAAAATGATTAAGGTTAATAGGGGTGCCCAAACTTTTTCATAGGACTGTATAGTTTTGATAGTAACTATAAAATCAACCTGGCCACAATGCCCGTGCATCCAATATGTTATTTTTATTCTGCTGATGTAGATGAACCCCTGCCCACATTTTTAGCTAGCTGGGAGAGGGAGATAAGGACTTCCTTTCTGCATGCCATGTGACTTTCTGCCTTTTACTTATGCCATAAGTTTTCTATCTCCAGTAAAGCATAGGAAACTAACTACAGGATCTGTTCATGGTGGCACAGAGTTAGTTCTGTCCTCCATGACATTTTTCCCTTTGTCTCCGCCCACTATTGGCGCTGCTCTTCGGGTCAAGACACGATTATACATGTTGAAATTGGTTGGTGTTGGTTATACATGTTTTTGGAATTGTCCCCATCTCCTTTATGGCATGAGGTCTGAAGAGTCATTAGGAATATTACTGTTGTAGAATTGGAGGATGATGCAGCCCCTCTACTTCTGTCTATCTTCCCCCGCAAGATACAGAAGTATGTTCGCAGGGTGGTTGGTTTCATGCTGAAAGTGGCCAGGTCTGTCATTCCCTGTTGTTGGTACACTACCTTTCCCCCATCCATGTCAGATTGGCTTCAGGAGATCCTGCACATTAGGGGAATGGAGGACCTGGTCGCAGCTCTCCAACAGGATGATAGTGCCCACCAGAAAGTATAGCAACTGTGGAATGTCTTCTACTATTTTTCCTTTTTCCAGTCCTCATTTTATGCTCCTCCTCTCAGAGCCCCTTCTCAGCCTCAGGGATCTTGTATTTTTCTTATGCATATTATTCTAGTTATGCTGTTTTACTGTTCTTTGATCTACTGTGCATTGCCCTTCTGTGTCAAGAGCAAAATCCCTCCTCCCAAACCCTCCTCCTCCCTTGTTTTTTCCCATTCATTCTGTAGTTCCTTTTCTTCTTTGTCCCCTTTTGTCTTGTCTCCCCTATTTGTTCGACCTTTCCTTAGTCTGCTTTCTATTCCATACTGTACTGCTTCCATTCATGTCTCCACAGCTACCTGGTCCATAGCCTGGTCCTTCACATTATTCCAAACTGTAATGCTACTCATGTTGGCACAGCTACTACCACTGCCATTTCTTCTTCCAATACCTACACCATTTTGGTGCAGTCAGTCCATATATCCATAAGTGGCACACAGTCCAGGCAAACAGAAAATCTGCCACAAATTTTTCTTCAAATTCTATAACTGCCACTTGCCATTGCCACAATGTTGACATAATGACAACAAAGTAAAAAAAAAACAAAAAAAAAAACACCATTGCTTTTCCCAATATCACTGCTTTGGTGTTGGGTAATTATGCTCCCATAAAGGGATAATTTTTGACAGGTTTTTTTTTTTGGAAAGTCATTTCTTCATCATTATTTTTCAACCAGGCACACTGCTACACTTTTTCCTTCAAAATAACAAACCTATTTCATTTACATGTCTCCAAAATGGGTTATTATTTTTTATAAAAACATTGCTTTTTCCAATATAGCTGTCGAATAAGACCCTGGAGTGGTATGCTAGCTATCTACATATTATCCTTGTCATGTTGCAGAGAAAGGCTGGAGAAAGTACAATTCTTTCCACAGTATCTGCTGGACATAATGATGACCAATTCAATTTCTGCAGCTGACCAGGACAAGGGCTATGGTTTTGTGCTCTCGGCATCACCTCCAATTGAGAAAGAGAGTTTGTGTTTGAGAGGAAAGAGAACGAGAGAGTTAGCTGGCTGAGGTATTCAAAATGTACAAACTTTGGAAGGAGGCCAGCAAGGTATGGAGACCTTTTATTGCATTTTTAGACCCCCTAGGGGTCTTCAACTAATGAATTTCAAAATATTTATTATGTTTGTTCAACAATTAAGATGGCATAAGATGTTCAAACAGTACTGGAGAATCTCTTGAAACTTGGCTTAGAACCTGATGATATGCACGTATTTTATGACATAAGGTGTCTTGCTAAAGAAAGTGATGGCCCATTTAAAAATCTGAGATGTAAGTCTAGGAAATTACCTCCACAGGGAGATGTAAACAATGTTGATTTATTTTTGAGAAATGTGTTAAATGAATAGGAGTCATTATCACAAATGTGTCCAACTATAAACATGAGGAAATGGAAGCACTGATAAACCTAGAAAGGAATAGAGATTTTATTATTAAACCCTCTGATAAGAGAGGACACATAGTGATTCTAAATGTGCAACAGTATTAACTAATGTGCTTACAGAAGTTGAATAATAAGGATGAAATTCTGGGTGTACAGGGCACTTCTTACTACTTACCTGTAGCAATGTCAGTGAAGTTCTCCTTCATCCACTTCAATACACGGCCTGGATCGCTTCTCCGGGTCTTCTGTGCAGCCCTGTGAAGAGAGGACTGCCTGATCTCATGAGAACTCAGGAGAGCACACAGCAGAAGCAGCTCCGACACTGTCAAATGCTAATTGGACAGTGTCAGACTGATGTAGCTCTTGTCTTTATAGTCAGAAACGACCTTCTGACACTGAACGGCTTCATTAACATATAGGGCGCCAGAATTAACGGGGCTCAGAGCTCCAAAACGAGGGGGGCTACAGACGTAATTCAAAGTGCCCCAGAGTCTGTGCAGCTGCACCTATAACATGGGGCAGAAAACTGCACAGGCTTGGAGTGGTGAAAGGTCCTCTTTAAGAACTAGATCAAAACATTTGTACAAACATAACATGTTTGTGGGTGATCTTACCAGGTTTATTTTGACACATGAATATTTTCTGTTTGATGGGACGTTTTTCCGCCAGGTCAGAGGCACAGTGATGGGCAGTCCGTGTGCACACACCATACACAGATTATTGTCCTATGGACAAGATACATCAACAACATCCTGATCATCTTGTCGGGAAATAGAGATGCCTTTGCGGCCTTTGTAGATTCCCTTATGTTGTAAAAAAACACCATTCTTAACTTGTAGCAACAAAACAGTCTACCTTTGCACCGTCTTATCTGCAACATTTCAACTTTGTGGAATTCCATCTTAAACGTGCTGGAGTATCAGTGTGTGAGCAACAGAACATGGTGAATGATTATTGTATTCTGCAGACCACAGGGACACTGTGTTACTTTGAAATATGTCATTTGAGACTCATGATTGAAGTGTGTTAGCTTTTCAAGCACTTTGAAGAAACCACCAAATTTGTCAACAGGGTCTACTGCAGCGACAGCAATGTGATCCCCCTATTGTATATCTTACAGGAAATACACTTATGCTATAAAAGACAATTTCCACTTCTTAGTCAATGTCATTGCTCTGTGTTAATGGATGAGGATCTATGTCAGCGTCATTATGGTAGGTTGCACACGTACCCAGGTGGACAATAAGTCTGTAGCACTTACAAGTCATCAAAACAGGAGCAGTGTTTATGTAAGGGCACATACAGTGAACAAGCACCAAACAGCTCAAGAGATGACTGGTAGAAAGGATGATTTACTGACTCCACTATTTCCTTGACCACCATTCTACCTTGTCTCTGCCTAGACCATTTCCAGGTGCTTAGCAGAAGGAAATTTGTTGTCTGTACCCATTAAGTGTCCTTACATCCACAGTTAGCCACTGTTGCCTTTGTTTGCAGTGGAATCATGAATAAGAAACTAGAAATGCCACAGACTACAATTGTGTCATCTTTAACAAGGAGTCCAGGTCCTTCTTATGATCGGATGGCATCTATATTTTATCTTGTAGCTAGGGTAGGCACAGCTATTACTAGAGCCTCTCTGTTATTTGTACACTTTTCCCCAGTAAACTAACCCTTCTCAGTCTAATATTGAGATCACTTAGATATATAATTACATTCACATATATAAAGTTTCATTCAATTCAAACTACGTTTTTTTGGGGTTATTTCCAGCAAACAGTGTGTATTAGAATATTGCATGACTTCTGATTATGAAGTTAGGGATTGGAAAATTAAGTGGAATTAAGATGAGCTTCCTCTTCAGGTTCCTCTTTATTTTCCGGCCTCCGACTTCTCACAGTGTAAAACCTAAGGGTAAGTTCACATGGGCTTTTTTGGTCGGAAACCTAAGGCGGTGCAGTGCATCGGCATCCAGTCATGCACTCCACTCCAGATTAGACCCAAATGAATGGGCCTAGTTGGGAGGGAGTGTCTTCAGGCAGATGTCGCAAAACGAATCCGCCTAAAAGAATGAGCATGTCACTTCTTTTTTCCGGGAGCTGGAACAAACGGAACTCCTGGAAAAAGGAACTGACCGGCTTCCATTGATTTCAATGAGGTGGATACAGCCTCAAAATCCTGACCAAAAAACCCTGTGTGAACTTATCCTTTAGTAACTGCGGCTTTCACTCATTGATTAACCCCAGATGAATGGGCTGATCAGGTGAATGTTATGGGTCACTGGTTCTGAGTCTGATAAGCCATGGAATGGACAGCAAGATCAAAGCAGGACGCTTATTTTTTCAGTGTCCTGTTTCGATGTCTAGTATTAGAAAGAATGGAAGACAGAGTAAGGCTGAGGCCCCATGTTGCGGAAACGCAGCTTTTTTTGTTGCAGATTTTGTTGCAGTTTTTTGAGCCAAAGTGGATTGAGCAGAAGAGGGAAGTATAAGAACTTTTTATAGAGTTTCCATTCCTTTTTTAACCATTCTTGGCTTTGGCTAAAAAAAACTACAACTAAATCTGCAAAAAAGCCGCGATTCCGCAATGTGGGGACTCGGGGAGGAATTTGATGCTGATTTTCAGGTGGAATTCAGCTCAAAATAAGCAACTGATTCGGTTTTGTGAACATACTCTTATAAAGTACATTTTCTGAAATTGGAATACCATCTTAAAAACTAATTCCAAATAATAAAAAACCCAGTTCCCTACTTTATCTAAATAAAAATAATTTCCTTTACAAGTGCGAGGAGTAATATTACGAAGTCTATGTAATCCTGTGTGGAAAGGTTTTGGTTACTTTATCTTTGTACAATTAGCTTTATATATTGATATCTGAAATAGGAAAGACATAAACTAGAAGCTCTTTGATGAATTAGTAATATGTTTTTCCGCACTGTCCTCCCTTCTCTGATATCTGCTGAAAAGCGTACATACCTTATTCCTATGGGGACTATTTAATTTTGAAAATACTTCAGCCTTTCTATTGAGAACATATTTCATTGTTAAAAATATATATGGAAGGTTTTGTATTTTTCTTTCTCTGTAATGTGCGTTACAAAAAAGCTTGAGACATGAATAGCTACATAGCGGGGAGTTTAGTAGTAGAGAGAGCCACAAAATGTGACCAATTAAGTTGTAAAATGAAGCGCAAAGTGTGATATTATAGTCCTCCAGGACACGCACAGTTCTTTATTCATTCAGTCGGCATCTATGTTATTCTACACAGCTTTGGTAAAACTACAGCAAAAAAAAAAGCCTTGCTTGCCAATGAAAAAGGATCAAAAGATGTAAAAAGGGAAATATACGCAGTCCATTCACATGGAGTAAAATGGTGAGGAATTTGGTGTGGAATTTCAGCGCTGAAAAAAAGCCTCCCATTGACTTCAATAGGTTCCTTTTTCTGTTAGCAATTTCCTCACCATTTTCCTCCGTGTGAATGGACCCTAAGTGTTTGACTGGGGGAATGAACTGCACAACTCATTGAGATCGGATCCTCAGGTCCATGTAAAATCCGAAAAAATCCACCATCCAAATAAATGGTCCTTTATTTCTATAGAATACAACTTTCATCTCAAGCAGAGTGTCTCTCAAGCACTGCACACATTGCACACTAGAATATAATATACTTCACAGTGGCCCCTACACAGTAAAATATGTTCCTGTACTTACCTGCATTCTCACTAAGAGCACCTGGACGACCTCCTATTTCCACTGAAATGCAAGTGCTGATGAATGATGTCATCATGCCTGCGTTGGGGGAGAATTCTGCCCTGACAGTTTTCAGTTGTATGACATTTGCATATACACCTGCCATTGATTCACCACAACGGACCTAGAGTTTAACTTCTGTGACCTTGGTGGCTCAATCACAGACCACAGCCGTGACCCCTGAACTGATGACATTGTAGAAGAGCACCAGACATCACAAGGAAAATGCCAGACACCACAAGGAGGCTCAAGAGAGACAACGGAAGGTTAATATGAATTTTTTTTTTCATCTTCCCTGAGCCTACATCTATTATACTTTAGGGTGTGAACAGATCCCAGGTTATAATAATGTCACATTGGGCTGCGTTAATTAGTTGAGAAGAGCTAATAGTGGGCGGGCTAGATATGGAGAAAAGGAGGGGATGTGAGGGAGTGAGAGAAGGAGGGGTATGGAGTTAGAGGGAGATCTAAGTGAAGAGCAATGCATCATGGTAGTTGTAGGATAAACCAAGTAAACAAATGCAGAAGATGCCAGGAGCTCCCAGGGAAACCCAGAAAATCAATCAAGAAACTGCTAAAGATATTTGGGTGCACTTATTAACCCATTAATAGCGCTAACAGACCTTTTTTGAAAAACCGCATTGCATCGCTGTGCTTCCCACAGCACTTTGAATAGAAAGTTCACAGAGTTTTCCTCCGCGGACTTTCTGTTACCATTATATCTACGGGAAAGCCGCAGCATTTATGTAGATATAATTAACATGCTACAATTTGCAAAACCGCACCAGTTTTGGAAATCGCAGCGTTTTCACGCTGTGGATTTTAACGCAAAGGGGCATGGGATTCGCATGAATCCCATCCACTTTGCTGTTACTGTACAACACCACGATTTTTCCCCTGGCGTCTCCGCCGCTGGCGAATCGCGGCATTTTCCGGCCTGTGGGGCCCCGGCCTTAATAGTAACAGCAACTGTGACCCCAAAACTGACTGCAGTTATAACTACATCACTTGTGACACCTGGCACTGTGGCACCTGTGGCTCCAGAAATGTGTGCAGCTATAGAACTGCATTCAGTTAAATAGTTTGTCTTCAGAGGAATAACTTGAAGCTCTTGAACGACAATGCAACATTTGTAATGGGGCCCCTACCTACCCATTTAGAATGGTGGTATGTTTTATGTGCTACCTCTGCACTTGCTAATAGCTGTCCCTATGTGTCTGTGCCCTGAGCATACCCCATAATAGTAAACTATTAACAATTAGCATTAACAATATATTTTTTATTTGAACATTACAACATTCAGTAGGGGAGATTTACCGAGCATAATAGGGAAATTTATCATTAGGAGAATTTTTTAAGTCCGTTTTGCTGTGCAATGGTTGATAGATTACACACATTTATGAGTATGACACGTCTGTCCTGAAATGTCCCTCCACTTTTAAAGGGGCTCTATCATTGGGAAAAGTCATTTTTAATTAAACACATCCTTGCATAGCCTTTAGAAAGGCTATTCCACACCTACCTTTAGTATGTAAATTGCCTCAGCGGTTTTTGAATAAGTCCGTTTTTATTCATATGCTAATTAGACCCTCTTTGATATTGTTTCCTATGGGTGTATACAGTACAGGCTGCTGCTGCTGATGATGACTTCCGGCTTCCTGTTTGCACATACACATAGGAGATAATAATATAGAGGAGTACTGCTGGGAAGTTCCTGTGTTGGCTGGAAGCTCATTAGCATATGAATAAAAACTGATTATTCAAACACTGCCGAGGCAATTTGCATACTAAAGGTAGGTGTGGAATAGCCTTTCTAAAGCCTATGCAAGGATGTGATTAGTAAAAAAATGACTTTTCCCAATGATAGAGCCCCTTTAACACCAACTAACTGGGGAGAGTTTACATCTCTTTAAAAAGCCATAGTTGTTAAAGCTGGTTAACTGACAGCTAGACAGGCCAACCATGCCCACTCTCCCCCACTTAAAAAGTGGAGTGAATGGTGCAGAAATCAAAAAGCCTAATTTTTGTGTATATGAACTTAAAAATTTACAAATCCCTGCTTTGGGTACATTTTTTTTATACCAGAATCCTGCAGTGCAGAGTTTGAGAAATCCCCCCCCCCCCACTGTGTCTTAGATACTTAACAGCTAGCTCAAATGTCTAGCAAAAAATATTATGGCTTCAATGAGTCATTAAACTGCCAAATTTATAGTCTCCATGCACCAAGATAAATTTGCCATATCTTCTGTCTAAATGGTTTAGTTGTATCCTGAATTCACACTTCTATTAATAAATCTGCTCCACTGTTTGTTATTTATAACCCTGTAACTAAACCCATAATGAATGGTAGATTATTTTGTTGTGAGATCTATATAATCATGTAATGTTGACAAGCAAGCCTCCAACAAATAAGTATAATCAAGTAATGTAGACAAGCAAGCCTCCAACAAATAATTTTTTATGGTGTATGGTTTGGGTCCGTTGGTGGACCTGAACATCTGAAAGGTGGACAGCTGAAACAGTGATAAAATACATAGCTGATGTCCATAGAATTTAGACTGGGGCCCCACATGGCATAAATGACATGGTTTAGCCGAGGCAAAAACACAGCAGCAAAAACCGCTGTGTTTTATAGTCCCTACAAAATGACGAATCCCATCCACACATTGCGGAAAAATACACCCAGTGGACACACTGCAATTTCCAAGACCATCGCCGTTTTGGAAATCGCAGCATGTCAATTAGGTATAGTGCAAGCAGAAAGTCTTACATTTCTGTGAAAAGCGCTGCAGAAAAACTACGATGACTTTTTCAGCAGCACTTATTTGTTGTAGACCTGTACGTTGGGCCTTAGGGGGCGTTCACAATACCAATGGATTCTATCAGCAGTGTGCGTGGTTATTGTCCATACAAGATTTTAGCAACGTACACTAGCTGGTCCATCAGAAATTTCCATTCATTTCAATGGGATTTTATTTTGTGTCCTTTAGTGTCCGTTTACACCCATGTCTGTTTTTTCAAACAGACAAAAAAATCCTAGAAAGTACCCAGGGTTTAAGGAAACTTTAAATATTCACACACGTTTGTCCTTACTGAGAAAATCTAAAATATAACTTTTATTATTAATGTTAAAACCGAAGATCCCTGAGAAATGATCTCACTAATCCCTCAACCATGATGATGTTGCAGGATACTGCATTATTGTGGTGTGTGCAATGCCCACATTTAAAGTGCACCTGCGTAGGTCCAAGCAATGCTCTGGACCTCCAGCATCCACAATCAGGGTTCAATTGTGTTATATATACTGCAACCCTAAAAACACCACAGTGTCACCAATGGGGTAAGTTTGTGAGTCAGGTGTGCTGTATAGCTCAGGGCTCGTACACATCTGCGCCCGGTCTCCGTTCTGCAAGTTTCCGTTTCCTGCACAGAACAGAGGCAGGATACGGAAACCTGCAGGACTCTTTCAAACCCATTCATTTGAATGGGTTTGAAAGATATCCGGCCGTGAGCGGCGGTGAGCGTTTTATGCTCTCCGCCGCGAAACCGTTTTTTTTTTAAATCGGACACAGAGTCGGACATGCAGTACTTTGTGTCCAGTTTTTAAAAAACCGGTTTTGCGGCGGAGAGCATAAAACGCTCACCACAGCTCACGGCCGGACCCGCTCTGACAGCTTTCCGTCTTCTGCATGCAGAAGACAGAAAGCTGAGAACAGAGACCCCAACGCTAGTGTGAACCTAGCGTCAGCTGATAATTCAAACCCTGTAAATCCCTATGGGCTATACTGCCGATATAGAACACCCTCACTGGTATATCCCCTTCTATGAACACTGTCTGCATGTTAACCTTGACGTGTTTCCCTAATCTTGTTCATCAGGAGGTAATTAATAAGCAGCGCTAGAGAGCAGTTGGTGTGCGGTAAAAACCGCAGTTCAAGGGACCATAAAGGTTGGCCCCGCTACTTATAAGGATCAAATCTGTACTCTGTACTTACCCGGCTCTAAATAGTCAGAGAACGGGAGTCACCGCCCCTTCACTACCGCGCCCACCCTCCCTGCGCGCCAATCACAATGCGCGGAGAGTCCAAATCCCTGAGGTGGGTGTAGCCAATATTTGAACAGGCTGACGTCATTCCTCGCGCATGCGCGAGTTCTTACTAAAGTACTACTGTTTCTGTTCTCATCAATATGTATCATTGCGTCTTCCAACAGGATTGCAGGTAAGTTAAGTGTCTCCAGAGGATTGAATCAGTAGACACAACTCATTAAAAAAGTCGCAATGTACCTGGAGTCCAATGGTGGTACGCAAGGCGGATCATTGCCCCACCACATAGTGTGCACACAGTTCTATTGCCGTGAATAGGCACAAACCATAACTCCACTATCAATCATGTCAATGACCACAGTTCATTTAAACAATCACATCAGATACACAGTCCGGTGATGGTACCCAAGACAGATCAATACCTCACCACATAGTGTGTACAAAGTCCTATTACCGTGGATGGGCATAAACCCTAACTTCAGTATGCATTGTGCCATATACATTAATGCATTGAAGGTCCGCTAAGCTCTTAAATGCTTTATTAGTGTGCACACCCTCTGCCTATGGAAATCACTCTCCAGACCACATAATAGCCCATCAGCGATCTACCCCTCATGGGGTAACATTCAATCCCTAATGTATATGGATGTAAAGAAAAATTACAAAATATATGAAGGATACCCATGTTTAAAATGTTCAAGTGTTATATTCATTTCCCAGAGTCACAATCATCTTATTTGAACATTACACCCACATATGGGTATGTGGATAATACATGCGTCCCCAGGCACCGTGGATTAAGATGCCTGCACATACATATGTAGGCATCTGTTCTCCATGACAACTGGAGACATATGTTCTATGCACTCATATACCAATGTTATGGCTGAACAAGATGACTGAGACTTTGTGAAACGAATATACATCATATTCATATGGGTTGGGTGACTTACCGCTAGGCACGCGTGTGCAGGCATCTTAATCCACGGTACTTAGCATCTCCTATAGAGGTGCACTGTGCACACAACTATATTTAAGCACTGTGTATACAGCATTTGAAAAGGCAGGGATGGTACTTCTTTCTGGGGGAACCAATTGTTATTCACAATCTCATTCAGTTGCTATTTCTGCAAGGACATATAGCCTTTCAAATATATACTGTACAGTGAAGGGGCAATAGACAAACAGCTGATATCAATGAATGGACATCACTTATATTATAAGTAAATGGAGTTTTTGCCATAGGCACACAAATAAAAACTTGAGAGTAAATCTTAACATACCTTTCTCTTGGTGCTCTGACTCAAGTTAATACGGGACTGACTCTTTATCTGTTTGGTAAAAGAAAAATAATATCTTTTATTAAATAGATTGGATTGGAGTATGTCAAGAATTATACACAGAGGCTAAATCAAAAAAACATAAAACAGTTTTAGAATAAAGCCCCCCACAGTGAATTGAGGCCATAAAACACTGCAGAAAAGACCTCAGCGGAAACATTGTGGGTTTTTTTTCTACAGCGCCTTTCACAAAGTTTGCTCCTGTTATACCTATACGGAAAACGTCAGCGTATAATTGATATGCTGTGATTTGTAATTTTCTTTTATAATGAAAATTATTAAATTTTCTAAAATTTTCTAAACTTGTTTAGTTGAACTAAAAATAACAATGTCCTTGTTTTTTTGTTTGTTAAGAATATACGGTAGTTCCTCTGACAATGAGGGTGCTGCATCGGTTCTTTCACAAAATGCTAAAAAGGATGGAACAAGTAAGGCAAAGGCGTCAGTTATCATGGTTAGTCTTTTTTATGACTTTTTTATGGTCATAGTGTGATGCCAAGAGGAATCCCCTTACTGATCTATGCAAAATTCTGAGTGTAGCAACCATGTAGTATATAAAATAGGGTAAATTTTGCAGTTACATCAATGTGAAGGATCTCACCTTACCAAGCCACTTGGCATATCCGTGATCTCCTTTCTTAACCTTCCACTCACACCCTGTGAGTTCATAGGATAATATGAAACGAGCTTTATAAATTTTAAGCAAATACAGGTAAAAGCACAATACAATGCAGAAAATAAAATGGGAGTAAAAGATAGAAAAGAAACAATACCAAAACAAGTTTGGTTCATTGCGCCCTGAGGCTCCTAGGCCTCAGGGCGCATGCTTAGTCAGTCAAAGAGCATGTGTCTGCTACGCTGTCCAGGAACAAAGAGAGATTTTCCCCCCAGGTGAGACCATATCACTCTCCCATTCTCCTCCCTGAGGGATGTCACTAGGAGGGGAAGGAAGTCCTGCCCTCCATCTTGAAATAAAAGAACTATGAACTGTCATAATTCCTCGCCAGATGACCATAGAGTCAAGCAAGGGGGGTTGAGGCGAGGACCCCATCGTGTAGACACCAAGAATGACACTTCAATCCCCTTTGTGTAATGAGTTCAGTGTCTGGACTTTTTCCCCGATCGAACTGAGTTCTTTAAGTATTCATGGGATTAATCCATCTGGACCCAGACCTTTGATCAAGTTTATTTTGTTTCGCTTGGCTTAGACCATTTCTATGTTTATCCAGTTTAGTATATTGGTTGATATATTACCAACATTGGAGACACCTACATCAACTAATAAATGTTCTTCTTTAGACACAGAGCTAAAGAACTCATTTAGTATCTCAGATTTTTCTTGATCCCCAATGACCAACTCTCTATTACCATTATTTAGGAGACCTACCTGTTTTGCTTTCCATAGTGACCTGTGTTTCATTGTGTACCTTAGTTGATTTTATTTCCCTTCTACAGATTTTAAATGCCTGTTTTGTTTTTTGTTTATAGCCCTTTTAACTATAGCTGTAAACTGTATGTGTGTGTGAGGGGGTTAATTTAAGACATTTATACTTGTTTCCTATGGTTATACATTTTGCTATATTCTTAGTTATATTGAACTTTTTCTGTTCCCTCCATCCACTAACTGACCTAACCCTGATATCTCCATTTCTGTCAGTGATCTTACTATTACACCGAGGCAGCACGCCAGCTGTCTTGGCATTGTATTTGACTCAGAGCTCACCTAATAAATTCATCTCCCTATCAACTGTTCTTATTCCCCCATCACAAACCACTTCTCCTCCCACCACTATAGCCTGCTTCCTCTCTGACCTATTGTGATGTTGTTATAAGTATGTTCTGTATGTTCTGTTCTGCTTACTTATTCTGCTTTGTCTGCCTAGCAACAGTGAGGTAGTAATGGAGGAGGAGCTGAGCTTAGGGGGAGGAGTTGTTAGACAGGGAGCCATGATGGAGCATGGAATAAAGTGTTCTGATCTACAAGAGTAACCATCTCATAGTGGACTTATTCCAGAAGACCGGCATCCTCACTACAACACTAAAATTGGCGACGAGGATAAAGAATAATCAGCTAAAGGTATTTCACTGCTACAGAAAACTGTGTACAAGACTGCAATCCTAGCACCAGCCATGGCCTGCTTACCCTCCTTTGCTGTATTTGATGTGCACCAGCCCCAAGCAAACTTAGCAGCATGCTGGAATAAATGGCTGAAACGCTTTGAGATATTCCTGCAAGCAATGAACATTACTGACAATACAAGAAAGAAATCCATGTTGTTACACTATGCAGGGGAGCAAGTCTATGATATCTTCACAACTCTGCCCAATACAGGGGAGGACAGTGACTATGATCTAAGCAAAGCAGCACTAACTAAGCATTTCTCTCCATACATAAATGCAGCTTTTGAAATTTTCAAGTTTAGACAGTCAAAACAGTCAGCAACAGAAACCATTGATGAATATCATGTCCGCTTAAGACAACTTGCAGCTTACTGTGAATTTGCAGATATAGACAAGGAAATTCTGATGCAAATCATACAAGGTTGTGTGTCCTCTAAGTTAAGGAGACAAGCTCTCAGAGATCCCACCATGACTTTAGCAAAGCTACTGGACATTGCACGTATTCATGATGCAGCAGAGAATCAAGCTAAACTTATAGAGAACACAGACTGTATACCAGAGCAGCCATCTTCTGTAGCAAAGCTCACTCAGAAGCCACATGTGCCTCACACACAGGCTGCAACCTGCTACAACTGTGGAGGTCCTTATCCTCATCAGAAACCATGCCCAGCAAAGGGAGTAACTTGTCATAACTGTGGGAAACTAAATCACTTTGCAAAAGTCTGCAGATCAAAATCACAATCTTCTCTCTCTGCTAAACAAGCCTGGCCACAGAAAGTTCAGGCAGTGCAGTCAGTGTCCCCTGCGGATGAGCCCAGTAGCACCTACTTATTCTCAGTGACTGAGGGGTCTCGCAATGTGCATGCAATGTCTAATCCCAAACAAGTCATCTTAATACATGGCAATCCGGTGGAGACACTGGTAGATACAGGGGCGTCTGTCAATGTTATTAGTCATGCCACTTATAGCCAGCTAAAGAACAAACCTGCTTTGCAATGTACTAACCTGAAGATATATCCTTATGGTTCAGCTACTGCATTACCTCTATGTGGCAAATTTCAGGCATTACTAACGGCTGATGGGAAATCCATCACGGACACTTTCTATGTAGTGGAGTGTTCTGCAGACACTGTTCTTAGCTGCAATAGTGCGGTATCTCTGGGCCTAGTGAAACTGGCAAACAGCGTAACACACTCTTCTGTCCAAAATGTTATGCAGAAATATCCTCAACTCTTTCAAGGCATAGGAAAGCTGAAAGACTTTCAAGTGAAATTACACATTGACCAGTCAGTCCAGCCGTCAGTTCAACCTCACAGGCGCATCCCATTCCATGTCCGCAAGCTAGTGGAGAAAGAGCTACAAGACCTTGAGACAGATGATGTTATTGAACGTGTCGAGGGCCCAACTCCCTGGGTCTCACCAATTGTTGTTGCGCCTAAACCTAAGCAGCCTGGTAAAATCAGGTTATGTGTGGATATGCGACATGCCAATCGAGCCATTCAAAGAGAAAGGCACATTACGCCTACCATTGATGATATTCTCACAGATCTAAATGGTGCAAAAGTATTCTCAAAAATTGATCTAAAATCTGGTTATCATCAGCTTGAATTGCATCCAGACTCCAGATATATCACAACTTTTAGCACTCATGTCGGTCTAAGGAGGTTCAAGAGGCTGAATTTTGGCATTTCATCGGCTGCAGAAATCTTTCAGAATGTTATCAGGCAGGTTCTTTCAGGAATACCTGGAGTCCTCAATGTTAGTGATGACATCCTTATCTTTGGCACAACCCAAGAGGAACATGACAATCACCTAGAACAAGTCTTTCAGAGACTGCAAACCTGCAATTTAACTGTTAATCCATCAAAATGCGAGTTCAACAAGACGTCATTGAATTTTTTTGGCTACATTTTTTCTGAAAATGGTGTTTCTGCAGACCCTGAGAAAGTAGCAGCCATAACCTCTGCTAGCCAGCCACAGAATGTCTCAGATGTTCGAAGTTTTCTTGGTCTGGTCACATACTGTGGACGATTCATACCTGATCTGGCTACTGTTTCTGAACCCCTACGACAACTCACTAAAAAGGATACTCCTTGGTCATGGACAGTTGAACATCAATCAGCATTTGACACACTAAAGTCCAGTCTTTCTAGTGACACGGTCATGGCCTATTTTGACCCACTAAAGTCTACTGAGCTCATTGTGGATGCCTGTCCTGTAGGCCTTGGTGCAATTTTAACTCAGGTGTCCAAAACTGGCAGTATCTCCACAGTCTCCTATGCGAGCAAGGCTTTAACAGAAACGGAACAGCGCTATTCTCAAACTGAGAGGGAAGCTCTCGCAGTTGTATGGGGATGCCTTCATTTTCATCTTTACCTCTTTGGTTGTCCATTCACAGTGGTCAGTGATCATAAACCACTCATTCCAATCTTCAATAAACATTCATCAAAGCCACCCCCACGACTTGAACGCTGGCTACTCCGCCTGCAGAACTATCGCTTTCACTTGAGATATGAGGCAGGAGCTGGGAACCCTGCAGACTATTTTTCAAGACACCCTTCACCACAGTCTACCAAAGATGACTTGCCTGCCACTGTCTTAGCTGAGGAGCATGTAAATTTCATTGTTACACACTCTGTGCCAAGAGCAATGACCTTCGAAGAAATTAAACATGCGGTGGATTCTGATCCCCAACTTCAGTTGGTAATTGACACTGTTCGGTCTAAGAACTGGAACTCTTTTCTAGCTGACACTCGTCTTCAACCGCAGGGCCAAACAGCATATTTACAGGCCTTCTTTAATGCAAGACACTCTCTTTCTGTATCTGACTCAAACATACTACTACGTGACAACCGCCTGGTCATTCCTCAGAAACTTCAGAGTAGAGTGATCGATCTGGCCCATGAGGCCCATCAAGGTATAGTTAAAACAAAGCAATTACTTAGGGAGAAAGTATGGTTTCCTGGACTAGATAAACAAGTGGAAGCACTTATTGCCACATGTATACCTTGCCAAGCAACTACGGTGGACCATAGCCGAGCACCAGTACAAATGACACCTCTGCCAGACAATCCATGGACTGCTGTGAGTGTTGATTTCTGCACTTTGCCAGATCATTCCTATTTACTGGTTGTCATAGATGATTTTTCTAGGTTTCCAGTCATTGAACCCGTTTCCACCACCTCTGCAAGAGCTGTCATACCAAAACTGGACAAAATCTTCTCTGCATATGGCATACCTGAAACAGTGAAGACTGACAATGGGCCACCTTTCAATAGTGCAGATTTTCAGTCTTTTGCAACTTATCTTGGTTTTAACCACAGGAAAATAACTCCTTACTGGCCTCAAGCCAATGGTGAAGTGGAGCGCTTCATGCAATCAATCAACAAAACTCTTCGGATTGCTACCATGGAACACAAGGATTTGCAGCAAGAATTGTACAGATTCCTTAGACAGTACAGAGCCACCCCACACTCTACTACAGGAACTCCGCCAGCGACTGCGCTTTTCGGCAGGCCTTTGCGCATTAAGCTTCCAAACATCCCAGTAGTTCACATCCAGACTCCATTGGTCCTCAATGATTCCCTTGCCAAAGGCAGGATGAAAAGATATGCAGATAAGAGAAGTTGTTGCTTCAAACAGCTGGATGTGGGAGACTGGGTCCTTGTTAAAAGGCTGAGACCCAGTGACAAGTTATCATCCCCTTATCATCCAGAACCCTTTCAAGTCACACACATCAAAGGTACCATGGTTACTGCTCAACGCCAGGGTCATCAAGTGACACGAAATGTCTCCCATTTTAAAAAGCTTTGTGACTACAACCCAGGAGCAAGTGCAGAGGAGACAGATGATGAGGAAATTTCACCAGGTACAACTGGTTCAGCAACACCAACAAGAGACACCTCCGAAAATTCACAGACTGTTTCTGATAACGAGATGTCTCAACGCTACCCGACAAGGATGAGTCGAAGGCCACCAACGCACCTCAGGGACTATGTTCTGCAGTAAAATATTCTTTTCAGTTCGGACCTTTTATTTATTGTTCATTTATAATGTTTGCATTTTATTTTATTTTTTTTTATAAGAAGGGGAGAGATGTGATGTTGTTATAAGTATGTTCTGTATGTTCTGTTCTGCTTACTTATTCTGCTTTGTCTGCCTAGCAACAGTGAGGTAGTAATGGAGGAGGAGCTGAGCTTAGGGGGAGGAATTGTTAGACAGGGAGCCATGATGGAGCATGGAATAAAGTGTTCTGATCTACAAGAGTAACCATCTCATAGTGGAGTTATTCCAGAAGACCGGCATCCTCACTACAACACTACACCTATCTACCCCCATATCTGCCATTCCCCCTTTTCCAAGTTTAACTCCTTCCCAAAATCCAGATCTATAAAGATGGGGTTCACTCTGAAGCAGAGTTCACTCTGATTCGGGCACTGCTTTTGTGAGACCTCCTCAAAATGTAAATTGTCCCCGAGATCCAATATTTTTCCCATACAGCAAGCATCGTAGCAGGAAAAAAAAAATAATAAAGAGCCAAACAATCAAAACATTAGACATTAGAAAAATGCCTGCAACAGGAAGGGACAAAATGCTTTGCCACCCGTGCTAAAATTATCTCCCCCAGCACAGCAGACCCCCTTAAATTCAGATGCAAGTTATCTGTGGAAGACAGTTTGTACCCCAATTAAATGTCATCTCAATGCTCTAGAAACCCAAACCCTTCTTTCCTACATCAAGACTTGAGCCATGTATCTAGGTCCCTGTGTATTGCATAGCACAAGCAGTATTCCAGAGAATTAAACTTAGAGGACCTTTCATGTCCACAGGTACATGCAGTATATACTGCTAGAAAGCTGTCAGTGCGCTGAATTCAACTTTTCCGTTATGTGCCATGGGGCTGGAGATATTGGTGCTGTTATAATGACACCGATCTCTGCCCACTGTCAGAAGGGCGTTCCTGACAGTCTAGCTGGTCCATAGCCCTGTACTGTCAGAGGGGTCATTCCTTACCGCCCAGTGATGATGCTAAGCTGTGAAGAATGCCCCCTCCCCCAGTACTAGTCTATAGACGAATACAGTCAGGAGGGCGTTCCTTACAGCTTAGCATCATGGCTGGGTCGTAAGGAACGCCCCCTCTGACATTACAGAACCATGACTGAGTACCTCCAGGAGGGAGTGATCCTCAAAGCCCACCAAGACTGTCAGGAACAATCTTCTAACAGTGAGCAGAGATTGGTGCCGTTAAAACGGCACTGATATCTCCAGCCCTGGGGCACCTAACAGGAAAGTTGGTAGTGCACTGAATTCAGCGCATTGTCGGCTTTCTAGCGGTATATAAAACCACATGTGCCTGAGGACATGAAAGGTCCTCTTTAAAAAGCAAATATGCTGTATATTCATTAAAGCCCTTGTCTTGCATGCTATTTTTAAATTCTAATTTTGATTTGATAATGTAACTATATGTTGTAAACTTCTGTAAAACCTACTGTAGCTATTCTGCTTGGGTAAGATTCCAGAGAATATTCCCTGTAAAACAAAATATTAAACGTTAACTGTGTGAAAGTAAGGGTTCATTTCTTATCAATTTGAGGTAGTTCCGTCTGCTATAACTTCTGTTATTACCTTTACACTACATTTTCATTTTGGTTCTGTGAATTTCAGGAATTTTGGTAATTGTGTATTGTAACCAAAGGTTAAGGATTTAGACATATTTTCTGAATGTCCTGGCAAGGTCACAGGATATGGTCAAAATATGATATTGTGGGAGAATGTTTGTTCATAAACTACTTCTGCCAAAATACTGTAAGTATACAAACTTACTGCTTAGCTCCTCCTGTTTGAGACTCTGCATACAAAGAAACCAGTTTCTGTGTTATCTGAGATATATATATATATATAATATATATATATATATATATATATATATATACAGTATATATATATATATATATATATATATATATATATATATACATTTTCTAAAAAAAAAATCTCAGCTAATCCATCAAATAAACTTCATCTCCAACAACTGACGCAGACATTTTCGATTTTTGTTTATTTTTTTTACTCTCAACTTTCCAAAAGCCACAGCTTTTTTATTTTTCTGTTTACATAGCTGCCTGATGGCTTTTTTTTGTAGCACAAATTGTACTTCCTAAAGGCAGCATGTAAAACCACCCATGTACTTCCTAAATGCTTCACGGTGTCTGAAAATTATTCCAGCTAAATCTGTACCCTTAAAGAGATTTTACCATTAAACTACCTTTTTTTCTAATGAACACGTCGGAGTAGCCTTAAGAAAGGCTATTCGTCTCCTACCTTTAGACGTGGTCTCTGTCGTGCCGTTCCGTAGAAATACCGGTTTTAACCGGTATGCAAAAGAGCTCTCCGCAGCAATGAGGGTGGCCCCCAGCGCTGAAAGGCCGATGAGCGCATCCCCATTGCTGCCCGAGAGCTCTTTCCTGCGCCGCCTCCTTCTTCTGCAGCAACTCCGCCTCTTCTGGCTTCTCTTGCTCTTGTAGTTCTATATAGGAGCATAGAGTGGCCACCCGGTCGGCGGCCATTTTTGGGTAGCCGCTCTTGCAGTTCAATACAGGAGCCGGCTGGCGGCCATTTTGGGGTGGCCTCTCTATACTCCTATATAGAACTACAAGAGTAAGAGAAGCCAGAAGAGGTGGAGGAGGCTCTTTTGCATACTGGATAAAACCGGTATTTTTACGGAACGGCGTGGCAGAGACCACGTCTAAAGGTAGGAGACGAATAGCCTTTCTTAAGGCTATTCCGACGTGGTAATTAGAAAAAAAAGTAGTTTAATGGTAGAATCCCTTTAAAGTTTATTCTGCTTGCACCTTGATCTGCGGTCACTCAAACTACAGCCAGAGATCCACATTATGCACCAGCCCCCTGCTCTACTGAGTAACACTTCCCTTCCAACACTTTACTTGAGGCTTGGAAGTGTGCACAAACCTTCAGCTAATAAATAGTCTATGTATTATATATTTTCATGCTAGTTATGACATTGGACAGTTGTTGTATATGTATATAATAAGTAATTCCCGTGGCCCCACAAAACATAATTTTTTTCACAAGCACCTCTCTCCTCTCATCCCCAACTAAATTACATGTCTTCTCCGTGCTCCATACAGAGCTGTCTACATCTTATCACAGGCACTGCTAAATATACCTCACTCTGTTCAATGAAGAGATGCTGTGTTTGTGACTGGATGCAGAGCGCTAAGAGGAGAGAAGTATAGATGATACTTGTGAGTAAGGGTGTAACTTGATGGGGTGCAGTCACATCGGGGCCCAAGAGCCTTGGGGCCCATAAGCAATGGTACAGATTACCCTAACCATACTAAGGTTGATTAAACTCTTCAGCACCTGTCACCATCACTATCAAGAATTCGCTGTAGGGATGAGGTAGGGGGCCCCAGACAAAAGTTTGCATTGGGGCCCACAAGATTTTAGTTACGCCACTGCTTGTGAGGGAGCTGCCTATCTACTTCCTACGTTGCTGTATCAGCAGACTCTTCAGGTAAACATGTGTTTTACTTAGTAACATGTAGTACAAGAAGATACCCATCACCCCACTGGTATGGGATCTCAAGTAGGATTCCACCTCATTAAATAATGCATAGAAAAATCACCAGAATAATTTATTGCGATATACAATCCAAAACATAAAGGTGACGTTTCCGTTGACTCAATGCAACCTTCATCATGGATTGCAGAAGATATAGCTGTTCAGATATAACGCCATGGGATGAAGCAAGTTGACTGGGGAAAGGTTGTCTGGATGCCTTTCGCCAGCCAAATTGCTTCATCCCACGGTATTATATCTGAACAGCTATTGCCTCTACAATCCGTACTTTTGGCTTTGTTCGCCGTAGAGAGCTAGATAGAGTCCAAGGAGCTCGGACAGTGTCAAACACTATATTTTAACACTTTACTCCAGCGGCCGCCCCTCACACTCAGGCAGAGAGCAGGTCTTCTCCCTGCATGCTCTCTGCCTGCGAACGCCGTTCGCTCCGTGCGGCCACGCCCCCTTTCCGCCCGACCCTGCCCCTTCCGTGTGGCCCCGCCCCTTTCCTGTGCCCCGCCCCCCCGCCCCATCAGCTCCGCCCCTCCTCGGGGGTGGGGGGGGCGGCTTTCTGACACCGCTTCAGGCGGCAGAAAGCCCAGGTTCACCCCTGGACGCAGGTCTTATGTGTCATATTGTGCATGAAAATGAAGGTTTAAAGTGAAGACCAAAACCCAGACAAAATTTACACAAAAAGTTACTCCAAAGCTAAATAGGCAGAATCCTTGGAACTGGGACCAATTTACTGCTGACATACAACCGTTAGGATAAGGCCACACACTGCAGAAAAGATGCTTTTTTTGTTTCAGATTTTGCTGAATTTTCTTGAGCCAAACCAAGGAATGGCTACAAAAGGAATGGGAAATACAAAGGGACACAGTTATACCTCTCCCTTCTACTCAATGCACTGCTGGTTTTGGAAAAATCTGCAACATTAAAAAAAGGCTTTTTGCAACGTGGTACCTTATCCTTAAGCTTCTTCCCCTACACTGGTTACAGATGTCCCCTCTTTCCACACAAGAATGGATGAATAAGATTCACAGATAATAACATGTATACCACATGGTTGCACTCTCTAGTTGGGAATCCCACACAAATCCTTGGTACACATGGGTATACTTGTAACCTATCAAACCAGCTACTAACACTTCCCCACCAACCTGAACTTTTATATAGAGAAAATAGGGCTTAACCTTTTCCCACTATCTTCACAATATTCTTCTCCTCCTCTTGACTCCTTCCCATATATATTTGTCGTAGGCTAAGGCCCCACATTGTGGAAGCGCAGCATTTTCTTTGCTTTACTTTTTGAGTCAAAGTCAGGAGTGAATTAAACAGAAGGAAGACATCTAAGGGTCCATTCACATGGAGGAAAATGGTGAGGATTTTGGTGTGGAGTTTCAGCACTGAAAAATAAGCCTCCAATTGACTTCAATGGGTTTCTTTTTCTGCTAGCATGTGAATGGCCCCTAAGTGCTTCCTTTTATATTTTCCATTTCTTTTCAAGCCCCACTATCCACAATGTGGGGCCTTAGCCTTAGGCAGTTTTCCATCTTCTATGCCATTATAAATGATTCTTGGGATTGTCATGGTTTACTTCCTGTTTTACTATAATATTCTGTATTATTGTTAGCTGTGCCATATTCTTAATGTTCTGTATAAATAATCTACATACATCTGTGTTATATTTCTCTTTTGTCTTGTGTTCCTTTTGTAAACTGGCAGCCACAAGATGTTGGGACTTATTCACATCAGCATTATTGTTGACTCAAGGCCATAGCCTCCTGACTGCCTATGCATAGTTCCCATAGGAACTACTGTGTGATGTTCTGCAATACTATATATTGCAGGACATTGCAGAGGACATGATATCCCAGCTTCAAATCCCTTTGTGGAACAGGGAAAAAGCAAAAACACACAAAAATAAACAAATAAGAAAAAGTTGTTTAAAAAAAAACAAAAAAACCCCCACCTTTATATAAAAAAATAAATAACATGTAAAGTAAACAAAAATAAAGAAACATGTTAGGTATCCCCACGTACGTATAAGCCCCCACTATCCAAAAATAGTGTTATTTTTCCCATACTGTGAACGTCTTAAAAACATATATACCGCAATGCGCAGTTTAACATATTTTGGTCATTTGGCTTTCCCAAAAAAATAACAATAAAAAGTGACCAAAAAGTCCTGTATGCCAAACATTGGTACCAATAGAAAGTACAACTTGTGCTGCAAATAAAGAGCCCTTATATATCTACGTCAACAGTATAGTAAAAAAATTTATAGGTGTCAGAATATGGTGAACCCAGGAAAATCGTTCATTTTTAAAAAATGATGTTTTATTTGTAAAAGTGGTAAAATGTAATACTCTCTACTATAAATATGGTATCATCATAACTGTAATGACCCACCAAACAAAGATGTCATGCTGTGCCATTTTTAATGCAGAGGAAACGCCATAAAAAACTGAATTCAAAACAGTATGATAGACTTTCACTTGGACCCCAAAAGTAGTAAATAAAAAAATAATCAAAACATTATATGTACCCAAATGGTGGCAAATGAAAGTACAACTCGTCATGCAAAGAATAAGTCCTTGCAAAGCTACGTAGACAAAAACATAAAAAGGTTATGAGTTGTATAAGACGAGGAGGGAAAATATGAAGGAATTCATCGAGTATTAATGTACAAACTACCCTGTGTCCTTAAAGGGTTAATAACCAATAAAATGATGCAACAATAACATTTCAAAGCTTGAGGCAGCTATTGCTGAAGATATCTAAGGGGTTTCATTTCAATTTCAGGATTAAACAGAAATCTGCATAATTCTAATAAATAGCCAGGCAGGATTTCAGGCAATTTGTTTTTATAGTTACATATCTAAATAAGCTTTACTCATATAGATCTAGCCCTACTAAGAGAACTGATAACCACAAACCCCTTACATCATGTTTGTCATAAATAGTACATGTGGTATCATTCAGAGGAGTTCAATATTTCCTATTTTCTAAGTTTGCATTTTGAGGATTAGTTTTTATAAAATTCTATTTAACACCGAGATTCATTATCATGTTCTCTTGTGAGATGACTCTATTGGAGATGCGTCACTCCGAAGATTTAGCATTTTCACATCTAATTCAGTAGGATTATGTTTAATTCCAGCCTGTCAGTTAAATTAAAATAAGACTTATGATGTCTATAATAAAGACAGACTTTCGCTTGTTTGCTGAAGATTATTGCAATAAGTACTCATTAAAATTCATAAGTTTCCCCAAATAAAAAGCCATGGCAATATTTCAGCAGATGATTTCCATGAGCAAATACGTAGGGTCACTTAAAAAAAAAAGACTATAATACATTGATTATAAAAATAAACACATGTATAATAAAGTTTCTGCTAAGTCTGAGCTTTGCCATAGGGTTTTTTTTCTAGAAATAAGTTTGTCACTGACTAGCAGACTCAGAAGCATACTAGAACAGATCACACAACAAAAGCATAACTTAAACATCAAAGTTATTTCATGTGCCCTCTACTAGGAAGCCACCAAAAATCCATACGAAAAATTCAGATCTTCATTTAAACAATAGATAAAAAGAAGTAAAATGGTGAAAGGTCACATGACAAGAAACCCCCCAGAAAAAATGTAGGTTAGGGTAGGTTGTTGTGTTCTGAATGTGTTAATACAAGATATATATTTATTCTACCTTTGCACTTACATTGTATACATTTGCTCAGCACAGCTTTTATCAGGGGCATGACGGACAGCAGAGGGCCCCTGTGTAAATAATGTATTTGGGTCTCTCCATCCCAACTGATTGGACACAGCAGTATAATGGAGTGCAGGGCTTCTGGAGAATGAGACGCAATGTGCGACCAAACAGGCTGCAGTATTGGACACCGGAATGCTGGGAACACATAGCATAAGGTCCCTTAGTTGCCCTTTACACATGGTATTGTCTCATAATAGCTCTACACACACAATAATGCCCTATAGTGGCCCCTCCACACAGTATAATGTCTGACAGTAGTTTCTCCACACAGTATACTGTCACACATCTCCCATAGATTGTAAATCCTCGGGGGCAGGGCCCTCTACCCCACTGTGCCAGTCGGTCACTGTTAGTATTATATCTGCCTGTATATTTTGTGTATTGTATATAAACCCCCAAATGTAAAGCACCATGAAATTAATGGTGCTATATAAATAAACAATAATAATAATAATAACATTGACCTCTCCACAATCTATAATGTCCTATAGAGGACATACAATTTTCTTTTGAATTTTCCAAAAATGTTGAATTCATAAGAACCTGAAAATTATGGGGTTCGACACTCACGAGCCATTATTGTACATATATTCATATATATTATTCATATATAATGATCGCAGGCCCAGGGGAGGTGATTAAAGATGAGCGAACACTAAAATGTTCGAGGTTCGAAATTCGATTCGAACAGCCGCTCACTGTTCGAGTGTTCGAATGGGTTTCGAACCCCATTATAGTCTATGGGGAACATAAATTCGTTAAGGGGGAAACCCAAATTCGTGTCTGGAGGGTCACCAAGTCCACTATGACACCCCAGGAAATGATACCAACACCCTGGAATGACACTGGGACAGCAGGGGAAGCATGTCTGGGGGCATAAAAGTCACTTTATTTCATGGAAATCCCTGTCAGTTTGCGATTTTCGCAAGCTAACTTTTCCCCATAGAAATGCATTGGCCAGTGCTGATTGGCCAGAGTACGGAACTCGACCAATCAGCGCTGGCTCTGCTGGAGGAGGCGGAGTCTAAGATCGCTCCACACCAGTCTCCATTCAGGTCCGACCTTAGACTCCGCCTCCTCCAGCAGAGCCAGCGCTGATTGGCCGAATTCCGTACTCTGGCCAATCAGCACTGGCTAATGCATTGTATTGGCGTGATGAAGCAGTGCTGAATGTGTGTGCTTAGCACACACATTCAGCTCTACTTCATCGGGCTAATAGAATGCATTGGCCAATCAGCGCTGGCCAATGCATTCTATTAGCTTGATGAAGCAGAGTGTGCACAAGGGTTCAAGCGCACCCTCGGCTCTGATGTAGCAGAGCCGAGGGTGCACAAGGGTTCAAGCGCACCCTCGGCTCTGATGTAGCAGAGCCGAGGCTGCACAAGGGTTCAAGCGCACCCTCGGCTCTGATGTAGCAGAGCCGAGGGTGCACAAGGGTTCAAGTGCACCCTCGGCTCTGCTACATCAGAGCCGAGGGTGCGCTTGAACCCTTGTGCAGCCTCGGCTCTGCTACATCAGAGCCGAGGGTGCGCTTGAACCCTTGTGCACACTCTGCTGATTGGCCAATGCATTCTATTAGCCCGATGAAGTAGAGCTGAATGTGTGTGCTAAGCACACACATTCAGCACTGCTTCATCACGCCAATACAATGCATTAGCCAGTGCTGATTGGCCAGAGTACGGAATTCGGCCAATCAGCGCTGGCTCTGCTGGAGGAGGTGGAGTCTAAGGTCGGACCTGAATGGAGACTGGTGTGGAGCGATCTTAGACTCCGCCTCCTCCAGCAGAGCCAGCGCTGATTGGTCGAGTTCCGTACTCTGGCCAATCAGCGCTGGCCAATGCATCCCTATGGGAAAAAGTTTATCTCACAAAAATCACAATTACACACCCGATAGAGCCCCAAAAAGTTATTTTTAATAACATTCCCCCCTAAATAAAGGTTATCCCTAGCTATCCCTGCCTGTACAGCTATCCCTGTCTCATAGTCACAAAGTTCACATTCTCATATGACCCGGATTTGAAATCCACTATTCGTCTAAAATGGAGGTCACCTGATTTCGGCAGCCAATGACTTTTTCCAATTTTTTTCAATGCCCCCGGTGTCGTAGTTCCTGTCCCACCTCCCCTGCGCTGTTATTGGTGCAAAAAAGGCGCCAGGGAAGGTGGGAGGGGAATCGAATTTTGGCGCACTTTACCACGCGGTGTTCGATTCGATTCGAACATGGCGAACACCCTGATATCCGATCGAACATGTGTTCGATAGAACACTGTTCGCTCATCTCTAGAGGTGATTAAACATTAAAAAAAAAAACGTGTTACTCACCTCCTCTGTGCTCTGGTGTCAGTCTTCCATCCTCTTCTGGTCTCAGAAACATCATAAATTATGTTAGAGATCGGGCCTCAGTGATTGGGCCTCAGTGGCCACGCCGGCATCATGGTGCAAAATTATGCCAATGTAACATCATGTGGGTTACACCACATCAGTTTGTATTGTGACGCTTATGTGACCACTGAGGTCCAATCACAAGCAATCTCTGATGTCATTTGTGACATTTCTAAGACCAGAAGAGGATGGAAGACTCACAGTAGAGCCCAGGAGAAGTGAGTAACAAAGATTTTTATGTTTAATCACCTACCCTGAGCTTTTGATAATTAGCTTCTGGGATCTGAAGAGACTCCAGAGTATAATAGCAGTTCAATACGACTCATACGACTCCTATGTACACCTGATGAAGAAACCGACCATAGGTTTCGAAACGCGTTGTGTGAAAAGGTTTTATTAAAGATTCATTGGCAAGACATCGGTCGGTAAGCGCGGATTTCTTTCATTTCGTCTACACTGGTTGTGGAGTTTTGAACTGGTCCTGCTGTCGTAATAGCAGTTCAAGACCTGATTGGACCGAAGAAAACTGCTGGTCGAACCATGCATGTCTAACCTTGTGAGGTTCACCCAAAAAATATTCTATTGTGCACAAGAAATTCTGAGCTATATTCGTTCTTTACTGTTTCATAAATATATTGTAATGTCAGACACTCCTAAATCATGCCCATTCTGGTCCACATTTTTGTCATCCTATTGCATTTTTCTGTTCTTTCTGGTGCACACTGTTCATAAGTATGACATAAATGTGGTGCACCATAAATATTGGTGCAAATGTAGATAGAAAAGATTTGGACCTCTATTGATAACTATGCCCCAAATGTTGCTCAATTTTTACTATCAATGGGAAAGATCTATTGGTGGCACATAAAAAAAGAGGTACACTAAAACATAACTTTTAATAATATTCCAAATGTGAAGGTACCAAAAACACAAACCATAGGTGTCAACTAAAATAGGCCAATTCACTCAGTAACTATACCGGTAGGTAAATGATGAAGAGAGAGAGGGTACCTCCAAGATTTGCTAGATGGCTCATTAGGACTAGGATAGAATGGTGCTAGGTGTACATGGAGTGGGAAATAATTTTAACCCATAGGGGCCTAGAATGTTGCCATATCTGCACCCTAGGTGATTAGGAGAGTGCCAATGCGTCACTCCCAACCACCAATAATAGGTGACAGAAAGAATATTCCCCCAATCCCAACCAGTACCCAACCGGTAATGCCAAATTCATAGACTGTGTGCATGCCCTATTGATGAATCTGACCTTGTGAATTACCTCAACAAGTCATAGAAAACGACACCTAAATATGGGGACATCATATTTTATACACTGTACTCTTGCCAAAAAAACTGGTGGAAATACATTGCTAAATTTGCCATGTTCATTTCCCATCAATAGTTGTTAATGTAAAATCATATCATAGAGGACATAGAGGCTGAGTTCTGGTCCCTTGTAGCCTGGCATCGATTAGTCACCACTATAGAAGTGCAGTCACAACCCTGCTCAGTGCCACATAAGCATCTTCCCTTCAGGCTTAGGCCCCACGTAGCGGCTGTAGCAAAAAAAGCGCGGTGGAAAAAAACATGGCAGCAATGCATTGTAGTTTTTCCCGCAGTGTTTTCCACAGAAAGTCCATGGAGGGTTTTCTGTAGACTGTCTGCTTCCATTATACATATAGGGAAACCACCGGTGTTTCTGTAGTTATATTTGACATGCTGCAATTTCTAAAACCACAACGTTTCGGGGATTTGTAGACTTTGCAGGGATTGTAAAACAATGCTGTTTTGCCACGGTGTTCCCGTCTCATTGTGGTAATCATTTTACATAGACTTAAAATTTAAATATATATATATATATATATATATATATATATATATATATTTCTCTTTCCATTATTTAAATATATGTAAAATGGATGCCCTTTGTAGGCATCTATCTGCATCCCTTTTATTTTGCAGAATTTTTTTAAAAAAATACAGATGCAAAAAGTAAATTAGACAAAGACTAGTATAGTTAGTGTATATATGGTATGTTTATATCTAGTTTATTATCTTAAGGCACATACACAAACAGGAGGGGGGTCAAACACACTGAAAGGTAAGTAGATAGAAATGCACTCAAGCCTAACATACATGCAATGACTGTAATATATGCAAGATCAATAGTTATTTTTTCTGACTAAGCACAAGCTGTATTTGTTTTTGACACTTTGCTCTGCATTGTGCCTTTGCTGACATTAATATGAGAAGGGAATATGACATTATTGATCTAGTTAACCTTCAAACATATGTTCTCACGCGTTTGCTTACTTGGCTTTTTAAACCTAAGTGGCTATGAGTTATGTACCTTCTGCCTATAGTAAATAAAGCGCTTTCTTGACTTCATCAAGAATACATTGAACTTCTACTGAGTTACAGTATCATGACTTACAGATGAAATATCCAACAACTGTTCCTTGTAAATGAATTGAAAGAATAAGTGGCAGTAGTGTACAGAGAATGGAAACAGCAACCGAGTCTACTTAACCTGTAATTCGATTTGTTGCCTGACGTTTCTACGGATAGGACATTTTTAGACTAATGACACATTCCATTGAACCCTAAAGTGCTGTAGGTCTTTCAATTGATTCTGGTTCAAAGGTAAAGAAAGGGGTTAAGTGCTGTTGATGCGGTTCAGCGCCATGCCACTGGCAGATGATTTTGCCATAAACCTGTAGGAGTCTCATCTGTAGTTATTGAGCTCTAAGAAGTGTCTATTACTAGAACTTCCTTACAGAAAGGAAAATATATCAGAACAGGGCTGACTTAGCTTGGGATATAGATACATAAAAGCATATACAGTGGAAAATGCATTTACCTTCATATCCAATTGACATTCATTCTTAGATTAGGGTTTCTTGGTTTCTTGGGTTTGAGGAAATTAGCTTCATATAGGGCAACAAACTCGCATGGCCTGCTTTAACCCTTTAAGGGCGCAGGGTCGTTTGTACATTAATACTCAGCGACTTTTTTCATATTTTCCTTCCCACCTTCTAAAATTCATAACTATTCTATTTTTTTGTCAAGGGTTTATTCTTTGTATTGCAAGTTGTACTTTCATTTTCCACCATTTGGGGGTACATATCATGTTTTGAGGGGCCCGTGTGAATAAACCCACAATTCTATCAGAATTTTTTGAAAAATGAACACTTTTCCTGGGGGTTACCATGTTCTAATACCTGTAACTATTTTACTAATTTATTGACGGGAATATGTAAGGCCTCTTTTCTTGTGGGGCATGTTGTACTTTTTAGTACTACCAATGTTTGGTATGAATGTCTTTTCAATCAGTTTTAATTTTGGGGGAAAACAAAGTGACCAAAATACGTTAATGTGCGCATTGTGGTATACTTTTTTGCAGCAGTCACCATACAGGGTAAATATTAGGGTACAGGGTAACTATTTTTGTATTGTGGGAACTAATACACACATGGGGATACTTAAGGGCTAGTTCACACAGGGGCAAGGAGGCGGATTTTGACAGCGATTTCGCCTCAAAATCCGCCTCCATACAATGGTGGTCTATGGAAACCACGAGCTGCCCTTTCTTCAGGCGGATTCCACAGCTCGCTGAGCTGCGGCTTCCGCCTGGCAGCAGCAACCTCCGAAGTCGGCCCATTAATTTGAGCCGACTCCGAAGGGGGAAGCCGCGACGGTCGTGGCAGGCAGGTTTTGACCCAAGAGTGACGCTCCCCGCATCACTCTCAGTGCCAAAATCCACCCCACCGCCCCCATGTGAACGAGCCCTTACATGTTTATTTTTGTTTACATTATGTGTTTTTTAAATTAAAGAGTTAAAAGGTGTGTTTTTAAACTTTTCATTATTTGTTTAGTTTTTATACTTTTATTTATAACTTTTTTTTAAATCTGTCCTATAGGACAGTAGTGTGATTCAAAATGCAGAGCATTAGAGCGCTATATCGAGCGTCATAGTGGTTAGCCCGGTCAGCCGTGTGTGTGATCTGCCTCTGATAAGCTGCAATACGCAGCAGAAACGCATCAGGAAGTATGTGTGGCTTCTAATTTGGTGTGAATGAATGGAGTGTAATAAATAGCTAGTACCTGCAGGAATAATATCTAGCTTGTGAAGTGAATTGAAGTTTAATTGCTACGTGGGGGGAAATTTATTTTGAAAATTACAAACGCTATGAGCAGTACCAATATGCTCTCTCTCACGGGGGGGGGGGGGGGGGGCTTGGGGGTGTTTAGTGGGTCTGACTTTCCCTTCATGTTTTGGGAGGTCGGTCCTTTGTGAATGAATATATACCTCAATAGGTTATACCCTCCCCTCCCCTCCCCCTTCTTGAAAATATTTAGCGTCTATCACTTTCTCTGCCTACCCCAGCCAGTTGTCACTTGCTAGTAGAAAGACTAGGTATCAATTACTGAACTAGCAACTACTAGCTATATTTGCAATATACCAGGGTACTATCTGTGATATTTACAATGCTAGAGTCTTCTTATAAAGCAGAGGTGATGCCTGAGTTACCATGTGCTAAAATAAACCATAGTAAAGGCAAAATCTAAAAACATTGCAAACAGGAATAAATATTACAATGTACATGTTGGTAGTATTTTTAAGTCAATAATCCAGAATCCCTAGAGCATGTTGTCTTTTTAGTCCTGTTTTATACATTTCAATTCTTTATTCTTAAGGATGAAGGTTCTTGTTCATCAAAGCTGACAAAATACACAGAGGAACAGTCAGGAAAATAAATGGTAAATGCTCAAGGCAAATGGCACTTAACTTCTCAACCATGCAAGCGTTTCCTAGAAGACAAAAGGTTAATGACTAGTGGCCTCTCTTGTGCCTTTTTTCTAGAGTAAAACTATTCTGCTGAGATATTTCTTCTCACAAGGCCATATGTTAATGTTATCTTGTCAGTCTGTGAAAAACACCCACAGTGTAATATTATCCATAATATTCCTTTCTATGGCCTTTGCTTTATTTTGCTTCAAATGTATCTGTCGGACCGCACAAGTGTTTTAGGCTTACTGCAAAGTAAGAATGCTTTCAAAAATGGAAGTGTTCATGGGTCTATGTCTGCTACCGTTCTGTGCTGCTATCCTTGATAGGCGTTATATACTTTTTGTCAAATTATGGCCAATTTTGTCTGATATGCTGTCTATTATGATTTCTATATTGTTGTAATTTAATAAAAGCCTTTGAAACCAAAAATGGAAGTGTTGAATAGATTATTCTTGTCGATTAACAAAGTTAAAGAACAGAAGAGAAATCGAAATCACATCAAATTCTGGTATGACCTTACTTTACACTCCATGCAGCACGAATACTTACAGATACACCTGCACACAGTTTTTAAGGAGTTTGGCAGGGATATTATTCCAAACTAAAAACAGATCTTCTGTGGATCAGGGCTCTATAGAGATCATATTATCACATGCAGGACTCCTCTTCCAAAGGGTGGTCACACCAAATATCCATGTGATTTAGATTTCTCCTTTGTTTATTCATTTCATTTTGTTAATTGACAAAAGTAAACTATTGACACATAGATTCAGATAGAAGCATCTTTTGAGATACAGAATTTAAAAAAAAATGTACTGATGCTATAGAAACTAGGGCTACTGGTAAGCTATTCAGCTGCAGTGAAAACATGGGTGCCACTTGTCTAAGCATCACAAAATACAAAATTGAACAAAATAATATAATACAAACTATTTTGTGTACTTCAACTCAGAATTAAGTCCTCCTTTAAAAAGGTCATTTTACAAACTTTAACAAGTCCAGCACTTTACATTAATTTATAGGTCCTGCTCTACTGATTCTGGAACACTTGGAATTTTTTATTCTCCCCTCCACCATGTCTGAGCAATCAATGCAGTTAGATTTGTCACCTGATATGCTATTTAGTCTATGTACTGTCAGGGGAGCGGTGTCAGGCATGAGCAGACAAGGGGTGTCATTCTGAGTTCTGACACTGGCGACTTCTGATTGGAGCTCTGAATCACACCCCCTGCCTGACCCCGCCCTTCTGACATTACATAGTTTAAATAGCACATCAGGCATCGTGACTAACTGCACTTGTAGCTCAGGAATGGTGGGGGCTAACACCTATTCACAGCTGCTAAAAACTTGAATTGGTGGAGGTGGTCTGCACTTCAAGTCAATGTAGATTTTAAATACACACAGTATAACGCCACAAAAGAACTCTGGTTGAAATACCTTCAATTCACACTGTTTAAAACCACTGGACCACTTGTATCTGTCTTAGCAATTAAGTGCTATTCCCTGCTCAGCAGTCCAGTGTGTACATTAGTGTGTTCCAGTCCTAGGCTACAGGAATAGCTGCGTACTACTGTATTACTAAGATCAGGTAAGTAACATGGTCAAAAACAAATCGAAGTAATAACAGAGGATATTTGTAACGTCTCTGCCTGTTTGGTTCTCTGTGCCACCCTCCGTTCGCACGCTGCAGCGCAGGAGGCGTGAACAGTTTGATTCTTTGCTTACAGTTTTTCATTGCACTGTATGAACACTGCTCTATTATCTATCCTCTGTATTTGAATTTCCACCCCACCCATCTCCTGCAACTTGTTTCTCTCTTTTCATCAAATAGTTAATTCTAGCCTTTCCTTTGTCATTGACAGCCTGTCTACCAATCAAGTTTAGGGCAGGTCCTGGGCTTTCTATATTCTTGCCATCAGCCCTCACTAACTTGCTGGCTAATGTGACTCTGTCCTTAGACTTTGTCTCTGCTAAGCTCCTCTTTCTGCTACTATTGTATTACTGACCTCTGTCCCTCGGCTTTTCCTGTGACTATTCTCTTGGATTATGATTTTGTACTGCATTGCTTAACTATTATCAGACCCTTGGCTAGCTGACCTCCCTTTGTTGTTTGTTTTGTCTGCATTCTGTGTTGTCACTTTTATATAGGAAGGGCTTGTCGACCAGTTGTCCTCTGCCGCCTAAGGCAGTGAGGCAAGCAGGTAGGGGCGGTTAGGGGGTTTCAGCTTAGGGATCACTGTCTTGTTGCACCCCTTCCCACAGGGTTCACTAGCAGCTACTGAGGAATTGCTCCTATTGCAATTCCCTTGCAATAGTGTCCTCTTTCATCAGGGATATTGTCCTCTCTCTGTCTTTTCTACCAGCAGTTTCTTTGATGCAGCATTTTTCCAGGGACTTGAGACATTTCTTTTCCTTTAAAATTTAAATAATTAAATTTCCATATTTAAACTAGCTAGGGCTTAAGTATTTAAATTAGAAATCCACCTACTTTATACTCTTGACATTTTATATATAAAATTCCTACCTCCTGCCTTGTTTAACCCTTTAAATTCCACATATATCTGATCCCCAAAATTTACCCTCATTTTTCCTTTTAATGTTTAGATAATGGGTGCCCTTCAAACTGTCTTTCAATGTTAGATATGTGTATACGTATCCCTTTTGTATTACGCTCTATATGATCCATAATATCATACTTTTTTGTACTGTCATTTGCTGAAATATTTTGACTCTGTTCTACAGTTATGTGGGGGCAGTGCATTACTATTGAAGCTTGGTAGAAGAAAAGAAACTCCTTTGAAACTAATAGAGCTTGGAGCTCAGTCAGTCCCAAGTGAGTTGATATGTTTTGTTTTATACTGTTCTGTTTTTATATTGTGGTTGCTACCATGTTACCCAAATTTTTGTCTTTTTTGAATACAAAACTAGGTTGTTGGGTTAAAATTCATCAATCCCTCTTTCTTAATTCAAAATACCCTTATGTCTGTTAATAATGCATTTAAATAATCCTTAGTCATCTGTGTATTGACTAATACTTGGAATTTTCTAATCATTCCCTTCTATATAATTGTTTTAATTAACTCAATTATCTTGCAATAACTTTTCCCTAGGTATTTTAGCAGCTTCATATCAGACCATCTCCTTTTTTTATCCAATTATATCCTTTCTTCCAAAACTCTATTTAGAGTGCTTCTGCTCCCTCAAAGAAAACCTCCATTTTTGTGCAATATTCTGCAGCCATGCTGGCAGATAACAATGGGAGTGTATGGGAAGAAAATTAGTGTAAATGAAAAACACGCTAAAAAAGAACAAGCAGTTGCAACAAAAAGAAGGATGTGGACAGAAAATATTCAATCTGAGCAATAATACACTTACAAAGAAGTAAAAGAAATATAAAAAAATAGAACTAAAAATTCAAATTACCTTGCTTTCCCAAGAATACATATAAAAGTAAAAAAAAATACAGTGAAAAACATACACTAATAAAAATATTTTTCCCATACGGTGAATGCCATAACGAGAAGAAAAAAAGAAATCAAAAGTGCAAAACCGCCGTTTATTTGCTATTTCACCTCTCACACAAATTTTCATAAAAAGTGATCAAAGCAATAGACATTACCCAAAAATGGAATGACTAAAATGTACACCTGGCCCCGCAAAAAAAAAAAAAAAGATGCCCTATGCATCCCCATACACAGAAATATATATAAAAATTCCGGGTGTCAGAATATGGCGAAATTTAGAAAAAGAAATTTTTTTTCCAGTTTTAGAGTTTTGTTAAGGTATTAAAATGTAAATAAAAGTATATAAATTTGGTATCCACAGAATCGTACAGAAACATAGAGGTGACGTCATTTTGGCTGCAGGAAAACAAAGGCTATAAGAAAGTTGCACAAATGCACTTTTTCTCCAATTTCACCCCATTTTGAATTTTTATCCAGCTTCCCAGTACATTGTACAGAATAATAAATGCTACCATTATGAAGAACAATTTGTCCTGCAAACATTAAACTTTCATATGTCTCTGTGAATGGAAAAATAAAAGTTATGGGGATTAGAATTCAAAAACGAAAATCAAAAAATGCCGCCGATGGGAAAGGGTTAAAGTCAACACTTGATTAAGGAGGATTTTAAATTCTGATTGCCAGTTTGAAAAATTGTTTGTATTATAATCTTTATGATATATTTTAATTCTTGCAGGAATTGACAGATGCTGGATAACCAAATATTATGGATTATTTGATGGACATCTGGATGTAATTTACTTGATTAAAATTAATTATATTCTCTATGTAAGTGGCTAAAACAAGAAAATTAGATTATTAGCCCCACCAAGGACAGGGACGTGATGTAAGTGATAACAATCTGTGCACAACACAGCATAATATGTAGCTATAGCTGTACTATATTAACAATGGAAAGTAAATAATTACCTTATTATTTTGGGTCTAATCTCTAATATACAGATTTTAAGCAAAATGTATCTATCCTGCATATCAAATATACATAAGTCAGTGTCTCCCAACCTTTCTAGACTCTTCATTTGCCTCCCCCCCCCCACCACCACCACCACACACACACATATTGTAGTGCACCCATATGCCCATTACCATTACCCATTACCTCTTGGCTAAAAGAACACCAAATGGCTTCTCATTGTCTTTTGGCAGTAGTTTGGTAATGTCTGTTCAATTCCACTCATACAGTTACATGAACAAGAACAAAAAGTCCTGATTACAACTGTGATAAACAGATGAGCGCTTTCTGCTTTTGTGGCAGTGGTTGAAAAAATAAGAAGCACTTTGGCCATGCCATTTGATTAAGATGGGCCAATAACAGAAGAGCGAAAGGCCATTATGGTGTTCTATGACCCATCCCTGTACTGTGAGGTAACGGTACAGGGATAGTAAATAATAATGATTGCATTGGTCGCATTTTGGCCATTTGAATTTAGCACCTAAACTAGTGTTTTTGTGCAGGGATAAAATGTGGTCCCATGGGGTACAAGGCCCCTGACCAGCTGTACATAATCAGGGCCCGGACCACCATGATAGAGGTTGAAGAAAGCCTGGTTCCCCAACCTCTATAGATATTGTTAACTGAAGCGTCTTCTGGGCTTCCGATGGTTTCTGGCGTCCTCTTTGGGGCTCTTCTAGCCTATGACTGAGGTCGCGTGCACCAGACGTCACTGCTGGGGCCCAATCATGTGGTGCATAGCGGTCATGTGGTGCACACCTGTGTAATGAATTCAGCAGGCCCCATGTGATTGCTGAAGCCTAATCACTGGCCCCAAAAGTGTGTCTGGGCTGTGTGACCTCAATTGCAGTCAGAAGAGGACTGAAGCAAATGCTGAAGAATGCTGAACAGAACAAGGATGCAATGGAGAGGTGAAGAAAGGTGAGTATAAGTGTTTGTTGTTTTTAATCATCACCCTTGCCCCTATTGAAATTGGACCAATCACTGAAGAGCGATCTCTAGCAATAGCGGCTCCACTATAATGTTTTTGTTTTTAACCCTGGCATAGGGATAGATGGTAGTGGGGCTGCAGTGGTTAATAGCAGAAACACCTCCGCTATGATTTTATGCAGCTTAATCTGCCGCCAAATTTTTTTTTTTTATCTATACAGATCCATAAACAATCTTAGGTTTGGCAAAAAGTGGCACCTTGTGGACTAGTGGGAGTGCTGGAGTGAGCCAAGGATGATAAGTAGAAGTTTGTACTGAAGAAGGGGCCTAAGGAGTTCCATCCCAACACTGCCACTAGATGTCAGCAGAGCTCTATTACTCCTGACCTGTTCTGATTTTTAGGACTGAAACAAGTAAATCGGGTTCTAGATCAGCAGTTCTCCAGGATACCTCTCACTCTGAAACAAGTCTTCTCCTGCTGTTCATTCTGGACACACCACAGAGATATCAGGTTACTGCACTGTCTGTCTGCCCCATCTACTTAGTCTATTGCACTCTACTCCCACTCAACCAAACAACACATCATAAGCAAGAGACTACAGCAACAGTACACTGGGAAGTAGTGTTCTGAAAACCTCTGATGTATCTGTTACCTCTCCTGATCTGCCAACACATTAATTATTTATTTATTATGCTTACTTATATAGCGCCATCATATTCCGCAGTGCTTTACAGATATTCTCGATCACTGTCCCATATAGGGTTCACAACCCACATTCCCTATCAGTATGTCTTTGGTGTGTGGGAGGAAACCAGAGTACCGGGAGGAAACCCACGCAAACACAGGGAGAACATACAAACTCCATGCAGTTGTTACCCTTGGCAGGATTTGAACCTAGGACTCCAGCGCTGCAAGGCTGTAGTGCCTACCACTGAGCCACCATGCTGCGCCCTGGAATAAGTAGCGCCTGTAAGTGATGTGGATGCCGGCTGACCTAAACAGTTGGCTTGTTGCATGGGAAGGGTTACACCAGATTGTACTTACTGTGCCTGTGACTGTGGAAGTACAATATTAGTTAGTGGACCGCACTTTGGCATAATACAGTTCACATTTTGTGTTATATCATGTGTTATAAATACTTTAATTGGTGAAGATTATTGCACAGTCAATTTGCTATTGATTTCCGAAAGCTTTATTGTATGATACAATGTAGTTGGACTTTGGAAAGTCCAGTCTGTTTCTCTCCTAACGTCAGGCACTGCACAGGTTACCCAGGGTAAGAATGGCTCCCTATTTAAGGGACTACTCTCCTCTCTATGAGTGGGTTAGCTTGGAGGTGGAACATCTTACACCTTTGTGGAAGCGCAGGATATCTTGAAATGTGACCAACTTGGGAAAGCTTTGTACATCTTAAAAAGGAAACCTCCTTATTGACACTGATACGCCATCCGATTGTGGTTAAAAGGACAGACTCTCCAGTGACGGGAAGTGCATTCCACATGACAGCAGAAGCATGGAGTTAAGCGCAATTGCCTGATATTCAACATATAGTAACTGTCAGCTGTAATTTATGTTCCAACTGAAGAACTGCATATGTTGAATAATTGTCATGTACGTCAGTAAAGAGGACTTCAGTTTGAGTGGACATCTTCTGATGACCTCAAGGAAATGATGTCTTGGGCAAAACAATGTGTTACCCATGGAAAAGTGCAGTGCAAGCTGCAGCAGAGTATGCATCTGTGATACTATGTGCTAGGAATTGAGGGGATCCATGGTTTGTTAGCAATGGAGTGCCGGAGTCCTGTGTTTCAGTCCAGTTTGAAGGCCATCTGCAATGAGTTTGTATGTTCTTCCTGTGTTTGCATTGGTGAATGGAAACCATTCTTATGGATGACTACGTAACATAAGGGCCTGGTTAGGAGAGAGTTCCTTGTTTTTTCCTTAACCACTTCAGTACCGGGCCAATTTCTGGTCCAGGACAGACACATTTTAGGTTTTTTTGTATGTGCATTTTTGAGGGCTGTATTGTTTTTCTCATGTGTCTCATTCAACTAATTGCAGTGTCTTTTTTTGGGGACACTTATTTTTCGGGGACACATAGGGCTTTATTTTTATGTTGTTTTTATTTTTGAATGCGTTTTAATTTTTTTTATATCTGGGAAAATATAAACAAAATAGGAGGGAAATTGTGTCTGGTTTTCACTTTTCTTTTTTTTTTATATTTAATAACACAAAGTGTTACTGAAAAACTTTTTAAAATAGTTTTTCCTCTGTTACGGTACTTTTTATAACTAGAGATGAGCGAGTACTATTCACAACGGCCGTTTCAAATAGCACGCACCCATAGGATTGAATGCACGATTAGTACTCGCTCATCTCTAGTGATAACCTTTAATAACGGCGTTTTATTGGCGTATTATTTTATTTATTTTTTAAATTATTTTATTCACATTTTTAAAAAACTTCTAACATCTAACATGCCCAAGTACATGTATTACGTCGAGATCCCTGTCAGCTTGTGATATACGGGAGCTGACTTTTTCCCATAGGAATGCATTGACCAGCGTTGATTGGCTGAATGCTATACAGAGTACAGCATTTGGCCAAACACTGGTTCTGCCGGAGGCTCGTCTGTGAGGAGGCGAAGTCTAAGATTGGTCCACAGCAGTCTCCATTGTGGTCCAATCTCAGATGTAGCAATGTTGAGTGCACAGCGCTGCTACACCGGAGATGTAGCAGACCCAGCTGTGCACTGAGCTGGCCGTGCGCTGAGCTCTGCTACACCGGAGATGTAGCAGAGCTGGCCGTGCGCTGAGCTCTGCTACACCCGAGATGTAGCAGAGCTGAGTGTGCGCTGAACCATGCTATATCTAAGATGCAGCAGAGCTGAGTGTGCTCTGAACCCTTCTAACATATGAGATGCAGAAGAGCTAAGTGTGCGCTGATCCCTGCTGCATCTCCGGTGTAGCAGAGGTCAGCACACGGCCAGCTCTGCTACATCTCGGGTGTAGCAGAGCTCAACGCACGGCCAGCTCTGCTACATCTCCTGTGTAGCAGACCTCAGCGCACGGCCAGCTCTGCTACATCTGAGATCGGACCATAATGGAGACTGCTGTGGACCGATCTTAGACTCCGTCTCCTCCGGCACAACCAGCGTTGATTGGCCGAATGCTGTACATTATATGGCATTCAGCCAATCAACGCTGGTCAATGCATTCCTATGAGAAAAAGTCAGCTCCCGCATATTGCAAGCTGACAGGAATCCCGACGAGATAGAGCTGTGTAACATTCCCACCTAAATAAAGGTAATCCCTAGCTAACCCTGCCAGTACATCTATCCCTGTCTCACAGTCACATAGTTCACAGTCTCATATGACCCGAATCTGAAATCCACCATTCGTATAAAGTGAAGGTCACCTGACTTCAGCAGCTTTTTCCGATTTTTTTTCGATGCCTCCATTGTCGTAGTTCCTGTCCCACCTCCTCTGCTCAGTTATTGGTGCAAAAAAAGCGCCAGGGAAGGGGATACGAATTTTTAGTGCGTTTGCCTCGTGGTATTCGATTGGAATCGAATTTCTCGAGCAGCCTGATATTCGATCGAATATCAATTCGATCGAACGCCGTACGCTCATCACTAATAGACTCCCTTTAAACCAGTTTTAGTAATATTCTCTTTTTGCTTTGATTTTGTATGTTGTATTTCACATTCTCATGGTATTCGACTGCAATCTACCCCATCGTTAAATGCAGCAATATGGTTTATGCTTCATAAAAGTGTTTATGTAATAAACAAAAGGAGGGAGGTGATTTTAAAAAAAGATCCTTATAGTGCTTACTAATAGTCAGTTTCTAATGTACGGCATTCTCCCTGTTATGTACAGTATATACGGCTAATTCCTTTGTTACTAACATTTCACTTGTGGCTTTGTTAACATGTTCTTTACAAGGCTGTTCAGGTAAGATCTAATTATTCTGTGAAGATTTATTTTTGGATTTTTGGACTTTTGGACAAGCACTGCCTTGAAGGCTGATGTTTAGGCCACATTATGTTAACTAGGTGACATATGTATATTTATGCTAAATCTCCTAAGAGAGTGACGTTGATTGTAAGGGGACATTCTGATAGTAGGTTGCCACAAATTAAGAAACCCTGGTTTAAGAGCGCCCTGTTTTTGGGCCAGATTTTCTTTACCGCTTCAGACAACCTCTATGGCTACATTTTTGAACTGTTTTCATTCAGCTGCGAGACAACTTTGTATAATGTCTTATTTAACACTAGCAATGAAGTTGGACTTCCAATATTCTCCCACGTGTAGGTGTCAGGGGAGATAAACTTCAAGCAGTTGAATTTCAATTGCTCTATTCTTTTGGTCAGAGGATTCTGGAAGCAACCATTTCTCCTTTCCCTGTTCAGCATAGATACACTGCTCTATCATTCTGAACCTTCATGTGTTTGGGTTTGTCAAGAAAGATAGCTATTAGCTATCTAATGTGTATGAGCATGTTTTCAGAAGAAGTTGTCTCCTGTCTTCTTCTTTCCCTACTATATGCATTAGTGACCATTATCTCTCACACCTTTTTCAGTCCCTCTCCTTGGCTGTCCTAATGAACCTTCCTAAAATACACTGCTCAAAAATATAAAGGGAATACTCAAATAACACATCCTAGATCTGAATGAATGAATGAATGAAATATTCTCATTGAATACTTTACTCTGCACAAAGTTGAATGTGATGACAACAAAATCACACAAAAATCATCAATAGAAATCAAATTTATTAACCAATGAAGGCCTGGATTTGGAGTCACATTAAACTGGGGGCAACTTGAGGCAGACCTGTCCCCCCTCCGGCTACTCCTCACAGTTTAATGTCCTCCTCCAGCTGCCCTCAATTTAATCTCACCATCCATCTACTCCCCACAGTTTTAATGTCCTCTTCTCCATCTGTCCCCAGTTTAATGTCCCCCTCCATCTGCCACCAATTTAATGTCCTCCTTCATCTGTCACCAGCTTAATGCTTCCCTTCATCTGCCCCCAGTTTAATTGTCCCCCTCTATCTACCACCAGTTTAATGTCCCCCTACATCTGCCCCAGGCCACCCCTCTTGCTCACACATGCTGTCTCTGCACTCCTCCTTACCTTCCATCAGTCTCTGTTTCTGGCAGCATCACATTATTCTGTAGTATCCAGAATAGCTCCGCCCACACAAGAGACTGATATGCTGCCGTTTTTTGAGCCAAAGCCAGGAATGGATTGCGCAAAAGGTACAAGTATAATCACTTCCTATTTATTACCTATTTCTTTTGTAGCCATCCTTGGCTTTGGCTCAAAAAAAAAAAAAAAAAAGCAACAAAAAAAGCTGCGTTTCGTAACGTGGGGCCTTAGCCTTAGCATTTTTTGCAGCTCTTCTCCTCATGCATTCAGCAACCATTTCCAATTTACAACCTCGCCTATGGTGAGACCTATCACTGGTCATACCTTCTCTGTTTTCAACTTATTTGCACATCTTCAGCTTACGGCATTCATCGAATGAGTAAAATATTTCTGTAGACCGAGCATTTTTAGATACAAGAATACCTAAGGTGTAATTGTAGATTTTTTCCAATTTCACCAATTCATAATTTTTTCAGCTTCTCAGTACATTACACAGAATATGAAATAGTGCCATAATGAGTACAATTTGTTCCACAAAAAAAAAAAAGCCCTCCTATGGATCTAAGAACAGAATGGTAAGAAATAAGATCCAATAAAGAAGACTGAATTATTTTAACGGACATCAGATTATCTTTGTTTGTACCTACACAAAACACCCAGTCTGACTAGTCATTTGACATGCTTATAGTCTTCAGGAAAATATGCTGTGATAAGTGATATTATACCATTATTAAAAGTGATACTTTGTGACTAAAATTTTTTATTTTAGGCAGCATGGTGGCTCAGTGGTTAGCACTGTAGCATTGGAGTCTTGCGGTCAAATCCTGCCAAGGACAACATCTGCAAGGAGTTTATATGTTCTCCCCATGTTTGCTTGGGTTTCCTCCCATACTCCAAAGGCATAATAACAGGGATAAAAAAAAAAATCTTACTTTGTTACCGCTCGTTATGGCAATAATATTGAAGTTATCACAAATTAGCATTGTAAAAAAATTAGGATTAGTTAATATTCTTCTTATAAGATTAGGGGAGTTAATGGCTGCTATACCGGCGCTCATACCCAACACCTAGTTTGAGCTATGAAATAAAATTCTGAAAAAGAAACTTTTCATAAAACTAGATAAATGGTTCTAGAAATGTGTTATCACTGTATATAGGAAGAAACTACATACAATAATAGCATAATTCATTGACCCATTAATGGATTTAAACTATTTGTTTCCTTTAAATCCAAAAGATCAGACTTCTATATTCACAGAAACATAATATGTTTAGCTCCTTTCTAAGAGTCTCAAACCACAGGATCGGCAACATTTTAAAATAAACTCCAGATTGTGAAACAGCAGGAAGATAATTCTCCAACCTGATAACTGCAAAACATAAAGCACCAAACAAATTATGCATCGTTTCATTAAAAGAATGGCTACTTTTCGTAGGATGTTGACAGTTAATACTTGGGCCTTGTTCACATCTGCGATCGGTAATCTGTTCGGGGAGTCTGCATGCCTCCTCAAGTGACAACTGAACCTCTGCTTGTTCAGGCCATTCCTTAACAACCAATCCCTATCATTCCAACCCTTACCTTCTTTTGCCTCCATGCTATGATAAAAGCCCTAAGATATGCAGGGGGGCTCCAAAACTAGTGCACTATACAATTTTAGTTACATGTCCATCTTTACTCAACTCTGGCACTCATTGTTTCCATGCATTCCAGAATTTAATTTACTTTGCATAGAACAAGGATCTAAAATGCCGTCCAGTATCAAATCTAGCTTTAGAACTGGAATAATTAAAGTGCTAATTGCTATGTTCTGGGATGGCCTCGAAGTTGTGTTTAAGATGAACTGGTGCCCATAAGTTACCATGCTCCCTGGATAAACTTACTGGCTAACGTAATATAATCAGTATAAAAAAAAAAATTAAAGAGTGTGGACAAGACTTGCTTCCACTTTGCAAAGACCTCTAAATAGTCTTCAAATGGATTGACAGGATAAACCAATTCAAAAGCAAATATCCAAACACCCAATTTTAGGTATACAATGTTTGCAGTACTCTGAAGACAAGCTCTACCGACTAAGAGACTGTCCAGTGAGGTAAGAAAGTTCTGTTACATTGGGACAGTAGGAGAGGCAACCCTGGGCAATACTAACTTATTTCAGAAGATTACTATACCCAGAGTAACATGGTGGCTCAGTGGTTAGCACTACAGCCTTACAGTGCTGGAGTCCTGGGTTCAAATCCTGCCAGAGATGACACCTACACGGAGTTTGAATGTTCTCCCTGTGCTTGTGTGGGTTTCCTCCCATACACAAAAAAACATACTAATAGGGAAAAAAATGTACATTGTGAGCCCTATATGAGACTCACAATCTACATTTAAAAAAAGAAGATTATTATACCCAATCAAGGCACTTGATCAGAAACAACTTTCTTTATAAACCATGCAGAGGCCCATAAGATCTTTCCTTCTGGGTCTTCCATGGCTCCAGAAACACTCTTGGGTCATAAATTAAAACTCTGTACATCTTGCTAATTACCTGCCTTCAGTAGTGATTTTTCAAAGAGATATTTTTCCAGATTGATGTAAAGATGGTTCTAATTAGCCACTCCTGAGAAGCCTTTGCCTCTGACCTAGAGGTGACATGTTCGACTTTAGAAAAACTGGGCTGGATCATAAATATGGAAAAGTTGGATCTTTACCCATTTCTACAAAAGATTTTCCTGGGAATTCTACTAGACTCCAGGACTCAAACATCCTTTCTCCCAGAAGAGAAACATTCCCCGTTATTAAGCAAAATATTGTCCTTTCAAAAACAAGAGTTGGTTTCAGTCAAGTCAGCCATGTCCATTCTAGGATCCATGACTGCTTGCATCCCAACAGTGCAATGGAGCCAAGCTCACTCAAGACCCCTCCAGGCACAGATTCTATCAATATGGAACAAAACCTGTTCCTTCATTCCAAAGTTAAATCCTATATGAGTTGGTAGTTGTGCAAGAAAAATCTGCAGAGAGGGATCTAGTGGAACCAATCTGCGAATATCTCCCTAGAAATAGATGCCAGCCAGAGAGGATGGGGGGGGGGCTGTCTAAAGCATACAGTCCTTCAAGAGACTTGAGATAAGAAGCCAATGAGTCCTTGAACTTCAGGCAACTCTGGGCAGTCCTAGAGGCTCTGAAGTCTGCAGAAATCCATGTGCAGAATTTAAAAAAGTGAGTTTATTTGGACAATGTGACCACAGTTGCAAATCTACGCCATCAAGGAAGCTCTAAAAACAAGAAGCTTCAGCAACTTTCTGTAAAGATATTTGCATGTGCAGAGAAGACTGTTTGATCCCTATTAGCAGGACAGGATAATGGTCCCTATCGAACAAAGCATTCCAGCTTATAACAGAGAAATGGGGCCTTCCACAAGATGTTTGCCTCTCGATAGAACCACAAGGGACCAACATTTTTCTCTTTAAATCCAAAAGATCAGGTGCAGATGCTCTGGTACATTGCTGGGATAATAATTTGGCCTATGTTTTTCTCCTATTCCACTGCAGCCAAAAATACTTGGGAAAGGCAACTCAGAATAATAATAATACATTTTATTTATGTAGCACCAACATATTCTGCAGCACTGTACAATTGTAGGGGTCAAGTACAGGCAAAAAAAGATACATTTCAAAGAAATAATCAATTCACACAATGGGACTGAGGGCCCTACTTGAAAGAGCTTACAATCTATGTAGTAGAGGGGGTGGCACAAGAGGTAGTAGGGGTGGCATCGGAGGTAGCATTGCTATACAATGGTGAGACAATTTTGTAATAGAGGTTACTGTCATTACACAAACATTTCTATTGAAGATTTTCAAAACAATACATGGAACATATGATAACATTTGATATAAACAAATAGTAAATATATTGAAGTATAACATACAAATCAATAATTGTATTGAAGAAATACGAACTTAGAAGTCCAAAGGGTAATTCACCCCTAATCCTACTAATATTATAAGTGTGAAAGTTTGTGTGTTTGGATGTTTGGATGTTTGTGAGTTTGGATGTTTGTTCCTCAATCACGCTAAAATGCCTGGACGGATTTGCGTGCAATTTTCCACAAACATAGTTTTCCCTTAGGATTGAGTCACAGGCTACTTTTGGTGCCACTAAACAACATGGCTTCCTATCAGGAGACTCACAAAAGCAAGACTCCTAGCCCCAGCTATAGACTCACACACACTGCCTGGCATTTCCTGCCTCAACCTGCCTGCACACTTCTTACTGTCACCTCAGGAGTAGCCCTCACTCTACTCACTCACATTTACATATAGCTTTCCACTATATAACACATTGTCTGTATCACTACATACACAATACAACACATCACATTGTCTGTATCACTACATACACAATACAACACATCACATTGTCTGTATCACTACATACACAATACAACACATCACATTGTCTGTATCACTACATACACAATACAACACATCAAATTGTCTGTATCACTACATATTGTGTATGTAGTGATACAGACAATGTGATGTGTTGTATTGTGTATGTAGTGATACAGACAATGTGATGTGTTGTATTGTGTATGTAGTGATGCAGACAATGTGATGTGTTGTATTGTGTATGTAGTGATACAGACAATGTGATGTGTTATATTGTGTATGTAGTGATACAGACAATGTGATGTGTTATATTGTGTATGTAGTGATACAGACAATGTGATGTGTTATATTGTGTATGTAGTGATACAGACAATGTGATGTGTTGTATTGTGTATGTAGTGATACAGACAATGTGATGTGTTGTATTGTGTATGTAGTGATACAGACAGTGTGTTATATAGTGGAAAGCTATATGTAAATGTGAGTGAGTAGAGTGAGGGCTACTCCTGAGGTGACAGTAAGAAATGTGCAGGCAAATGCCAGGCAGTGTGTGTGAGTCTATAGCTGGGGCTAGGAGTCCTGCTTTTGTGAGTCTCCTGCTAGGAAGCCATGTTGTTTAGTGGCACCAAAAGTAGCCTGTGACTCAATCCTAAGGGAAAACTATGTTTGTGGAAAATTGCACGCAAATCCGTCCAGGAGTTTTAGCGTGATTGAGGAACAAACATCCAAACTCACAAACATCCAAACATCCAAACACACTAACTTTCACACTTATAATATTAGTAGGATCACATTGTCTGTATCACTACATACACAATATAACACATCACATCACATTTGCTAGCCCACCAAACTTTTTAAAGCACTTTTACAGTTTCACACGTCTGTGTCCGCCCAATTCTCAAATCACCGCAGACGAAGTTGCGGGTAAAAGCTAGTGAAATAATAAATGCATATGGGCATCAAAGCATTTTGTAAAAAAGCATAAGGAGAAATGACGAATGAAGAGCACTTCAAGTAGCAATGAAAAGTCAGTAGAGGTTGGAGAAGTAGGGAAGAAGAAAGGAAGAGGGGGGAAGGGATAGGAGTAGGAGTAGTTCCGCAATGAGAGGCGTTATATTTGTAGCTCTATCCACAGTCCTTAAGTATATAGCTTTCTCAGGAGCCATGGGTACCAGGTTTTCAAATAGTTTTCATGTGTCCTATTCAACCAACTTAGCAGCTCCTCAAATCTGGATAATTGGTTAACCTTGTCTTCCCATGCTGACCAGTCATGTCCTTTATTATGCAGATGGTGCTTGGGCATATAAAGTCTGAAACGGCATCATATCATGTGGGGTAATGTGCGCCGACGATGTCACTGAATAATTACATCATCGGACCGTGCCGGAAGTATCAGGATAGTGGTGGGACACATTTGCGCTCCACCACACCATTGGAAAGTACTGCGCAATGCGAGACGTCCCCACAGTAAAAAGCAAGCCTGCGGGATACGTCTCAGTGGAACGCACATGCGCTCCACCATATTTAGAAACGCCTTCGCAAGGTATCAGTGGGATGTTGACAAAAAGAATATACCTCACAGAGGTGTTAGATTGTAATCATATTGCTACTATATTACTGTCATACTTTCTTTTGCTGGCGCGCTAATGCCATTACTGGATAATGACGTCATACATCTGCGCCCAAAATACCATCAGGAAGTTATATGAAAAAACAACAAGCTAGGCATATGTGAGGCTTCTCGGTGGAACGCAAATATGTTCCACCATATTTAAAGGAAACGCTCCTGAAATATACCCATAGATTTAGCGTATTCAATTGGTAGATCCAATAGATCTCACGGCGTCTAAGGGTCTCAAACCTATTTGATTGATTACTTGAAATAAAATCAATAGGCGTAACCCTAAAGCCTCCAAAATCCTTATTATGTTTAATGGAGAAGTGCCGTGATACACTATGTTTTTGGTATCCATTTAAAATGTTAGATCGATGTTTGTTAATTCGGGTACGCAGATTCATTGTCGCTTTCCCACGTATTGCAATCCGCATGGACATTCCACAAGGTATATTACAAACGATGTTGAACAGTCCATGCGGAAATTTAGATTGAAGCTTCTCTCGGTGGATCTGCTGACCACCCTCGTAGCATTATGATTTATGCAGTCACAACATTTACAACGTGGGCGTCCACATTTATAACTACCTTTAACGACAATTTGTTCACTATCTGAGCAACCACCAGTACCAGATTATAATTTACTAGGTGCTATGATACTTTTTATATTCCGGACCCGTCTAAACGTTATCTTTGGTTTTTGTGGAATTATTTTTCTTAAATATAAATCATTCTGTAATATATACCAATACTTTGAAAGAATGGCACTTATATTATCATGAGAGCCATTAAAAGTAGTTAAAAAGTTACATCTAAGGTCATCATTACTTTTCATTTTGGATCTAGGTACCAGACAATCTGTCTGGCTGAATTTTTCAATTCTGACCCTAGCTGACTCAATAATCGGGGGTGGATAATTTTTTGCCTTGAATCTTTCACTAATGATTCTACTCTGTTCCTGGAAATCCCTGTCGTTGGTACAATTCCGACGAATCAATTTCAGTTGTCTATATGGAATATTCCTCTTCCATTGATTATAATGAAGACTGTTAAAATCCAATAGACCATCGGATTTCGAGATAGCCCTAGATATAGAAGATTCGGTTGGAGAAAAAGAGGTTGTAGAGGAGGTAGTAAGAGAAGGGAAAGAAGCTATAGAGACGAGTGCAGAATCCCCTCAGAGTCCGGATCACAAGAAGAATTGAATTTAAATAATAACACTAGTAATAATATATTCAATTTGTCTCAATATTCTCTATCTTTGACAGAGAGGAGTTTATTAGCCAAAGGCCTTTCTTTCTGCCCTGATCAGGATGGCAGATACTTTGAATCCAATTGGTCTCAATGAAATGTTAGAGGATGTTACATCATAACCATCGCGCACATATATATATATATATATATATATATATATATATATATATATATATTTTACATTTTGTCACATTTTTAGGCTATGTCATTGGTCGTGTTAAGATGGGATATTGGTTAATATGAACTTATTTATTATCTAAATGGGTAACTTATGAAAGATATATGTATATATAATTTTAGATTTGTTAGTGATATTAGTAGGTATGTTTTTTCTAGACATATATATTATTTAATCATTTTACTAATAATTATGTTTTTATGGTTTTCAGATTTTCTATCTATGATGTTCATTCAAGGTAATATATATACATATTTTTTTATATTTTTACTTAGAGTATATATTTATATTTGTTATATTTATTAATGTGCTAGTACGGGGGTGTTTTTATGCAGCAAAACTTAGCATGAACAGTGGACCGATAGAGCAAGATCTACGTACTGGTTTATTGGTATATTTCGGAAGCGTTTCCTTTAAATATGGTGGAACATATTTGCGTTCCACTGAGAAGCCTCACATATGCCTAGCTTGTTGTTTTTTCAGATAACTTCCTGATGGTATTTCGGGTGCAGATGTATGATGTCATTATCCAGTAACAGCATTAGCGCGCCAGCGAAAGAAAGTACGACAGTAATATAGTAGCAATATGATTACAATCTAACACCTCTGTGAGGTATATTCTTTTTGCCAACATCTCACTGATACCTTGCGAAGGCAATTCTAAATATAAGATAAGATATTCCTTTAATAGTCCCACAATGGGGAAATTTCAGTGATACAGTTTCATAGATGGTACAGTAGTATATAACAAGAGTGAAACACATACAAGCTCATGGCAGATAGAGAAATCCTAGGAATCATAGCAACTAAAACGAAAGAAACACAGACACACTGCAGGATCATTTAGTTCTCTGTGTGAAGTGATGTTAATAATACAGCCGAATGTGGTTGGAGGACACGAGGAGAGGGGTCACAGCATGTAGATATAACAGGCAGAAAAACATTTTTGCAGAGGTGGGGGACATATACAGTTATCATGATAACATGTGGTAGTTCCTTTGGTAGGTAATGAGATCTCCTGCTCACAGCTGATAGTTCGGTATCTTGCATCAGCACTATTGTCCATTAACCACAAAAAAAAAAAAATGCCCCAAATGTCCTTCATCACAAGCCCTCCTCCTCCTCCTCCTTCCTCCTTACCACTGTGTTCTACTTCCCCAAAGAAGTCTGAAGCCATCCAGGTATACATGGTGCTGCTCTCTTGCCATGCTTCCATAACTCCTGGGGTAGGTGGGTGAGGTGAGGTGATGGTAGGTTTCCAGGCTGTAGCAGAGTCCCACATGTCCACAGTAGAAGAAAGAAATACCAGTCAGCTGTAGCATCTTCACACATCAGCAATAGACGCCAAAAATCATCTCCTGGAGCGCATGTGTGTTCCACTGAGACGTATCCCGCAGACTTGTGTTTTACTGTGGGGATGTCTCGCGCATGCGCAGTACTTTCCAATGGTGTGGTGGAGCGCAAATGCGTCCCACCACTATCCTGATACTTCCGGCACGGTCCGATGATGTAATTATTCAGTGACATTGTTGGCGCGCACATTAGGAGGATTTTGCAATGATATGATCTGAATACATTACTTTTATGAGGTATATTTTATCTTATTTTATTGGTGGAATATTATTTAAGTGTGATTATCTTATTTTTATTGTGGAAGTGATAAATATGTAAATGAAGTGGGTGTGTACCTAATAAGTTCGCCCCTATATATATTGTTCGTTTTACCTATGTCTTCTATGCTAACCAAACGGACACTTGAGAAAGGAACGACTTCAGTTCCGAAACGCGTTGTGTGTGGTTTTTATGAAGGTCTGAATAAAACTTTTTCTGAGGGTAAGCGCGGAACCATTATTTATTTCATTCCTATGCTATATATTGGATGGATTGGTCCTGGTTTGTTCACTATTACGGTTCTTTGAGGATTTCTGCTGCTGATGGTCCCATAATATATGATGTTGATATTTGTTGGGCACTCTTAACACTTATCAAAAGGTAATTTTCTAATTGTCCCAGTATTTGAGTAATCTCTAATATAAGGGAGAATGCACTAGCTACCGTGCGGTGCTGTTTTGTGTTTTCTTTTAGTTTGCACTTGAAGCTGTAGAAATTGGGAGTTAATCTGATAGTCCGGGATAGAGTATTCCAGAGAAGTGGTGCAGCTCGGGAGAAGTCATGTATACTTCTGTGGGAAGTTCTGATAATAGAGGATGTTGAGTGAATGGAGAGCATGGGTTGGGGATAGACAAAGATGAGAGAGGAAATGTAGGGAGGTGCAGCATTATGGAGAGCCTTGTGGAAGAGGGTGATGAGTTTACACTGTCTACCAATAAGTATTTGGACACCTGTGGTAGAATAGAAAAACAACATTTATTCATATTCAGTAGTTAGTAGAGCCTCCACAAGCGGCAATTACAGCCTCAACCCTTCGGGCATGCTTTCCAGAAGTCCTTGTATGCCAGTTAGTGGTATTTTATTCTATTTGGCTTGGAGAAGACAGGTAAGTTCTTTCACCGATTTTGGACAGCTGCAGTTTTGGGGGTCTGCCGACTCGGGGCACATTCTGACAATCACTGATCACCTTCTACTTCGCAATCACATAGGCCACTGTCAATTTTGGGTAATTCAGTTTGCTTGCTATGTCCCTTAAGGATCCACCATTTCTGTGGTACCCGACAATTACCCTTTTCTCGAAATCGGACAACTCTGCACTTCGTGGCATCTTGCATGCGACTAATGTCAATGCTGTTTCCTACATGATATTTAACGATGGAAGGCATGACATACATCACAACCGCAGATATCTTCATTTGTATTTGCATGTGTGTCTAAATACTTATTGGTAGAAAGTGTATAATATATTCTATAATTAAGGGGCCACACGGTGGCTCAGTGGTTAGCACTGCAGCGCTGGAGCCCTGGTGTTCAAATCCCGCCAAGGGCATAAAACCATCTGCAAGGAGTTTGTATGTTCTCCCCGTGCTTGCATGGATTTCCATCCCATATTCCAAAAGACATACTGATAGGGAAAAATGTACATTGTGAGCTCTATGTGGGGCTCACAATCTACATTTAAAAAAAATATGTATATATATATATTCTATAATTAATAGGCAGCCAAAGTAGTGACCGGCACAGACTAGAGGCATCGCTGCCTAGGAGTTATAGTAAGGTTGGAGACTGAAATGGATATATCAGGGACAGATCTATTAGATGGTGGAAACTGTAGTAGTTCAGTCTTTGAGAGATTCAGTTTCAGACAGAGCGAAGACATGATATTTGAGACAGCAGAGAGACAGTCACTGGTGTACTGTATTAGTCCAGGGGTGATATCACGGGATTATGTGTATAATTGGGTGTCATCAGCAAAAAGATGGTACCGAAAGCCAAATCTGGTGATAGTTTGTCCAATGGGGGTGGTGTAGGTTGCTGACTGAAGGGCCTTTCTGGATAATCATGTCTCCTTCAAATTTTTCACTGGCACAGATTCTTAGTAGTAATGTGGCTCCTGCTGAGCAATCTATTTCTTCTAGTCAGACCAGTCCTCTTCCTCTTTTTGATGAGCTGGATAAAAATAGTCAACATTGTGTGCAAGTAGAGGAGGAAGATATGACTGTTGGTGGTAAAGTACTGGCAGAGGGTGTGGTACTACAATTGGTAGTCTTTCTGGTAGGGGAGCTAGGGAAATATCTGAAGGTGGAAATTCTGAGTGTGTGCATGGCTGGGAAAGGTGATGATGACATTGCTGATAATGATTCTTTTGTGAATAGGGCTTGGCAACTGAATCAGGGTGACAAGGAGACATCAGATGAAGAGGGTTGTGGCAGTGGTGATAGTAATGATTCAAGCCATTGCAGAGGCCCAACCTATAAAAAAAAAATCCTGCCTGGGACAGAGCTAGGGGATGCTCAGGGAGTGGGGGTTGTGTCACTTTTGGTGGTAGTCAGACATGTTTGTGCTGCTGCTGCTGGCAGCAGCTACACACAGTCATCTCCTGTGTAGGAGTTTTTTTTGTACTTTGCCAAATGATAAATCCATGGTCATGTGCAAAATCTGCAAGCAGAAACTTTGATGTGACCATGTAGGAATTACATCCCTATGTAGACAGTGGCACTGGCAGTGACAGTGGCACTGGCAGGGGAAGTGAGCAAGGCTCTTCTTCTACTCCTCCCCATGATCTTCCTTGGAGGCAGGTCACATCTACACAAAGCACATTGTCGTCGTTATCATCATCATCACCAACTTTTTCTGCTACTCCTAGCCCTCCTCCTCTCCTACACCAATCTCAGTAATCTATAAGGGAATGTGTGACCAGCAAGATAGGGAAAGGTGCATAACACCATCAACACGTAGAGCATCTATTATGGACAAGTACAATACATGGCTTTCAGGTCCCACTGGGTGTTTTGAACGTCAGCAGCCACAGTTCAGAAATGCTACAAGGCCAGGGGCTAGTTCCACTATGTTTGTACAGGCCCATTTACAAAACCATGCAAAGTACATCCACTTCCTCAGGATTCTCCACTCTGGACCATTTCCTGCCACAATTCTCACTAGGACAAGCTGTTGCTTCTACTCCTCTTGCTCCTTCTCCTACCTTGTTTCAAGGATCAAAAGCATACCTCCCAACCGTCCCGATTTCCGCGAGTGTCCCGCGGTCCCGGTCGCGCCTACAACTATGTGAGTGGAGTGAGAGCGGAGAGAGGAGCGGCGGGGGAGCTTTGGAAGATGAGTCTAGGTGTTTGTTTCTGTTAAACATTAAGGTGGAACATAATGTAGGGGGCCCATGAAACTGGGGGCAGATGAAGGGGGAGGGGAGAACGGCATGACACTGGGGCATATGAAGGGGGGAGAACGGCATGACACTGGGGCAGATGAAGGGGGGGAGAAAGGCATGACACTGGGGCAGATGAAGGGGGGGAATGGCATGACACTGAGGCAGATGAAGGGGGGGAGAGCGGCATGACACTGGGGCAGATGAAGGGGGGAGAACGGCATGACACTGGGGCAGATGAAGGGGGGAGAACGGCATTACACTGGGGCAGATAAAGGAGGGGAGAACAGCATGACACTGGGGCAAATAAAGGGGGGGGGAACAACATGAAACTGGGCAGAGACGGGAGGACATGAAACTGGGGGGATATGAAACTGAAGACAGAGATGGAGGGGGGGACATGAATCTAGGGCAGATGAAGGGTGTATATGAAACTGGGGGAGAGATGAAGGGGGGACATAATTTATGGGTGACTGTAGGAGGATTATACTGTGTGGGAGCACATGAAAAATGAATGAGAATGGGCGGACTCAACATAAAAGTGGGCGGAGCAAAAGTTGCCGTGGCGTGCTGCGCACCGCACATTTTGTCCAGCTTTCTACTTTTCAAAAGTTGGGAGGTATGTCAAAGGTGAAGCACTGTCATGTGGTTTTGCAATTAATGAGCCTGGATCAGAGGAGCCACACAGCGGAGGAGCTGCTTCGTTTTATCCTGCAGCGAGTATCTCACTGAATGGCTTCTCATCAACTACAACTGAGCAACGATGCCGGTGATAATGGCACCAATATTGTTGCTGTGCTGTAGTTAGCCCTTAATCTGCTGGTTTCCCACTTATTAACCTGTATAGTGGCTTTAAAGGAATTCTACCATTAAACTACTTTTTTTTCTAACTACCACGTCGGAATAGCCTTAAGAAAGGCTATTCGTCTCCTACCTTTAGACGTGGTCTCCGCCGCGCCGTTCCGTAGAAATACCGGTTTTAACCGGTATGCAAATGAGGTCTCCGCAGCAATGAAGGAGGGCCCCAGCACTGAAAGGACAATGAGCGCCTCCCCATTGCTGTCCAGAACTCTTTCCTGCGCTGCCTCCTTCTTCTGCAGCAACTCCGCACTGAAAGGCTATATTCACACTGAGTAACGCTGGCGTTTTTTGTGCTTATTTTTACACATAGCGCCGCGTTAACGCCGCGTAGCGCCGCGTGTACGCCGCGTTAACGCCGTGCTATTTTGTGGTGGCGTTGCCCGGCGTTAACGCGGCGTATACGCGGCGCTATGTGCAAAAATAAGCACAAAAAACGCCATCGTTACTCAGTGTGAATACAGCCTTTCAGTGCTGGGGCCCACCCTCATTGCTGCGGAGAGCTCATTTGCATACCGGTTAAAACCGGTATTTCTACGGAACGGCGCGGCAGAGATCACGTCTAAAGGTAGGAGACGAATAGCCATTCTTAAGGCTATTCCGACGTGTTCATTAGAAAAAAAGGCAGTTTAATGGTAGAATCCCTTTAAAGAGGTGCTCCTCATGGCCAGATAAATTAGCACATTTCAGCCATTCATATATCGCAAAAAACACCCTGCTCGATTTTGCTGCGACAAAACGGTCTGCATTTGCACCACCATAACCATGCTGGAGCATCTGTGTGAGCAGCAGAAGGTGGTGAACAATTATTGCATACAGCAGACCACAGGGACAATGTGTTATTTCAAGATACGTCATTGGAAGCTCATGGGGGAAGATGACTACCACCACTGCCACCACTCAGGCAAACATTTCCTGTGGCCTGCTCTGTTACATTTCACTATGCCACACTGTTGGTATAGTGGAAATATAAACCTATTTTGATTTCACATCTGCTCTCATCATGCGATAATTTCTAGCAGGTTTTTTTTTGTTTTTTTTTGAAAAGCCAATTCTTCATCACTTTTCAACTAGACTCGTAACTACACATTTATCTCCCAAATAGCAATAAGCCTGTAGCATTTACAATTCTTCAAAACAGGTTATTTTTCTACAAAACCATTGCTTTTTGCAATAAAACCACCACATGTGTCTAAATAACAAGGGAGAATTGCCGCCAAAAAATGTGTAAAAGCAGTTGTCAGCACAGTGTATGGTTAAACTCGGATATTGTATCAACTGATTACCATTCGTTTTTCCGTAGAAATACATTTCACTTTGACATAATTTCGACTGTGTTTGCTTTAGAGAGCTATAAATTGAATAGATAGGCACCTAGGAGCCCTATGAGTGTCCTGCATTATGTTTTAAGCCAATTTAAGGCATGGTTTGAACCCTATTTGTCTGACCCAAAGCGAATGTTGTACCCAAGCCAACCAAACCTGAAGCAAACCAAATCTTAGGATAAGGCCCCATATAGTGTCCCGTGGCAAAAAAAAGTGCTGCGGAAAAAAAACGCAGCAGCAACACGTTTCATCTGCAGACTTTCTGCTTCAATTATATCTATAGGGAAACTGTCGGTGTTTCCATAGGTATAACTAACATGGTAAGATATTCAAAACCACAACACTTTGCTGTGTCTGTAAAATGCCACGTTTTTTTCTACTGTGTTTCTTTTGCACTTTGCCTGACACATGGAACCCTTCCCTTAAAGGGGTTAACCAGCTTCCAAAAATTATCCTCAAATAAATCCACAGCAGCGCTAAAGTCTCACCATTCCCTTGTGCAGAGTTTTCTTGGCATTATTTTACTTGAGACTCCTTGTATCACTGTTATTTCCATGCAGTAAATCTGTGAAGAAACTGCATAGCCCATAATGTATCTGCCTGCCCTCACTCCCTGTGTTTGCTGCTTTACATGGGGGGAGTGAAAGTCCAAACTAAAAATCACAACATCATGTGACCTCAGATGTGGGAGCGAGTTATTATCTGGGATTTCATTGGAGGGGAAAGCAGGGGATGCATCATAGGAAACGTAGTTTCTTCACAGATTTCTTGTATGTAACAGTGATGCAAGGAGTTTCAAGTAAAATAAAGCCAAGAAAAGTCTGCACAAGGGAACAGTGAGTACTTAGCACTGCTGTGGATGGATTTGCATATCATTTTTGGAAGCTGGATAACCCCATTAAAAGGTTCACCCATCTCTAGTAAATAAAAAATTAAAACATAACCCACATGCAGTAATAAGAAAGAATCTAAAAAAACAATGTCAAAATTGAACACTAAAAACATTATAAAAAGCAATCAAAAAGTGTTATGTTCCCTAAAATGGCATCAATAAAACATTAGGTCTTCCCACAAAAAATAAGATCTGAGGGATCCTTCACACGGAGTATACGCTCCGCTCATTCTTAACGTAAAACACGTTCAGAATGAACATGAAAAACCAGCTCCCATTGACTTGAATGGGTGTTGGCATACGAGCGCACCCCATGGAAATCAATGGGAGGCTTTTTTGCCTATTGCTTTCAATGTGATAAGCGCGTATCACATTGAAAGCAATAGGGAAAAAAGCCTCCCATTGATTTCAATGGGTAGCGCTCATATGCCGGCACCCATTCAAGTCAATAGGAGCTGGTTTTTACGCGCTCATTTTGAACGACTTTTACGTTCAGAATGAGCGGAGCGTATACTCCGTGTAAAGGCTCCCTTACTCAATTCCATTTGTATAAAAAAAAAACAATACTTTGAAACATGGTTATGCAAAAAAAAAAAACTCTAAAAAAGGTTTTTACTTTGCAAAAAGTATTGAAACTTTAAAAAAACTGCATATCTGGTACCAATGTAAAGTATGAACACAGTGAATGAATGTGTTTGCTTTTATTTATGCTGCAGTATAATATATCTGAAAACATATGTATTTCCAGTAATTGCAATAATCAAAGTACATCATTACTCAAAAATCTAGGAAATAGGTAATGAGCTTTTAGATGGGATTAGGGAACAATGAAACTCGAGCAAATGACATTATTCCATTGTCAAATTGCAAAATAAAGTGGTGTTACTATTTTATAGTACTTTTAGGTTTCTTTCTATTGCTTATGTTTTGATTTTGTGTACCTTGCCAGATTTGTGTGCACGGGGGGGGGGATCACTGCCCTTGAGACATGACTGTAAGCAAGACCACTGACCAGCAATGACCACTTCTACCAAACACACAGCAATTATTTTTTCAGGACTAATCCATAATAGTAGAGATTGGCACAGGTGGCACTCACATAATAGAAAAGTGTTTGCTACCAGGATACAGAGAAAAGTGTCTGATATTGCTACAGTAGCTTTGTGATTGCCACTATTACACAGGACTTTATTGTGAATACTTACAGTATAGAGGTTGTTTTATTTTTGTTCATAAGCAATATGTTGTAGTATCGGCACTGTATGAGAGTTTTTATTATGCTCTGTATGGCTGCATTATTTTTAATTATGTGCCGTTCTTACATTTGGATATGGAATCACATTATGCGGTAGAAATTATATTTTAGTATCATATAGGTCCTGGGTGTTATTACTTGATCACTGAATAATATACGCACAGAGGTTTTAGTTTAACTTTGCGTATTTTATACATAGAGATTGCTGTGGTTATAGGAAGAGGTCTAAGACGCAGAGCATTTTATCAAAACAAATTTACTAATATAATAAATGCCTATTGATGCCTATAATATAAATCTGTTACTGATGTGTAGACATTTGTAGAGTGTTTGTTTCATTTAATGGAAACATTGAGCTACGTTATATGAGTGTAAGTGTGCATTAAAAAAAACAACTGTCACTTTAAGTCCAAGACACTATGACTGTTGAAAACATAACGCCCATCATATTATCCACCATGTGCACAATGCTGAAATAATGTACTGCAATACAACCAATTTCATCAACTGACACCATTCACTTACTATCTGCAGTCTGGGAGAATAGTACTTTTGGGAAATACCATAGGTGTTTTTAAAGACATCAGTTTCAAGACCTAATACTACACAGCCTTAACTAGGATACGGATGACATAAGCTTTAAGAACAGACAGTATAAGCAGACAATTCACTAAATTCTGTTCCTGCTATAGGACTCTGCAGTGTCCTACACGTTTGTAGCATCTCTGTACAATATGCCATGTGTGACTACAAATAACAGACTTCTTCTAGGTTCAAGGCTTATATAATGATCAGTTGTTGAGGCTCGGATATTACCCCAATTCACCTTGCTTTCTGTATCTTCAATGATTTGAAAGTTATCTGCAGCCTCCCTTGAGAATATAAACCAGACAGCATGCAAGGTGAGAGGTCCAGCAATGCAGCATCCCACCCTCTCTGCCACACACTGAACACATGGTGAGAGCACTCAGCACCCTCATCTCCTTGGGGACTCACCTCAAATGTAGGAGACGCACCCTTGTCTCTCAATGTGCAGCCCAGAAGCTCTGCAAAAAACTTTGCCATATACAATCACTGTATCTGACCAGCAGATATTGCAGTACAATTCTAATGAAGTGCTTAATATCCAGAGTTGTCCAGGAAAAGGTTTTCAGAATCTGGGTTTCCACATTTCCAAATCTGCCATCCTGCTTTGGCTGGTGATAATGTAAAGGTGCAGCTCCAAAGAATGTCTCTGGTCCAGCATTGTCAGGCTGTTAGATAGACACACTGGGACTTGAAAGGAGAAATCACCAGCACTGTCTAGGCTTTTGATGTCTGCTCCTAGCCTTTCCAGCTGAATGTCACTATTACCATAGTAAAAAAGAGAAGGGCCCCACTGAGGGGGTAAAGAGAGGGACAACACTGCGGCACCCAGGAAAAACACATGACAAGAGACACTGCTTCAAACTCTTTGGTTGCAGGAATCTGTGACATCGGCTGCAGCATTTCTGACTCTTGTTTCAGCCTTGTGATCCATATTTACATAGCTTTAGGTTTTGTGATGAGTCAAACACTAGCATTTACTACTAGTCTATAGATAGCCATTAATATATCTTCTCCAGCCCCCCCCCCCCGCCACAAACATTCTTTTTAGCATTTCTTTCCATTTTTAATGTACATTTTTCCACCAGTTTAGTTATTCGAGAACTTACTTTTGCAAGAAAAAAAAGGATTCTATTGTTTAAGTCCTTTTTTAGTGTTTACCAAATAATAGTACAGCTTGTTATGTATGCAGTGATACACACCATGTATTGCTTTTCATTGTTTGTTCGTTTTTAATAAAAGATTTTTAAACAGGAAAATGGGGCATTTTTGGTCTTAACTTCATTGTAACTTATGTAATGCAGTATATTGCCGCCAACAGAATAAATGCTGACAGCTAGCCTATTAGGTCCTAATATAGAATCAATAAAGACAGTGTCGGGGCCTTCATCTAGCCCCCAGCAGCTATGGAAACACATTGAGGCTAATGCAGGGAATTCAACTGTCAGGAACCTCTTAGATTCCATGATCGATATTGACCAGGTTTCTGCACCTCAGGTCTCATTCAAGTGAATGGAAGATGAGTTGCAGCATGACCACTACACCACAAGGGACAGAGCAATATGCTACTAGCTTTATCCTCTATTGCTGCTGTGTACAGTTGATCTGTGAAAGTACTGGGTGTCGGACCCCACCATTGAAACCACCAGATAGAGGCCACTTCACGGTAACCTAATGTACTTTGTGTATTTTGTGTATATTTGCGTACTTTGTGTAATAATGAGTCTCTACTCTATTGGGTGCGGCTCTGCACGGCAACCCAATGGTACCCTGCTGCAAGGCTAAGCCCCACGCTGTGGGACACAACATCCCACATATATAGCTGTAACATCTTTGCCTGTTTGGGTCTCTGCGCCACCCTCTGCTCGCAGGAGGCGGTGCAGGAGGCGGGTGCAGTTTGGTTCTTGGCTTAAAGTTTTTGGTCACACTGTGTGAACACGGCTCTAGTTCTGTGATTGTATTTGCACCACACCCGTCTTCTGCCCTTGTTTGCCTCTGTACTTGAAGTGTTAATTCGTGTGATTGACAGCCTGCCTTCCTGTCAACTGCAGGGGCGGGTTCTACCTCCCTATTTAGTCTTGACTCTCATTCACACCAGTGCTTGCTATTGCCTTGTGCGTACCTGCTCCTTACTGACAATATTTTTGCTTGCATTCTTATCCTTGACCCTTGGCTTTCCTCAGTGACTATTCTTTGGACTCCGATTTGGAACTGCATCACTCGACTGTTTACTGACCCTTGGCTAGCTGACCTCCCTTTGTTGTTGTTCATCTTGTCTGCGTTTTGTGTCTCACATATCCAGGAAGGGACTGTCTTCGTGGTTGCCGCCTATTACGCAGGATAGGGCCTGGCAATAGGAAGGGTCACTTGGGGGCTTCAGCTTAGGGTTCACTGTCTCGTGTGTCCCATCCCAGGGTTCAACAGCTACTGGGGAATTGCTGTCCTAGCAATTCCCTAACAATAGCAATGGCAGCTACCATATAGAACCACACCATATAAACAGATCTCAGATTCTCTTACCAAATAGACTAAAAGGACTCAGCCCTTGTAGGTAAATCCCTTACCCAATATTTGGTTAATTAAAAGCAATTGTGCTGAATAGGAGTTTCGGTACCAAGGAAAATACGAAGGGAAACACTATGCAAATATGCTAACATTTTCTAATAAAAGACATGGACCAAGCATCCAACTATTAAACATTGATTATACAATATTTTTTCTACAAAAATGAACATAGGTTTCCAAGTATCCATTTTTATCAAGGTGTAAAAGCCCACTAGCCACTTTGTATACAGTAGGATACGTTGCCAATACGGGCCTTCTCAGCCGCACTTCTGCCTGTCATTGCTTTTCCTGATGAAGTGCCAATGCTTGCTAAATGGTATTTCTGGTGCCCAAACAAAAATTAGTGATGTGCAGGGAAGAGGTTAAATTAAAAAAATAATTCAGACTCACTTGTTCTTCACCCCCTGTTCCAACCGCAGCTCCCCCAGTCCTTAATGCTGCTCCAGCGATGACATCAATAGACCTTCACATGGCCTCTGCAGCCAATCAGAGACCTCAACAATCACATGTAGTAGTCAGCAGTCAGGTAGATATCCCTAGTTCCTGAAGTATTTCAAGACTTATTTCAGAGATGCTATATTGGAGGCTCACAAAAACTTGTACAGTATGTTAAGATATTATGGCACAGTCTTTAAATACTATCCACAAGAGGATATGGACTATAAGAGGGCAGAAAAAATGCATAGAGAACTTTAGATGTAGCAATATAATAGAGCTTTCATATGTCATTAAAAGGATCCTATCATTGGATACCCTTTTTTTCTGATTAACACATCGGAATAGCCTTAAGAAAGACTACTCTTCTCCTACCTTTAGATGTCTTCTCCGTGCCGACGTTATCTTTGGTATGGAAATGAGCTCTCTCGCAGCACTGGAGGCGGGCCCCAGCGCTCAAACAGCACCGGGGGCGTCCCCAATGCTGCAAAATAAATCTCCAGCGACGCCTCCATCTTCTTCAGGAACGGTCTCTCCCTGTGTCTTCTTTCGTCCTGGGTTTCAATCTTCTAGGTCTCGGGCAGAGCCGACTGCGCATGTCCGGGCCACAAGAAAATGGCCGATGTATACTACCACAACTGTCATCTTCAACCACCTGGCCTTACTAAACAGACAATGCATGCCCCCTGGCCACGTGAAAACAGGCTGGAGATCTGGTGAGATATGATTGATCTCTTGCTAGAAGTGGGTGGTCCAGAGGGTGGAGAAAACGGGCGGAGTCTGGATCTATAAACCTTGCTGCCGCACAGCCGGAACATTGGCTATTCTAGTACTGGAGCCCACCATCCGGGTTTCGGGAACTGCAGCTTTAAGTGCATTTGTGCTATCTATCTCCGGTCTATGTTTTATATCACTGCTCCTGATGACCCTACTTTACCACAAGGGGAAGCACATAGAGCAGTCGGCTATTCAGTATCTTTCCCAGTATCTATCCTAGCTGTGTTTAGTCACCATTTGGAGTGAAGCAGAAATCGCTCACTATTCTCAGCTGATCTGGACTCCTTTGATCTTTTCAGATAAGCATGTCTTACCCTGGGAGTGACAATAAGAAAAGTGGAGGTTTTATAGCATTATTATTGTTTTATTGGTGGAATGGGTTATTTTGGGGCATACACCCTATAAGCTCAACTGATGGTTTATTACCCATGGTCAAATTTGCTGAATGAGTGTATATCGGAAACCTATTCCCATCGCTTTAGTTACTATTTGGTTATTTGGGTCCTCTCACAATTCTAGGAACAAACACAGATACTCCAGTTCCCTATTGTATTCTTATCTGGAAAGTGTGAAGGACCATACGTCTCATTTTAGTGAGTGCATTGAACACTTATTATCACTACTAGAGATGAGCGAGTAGTACTCGATCGAGTAGGTATTCGATCGAATACCACGGTATTCGAAATACTCGTACTCAATCGAGTACCACTCGCTATTCGAATGGAAAAGTTCGATGCAGAACCAGCATTGATTGACCGAATGCTATACAGTTGGCCAATCAACGCTGGTTCTTCTCCTACCTTTAGAAGTCTTCTCCATGCAGCTTCCCCGTGGCGTCTTCCGGCTCTGAATTCACTCTGCCAGGCATCGGGCCTGGGCAGAGCCGACTGCACATGTCTGCTTGTAGTGCGGGCATGCGCAGTCGGCTCTGCCCAGGCTGATGCCTGGCAGAGTGAATTCAGAGCCGGAAGATGCCGCGGGGACGCTGCACGGAGAAGACTTCTCGGAGGATCCAGCCCGACCCTCACTCGTGGACTTGGTAAGTATAATTTTATCGAACGTTGCCTACCCCTGAAACAAGCATTTTCCATCCATAGACTATAATAGGGTTCGATATTCGATTCGAGTAGTCGAATATTGACGGGCTACTCGAAACGAATATCGAACCTCGAACATTTTACTGTTCGCTCATCTCTAATCACTACTGACACCAGGTCTGAAAAATCCAATACTGTACCTCATCTGATTGGTTTGAGCATTTTGGTATGGTGTAAATTAGGGTATACTAGTCAAGTGAGTAGTAACACAGTGATTACTTTGTGCAGGGGGTGTTTGTGTGCTGTATCTCTTGCAGTGGTACTACCCACCTAATTTGCATTTACATTAACAAAGCTTATAGCCATAGAATGACTGAATGGATTTGGATAAATAAACCACAAAGATGTTCAGGGTGATAGTGGCTATCAGATGAGGTTTATCATTGGGCTTTTCCGACCTAGTGACAGGTTCTACTTAACTGAAACACTTTTAACCACTTCCTAGACTATATACGTCCAGATAGTGGTTGCCTTGTTCTGGCAGGATGTGTCGGTACGTCCTGTCAGAACACAGCTATTGCACAAGATCGTGCAGCTGCTGAAACTGGGAGACGGCTGTAACTTCAGCCGGAGATCCCAGAGAGAAGACAGGGAAGGTTTATTCCCTTCCCTGCCTTCTTGATCGCTGTGTATACAGCGCTCAATGAGCGCTGTATACACAGCTATGCGCGCCACCATGATGGGGCCGCCCTCTGACCTGGCTGTCACGTGATCCGCCGGGCTCAGTGTCTTGCAAGAGCTGCTGGGTCCTACAGGACCCAGATCAGTTCTGTATACTGTGTATACAGCGTGCAGGAGGCTGTATTCCTCCTGCAACTGGTGGTGAATGTACCAGCCCCAGTTATAGGAGAAATCAGCTTCTAATACAAAAAAAAAGTAATCAGATGTTCCCAAAGCTCTCTTATGACCTTATGGGGACAGCATCTGGAAAAAAAAAAATATAAAAAAATTAATAAATTTTTTTAAAAAAAAGTAAAATAATACGCCAATAAAACGTTGTTATTAAAGATTATAGCCCCACCCCCGGCAAAACCATACAAAATAAAAATTACCGTAACAGAGAGGAAAAGCTATTTTATAAAGTTTTTCAGTTGCACTTTGTGTTATTAAATAAAAAAAAAAAGTGAAAACCAGACACAATTTCCCTCCTATTTTGTTTATATTTTCCTGGATATAAAAAAAATTAAATCACATTCGAATATAAAAACAACATAAAAATAAAGACCTATGTGTCCCCGAAAAAACACGAAAAAATTAGTTGAATGAGACGTATGAGAAAAATGTTACAGGCCTCAAAACCACACATACAAAATACAAAATGTGTCTGGTCCTGGACAACAAATTGGCCCGGTACTGAAGTGATTAATAATAGCAGACATTTGGTATCACAGCATTGTAAACTATTTCCAATGTCTAATTATTTATTGCATTTTTGTGTTTTGTATATTTTTAAGAAAATATGACAGATGTAGGTTTCTTACATATTCTTTATGGTTAAATAGATTGAACAGGAACAAGGAAGGGCAGCTGCAAACCTATGGCCTATATCTATCAAGCTGATAAAATCCTCCTATGGGAAATATTGTTGGTTATTCCAAGAAGCTAGTATATCAACCTGTCAAAGATTATTTTCCCTCATAAATTAGCACAAAGATAAATACCAGACAGGGACAGCTGCATATAAATTCCAACTTTTGCATCTATACGTTATCTTTTTCTGTGTTGCTTGTGCATACCTCCCAACTTTTGAAGAACTGAAAGAGGGACAAAATGTGCGGCGCGCGTAGCGTGCCATGGCAAATTTAGCCCCGCCCACTTTTGTGTTGACTCCGCCCACTCATTAATTTTTCATGTGCCCGCATTATTTTTTTATATTATAATCCTCCTACAGTCACCCGTAAATTATATGTCCCCCCTCTATCTCTCCCCCAGTTTCATATACACCCTTCATCTTCCCCCAGTTTCATGTCCCTCTTCCATCTCTGCCCCCAGATTCATGTCCCTCCATCTCTGCCCCCAGATTAATGTCCCCACATCTCTGCCCCCAGATACATGTCTCCCATCTCTGCCCCCAGATTCATGTCCCTCCATCTCTGCCCCCAGATTCATGTCCCTCCATCTCTGCCCCCAGATTCATGTCCCCCATCTCTGCCCCCAGATTCATGTCCCCCCATCTCTTCCCCCAGATTCATGTCCCTCCATCTCTGCCCCCAGATTCATGTCCCTCCATCTCTGCCCCCCAGATTCATGTCCCCCATCTCTGCCCCCAGATTCATGTCCCCCCATCTCTGCCCCCAGATTCATGTCCCCCATCTCTGCCCCCAATTTCATGTCCACTCCATCTCTGCCCCCAGATTCATGTCCCTCCATATCTGCCCCCAGATTCATGTCCCCACATCTCTGCCCCCAGATTCATGTCCCACATCTCTGCCCCCAGATTCATGTCCCACATCTCTGCCCCCAGATTCATGTCCCACATCTCTTCCCCCAGATTCCTGTCCCTCCATCTCTGCCCCCAGATTCATGTCCCCCATCTCTGCCCCCAGATTCATGTCCCCACATCTCTGCCCCCAGATTCATGTCCCCACATCTCTGCCCCCAGATTCATGTCCCTCCATCTCTGCCCCCAGATTCATGTCCCTCCATCTCTGCCCCCAAATTCATGTCCCTCCATCTCTGCCCCCAGATTCATGTCCCTCCATCTCTGCCCTCAGATTCATGTCCTCTCCATCTCCTCCCCCAGATTCATGACCCCCATCTCTGCCCCCAGTTTCATGTCCACTCCATCTCTGCCCCCAGATTCATGTCCCTCCATATCTGCCCCCAGATTCATGTCCCCACATCTCTGCCCCCAGATTCATGTCCCACATCTCTGCCCCCAGATTCCTGTCCCTCCATCTCTGCCCCCAGATTCATGTCCCCCATCTCTGCCCCCAGATTCATGTCCTCTCCATCTCTGCCCCCAGTGTCATGCCGTCCTCTCCATCTCTGCCCCCAGTGTCATGCCGTCCTCTCCTTCATCTGCCCCCAGATTCACGTTCCACCTCCACATTAAACTTACCTTCTCCTCCGCTCCCTCGCCGCTCTCTGCCCGCCTCTCTCGCTGACACATGCGGCTGAAGGAAGGAGCTGACACAGGTCAGCTCCTCGCTTCGCCGCTGCCCGCCTCTCTCCCTGACACATGCGGCTGAAGCTGCTCGCGTGCTCGCTTCGCCGCTGCGTCTCTCTCTCGCTGATACATGCGGCTGAAGCGAGGAGCTGACCTGTGTCAGCTCCTCGCTTCACCGCTGCCGCCAGCTCCTGGCTTGTACATCGCGTCTACAAGCCAGGAGCCGGCGGCAGCAGCGAAGCGAGGAGCTGACACAGGTCAGCTCCTCGCTTCAGCCGCATGTGTCAGCGAGAGAGAGACGCAGCGGCGAAGCGAGCACGCGAGCAGCTTCAGCCGCATGTGTCAGGGAGAGAGGCGGGCAGCGGTGAAGCGAGGAGCTGACCTGTGTCAGCTCCTTGCTTCAGCCGCATATGTGTTCAACTCAGATCTGCGTCCTCTGGACGCAGATCTGAGTTGAAATCGGGACATACCTCCCTCCAACCGGGACCGCGGGACATGTCACCCAAATCGTGACTGTCCCGCGGAAATCGGGACGGTTGGGAGGTATGCTTGTGCACCTGTGCTATATGTTTACAGATTGTCTGTATACTGTATGCTGGTTTTGTTGAATGAGTTTATTGAGTATTTATGCGGAAAACGATGTGTTCTGCAATGATTTGGCCACCATTCTGCACTACAGTTTTATATTTTTTGTATCCACAACAAGGTACATAAAACATTCTCCCTACTGATTGAGCCACAAGTTCCATTAGTTTAACTCTTTCCCGACATCCACCATAATAGTATGGCGGATGTCGGGTATTTAAATATGGCTACCGCTCCAGAGCTTAGAGACTGCTCTAGTTATCTGGTCTCTACTGTATTATATCAGGGGATGTAATAAGTGCAATGAAATTAAAGAAAAAAATATCTATCTATCTATCTATCTATCTATCTATCTATCTATCTATCTATCTATCTATCTATCTAAACCACTCCCGGACTATCCATTGGGTATATATGTCCGGAAGGTGGTTTCCTTGTTCTGCAAGGATGTACCAGTATGTCCAAGCAGAACTCAGCAGCTGCACGAAATCATGCAGCTACTAAAACTGGGAGCCAGCTAACTTCACCGATGCTGGCTGTATTATTCAGCTGACATCCGCCCTGTATGAAGAAAGCTCAGCTCTCTCCATGCACCACAGGATGTTCTATTATGCCCTTGGTTGCTAAGGGGTTAAAGTCTAAAATATCCAAAAAGAAAAAAACATGGACTACACATGCCAAGCTTCTACATTGATTTTCTGCTTTTCAGCAAATTCTACAATACTGAACATGAGGTTCTTAGTATACATATTGATCAAGGTGTATAAACCCACTAGCCACTTCACGGCGAACTGTTTATAGTGGGTCCTTACACATATTTAACATCTGTTCTGAACTCCCCATGTGCTTGATATTAGTTAATTGAGACTAGTTAGGCTCCTATACTCAGATAATATCTGTTGGATTGCTGCATTCCTAATTTTGGCTTCTGGGGTGATAACTTGGGTCCAAATCAAGCTGAAGACTGCTCGTGGGCTGTGGGCTCGTGAATAAGTTTGAGTCAAGGTAGTATAAAATCTGCTAGTTTCTGCATCTTTTGGAAAATTTGCTTTTATGACAATTTCATAATAATTTGCAAAGTCAATGCTGGAGATACATATATATATATATATATATATATACAGTCCTATGAAAAAGTTTGGGCACCCCTATTAATCTTAATCATTTTTAGTTCTAAATATTTTGGTATTTGCAACAGCCATTTCAGTTTGATATATCTAATAACTGATGGACACAGTAATATTTCAGGATTGAAATGAGGTTTATTGTACTAACAGAAAATGCGCAATATGCATTAAACCAAAATTTGACCGGTGCAAAAGTATGGGCACCTCAACAGAAAAGTGACATTAATATTTAGTAGATCCTCCTTTTGCAAAGATAACAGCCTCTAGTCGCTTCCTGTAGCTTTTAATCAGTTCCTGGATCCTGGATAAAGGTATTTTGGACAAACAATTCAAGTTCAGTTAAGTTAGATGGTCGCCGAGCATGGACAGCCCGCTTCAAATCATCCCACAGATGTTCAATGATATTCAGGTCTGGGGACTGGGATGGCCATTCCAGAACATTGTAATTGTTCCTCTGCATGAATGCCTGAGGATTTGGAGCGGTGTTTTGGATCATTGTCTTGCTGAAATATCCATCCCCGGCGTAACTTCAACTTCGTCACTGATTCTTGAACATTATTCTCAAGAATCTGCTGATACTGAGTGGAATCCATGCGACCCTCAACTTTAACAAGATTCCCGATGCCGGCATTGGCCACACAGCCCCAAAGCATGATGGAACCTCCACCAAATTTTACAGTGGGTAGCATGTGTTTTTCTTGGAATGCTGTTTCTTTTTGGACGCCATGCATAACGCCTTTTTTTATAACCAAACAACTCAATTTTTGTTTCCAAAATGAAGCTGCCTTGTCCAAATGTGCTTTTTCATACCTCAGGCAACTCTATTTGTGGCGTACGTGCAGAAACGGCTTCTTTCTCATCACTCTCCCATACAGCTTCTATTTGTGCAAAGTGCGCTGTATAGTTGACCGATGCACAGTGACACCATCTGCAGCAAGATGATGCTGCAGCTCTTTGGAGGTGGTCTGTGGATTGTCCTTGACTGTTCTCACCATTCTTCTTCTCTGCCTTTCTGATATTTTTCTTGGCCTGCCACTTCTGGGCTTAACAAGAACTGTCCCTGTGGTCTTCCATTTCCTTACTATGTTCCTCACAGTGGAAACTGACAGGTTAAATCTCTGAGACAACGTTTTGTATCCTTCCCCTGAGCAACTATGTTGAACAATCTTTGTTTTCAGATCATTTGAGAGCGGGCTGTCCATGTTCGGCGACCATCAAACTTAACTGAACTTGAATTGTTTTGTAGAAAGAAATGGTCCAAAATACCTTCATCCAGGATCCAGGAACTGATTAAAAGCTACAGGAAGCGACTAGAGGCTGTTATCTTTGCAAAAGGAGGATGTACTAAATATTAATGTCACTTTTCTGTTGAGGTGCCCATATTTTTGCACCGGTCAAATTTTGGTTTAATGCATATTGCGCATTTTCTGTTAGTACAATAAACCTCATTTCAATCCTGAAATATTACTGTGTCCATCAGTTATTAGATATATCAAACTGAAATGGCTGTTGCAAACACCAAAATATTTAGAACTAAAAATGATTAAGATTAATAGGGGTGCCCAAACTTTTTCATAGGACTGTGTATATATATATATATATATATATATATATATATATATATATATATATATATATACAGTGCCTACAAGTAGTATTCAACCCCCTGCCGATTTAGCAGGTTTGATAAGATGCAAATAAGTTAGAGCCTTCAAACTTCAAACAAGAGCAGGATTTATTAACAGATGCATAAATCTTACAAACCAAAAAGTTCTGTTGCTCAGTTAAATTGTAATAAATGTTAAACATAAAAGTGTGGGTCAATTATTATTCAACCCCTAGGTTTAATATTTTGTGGAATAACCCTTGTTTGCAATTACAGCTAATAATCGTCTTTTATAAGACCTGATCAGGCCGGCACAGGTCTCTGGAGTTATCTTGGCCCACTCCTCCATGCAGATCTTCTCCAAGTTATCTAGGTTCTTTGGGTGTCTCATGTGGACTTTAATCTTGAGCTCCTTCCACAAGTTTTCAATTGGGTTAAGGTCAGGAGACTGACTAGGCCACTGCAACACCTTGATTTTTTCCCTCTTAAACCAGGCCTTGGTTTTCTTGGCTGTGTGCTTTGGGTCGTTGTCTTGTTGGAAGATGAAATGACGACCCATCTTAAGATCCTTGATGGAGGAGCGGAGGTTCTTGGCCAAAATCTCCAGGTAGGCCGTGCTATCCATCTTCCCATGGATGCGGACCAGATGGCCAGGCCCCTTGGCTGAGAAGCAGCCCCACAGCATGATGCTGCCACCACCATGCTTGACTGTAGGGATGGTATTCTTGGGGTCGTATGCAGTGCCATCCAGTCTCCAAACGTCACGTGTGTGGTTGGCACCAAAGATCTCGATCTTGGTCTCATCAGACCAGAGAACCTTGAACCAGTCTGTCTCAGAGTCCTCCAAGTGATCATGAGCAAACTGTAGACGAGCCTTGACATGACGCTTTGAAAGTAAAGGTACCTTACGGGCTCGTCTGGAACGTAGACCATTGCGGTGGAGTACGTTACTTATGGTATTGACTGAAACCAATGTCCCCGCTGCCATGAGATCTTCCCAGAGCTCCTTCCTTGTTGTCCTTGGGTTAGCCTTGACTCTTCGGACAAGCCTGGCCTCGGCACGGGAGGAAACTTTCAAAGGCTGTCCAGGCTGTGGAAGGCTAACAGTAGTTCCATAAGCCTTCCACTTCCGGATGATGCTCCCAACAGTGGAGACAGGTAGGCCCAACTCCTTGGAAAGGGTTTTGTACCGCTTGCCAGCCTTGTGACCCTCCACGATCTTGTCTTTGATGGCCTTGGAATGCTCCTTTGTCTTTCCCATGTTGACCATGTATGAGTGCTCTTCACAAGTTTGGGGAGGGTCTTAAATAGTCAGAAAAGGCTGGAAAAAGAGATAATTAATCCAAACATGTGAAGCTCATTGTTCTTTGTGCCTGAACTGCTTCTTAATACTTTAGGGGAACCAAACAGAATTCTGGTGGTTTGAGGGGTTGAATAATAAATGACCCTCTGAATAAACTTTTCACAATTTAAAAAAAAATTAAACAAAGAAATAACATTCTTTTTTGCTGCAGTGCATTTCACACTTCCAGGCTGATCTACAGTCCAAATGTCACAATGCCAAGTTAATTCCGAATGTGTAAACCTGCTAAATCTGCAGGGGGTTGAATACTACTTGTAGGCACTGTATATATCTGCTGGAGATATCATCATATCATCATTAAAGTCTCCTCATCCACAACGGACACTCATTGTTATGGTCAGCAGGGTTATTAAAAAAAAAAAAAACACTAAATAAAGAAAAACCCTGCAGAGCCCAACTGGGCTCTGAACCGCAGGAACACGCTGGTGTGAACACAGTCTGGCAGTTAGTGTCACTGCGAGATCACTACACCAACCGGTGTGCTTAAATCATAGAGGTGGCCTGTGCAGCTCAGAGCAGCCGCTACAACAAACAAGACTGTCTAGTCAGGAATTCTGAGCTAGACAGAGACCAGTATACAGTGTATGCTATAAGTTCCAAACAAACACACAAGGCACCTTGCTGCCAAACAACTATTAGTGCGATTCTATCTGAGGGGAAATTAACTAACTATGGCCTAGAGAACCACACAGGAACCCATGAACGCGCGCACACGCACACACACATTTTGCAAATGAGATTTGAGGCTAGAGCGTCGGGCTCATGAACTTGCGACATTAAATAGGGAAAGATCGCTCCCAAAGCAGCCAGCTCAGCTGCCCAAGCCGAGCACTCACTGGTTGACACCCTAGTCAGGCGACCAACCATGCCCGGGTTCCGGCTCAGCCTCATATGTGTCACCGAGAGAGGCAGCAGCGGCGAAGTGAGGAGCTGACACAGGTCAGCTCCTCGCTTCAGCCGCATATGTGTCAGCGAGACAGGCGGCAGCGGCGAAGCGAGGAGCTGACCTGTGTCAGCTCCTCGCTTCAGCCGCGTCAACTCAGAAACAGGAAACAGGACATATAATGACTGCTGCCGGCGCCAGGGGGCCCGGGCCCCCCCCATTTTAAAATTTGGCCGGGCCCCTGACGCCAGTAGCAGTAGTACTGGCCTATCGGCGGCCCTGTCTACATTAAAAAAAAAGGAAGAAAAAAGAAATCAGTCAAGGTGGGACAGTTTCAGAAAATGTAGAGGGTGTCTCCATAGGAAGCTGTGCAGCTCCAACAGAAGGGGGACACCGAGGGCAACATACATGATAGAATGATAGGATCTTGTACCCCACCTCCTATAGTCTACTTGAAATGCAGGAATTATGAGCAAGGCAAAACAATGTAGCACTTTGAGCATCAGAAAAATCAACAGCCAAATCCACCTCCCAGTGAAGATGGTAGACGGAGGGGATGGGTCAGGAGGGGACCCTAACATGGCATATATGAGAGACAGGACATGACGGACTGGACCAGAATCCAAACACAAGAATTCAATATCAGTGTTAGAACGCTCACATGAGGAGGGATCAGGTATGGAAGCTAGAAAGTGAGAGTTGACAGGAAAAAAAACCTGAAGGGGCAGGATTTAGAGACTTCTAGTAAATCTCACGCTGACAGTCATCTGTCATAACGGAGAAAAAGGTGTGCCCTATAAAGACCCATTCAGGACCATTGGAAAAAGAGAGGGTCATCAATCTCCAGAGTGAAGGTCTGACTGTACAGAATAAGAAACCTCAGGGAAAGTGAAAGGAAGAGGTGTGTAGTGGAGAAGGCCCCCAACCTACATGCAAAGTCAGGTAAATGGTAGAGTGTGTGCAGGTCATTCATATGGGATAGATAAGAGCCAGGGGGGACTCTACATCCACCCAAAGTTTAGAGTTACCATGATGATGTCAAATGACAACGCAAACTAGATGAGCAGAAACATAATAGTCATAGAAGTTTGGGAGCCCAGAACCCTACCCCCTTCCCACTCTCCTTCCCCAATGTTTTCGGTTGGAACAGCACCAAACATGTTATACTGGTAGGTTTCTTAGCCCATAAAAATTTAGTCAGCTGGAAGGAAAATTTGGAGAAGACTTCCTTAGGAATCGACATAGGAAGAGTCTGTAGAAAATAGAGTATCCGAGGAAGGACATTCATTTTAAAAATAGAATATCTACTGAACCAGGTAAATGTCCCATGAGATCAGCACTCAAGTTCAGGTGTGGTAAAAGATTTCTGCAAATTAATGTTGTAATTTAAAAGGCCAGAGAACGCGTTCAGATCAGAGAGAAAATTGGGTAGGGCTTGGAACTAAGAACTTAACATAATAAATAGAGATGAGCGAGTACTGTTCGGATCAGCCGATCTGAACAGCACGCTCCATAGAAAAGAATGGATGCACCTGGTACTTCCGCTTTGACGTCGGCCGGCCGCTTAACCTCCCACACGCCGACTACGTCCATTCAATTCTATGCGAGCGTGCTGTTCGGATCGGCTGATCCGAACAGTACTCGCTCATCTCTAATAATAAAGAAGGTTATTTGCCCAGGTAGTGTTATCCCTTGTCTCTCAGGTCAGCCTCAAGCCCACCCGATCTCTATGGATGACAGATTGCAGTTAAGGGGGCATGCATATGGCCAGGACTCTGGCGAAGAGCTTCAAATCTACATTAAGAAGGGATATGGGGTGGTAGTTGGAACAAAGTGAAGGATTCTTATGCGCCTTGGGAATAACAGTTATATGTTCCCTAAGGGAGTCTGGGGTTAGGGGATGGCCTTCTGATATTGAATTCAGAACCCTGGTGAGGTGAGGGAGGAGAAAAGACTGGAAAGTCTTATAATAGAGCAGAGAGAATCCACCTGGGCCTAGGGAGTCTTTGATAGCTAAGGCAAGTTCTATAGAATGCTTTCTATCAGTGGATCTTGTACCAGACACCTGATGTACCCTATCTACATTTAAGGGTGTGTCCTCAGGTTTATCCAGGACATGGTTGAAAATAGCAATTATGGTCTGCCTCAGTTAGCCTGAACAGATTCCAGGATGCCCATCAGCTTAATATTATTTTGCGTACCTTGATTTTCGAGGATGTCCTGATGCAATGACTGGTTGGGCAAGATGGTGACATGAGAGGAGACATTGTCAGATAGGTGTGCCACAGTACTCTACAAATCTCCCATATTGAAGTTGGGTGACTGCAGTGAAAATAGAGACCACGCAGGTTTTAATGTCAGCCAGGTCTTGAGCATTACGTTTCTCTAGGTCAGCCACTGAGGCTTTCAAGTCAACTTTGGTGAGCAGGGCTCCCAGCATATCACAGAACTCTTAAAGAATTGGTATCTGGGCCCCTGCACCATAGGGGTTGGTATGCAGCGAGTCCTTATCCACACTAGTGGCGGAGGAGAGGAACAGCGTGTAAAAATCCCTGCAAACTGTGGGGTACATGTGGCCAGATTTCATGGCGCATCAGCGCCATGTTTGTAAGCTGCGCGGCAGCTGAAGTCCCAGGAAACGTCCTGGGCAAATCCAGCTAGTTAGGTCTATCCTCTTCCCTTTTGGCATGCTAGGAAGAAGGATACAGAAGAGAATGTCGGCTGGATCCCAGCTTACAGTGTTCATTGCATCGGAGTTCGAACTATGTGTGCCCTACAGCGCCATGCAGAAACCACACCACCAAGCTGGTTTTATGGCTTTCACCTTTGCAATAGAGAAACCTGCTGGTTAACCTGCAAAATTTAGCCAAAGTCAGAAACTGTTCCAACAGGAAGAAATTAATGAAAACTTCCATTGCACCTCCCCTTCATGTCAATTCATCTTACAGCTTTAGCGGAAGAAATTGCATCAAAAACTGCATGTGTGATTTCAGTCTTAAATTATAAATCATAATGAAAAGGCATTAAAGGGAACATGTCAATTACTTCTTTCCACTGTAAACTGGCCCCAGGCTGTTAAATAACATTTCTTATTCCTCAATAAGATTTCTACTGTAGAAATGTCAAGTTCCTGTATAAACTTTTAAAACCTTAGACTGGCATAAGTAAATATATCTTGTTTGATGGGGGGGGGGGGGGCAGCTTCATCTAGTCACTCAGTCTAAATCATATCCTTTGCCAAGTCCCACATTGTCAGACTTCAGCCTCATACCCTACCTAACTGCTGGCCTCACAAGGTGTGTGATTTACTGCAATGACTGTATGACTAGATGAAGCTGCACCCTGTTACTAGTTAATGGAAATTTGCCAATATAAAGAATTAAAACTTTATAACTTTGCAGCAACAGAAAGCTTAGCGAGAGGTAGCATAAGAATGGGAATTAGGCTTGGTTCACATTTGCATTCGCAACCCCATAGACTATAATGGAGTCCATATGTTTTCTGCGCGGAAAACACATGGACCCCATTATAGTCTATGGGTTCCGTGTGTTTTCATTGCTCACCACTTTTTAATGTGTTTGGTATTCCGTTTGGGGGTTCCCCAAGTGGTCTCCCCGAACGGAATACCGAATGCAGCTGTGAAACAGTTAAGAGGGGAAAACACCACCTGACAGGTCCCTTTAAACCTTCAATGTAATAGAGGCGAATTGGATTGCATAAAAGCTGTGTTGATACTTGGATAAAGCAATCAGCCGTCAACATTTGGTTTGGAGAGGGGAAAAAATCCAATGTGCCATCTAGGTCAGGATGCCGCAGAGAGTAAAGCCTGGGTATGTGTTCAATTTTGGAAAGCAAACAAGACTGATAATTGAGATGACACCTTTTTCCTCAGGAGTAGCTGAAATGCCGGAGCGATAGTAATCCACGTTGAGCTCTAAAGATTTCTTCATAAATGTAATAATCCAATTCTTAGCTGATTTAGCACATTCACATAAATGTGAAATAAAAGTTTGGCTGAGAATGTACTGAGAAATTGAATGTTATAACATTTTTTTTTTTTTTTAAATAGTCATATATTCTAAGGCTTCTGCCAGATGATGTATGAGCCGTAGAATAACCACATTCAGTGATGAGATAACCGATTACTTTACTTAAAGCTCACTTAACGTTTCGAACAACTTTTGATTTTCTGGCATAAATATGGTAAGATACTTTATTATCAGATTTTGGCTCCTTTCTGTGAACTCCTGCACTAAAATCCACTTCTGACCTTTCAGTATTCTTTGCCTTTTTTTTTCTCACTCGCTTCACAGTGGAATAGGGACCTGAATCTGGATCTGAGGTCCACTTTAAACACTTATATCTCTGCCATTATAAAACGTAGAGAAGTGCATTTGTTTCAGTATTAGGAGCACCTGTAGCTGCATAATATATGCCAGTTATTAGCTGATGATATCTCTGGAAATAATACAGATCCACAATCATACAGAGAAAACAGCAACCCTGGTATCATATGAGAGATGACAATCTCAAACGCACTGTTCTGTGTCTTATAGTGGCTGAGATATAACTGTTTAAAGCAGGACCGTTTTAACAAATTGGTGGGCCCAGTGCAAAGGTTTCATAAGCGGGCCCCCCTTTCCCATCACCACCACTTAAACATACCTGATCCACCCAAATTAAAATGCCCCCACATCATATAACTCCTTTGCACTGGCTGCATATAATATAAGTGGCCATGTCCCTGCACTTCTAAATAGTAGACCTCACTAAAAAATATGTCCTGTTCACAGCTAACTGCGCCCTTAACAATAATAATTATAAGGCGGGCATTATTTATAAGCAGGGACTATTATTTAAAAGGGGGGGACTAAGATTCCTTGCTTATAAATAATAATGCACCCTTATTAATAATAATTCCTGCTTATAAATAATAAATAATCCCTGCTTACAAATAATAATGCTCCTGCTTATAAATAGTGCCCCTTATTAGTAATTGTCCCTACTTATAATTATCTATAATAGTCCTCCTTTATAAATAATAGTACTACTTTATAGTCCTCCCTTTTAAAATAGTCCCCATTTGCCCCCCCATTATAAATAATAGTTCCCCTTTTATTTATAAGGAGGGGAACTACAGTATTGTTTATAAGAGGGGAAAACTTGTATTTTTAAGAGGGATATTTATAACATGCCTCCCAATTTCCAAAAGATAGAAAAAGGGACACAATGTGCGGGGTGTTATGCAAATTTAGCTCTACCCACTTCTACATTTACGTCACCCATTCTCATCTATTTTTCTATGTGTCCCCCAGTATAAACCTCCTACAGTCACCCTAAAATTATATGTCCCCAAGTTATAATGTTCCTCTCCAAATGCCCCACAGTATGAAGAAACTAGAGGGGGACATAAAACTTGGGCAGCTGGTGGGGGAAATTATACTGTGGACATAGCTGGAGGGAGACATTAAACTGGGGGCAACTAGAGGCAGACATGTCATCCTCCAGCTACCCCCATGGTTTAATGTCCTCCTCCAGTTGCCCCTAGTTTGATGTCACCCTACTAGTTTAATCTGCCCCCGCCAGTTTAATGTTCCTATTCATCTACCCCTAGTTTAATGCCCCCCCTTCAGCTGACCCAGTTTAATGGCCCTCATCCATATGCCCCCTAATTTAATGTTCCTCTTCATCTCCCCAAGTTTAATGCCACCACTTCATCTGCCTCCGGTTTAATGCCCCCCTACATCTGCCAAACGGTTTAATGCCCCCTTCATCTGCCTCCAATTTAATTCCCCCCTTCATCTTCCCCCAGTTTGTCACCAACTGTGCAGGGAGCTGTAGGCACGATGTCAGTGACGTCATCACATCGTGTCTACCGCTCCCGGGGCTGGAGCACACAACTCTTTGCCCTGTCATAGGCTTCAACAATACACACCGATACAGTTGTGAGTGGAGCTGTCCTGGGCAGAAAGTCTGGTGCCTGGATCCGGGGCTGCCACAACCATAGAGCCCTGTGCAAGTGCACCATTTACCCTATGGTTAAAGCAGCACTGGTTTAAAGTGACCCCCCAGACTTAATTCCCCTGCTTTATCATAGACTATATTCCTCCAAAATCCAGTAAGAAACTAATAAGCGAAAAAAAATCCAATACATAAAGTGACAAAAGTGGATTTCAGGATTTCACAGAATGGAGCCAAAATCCCATACATAGTATATTACAAAATTTATGAACGTCACAATTGCTGGCAGAAAATGAAAAGTTGTACAAAATTTTAGGTACACATTAAGTGAAGGAACCTTATTCAAACTTCCACATGTGGCATCCACATTTTTGCATATACCGTATACTGTATACTAATTCATTTCAATGCATTTATTCAGACATCAGGTTTTTTTTGCAGATTGTAGCAACAACTGAAGCATGCCCTTTTTTCAGAGATACATCACATCAATGAAAGTCTAGGGGTTCATGAAAAAAAAAAATCGATATCTGTGTGTCATCCATTCTTCAAAATATAGAAAATGAACCAAAAAAAAAAAACATGCAAATCGAATCAACCACAGCAAATGAGCAGGGTAGGATGCTACCTGTGAACAGCACAGACCTCATGTGTCCATGCATTCAAATGTGAGAATGGGGTCTTACATGCAGCACAGCAACCTGTAAAAAACTAAACGGCCAATAATGAGGAAATAAGTTTGTGCCTTCATTTACTTGTGAAAACTGGTACACTGTGTTCCAACACCCTAAGACTAAGGCCCCACTTTGCCGAAAGGTAGCTTTTTTTTGTTGCAGTTTTTTGAGCCAAAGCCAGGAGTGGATTGAGCAGAAGGTACAAGTATAAGAACTTCTTATATATTCCCCATTCCTTTTGTAGCCATTCTTGTCTTTGGCTCAAAATACATCCACAAAATCTGCAACAAAAAAAGCTGCGTTTCCGCAATGTGGGACCTTAGCCTAATACTGCCCTTGTGTAGTGGTTATTCCGGCATTGTAGGAAAAGGTTTACTATATGTACAGTCCTATGAAAAAGTTTGGGCACCCCTATTAATCTTAATCATTTTTAGTTCTAAATATTTTGGTGTTTATAACAGCCATTTCAGTTTGATATATCTAATAACTGATGGACACAGTAATATTTCAGGATTGAAATGAGGTTTATTGTACTAACAGAAAATGTGCAATATGCATTAAACCAAAATTTGACCGGTGCAAAAGTATGGGCACCTCAACAGAAAAGTGACATTAATATTTAGTAGATCCTCCTTTTGCAAAGATAACAGCCTCTAGTCGCTTCCTGTAGCTTTTAATCAGTTCCTGGATCCTGGATAAAGGTATTTTCGACAAACAATTCAAGTTCAGTTAAGTTAGATGGTCGCCGAGCATGGACAGCCCGCTTCAAATCATCCCACAGATGTTCAATGATATTCAGGTCTGGGGACTGGGATGCCCATTCCAGAACATTGTAATTGTTCCTCTGCATGAATGCCTGAGGATTTGGAGCGGTGTTTTGGATCATTGTCTTGCTGAAATATCCATCCCAGGCGTAACTTCAACTTCGTCACTGATTCTTGAACATTATTCTCAAGAATCTGCTGATACTGAGTGGAATCCATGCGACTCTCAACTTTAACAAGATTCCCGATGCCGGCATTGGCCACACAGCCCCAAAGCATGATGGAACCTCCACCAAATTTTACAGTGGGTAGCATGTGTTTTTCTTGGAATGCTGTTTCTTTTTGGACGCCATGCATAACGCCTTTTTTTTATAACCAAACAACTCAATTTTTGTTTCCAAAATGAAGCTGCCTTGTCCAAATGTGCTTTTTCATACCTCAGGCAACTCTATTTGTGGCGTACGTGCAGAAACGGCTTCTTTCTCATCACTCTCCCATACAGCTTCTATTTGTGCAAAGTGCGCTGTATAGTTGACCGATGCACAGTGACACCATCTGCAGCAAGATGATGCTGCAGCTCTTTGGAGGTGGTCTGTGGATTGTCCTTGACTGTTCTCACCATTCTTCTTCTCTGCCTTTCTGATATTTTTCTTGGCCTGCCACTTCTGGGCTTAACAAGAACTGTCCCTGTGATCTTCCATTTCCTTACTATGTTCCTCACAGTGGAAACTGACAGGTTAAATCTCTGAGACAACTTTTTGTATCCTTCCCCTGAACAACTATGTTGAACAATCTTTGTTTTCAGATCATTTGAGAGTTGTTTTGAGTAGCCCATGATGCCACTCTTCAGAGGAGATTCAAATAGGAGATCAACTTGCAATTGGCCACCTTAAATACCTTTTCTTATGATTGGATACATCTGGCTATGAAGTTCAAAGCTCACTGAGGTTACAAAACCAATTTTGTGCTTCAGTAAGTCAGTAAAAAGTAGTTAGGGGAATTCAAATCAATAAAATGATAAGGGTGCCCATACTTTTGCACCGGTCAAATTTTGGTTTAATGCATATTGCACATTTTCTGTTAGTACAATAAACCTCATTTCAATCCTGAAATATTACTGTGTCCATCAGTTATTAGATATATCAAACTGAAATGGCTGTTGCAAACACCAAAATATTTAGAACTAAAAATGATTAAGATTAATAGGGGTGCCCAAACTTTTTCATAGGACTGTAACTCATTCAATAACAAGCCAGGAGCTTGTCAATCTAATAATGTCATTTTGTGGCTAAGTTTATTGAGCAATACTGAAAGCAATATTAGATACCATGCAGGGTTTTCCTGTAGTATTTGTCAAGAAACAATAAAATATCCATAAAGTAGTGCAGTGCTATTTTAGATACATAGGAAGATGACAGGATCCACTGTTAACATTTACTGGATATGAAACAATTTCCACAACCTGCTGAAAACACCTGCAAATGTTGAAACCTGAATCTGCAACTAAGCGTACCTGCTCATTTATTTTACTCTTATGCCAACCCAGTTATAGGAAGGTGAAGCTTGTCTTATACGTTAACAATGTCACAACCAAGAAATCAAGAGAAACTTTCCCCGAAGAGATATGCCACCTTATGTTAGGTGGAAAAGAACTTGACTTCATCATTGCCAGGAGACGTAGAGCAATCTCTGTAGACCATGTGTACACTGTCACAGCTTTCAGGGCGCTCATGAAAGATTAATGCACTGTGCTAAAATAAAAAGAATCCGTCTGTATTTAGAATATATCAAGATTTCTACCAGACAGTAGTGATGGGGCTTATAGTGTCATTTATTTTAATATAAACATTATTAATGATTAATTGGTATTTATTTAATTCCTAGTCGGTACTGATGTACAGTACAAGCAGCTTGGGTATAGTAAGTCATATTACCAATAAGAAAATATTACTTTGGGGACACCATAGTAATATAACTATAGAATAGATCCCACTGAAGGCAAGCATGATTTCTAGAGTTAGACATACTCAGTGCTCCCTCTAGGTAAAATATTTATGTATTTGGTGACAACCAATATAGCTTGAAAATATTGTAACTTGAGAACTTAACCCAGTGGAAATCTAGTGATTGGTCTTGAAGCCCCCAAAATGTCAATCTACATAATGAAAGCATCAAGATATATATATAATATATATATATATATATATATATATATATATATATATATATGTATATATATACCCTGATCCGCTATTAAATTAAAATTACCTGCCTAATATTGTATATGCCTCACTTGTCTCAAAAAGGGTCCTGCCACATAGTGTTCCTGGGTGCAGCATAGTGGCCACATTGTTTTGCTATTATTGTATGACCAGTAATGAAAAGGTACATAATTAAAGGGGTTTTCTCTCTTCTTAGTGCTGTTTTTTGAGTTATTTCTTGGTTTCTCTTGGAGCTCCTGGCATCTGCTGCATTTATCTACATGATGTAGACTCCTGTTATTATATTCTACAACTACCATGATGCATTGCTCTTCACTCAGAGGTGATTCACACTACCTCCCCCCTCACTCCCTCACCCTCCCTCTCTCACTCCTCACACCCCCTCCGTTTCCCTAGCTAACCCACTCACTACCAGCCCTTTTTTACTAACTAGATCAACAAACCTCCCCACCCCTTCATACTTAACTGTGTTGCTGTCAAGATCTTCTGGGCACGACCTTTTTCAGGGTCGACTCCTCCTCTTCCCGATGTCTGATGGCCTTCCACGCCTGTGCAATAGGGTCACAGTGCCAGCAAGCCTATACTCTGGCTCTATTGCTCATGCAACACCAGATGGCAAGAGCAGGCGCCGAGCCCACAGAAGGAAGTGATACTTACCGGACAAGAAGACAGGTAAGTATGATGAGGTGTGGGGGGGGGGGGGGTTGTATTGGTGACCTTCTGTTCCCTGGAAAATCTGAAATTGTGCCCTGGGCGGAAGGGTGTTTAGTTTAGTGTAGGAATATGATTTTATCCTGGACAACCCTCTTAATCATTGTTTGATTTACTTTCAAACAACTGATCAGCAGCGGTCGCGGGTGTCTGACCCCCACTGGTGACCCATCATCAAAAAAACTGAGTGGAGTAACCCTTTAAAACATCAAAGGGATCTATCATGCACTAAGTTCTGATCATTAGTCTCAAGGTCTGAACAGGATTTAAGGCAAATCTGGATGGGTGGCCTACAACTGCAATAAGCAGAAAATGGGCACCAAGTTCATCTCTCTACAAGACATATTAAGGATATTTTCTTATGACTGGTGAGGGGCATCACAAGTTGATTCCATTCCTGGGTATCTGGCACCAAAACATTAGCAGCAAATCCTTTTAAGTCCAGTAAATTTTGAACACGCATAGCACAAGGGAGTTTCAGAGTTACTTAAATGCATATAAATGGATACCTCCCACCGGTAACCCCAATTATAAGAAGCATACTTCAACCAGAAAAATGCATATAGACAAACGATTCAGGATATAAATAATCCCAAAAAAAAGGTATGAAGTATTCAACATACACAAAAAGTGTTATAAAATGACATACTTTATTATCATTAATAAAAAGTTATATACACATATAAAGACACATAGAACACCAATAATTCAAACGAAAAGGACAACCCACAGATACGGGTGTAACACTGTCAGACCACTGGAGTAGAAATACACAATGACACTAAGAAACTATCTGTTACCCACATGGCAAAATGGGCACACATACATATCTAGGTGTACATCATCTCCCTCCTAAAGTATGTAAGTATATGCAGTATAAGGGAGGAGAGAAAAAATATATACCAGGGGGTAGGGGAGACCCAGTAAATCATGCAAAGTAAATGCTATACATGTTCATCCATACCCTTACATGGCATATCTGAATAAACTCAATAGTAAAGAGACATGAAAAGTTAATCCTCAACATAGATTGGCAGAAAGCCCAACAGACATGCCTGAGGGGAAGAACATAAATCCCTTACCCATAATAAAGTGATCCGCAGGAGCCCGTAGCTGTGGGGAGTCCTAGCCCGACGCGCGTTTCGGCCGTATGACCGGCCTTCTTCCGGGGGTGGAGTCGGGTGCATACATGTGGCAATATAAATATGCCTCATCATAAGATGAGGAGCCAATAACCTACGTCGAGGAGGGGTCTAAGTTTGTTGCAGCAAGTAATATACTTCCTGTTCACGGGGCGAAGATGTGCTGGGGGAAGGACCGTCCAACTCATTGTGACGCATGCCCACTGCGTGAAAATAGCTTAGTCCGATCACGTGATCGGCTAACCGAAACCGAGGCGCGGCTGTAGAGCCAAGCCTCGATTTCATCAGCCGCACGTGACCCGAGTAGCTCGCAGGGGCATGCGTGCCGGGCATGGACAAAGTTATCTATACCTAGTGCCGATAACATGTGTAACCAGCACAGTAGAGAGATTATATATATATAGGAATAATAAATACTAAACAAAATAATGAGGAAATCATATTAAAAAATGAGTGTGATATGATTGGGGTGAAAAAGAGGAAAAAGGAGTGCAAGAAAGGTGAGTGAAAAGTGAAAAGAAGAAAGTAAAAGGCCATAAATACCAAACCATCTTTATTTATTATAATAAAAGCCTATCATACAATATATGCCATGCAAAAATACAAAAACTTAATATACAGCCCAATGTCGCAACAGTGGGTATTATATGCCATACAAAGATACAAAATCTTAGTATACAGCCCAATGTCGCAACAATGGGTATTATCAGTGTCAGTGAATATAATATAGAAAAATAAAGTAGATATATATCCATAAATTGATAAGTTACCCCACAAAAACCATAAAACACACCCCAAATATAACAATAATGAATGCTGTAAAACTAATTCATCATTGAAATACACAGTTAAGTACAATATATAATAAATAAACCCAAAACTATATAAATTATATAATTGAAGGGAAAAAAAAAAATAATAAAAATTATTATTTATTATTGTATAATAATAAATAAATAAACAAATAATAAATAAATAAAGAAATAAATAAAAATAAAAAATATATATATATAATGAAATATTTTTTAAAAAATATATGCATAAAAATGTCCATAAATATCCCGGATCCAAAAGATTCTCTTATGTCACAATCATGATGAGGAAAGTCGCCCCTTTAGTCCGAAGGAAGAATAAGCAGGAAAACGAATCCTTAAACATCCAGTTGAGGTTATAACGCTATCAAGAACAAAAAAAGAAAATCACCACAAAGCAATACAACTAAGAAAAAAACTTATTAGCCACAATATAAAACATGAAAGACACACACACAGACGCCATATACACTACACAAAAAGGATACATAGATAAAATAACTAAATCACTAAACAATTAAAAATACATACAAGGCTATCGTGGAACAATGGGAGGTATCCAGGTACAAACAGGACTAGAGAAAAGCGCCAAAATTCATTGTTTCATTTAAACCGTGTGGAGTCATGGTCCCCAAAGTCCATATCCACCGTGACTCCATTTGTGCCAATCGTTTTTTAATATTTCCTCCTCTTATAGTGGGTGTGACACAGTCAATTCCCCGAACCTGTAACAGAGTAGGGTCACTATTATGACAGGTTGCAAAGTGTCTTGCTATAGGCTTCAAACGATCCATATTTCCTTCACTGTTATTCATAATGTCTCGCACGTGCTCCCTTACTCTCGTTTTCAACTCTCTCGTGGTCAAACCCACATAAATCATGTTACAGGGACAGGTAGCATAGTATATTACACCTTTAGTTTGACACGTAATTCGTTTTCTAATTTTAAACGTTCTATCTCCCCTGGAGTTTGAGAAATTTTGGGCCCTGATAATATTAGGGCAGGCTATGCATTTCCCACATGGCACACAGCCAGGGGATGGTTGTCTAGAGCCAAAGATGCCAATTGGCTTCATCTCATAATGGCTGTGCACCAGTATATCTTTTAAATTTTTAGCCCTTCTTGGAATTATGCTGGGATAAGGTTTCACATATTTAGTCAAAATTGGATTGCCAGTCAAAATAGGCCAAAATTTATTCAAAATTCCGCGCATTTCACCCCATCTGGAGTGATATTGGGTGATGAAATGAGTTTCTTTTGGTCTACTATAATCCTTAAGAGGAGGTGGGGAATTAGTAAGGAGATCCACTCTCGAGGTATGTTTAGCCCTATTATAGGCCTTCCTCACCATCCTACGACTATAACCCCTCTCCAAAAATCGTCCCGTCAAATCATCAGAAAATTTTTCAAAGCCCTCCTCTGTTGAACAATTTCGACGCATTCGTAGAAACTGTCCAGTGGGTATTGCCCTAATTATATGAGATGGATGTGAAGAGGATGCCATTAACAAGGAATTGACAGATGTTTCCTTCCTAAATGTTTCAGACTGCAAATTATCCTGTGAGTCCCTGAAAAGGCTTACATCAAGAAAGTCTATTCTGGAGCTGTGACAACGATAAGTGAGGCGTATATTAACCTCATTGTTGTTAAGTTTCCTCATGAAGGTGTCCAGCTGTTGTTCAGTGCCCCCCCAGACGATCAGGATATCGTCGATGTACCGCATCCAAGATAGGACGCGGCACATCGACGAGTCCCGATCGTCCGGGAGGAGGTCCCTCTCCCACAGCCCCAGGAACAAATTAGCATATGAGGGGGCACAAGCCGCCCCCATTGCTGTTCCCTGGAGCTACAGGAAAAGGGACCCCTTAAAAGTAAAAAAATTATGTTTAAGCACAAATTCCAGAAGGATAAGTAAAAATTCACATAAATCAGGGGCCAACCCACTAGCATCTAGAAAAAACCTTGTGGCCCTAAGGCCATCATCATGTCGGATGCTCGTGTATAAGGACTCAACGTCACATGTAACGAGTAACGTATCATGGTCCAGAGGTATACCATCTATTTTCTTTAAAAGATCCCCTGTGTCCCTAACATAGGAAGGTAGGTCACTCACCAGTTGTTTGAGATGGTAATCAATATACTGACAGATCTTCTCAAAAGGTCCGTTGACCCCTGACACTATGGGGCGACCAGGTGGAATCTGGGGGTTCTTATGCACTTTCGGCAATAGATAGAAAGTCGGGACAGAAGGTTCATCCACTTTTAAGCACTCAAATAGTTCTTTGGAGATAATACCTCTTTCAAAAGCTGAAATAAGAATCGTCTCCAACTCACTACAAAAAGATGACATAGGGTTAAAGGTAAGTTTTTTATAATTATTAGATGTACGCAATTGCCTGAAAGCAATTTATACAATTATACAATAATAAATAATAATTTTTTTTTTTTTTTTTTTTTCCCTTCAATTATATAATTTATATAGTTTTGGGTTTATTTATTATATATTGTACTTAACTGTGTATTTCAATGATGAATTAGTTTTACAGCATTCATTATTGTTATATTTGGGGTGTGTTTTATGGTTTTTGTGGGGTAACTTATCAATTTATGGATATATATCTACTTTATTTTTCTATATTATATTCACTGACACTGATAATACCCATTGTTGCGACATTGGGCTGTATACTAAGATTTTGTATCTTTGTATGGCATATAATACCCACTGTTGCGACATTGGGCTGTATATTAAGTTTTTGTATTTTTGCATGGCATATATTGTATGATAGGCTTTTATTATAATAAATAAAGATGGTTTGGTATTTATGGCCTTTTACTTTCTTCTTTTCACTTTTCACTCACCTTTCTTGCACTCCTTTTTCCTCTTTTTCACCCCAATCATATCACACTCATTTTTTAATATGATTTCCTCATTATTTTGTTTAGTATTTATTATTCCTATATATATATAATCTCTCTACTGTGCTGGTTACACATGTTATCGGCACTAGGTATAGATAACTTTGTCCATGCCCGGCACGCATGCCCCTGCGAGCTACTCGGGTCACGTGCGGCTGATGAAATCGAGGCTTGGCTCTACAGCCGCGCCTCGGTTTCGGTTAGCCGATCACGTGATCGGACTAAGCTATTTTCACGCAGTGGGCATGCGTCACAATGAGTTGGACGGTCCTTCCCCCAGCACATCTTCGCCCCGTGAACAGGAAGTATATTACTTGCTGCAACAAACTTAGACCCCTCCTCGACGTAGGTTATTGGCTCCTCATCTTATGATGAGGCATATTTATATTGCCACATGTATGCACCCGACTCCACCCCCGGAAGAAGGCCGGTCATACGGCCGAAACGCGCGTCGGGCTAGGACTCCCCACAGCTACGGGCTCCTGCGGATCACTTTATTATGGGTAAGGGATTTATGTTCTTCCCCTCAGGCATGTCTGTTGGGCTTTCTGCCAATCTATGTTGAGGATTAACTTTTCATGTCTCTTTACTATTGAGTTTATTCAGATATGCCATGTAAGGGTATGGATGAACATGTATAGCATTTACTTTGCATGATTTACTGGGTCTCCCCTACCCCCTGGTATATATTTTTTCTGTGAGTATATATTTTTTCTCTCCTCCCTTATACTGCATATACTTACATACTTTAGGAGGGAGATGATGTACACCTAGATATGTATGTGTGCCCATTTTGCCATGTGGGTAACAGATAGTTTCTTAGTGTCATTGTGTATTTCTACTCCAGTGGTCTGACAGTGTTACACCCGTATCTGTGGGTTGTCCTTTTCGTTTGAATTATTGGTGTTCTATGTGTCTTTATATGTGTATATAACTTTTTATTAATGATAATAAAGTATGTCATTTTATAACACTTTTTGTGTATGTTGAATACTTCATACCTTTTTTTTGGGATTATTTATATCCTGAATCGTTTGTCCAGTAAATTTTGAGTTGAATCATACTTATTTTTCAAGCACATCTTAATGATACTCGATTAATATTGAGGAATTTGTAGGCCGTTTGTTGGCCTTATACACCTTATACTCTTTGTCAGGTTTCTCAAACCATTCCTTAACAACTTTGGCAGTGTGGCATGGAGCATTATCCTGCTAAAGGAGGCCGCTGCCATTAAGGTATACCAGTCCTAAGAGATGACGAAGGGGGGAATTTGTCTGCAACAACATTTAGGTAGATTGTTCCTGTGAAAGTTAAATCCACTGGAATGCCAGGACCCAAGGTTCCCTGGCAAAACATTTAGGTGGAAGATTTAGGTGGAAACACTGTGCCATAGACAGGTGTGAACTACAAAACAGCCAGGGATAAACCTAGCCTCTCTGCTGCCTGTGGCGACAATAGAAAGATGCATCCCAAAAAAAGTGTGTGATGGGGCCCCCCTAATTAGCACCCCCCCTTTCACTGGCAAATCAAAAAATCCCCCAAAGAGTATATACACCCCCTTTTTTAGCCCCCACACAATATACAAGCCCCTTTTTTTGGCCCAACACACAATACATGACCTCCTTTTTTTGGTCAACGCCACGATACATAAACTGCCTTTTCTTGCTCCCCCTTTTAATGGCCCACACGCAGTATCTGACTCCTTTTTATGGCCCACCCACAGTATATTACCCCTCTTTTAAAGCCCGCAAGCATTGTATTAACCCATTGAAGTCAATGGGAGGCCTTTTTTTCAGCGCTGAAATTTCACACCAAATTCCTCACCATTTTCCCCTGTGTGAATAGATCCTCAGAACCTACGGTGCGAAACTACATCTGATTGGCACCACTGATTCTGAGGCCAATCTGCAAGTAATCCCACTTTGGGGTATAAAGGGTCAGGAAGTGGAGAGCATTCTGAGGTGGAAGACCCGCCATTAAGGTTAATTACAACACCTCAAATACATCCCTTAAGAATGTTGACCATTTTTTTCTTTAAAAGGTACTGTAGATGTGCATGTACAAAACAGAGCTATCATACAAACATGAACATGTACCACCATTTAATAGTATCTTGTGATTCTTGTTGCCTGCAGTTGTGCTTCTGTTTACTTGTGCAATGTTCACTAACTTTGCAATTTCAATAGTACAAATGCTTGTTCAATAAGACATCTTAATACAGTGCATTCTAAACTGCAGATGTAGGAGCAGTTGTCTACTACTGTTAGTTCTCATTCAGAAAGCATGGTAGGAAAAACCATGCTAAACATGTGTTGAAATTTACATTATCACTGGCAGAACATGTGGGGATTCCAATAATTTTATTATTCCCACCGCCCCTTTGTGTAGAGTGCTTGTGAAGGACGTGTCCCAGTCACTTCATTAATTATATAAAATTATGATAATAATTTGTGGTTGCAAATAAGTATTGCAGAGGACCATTCACCACCTTCAACAAGTCCAACACCTTCAACAACTCTTTACTTCAATTAATAGGTTCTGCTCCACTGATTCCACAACAAATGGAATTTTTTCTCTGGTCCCCACCTTTCTTAAATGTTAGGCCAGGTCCCCACTGGCTGGAAACGCCACGATCTGGCAGCGGCATTTTACAGTACTTGCAAAGCGGATAGGATTCATGCGAATCCCATGCCCACTTTGCGGGAAAAAATCGCAGCGTGAACACGCTGCAATTTCCAAAACCGTTGCAGTTTTGAAAATCGCAGCATGTCAATTATATCTACGGAAATGTTGGTGGCTTTCTTATAGATATAATTGTAACAGAAAGTGTGCGGAGGAAAACTCCTTGAATCTTCTGTTGAAAACGCTGCGGGAAGAACCAAAATGCGTTCAAGCCACGGTTCTTCCTGCAGCGCTTTAGCACTGCATTTCCACCCAGTGGGGCCTTAGGCCAGGGCCCTACGGGACGTAAACTCTGCAATTTGCCCGCGGCGGAAACGCTGCAGGAAAAATTGCGGCGTTTCACAGTGCAAGCAAATGGGATGGGATTCATGCGAATCCTATGCCCACCTTGCGGAAAAAAACACAGTACGGACACGCTACCAATTTCAAAACCGTTGCGGTTTTGAAAATCGCAGCATGTCAATTATATCTACAGAAACGCCGGTGGCATTCCCGTAGATATAATGTTAAGAGAAAGTCCACAGAGGAAAACTCTGTGAACTTTCTCTTAAAAGCGCTGCGGAAAGTACCGCAATGCGTTCACGCAGCGGTTCTTCCCGCAGCGCTTTAGTGCTGTGGATACGGCCTGTGGGGCCTTAGCTTTAGCCTTATTTAGCCTCTGTACTGTCAGGAGGGCGGTGTCAGGCAGGAGCAGACAAGGGGTGTGATTCTGAGCTTTGACACTGGTGGCCTCTGATTGGAGCTCAGAGTCACTACGCCTGCCTGACACCGCCCTTCTGACATGACGCTGGGTTCACACCAGCATTCAATCTCCGTTCTGAGGTTTCTGTCTTCTACAGTGAGCGCCGGTGAGCGTTTTATGCTGTCCACGGTGAAACCGTTTTTTTTTTTAGAGTCCTGCATGTCCGACTCTGTGTCTGGTTAAAAATGAACGGTTTCGCCGCGGAGAGCATAAAACGCTCAAATGAATGGGTTTGAAAAATGACTGCAGGTTTCCGTCTCCTGCCCAATTTCAGGCATGAAACAGAAACCTGCAGAACGGAGACCGGGCGCAGATGTGAACGAGCCCTTACAGAGATTAAATAGCACATCAAAAATCTGAAATAACTGTGCTTGTTGCTCAGGAATGGTGGAGGCTTAGAGAAAAAATTGCAACTGCACTGGAATCAGTGGAGAAGCGACTACATAGGGTCCATTCGCACAGAGGAAAATGGCGCTTTATTTGGCAGTGAATTATCAGCGCTGAAAAAAAAGACTCCCATTGACTTCAATGGGTGCCGCTAGCTTTTTTTTCCGCTAGCGGAAAATTACGCTAGTGGGGGAAAAAAGCTAGCAGAACCCATTGAAATGAATGGGAGGCTTTTTTTTCAGCGCTGAAAATTCACTGCCAAATAAAGCGCAATTTTCCAATGCGCGAGTGGACCATAAAAGATGCCAAAAACTGGAATTGGTGGAGGTGGTGAAAGGTCCTCTTTAGGCTAAAATCCCACATTGCGAAAACACAGCTTTTTTATGTTACAGATTTTGTTGCGGTTTTTTTTGAGCCACAGCTAGGAGTGGATTGAGAAAAAGGTAGACATATAAGAGCTTACTATATATTCCCCATTTCTTTTGTAGCCATTCTTGGCTTTTGCTCAAAAAAAACCACAACAAAATCTGCAACAAAAAAGCTGTGTGTCGCTTAAGTAACTTTATTGCTATAAAGCACCACAACAATCCAAATAAAAATACAAGTAGTATAAGATTTTCACCATTTAGGGGGCGTTCACACTACCACCATTGGTGTCCGTTATGAAGGTGTCCGTTTAAAAAAAAAAAAAACGTACACCTATCATAACGGACATTAACTGACACTAACTGATGCTAACTGATGTTAATGCGTCCGTTTTTTTAACTGATCCATTTAATGGATCAGTTAAAAAAACGGACACATTAGTATCAGTTAGCATCAGTTAGTGTCCGTTTTTTATACTGTCCATTTTTTCTTTTTTGCTGTTTATGCTTTCTGAGCATGTGCAGAAAATAAACGGACAGAAAATAACGGACTGTAACTGATGGCTATCAGTTACTGTCCGTTATATGTCCGTTGCCCATAGACCTCAATGTTAAAAAAAACCTGACACTTTCTGTCCGTTTTTGTCAAACGGACAAAAAAATCCTGCATGTGTGATTTCTCTGTCCGCTTGAAAAAACGGACATGGTTGTTAACGGACCCTTAAGGACACAAATGGACACAAACGGACAACAGATGAAATCCCATTGAAATTAATGGAAATTGTAACGGACACAGCTAGTGTCCATTGCTAAATCTTGAACGGACAATAGCCATGGACACTGCAATCGGACACCAACGGTAGTGTGAACGCCCCCTTATTCAGTACTAGCTGGTACCCGCGACTTCGTCTGCGGTGATTGTAGCAGTGGGTATATACAGGCGTGGGTAAGGTTTTCGTACTGTGTATAAGGTAAGGGATATGAAATGTAACTTTGTATCTTGTTTTTGCTATAATTCAGAGAATACGTGAGACTTTTGTGTTGGATGTAATTTGTATTTGAACTGCTATACGGTGTTGTGAGAAACTTTACATAGTGACTTTGGGACAGAAGTATTTGAAGTTAACCCTTTCCTGCCGATGGCATTTTTTGATTTTCGGTTTTGACTCCCCTCCTTCTAAACCCCATAACTTTTTTATTTCTCCACTCCCAGAGTCATATGAGGTCTTAATTTTTCCTGGGACAAATTTTTCTTCATGATGCCACCATTATTTATTCTATATAATGTACTGGGAAGCAGGGAAAAAATTCAGAATGGGGTGGTTTTGAAGAAAAAATGCATTTCTGCGACTTTCTTAAGGGCTTTGGTTTTACCGCGTTCACTGTGCAACCAAAATGACATGTCCCCTGTATTCTGTGTTTCGGTACGATTCCGGGGATACCAAATTTATATGGTTTTATTTACATTTTGACCCCTTAAAAAAAAGCCAAAACTGTGTTAAAAAATTATTTTTTGAAAAGTCGCCATATTCCGACAGCCGTAACTTTTTTATACGTGTACGGGGATGTATAGGGCGTCTTTTTTTGCGGGACCGGGTGTACTTTGTAGTTCTACCATTTTCGGGAAATGTTATTGCTTTGATCACTTTTTATTCAAATTTTTATCAGAATCAAAAAATGGCAGTTTGGTACTTTTGACCATTTTTCCCGCTACGGCGTTTACCAAACAGGAGAAATATTTGTATAGCTTTGTAGAGTGGGCGATTTCGGACGTGGGGATACCTAACATGTATGTGTTTCACAGTTTTTAACTACTTTTATATGTGTTCTAGGGAAAGGGGGGTGATTTGAATTTTTAATCCTTTTTTTTTTTAGATATATATTTTTTTTTACTTTTTTTAAACTTTTTTTTTTGCATTTATTAGACCACCTAGGGGTATTGACATGGGTGGGCGGTGTCGCGGATTGTTAGAGCGGTGTGGGTCGGCAAACATGGCTGCTCCGGAGCGTTAAAGAGAGCCTCCTGGAGTATCGTTAAGGTGAGGGGCAAAGTGGTAAAGTATATGTATATGAGATTGTGTGGGGTTAGGGGCGAGGCTGCAGAGGGCAATATGAATTTTGTGGCTTGCTATGGTCCAAAATGTGTGAGATTGCAGAGATGGTGGTGTGAGTTTGGGTTTTGTGGGGTCCTGGCACAAACGTATGTGCGCTATTGTGACGAAAAGTAGCCTATTGTTTAATCGGGTGTATTAACTATGTTTGTGGAAAATTTCAGCCAAATCGGTGGAGCGGTTTTTCCGTGATTGACTAACAAACATCCGAACATGCAAACATCCAAACACACAAACACACAAACCCACAAACTCACAAACTTTCACATTTATAATATTAATAGGATATAGAATGTCATCAGCCAATATCTGAAATAAATTTAAGTAACCGCAACCATGATCATTAAGTTTATGGGACAAATACACTGACAAAATGTTCAAGAGAATACAATCCTGATTCAGAGCTAGTATCCATGTAAATAATTTTGTATATAGACGTATACACTGTTAAGGTCACCTTAACCCCTTCTCTCCAAAGGAATTTTTAAATTTTCGTTTTTGACTCCCCAAAACGATGACTTATAAAATGGTATATGTATTTAAATGTTATTCTATGTTGTGCTATGCTATTCTATGTTTGCTGCACAAATTTCTGGTGTTCTGTAGACCTACCCATTTTATGTAGTCTTGTTGGAGACTGATAGGCCTAATGTATGAAAGTTCGTTGAATCTAAATCTCTTTAGTGTATGGTCAACTTTACAGTAGTTTTTACACCCTCCAGGAAACAAAAACAATCATGTCACTAACATGTTTCCACCTCATTACTGATAAGACATATAGCAGTGGAGGAAGTCACATTGCAAGGTTCTAATTATTATAGTCCGTCATCTTCAATTTCCTCCAGCAGCCCTTGCGTAGCCAAGAAGCCACTTAAGGGCTTGTTTATTATTCATTTAATTAAATAACAATGAAGCGATCTTTGCACATTTTCCAATGGTTTCATTTTTTAGCCCACAGTGGTATAAAAAAAAGATGAAGCTGTCACAGACAATGAGTTAAAGCAGCCTAAACTAATTGGCTTCTGATAGTTATTACAAAGATTTAATAATATTATATACCTGAAAGGTTGTCATAAAATCTGCATCACCAGCTATGTATAAGAATGGGACCCTGACTCCCAGCTACATGAAGCTCTTAAAGGCCACTCTTGTTTCTCACAACAGAATTCATCTCCTTTTGAAATGCTAAATGATAATTTTTTTCAGAAATATTCTGCAGGGGATTTTTATTCCAATTTTCATCATTGTAATAAAATTTGTAGAATATTTATAACCCGTTAAATGAACCATATTGCATTACAACATAAGTTCAATTTTTACTTTATAAGAGACACCTGCACTTTCTCAGTTGGAGCTTTCCTATATGGATATTAGACATGATCCCATGTGCAATGACGTTGAGCGCACACCACGAATAGTATGATCAAGGAGAATAAAGTGAAAGGAGATGTTGTAGATGTAAACAACTGGTCAAGGAAAGGTATCAAAGGAGGTTGTAAAGAGCTGATCTGACTGACAAGAAAATTGCAGCCAAATACAATACTGGATGATCTATAACTAGGGTTGAACGATCGTGTTCGGAAAAGATCGGATTCTGATCGGCGATCGAGAAAATTTCACGATCGCGATCGGAATTCTGAACACGATCTTTTTATGTGGGATCGAGATCGGTGATCTTTTACCACAATGCTTTGCTTAGCCTTCACACTGAGTACATGCTGTATACTCAGTGTGAAGGCTCCGCTGTAGTTCCATAGGAATGAATGGAAGCAGCCGGCACACAGCCTTAAAGGGGTTGTCCCATCACAAGGATCCTATCTATACTGCTTGTTAATGTGGATGTAAGACTTTTCCTAAATACACTGCTTCAGCAAAACTGCTTTGTTTGTCCACTATCTTACTTTATTCATTTCCCTGTTGACACATCCCTTGACTTATCTGGTCAAAAGTCAAGTGATGTAGCTGCTGCTCTCAGGGGGGAGGGAGGAGGGGCTAAGTGCACGGGAGCGAGCCTGGAGGGGGGGGGGTAGTTTACACTTTGGGGGGGGAAGGGGCTGCCAATACAGACCCGGCATCCACTGTAATAGCGAGGCGGATGCCGGGGAGTGTAGACGCCGGCACAGGTGCCTGCAACATCGCTACGCTCCTGCCCTGCATGAAGCCAGCAGCGGCAGGAGCGATGCTGCTATTCCGGAGGGGAGGGGGGGGGCGGAGGAGCGGAATAGCAGCATCGCTCCTGCCGCTGCTGGCTTCATGCAGGGCATGAGCGTAGCGATGTTGCAGGCACCTGTGCCGGCGTCTACACTCCCCGGCATCTGCCTCTCTATTACAGCAGATGCTGGGCCTGTATTGCATTGTGAAGGCTGAACGTCCGATGCCTAACTGCATCGGGAGCGCACAAGCAGGCCAGCGGCATAGAAGCGACGACTTGTCACCGCTGACTTTACATATGTAACCCCGCCCACCAATGACGCAACAAAGCCGGAAGAAAGAAGAACTTACAGCAGCGAATACTGGCGAGTATGTGACATGGGAATACCCCTTTAACCCCCTGCACGCCGGCTGCCTTCATTCATTTGAATGGGAAGCTAAACTAAACATCTCTAGCAGCTACTTACCTCTAGAGATGGCTGCTCCGGTGCCCTCCTTCTTCTTGCCTCTCCTAACCTGGCAGGGAAGGGGCAGCGAAGGTAGAAGAGCAGCGTGGAGCGGCAGCGAGGCAAAGAAGAAGGAAGGCACCGGGCACCGGACCAGCCATCTCTGCAGGTAAGTGGACACCAGGGGGGACTAAGTAGCCAGAGGATTAAAAAAAATCCTCTGGCTACTTTAGTGTTCACTACACAGCGTGGATTCTAACAATTGTTAGATTCCATGCTGTATAGTGAATAGGATTGCTTTTAAAATCCGATCTCCGATTAATAAAAAAAATCCCATTGATTTGCATTGGGATCGGAATTGGGATCGAGATCGGGTTCGAATGAAAAATGATCGGAAATCGGATTTTAAAATCGATCCTGAAAAGTCAAGATCAGCTCAACCCTATCTATAACGGCTTTATAATTTCATTTCTCTTTTGCTGGTTAGACTCAAATGGTCTCTTTGTTCATCCGTGGGTCCAAATTACTATTAGTTTATGCAGCATATCGGAGACGAGGTGACACTTCAGTCTAAGAGCTTGTGCATCGCTTCACTGTTTATTAAAAACAACCTTATACATATATACAGTCCTATGAAAAAGTTTGGGCACCCCTATTAATCTTAATCATTTTTTGTTCTAAATATTTTGGTGTTTGCAACAGCCATTTCAGTTTGATATATCTAATAACTGATGGACACAGTAATATTTCAGGATTGAAATGAGGTTTATTGTACTAACAGAAAATGTGCAATATGCATTAAACCAAAATTTGACCGGTGCAAAAGTATGGGCACCCTTATCATTTTATTGATTTGAATTCCCCTAACTACTTTTTACTGACTTACTGAAGCACAAAATTGGTTTTGTAACCTCAGTGAGCTTTGAACTTCATAGCCAGATGTATCCAATCATAAGAAAAGGTATTTAAGGTGGCCAATTGCAAGTTGATCTCCTATTTGAATCTCCTCTGAAGAGTGGCATCATGGGCTACTCAAAACAACTCTCAAATGATCTGAAAACAAAGATTGTTCAACATAGTTGTTCAGGGGAAGGATACAAAAAGTTGTCTCAGAGATTTAACCTGTCAGTTTCCACTGTGAGGAACATAGTAAGGAAATGGAAGACCACAGGGACAGTTCTTGTTAAGCCCAGAAGTGGCAGGCCAAGAAAAATATCAGAAAGGCAGAGAAGAAGAATGGTGAGAACAGTCAAGGACAATCCACAGACCACCTCCAAAGAGCTGCAGCATCATCTTGCTGCAGATGGTGTCACTGTGCATCGGTCAACTATACAGCGCACTTTGCACAAATAGAAGCTGTATGGGAGAGTGATGAGAAAGAAGCCGTTCCTGCACGTACGCCACAAATAGAGTTGCCTGAGGTATGAAAAAGCACATTTGGACAAGGCAGCTTCATTTTGGAAACAAAAATTGAGTTGTTTGGTTATAAAAAAAAAGGCGTTATGCATGGCGTCCAAAAAGAAACAGCATTCCAAGAAAAACACATGCTACCCACTGTAAAATTTGGTGGAGGTTCCATCATGCTTTGGGGCTGTGTGGCCAATGCCGGCATCGGGAATCTTGTTAAAGTTGAGAGTCGCATGGATTCCACTCAGTATCAGCAGATTCTTGAGAATAATGTTCAAAAATCAGTGACGAAGTTGAAGTTACGCCGGGGATGGATATTTCAGCAATGATCCAAAACACCGCTCCAAATCCTCAGGCATTCATGCAGAGGAACAATTACAATGTTCTGGAATGGCCATCCCAGTCCCCAGACCTGAATATCATTGAACATCTGTGGGATGATTTGAAGCGGGCTGTCCATGCTCGGCGACCATCTAACTTAACTGAACTTGAATTGTTTGTCCAAAATACCTTTATCCAGGATCCAGGAACTGATTAAAAGCTACAGGAAGCGACTAGAGGCTGTTATCTTTGCAAAAGGAAGATCTACTAAATATTAATGTCACTTTTCTGTTGAGGTGCCCATACTTTTGCACCGGTCAAATTTTGGTTTAATGCATATTGCACATTTTCTGTTAGTACAATAAACCTCATTTCAATCCTGAAATATTACTGTGTCCATCAGTTATTAGATATATCAAACTGAAATGGCTGTTATAAACACCAAAATATTTAGAACTAAAAATGATTAAGATTAATAGGGGTGCCCAAACTTTTTCATAGGACTGTAGATAGAAGAGGGGACATAGCCACTAACTAGCCAATCCCAGACACAATGCTTATCAGTGGCTGTCGGAAGACATTCCACAGAAGAAATCACATCATTCCTGGCATGACACAAAAAGAACAAAGTTCCAGTTACCAAAGGTACTGACAGTAGACAGTATAGAAATATTATTTGGTGATTACAAAATGGAGCCTCTGTATAAAATGGACAAACAAACTTCATGCATATCTTAATGCATGCAAGACTCCATGAGGCAAATGAGCTCGAATTCATTAAAGGTGCTCTATCGTTGGGAAAACTCATTTTTAACTAAACATATACTTGCATAGCCTTTAGAAAGGCTATTCCACACCTACCTTTTGTATGTTAATCACCTCAGTAGTTTTTGAATGATCCTGCTTTTATTCATATGCTAATTAGCCTCCAGCAGGCACCCAGAAGTCTCAGTGAGCACTCTCTGCTATGTGTGTGAGAGCAAGGAGGCTACTGTTGCTGTTGATGACTCATCAGCCTTCGCTGCTCTCACCCAAACACAGCAGATAGTGCTCGTTGAGACTTCTGGCGCTTGTTGCTGGCTAATTAGCATATGAATAAAAGCGGGCTCATTCAAAAATGACTGAGGGGATTAAGATACAAAAAGGTAGGTGTGGAATAGCCTTTCTAAAGGCTATGCAAGTATATGTTTAGTTAAAAATGACTTTTCCAAATGATAGAGCCCCATTAATGTTTGAGGGCATTTGTTTATGCACAGCACTTTAAGGTCCCACCACAGCATTTCAATTAGGTTGAGGTCCTTGAGTACCTTAATTATTTTCTCTAGATTTGCTGGTGTGTTTGGGATCTTTGTCCTGTTGTATTACCCAGTTCCTGTCTAACATACTTTCAAGGTTCTCAGGACCTGTGGATGCAAAACAGACCCAAATCATCACCCCTCTTACACCATGCTTGATAGGTGGTATGAGGTGTTTGCGCCTATATGCTGTGTTTTGGACAAACATGGTATTGTTAATTGCAGAAGGGTGAGATTGGGAACCCCTAATCAAAGGTACAGGTCACAGAAAGGGCCCCTGCACATGGCGTAAGTGCTCGACTCATTCCGAGCCATACACGCGAGCACTTCTAAACACTTTGCATTCACTTCAATGGGAGCGTTCGTAAAGCCGGCTTTACGCGCGCTCCCATTGAAGTGAATGGGAAGTGTTTAGAAGCGCTCGCGTGTACGGCTCGGAATGAGCCTAGCGCTTATGCCGTGTGAAGGGGCCCAAAGTTGGTCACTTGGAGAAAAATAATAAAACATAACTTTTATTTAGTAAGCAAGATAAAAGTAGTGTTAATAAGTGTTCAGTGCACTCACTAAAATGAAACGTATGGCTGAAATACAGTCCTATGAAAAAGTTTGGGCACCCCTATTAATCTTAATCATTTTTAGTTCTAAATATTTTGGTGTTTGCAACAGCCATTTCAGTTTGATATATCTAATAACTGATGGACACAGTAATATTTCAGGATTGAAATGAGGTTTATTGTACTAACAGAAAATGTGCAATATGCATTAAACCAAAATTTGACCGGTGCAAAAGTATGGGCACCTCAACAGAAAAGTGACATTAATATTTAGTACATCCTCCTTTTGCAAAGATAACAGCCTCTAGTCGCTTCCTGTAGCTTTTAATCAGTTCCTGGATCCTGGATAAAGGTATTTTGGACAAACAATTCAAGTTCAGTTAAGTTAGATGGTCGCCGAGCATGGACAGCCCGCTTCAAATCATCCGACAGATGTTCAATGATATTCAGGTCTGGGGACTGGGATGGCCATTCCAGAACATTGTAATTGTTCCTCTGCATGAATGCCTGAGGATTTGGAGCGGTGTTTTGGATCATTGTCTTGCTGAAATATCCATCCCTGGCGTAACTTCAACTTCGTCACTGATTCTTGAACATTATTCTCAAGAATCTGCTGATACTGAGTGGAATCCATGCGACTCTCAACTTTAACAAGATTCCCGATGCCGGCATTGGCCACACAGCCCCAAAGCATGATGGAACCTCCACCAAATTTTACAGTGGGTAGCATGTGTTTTTCTTGGAATGCTGTTTCTTTTTGGACGCCATGCATAACGCCTTTTTTTATAACCAAACAACTCAATTTTTGTTTCCAAAATGAAGCTGCCTTGTCCAAATGTGCTTTTTCATACCTCAGGCAACTCTATTTGTGGCGTACGTGCAGAAACGGCTTCTTTCTCATCACTCTCCCATACAGCTTCTATTTGTGCAAAGTGCGCTGTATAGTTGACCGATGCACAGTGACACCATCTGCAGCAAGATGATGCTGCAGCTCTTTGGAGGTGGTCTGTGGATTGTCCTTGACTGTTCTCACCATTCTTCTTCTCTGCCTTTCTGATATTTTTCTTGGCCTGCCACTTCTGGGCTTAACAAGAACTGTCCCTGTGGTCTTCCATTTCCTTACTATGTTCCTCACAGTGGAAACTGACAGGTTAAATCTCTGAGACAACTTTTTGTATCCTTCCCCTGAACAACTATGTTGAACAATCTTTGTTTTCAGATCATTTGAGAGTTGTTTTGAGTAGCCCATGATGCCACTCTTCAGAGGAGATTCAAATAGGAGATCAACTTGCAATTGGCCACCTTAAATACCTTTTCTTATGATTGGATACATCTGGCTATGAAGTTCAAAGCTCACTGAGGTTACAAAACCAATTTTGTGCTTCAGTAAGTCAGTAAAAAGTAGTTAGGAGTATTCAAATCAATAAAATGATAAGGGTGCCCATACTTTTGCACTGGTCAAATTTTGGTTTAATGCATATTGCACATTTTCTGTTAGTACAATAAACCTCATTTCAATCCTGAAATATTACTGTGTCCATCAGTTATTAGATATATCAAACTGAAATGGCTGTTGCAAACACCAAAATATTTAGAACAAAAAATGATTAAGATTAATAGGGGTGCCCAAACTTTTTCATAGGACTGTAGGTCCCTCACGCTTTCCAGATAAGAATACAATAGAGGACTAGGGTATCCCTGTTTGTCCCTAGAAATGGGAGAGGAGGAGTACAATGTAATGAGACAAATATACTCATTTTAAAAATTCTGGGTTTTTTTCCCTTAAAAAAGGGAAATAACCCATTTCACCTATACAAAATTAATATTGATATAAAACCTCTACTTTTCTTATTGTCACTCCCAAGGTAAGATAATTGGTAAAATAAAAAGATCACCAACAATGATAACCCTCAACATTGTTGGATATAATAGAGGGGATGTCTGTGTCAAGGTCTTTGTGGTGATTACCAGTTATAATAGTCATAATAGTTATAATATAGTCTGATAGGTGGCATTTCACACAGGCCCCATGCTCTTAATATATACCATTGGCATCACCCCCTAATATGGAAGAGACAGGAGAGTGAGAGACAACCCGATCTGAAAAGATCAATGGAGCCCAGACCAGCTGAGAATAGTGAGTGATCTCTGTTTCAGTCCAAATGGTAGCTAAGCTCAGCTAGGATAGATACTGGGAAAGGTATTGAATAGCCGACTATTCAAATAGTCACTATTTGGTTATTTGGGTCCTCTCACATTTCTAGGGACAAATAGGAATACCCTAGTCCCCTATTGTATTCTTATCTAGAGAAAGTGTGAGGGATCTACTTGAGCTATACACTCACCGGCCACTTTATTAGGTACACCATGCTAGTAACGGGTTGGACCCCCTTTTGCCTTCAGAACTGCCTCAATTCTTCGTGACATAGATTCAACAAGGTGCTGGAAGCATTCCTCAGAGATTTTGGTCCATATTGACATGATGGCATCACACAGTTGCCGCAGATTTGTCGGCTGCACATCCATGATGCGAATCTCCCGTTCCACCACATCCCAAAGATGCTCTATTGGATTGAGATCTGGTGACTGTGGAGGCCATTGGAGTACAGTGAACTCATTGTCATGTTCAAGAAACCAGTCTGAGATGATTCCAGCTTTATGACATGGCGCATTATCCTGCTGAAAGTAGCCATCAGATGTTGGGTACATTGTGGTCATAAAGGGATGGACATGGTCAGCAACAATACTCAGGTAGGCTTTGGCGTTGCAACGATGCTCAATTGGTACCAAGGGGCCCAAAGAGTGCCAAGAAAATATTCCCCACACCATGACACCACCACCACCAGCCTGAACCGTTGATACAAGGTAGGATGGATCCATGCTTTCATGTTGTTGACGCCAAATTCTGACCCTACCATCCGAATGTCGCAGCAGAAATCGAGACTCATCAGACCAGGCAACGTTTTTCCAATCTTCAATTGTCCAATTTCGATGAGCTTGTGCAAATTGTAGCCTCAGTTTCCTGTTCTTAGCTGAAAGGAGTGGCACCCGGTGTGGTCTTCTGCTGCTGTAGCCCATCTGCCTCAAAGTTCGACGTACTGTGCATTCAGAGATGCTCTTCTGGCTACCTTGGTTGTAACGGGTGGCTATTTGAGTCACTGTTGCCTTTCTATCAGCTCGAACCAGTCTGGCCATTCTCCTCTGACCTCTGGCATCAACAACGCATTTCCGCCCACAGAACTGCCGCTCACTGGATGTTTTTTCTTTTTCGGACCATTCTCTGTAAACCCTAGAGATGGTTGTGCGTGAAAATCCCAGTAGATCAGCAGTTTCTGAAATACTCAGACCAGCCCTTCTGGCACCAACAACCATGCCACGTTCAAAGGCACTCAAATCACCTTTCTTCCCCATACTGATGCTCGGTTTGAACTGCAGGAGATTGTCTTGACCATGTCTACATGCCTAAATGCACTGAGTTGCCGCCATGTGATTGGCTGATTAGAAATTAAGTGTTAACGAGCAGTTGGACAGGTGTACCTAATAAAGTGGCCGGTGAGTGTACATCTCATTTTAGCACTACTTTTATCTTGATTACTAAATAAAAGTTATGTTTTATTATTTTTCTCCAAGGGACCACATTTCTGAAACATGGTATTGTGTGCTATGGCCAGAAATCTCCACCTTGGTCTCATCTGTTCAAAGGATAACGTTCCAGAAGTTTTGTAGTTTGTTCAGTCGCAACTTTACAAACTTAAGCTGTGCTGACAAAAAGAGAAATCCTCCTTTTAGTAGCACGGCTTAAGTTTGCAAAGTTGTAAGCCTTCCAAACCAGTTCAGTCTTTTTCTAATTGTACATGAACATTTATCACATTGAGGCCTGCAGATTAAACAGTCTTTAAAGTCTTCTACTTGTGGATAATCCTTCTCATTGTAGAATAATGGACTTCAAATTGTTTGTAAGTGGCCTTATTACCCTTCACCGATTGATGGGCACCAACAATTGCTTCTCTAAGATCATTCTTGATATCTTTCCTCATTGGCATTGTGTTAGCATATACCTTAATACTCCAGAGCAGTAAATGCCTAAACTTATGTTTGGATGTTTGTCACTCAGTCACGCAAAAACAAATAAACGGATTTAAATGAAATTTGGCACATAGACAGATTGTAATCTCGATTAACACATAACCATGTCCCGGAAAATGACATGGCTTCGCGATTGTTCACACACTATATTAAACTGCTATTGGCAGCAGCTTATCTCAGGTTCTAATAAAGCCAGATCTGTTATCTCTCTTTGTAAAAACTCAGCTAACCCTCAGTGGATTGTATACACACATTTGCATATTATCTGATCTGCTCCAGGTAGTGCTGACACACTGACATGGGAAAACACCTTTAAGCCAAATTGGCAGTTTGCCAATTTTAAAGATGTCGGGAAAAATAAAATCTAATTTGTCGCAAACAACAAGAGCTATGAAGGTAGCCAGAAGTCAACAGAGTTCTCCTCAAGCTGAGCTGAGGGGGATCATTGACACCAACAATATATTCATTATAGCAGTATTACAATCACAGGCACGGTGCGAGGAACAACTTCAGTGCCAGGCCAGCTTGAGAGCTGCCGAAACGCTGGAGCATGCGGATCATCATCGCCAACAACACGTTCATTATAAGGCGTCCCAGTGAGCTGCTGAGATGCCGGAACAATCACAGGCAGGACGTGAGGAACAAGTTCAGCAGCAGGACAGCTTGAGAGCTGTCAAAATACTGGAGCAGGCAAACCATCGATGGCAGCAATTTGCTTAATATAGGCATATCATCAGCACCAACAACAGGCAGATGAAGTTGTGGGCAGAGGCTAGTACTTCTATATAGATGGACACACTTGCTGATACTTAATAAATCAAGGCCTTATGATTAGCAGCACCTTCCTACTACTTACCTTTTTAATTCCTATGGAAGTAGTAAATGTGTACTTCATGTTTCACACACACTACTACTGCATTTTGTTCCTGTTTTGGTAACTAAATAATGACATGATGTAATTTGTCATATGTTGTTCACCTGAGGTTTTGTTTTCCTAATATTAATATTTTCTAATAACCAGACTTTTTTGATACATAAAAATATACAGTTCAGTTATGTTGTATGCTGTTTTTCTCATGATTATGTACAATTAATTAACAAGTTTAATGCAGCAATACATTTGTGAAATAGCAATCCTTCAGTAAATTTAAGTAATATCAAAGACCAACACTGGGGATCATACTTTTTGAATGTGCTCTGACATGAACACTTAGGAATAATGGCAGGACTACATGCACAAAGTTTTATACCAGCACACTGCATTCCTACATGTTCTGTACTATAGAGTTATACCATCATACCGTCATAGTATGGCAGTTATCTTCCCTTTAGGCAATGCTGTTGTTATTATAGAGTCCCAGGAGCAAATATCAGAAAATAGTAGGATCTGGATGCTCTCTGTTATTTAAATACTATACAGTGCTGAGAGATAGGTCCCAGAAACCCAAACACCTTCACTAGCACCAGCCGCAAGGCCAGATGGACTTTATTGAATTTGGGGTCCTAGTTATTAACCATAAGAGAACTAAACAATCAGAAATCAAAACCACAATTCATAATTAACTTACAAGACCAATCAGAATCAGGATGACAAATCAGGATAGTAAATGGCCAGGTCAGTAATTAGTTCAAGAGGAAACATTTGCCAGGAGTCAGGAGGTAAGCGGTTTTCCAGTCAGATATGAGAACCAAGCAAAATAAAATAATAGCAGGCATGTGGCTGAGGAGGAGGGGAGTCTAAATATGCCTCCTCATCTGCTAATTGTATAAGACCAAAGAACGCTGACATTGCAGAATTTTCTTAGGTTGGCACATTAACTGTAAAGCAATAGTGGCAAAACTAAGTTTCCTGATAGTTCCCCACCCCCTTTGAGGTCACAGGTCCCTAAATCCCTGGACATGAGGTTCTTCACTTGCATAATGATGTACTTGCAAAGTGCATAAACTCACTAGTGAATACCATCACTCTTAGGGAGTGACCAAGGCAAACCAACAATACCTTTGCAGTCAGACTAAGTCCCCAGGCTCTGGGCCACACCACAGGCACAGCACCACAGTAGCGGCAGATACCATGCAACACCCCACCATGTGAACAGATCTCAAAAAGTATACCTTACCATGTGGCCACAGAATACTGAGAACCAATAGGTGGATCCCTTATGTAAGCTCCTGCTGATTAAAATCACCTCGGCTGAATGGAGGAAGTGATGGTAACAAGGTAAAAAAAAATGAGCAGATAGAATTATCATGCAACATTTTGGAGAAGAAAAACAGATATGGACCGCACATCTCAATATTATACATTTATTTTGTGCTTCTCAGCAAAATCTACAAAATGAACACAAGGGTCTTTGCATACATATTGATCAAAGTTTATAAGCTCATTAGTCTCTTCACAGTGACCTCTGTATGGTTGATCCCTATTGTACTGGGTGCAGAACTGCACAGCGACCACCACCGCAATGTTGTCATCACCCTTTACGAATTCATATGAAATAATCTCCCTGTAGATTGAGTTTGGAGAGCAGAGATCTAATTTAGTAAGTCGGACATAAGCAAAAGAAAGTACTGGGTTTTTAATTGTAATTTTGTTTCAATAATGGTAATCAATACATGTCTCAAACCTTTGCCTTTTTTCTTAGCAAAGAAAGCCCCTGCTCTAACCAGACATGTAGAAAGATGGATATGATCTTTGTGAACACAATCTTTAATATAATCTTTTATGGCTTGTCCTTCCTTGCATCAGATCCATAAATGTATGAATATGTTCCATAATGGAAAATAAGTATTATGGGCCTACAGTTCTGTTATGACATAGTCCCTGGAGCAAATATCAGCAAATAGCATGATCTGGGTAATATCAGAGAGCAGTAGAACTAGCTGTTTAAATCCTATATTTTCCAGATACCCAAACACCCTCATCAGTGCCAGCTGCAAGTCCAGATGAGCTTTGCTAAATTTGGTATCCAAGTTATACCCACAGAAGCTATACAAGAAATATATGCTCCACTATTAGAAATCAAAATCAGAGCCCACAATTAACTTACAAAGCTGTTAGCAACTGTCCAGAATAGTAAAAAGGATAGTCAATGTCCAGGCCAGTAGTCGGTTCAAGGGTCCGTTTCCTAGGGATCACATCAAGATCAGGAGACAATCTATTTTCAAGTTTGAATACAAGTGTTGGTTACTAGTGATCAGTGTGAATCTCAGGAATGAGAGACAAACAAGGCAAAATAATTGCAGGCAGCTGTCTGAGGAGGAAGAGAGTCTAAGTCTGAGCATTTTTGCCTATTGCTTTCCTATTGAACATTGAAAGCAATAGGTAAACAAGCCTGCCATTGACTTCAATGGGTAGCGCGCGTAAGACAGAACCCATTGAAGTCAATGGGATTTTGTTTTACTCCGCTCACTCTGACACGTGTCAGAATGAGCGGAGCATTACTCCGTGTGAAGGCAGCCTAAATATGCCTCCTTAGCTGCTATTTGGATAAGCCCAGTGAAGCTTCTTAAGTCAGCATGACAACCTTAAAGCAATAGTGGCATAACTGAGATTGCTGACAGCTATATCTCTAGGTAATACAGCATCCAATTAAATATATATTTTTTTCTTTCATATATACTCTCTCTGTATAAAACTAGTCTGGTCTGGGCTGGTTAAAGGAGATCACATGTAGATATTTTCAAGTACTGTAGGTATAAGTAGAGACATGAAGTTCTTTTATCGTAACATTGGAAAGTTTGATAATATTGTGACTTGTACATCAGTTTAGAAACCTAGTTGAACTTGTATCATCATTACTGTCCTTATTGCAATTTAATCTTCTATTAATTCACAATTTAAAAGAAATGTGTTCCAGACATAGGTAAAACTGATTTAGCAAAAGTTAAACAATCTAAATAATTGGGAGATATGTATGTTAAAAATTCTAGCTAGAAAAATCGTTTTGCTTATTAAGTTGTGTAGAATATTGAAATATTGATGACTCGCCTAATAGTGTGTGAGAACAAATGTGCATTATCGAAGGCAATCAGAAATAATTCATATGGCACACCTTATAATGTATGAGGTGTTATTAGACTGTCATAATTTACATTCAGGGTATGATAAATGCAATAGCATTCTGTCAGGTCACAATGATAATACACTGCAGTCAAATAAATAAAATAGATGGTGCTTATATGTAATTTCTGAGTTGAGCGATGCATATTAATGCTGCATTTATTTTACATAGCAGGAACAGATTTACAGTTTATGAATGCAAAAAGATATCTAAAGCCTTGATCAGATAATTGTGAATTGTAACCTTCTCCTACATTTCTTTTCATTTACATTTATAAATAAATAGCAGTCAGTTCTATTCACTTACAAATTGCAAATAGATGTGAACAGAATTTAATAAAGGCAGAGAAGAATGGGACATGGCCATGAACACAGATGTACTTGCATAGCATGTGCATCTGTATACAAACACATGTTTACACTGTATGTACGTGCAGTAACTAGCAAAGACTGGGCCCCATCTCAGACTTTTGACTTGGGCACCCCCACCTCCACACGGCATAGTTCTTCCTCAGTGGCGTAACTAGGAATGGCCGGGCCCCATGGCAAACTTTTGACACCCCCCCGACTGACACCGAAGACCTCGATCGACCCCCTCCTACATATTCCTGCATGCTCTATTATGCCCCATAGTGGCCCCTCCACACAGTATTATCCCCCATAGTGGCCCCTCCACACAGTATTATCCCCCATAGTGACCCCTCCACACAGTATTATCCCACATAGTGGCCCATGCACAAAGTATTTTACCCCATAGTGGCCCCTGCACACAGTATTATGCCCCACTGTGGACACCCATAAACAATTATTATACTCTGGGGTCTCTGTGGTGTCACTTACCAATCCCGGCCCTGTCAGGATCGGTAAGTAAATAAGGCCTGTTACCGGCTGGAGTAACGGCCTATTAAGAAAAAATAAAAAAACGCAGCGGTAGCGGCTGTTGCCAGGCCCCTAATGTCCCAGGCCCTGTGGCAGCTGCCTCTGCTGCTACAGCGGTAGTTACGCCGCTGCTCCTCCTTTCCTGGCCCCCACACAGTATAATGTTCCATTTACATACACTATACTGTTTCAAAGTGGTCTCCAGACTGTAAAGTGCCAGTGTGTAGTGTAATGTGCCATAGTGGCCCCTGCAGACAGTATAATGTCCTATAGCGGCCCCTCCATACATTAAAATGTCCCATAGTGGCCCCTGCTCACAGTATATTGTCTCACACCAAACCTTTCACAAAGTATAATGTACCATAGAGGCCCCTGCAAAAAGTATATTGTCCCCTAGAGGCCCTTTGGCCCTCCAGGGGGCCCTTTGCATCCCATATGATGTCGCTGACAGTGATATCCTGAGGCTCTTCAGCATGCATCAGCAGCATGATATGGGATACACAGGGCCTCTTGAAGGGTAGAAGGAAAAGCTGAGGTGGCCGTGAGCAGGAACAGGGATCAATAAGTAAATAGGCCTATTTTAAAAAAAAAAAAAAAAAAAGCAGCAGGGGCCACCCGGGCCCCTTAAGGTCACGGGGCCTATAGCAGCCACTAAGGCTGTGTACATGCATACATACATAAGATTCACATACATATCTACAATTCTAGATAATACAGTCATAAGATTATATGGACCTTAGCCACAGTCATTAGAACTGTTTTTCACAATTCCAGACAGTAAATACTAGTCTAAATGCTATCAATTACGTTACTAATTGTTGTCTAAAGAATGTTACGCCATGCTGAATGCACTGTCGCATGCTTATCATCAAGATTGCTGCTAGTGGCTCCCTTTGCTGTTGCTGACTAATAACATCTCAGATGGCTTTTTGAGAGACCAACCCAGAGATGCTCACAGTAGCACAAGCAATATGCAGCCTGCCATTGCCCTTCATAGCATACTAATGTACATAAATGAATGCAAAAAAATGGTGCAAATGACCGATGTAATCACTGTATGAATAACCTCGGATGAAGCTATTGGCAAAAAGCACGTTGGAGCACATCATCCCTATTGTTCTGTATAGATCGATTACATCTGTCATTTATTGCATTAATTTGTGTCCATTTTGAAAACTGCTCCCCTCAAAGAATTTATCAAGGGGTTCAATGAGTATTAGTATCTCAATCATGAATGCCTAGCAGATGGTGAAAAATGAATATGTAAGTTGTGCGGTGTACATTGGGAACACCAAATTCCCTACCATTTCCCCAGAAGCATCTATGATTGAGATATGTATTGTTTTATTAACTTTTAGGATATTTTTTTATATAATTCATTTTATATAGGAAAGGGGTATTATTATTATTATTATTATTATTATTATTTTAATACACTTCACTTATTTTTATTTGCACTTGTTTTTTACATTTATTTGATGTTCTATTAGGGAACCTGAACCAGTGATAGTCAGTATTAGACAAGGCATTACACATATACACTCACCGGCCACTTTATTAGGTACACCATGCTAGTAACGGGTTGGACCCCCTTTTGCCTTCAGAACTGCCTCAATTCTTCGTGGCATAGATTCAACAACAAAAAAGATTGAGTATGTGCACACTGCCACTCACCATAAGACCGGACCAGAAAGGGTGCACGACCTGTAGATTCCTGGACTTCAAAGGACAGATTTCATAGAAGATATATAGCACAAAAGGTCCGCAGCACCTTCATCCGGTTAAAATATAACCTTTATTTCATGCTTAAAAGTCCATAATAGGAACGTGCTAACAAACAACGAAAAACATAGAAAAAACGCATAAAAAACGCCAACGCGTTTCGGAGCTTCTACTCCTTAGTCATGGCATATAAAACAACAACATACAAGCACTTCCTTTTATACTGGTTAGCCGTAATTGGATCACCTGCGAGCATACTCGTAACATAATATAACCACCCAACATAGCAATTAACATTTCCATTGTAAACAGATCTCCGCCATCACATAAGATAGGGAAATATTCAAAACTGCTGATATAAACATCGTTTTTCCTTATATTTATCTAGAGTAAAACACAATAGAACAATAACAATCATAAGATAAGGAAATAAGGAATACATTCAAAGGAACTCACCTCTACATAGTTTGACAAGGAAACACTTCTGGACTTGTAAAGAATCACACAAATGATACACATCCTATTGTATTATAGTCGAGTGTACAAGATAAACATATCTCCACCTACGCCATAAACAAGATGTTCCGGTCACGTGATAAAAAAGACCAATGAAATAATGAGCACACCCCTTGGGTGTGTTCAAAGACATGTGATGTAAACACTGCACTGGTATATCAAGTGCGGATCATGTGATCATATTCAAACAACAATCGGTACAGTCTATGATGTTAATAGATGTATGTAAGATCAGTTCTAATATTTAAACCTGCTGGGAACCTACAGTTAAATTTAAGGATATAGTATGCTTCTCTTTTGAGTAAAATATCCCTTAAATTACCACCCCTAATAGGTTGATGAATCTTCTCCAAACCGCAAAATCGCAATGTCCGAACATCACCCTTATGTATATCCACAAAGTGCCTCGAAGCACCTGACATGTGATCTATATTATTTTTACCGCAATCACGAATGTGTTCCTGTATCCTGGAAAAAGTCTGAGGCACTGCTTTTAAACTCCTGTGTACTAATAACCTTCATGCAATTCTTACATCTGGGTGTACCACATTTGGAAAAGCCCTTTCTCGTTGAATTTTCACATTGTTGGGTCATATCTGTAGTGACATAACTAGGGGAAAGTCTATCACCCAACGTTTGACATTTCCTTTCTACAAATAGTATCCCGTCTCTTAAAAGTTGGTTAGTAATGGGATCCAATTCTAGAATTGGCAGATTCTTTTTTACCAGATTTTTAATTCTATTATACTGGGGACTAAATGCTGTACTGAAAACCAACTTATTTTTCAGATTAGTATCCACATTATTAATAGATCGTTCCTTATCTGACAACAAATCATCCCTTAGTCTGGACTCCACCCTTGTTTTGGCCCTATGCAATATCCACTCCGGATAATTGCGTTCCCTAAATCTCTCTAAGGTGGAATTACTCAATTGTTCAAAATCCGCATCTTTGCTACATGCCCTCTTGGTACGTGTTAATTCTCCTACCGGTATACCCTTTAAGGTGTGCAGTGGATGACAACTATTACCTCTAAGTATACTATTACCAGCACACGGTTTCCTGAACAGTGAAGTATGAACCTTCCCCTCCTCTATATTTCCTGTTAATGTAATGTCGAGAAAATCGATAGTTAACCTTTGATGGGAAAACGTAAAAGTCAAACCATGTTCATTACCATTAAGATAGTGGATGAACTCTGGTATGGGCGCTACATTTCCGACCCACACAATCAGTAGGTCATCAATGTAGCGCCCATACCAGAGGAGAGAGGACACAAAGGGATTGACATCAGAGAAGATGAATCTTTCCTCCCAATGCGCAAGAAAAAGATTCGCAAGAGACGGTGAAAACGGGGCACCCATCGGTGCCCCGCAAATTTGTAGATAGAAAAATTTTCCAAATAAAAAATAGTTGTGCTTCAATAGATAAGATGTCACAGAGATCACATATTCACATACTGGAGGAGTCAATGTACTATACCGATACAAGTGATGTGCGAGGGAATCTAATGCCTTAGAATGAGGTATGCTTGGGTATAAAGAGCAAATATCACTAGTTACCCAGCTATATTTTTCACACCATTCAAAATCTCTAAAACATTTAAGGACCTCCCGGCTATCCTTAATATAGCCCGCGGTCCTCTTAACCAACGGCTGTAGAATCGAATCCAGCCAGCTACCAATCCTTTCATTTAATCTAGCATTAGGGGTGTTCGGAGAGGTGGAGGGAGAATACATGTTAAATCCAACACCTCGAGTCCCTATTCTATATGGACTCCCCAAAATTCATAAGGGGGTTCTCCCTCCACCTCTCCGACCTATTATATCCAGCAATGGTTCCTATATCTATTTTTTATGCGTTTTTTCTATGTTTTTCGTTGTTTGTTAGCACGTTCCTATTATGGACTTTTAAGCATGAAATAAAGGTTATATTTTAACCGGATGAAGGTGCTGCGGACCTTTTGTGCTATATATCTTCTATAGATTCAACAAGGTGCTGGAAGCATTCCTCAGAGATTTTGGTCCATATTGACATGATGGCATCATACAGTTGCCGCAGATTTGTCGGCTGCACATCCATGATGCGAATCTCCCGTTCCACCACATCCCAAAGATGCTCTATTGGATTGAGATCTGGTGACTGTGGAGGCCATTGGAGTACAGTGAACTCATTGTCATGTTCAAGAAACCAGTCTGAGATGATTCCAGCTTTATGACATGGCGCATTATCCTGCTGAAAGTAGCCATCAGATGTTGGGTACATTGTGGTCATAAAGGGATGGACATGGTCAGCAACAATACTCAGGTAGGCTTTGGCGTTGCAACGATGCTCAATTGGTACCAAGGGGCCCAAAGAGTGCGAAGAAAATATTCCCCACACCATGACACCATCACCACCAGCCTCAACCGTTGATACAAGGCAGGATGGATCCATGCTTTCATGTTGTTGACACCAAATTCTGACCCTACCATCCGAATGTCGCAGCAGAAATCGAGACTCATCAGACCAGGCAACGTTTTTCCAATCTTCAATTGTCCAATTTCGATGAGCTTGTGCAAATTGTAGCCTCAGTTTCCTGTTCTTAGCTGAAAGGAGTGGCACCCGGTGTGGTCTTCTGCTGCTGTAGCCCATCTGCCTCAAAGTTCGACGTACTGTGCGTTCAGAGATGCTCTTCTGGCTACCTTGGTTGTAACGGGTGGCTATTTGAGTCACTGTTGCCTTTCTATCAGCTCGAACCAGTCTGGCCATTCTCCTCTGACCTCTGGCATCAACAACGCATTTCCGCCCACAGAACTGCCGCTCACTGGATGTTTTTTCTTTTTCGGACCATTCTCTGTAAACCCTAGAGATGGTTGTGCGTGAAAATCCCAGTAGATCAGCAGTTTCTGAAATACTCAGACGAGCCCTTCTGGCACCAACAACCATGCCACGTTCAAAGGCACTCAAATCACCTTTCTTCCCCATACTGATGCTTGGGTTGAACTGCAGGAGATTGTCTTGACCATGTCTACATGCCTAAATGCACTGAGTTGCTGCCATGTGATTGGCTGATTAGAAATTAAGTGTTAACGAGCAGTTGGACAGGTGTACCTAATAAAGTGGCCGGTGAGTGTATACTGCAGTGTATAGAGGAAGTCAGCTTATGCAGACGCATAGGCTGACTACCTCCTATTTTAGCAGGATCAACCAGGTATTGGGGGCTCCCAGCAGCCTGGGGTCACTGGCCAGACCATGAGCTACAGAAAATAGATATCGGCCTCACTTCATCTTGCCGCGGGGTGGGGTTCAGGAGGGACATTTGTATGTCGGAATTCCTTGGATGCTGTGATCATTTTTGACCACGACATCCAAGGGGTTAAAGTGACCCAATCGGAGCTGAACTGAGGGTTATGGAGCAGGGTGTTAGCTGTCAGTTACAGTTAAAACCTGCTCCCATTGCCACAAAGCAGTTGGTCAGTTGCATATATCAACGGAGGAAATTTGTGGGGAAGGCTGTGGCAGAAAAGGGGCAATGATTATTACGTGCAGGGCACGGAGAAGGTATAGGAATGATGGTAAGCTTGTGGGAACAGACATGTGAATAGATCTCCCACTCTGATTATATTTATTTGTGGTTGGGGGCAAAATACCTTGTTTCTTTGTAGCTAGCCAAAGCTCTTCCTCAGACAAATGTTTGACTGTGATGACCATATGCATTTGAGAGGGTTGTTCCATTTTTGGTGACTTTGTGATTGAGAATTATTTATGTGTTCACTATTGACACTCATGTGTTTTATCAAATGAATTAACCCCTTCCTGCCAATGGCACTTTTTGACTTCCTGACCAAGTTCGATTTCTCAAAACTGACATGTGTCACTTTATGTGGCAATAACTTTGGAATGCTTTAACTTACCAAAGTGATTTTGAGATTGTTTTTTTGTAACACATTGTACTTCATGTTAGTGGTAAATTTTGGTTGATATGTTTTGTGTTTAATTATGAAAAAATAGGAAATTTGGTAATATACTTTATTATCAGATTTTGGCTCCTTTCTGTGAACTCCTGCACTAAAATCCACTTCTGACTTTTCTGTATTCTTTGCCTTTTTTTCTCACTCGCTTCACAGTGGAATAGGGACCTGAATCTGGATCTGAGGTCCACTTTAAATACTTATATCTCTGCCATTATAAAACGTAGAGAAGTGCATTTGTTTCAGTATTAGGAGCACCTGTAGCTGCATAATATATGCCAGTTATTAGCTGATGATATCTCTGGAAATAATACAGATCCACAATCATACAGAGAAAACAGCAACCCTGGTATCATATGAGAGATGACAATCTCAAATGCACTGTTCTGTGTCTTATAGTGGCTGAGATATAACTGTTTAAAGCAGGACCGTTATAACACATTGGTTGGCCCAGTGCAAAGGTTTCATAAGCGGGCCCCCCTTCCCATCACCACCACTTAAACATACCTGATCCACCCAAATTAAAATGGCCCCCACATCATATAACTCCTTTGCACTGGCTGCATACAATATAAGTGGTCATGTCCCTGCACTAATAAATAGTAGACCTCACTAAAAACATATGTCCTGTTCACAGCTAACTGCGCCCTTAACAATAATAATTATAAGGCGGGCATTATTTATAAGCAGGGACTATTATTTAAAAGGGGGGCTAAGATTCCTTGCTTATAAATAATAATGCACCCTTATTAACCCCTTCCCGCCGATGGCACTTTTTGACTTCTTGACCAAGCTCGATTTTTCAAAACTGACATGTGCCACTTTATGTGGCAATAACTTTGGAATGCTTTAACTTACCAAAGTGATTTTGAGATTGTTTTTTCATAACACATTGTACTTCATGTTAGTGGTAAATTTTGGTTGATACGTTTTGTGTTTAATTATGAAAAAATAGGAAATTTGGTGGAAATTTTGAAAAATATGCATTTTATAAAGTTTGAAATGATGTGCATTGCATACAGATAGTCAGACCACCAAAATTATATCATAAATCTCATGTCACAGATCTCTGCTTTATGTCAGCATCAAACTTTAGTCACCCTTTTATTTTTTACGGACATTAGAAGATTTACAAGTGAAACAACAATATTCTAAATTTTCAAGAAATTTCCAAAACCCATTTTTTAAAGGACTAATCCAGTTATGAAGGGGTTTTAAAAGACCCTTGTATTAAAGCCCCCCCCATAAATCACCCCATTTTCAAAACTGCACCCCTTAAATAAGCCAAAACAACATATACCAAGTATTTAAACCATATAAGTGCTTAACAGGAATTAATACAAAATGTAGGTGAAATTTTCAAATTTGATTTTATTTTACTAATATTTTCGTTTAGCCCTAGAATTTGCACATTCACAAGGGGTTAAAGGAGAAAACGCATCCCACAATTTGTTAGGCAAGTTCTCCCGACTACCATAGTACCCCACTTGTGGGTGTAAACTAATATATGGACACACAGCGAGACGCAGGAGGGAAGGCGCGCCAAGGAGCTTTTAGAGGGCAGATCTGGCTGTGATCAGTTTCAGGAACCATGTCACATTTACAAAGCCCTTGAGGTGTCAAAACAGTGTAAACCTCTAGAAAGTGACCCCGTTTTGAAGACTGCACCCCTCAAAGAATTTATCAAGTGATGTAGTGAGCATTAGTAAGGGCTCGTTCACATCTGCGCCCGGTCTCCGTTCTGCAGGTTTCTGTTTCCTGAACAAAACAGAGGCAGGATACGGAAACCTGCAGGACTCTTTCATACCCATTCATTTGAATGGGTTTGAAAGATGTCCGGCGGTGAGTGGCGGTGAGCATTTTATGCTCTCTGCCGTGAAACTGTTTTTTTTAAATCTGACATAGAGTCGGACATGCAGTACTCAGTACAAGCGTCCATGAATTGAAAAAATCCAGCATCTATTCCTTTGTATAAAACGTAACTTTTATTATGAAAAAGTTTTCCGGAGCATGAGCCGCTCCATAAAATCAAATACAAGTATGCATGATGGCAGAGATGAAATGACGTCTGACTGACGCGTTTCGGGGCGTTATTGTAGCCCCTTAATCATAGTCATAAAATGCTCACCGCCGCTCATGGCCGGACTCACTCTGACAGGTTTCTGGAAACCACAGAATGGAGATCGAACGCTAGTGTGAACCTAGCGTAACCCAGAAGTGAATGTAAGCTGTGCGGAGTAAATTGGGTACACCAAATCCCATTCTATTTTCCCACTAGCTCCTATGACACGGATGGAGACGAGGAGCATTCTGGGGGATCAGCGCTGGTGTATTATCTCTCATAAGCTCTAAATATGGGGTGTCCCCTGAAAACGCTCGCACAGCTTATACATTTCCTTCTAGTCACAGCCACTTATGTCCTAATGATTTGGCGACTTTTGGTTTTTTTGTCTTCACATTGTACAAGCTAGATTTTTATTTTTATCTTCTAGCAATGTGGCCATATGAGGGCTTGGTGTTTGCGGTATTAGATGTGCTTCTCAATGCCACCATTTTGGGGCCTGCAACTTATTGACTACATTTTATTAACGCTTTCTGGGTGGGATGTAAAAGGAAACATCAATTCTGGCATTGCTTTTTAGCATTTATTTTTTTTCCCCGTGCAGCGTACAGCATAATTAACATGTTACCTTTATTCTGCAGGTCGGTACAGTTAGGACGATAGCTCATTTATATTATTTTTTAATGTGTTGCTATTTCTGCAGAATAAAATTCAATGTAGGGGAAAAAATCAATTATTTTTGCATCGCCATCTTCTGAAAGGCATAACATTTTTATTTTTCGGTAGACAGAGCTGGTTGAGGGCTTATTTTTTGCGGGATGACCTCTGCGTTTTATTGGTACCATTTTGGTTTTCATCTGACCATTCGATTACTTTTTATTGAACATTTTGTAAGGCAAAGGTGGAGAATAATCATTATTTTATGCGGTTTTGTACGTTTTTTTTATGATGTTCGCCGTTTGGGTAAAATAATGTTTTAATTTTATTGTTCAGGTTATTACAGACATGGTGATACCAAATATGTTTTTTTCTATTTTTCTTTATTTTACATAATAAAACATTTTAGATGGGGAAATTGGATTTTTGGGGCTTTATTTATTTCTAATTTATTTTAAAACTAGCTGGTACCTGCGACTTCGTCTGCGGTGATTGTAGAAGTGGGTATATACAGGCGCGGATAAGGTTTTCGTTTTGTGTATAAGGTATGGGATATGAAATGTAACTTTGTATCTTGTTGTTGCTGTAATTCTGAGAATACGTGAGACTTTTGTGTTGGATGTAATTAGTATTTCAGCTGCTATACAGTGTTGGTATAAACTGTACATAGTGTCTTTGGGACAGAGGTATTTCAGGTTAATATACTTCTATATCTGACATTTTATGATTTGTTATTTTCCGCCAGTACATGTAAGTTTTGGGCACAGGATACTCTTGAGCAAGCAACATAAAGTCTGTCCCTGTGCATGAGAGTTTAGTAACACCATGCGCCTCTTAGTAATAGCAATTAACCCCATCATGTCCCTCACATTAACCCTTGTGTAAGAGTTACTGATATGTGAGAGACTTGGAGGTAATAATTAAGTATCTTCATTATTGAGGTCTTTTATTAGTACCTCCATATGTCTCACATATTAGTAACCTTTATATGGGGCACACGGGTTAATATGAGGGACATGATGGGGTTTATTCCTATTAATATGAGGCACACAGGGGTTAATATGAGGGACATGATGGGATTTATTCCTATTAATGTGAGGCACACAGGGGTTAATATGAGGGACATGATGGGGTTTATTCCTATTAATGTGAGGCACCTGGAGTTACTAAGACTAAACTAATAACCCCAAATGCCTGACATTAATGAGAACAGTAATCCTATGTACCTCTGTGTTTTTCAGTTTCACTTTGCTAGCAGCTTCCTCTCCTCCTCGGGGAATGTTTGCAGGATGCAGACCACTATAGCAGGCACAGACCTGAGCGATTAAGCTCCACCCCCTGGGTTTCCTGCACCCCTCTCAAAGGGGATTGTCCTTATGCCTCAGCTCTAGCAGCCCACTGAAGAGACTCGGACTTCATTTAACTCTTGCAGGTCCTGTGCTGCTGGTGTGCCAGTGAAATATGGCAGGAGTGCCACTCTTGGCACATGTGCCAGGGGTTGCTGACCTCTGCTGTAGAGGGTAATATGAATTTTGTGGCTTGCTATGGTCCAAAGTGTGTGAGATTGCAGAGATAATGATGTGAGTTTGGGTTTTGTGGGGGTCCTGGGAAAAACGTATGTGCGCTATTGTGACGAAAAGTAGCCTATTGCTCAATCGAGTGTAGTAACTATGTTTGTGGAAAATTTCAGCCAAATCGGTCAAGCGGGTTTTGCGTGATTGAGTAACAAACATTCAAACATCCAAACATCCAAACACGCAAACCCACAAACATCCAAACTATTAATAGGATTATTTAAACTTTTTTATTTTTACTTTTTTATCTCTTTTTTTTTCTGTCCCCATTGGGGATTGAAGCAGTGATCTGCTGATCACTGCTTCACTAGATGTAGCTGCAATACACATGTTACACGTGTATTGCAGAGCACAGGAAGCAGTCATCCTGTGCAGATGCACGGGATGACAGCTTCCATTCATGGCAGGATCAACCAGGTACATGGAGGGATAAGTGATGGGGCAGACCCGGGGTTACTGATCAGACCCTGGGCTGCCCACTACCAACACCAGCACCCCCCAAAACCGTCGCAGGGGGTGCTGATCGGCCCCATTTTGTAGCGAAACCCCGGAGATGCCGGTGGTCATGTTTGACCGCCGGCATCTCAGGTGTTAACACCTGCGATCGGACCTGGTAACGACCGAGGGTGTTACAGGGCATTGTCAGCCGTATGTTACAACTGACACCTGCAGGGCATGGCGTGCACACATTTTCTGTGAGAGCACCATGCAGCCGCCATAGTACTACGGCAGTTTGTGGGAAGTCCTTCCCGGCAGCACCGTACTATTACGGCGGATGTTGGGAATGGGTTAAAAGTTTTAGTTTTACTATTTGGTGATTTGACATATAGTGAAGAATAACTCACTTGTCCATATTCAGACTAGGAAACATGGCCAGTGCTACTGCTACATTACCTGGCTGTACTGCAAAAATGAGATTAGGGTTGAGCCGATCTTGACTTTTCAGGATCGATTTTAAAATCCGATTTCCGATCATTTTTCATTCGAACCTGATCTCGATCCCAATTCCAATCCCAATGCAAGTCAATGGGATTTTTTTATTAATCGGAGATTATTAATCGGAGATTGGATTTTAAAAGCAATCCTACCCCCTAGTGTCCATTTACCTCCAGAGATGGCTGGTCCTGTGCCCCGTGCCTTCATTCTTCGCCTTGCTGCTTTTCTTCCTTCGCTGCCCCCTCCCTGCCAGGTTAGGAGAGTGTGGGCGGGTTAGGAGACTGTGGGCGGGTACTGGGAGGGGAGACGTCACGTCTCCCCGCCCTGTACCCGCCCACACTCTAAGCCACAAGCCCCACCTACCTAGCGCTTTAAACACTAACCTGGGAGGCGGGGCAGCGAGGCAAGAAGAAGGAGGGCACCGGAGCAGCCATCTCTAGAGGTAAGTAGCTGCTAGAGATTTAGTTTAGCCTTCCATTCGAATAAATGGAGGCAGCCGGCGCGCAGGGGGTTAAGGCTGTGTGTCGGCTGTTTCCATTCATTCCTATGGAACTGCAGCGGAGCCTTCACACTGAATATACATCGTATACTCAGTGTAAAGGCTAAGCAATGCATTGTGGGAAAAAAATCACCGATCTCGATCCCACATAAAAAGATTGTGTTCGGAATTCCGATGGCGATCGTGAAATTTTCTCGATCGCCGATCGGAATCCGATCTTTTCTGAACACGATCACTCAACTACTTAAGATGTGTCTGTCACATTTTGTTTCCTGATCCAAACACAGACGTATGAATTCAGCCTTACTGCTAAAAATATCTGTATAAATATATAATTCCATATATATGGAATTTTTTAATATGATGTTCATTTCATAGGAGTGATAAACCATTTTAATGCAGCCTAATCATACCTGTAGTTAACAGGAGAAACATAAAGGGTTTTAATGCCATGCAGTCACAGTAGAATACGAGAAATACGAGAAATCACAGCTAATGATTGTGCTATTGTATGGTAATTACTTATTTCACATTATATAAATCAATCAAACATGACATCAAACCACAGTGATTTACTATTGCATCTTTCCAATTAAAATGTATTATATATATATATTATAATTATTATTATATAATTATAAATAATTATATTAATTATAATTAACAAAGAGCATAATTGTATTAAACCACTAGGTTAGTACACTTCTTAACTTAATTATAATAATGGGAATGATCTCAAGGAAAATTAAATAACCTTGCTATTAGAGAGAGCTCTTATTTTTATCTTAATGTTAACCGACAAACAATAAATAAAAAAATTATTGTAAGTTTCATCTGTTACAATTAAATAGAAAATTTTCCATCTCAGACAATTGACTTCAATAAAGAAAAACTGCATTGGAAAAAATATTTCCATAAATTAGTTGTAAAGGTGGTTGCACACTACTGCTTTTTCTTCATACCATTTCTTTACCACGAAAAATGCCAATGAGAAAACTACAGATAGATGTTATAGATTATTCAATAACAAGTTATGAATAGCCTTACATGTGCTGCATTTATTTTCTTGGCATTTTTTGAATAGGATGCACACACCTCCTTTATGGATTGTCTGTATATACAGTGCACCAAATTGTGGCAGTGGAAGTGTTGGAGTTGCAGGGACGGGCAAACAGGATTTTTGACATCAGAAGCTGCCAAGTTGGAGGTTGTCTGTAGAATTTTCTTCCAGCGTGGTGCAGACATATGGGTTCTGGATGTGATAAAAAAGGGTTATACTGTATTCTCCACACACCAAAAGATCATTGTCTTCTAAACAAGCAAAAGATTCCTCACATTCTTCTCCTTATACAAGAGATCTTGGCAAAAGTTGTCATAGAAGAAGTTCCAAAAGAGGAAGTATGTTATGGGATTTATTCATGAATTTTTTTCAGTTCCAAAGGCCACAGGTTCCTTTAGATTTATAATAGGTCTCAAATCCTTGAATCGACATGTAAAGAATATTCACTTCAGAATGGTCACAGCAGCCTTACAAAAAGACAAAGTCTTAGCATTGTTGGACCTGAAAGATAATTATTAGCACATTCCAATCCGTCCAGTTCCAAGAATCTTCTTAAGAATAGCAGTCAATAATTTAGGATCAATCAGTCACTACCAACTCAAAGCACTCCCTTTTGGCCTAACCTTTTCTACAGGAGTTTTTTTTTTTTTTTTTAACCAAAAATAGCAGTAGTAGTAGTAGCAACTCTATGGTTGAAAGCAATTCAAGTATTTCCGTATCCTGACAATTGGCTGATAGCCGCTCCATCTGCGCCCCTTCTACAAGATCACCTTCAAGTTATCATCACTCTTCTCAGAGAACTTGGATTCCATATGAAATGGGAAAAGTCACACTTACTGCCAGAAACTTCATAATAAACACAGGCTTGCAAGATCTTTTTCTCCTCATAAAAGATTTCTAAAATTGTACCGTATATACTCAAACATAAGCCGAATTTTTCAGCCCAGCTTTTGTGCTGAAAAAGTTCCCCTCGGCTAAAAAAAAAAATTATTATTATTATTATTTTTTTTTAGGAGGGGGGTCTATGACCAGCCACAATATTAATGTATAGACTCTCCCATAAAATAGTGCAAAGAAAAAAAAAAAAAAATTATAAGTTTTAAATCCCTCCTTTCCCTAGAATACATATAAAAGTAGAAAATGACTGTGAAACATATACACATTAGGTATCCCTGTGTCTGAGAGTGCCCGGTGTACTGAATATAGGGTATCTGCAGTGCTCCTGGTCCATAAGGAAGGGGTTAATCAGAGCACTGCAGATACCCTATATTCAGCCAGGCTGAATTCCAAGTGAAGGAAGAAAAAGCAGTCCTCAAGCTCAGGAAAGGGGCAGACAGACAATCAAGACACCCCCTCCCCTTCCCCAGCATCTACTGCACCCAAAAACTCCGACCATTTTATTTTTTGAAATTTTCCAGTAGCTGCTGCATTTCCCCCCCTCGGCTTATACTCGAGTCAATCAGTTTTCCCAGTTTTTTGTGGTAAAATTAGGGGGTCGGCTTATATTCGGGTCGGCTTATACTCGAGTATATACGGTATCTACAATTCATCAAATCATGAAGACCTTGGGTTTGTCAAGAGATGGGCTATAGCAAAGACCTTGGGCTATAGCAAACAGCTGGAGTCTCCAGCAAAATATGCTCCGCCACTGAAATTGAAATATGAAGAGAATGCATGCAAAAATAAGTCTAGATCAAACTACAAGAGTAGACCTGAAATGGTGGCTCTGATTGCGCAACTTGGAGAAAGGAAAAAGTTTCTAGTTCAAGGAAACAGTCGTCTTAATCACAGATGCCTACCTGAAAGGCTGGGGGGGGGGGTCATCTGCAAACTTCTTGGACACAAAGACTATAGGGCAAATTAGACAGACTCTGTTCCTCAAATTTTCGAGAGATGAAAGCCATCAGGTTGGCATTTCTGCTTTTCAAGCTACTAATTCAGGACAAATCTGTCCTAATTCAGACAGACAACCAAGTAGTGGCCTATTATTTGAACAAGCAGGGTGGAACACAAAGCAGGTTACTGATGACAGAATGCAGGAAGATTTTCCAAATGGCAGAATCTGCACTGCTGCTAGACTTAAGAGCTCTGCAAATAAAAGGATCTCTGAATACCAGCCCCTGAGCTGGACAGCACTCTATTGGAATGAGAACTGATCCTCAAGTATTTCCATCTTCTAACAGACAGATGAGGAATGCCACAAATAGACTTGATGGCAACCAAAACCAATGCAAAACTACCAGTGTTTTGTTCTTTGAACACACAAGACCACCCGTATGCAGTGGATGCATTCTCCATGAGCTGGAGGTACAAATTTATTTATGTCTTTCCTCCAGTCCAAATTTTCCAGAGACTCCTGCAGAAGATAATGCTGAAAGGTCCATCAGTGATAATAGTAGCACCATTCTGGCCCCGGAGGGCTTGGTTTCCTCTACTATTTTATATTTCGAACAACAAGCATTGGCCTCTTGCTTATTATCTGGATTTGTTAAGCCACAAAGATCTGTTCAATCCATAGCGGAACAAACTTCGTCTTTCAGTCTGGTTTGCGAAGGGTCAAGAATGAAAAGTGGTTTTTCTAGTAGCCATCACATCTGCTAAAAGGTGAAAGAGTTACAGGACTTATCCTCTAAAGTCCCGTACTTTATAAAACACATGATACAAAACTGAATCTCGAATCAAAAACAGAAAGCTTTATAAAATTATTTTTTTATAATAAAAAAAATGTATGTAATAAATTTACACAGCTAAACTGCAGTGTTCAGCAAATCTTCACTATTGTACATAGAATGTGCATAGCCAAATGAATATTTACAGATCCCGTTATGGCTGAACTAATAAATGAGTCACATAAATAGTTGCCTGTCTTGGTTTAATAATGTGAAATATGGTAATGAACGGTTGGACAAGAATTCATTAAAAGCAATGGTGCTCTCTGGTGTGGGTTGTGTGCCCAAACAACTGATAACAAAGCTTAGAAGAAAAATTAAGCCAGAAAAATGCTAATGCAATTATAAAGTGGAAGATTGTGTTGGAAATGTAGTTATTTAGTGCAACACTTTCTAATTATTTCAGGGGTCGTTCCGGAGGGATATTGGATTCGTAAAAGAGATCTTCAAATCAGTCCAAAACAAAGTCTAATAGATTTCGCTTTCTAAATGAAATTTATCAAGAGAATGTTTAAAGTGTAGAGTCACCTATAGTCATCGGAAAATTCCAGAATACAATTTCATTTATTCCTGCATCAGTATCTTACATCACCTGACGCAGGATATTCATGTTCTGCATACCACACTAAATAAATTTTACTGTATATACTTATATTGAAGTCAGTCTCTTTTAGGCTAAGACCCCACGGGTTGGAACCGCCGTGCTAAAGCACAGCAGGAACAACCGTGGCGTGAACGCATTACGGCTCTTCCCGCAGCGCTTTGAACAGAAAGTTATAGTTATATCTATGGGAAATCTGCTGGCGTTTCCGTAGATATAATTGACATGCTGCAATTTTCAAAACCGCAATGGATTTGGAAATCGCAGTGTGTCTGCGCTGTGATTTTTTCCCGCAAAGTGGGCAGGGAATTCGCATGAATCTCATCCACTTTGTAAGTAATGTACAACACCACAATTTTTCCCGCGGCGTTTCCAGCCCGTGGGGCCCCTGCCTTAAATGGGTTTAACCATCAGAAATGACTAGGATTTGCCTTTGATATGCTACCACCTTTCTGATCATTGGGAGTATGACTTCTCGCACTCTTACAATCCAGAGAAAAGAGGTGACCGCAGCATAGCTCACAGAAGGGATCCGATCCCACAGATCAGTTAGTATACTAGCAATATGCCATCATTTTCTTTACTATGATAATTACCCCTCTATGGTATGTTCACATATGCAGCAGTTTTCCACCTCAAAACTGAAAGTGAAAAATCTGCATCTTATTAACCCCTTCCTGAAATCCGCTATACTAGTACAGCAGATGCTGGTTGTTTAACTATGGTGGCCGCCCAGGAGTCGGGCAGCCACCATAGCTGCCTGGTGTCTGCTGTATCATACAACAGACACCATGCGCTAATGCCCACGGTCGGTGCCCACACTGATCGTGGGCATTAACCCATCTGGCGCCTCGGTCAAAGCTGACTGAGGCGCCATTTTGCCAGTGATCGCTGGCACCTGGAGCAAGCTCCAGGGCCGACGTCACGTTGGCATAACAGCCGGTAGCCTTGTAACTCCCCGGTCTGTCTGCAGTGATTTTCTTTTGCAGGCTGCTCTATGCAAAATAAATTACAAAAGAAAAAGAAATTAAATTTTTTTGCAATGTATTGCAATTCATTAGCATTGTAATGCAATGTATTAGTGATCAGACCCTCTGGGGTTCAAGACCCCTAGGGGGTCTAATAAATGCAAAAGAAAAAAAAAATTAAAAAAAGTTAAAAAAAAATATAAAAAAATTAAAGAGTATTAAAAATTCAAATCACCCCCCTTTCCCTAGAACACATATAAAAGCAGTTAAATACTGTGAAACACATACATGTTAGGTATCCCTGTGTCCAAAAACACCCGTTCTACAAATCTATATAAATATTTTTGTACGGGAAACACCATAACGGGAAAAATAGTCAAAACTGCCAAACTGCCACTGTTTTCACTGTTTTGCCTCCGATAAAAATTTGAAAAATTTGAAAATGACGCCTTATACATTTGAAAATGACGCCTTATACACCCCCGTACACGGAAATATAAAAAAGTTACGGTTGGCAGAATATAGCGACTTTAAAAAAAAAAAAATTTGGCACAGTTTTGGATTTTTGTTAAGGGGTTAAAATGTAAATAAAACCATATAAATTAGGTATCCCCAGAATCGTACCGAAACATAGAACACAGGTCACATGTAATTTTTGCTACACAGTGAACGCCATAAAAACGAATCCCATAAGAAAATCGCAGAAATGCACTTTTTCTTCAAATCCCCCCCCCCCATTCTGATTTTTTTTCCCCACCTTCCCAGTACATTGTACAGAATAAATAATGACAGCATTATGAAAAACAATTTGTCGCACAAACAATAAAACCTCATATGGCTCTGAAGGCAGAGAAATAAAAAAGGTATGGGGTTTGGAAGTGGGGGGAGGATTCAAAAAACGAAATTTTTAACTAATCATATCCTTGCATAGCCATGTATGTAAATTGCATCAGTAGTGTTTGAATAAATCCGTTTTTATTTAAATGCTAATTAAGCTCCAGCGTGCACAGGAAGTTGTCAGCCAGTCTCATCTCCCTGCTGTGTGCTATGTATGAGAGCAGCTGTATATACAGAAGACAGTGCACAGTGAGACTTCCGGGCTGCACAGAGAAGCTACCGTAACTAGCATATGAATAAAAACGGACTTATTCAAAATCTACTGAGGTAAAAGGTAGGTGTGGAATATCCTTTCTAAAGGCTCTGCAAGGATGTGATTAGTTAAAAATGACTTTTTTCCAATGATAGAGCCCCTTTAAACACCAGGCCTAATTTTTCAAAACTGACATATGTCACTTTTATATGGCAATGACTTTGAGACGCTTTAACTTACACAAGTGACTTTGAGAATGTTTTCTTGTGACACATCGTACTTCCTGTAAGTGGTAAACACTAATCAATGTTTTTGTGTTTATGTATTAAAAAAAAAAAAAAGGAAAAGAAAATCCGCAATTGTCAAAATGAGAAAAGCTTTGGCTTTCAAACAGTCATATTAACCAAATACTTTAATAAATATTTTCTACCATATCTCTTCTTTATATTGGCATCATCTTTTAATTGTTCTTTAATTTATTTTGGATGTTACAAGGCTTACAAGTGTAACAGTGATTTTCCAGATTTACAAGAAAATTCCACAAACTCATTTTTTAAGGAAACCCCTTCATTTCTGACAAAGATTATAAAGGCCAGCAACCCTAAAAGGCTTTTTGAAACTTTTCACTCCTTACTCACACCCAAGGTGCAAACGCCATTTACAGACCTTAGTGTTGATGACCTGGCCACGTATTTCCATGATAAAATTGATAAGATCTGGGCCACACGGTGGCTCAGTGGTTAGCACTGCAGCCTTGCAGCGCTGGAGTCCTGGTGTTCAAATCCCGCCATGGGCAAAAAACCATCTGCAAGGAGTTTGTATGTTCTCCCCGTGTTTGCATGGATTTCCATCCCATATTCCAAAAAAAAAGACATACTGATAGGGAAAAATGTACATTGTGGGGCTCACAATCTACATTTAAAAAAAAAAAAAAATTGATAAGATCCGTCAGGAAATAACTGCCCAAGCCCCAGGTGGCATTGATCCCATCACCTACCATAGTACTGATCCCCTCACCAGCCGCACTTCAGACTGTCTTTTCTCATCTTTTGAACCTGTTACAGAAGAGGAAGTCTCTCAGCTACTTTCTTTATCTCGCCCTACAACCTGCAGTAGTGACCCCTTCCCCTCGCACCTTCTCCAATCTCTGTCGCCTGCTGTCATGACTTACCTTACTAAAATATTTAACCTCTCTCTCTCTTCTGGAATCTTCCCATCCTCCTTCAAGCATGCTGTTATAACCCCACTATTGAAAAAACCCTCCCTGACCCATCCTGTGCTGCTAACTATCCACCCGTCTCTAACCTCCCCTTCATCTCTAAACTTTTGGAACGCCTGGTCTATTCTCGTTTAATCCGCTATCTCTCTGCTAACTCTCTGCTTGACCCCTTACAATCTGGTTTACGCGCTCTGCACTCTACTGAAACGGCTCTCACAAAAGTCTCCAATGATCTCCTAATGGCTAAATCCAATGGTGACTTCTCTCTTCTTATTCTTCTAGACCTCTCTGCAGCTTTTGACACTGTTGACCATCATCTCCTCCTCACTATGCTCCGCTCAGTCGGCCTCAACAACACTGCACTTTCCTGGTTCTCCTCTTATCTATCAGTCCGCACTTTCAGTGTATCATTTGTGGACTCTGTTTCTTCCCCTCTTTCCCTTGCTGTTGGGGTTCCTCAGGGCTCGGTCCTAGGCCCCCTGCTCTTTTCTCTCTATACAGCCCCCATTGGACAAACCATCGCCAGATTTGGCTTCAGGTACCATCTTTATGCTGATGACACCCAATTATACACATCTTCCCATCACCCCTGCACTCATACAGAACACCAGTGACTGTCTTTCTGCTGTCTCTAATATCACGTCCTCGCTCTATCTGAAACTAAATCTCTCTAAGTCTGAACTACTACTGTTTCCACCATCTAACAGATCTGACCCTGATATATCCATTGTAGTCTCAGGCCTTACTATAACTCCTAGGCAGCAGGCCCGCTGCCTTGGGGTCATGTTTGATGCAGACCTTTCCTTCACCCCTCATATTGAATCACTCGCACGTTCATGTCACCTCCACCTCAAAAACATCTCCAGAATACGCCCTTTCCTCACCAGAGATACACTAAAGACACTTATTGTCTCTCTGATTCATTCTCGCCTTGACTACTGTAACTCCTTACTAATCGGTCTTCCCCTCACTAAACTCTCCCCTCTACAATCTATTTTGAATATAGCGGCCAGGCTCATCTATCAGGCTAGACGCTACAGCGATGCCTCGGGTCTGTGCCAGTCGCTACATTGGCTGCCTATTCATTATAGAATAAAATATAAAGTTATCACCCTCATCCACAAGGCTCTCCATAATGCCGCAAGTCCCTACATTTCCTCCCTCATCTCTGTCTACCGCCCAACCCGTGTTCTCCGCTCACTCAATGACCTAACACTTACATCCTCTATTATCAGAACCTCCCACGCTGGTATACAAGACTTCTCCCGAGTTGCACCACTTCTCTGGAATACTCTACCCCGGACAATCAGATTAACTCCCAATTTCTACAGTTTCAAATGCAAACTAAAGACATCTTTTCAGACAGGCCTATCACAATTTCTAATGTAAAATCTTCCGTACTATAATTAGAATCCCCCAAATGTAACCTTCCTCTGTCCCCGCTCCCACATTACCCCACATGATATGATGTCTCTTCAGGCTAACTTTATAGGTCCAAGCTCCATCCACATGTTACAGTACACCACTAGTGACGGCTCATAAAGTTTTGTTTGTGTAATGACAGTAATGACAGTTTCTATTACAAAATTGTCTGAATACTGTATAAGCAATGCCGCCCCTGCTACCTCTTGTGTCACCCCCTCTACCTCATAGATTGTAAGCTCTTGCAAGCAGGGCCCTCAGTCCCATTGTGTGAAATGATGTTTTTTGTTATGTATCTGTCTGTATTTGAACCCTACAAATTGTACAGTGCTCCGGAATATGTTGGCGCTATATAAATAAAATTTATTATTATTATTATTATTATTATTATTATTATTATTATTAAAGGCCTATATTTTAGAAACCCCCATAAATCAAGGGAAGGAGCGACACTGGGTGTTTCAAAAGCAGATTGTGCTAGAATAGTTTTCAGATGCAATATCTCATTTGTAGAGCTCCTAGAGTATCAATACAATGGGAATACCCCAAAAGTGACCTCATTAAGGAAACTACACCCCTCACAGAATTAATCAAGGGGTATAGTGAGCATTTTGACCCTATAACCATTTCACAGATTTTACTAGCCTTGGGATGTGTAGGTAAAAAATGACTAAAATGTTACTCTATCCCCCAAATTTTCATTTTCACAAGGGTTTAATGGAGAAAAAGCCCTCCACAGTTTGTTAACCAATTTCTCCTGAACACAGCAATACCCCATATGTGGTCATAATCTTCTGTATGGGAACATGAGGGGGCTTAGAATGGAAATAGTGTTATGGTCTATTCACACGGAGGAAAATGGTGAGGAATTTGGTGTGGAATTTTCCTCGCTGAAAAAAAGCCTCACATTGATTTCAATGGGTTCTGCTAGGTTTTTTTTTCTACTAGTGGAATTTTCCCCTAGTGGAAAACTCTGCTAGTGGAAAAAAAAGCTCGCAGAACCCATTGAAATCAATGGGAGGCTTTTTTTTCAGCATGGAAAATTCCACACCAAATTCCTCACCATTTTCCTCCGTGTGAATGGACCCTTAGGCTAGGGCTGTAATCACAGCGCTAAAGCGATGCGGAAGTAACCGCGGCGTGAACGCATTGTGGTTCTTTCCGCAGCACTTGTAACAGAAAGTTCACAGAGTTTTCCTCTGCGGACTACGGGAAAGCCGTCGGCGTTTCCGAAGATATAATTGACATGCTGCGATTTGCAAAGCCACAACGGCTTTGCAAATCGCAGCGTGTCCGCGCTGCGATCTTTCCGCAAAGAGGGGATGGGATTTGCATGAATCTCATCCACTTTGCCTGCACTGTACAATGCCGCGATTTTTCCCGCAACGTCTCCGCTGCGAGCAAATTGCGGCATTTACATCCCGTGAGGAGCACAGATTTAGATGTTTGGTATCATGTCATGTCTGCAGAGCCTGTAAGGTACCAGGAAAGTGCAATTCCCAAAGGAGTGACCCCACCCCTCAAAGAATTTATCAGTGGGTGTATTGAGCCTTAGGGGCAGTTCACACGGAGTAAACTGACGCGTAATCTGGCATGTATACGCGTTTCAGAGTTTGCGCGCTCAAAAAAGATCCCATTGATTTCAATGGGGATTACGATTGTATAACGCGCGTTATTTTGCGGCTGCAAAATTACAGGCGTAAAATAACTTGCGTTATACGATCGTAATCCCCATTGAAATCAATGGGATCTTTTTTGAGCATGCAAACTCAGACAAGCGTATACATGCCAGATTGCCCGGCAGTTTACTCTGTGTGAACTGCCCCTTAGTATTCCAGACGTGACTGCACAGCAGATGGTGAAGAGGGAATATGTAAGCTGTGCAGAGTACATTGCAAACACCAAATTCCCTACTATATTCCCAGTAGCTCCTATGATCGAGGGGGGAAGGGAGATCACTTCTGGTGTCTTTTCTCTTATAAGCTCTAAATCTCGGGTATCTCCTGATATACACAGCTCATATATCCTCTTCCTGTCGCAGCCAGTTGTGTTCTAATGATTTGGTGATTTGTGGGGTGTTTGCCTTCACATTGTGCAAGCTATATTTTCTTTATTTTTCTGGTGATGTAGCCATATGAGAGCTTGTTTTTTGCGGAATGAGATGTATTTTGTAATGACAACATTTCTGGGTGCCTATAACCTACAGAATAAATTTTATTAACTCTTTCTTGGTGCATTAAAAAAAACCACACCAATTCTGGCATTGCTTTTTACCTTTTAATTTTTTTTGTCGCGCAGCGAACAGTATGAGTAACATGTTATCTATATTCTGCGGGTCGGTACATTTACGGCGATACCTAATTTATAGGGTTTTTACGCGTTACTAATTCTGCAGAACAAAAACCCATTTGGGGACATTTTTGCATTGCCATCTTCTAAAATGTGTAACATTTTTATTTTTTGGTTTACAGAGCTGGTTGAGGGCTTATGTTTTGCGGGAAAACCTGTGCTTTTCATTGGTACTGTTTTGGGGGATGTATGACTTTTGATCACTTTTTATAGCATTTTTTAAGGCAAAATGTGCAAAAACCTTTATTTCCTGCATTTTTCTCCCGTTTTTTTTTTCCAGACGCTCACCGTGCAGATTTATTGTACAGGTTGTTACAGACGCGGTGATACCAACCATGTATTGTTTTTATTGATATTTTTTTTCTTTAAATAATTCATTTTATATAAGAAAAGGGAGTTTTGGGGGCTTTATAACTATATATACATATATATATTATTATTTTTACATACTTTATTTTTTTGTAATTTTTTTAAAAAATTTTATTTGTCCTATAAGGACACTAGAAACAGCGATCAGAGCTAATGGCTGGTTCTATACTATAGACTTGCAATACACTTGTATTGAAATCTATAGAGGAAGTCAGCCTATGCAGATATTTGATCGCTGTATCCAAGGGGTTAAAACCCCCATCGGTGCTAAGCTTTGATGCGGGGTTAAGCAGCAGGATGTTAACTGTCAGATACAGCTAACACCCACTCCTGTTGCCGCCCGCAGCACTCAGGGTCTCTCACAAACCCCTAAGATGCCGCGATCTTTATCTGTTACAGCAGGAGCCTAGCTGTCAGATACAACCGTGCTCCCTTGGTGTTTGCACGGGCTCTGCTTCTGAGCCCGTGCAATCTCCATCACATCCATGCATGTGGGGATGCGGTAAGTAACCACATTCTCCCACGTACATGTACATGAGATTGCGTGAAGGGGTTAAATAATCTACCTAGTATTTAATTAATTATTTATCTATTTTGCTTACATATATAGCAGCATCAAACTCCACAGTGCTTTATAGAGATATTGTCAGGGGGTTATACTGATACATAGTCAGGTTGAGATATTGTATGATGAGTATGAGGCCCACTGGGGGATTCACCTATTCACCTGTAGTCCAGCCCAAGCCTAAGGTAGGGACATGAAAAACATGCATGCATGAAAAACTAACCTGGCGACGGTAAGGAAATCATAGCTGGGTTTCTGACAAGTTCCAGACCATAGAATGTTCTTGCATTTATGGTGTATCCATTGGTTACTGATCAAGAGAAAATGTCTTTATTTGCAAAAATGATAATTGCCTACAACTTCAAATATGATGATGTTTGTGGGAAAACGCCTTTAAATCCATAGCAAGTCAATTTATATTGAAAGTTTTTAAAGACAATTTGACCCTTTACTTGAATGCATAAGGTAAAATCTGGGTTGAAGCAATACACTAGTCAGTAAAAGTATAACATTAGGTGTATTTTTAATACCACATATTTCACTGTTGATTTTCTACTGCATATCAACAATCTAGTCAGAGTGCATGTGTAAAGTTTACCCAGGAAAAAGATGGCACCACAAAGCAAGAAGGCAAGCTGCTGGGAGCTATTAAGGAAATGTTCTGCTGGGAAACCTGGAGTCCTGGCATTGATATGGATGTTATAGAGTACCACCCACCTAAACATTCCTATAGACCAAGTATTACCAATACCAACAGCATTCCCTTATGCAGCAGGATAATGTTTCTTGCCATACTGCAAAAATTGTTCAGCAATACCGTGTTTCCCCGAAAATAGGACGTACCCCGAAAGTAAGGCATGGCAGACATTTTGCTGCCCTGCCTAATATAAGGCGCTCCCCCGAAAATAAGACGTAGTGTATAGAAATGAATGGAAGTAGCCGGCAAGCGGGGGGTTAATCGGCGTGCCGGGCGCTTCCATTCATTTCTATGGGAGCGTGTGTGGGCACCGACCGGAGGCTTTAGCGCTGGATGTCTGCTGACACCAGCAGACACCAGGCGGCTATGGCAGCTGCCCGACTCCCGGGTGGCCGGCATAGTTAAACACCCGGCAGGATGCATTGCATTAGTGATCAGACCTTTGCAATTGCATTGCAAAAAATCGTCATTTCTTTTGAAGGCAGGTCGCCTGTCTGTAATGTATTACGGGGGTTAATAAATGCAAAAAAAGAGAAAAAAATATATAAATATATATATATATATATATATATATATATATATACATATACTGTATATATATATATATACATATACTGTATATATATATATACATATACTGTATATATATATATATATATATATATATATGTATTAAAAATTCAAATCAACCCATTTCCCTAGAACACATATAAAAGTATGTAAATACTGTGAAACACATACCGTACATGTTAGGTATACAAATCTATAAAAATATTTTTATACTGTACAGTATTTAATAAATGTTAATTTTTATATTTAGCAATATATGTGAATTCTTCTTTGAAAAAAATAAGACACCCCCTGAAAATAAGACATGGCGCATCTGTGGGAGCAAAAATTAATATAAGACACCGTCTTGTTTTCGGGGAAACAGGGTAGGTTGAGAAATGTGACAAAGCGCTAAAGGTGATGATTTGGCCTCCAAATTCCCCACATTTCCCATCTATTAAGCATCTGTGGGATGTGCTAAGAAACAAAATCTCATTGATGGAGAACCTTACAAGACTCAAGCTACATTGATACATTGACATGACAGTGACAGGTTTTTTTAAACACAGCAACATTAATTTCACTGTCAGAGAATGGGGGCTATTCACATAACACAGTTGCCACAGACCGTTAAAGTATAGGTTAGGTCTTATATTTGGCTGTTTTCACGGATCCCTCCAGGGATCAGTGAGAAACATTGCCTGTCGGGTGCAAAACAGACATAAAAAATTCATGTTTTTTGCAGCCGTTTTGTACCACTTTCATGTCAATGTAGCCTAAGGTCTCATGCACATGACCGTAGTTTTTATCCACAATTGAGGATAAAAGTATGAATCCATGCACTACTAAGGGAGGTGGGGGGGGACACACACACACACACGACTGTAATATTTGTGGCCATATCGTATACAAGGACCGCAAATTATGAATCATATCCTATTTTTGCCTCTATTTTCTGCACAGACAAGTGTAGGAGATGGTGCATGTGTTTTTGCAGATCCGTGTTTGTGGCTGACATATTGTTTGTGGATCAGTATTAGTGGATAGTAAAAACCACTACAATCTTGTGCAAGAGGCCTAAAAGGATCTGCTGCCAATATCTTTGTGTTGTATTACCACAGCACACCTTCAGTCATTCCACGATCAGTCAGAGATGTATTGGAGTTACGAGGGAGACCTACACAGTATTAGGTAGGTGGTTTTAATGGTTTAGCTGAGCATTGTAGGTTTCAAATATGAGCCTAACTTTAAAGGGATTCTATCATTAAAATGACATTTTTTTGTCCCTAACACGTAGGAATAGCCTTTATAAAGCTATTCTTCTCCTACCTTTAGATGTCTTCTCTGCGCTGCCGTTCGACAGAAATCTGGGTTTTGTTTGGTATGCAAATGAGTTATCTCGCAGCACTGGGGGCGGTCCTCAGTGCTCAAACAGCACTGGGGGCGTCCACAATGCTGTGAGAGAACTCTCCAGTGACGCCTCCATCTTCTTCTGGAACGCCCTCTGCCTGTGTCTTCTTCCGTCCTGGGTTTCAATCTTCTAGGCCTCGGGCAGAGTAGACTGCGCATGCACGCAGCCACAAGAAAAATGGCCGCTTACACAGTAAGCTGAGTAAGCAGCCATTTTCTTGGGGCCGCTTACATAGTAAGCTGGTGTAAGCAGCCATTTTCTTGTGGCCTGTGGGCATGCGCAGCTGGTTCTGCCCGAGGCTTGTGTGTAGTTTGTCTGAGGCCAATCACCGGGATGTTTTATGGACAGATGAGACTAGTGGAACACTTTATTAGTAATTAATGCAGAAAGTCGAGTACTGTAGTTCCACAAGTTTCCTTTCGTTTTCTCACAACTGTAGGTTCTATGTCATTTTCAGAGAAGTGGAAAATAAGATTTTCAGAAATAACAGCAAGATGAACTTTTCACCTTCGTTGACACTATAAAGTAATTTATAACACCAGGGCATTTGATGCATTATAGCCTACCTGTTTACAGCAATTGGCACTAAAAGTCAGGTCAATAATTCAATAAACATTTAGTTGTAAAATAGACTTTGTAATCTTACTAAAAGCCGGTGAGAATATTTGAAAAACAGCAAATGTCATAATGATAGGAATAGAAAATCGCTCAAGCAATCTAAAAAATACACACGGCAGCTAAGAATACTAGCAATAAAAGATCAAACTATATCAAATTAACCATGACAACAGAAATAAGTGTAAGGTCCTGTTTATGTGATGGAATTTAGAGAGGAATTTGATGCAGCCATTATGTACTGTGTAGGGCTATGCTTAAAGGGTTGGCCATGTCCAGACAGGACAGAAAGGGGGTGCTACGTTGTGGGAGAAGGGGGGGCAAGTCAAAAGTTAGTTACGCCTCTGGCAACCACTGAGCCACCATACTGTGCAATTCAATTCTGAAGTGACTTTGGGGGACTAAACATCCTAGTGGGCATTGCTAAATTGTTTTATGGTATGTTCCATTTTCCTTGTGTATATGTCGTTTTTCCTCTGTTTTGTTATGTTTTGCAGCTTCACTTGTGTTATTTGCCCCGTTTAGGGGCATACCACTTTCATCTTGGAGGACTTGGTTTATTCTGGCCAATTGGACACAGCTAAGAGGAGGAGACTGGTCTACAGAGTCAGTAGGTTAGTTGATTTCTTGCTGTTGTGCAATAGGCCTATGTTGAAAGACTTTGCAGCACCAGAGGGAAGAGAGTTGAATCTTTTCAGAGTCATATGCTCAGATGCCAATTCTACTGCCTTCAGATGGGAGAAATTGCTGTTAAACTCTCTGAAAAGACAGACGTGCCATATTGGGGATAGGTGGAGGTTTCCCTGAAACTCTGAACCCTACAGCACTCAGGTATACAGGGTACCCCATACAGATATTGGAGTGAAGCAAAATATAGTAGTAATATAGTAAACATTGGAGTAGAGATAAAAGGCCTGGGAATCCCTCTGACCAAGTTCAGTCACCCACAGTGGACCTCCATACTACTACTACTACTACCCCCATCCAGGAAACTGTATTGGGTTTGTGTTACCTCAGCAAAGATACATCATTGGTTCAACTGCACTGCTTAATTTAACATCAGGACCCTTCCTTACACTATCACCAGCTCAGGGGAGGAGAGAACCCCTCTCTAACTGGAAGCGCCAGATGTAAACTATTACCACCATCAGGTATATTGTAGGCACCCTCATCCGTACCTAAACTTGGGAGGTGAACTGGAGAAGATTTGCAAGTGTCCTTCACCTACCATTAACAACATGGCTACTACTACTCGCATCCTCTGGTTCCTTCCTGGTGGTTGGACATGGTACTCATGCCATTGGCATTGGTATCAATATGGCGCCAGTGTCTTCTCAGTGGTAAGGCTGCAGGGCAGAACACTTAAATTAATGGGCTGCAGGCACATACACTCCCTGCAGAAGGGGTTAAAAGGGGTTGTCCAGAATTTGAAAATATTTGATTCTGATGACCTATCCACACGATAGGTCATCAGTATCAGATCACTTGGGGTCCAACACCCGGGGGAACTGCAGCCCTGCTCCCATTTAGTTGAATAGGAGTATATTTGCTTCTGGCCGTATGCTTAATATATGGATTCTGGCATCCACATCAGGTGATCGGTTTGGAGTTCGGGTGTCAAACTATGCTCGATCTGATACAGATGATCTAGAAGGATGAAAAACACAGTGCAGTGAAACTGAGTGAGAGAATCAAATTACTGGTGAGAATGTCTATGACAGCATCTCGACAACATGGTAGTAAACATCCCTCGTCCTACTGCTAGACTCTTCACAAGAGGTCTGGACTGTTATTAAAGAGAGGGGGAACTGCAGAATATTCAGAACACCATCCTGATTGACTACATCAGTTTCTGACACTGACGGAGATCCAAAGCCAATGATGGTGCCCTGTGATACCACAGCGCACACTGTTACCTCTCCAGGTGTACCATCTTATACTGGGCCCTTGGCAACCTCTACATAGGATCAAAGCAAGTATGAACCTCTCTTTAATACCATCCACATCTAAAAGGATGACTCAACCAGCCACACCTCTATAAGGGAGCGTTCACACTACCGTCTGTGTCTGATAGGTAGTGTCCGCTCCTAGTGTCCACTCAAAATCTATCACGGACACTACATGCGGACAGTGAAGGAAGGGCACGGAGTGCAAAAGAACGCACCCGATGCCCATTTAAATAAATGACAGGTGTCACGGACACAGCTAGTGTCCGCTCCTAATGTCTGTGCCAGATTTTGAGCGGACACTAGGAGCGGACACTACCTGTCGGACACAGACGGTAGTGTGAACGCCCCCTAAGGCTTATATTGCACATTACATTCATAAATTGGCCTTTCCTATACCAACTTTTACAGCAAGCAAGAAGTGCTTTGCCACCACCTAGTGGACACTACAGACTATCGCACACTATAATGCATAACTTTGTATTTACTGCCTAAGCCAACTTGAGAACATTCTCTCAGGAGAGAGCAGGAGGAAACAACCCACTAAAAATTATGTACAAGAAGCTAGCATTTAACTAAAGATGGTTAAAAAAAATATCACAAACTGAAATCATCAACACTTCTCACATCCTGACTTCTCTTTGTGCATAGACTCCGTTGATTCAAGTGGAAAAAAAAAAAAAAAAAAAAAAGATTTTAATACTTTGGATCAGATCAGATGATGCTCACCCTAATCTCATAATATGAGGGTGAAATAAATATGAACCAGACTTTTGCTTTAGACCAATTATTGGTACAGTAAATAAAATTTTGAATACACCTTATTTTTCTATATAATCTCCTCTTTTATTCACACATTTTTCCCACCGAATCAGAAGTTTTTAATTCCGCCATCAAAGACTGAATCTGGTCGCTTCTGTAACCATTCGACACATACAGTATGTTTCTTTCTTTCCCTGCAGGAAGATGGGTCTTGGCTTTCCACGGTGCTGCTTCTCCAGGTTTTCGCCACTGCATGCTTGCCTGCTTAGACTCCGGGGTGTAATGATGCACACACATCTCATCACAGGTGACAAAGAATTGCAATGACCACCAGGACTGGAATTAACAGCACACTCTTGTCCTTATTTCAAATTCAGCCTGGAACAGAAGAAGTCACAGGAGGCACTTTGTCACTCCTGCATTTAGTTCTAGTTATTGAAATATGTATCTAATGCCCTGTTCACATCAGCTTTTGTGTTCCATTCGGCGAGAGTCTGCATGGAGACCACCCCGAACGGAATACAAACGCAATTGCAAGCACTGTGCTGTAAAAGCACACAGACCCCATAGACTATAATGGGGTCCGTGTGCTTGCTGCGCACTGAATGCACGAATGATTCATTGTCTATGGGGTCCGTGTGCTTTTACAGCGCTTGCATTTGCGTTTGTATCCCGTTCAGGGGGGTCTCCATGCAGACTCTCCCCGGACGGAATACAAAAGCAGATGTGAACCAACCCTAAGGGATACAACAACATCTGAATATAAAAAGTGTGTTGGTTCAATCTAGATACAATACAACTGCAGCATATGTAGATGACTTATTGTTTATCATGTCGGACACTACAGTAGAAATACACTAGTATGTATTTCCATATTTGATGAATTTGGATAACTGTCCAGCTTCAGAACTAATCTAGACAAGTCAGGGCTCGTTCACATCTGCGTCGCCCTCTCCGTTGTGCAGGTTTCCGTTTCCTGCATAAAACAGAGCAGGATACAGAAACCTGCAGGAGTCTCTCTCACCCATTCATTTGAATGGGTGAGAGAGCTGTCCGGCCGTGAGCGGCGGTGAGCGTTTTGCGCTCTCCGCCGCGAAACCGGGTTTTTTAATCTGGACACAGAGTCGGACATGCAGTACTCTGTGTCCGGATAAAAAAATCCGGTTTCGCGGCGGAGAGCATAAAATGCTCACCGCCGCTCACGGCCGGACCCGGTCTGTGCTTTCCGTCTTCTGGCATGCAGAAGACGGAAAGCACAGAACGGAAAGAAGAACGCAGGTGTGAACCTAGCGTCAGAGGATCTAGACACAACCCTGACCCCCACACAGTCAGAAGTTACAATTAAAATTACAGTAAATGGCCATAATAATACAAAGCATTTGGAAAGTCTTCAGACCCTTTCATATTTTTTCACATTTTGTTATGTTACGTCCTTGTGGTCAAATAAAAAAAAGTTTTCCTCCATTATGACAAAGTAAAAACAGAATGCTAGAAATCTTATTCTAATTTACTCCTACAGGAGAAACTAAAATACTTTTATGCCGTTTTGGCTGTGAGCTTAGGGCCATTGTTCTGTTGGAAGGTGAACCTTTTGGCCTAGTCTGATGTCCAAAGCACTCTGGATCAGGTTTTCACTAAGAATATCGCTGTACTTCAGCTCCATTCAACTTTCCCTCAACCTGCCCAATCTCCCTGTGTCAACCTGTAAAAAACACCCCCACAGTATAATCCTGCCACAACTATGCTTCCGTGCAGAGATGGTATTGGGCAGTGGTGTAACTACCGCCATAGAAGCAGAGGCAGCTGCCACAGGGCCCAGGACATTAGGGGGCCCAGTGAAATCCGCTACTGCTGCGTTGTTTTTTTTTTTTTAATAGGCCGTTACGGGCCCTATTTACTTATCGATCCTGACTGGGCCGGGATCGGTAAGTGACACCGTGGGCCCCACAAGCACTATCATTATTCTCGGGGGTCTTTGCAGACCCCTGAGTATAATGATCGGAGGCCCGGGAGAGGTAAGGGAACATAACAAACACTGTTACTTACCTCTCCACGATCCTGCCAGGCCTCCTTCCTATTTGTCTGAAGTCTCTGACGTCACATGAACCCGGCCTGCGTCCCGGGTCATGTGACGTCCGACGTCATTGAAGAAGGACGGCAGTGGAGGCTGACAGCGTAGGAGCCAGGGGACAGGTAAGAAACAGTAGTTTTTTATGTTTTTATTCCCCCGGGTCTCCGATTATTATACTCTGGGGTATAATAATTGTTTATGGGTGTCCACAGTGGGACATAATACTGTGTGTAGGGGCCACTAAGGGACATAATACTGTGTGCAGGGGCCACTAAGGGACATAATACTGTGTGCAGGGGCGACTAAGGGACATAATACTGAGTGCAGCGGCCACTAAGGGACATAATACTGTGTGCAGGGGGCACTAAGGGACATAATACTGTGTGCAGGGGCGACTAAGGGGCATAATAATGTGTGCAGGGGCCACTAAGGGGCATAATAGTGTGTGCAGGGGCCACTAAGGGGCATAATAGTGTGTGCAGGGGCGACTAAGGGACATAATACTGTGTGCAGGGGCCACTAAGGTACATAATAGAGCGTGCAGGAATGCGGAGGAGGGGGTCGGTCGAGGTCTTCGGCATCGGTCGGGGGGGCCCATGTCAAAAGTTCGCCACGGGGCCCCGCCATTCCTAGTTACGCCACTGGTATTGGGTAGTTGATGAGCAGTATCTTGTTTCCTCCAGACATGAAACTTAGACTTGAAGCCTAAAAGTGCAGAGAGAAAAGTGCTGCAACCAATGCTATTCTCCTCACATTTTTCGCCCTTTGCAGGCGGAAGCCATTATAGTCTATGGGGTCCGCAGGTTTCCTAAAGTAACTGCTTTTTTATGTGGATTAGGTTTTCGCTTGGGGGGTCCGATTGGAGACCCCCCCCCCCCCCCCAAACGCAGGTGTGACCGTAGCCTAAAGTACACCAAGTAGTATTGGTTTGGTGGATTGGGATTCCAGAGGCATGCAAAAGCACTTACAGATGTCTCTATGTAGATAAATCTGTAAAGTCAGCCTCACCCCTCTTACACTTGCTGGCTCATTTGCTCACTTTAATTCTTTACTGGGAAATGGAAAAAGCAAAAAAAAATCTGGTTTTCTAGGCAGGTGGTCTTAAACATTGTTAATATGGAAAACTGAAAATCCATCAGGCGGTCTTTTTGAGAGGTTTCACTGAAGTATAAGTGTATAGTTTGGTCTTTAGAGATGTAGTAATCATGCACATTTTATTACTTGTACTTTTTGATACATTAAAGAATTTTTAATGGGAAATATCCTTTGTTTGTGTGTTTGTGTGTGTGTGTGTGTGGGGGGGGGTTGTCACGTCTGACCTTGTAGAATATTGCAATGTATTAGGACTGTCAGCCAGAACAATTATAGTCTTTTAGTCAGGACTTGGACAGTAGCATCAAAGTCAATAGGTTTACCCTTATTGAACTGTAGCAGCAAATTAAAACATAGTTTAAAGGGTTTCTCCTATCCCAGCCTTTCAGCCAGGCTGTATGCAGTGTCTGCTTCTCACTTCCTGTATATCTCCCCCCCTCCTCCCTCCTGCTGAAAGGGACAAACAACACTTCTGCGGGTCAGATAGTCTGCAGATTCTTGTACAGAACGACTTCCGTGTTATCTATGTGTATACATAGAGAGATAACAGACCAGGCTTTATCAGCAAAGTGCAATTATCTGAACAGATTGTCCTGCTGGCACAAGCACTGAGTAAGTTAAGTGACGTCACTCATACCTCCCAACTTTTGAAAAGTCGAAAGAGGGACAAAATATGCGGCTCACGTGCGTGCCGCGGAAAACTTAGCTCTGCCCACTGTTATGTTGGCTCCGCCCATTCTCATTAATTTTCCATGTGCCCCCACACATTATAATCCTCCTATAGTCACCTGTAAATTATATTCCCCCTGTGATGAATCGGCCAATCATGATTCTCAGCTATATGTATAACAATCTATGTATTGTGTTGACTGACCCTCAACTGTATATCTTGGTATATGGTCTGTAATTGCCCTTTGCCTCAGATGGACTCCCTCTAGCTGATTAGCAGGATGTGAGAGATAGTGTCCACATGCCCAAGCCTAATTACTCCCTGGAAGTGGCTATGATCATTCCTGTGTTTCACCCTGGGCATGGCATTAGCATGTCTGTGCAAACTTCGTTAATCCTAGCAGGGGGCCATCTTCGCTCAGTGCACTCAGGGTTCTTCTAACACCTTGTAGTAGACTGCCTGACTCCACAAAAACTTCAATCAGTTATGGGATTTATGAAGTTATGAACACAGGAAAATATGATACAGTCATGACAATAACTTCCTCCTGTGCGCAGGACCAGGCCGCACGTTTCGAGCCCAAGCACTACCCGATCAGAGGCCTAGGAGGGGTTCCAGCACTGAACTCGTTAAAACAGGGGTGCCCAATACGTTGATCGCGATCTACTGGTAGATCGCAAAGGACGTATGGGTTGATCGCAGGATTCTGGGATCCCCAGTGTCTGCTTGTTCACAGTGCAGGCTGAGAGTCATCTCCGGACACTGGCAGGCTGGGCTGCCACAGCCGCAGCCTGCCAGTGTCCATAGATAACTCTCAGCCTGCGCTGTGAACAAACAGACACCGGGGATCCCTGGGCGGCCACAGAACGCCGCTGTCTTGCTCTCGTGATCCGCCCGGCCCCGCCCACATGCCTGACCCCGCCCACAGACACTCCCGGCCCGCCCACAACTCAGCGCACTGTCAGCTTTCCGGCAGTATATAGTACTGCCTGTGGGCAAAATGGTGAAAGGTCCTCTTTAATCTAGCTCTCACATATAGAGACCTGTTTTAATAAGTAATATTTTAATTATTTTCCTTGCTGATACAGTTCTGTTAGCCAGCAACTAATAGATGTACTGTTTGGCAGACTTGGGTGTCACTGTCAGGCATACTACAGATCACTGCATCTACAGCTTTAATAGCAACAGTCAGAGTTATCTCTGATCCCTGCTGTTGCAGCAGATTATCAGCTGTAACATACATGTTGGCATTGAGCCAGCAAGTGTTGCCAAAGCCTGCAATACCACAGAGTAGTTCATATATGGTGAATTGTGCAAACCCCTATGACAGCAGCATATATACCATGCACCATTTGGTTAGGAGCTTCTCTGCATTTTGAAGGTATAGAGGGCCTTCTTACATTTGTCGCTTGGCACAGATTTAAAAGGTATGTCAGAGTCAGAATTGTTTTTCCCACTTTCAAGATCTGAGTCTTCATCTCAAATAGATTTTCCCCCTACGCCCAGGAGCAGCACAGACTGGGGTACTCCTGCCCCGTGTGCAGTTAGGACAGGTGGAATATTTAATTAAACTAACCTTCGCCTATAAGAGGCCGAGAGACCCCCCACCCCCGTGTTTTTTCTGTCCTGTGTGTCTGGACAGGTGGAGGAAGCTGTGGCCACCTCTATAGTTTGGAAGAAGGTGTCTTAGATTCTTCTCCTTTTCCCTTTTTCTTTCTTTCTGAGTCCTGCAAGATGACCTTCCTCCTGGCAGTCACTTCTGCCAGGAGAGATGGTGAGCTTCAAGTTCTGGCTACCCTAACCTTATCTCTCTTTTTCTTTTTTTCCAGACGGGGTGCAGCTGAGATTCCTTTCCAGTTTTCTCCCTCTTTGTCCAGATGGATAAAGGAGGCATTACCTGTCTCCTTCCGTTTGGGGGATCTCTGTCCCAGAATGTGGGCGAGCCCTCTCCAACAGAACGGTTTCTGCCTCTTGGGCAGAGGGATGTTCAGTTTTGCAAGAACAGATTTGCGCTGTTGCCATCTGGCGTTTTCCCTGATAGGGTGCAACTAAGGTATGTTCAGGGCTTCTTACTTAAGGTCCCCTCGTTTTAGAATATAAATCAGGTCCTATCATTGCAAGTGTTTTTTCCTTCTCCCTCTACGGAAGAGGAGATTAGATTTAATTCCTTGGATCTGGTAAGAGCTCTACGGTTTTATCTTGACTGAAACTCTACTTTCAGAAAAGCAGAGAATCTACTTATCAACATCACTGGACTCAATACGGGAACTAGGCCTCCAAGACCTCCCTATCTAGGTGGATTAGGGAGGCAATCTCATGTTCCCTTCACAGTCAAGGCAATCCGGTTTTGGAATTTGTTTGTGCCCATTCAACCAGGGAAGTTTCAACATCCTGGGCCGAGAGACGGTCGCTCTTCTTAGACCAGATTTGTTCTGCGGCCACTTGGTCCTCTCATCTTACTTTTGCAAAGCATTATAGGCTGGACTGGCGCACTTCCGAAGCTGTAGCTTTTGGCCAGTCGGTCCTTTCATGCACTTGCCGGACGGACCCATCCTGAGTTTTTTTTACTCGCTAGCTCCCCAATCTTTGCTGCTGTTGGGCGTAGAGGGAATGGAAGATTATGAAGATATTCTGTTTTCCCTTAGCCCAAACAGCAGCACAGCAGTCCCTCCCTTGCTGTATTTCAGTCATGTTTGTATTCAGGTATCAGCATGTGTATTAAACTTACTTGTATATACGTTATAACTAACACAGGGGTGGGGGGAGGTCTCTCAGCCTCTTATAGGGGAAGGTTAGTTTAATTAAATATTCCACCTGTCCTAACTGCACACAGGGGGCAGGAATACCCCAATCTGTGCTGCTGTTCGGGCTAAGGAAAACAGATTATCTTCAGAACCTTCCATTCTAAACATTCAAGATGATGTACCAGGATCTCAAGCCATCCCTATGTTAACTTCAGAAGTACCGTATTTTTCGGACTATAAGGCGCAGTATCAATGATTGCCTGCTAAGGTATCTAGGTTCATATATAAGGCACATCGGCTTATAAGGCGCAGCGCATAAATGAAACAAAGCTCAGACCGTAAGTCAAACTTTATTCAACTCTTTCACAATAACTCTCAACTTGTTCAGTTGTATCTGTAAATCAATACATCCATGGAATTAATGGTGCTATATAAATAAATAAAATAATAATACATGTACTTGCGTGGGGCATCTTCATATTTCCTCCACCTACGCACCATAGATTCATTAATGTTGAATTCTCTCACAGCTACTCTATTTCCATGCTCTACTGCATGACTTATAGATTTAAGCTTAAAATCTGCATCATACGCATGTCTCTTAACAGGAGGCATTTTTGGGCTAGTGGGTATTAATGCTGAAACACAGATATTCCGCGGGGCTCCTGCGCACAGAGCTGTACATATCACCGCACTCAGTGAGACTCCTGACTACGGTGGCTGTAATGATCAATCCATTTGTGGGTGACAAATACTGTAAAAACCCAAGTGAAGAATTAATTCATATATAAGGCGCACCGGATTATAAAGTGCACTTTCGATTTCTGAGAAAACATAGGATTTTATGTGCGCCTTATAGTCCGAAAAATACGGTACTAGTGCATCTCAAATTAGAATCATCAAAAATGTATGGGCTGTTGCTCAGTGGTCAAAGATGTTTTCAGATGAAAATAAACTTTGCATTTCATTTGGAAGGTCCCCGAGTCTGGAGGAAGAGTGGAGAGGCTTTTGTACACAATCCAAGCTGCTTGAGATCTAGTGTGAAGTTTCCACAATCAGTGATGGTTTGGGGAGCCATGTCATCTGCTGGTGTAGGTCCACTGTGTTTTATCAAGACCAAAGTCAGCGCAGCCATCTACCGGGAAATTCTAGAGCACTTCATGCTTCCTTCTGCCCACAAGCTTTTTGGAGATGGAATTTTCATTTTCCCACAGGACTTGGCACCTGTCCACACTGCCAAAAGTACCAATACATGGTTTAATAACCACAGTATGACTGTGCTTGATTGGCCAGCAAATTCCTCCAAAGAGGAAAGAGCAAAGAGCCTCCACCAAGTATTGAGGGCATTTACTGCACAGACTTTTCATGGCCAACATTTCTGTGTTAAACATTTTTTTTTTTTTTTTTTTTTACAGTCAGTCTTATATCTAATATTCTAATTATCTGAGAATGACTTTTCTGTTTTCCTTGGCTGTAAGCCGTAATCAACATCAACAGAAAGAAACACTTGTTTGTAATATAATATACAGTGGGGCAAAAAAGTATTTAGTCAGTCACCAATAGTGCAAGTTCCACCACTTAAAAAGATGAGAGGCGTCTGTAATTTACATCATAGGTAGACCTCAACTATGAGAGACAAAATGAGAAAACAAATCCAGAAAATCACATTGTCTGATTTTGTAAGAATTTTTTTTCAAATTATGGTGGAAAAGAAGTATTTGGTCACCTACAAGCAATCAAGATTTCTGGCTCTCACAGACCTGTAACTTCTTCTGTAAGAGTCTCCTCTTTCCTCCACTCATTAACTGTAGTAATGGCACCTGTTTAAACTTATCAGTATAAAAAGACACCTGTGCACACCCTCAAACAGTCAGACTCCAAACTCCACTATGGTGAAGACAAAAGAGCTGTCAAAGGACACCAGAAACAAAATTGTAGCCCTGCACCAGGCTGGGAAGACTGAATCTGCAATAGGCAACCAGCTTGGATTGAAGAAATCAACTGTGGGAGCAATAATTAGAAAATGGAAGACATACAAGACCACTGATAATCTTCCTCGATCTGGGGCTCCACACAAAATCTCACCCCGTGGGGTCAAAATGATCACAAGAACGGTGAGCAAAAATCCCAGAACCACGCGGGGGGACCTAGTGAATGAACTGCAGAGAGCTGGGACCAATGTAACAAAGCCTACCATCAGTAACACACTACGCCGCCAGGGACTCAGATCCTGCAGTGCCAGACGTGTCCAGACTTTTCGTGTTTGGAGGAAAAAGAATACTGAGTTGCATCCATCAAACACCATACCTACTGTAAAGCATGGGGGTGGAAACATCATGCTTTGGGGCTGTTTCTCTGCAAAGGGGCCAGGACGACTGATCCGGGTACATGAAAGAATGAATGGGGCCATGTATCGTGAGATTTTGAGTGCAAACCTCCTTCCATCAGCAAGGGCATTGAAGATGAAACGTGGCTGGGTCTTTCAACATGACAATGATCCAAAGCACACCACCAGGGTAACGAAGGAGTGGCTTTGTAAGAAGCATTTCAAGGTCCTGGAGTGGCCTAGCCAGTCTCCAGATCTCAACCCTATAGAAAACCTTTGGAGGGAGTTGAAAGTCCGTGTTGCCAAGCGACAGCCCCAAAACATCACTGCTCTAGAGGAGATCTGCATGGTGGAATGGGCCAACATACCAACAACAGTGTGTGCCAACCTTGTGAAGACTTACAGAAAACGTTTGACCTCTGTCATTGCCAACAAAGGATATATAACAAAGTATTGAGATGAAATTTTGTTACTGACCAAATACTTATTTTCCACCATAATTTGCAAATAAATTCTTAGAAAATCTGACAATGTGATTTTCTGGATTTGTTTTCTCATTTTGTCTCTCATAGTTGAAGTCTACCTATGATGTAAATTACAGACACCTCTCATCTTTTTAAGTGGTGGAACTTGCACTATTGGTGACTGACTAAATACTTTTTTGCCCCACTGTATGGGTTTCACTTTTTCAATTGAATTACTTTAAAAAAAAAAAAAAAAAACTTTTGGATGATATTGAGCTGCACTAGTAAGTCTTGTTTGATGCATGTCTTGCAATCTTCATTTTTAAAGCAAAAGGAGCTGTGTCTTTAGATTCAGGATGTTCCAGCAGACAAACTATAGGCAAGTAACTACATGCATAGCACACACACGTGTGCATTAGGCTTACTACCTAATCTGAGTCCGATGCAACATGTGGTATGCTACACACCAGAGGCTCCAGCAAGGAAAACTGGGATCAAACCACAAAACAGGGAAGGTCACACAAATTTCAAGACCATAACGGGGCCACACGGTGGCTCAGTGGTAGCACTGCAGCCCTGGAGTCCTTGGCTCAAATCCTGCCAAGGGCAAAAAAAACCCAAAACATCTGCAAGGAGTTTGCATGTTCTCCCCGTGTTTGCATGGATTTCCATTCCATACGCCAAAGACATAATGATAGGGGAAAATGTACATTGTGAGCCCTATCTGGGGCTCACAATCTACATAAAAAAAAAAAAAAAAAATATTTCAAGACCATAAGACTAATGCAACCAGTTAATAGATTTGTTCTGTCAGTAATCCACAGAGCACTATTGCCTTTGGTCTTATGTAATCCAAGAATCTTCGGAGGGTGAAGTTCGGTCATCAACAGTAAAGTTCTGGAAACCCTTTTAATTTCCGTATTTAGCTGACCATAGACATGAGATGATATTTTTGGCAGATCCACTTAGTAGCATCCACTGCTAAGGTGACCATGACTGCTATTCTTTTCACCTCCTTCACATCCCTGTGTGTTTAGTATGTTGGATCATCACTAGGCTATGCATATTAATGTTTATTTAGTGTGAATTTCCTTTTAGAAATCTTTATTTTTCCCCAATGGGAGACACATCAGGGATCATCCACCAGTTCCCATAGACATTAGAAAACATCTTTCTGCCTTTACTTACACATGTAATGTTGCCATTTAATGTATAAGAGACCACACACACTTCTATAAAAAAAATTATAGGAAGATTTATTTTAAGGAAAACTGGGTAAAGCTACATCATGACGCAGGCATACAAGGATATTAAACACAAGTCTATCTTCCATGCTGGTGAAATAAAGTGAACACAATTTAACAAGCAAAGCCATACTAAAAGAAGAATGAAGTTCTAAAAATGAGGAAAAAAAGGCTATTTCCCTTTATAGGGCCTCAATAAAAATAAAATAAAAAAAAAAAAAAAACACAAAAAAAAGGGAGAAAAATAATTTGCACTGCTATATGCATGCAGAATGAGCCACCTCAAATCTTCAACCCAGAAAATACTGCTTGTCCACCTAAAGGAAAGCGAGAAAAAAAGAAAAGAAATAGTTACAATGGCATCCTTTCTAATAGTGTCACATAGCCAGGCATTCAAACCCCCTTTACCCATAAAGTAAAAATATCTTCTCAATCAATATAGACCAGAAAGCTAGGATGTCCAAGAGCTCTGAAATCCTTGTGTGCACCAAATTATTTTCAAAGGAAACCAACTCGGTTTTTGTATTTAACTAAAAAAAGGGAACGGAAAATATTCCTTCACAACACAGAACATGAGGCGCATTATGAGAGAGTACCGAACTGTTTTCTCATACAGCTATAAAATTCACATGCTCCCAGAAGTTTCTTAGCATTACAAGTCTTCGGTAGGTAAACCTGCTTTTGAAAAATTGATACACAACAGGAATTCAGCCCAGGAACTTACTGCAAATTACGGCTAAGTTTATCAAAGGGAAAAGCAAGCATTTACATAGATTAATACTATGGAGGAAAAAATAAATATGAAAATCCAGAGTTAAGCTGTATCCTTAGAAGAACAAATAGTTAAAATTATTCAGTAAAGTTCACCAATCTAATGATTACGGGGCCTGAAAAAAATGTAGTAAATTTACTGCAAAATACTGTATTTACATTCTTTAATATATAAGAATAAGTGAAAGCATAGCTTGGAGTATCCAGTTTAAATTATAATGCTGATACAGGATGTTGGAAGAGACCATACCAAACGGCAGCATTCGAGAGCGTGAGCATCTCGTACCCTGTCCGCATTGAGCGGGCCTGTGAGAATCGTGAAGTCAGCGCGACACAGGGCCTGCAATGAATTCCCCGCTGGCGGGTACAAACAAGGTATAATGTCAGAGTTAGTAGGCAATTCCTTATTTTGTACCCATTAGCAGTACGTTACCTGTTAACTTTACTGACTTGTTATAAATAGGGCAAAAAGAAAAAAAATATATGTGTGCGTATCTTCAAAGTCTCTACAATATGCTATAGTAAGCACTTCTGGGTGCTGTAAAATTTTAAGATAATTATGAGTTACATTATCTTAACAGTTAATATATATAATCTGTATATTTATATAGATATATAGCTTACCATTACTCTTAATAAAAAACAACAACAACAAGTTATCATGTGAAAGCAAAAAAACACAACATACCTGTTTGTGACACGTTGGAAAGGGAATAATTTAGTACGGTTTGTAACTATTTTGATGACCACCTCGTCTGGCTGTTTTCCCATAACCACTCTGCTGATCTAAAAAATGAAAAATATCTGTTTGATAGCAAAGACTAGAGAAGCAATGGTTCTGCAAGCGACAATGTATACATGCAAGGAAGCCTAGGATATAATGCCACATTAGTCTTATGTAAAATCTGAGGGTTACATATTAGGCCCAAATCATACATGCAAGCTGTGTGCACCCCTGTTAGTAGAATACAAAAGCATGCTTTGAAGCTAGAACACTTACAAATAAAAGCAAATCAAAATACTGAATTTCTAATTGTACTGATTGACAAAGGGGTAAAAAAAGATAATATTTTCCATATAGGTTTACAAACTCCATGATGGCCTTCAGCAATATCGAGTTGAACTACAACTAGGCCATATAAGAACAACTATGCAGTATGGCAAAGCATATTCATGTATCACACTAACTGCAAGATGATGACGTGAAACAGAGTGGCTAAAAAAATATATTATTTCATTCGTCTTCTATAGCAACACAGGACATCATAGTTACTTAAAGGGGTTGTCCACTTTCTGACCAATATTGAGAGACAAATGTTACGATTTGTATAATAAAAAGTTGTACAATTTTCCAATATACTTTCTGTATCAATTCCTCAGTTTTCTAGATCTCTGCTTGCTGTCAATCTGTTTACTGCCAGTGGATAAGACTTTGAGCATGGTCATGTGATGTACGGTCCATGGTCATGTGATGAGCACACAGGTGCCGCTCGTTATAGTCACAGCACAGTAATCAGACATCTGCCTGGTAATCAGCTGTGCACCTGTGTGTACATCACATGACCATGGACTGTAAATCACATGACTATCGTCAGACTTATCTCCTAGAAGTAACAGAATGAATGACAGCAAGCAGAGATCTAGAAAACTGTGAGGACTTGATACAGAGAGTATATTGGAAAATTGTATATCATTTTATTGTACAAACAATAACATTTGTTACTCAATATTGGTCTGAAAGTGGACAACCCCTTTAAGTAGAGTCCCCCTTCAAGCAATTCCTAGCTCACTTTTTAATGCTCTATTTTTTTCTCTGCATTATGTTGCAAACTCCTCATCAGCAAAGCATGGATTGTAGATACAACATAAATGCACGTCCCATCTCTGGGATTCTAGCTCATCAGATATATTATATCGCATATAGTTTAATACTCATTGGGAAATTACACAAAACTACCTAAGAGAACAAAACCAATCACAGCACAGCTTTCATCACTTCTAGTGCACTAGAAAAACTAAATCAGCACTGTGATAAAATGCTATGGGCAACAAGGACCATTTCATGTTCATCTTATCAGCTACCATTCTCATCATTCACTTATGTATGCTATGCATGCATCTCCTCTCCACAACAAATCCCCTTCTTTTGGGAAAGGGGACAAGGCTATAAAAGTTATACATTTCTAAAAGCATGCATAATACAATTCATTATTCTAATCTTTATTTACAATGGCAGCAGATCATAAAGCGCCATGACTCCACCATATCTGCCAAGTTACTGTTACTGTACAGAACAGTGACATTACAAGGCAACATTAATGTTCTTTGACAAAACACACAGCTTTGTTTTTTGCATTATGCATCTGCAAGCTTTTGATGGTGAAAACTGCATCTAAAGTCACATTAAAATGACTGATACTCACTATTGTAATCTCCATATCCATAGTAGTTATAACCAGAGTAGTCATAGTTGCCATAGCCGCCATAACCCTGGTTGTTATAGCCATAACTACTGTAGCTTGGATTCCAATAACTACTGTATCCTTGGCTCCAGCTTTGACTTGAGCCTATGGACATAAATCAGTGACACCAGAATAAGTTTAAAAGATAAATAAAATCCTGCAACATCTACTAATGATTGGTAAATGATCTATTAACCTCCTCCTCGTCCACGAGATCTTGTAGAGGATCCTCCGCCTCTTGTGCCCCACTGCTGCTGTTGCTGGTACTGTTCCTTAGAAAGTGCTACCTTAATTTCACACTATGGAAATGATTAATGCAAAAAAAAAAAAAAAAAAAGTATTACATGAATGAAAATAAAATCTTAATGTTTGTACTGGGGGCGCTGCTAAGTAAGACTAAATAGAAGACTAGAAGACACATGCAGTAGGATTAAGGGGGTTTTCCGGATGACCTGTCCTAGGGGAAGTCATCAATTAACACCCAGGCTGCTGCATTTGGGAGAACACTTTAGCCTCTTCAGTGCTTACAAAACCAGACATTTGTGCAATGGGGTTAGCGTTGCTGCACATTCCTTTCACTTGAATAGGACTGAGCTAAATATCACACCATGGACCAATGAACATGACGTCACATGGCTTGTGAAGCAAAAGTGGCACTGCTTCTAAACAGCTAATCTACAGGGGTCCTGGGTGACAGATCCCCCACAGATCTTTCATTGATGATCTATCCTAAAAATAGGCCAAAAATGTACAAGTCCCAAAAAAACCCTTTAAAGCGATTTGTTAACAAACCATTAATTATTTGCAACCACGAGCCAAAATGCATTTCCACCAAAAATGAAAACAAATAGCAAAAATAACTTAAAATCCAGGAATCTGAAAAGCTTGTGCTGGGCTGTCACGGGAGATACAGTATTTCCTAATGTCATATTGGGAACACACACTAAATGAAGCAAGTTATGCAAAAAATGACTGAACCGAACCTTTAAGTCTCATTTATTCTTCTGTAATTTTTCTGTTCACCAAAGATCGTGATGAATCCATCAGTAGTGCCGATGGATCCCACTGACAACCACTATGGCATACATTGTTTTGATGGAAAGCTCCATGCTGCACTATTATTCCTGTCAAATATGATAGAAGTGGGTAAAATATGCAAATCTATTCTCCAGGATGTAATTAGGAGAACAGTGCCTCTGTTTGCTGCCCTCTAAGGGCAGCCCCCTTAACATCATGCATGACTTGTTTAATGAGCCTAATAACATAATGCAGGGAATCTGTTCCTTTTGGAATAGAAATACTAGTTTGGCAATAATCCCCGCATTATGTTATTAGGCTCATTAAACGCATGATGTTAAGGCGGCTGCCCCTAGAGGGCAGCAAACAGAGGTACTGTTCCCCTAATTACATCCTGGAGAATAGATTTGCATATTTCACCCATAATCCCCAGCGAAGCAGAAATGGCTGTAAGTCTCCGTACGCCTGTGTAGGTGCACACTCTCCTTAATGAGTATGATTATCCCCTGACCCTGATTAAGAAGTGGTGAGTGTTCCCATCTCATGCATTTGGCACAACAAACACTCTTATCTACACCAGGTAGAAGCTTGTGTAGATTTGAGATATACCGTATTTTTCGGACTATAAGACGCACTTTTTTTCCTCCCAATATGGGAGGAAAATGTGTGTGCGGCTTATAGTCCGAATGCAGCGTGTGCAGCGTCTGTGTCAATCAAAAGGAGAGCAGCACGGTGCCTGCCTGCTCTGCCCCTCCTTCCCTGTCTGTGTCGCGTCTTTGCAGGAGCGAGATATGAGAGGCAGGGAAGTAGGGGCGGGCCAGACGGGTGAAGGAAGCGTGGTTTCAAGCTTGCCGAGAAAACCACGCCTCCTTCTCCCGTCTGGCCCGCCCCTCCTTCACTGCCTCTCAGATCTGGCTCTGGCAATGAAGCCACACAGACAGGGAAGGAGGGGCGGGCCAAACGGGAGGAGGAGGCGTGGTTTTCTCGGCAAGCTTGAAACCACGCCTCCTTCACCCGTCTGGCCCGCCCCTACTTCCCTGTCTGTGTGGCTTCATTGCCGGAGCAAGATGTGAGAGGCAGTGAAGGAGGGACGAGCCAGACAGGTGAAAGAGGCATGTTTTCAAGTTTGCTTAGAAAACCACACCTCCTTCACCCGTCTGGCCCGCCCCTTTTTCTCTTCTTGCATAGCTTTACTGCAGGGTGTCTCTTTCCATCCATGGATGAGATAGATTAGATATAGATAGATAGACAGAAAGACAGACAGACACAGACAGACAGACAGACAGACAGATAGATAGATAGATAGATAGGAGATATATGTTCAAATCACCCCCATATCCCTAGAATACATATAAAACAAAAACATTACTGTGAAACACATACACATTTGGTATCCCTGTGTCCGAAAGCCCCCGGTTCTATTTACATTGGTGAAATATTATATTATTAGGTTATTAAATATTTCACCAATTTTTTTTCCTTAAAATTTTTTTTTCCCTATTTTCCTCCTCTAAAACCTTAGTGCGTCTTATGGTCCGGTGCGTCTTATAGTCCGAAAAATACGGTAAAATTTAGTCCAGTTTCTGCCAAGTCACAGGAAGCCATGTCCCCTCCAGCTAAGCCCTGCCCCCAACAATGCCACTTTCAGAGTGTGGCATGCAGGGCACAAGTAAGCCAAAATTTGCAAGTTTTATCATACATTTTACTTATTTTTATTTAAGGCTCTATAAAGAAATTATGAAACCAAGAAATAGGTTATTACTTCTTCCACATCTCAACTGAAGTGAATTCAACTGATTGGAAGAAAAGTCATAGCTGCCTTGTGATAGCGCTGAGATACATAATACTACAGAATTTGTCACTGATTTTGAAGCGGATTCTGCCCCAAAATCATTGTCAATCCTGTCCCAAATCTACCTCCTGTTTTCAATGGTAGAGACAACGAAAGACAAGCAATGTGCTCGATCTTGCCACAGAACTAAGGAAGTCAGTTGTTCAACCCTATCTAGAAAATGAAGAGGAAACTGAGATGTAAGTTCACCTCAATTCCTATTCATTTTGTGATGTCTTAATGGGCTAAGGTGGCAATGATGATCGATTAAAAATGTTAAATCTTTTAGAGCTCTCTCTAACCTAAAACACCTAAGGCTAGATTCACACCTGCGCCTGCACTCCACCTGGGAATTCAGTTCCTCATTCTTCTTGAAAAATGTAGAGAGAAAAAGAGCTGCAAGCAGCGCTTTTCTTTCCGCATTTTTCACCCGTTTCAGGTGAAAACCTGACAGAAACCTGGCGGATACCATTGCAAGCCCAAACGCAGGTGTGAACCTAGCGTAACATGCAGTGTGTATGGAGTCATTTTCAAAAAACAGCTTGTAGGTGGTGGTGATGAGTGTGACACCCACTGAACAGATATTTTATTAGCTATACTAAGGATAGGTCATCAATATAATAAGGCTAGAAACCCCCTTTAAGCTACACTTTTGCATTGCACATGCAGTAGGTATTTCTGAAGTTATGGTGTGCTAAGAATCTGGGCTCCCTAGCTCAGTCATATCAGCACTACTACATGCAAACAAGGAAATAAGAGCTGGAAGTCTCTCAACTGTCGCTGTAATTTGGAATGCTCCATTGGGTGACTTTTGAGAATATTTGTTTACCCCAATTAATTAACACTTACAAAGCATTGTTTTTCACTACTAGGATTTATGAATACATTGCCATCTGAGTGTTGACAGCTGGTATGTCCCACATATACTCTCACTATCCAGTGAGTGCTGACAATACCCACACTACAGTGCAGTGTCAGGAGAGGTGACAGGGCCTCTAACATACTCGGATTTTGTTTGTAACAGTTTGTATTTGAAAAGAATGGCATACTTTACTCAAGCCAACATTATGGTATTTCTTTTCCATTATTTTTTTCACTGGTTCTTCTTCAGTAAACGTGATGAAACAGAAACCGCGACGCTTATTGGTCTTGTTGTCCATTGGAAGCTCAATTGCTTCAACCTAAAAGAAAAGTGAATACAATTAACAAACATCTATTACACCTTAAATCTGGCTCTCTCTTAAGCAATATTCTTCTATCTATAGGCAGTAAGTTATAGAATAAGAGGAGTTAAGCAGATTGATCTATCAGGGTGTCAGCAGAACTGGTCACTTGTCAAACTGAAATCTCTATGCTTTCTATGTTGGGAAGACGAGGAAGCGGTCTCATGAGTGATTGACTGTCCTCTATCACCATATATATAAGGATGACTGCCAGTCCCTGACCGGACTGCCTCCATGATTTCTCAACATTGAAAAAAGCAGAATTTTCAATAGATAAATTATAGGTGATACTAAATTATTTCCCACAATCCTATCAATCTGTTTAGCTCCTTCCATGCTATAACATGCTGCCTACCAAATGGACAACATTTTACATCCGAGAGGTTCTCTATAAGGTTGAATTCACACAGGGTTGTTTGGACCGGATTTTGAAAAGGAATCCGCCTCAGACTCCGGATCAAAAAAACCACCTCCCATTGACTTTAAAGAGAGCCGTTCACTTCTTTCTTTCTGTCCTTTCTTGCCGCAGATTCCGTGGCTGAATTAGCTGTGGGCGTCTGCGGCGCGACTCCCTTCTGACTAGGCCCATTCATTTGGGCCTAATCCGGAGTGGAATGCCGCGAAAGTTGCGGCTAGCCGCGGGAGGCGTTTTTTTGGACCAGATTCTGAGGCACTGAGTAAATAGCGATCGGGAAGGCAGAGATTGTAATAAACCATCGAACCATCCCAGCCTTCTCTACATGAGCTCCCCAGTTCTGCAGCTGCACGATTTTGTACAGCTGCTTAACACTACAAGGACGTATGGGCACATCCTTGCAGAGCAAAGAGCGGACCATGGACGCATATAGTTTTGAGGCAGTCTGGAACTGGTTAAAGAGGGTCTCTGTTCAAGTGACAGCTTCATTTTATGATAAATGTTAGAATTTTATTGTGATCTGGAGAAAAATACATACAAGGGCTCGTTCACATCTGCGCCCGGTCTCCGTTCATACAGGTTTTCATTTCCTGCCCAAAACTGGGCAGGAAACGGAAACCTGCAGGCAATTTTCAAACCCATGAATGGGTTTGAAAATTGTCGGGCTGTGAGTACCGGTGAGAGTTTTGAGCTCTCCGCGGCTAAACATTTTTTTTTTTTTAACCGGACACAAAGTCGGACATGCAGGACTTTGTGTTCGGTTTTAAAAAAAAAAAAAACAGTTTCGCAGCGGAGAGCTCAAAACGCTCACAGCCGGACTCGGTTTCCATCTTTTGCATGCAGAAGACGAAAACCTGATAACGGAGTCCAGACGCTGGTGTGAACCCGGCGTAAAGCAGATGATGACTTTTCCTGAAGCTAAGATATCTCGGTAGAAACAAACATAAAAACACACAACAGAATAAAACAACAAATACCTCCCCAAATGTCCCAAAGTACTCCCTTATCTTTTCTTCTGGTGTGTCTGGGGATAAGCCACCCACAAATATTTTCTTCACTGGTTCTTTTGTCTTCATTGCTTTTGCCCTTTTTGGATCAATTACTTTGCCATTTAACTTGTGTTCTTTTTGCTCCATCACCTGCAATAACAAACATCTGCTGAGAACCACGTAACTAAATTTAACAAAAGCTGCACCTATGGGACATCAACTGTGGCACATGGGTCATATTTTATCATCATATCATATTTTCTTCCCCGTTAAAAGCTAGTACAGTATAAGCACAAGTCTGTTCTTCAATTTAGTCACCGATAACCACTGTCTACACATGCAAATACACAGTAGGCTACCAACAGTGGGTGAGGCTTGGAGACAGGGCTCCTCCATAAACACAGTGGACACATACTGTATTCTTTATCAACCTATATTAGCCACAGAACTAAATATTTTTGTGTTGCATGGGTTAATACAGTGGACCTGTTGCTATACCATGTTGCCTTGAAAATAGTTTTCCAGATTAAAAATGTTTATGATGATATATGCAAAGGATAGGGGTTCAGTACTCAGCACCCACATTGATTATTTTTCAGAGTAGCTGATACACATAGAACAGAGCATGAAGCTGACAGCTCTGTTCTCTGTGTAGAGACCAGCGCAGGTATTGCAGATCAGTTACCATTCACTTTAGTGAGACGTAAGCTGCACAGAACAGAGCAGTTTACATCCTGTGCCATTCTCTGTGCATCTGCTGCTAAGAACAGCTGACCGATGGGGGTGCTGGGTGTCAGACTCCTACCAATCTGCCCTATTGAATGTCCTCCTTCTTTCTTCTCTGTTCCTTAGCTGCTATGGACTCCTAGTATATCTTTCTCAGCATATGTGTGTCTACTTCTGTAATATATTACTGTGTATTATCCTGTATCTGTATTACTATGCTGCTGTAATATACTGACATTTACCCACTGTGGGACTATTAAAGGATTATCTTATCTTATTGATTACCTATTCTTAGCATAGATCAGTATTTTCAGAGGGGAGAACCCCGTTAAAGAATACAGAGTATCCACCTTAAATAAAGATTCTTTCTAGATTAAAAAGGTTTTCTCATGAAAAGACGACTGCGGGAACACTCTCCCACTCCAAATAAAAACGGAGCCCAGCCACACTAAATTTAAGATGGACTGGTGCTCAAAGAAGCTGACAGTGTGCTGAATTTAGAGCATAGTTAGATTTCTAGCAGTATATAATTGCACCAATGTCATCTTGGCCAATAACTGCTTGTAAATCTCAATTACCAGGGTAGGTAACATTACTATTACTTGGCCAATAACACTGCTTGTCTGTTTCTGTAAGAGTGGGTTCACAACTGCTCCCGGTCTCTGGTTTAAGGGTTTCAGTCTTTGGCCGACAGGAGAGGGAAACCCAGCAGTCAGTGTCCGCCCTTGAGCGTCTTCTGGTCTCTGCGATGAAACCAGGCTTTGTGTCCGACTTTGTGTCTGGTTTAAAAAAGATGCTCATGGGCGGATACTATGCCAATCCATTCAAATGAATGTGTTTGAAAACTGATTGCCGGTTTCCGTCTCTTGTCCAGCTTCTTGGGCAGAAGACAGAAACCTGAAAGCGGAGACCGGACACAGGTGTGAACACGCCCTAACTCTTATACAGGGGAATGGAAAGAGCATAGGACAGCTTAGCTACATGGTTTCCATAGATCCACAGTTATTCCCACCTTGCAAAAGATTTGCAGAGATGCAGGTTTAGCTTTACCTCATTTTAAGTCATATGATCTTAGATCCCAGTTTCTGATTAAGGAGCAGATTTGCCATTTTGAAGAAAAAGCCTGGCAGATCACAGTATAAGTGGTATTGTGATAATAATATACAGTAATGTGCAAAAGTTTTAAAGGGGCTCTATCAGCAAAATTATGCTGTAAGAGCCCCACATATGTGTGAATAGCCTTTAAGAAGGCTATTCAGGCAAAACACATTTGTAAATCATACCTCATCTTGCATGGTGGGCGGTCCTCCACGGTCCGACATCATCTTGCTGTCACGCCTTCCTCTTCTTTCTTCTTCCAGTGACGCCCTCCTGTCCTGGCTCTTCCCCGCCTTCATCTTCTGTTCTTCCGGCAGAGTGAGTTCAAATCCTGCACGTGCACCATTTTTGTTGTAGTACTAAGTACCCCTTAGAACTACAGGAGCGTACTGCGCGTGCTCGCGAACTTCTTAATTCCGGAAGAAAAGAAGATGAACGCGGGGAAGAGCGAGAACAGGAGGGCGTCGCTGGAAGAAGAAAGAAGAAGGCGTGACAGCAAGATGATGTCGGACTGTGGAGTACCGCCCACCGTGCACGATAGGTATGATTTATATATATGTTTTTATGGTTTTATTTTAAAGTGGGCGGGAGGTTTAAAATAACATTAGCGTTGCCCGAATAGCCTTTTTAAAGGCTATTCACGCATATGTGGGGCTCATACAGCATAATTTTGCTGATAGAACCCCTTTAAGTGTGGAAAAATGCGGCAAAGAATCCTTTCAAAAATAGTTTAGTTTATTTTTATTAACAAAATGAAACAAATGAACAAAAGAGAAATCTAAATCAATATTGGGTGTGACCACCCTTTGGAGGCAGAGTCCTTAATGTGATAAGACCCCACAGTTCCTTAATCTGGACATACTTTCGTCTTATGGCAGATGACAGCAACAGACTATTATAATTCCAGTGTGAAAGTACCCTTACTAAAATAGATATACTGTAAGACACAAAAAACATCACTTCAGTGATGTGAGTGAATGGAGTGGCATTGTGAATCCTAGAGTACTGTGACTACTATTAAAGAAAAAAAAAAAAGGGGGAAACTGTTTAGCTTAGTATCCCTGACAACCCCTTTAACCAGTTTTATCTCTAAATCTGTGTACGTTACAGATATGATATTTTCAAACCAAAATTCCTGGAATTAGAGATATTTAAAAGGGATGGTGTCCCTGAATGTGGCCTGCTCAGGATGAACTGTAATGCATTTGCGCAAGTTGTAGAGGGGTCAAAGGGTTATGCTGGTAAATGCTGGGGCCAATAAAGTCATGGTTAAATGGCTTTTTTTTGTTTTGTTTTTCTTAATTTTCTAATCCCCTGGCCTGTGGGACTTAGAGGTCTGGGGGTCATATTTGTATTTTCAGTGGAATATAGATATATACAGTGTGGTATATCTACATAAAAGGTACATGTAGAATAGCCTATTTAAAGGCTATGCAAGGATGTGCTTAGCTAAAAATGACTTTTCCCAATGATTGAGCCCCTATAAGTAATGTACAGAAGGTTAGCCACTAGTGATTATGCCATGCCTAACCTACTGCAAACTCACCCCTTGAGTCCCTGGCCTTACATGAATTTCACAAAACATCACACTAGGGTTTACTAGTAAAAGGACAATTTTACATTTCCTGAGTGGAAATTTTAAAATTGTGCAATATGCAAAAAAATACAAAACAAAAGAAAAAAAAAAGTCACATCATTTGAAACATCTTTCTTATGTCATTTTCCTTAACTACTAATGAAGGCTCATTTTTGAGGATCAAGAAGTCAACTGTTAGCAGTCATGCGAATGATCAACTCAAAACCCTTACCTAAGTCTTTCTTAGGACTGCTGCATCGTCTGCATGAAACATCAGCAATACAAGCCAGTCCCTTCATGAACTGATACAGGGTGAGAACAAAGAGTTACCATTAAAGGGTTTTCTCATAGGTTGATACTGATGACCTACCTTTAAGGCTTGGTTCACATATGCTGATGTGTTCCGTCTGTAAGAGTTCGCATGAGGACCCCTACGGACAGAACATAAGCGCACAGGCCCCATAGACTATAATGGGGTCTGTGTACTTGAACTGCACAGCGCTTGCAGTTACGCTTGGGTTTCATCCGTAGGGGTCCTCATGTGGACCCTTAAGGACGGAACACATCAACATGTGTGAACTGGGCATAAGAAAGATAATCAATATTAGACTGGGGGTGACCCGACACCCAGCATATCAGCTGTCTGAAACAGCAGCAGAGTTCTGGCAATACCAAGCACAGCCACTATCCAATGTACGGCACTGTACTTGTTATTCAACGATGAGGTTGCAGCCTCTTCAAACAGCTGACAGGCGAGGGTTCTGAGTGCCAGACCTTGAACAATTTAAAAAAATAAATAAATAAATAAATAATAATAAAAAAAGTACTAAAAAAACCCTTTTAATTGTCCTTCTTGCCAACTCCATCAAGACATGGCACCAAATGTAATCAATGACCATGCATTTATTAGTAAGGGGAAGCACCTGGTACACCCAGTCACCACAGAAAGTGTTTACTACCCAGTGGATCATAGCATGAATGCACTACAATTCTCATTGAAGTATACCTTATCAACACCTTCAGATTCCTTAAATAATACAAAGCCAAAGCCTCTTGACCGACCAGTGATTGGATCCAATTTCAAGGTACAGTCTACAACTTCTCCAAATTTTGAAAAGTAATCCTTCAGATCTTTTTTTGTAGTGTCCCAGCTAAGCCCTCCAATAAACATCTTCCTGCACAAAAGAAACAAAAGATATCTTTAAAATAATACAAACCCCCCCAAAAACACGTGACAAAACACTGATCAAGATTCATAAGGGGTTTCACTCCATCAATGACCCGCTTGCTGAGGGTTCTACTGCTGGGACCCACAGAATTCAGGAGAGCTGGAGTCTGCAAGTGCTCCATGTGAAAAGAGTGGTAAGTGCACACACTTAGCCACCACTCCATGCACATATATGGGCCTGCCATAGATTATAGCCTTGTAAGAGTTTTCGTATTCAAATGCATTAAAAACATACTAGTTAAAAAAAAATAATAATTGTATTTTGTATTATACTATACACTATATACTCACCTGTCCATTTGTCTGAAAAACCGCCACCCATTCATTTCAATGGGAGTCACTAGTAGTTTTTTTCCGCTAGTGTTTTTTTTTTTTTTACCTAGTGGGATAACAAAAAAAAAAAAAAGCTACATCACCTATCTTCAGGCAGATTCTGCCTGGAAAAACCCATTGTCCAAGTCAATGGGAGGTGGAAAATACACAATGCTTAGATTGTTCCTCCCCCTCTGCGGAAAAGCTCTCTTCTAAGGCTAGGGGAGAGATCCGCTCCACTTTTCCATCCCTCAATGTTGCTGATGCCTGGTGTGATTTCAAAGGGAATCGGAGAGGGTATATGTATTTTCCCCTGCACATCATCATTACACTACGATAGATAGATAGATAGATAGATAGATAGATAGATAGATAGATAGATAGATATAGTATCTCAACGTCCCCTGATCTGGTTTATGCCCACCAGGATCCCTGTGCTTGGTCGGACCTCGACCTGGTAAGGATTGATGTTAGGGTAAGTTCACATGGACACTCCCTCCTCCGGACTAGGCCCATTCATTGGGTTTAATCCGGAGCGGAGTGCGCAGCTGGATATTGGTGCACTGCATCAGCTTTCAGTCGCAGCTACCCGGTTTTTGGATAAGAACCTGAGGTGGCCTCCGCCTCAAGTTCCGATCCCAAAAACCTGTGTGAACTTACCCTTACTCTCCAAACACTCTTCCACTCCATGTTCAAGCTGGTGTTTGAACATCCCTACTGACTGATCCTGGCATTCAGCAACTAGCAAGTTTTCATTTCTTCTCTGAGGAGAAGACTAGCAACCATACTCTGCATATAAAAAATAGAGGTGTGATCTGTCCATAATTGTTTTATAGACTCAGCCCCAGGAGTTTGTAGGACATATAGAGAGAAGTACTGATGACAATAGAGTGCTTTGTGACAAAAAGTTCCTATTTAGTGCCAGCACCAGGTCAAGATGCAGCAACAGGTAAAATCACGAGTGTATGCAGCCGCCAATATTTTCACCATTATATACGTGTAATTGTGCAGTCTTTGACAGCTACATTTTGCTGAGTTTTGGCCACAGGCAGATATTGCTATGGACTGTTACAACAAAAATGTAATTGTTTTTTCCCAGATCCAACCTTCTGATTTGTTTCAAACCTTGTACTACATTTAAAAAAAAAAAAAAAAAAAAAAAAAAAAAAAAAAAAAAGTTGCATTTCCTTACGCCACTCTCACCACTTCCCTTAAAGGGGCATGGCATGGACAGGACTAATGGCCCTGTCAAATTTACAATTTTTCTTTATTTGTGTAAGCAGTGCCTGAAACCTACGCCAGTTATGACGTGATGTAGATTTCAGAGCAGTCACATGGCCCTGCACAGAATGTACCTCATCATAAATCAGGCGCATCCTCCAGTGGGACAGAGATCATCAAGACTAGCAAACTAAAGACCAGTCTTGATGTTACAACCGCTGGGTCATGTGATCGGAGGTAGTGTTCTGCCCCCCAGGCTTGCTCCACCCTTGACCGCACAGGTAATTAAAATACCTATGTTATGGGGGGGGGGACTGGCCTTACTATATACAACCAGCCCCCATAGCACAGGTAAATCACTTGTGAGGTCAGGAAGCAACCTGGGGAGGCAAATCCATCCACATGACCTGGGGGTTGTAACAGCGCCAAAAACAATTCCGCTAGACCAGGTAAGTGAATAAATACTCCACAGACACCTTAGAAAACATTTACATTGACTTTCTTTAGCCATGGGGTAACAAAGTAAAACTGTTACAAGCAGTGTGTGTATATACAGCTATATTATATATGATATATATATATATATATATATATATATATACACACACACACCTTCAGTATCATTAACTCCATTTATTCCAAAACATTGTCTTTTTAGCAGAAATCCAGATGATTTGTGCTAGCTATATTGAATAGTAGTTGCCTACGTAATTCAACACAGGCATCCCACAAATAAATAGCATGCCACACTGACCTGAACATCACCAAGATAGTTATTGTAGCCATGAGCTATGGATACCAGGTTATTCCTGCACCTATGAACATGGTTATGACCACCTGTGTATCTTATAGTCTGGTAACCAGTTCACTACTGCAAGGACTGAGATACCTGCTACTCTGAGCCATGCCAGGGCAATGGGCACCATATACCCAAACAATTTACACTTTGTAAGGAGGATGACAGAGGCTGGGGTACTTGTTATTGCCATTGGTCTCTATACTGAGAAGCCCCCTGCTGACATGATCGCCAATTACATAAGAGTCTTCTAATACGTGACACTTGGCAGGGGCAGCATTGCTTCCAAGACGTAACTCTACCTATGTATATAGATACGTATATAGCTATACATTGTGATGTCTGTCAATATTTATACACACAAGAGGTTTCCGTCCTGAGCCTTACAAATAACGGGCGAGTCTAGCAGGGCGGGCACACGGATACCAATGACTATGCGATAATGGCCCATAGCCCTGGCACGTATGTACGGGAGGTGTACATAGCTCTCACCCCTCGTCTTCCTCGGCCTTACTAGCGTTGATTTTGATGCCCTCGCTAGGCCCGCTGCCTTCAGCCTCGCTGGCGGAGGCCTCCATCATGGTTTCGTCTTGCATCCCGTCTTCACCCAACATCTCCGGTTATAAACAATAGCAAGGAAAGTGCAGCCGCTAAGCCTAAGACGAATAATGGCGGATTCCTGGCCGTGCCACTCCTCCGCTGCTCATGGCACCGCCTCCCCAGCGCACACTAATGGCGGCGACACCACTTGAAATGGCCGCCGGCTACACCGGTCCACTTGGGTGTGTGGAATCGTCACACTGCGGCCACTCGCCACTATAGTAGGAAAGGAGTACACGTTACCATCGAGACGAGTATATACTGTCTAGGCTATGGCAAAATACATTCATCTCCTGCTTGTTATGGTGATGGCACTGCCAAATCTGAGACACCATCTTATTTCTATCACTATTGTGTGGGGTTTATTTATTAAAAATACTTATAATAAGTAGTATATTTGTATGTTGTAGATTTTTTAAGGGTATATTCACACATAGCATTTATCAGGTTTTTTTATTTATTTTTTTAACCACAAAACCACAGCACACAATTCTACAGTAGTTATGGTAAAAAACAAAGTGAGCTCTGACTGCTATGTGTATTGCCAGGATGAGCCACGTTTACAGTAGGGGCCCAAAGAATGGAGAGGCGGACCCAGTGGCGTAACTAGGAATGGCGGGACCCCGTGTGCACACACCCCCCCGACCGACACAGACGCCAAAGAAATCGACCGACCCCCTCCTACGCATTCCTGCGTGTTCTATTATGCCCCATAGTGGCCCCTGCACACAGTATTATATCCCTCAGTGGCTCCTGCACACAGTATTATCCCCCATAGTGGCCCCTGCACACAGTATTATATCCCTCAGTGGCTCCTGTACACAGTATTATCCCCCATAGTGGCCCCTGCACACAGTATTATCCCCCATAGTGGCCCCTGCACACAGTATTATCCCCCATAGTGTCCCCTGCACACAGTATTATCCCCCATAGTGGCCCCTGCACACAGTATTATATCCCTCAGTGGCTCCTGCACACAGTATTATCCCCCATAGTGGCCCCTGCACACAGTATAATCCCCCATAGTGGCCCCTGCACACAGTATTATATCCCTCAGTGGCTCCTGTACACAGTATTATCCCCCATAGTGGCTCCTGCACACAGTATTATCCCCCATAGTGGCTCCTGCACACAGTATTATATCCCTCAGTGGCTCCTGCACACAGTATTATCCCCCATAGTGGCCCCTGCACACAGTATTATCCCCCATAGTGGCCCCTGCACACAGTATTATCCCCCATAGTGGCCCCTGCACACAGTATTATGTCCCATAGTGGCCCCTGCACACAGTATAATCCCCCATAGTGGCCCCAGCACACAGTATAATCCCCCATAGTGGCCCCTGCACACAGTATTATCCCCCATAGTGGCCCCTGCACACAGTATTATATCCCTCAGTGGATCCTGCACACAGTATTATCCCCCATAGTGGCCCCTGCACACAGTATTATCCCCCATAGTGGCCCCTGCACACAGTATTATCCCCCATAGTGGCCCCTGCACACAGTATTATAGCCCATAGTGGCCCCTGCACACAGTATTATAGCCCATAGTGGCTCCTGCACACAGTATTATCCCCCATAGTGGCTCCTGCACACAGTATTATCCCCAATAGTGGCCCCTGCACACAGTATTATCCCCAATAGTGGCCCCTGCACAAAGTATTATCCCCCATAGTGGCCCCTGCACACAGAATTATGTCCCTTAGTGGCCCCTGCACACACTATTATGCCTCTTAGTGGCCCCTGCACACACTATTATGTCCCTCAGTGACCCCTCCACACAGTATAATCCCCCATAGTGGCCCCTGCACACAGTATTATATCCCTCAGTGGCTCCTGCACACAGTATTATCCCCCATAGTGGCCCCTGCACACAGTATTATGCCCCATAGTGGCCCCTGCACACAGTATAATCCCCCATAGTGGCCCCTGCACACAGTATTATCCCCCATAGTGGCCCCTACACACAGTATTATCCCCCATAGTGGCCCCTGCACACAGTATTATCCCCCATAGTGTCCCCTGCACACAGTATTATCCCCCATAGTGGCCCCTGCACACAGTATTATATCCCTCAGTGGCTCCTGCACACAGTATTATCCCCCATAGTGGCCCCTGCACACAGTATTATGTCCCATAGTGGCCCCTGCACACAGTATAATCCCCCATAGTGGCCCCTGCACACAGTATTATCCCCCATAGTGGCCCCTGCACACAGTATTATCCCCCATAGTGGCCCCTGCACACAGTATTATGTCCCATAGTGGCCCCTGCACACAGTATAATCCCCCATAGTGGCCCCAGCACACAGTATAATCCCCCATAGTGGCCCCTGCACACAGTATTATCCCCCATAGTGGCCCCTGCACACAGTATTATATCCCTCAGTGGCTCCTGCACACAGTATTATCCCCCATAGTGGCCCCTGCACACAGTATTATCCCCCATAGTGGCCCCTGCACACAGTATTATCCCCCATAGTGGCCCCTGCACACAGTATTATCCCCCATAGTGGCCCCTGCACACAGTATTATAGCCCATAGTGGCCCCTGCACACAGTATTATAGCCCATAGTGGCCCCTGCACACAGTATTATCCCCCATAGTGGCTCCTGCACACAGTATTATCCCCAATAGTGGCTCCTGCACACAGTATTATCCCCAATAGTGGCCCCTGCACACAGTATTATCCCCAATAGTGGCCCCTGCACAAAGTATTATCCCCCATAGTGGCCCCTGCACACAGAATTATGTCCCTTAGTGGCCCCTGCACACACTATTATGCCTCTTAGTGGCCCCTGCACACACTATTATGTCCCTCAGTGACCCCTCCACACAGTATAATCCCCCATAGTGGCCCCTGCACACAGTATTATCCCCCATAGTGGCCCCTGCACACAGTATTATGCCCCAATAGTGGCCCCTGCATACAGCATTATCCCCAACAGTGGCCCCTCCACACAGTATTATCCCCAATAGTGGCCCCTGCAAACAGTATTATCCCCAATAGTGGCCCCTGCACACAGCATTATCCCCCATAGTGGCCCCTGCAAACAGCATTATCCCCAACAGTGGCCCCTCCACACAGTATTATCCCCAATAGTGGCCCCTGCAAACAGTATTATCCCCAATAGTGGCCCCTGCACACAGCATTATCCCCCATAGTGGCCCCTTCACACAGTATTATCCCCCATAGTGGCCCCTGCACACAGTATTATCCCCAATAGTGTCCCCTGCACACAGTATTATGTCCCTTAGTGGCCCCTGCATACAGTATTATCCCCCATAGTGGCCCTTGCACACAGTATTATCCCCAACAGTGGCCCCTGCACACAGTATTATCCCCAATAGTGGCCCCTGCACACAGTATTATCCCCCCATAGTGGCCCCTGCACACAGTATTATTCCCCCATAGTGGCCCCTGCACACAGTATTATGTCCCATAGTGGCCCCTTCACACAGTATTATCCCCCATAGTGGCCCCTGCACACAGTATTATCCCCAATAGTGGCCCCTGCACACAGTATTATATCCCTCAGTGGCTCCTGCACACAGTATTATCCCCCATAGTGGCCCCTGCACACAGTATTATCCCCAACAGTGGCCCCTGCACACAGTATTATCCCCAACAGTGGCCCCTGCACACAGTATTATCCCCAACAGTGGCCCCTGCACACAGTATTATCCCCCATAGTGGCCCCTGCACACAGTATTATGCCCCATAGTGGTCCCTGCACACAGTATTATGTCCCTTAGTGGCCCCTGCACACAGTATTATCCCCCATAGTGGCCCCTGCACACAGTATTATGCCCCATAGTGGCCCCTGCACACAGTATTATGTCCCTCAGTGGCCCCTGCACACAGTATTATCCCCCATAGTGGCCCTTGCACACAGTATTATCCCCCATAGTGGCCCCTGCACACAGTATTATCCCCCCCGTAGTGGCCCCTGCACGCAGTATTATCCCCCATAGTGGCCCCTGCACACAGTATTATCCCCAATAGTGGCCCCTGCACACAGTATTATTCCCCCATAGTGGCCCCTGCACACAGTATTATGCCCCAATAGTGGCCCCTGCACACAGTATTATGTCCCATAGTGGCCCATTCACACAGTATTATCCGCCATAGTGGCCCCTGCACACAGTATTATCCCCAATAGTGGCCCCTGCACACAGTATTATGTCCCTCAGTGGACTCTGCACACAGTATTATCCCCAACAGTGGCCCCTGCACACAGTATTATCCCCCATAGTGGCCCCTGCACACAGTATTATCCCCCCCATAGTGGCCCCTGCATACAGTATTATGTCCCTCAGTGGCCCCTGCACACAGTATTATCCCCCATAGTGGCCCTTGCACACAGTATTATTCCCCATAGTGGCCCCTGCACACAGTATTATCCCCCATAGTGGCCCCTGCACACAGTATTATGCCCCATAGTGGCCCCTGCACACAGTATTATGCCCCATAGTGGCCCCTGCACACAGTATTATCCCCCATAGTGGCTCCTGCACACAGTATAATCCCCCATAGTGGCCCCTGCACACAGTATTATACCCCATAGTGTCCCCTGCACACAGTATTATGTCCCACTGTGGACACCCATAAACAATTATTATACTCTGGAGTCTTTTCAGACCCCAGAGTATAATAATCGGAGACCCGGGGGAATAAAAACATTATTAAAATTATTATTATAAAAAAAATTACTGTTTCTTACCTGTCCGCGGCTCCTACGCTGTCTTTTCCGCTGCCGTCCGAAAAGACCCCCCGAGTATAATGATAGCAGCGGTAGCGGCTGTCACTGGGCCCCTAATGTCCCGGGCCCTGTGGCAGCTGCCTCTCCTGCTATGGCGGTAGTTATGCCACTGGGCGGACCACTGAAAGGCCCCATTCCCACAGAGTAATGTGGCGCTCATTCTGACACGTAAACACATGTCAGAGTGAGCGCTTCAAAACAGAATGGTATTAGCGTAGCATGTCTCCACATTAGACGCGTCTCCACATTCTCCACATCTTCCAGAAGAGCCAGTGAAATCTCTGCGAAAATGATTATATGCGTCTCCACATAATGCGTACCGTAGTGCAGTATGTCTCCACATTCTCCACATCTTCCAGAAGAGCCAGTGAAATCTGCCTAGTGATGACCTTTGACCCTGAACTACACATCAGCTGAGGTAAGTGAAAAAAGGCGGGAAATTTGAATTGGGGTGCATGCACACTACGTAACGCCGGGCGTGTATGAGAGCCGTACACGCCGGCGTTACAGCAGGGCTGCCGAACACTTCCCATTCACTTCAATGGGAGCGCTCGTTAACGCCGCTGTTACGAGCGCTCCCATTGAAGTGAATGGGAAGTGTTCGGCAGTCTGCTGTAATGCCGGCGTGTACGGCTCTCATACACGCCCGGCGTTACGTAGTGTGCATGCACCCTTACAGTGCACAGCTTACACTATCTTTACTTCCCTGAGTGAACCTGAGGAGAAAAAGTATATTTTATTAATTTACCACCATGCCACCATGTGTCCCCCAAGCAAGCCTGCTTTGGGGGTCCCTTGTCATTCTCCATAATTTTGTGCCACCAGCGTGTCAGAATTATGGAAATAAAATTGCTGGGTCTTGGATCTTTGGCATTGCTTGGAAGCGACCGGATGGAGTGCAAGAATTGAGGATGTTTCACGTCCTACGCCGAAATCAGCCTACGCTTCGGGCCATTATTCACATCGCTCCTGGATCGGAAATTTGGTCGGACGAGTGGGCAGTTTATGCAAATATTATAAAATCGGCCTGGTTTTCAGTACACTCGTACTGTAAATCATCAACAAAATTTTGTAAACCCTTTCACCTGCGTCAACACCCAGAGAATTGAGGCATATTGGGGTCATTTCAAAACGGAAATGCTGCGGAAGATGCGTGGTACTTCGCCAAATTTGTTGCCAGGACATTTGGCTGAATACTGGTGGAGACTGCAGCATCGAGAGACTCCGTTTCGCAACATCATTGCTGAAATTGCTCGTCAGTTGCCTTTACTATGAGTTTTTTTTAGCAAAATCATCCGATATTTTTTAAGTAAAACGCGTTTTTCGAATGTGGAGACATGCTACACTAGAGCAAAAACGTGTGGAGACATGCTACACTAATACCAAACGGAATCCCATTGACTTCAATGGGTTCTGTTTAACGTGCGTAACACATTGAAATCAATGGGTTAAAAAGCCTCCAATTGATTTCAATGTGTAGCGCGCGTAAGACGGAACCCATTTAATTCAATGGTATTCTGTTTTGAATGCTCACTCTGACACGTGGGAACGGGGCCAAACAGTGGATACACAAGGCCCGCAGACCCCATGGACTATAATGTCAGTTATTTATAAAGTGAAAATGGCAGACACTGATAGAGTCTCCAATGGAGACTCTGGTGGAGATTTGAACATAGCCTTACACTGAGTGTATTACAGTAATACAATAGTGCTTGAAATAGCGCGTCGCTACATTCACTATCAATTAGGTGTGATCGGTGAAGTAATATTTGTGATCCTAATGTCACATGACCATAAGTAACTTCAAACAGTAGAATAAGGCACAGTAGCTGTTCTTTCTACAGCACCTGAAGGGGTGTGGCTCAGTGCAGATATCCTTAATTCTATCTACATGCCATAGCTTTTTGCAGGAAAAGTACCCTTTTGCCTAAGGCCTCTCGTCGAGAGCCGCAGCAAAAAAGTGACGTAAAAAACGCAAAAGCAACGCATCACAGTTTTTCCTGCAGTGCTTTTCATAGAAAGTCTGCTTCCATTACATCTATAGGGAAACTGCCGGCGTTTACATAGGTATAATTGACATGCTGTGATCTCCAAAATCGCAGTGTTTTTATAAATCGCAACATGTCCACTGCGTGTATTTTTCTGTGGTGTTTAAACCAGGTGGGGCCCCAGCCTTAGACTGGTTCACAGGTGGCAAAGTCAGAGTGGGTTGGTTGTTAGCAAAATTGCAGGTGGCTAACCAACAGCAATATGCAGTACCAGTGTACACTGGTGAACCTAGCCTCTCTGCTGTCTGAGGCAAACGGTAGAAAAATGTCCCTTCCCCTCAAATAGCTGTCACAGCTCAGCTCCTGCCTTACCGCTGCGCTCCGGCTTCTGCATGTGTAGGTACGATGTGATGATGTCACATCAGGCCTACATCTATGTGAGTGGAGTGAGACTACGGAGAGAGCTGTGGGGGAGCGTTGGAAGGTGAGTATTTGTTTGTGTTAAACACTTAGGGGAACATAATGTAGGGGGCCTATGAAACTGGGGGCAGATGAAGGGGGGAGAACGGCATGACGTTGGGGCAGATGAAGGGGGGAGAATGGCATGACACTGGGGCAGATGAAGGGGGGCGGCATGACACTGGAACAGATGAAGGGGGGGACGGCATGACACTGGGGCAGGTGAAGGGGGAGGGAACGGCATGACACTGGGGTAGATGAAGGGGGGACAGCATGACACTGCGGCAGGTGAAGGGGGAGGGAATGGCTTGACACTGGGGCAGATGAAGGGGGGACGGCATGAAACTGTGGTCAGAGATGGGGGGACATGAAACTGGGGGCAGAGATGGGGGGGCATGAAACTGGGGGCAGAGATGGGGAGGACATGAAACTGGGGGAGAGATGGAGGGGGGAATATAATTTACAGGTGACTGTAGCAGGATTATATTGTGTGGGGGCACATGAAAAATGAATGAGAATGGGTGGATTCAACATAAAAGTGTGCGGAGCTAAGTTTGCCGCAGCGCATGAGGCATATTTTGTCCCTCTTTCGGCTCTTCGAAAGTTGGGATATGTGTGTGTGTGTGTATATATATATATATATATATATATATATATATATATACATAAACAAGGAAAAAGCACCAGCCTACACAACCAAAAATACCACAAAATGTATATAAAAATGGAAATTTAGTCAAATAAAATCAAATAGTTATAAATAACCAAGAACAATAATACAGTAGGGCAGATGGATACAACCAAAAGAGACAACATAAACACTAAGAGCCAAAAATTGACTCGCAAGCACAAATTCAAAGAGTTCATATCAGTAATTGATATTAGAAATAATGTCTAACAGACAGAAATATTATAGTAAAGATGGAAATGTACTACAAGGACTGAAAAAAAAGAAATAATGGCAATCAAAATAGAATGTTATAATAATATACCATGAAGGGAGACAGAATAATGCCTAATATATAGTAAATTGCATCTAATACTATCTAATCACAATCTGCAGTCACTAATACCCAAAAATAGACAAGAAATCTGCAGAGTAATAATAATAAATATTATATACAGCTAAAAATGGTCACAAGTAAAATGCAAATGAGTAATTACCTGAAGTCATGTTAGCAATCAACAGGCTCGGAGTCAAAGCTAGAACACATAGAATGACGCAACCTATGCGTTTCGCCACATGAGGGCTTCCTCAGGAGTGTCACTTCTTCCAGCTGTGTCTTTTCTCTGTAAAGTTTGCAACACAGACATATTTGACTCCTCACTTCTCCATGCAACTGACCACCAGGATGTCAGTCAACACCCCTCCCCTCACACACGAAAGACCCAACTCCCACCAACCTGCAATCAACTGCAATCTGACTATCTGATCCTCAAGGAGTCTCAAGTGTGTAGGGAAATCAAGAGGATTAAAGCAGACAAGGCCGGAAGACCCGATGGTTTAAGTGCAAGGGTTCTTAAAATGTGCAGTGACCAGCTGTGTGGCGTTATTACGCACATGTACAATATGATTCTAAAGCTGGGAGTGATACCTGAACTGTGGAAAACATCTTGTGTGGTACCAGTCCCAAAGAAACCCAACCCGATGGTCTACAATGACTACCAACCTGTAGCACTGACATTCCACCTGATGAAGGTCCTAAAGAGACTGGTCCTGACACACCTACGCCCTCTAGCGTGCCCCGCTCTGAACCCCCTCCAGTTTGCCTATTGGCCGGGCATTGGGGTAGATGACGCCATCATCCACCATCTTCACAGAGCTCTGTCTCACCTGGAGAAACCCGGGAACACTGTGAGGATAATGTTCTTTGATTTCTCCAGTGTGTTCAACACCACTCAGCCAGGGCTATTGAGGGAGAAGCTGAACCTTGGTGGTGTGGACCAGCACCTGTCCAACTGGATACTAGACTACCTTACAAACCGCCCTCAGTATGTGAGAGCCCGGGACTGTGTGTCTGACACTGTGATCTGTAGTACGGGGGCACCACAAGTTACAGATCTTCCCCATTTCTCTTCACACTGTACACTACTGACTTTAGGCACAACTCATCCAGCTGTTACTTACAGAAGTACTCCGATGACTCTGCTATAGCAGGCCTTATCACTGATGGCGACGATAGGGAATACAGAGACTTAAACCGGGATTTTGTTGAATGGTGCCAGCAGAACCACCTCAGGATTAATGCTGGGACGACCAAGGAGATGGTGGTGGACTTTAGTAAACGGAGAAATGCTCCGAACCCAGTGGAGATCCAAGGAACATGCATTGAGATAGTCAGGACTGTTGGGGGAACACCCGGGGTAGATGCTATCAGTATCCGAAGTTGGGTATGAGCGCTCGGGAGAACACAGACATACACTCAGATGCTGTATTCAAATGATCTCATTTAATTGCGAGAAAAACATAGTTTAAGTACAATTCAGACAAAGAGCTGGCTTGGCTATTCTAATTAGTATAACATGATTGGTTGTAGAGTTATAAGATAAGCCTGGCACATGACTATTGGCTGAGGCCTAATGTAATCTGCATCTCATTATTACTTTCCAAACTGGGATGGACTTTGTCATGAAACAAAGAAAGATATCTTAAAGGGTGTTCACACTACCGTTGGTGTCAGACAGCTAGTGTCCGCTGCTAATGTCCGTTCAAAATCGTGTGCGGACATTAGCATCGGACACTAGCTGTGTCCATGACATTTTGCATTCATTTAAATGGACATCGGGTGCGTTCTTTTACTGTTCGTGGGTGTCCTTAACTGTCCGTTCCCAAAGATGTCCGACTTGTAGGTTTTTGCTGTCCGCTTGAAAAGTCGGACATCTTTGGGAACAGGACAGACACGGACTGTAAAACAACGCACCAGATGTCCATTTAAATGAATGCAAAATGTCACGGACACAGCTATTGTCCGATGCTAATGTCCGCACAAGATTTTGAACGGACATTAGCAGCGAACACTAGCTGTCTGACAAGTCGCACCAAATAGGGTTCAGAGGCCGCTAAGGCCTGGAGCTCTCCACCCCTTTTAGCTGAAGTCACAGCCAGGAGGAAAGACACCTTGTATGATAGGAACTTCAACTCCACCTCATTCAACGGCTCAAATGGAGCATCACACAATCCATGTAATACGGTAGCCAAATCCCATTGCAGGACTGGGGCTTGGATGGAAGGCCAGAACCTAGCGGCCCCTCTCAGAAATTGACCAATCAGAGGATTTTGAGACAATCTCATACCCAATACGGCAGAAAGAGCAGATACGTGTACCTTTAAGGTTGCAGGTGTAAGGCCCTTCTCCGAGCCACTCTGCAAATATTCCAGTATTGACTCTATAGAAGAACTGGACCGATGCTTGTCATTACACCACTGTTGGTAGATCTTACCGATCCTCACGTAGCTCCTTTTAGTGGAGTCTGCTCTTGAACAGGCCAATGTTGTTTGGACGGCCTGGGATAATCCTCTATATCCGTATAGGGTGCGGTCAACCTCCAGGCTGTCAGGTTGAACCTCTTCAGGTCCTGGCAGAGCAGGGTGTTTTGGGTTACCAGGTTGTGAAGAAGTGGAAGCCTCCAGTATGCCCTCGACTCATCTGTATGAGGTGGGTAAACCATGCCCTTTTTGGCCAGAACGGTATGATCACAATCACCGATACCTGGTCTTGTCTGATCTTTGTAAATACCTTCGACACCATAGGAAGTGGAGGGAAGACGTAGGCCAGCCTGAACCTCCAAGGTATTGATAGGGCATCTACTGCCAAGGGATTGTCCTTCTGGTAGAGGGAACAGAACCTCTTCACCTTGGCATTGTATTGGGTGGCCATCAGATCCACCTTGGGGAGACCCCACATCTGAGTCAGTTGGAGAAAGATGTCTTGGTGGAGAGACCATTCGCCGAAATTGTCAGGCCCCCTGCTGAGCTGGTCTGCCAGCGGGTTCAGATGTCCTTTTATATGGACCGCCTTGAGATGACTCAAATTCATTTCTGCCCAAGCAAAAATTAGATTCATCAACCTGAGGAGGGATGGTGACCTTGTGCCTCCCTGTTTGTTCAGATAGAGAACAGAAGTGGTGTTGTCTGTTCGCACTTTCACCGCTTTGCCGCAGAGTAGATGGACAAAGTGCAGCAAAGCTCGGTAAACTGCGCATAACTCACGCCAGTTCAACAAATGGGACCTCTCTATCTGGTTCCAGGTTCCTTTCACTAGGGTCTCCGCCAGATGTGCTCCCCATCCATGGAGGGAGGCATCTGTAATCAACAGGGTCCAGACGGGCTGGACCGTGGACATCCCGTCTCTGAGTTGAGGCCACCATTGGAGTGATCGACGGGTGCTGATGGTTAACTGGATAGGATTCTCCAGCCCTAGGGGGCTGCGGCTCCATACCTTGAGGATCTTGCTCTGTAAAGGACGCATATGTCACAATGCCCACGGAACTGCATCCGCAGTTGCTGACATCAATCCTAGGACCTTCATTGCGGTTGTTATAGGGACCTTCCGTGTCACCGCCAGATGTTGTACCGCCCGACAGATCTTCTCTTTCCGACTGGGAGGAAGAAATATCTCCATCTTGTGAGAATCCAGAATGAATCCTAGAAACTGGATTCTGGTGGCAGGGACAACCACAAACTTTTGCCAATTTATTAACCCATACCTCCCAACCGTCCCGATTTCCGCGGGACAGTCACGATTTGGGTGACATGTCCCGCGGTCCCGGTTGGAGGGAGGTATGTCCCGATTTCAACTCAGATATGCGTCCAGAGGACGCAGATCTGAGTTGAACACATATGCGGCTGAAGCAAGGAGCTGAGACAGGTCAGCTCCTCGCTTCGCCGCTTCCCGCCTCTCTCCCTGACACACGCGGCTGAAGCTGCTCGCGTGCTCGCTTCGCCGCTGCTCTCGCTGACACATGCGGCTGAAGCGAGGAGCTGACCTGTGTCAGCTCCTCGCTTCACCGCTGCCACCGGCTCCTGGCTTGTAGACGCGATGTACAAGCCAGGGGCCGGCGGCAGCAGCGAAGCGAGGAGCTGACACAGGTCAGCTCCTCGCTTCAGCCGCATGTGTCAGCGAGAGAGACGCAGCGGCGAAGCGAGCATGCGAGCAGCTTCAGCCGCATGTGTCAGGGAGAGAGGCGGGCAGCAGCGAAGCGAGGAGCTGACCTGTGTCAGCTCCTTTCTTCAGCCGTATGTGTCAGTGAGAGAGGCGGGCAGAGAGCGGCGAGGGAGCGGAGGAGAAGGTAAGTTTAATGTGGAGGTGGAACGTGAATCTGGGGGCAGATGAAGGAGAGGACGGCATGACACTGGGGGCAGAGATGGAGAGGACATGAATCTGGGGGCAGAGATGGGGGACATGAATCTGGGGGCAGAGATGGAGGGACATGAATCTGGGGGCAGAGATGGAGGGGACATGAATCTGGGGGCAGAGATGGAAGGACATGAATCTGGGGGCAGAGATGGAGTGAACATGAAACTGGGGGCAGAGATGTGGGGACATGAATCTGGGGGCAGAGATGGAGGGACATGAATTTGGGGGCAGAGATGGAGAGGACATGAATCTGAGGGCAGAGATGGGGGAAATGAATCTGGGGGCAGAGATGAGGGACATGAATCTGGGGGCAGAGATGGGGGGACATGAAACTGGGGGCAGAGATGGGGGGACATGAAACTGGGGGCAGAGATGGGGGACATGAATCTGGGGCAGAGATGGGGGACATGAATCTGGGGGCAGAGATGGGGGACATGAAACTGGGGGCAGAGATAGGGGACATGAATCTGGGGGCAGAGATGGAGAGGACATGAATCTGAGGGCAGAGATGGGGACATGAATCTGGGGGCAGAGATGGGAGACATGAATCTGAGGGCAGAGATGGATAGGACATGAATCTGGGGGCAGAGATGGAGGGACATGAATCTGGGGGCAGAAATGGGGGGACATGAATCTGGGGGCAGAGATGTGGGGACATGAATCTGGGGGCAGAGATGTGGGGACATGAATCTGGGGGCAGAGATGTGGGGACATGAATCTGGGGGCAGAGATGGAGGGACATGAATCTGGGGGCAGAGATGGAAGAGGGACATGAAACTGGGGGCAGATGAAGGGTGTATATGAAACTGGGGGAGAGATAGAGGGGGGACATATAATTTACGGGTGACTGTAGGAGGATTATACTGTGTGCGAGCACATGAAAAATTAACGAGTGGGCGGGGTCAACACAAAAGTGGGCGGGGCTAAATTTGCCACGGCGCGCTATGCGCGCCGCACATTTTATCCCTCTTTCGGTTCTTCAAAAGTTGGGAGGTATGTTAACCATCCTAGTCCCTCTAGGAAAGCCACAGTGGTCATTAGGTGGGCAGCGAGAACCTCTGCTGACTGGGCCTTTAACAGCCAATCATCTAGGTATGGTACAATGAAGATACCTTGGAGCCAAAGAGCTGCAACGACTGGGGCCACAACCTTTGTAAAGGTGTGGGGGGCCGAGGATATTCCGAGCTGTGAATTGTAGATGACACAGGGTACCGTCCAGCATCACTGCTATCCTCAGGAATTTTCTGTGAGGCGGAAATATCGGGATGTGAAGGTAGGCGTCCCTTAAATCTAGAGTGACAAAACTGTCGCAGGCCTGCAGGAAAGACAGAACAAATTTGATAGTCTCCATCCGGAAAAGAACCTTGAGGATATAGTGATTGAGGAATCTTAAATCGATCACCATTCTCCATCCTCCTGAAGCCTTTGGCACTAGAAAGACTGGAGAGTATACGCCGGACTGTTGCTCTTCCCAAGGCACCGGCTCCAGAGCGCCTTTGTCCAGATATTCCTGGACGGCTTTCTCTAGATGAACCTGCTTGAGGCCTGAGAGGACGCGTGTCTTTACAAAGGTGTTGGGTGGAGGGGAGGTAAAGCTTATTTTGTAGCCCGATTTGACAAGCTGGAGGACCCAAGGATCTTGAATGGAACGGGTCCATGCGGCAGCAAACAAAGAAAGACAGCCTCCCACTGCCCCTGGTGGCGCGGGAGGGAGAGAGGGGGCCTCAGAAGGACGCCTTCTTCTTGTCAGCTTCACGGGTGGGGCGACGACTGGCGCCATTGCCCTGACCTCTTGGGCACCTTTGAAAGGAGCCCCTAGGGAACTGCCTGGAGAAACTTCTCCCCCAAAACGAAGGGCTTGCTGTTACAAGCGAGCTTACGTTTTCTCATAGGAATGAATAGACCAGCATTGATTGGCTAGTGTACAGTGGGGGCTAGCAAAGACAAGCCTGCGGCAACTCAACGCAGGTTCTGCAGCAGGCTCGTTCTTGCTAGTCAGGAGAGCTGGCAGCTTGCTGTTATGAGGGAGCTGACTCTCTTTCTCATAGGAATGAATTGACCAGCGTTGATTGGCCAGTGTACAGCATTCGCCAATCAACACTGGTCCTGCCGGAGGCTCATCTGTGCGGAGGCGGAGTCTAAAATCAGACCACAATGGAGACTGTTGTGGTCCGATCTTAGACTCCGCCTCCTCACAGACGAGCCTTCGGCAGTAATACTGTGTGCAGGGGCCACTATGGGGGATAATACCGTGTGCAGGGGCCAATATGGGGGATGATATCGTGTGCAGGGGCCACTATGGGGGATAATACTGTGTGCAGGGGCCACTATGGGGGATAATACTGTGTGCAGGGGCCACTAAGGGACATAATACCGTTTGCAGGGGCCACTATGGGGGATAATACTGTGTGCAGGGGCCACTATGGGGGATAATACCGTGTGCAGGGGCCACTATGGGGGATAATGCCGTGTGCAGGGGCCACTATGGAGGATAATACCGTGTGCAAGGGCCACTATGGGGGATAATGCTGTGTGCAGGGGCCACTATGGGGGATAATACTGTGTGCAGGGGCCACTATGGGGGATAATACCTTGTGTAGGGGCCACTATGGGGGATAATACTGTGTGCAGGGGCCACTATGGGGGATAATACTGTGTGCAGGGGCCACTATGGGGGATAATACTGTGTGCAGGGGCCACTAAGGGACATAATACTGTGTTCAGGGGCCAATATGGGGGATAATACTGTGTGCAGGGGTCACTAATGGACATAATACTGTGTGCAGGGGCCACTAAGGGACATAATACTGTGTGCAGGGGCCACTATGGGGGATAATACTGTGTGCAGGGGTCACTAGGGGACGTAATACTGTGTGCAGGGGCCATAAGGGACATAATACTGTGTGCAGGGGCCACTATGGGCTATAATAGAGTGCGCAGGAATGTGTAGGAGGGGGTCGGTCGAGGTCTTCGGTGTTGGTGGGGGGGCCCCATTTCAAAAGTTCGCCACGGGGCCCCGCCATTCCTAGTTACGCCACTGCTCTGAATCCTCATCCGAGAAAATTTCATCCAGAACTTGGAATTCCTCATCCAGAGGAAAAGTACGAGAGGGTGTCTTTTAGTAAGATGAGAAATGGACTCTTTCATGTCGCGCATAGACTCCTCAACATAATCCTTTACCCAGGATATGACATCACGGAGCTGCGAATCCTCAGCCGGCGGACCTCGACATTGGCGACAACGTGTGTAATCGTAGACATCCGGTAATGGGATTTCACAATCCCTACAAGCCAAATGTCTGCGTTTAGATCCGGATTTCCTTCTCGGATTCCCTCCTGAGGCAGATGCAGAAGAGGACATCTAAAAAATAGATGGACAATTTGAATGCACATACCAACAAGGCATAGCAAAAATCACCATTACAAGACTACCTTAGTCAGGAATAAAAAGCGCCTAGGCACAATACATGAAAGACCAGAGAAAGAGCTGACCAAGCTGAACATAAACCTGCAATCAGCAACTGGTTGCTTCACACACAGGTTAAAATAGCCAGGGCGGCACAAGAAGTAAAAGTGAGGTGCCGCCCTAAGGGTCTAATAGGCTAACAAAGAAAATCCCCTTAAACTTTAAGGGATTGGATTAGGACAGGAGGAATAACTGACCAAACTTAAACTTAAATATTAATAATTGCAGCTACCCCTCCTCCTCCCCGACCCGAGCCACATAGCAGAGCCGGCCGGAGAAAAACTTCTTCTGTGCATGTGCAAAGGCCCCGCCAGCTCCCTGGCTGCAGAGCGAACGCTCCTATTGACGTGCCCGCACCAGCTGAAGATACAGCTGACAGGAGCACCACAGACCTCCGGAGGAGGGAGACAGCGTCCCTCCAGACAATCTGTATCAGCCCGGCAAGTAAGTGCTACAGCCGGCTTAAGGCTAAAGGGAGCCACCGGAGGGATCTGAAAGAAAAAATGTATCGGGAGGGAAAGAGACCCCCCCCCCCTCCATCTGTCCCACACACAGGACAGAAAAAACATGGGGGGAGGTCCTCTGGACCTTTTATAGGGGAGGAGTGATTGACTGATTAAAATTTCCACCTGTCCTGAACTGTACGCAGGGGCAGGAATACCCCATCCGTTGTGCTGCTGTTTGACGTATGGGGAACTAGAGAACTCTTCCCACAGACTGTGTCCCCCTAGTATTATATGCTCCTCAGTATACCCCCCTCCCACACACAGTATTATATGCTCCTCAGTACACCTCCTCCCTGTGTTATATGCTCCTCAGTATGTATCCCCTCAGTATAATATGCTCTTTAGTACGACCCCAGTATTATATGATCTTTAGTACACCCCCCAGTATTATATGCTCTTCAGTATGGCTGACACTTACACAGACAGAGACACACACACACACACACACACACTCTTATACTCACCCATGAAGAACCGCCAGCGTCCACCTCCTTTTGACTGGGGGCGCTGATCGCGCCAGCGTCAAGGGCAGAGATCAAACTCTGCAGTCAGTGTAGGCCGCGGTCGTGTGATCTGCGGCCTACACAGACAGCTTTCAGCTGTATGTGCATTTGCACGCATAACTGAAGGCAGCGATCGCTCATCAACGGGGAATCCTGTACCGGGCGACCACACACGTGCCAGCATAGAGAGCTCTGCGTGCCCTCTCTGGCACGCATGCCATAGGTTCGCCATCACTGCTCTAGACTATGCTGCCCATGGCCATGACTATACTGTAATGCACATCACAAATGTTAACAGAGGAGAATCGCAGGTAAGATGGAAGTCCCCATCATCATGTACAGAAAATAGAATAAACTCTACAATCAGAAAATAAACATAAAAAAATGATGTATTTAAGGGTGATTACTGCACATTAGTGACTGAATTTTTGTTAGGGGTGGCAATAGGTGAAAATGTGTCCTCTAGTATATGACACTGAATTTGGAATTGATATACAGTCCTATGAAAAAGTTTGGGCACCCCTATTAATCTTAATCATTTTTAGTTCTAAATATTTTGGTGTTTGCAGCAGCCATTTCAGTTTGATATATCTAATAACTGATGGACACAGTAATATTTCAGGATTGAAATGAGGTTTATTGTACTAACAGAAAATGTGCAATATGCATTAAACCAAAATTTGACCGGTGCAAAAGTATGGGCACCCTTATCATTTTATTGATTTGAATACTCCTAACTACTTTTTACTGACTTACTGAAGCACAAAATTGTTTTTGTAACCTCACTGAGCTTTGAACTTCATAGCCAGATCTATCCAATCATGAGAAAAGGTATTTAAGGTGGCCAATTGCAAGTTGTTCTCCTATTTGAATCTCCTCTGAAGAGTGGCATCATGGGCTACTCAAAACAACTCTCAAATGATCTGAAAACAAAGATTGTTCAACATAGTTGTTCAGGGGAAGGATACAAAAAGTTGTCTCAGAGATTGAACCTGTCAGTTTCCACTGTGAGGAACATAGTAAGGAAATGGAAGACCACAGGGACAGTTCTTGTTAAGCCAAGAAGTGGCAGGCCAAGAAAAATATCAGAAAGGCAGAGAAGAAGAATGGTGAGAACAGTCAAGGACAATCCACAGACCACCTCCAAAGAGCTGCAGCATCATCTTGCTGCAGATGGTGTCACTGTGCATCAGTCAGCAATACAGCGCACTTTGCACAAGGATAAGCTGTATGGGAGAGTGATGAGAAAGAAGCCGTTTCTGCACGTACGCCACAAATAGAGTTAAGTCCAGAAAAAACCACGCTCAACCTTGCGGAATCAACTAGGAATGGTGTATTATAGTGGCTAGGGCTGCACGGAAACCTTTGACTGAAAGGTGAGTTGCAATGATGGAACAAATATAAAATCCAGCATGCCCAAAAACCAGTTGAATAAGATAAAATATAACTTTTACTTCATATTGGTTAAAAAAGACAAAAAAATTTTCATCTTACAACATGGATCCAGAGAAGACAAAAACAGATGGCCTACGCGTTTCGAGACCTAGTTCATGGTCTCTTAGTCATGGCATATAGAATACAAACTTCGGAACACATTTATATCCTGACAAACCACACCTCTAATTATCTCATTAGAAACAAATGTGTAGGCAGACTAAGTAAAGACCACCCTTAGAGATACACAAAAACGCATGTATGTGAACAAGCTTTTAGAATGATAATCAATAATCATGATCAATGTTATAAATGATCATACTTAAATCATATAAAGTAAGATAACATGATGATATTGTGTTATTACAAAAATACATCCTTCATCCATTCATCATAGTAAAAGTTCTCCCTACAAACACTAAGGTTATATATGTATCTGTGTACTATCCGCAGAACAATACAAGAATGAATATTAGTTTTAAACATAAGAAAGAAGGAAGAGGGAAAACCTACCTCAATCCCTCAGACATGTTTTCCTCCGTCTTACGTACCCATAGCAATAGCGGTCACGTGATATGAACACATGATCTAGATCTAAACAGTCACATGACCGGAGGAAGGAATACTAACATTAGCTGGCATAATATGTTCCAAATTTTCCTATAAGGGAAGAACCCAAAAATGAACTAGAGAGGAAAATTATATTAGACACATCCATGCAGATGGTAAACATCCTACATAGTGTGTCATTTAATTGCAAAATACTATCAATAGATTAACGACAGGTCTTGTCTTATATTTAAACCGCTAGGTATTCTAGTATTTAGCTTCCAAATCCAGAAAGCTTCACGCTTCAGGAGAAGCTTTCTGTGATCCCCTCCCCGTATAGGTTCGGGTACATGCTCTATGGCATAAAAAATAAAAGATGAAGTGTCGCCACCGTGATGCGTTGAAAAATGTCTAGAAACATTCGACATTTGATCAGTAACAGTTTTTGAGCAATCTGCCAGATGTTCCGATATTCTAATTTTAATTTGCCGGATGGTACAACCTACATATAAGAGATTGCATGATTTGCATTCTATCACATAGATCACAAAATTACTGTTGCAGTTCAAATGTTCTGAGATTTTAAAAAAATGGGTTTTTTCTGCATCACAAAAATCAGCAGTTTTTTTTGACAAACCTACAAACCGCACATCTACTAAAACCACATTTAAAAAAGCCCACGCTTTTCAACCATGTGGCTGCAGTATTTTCCCTTGAGTTGAACAAACTGGGAGAAAGAACATCAGCCAGAGATCTACCCTTACTTGGAACGAACCTAACTCCATTACTTAAAATCTTTTTAGTTTCTGTATCTGATTCCAGAATGGGTAAGTTGTTTTTTATGATTTGAATTATTTGATTGTATTGAACACTATATTTTGTTGAAAAATAAATTGTTGGATTCTTTGATGGAGTTGAGTTTTTATTTGTCAATAATTCGGACCTATTCCTCTTAGAAATAATATTTTCTGCTCGATTCAAAATCCATTTGGGGTATTTACGGTCCCTCAACCTATTCAAGGTTTGTTTTGCTTGTATGTTATAATCTGCCTCTACTGAACAGGCACGCTTGGTACGGTGTAGCTCTCCCACCGGTACCGATTTTATAACGTGTCTGGGGTGACAACTGGAAGCCAATAAGATTGTGTTACCCGCAGTGGGTTTGCGGTACAAGGAAGTTTGTATAGATGCTGTGGCGGCGCTGCCAATCAAACATAAATCCAAAAAATTAACCCGTTCCTTTTCCAAACTATATGTAAAAGATAAATTTAAATTATTGGTGTTAATATAATCAATGAACATTGGTATGGGCGCTACATCACCTCTCCAGATGATCAAGATGTCATCAATGTAGCGCCCATACCAATGCAAAAATGAAGAATAAGGGTTAGACATTGAAAATATATGTGATTCCTCCCACCAAGATAAATAAAGATTTGCAAGGGAAGGGGAAAAAGGGGACCCCATAGGGGCCCCACAAATCTGTAAATAATATTTTGAATCAAACATAAAAAAATTATGTTTCAACAAAAATTCTACAATTTGAATAATAAACTCACAAAGATCCGGAGTATAACTACTGTAACGATACAAGTGATATGACAGCGCCACCACAGCATGTTCGTGAGGGATACTTGAATATAAGGAATTGACATCACATGTAAGCCACGAGTCAGAAGGATCCCATGGAAGCCCGTCCAGCATTCCAAGTAACTCTTTAGAGTCTTTGATGTATCCGGGGATCCTTTTGACAAGCGGCTGTAAAAGGTCATCCACCCACATACATATCTTTTCACTGTATGAATTTATGCTTGCAATTATGGGACGCAATGGTGGTGGAAAAACCGACTTGTGAATTTTAGGTAACCCATGAAATATGGGAATGACTGGAAATTTGTTTATTAGAAATTGTTGTTTGGATTCTGGAATAATTCCTAGACTAACACCCTCCTTTACAAGATTTTCTAAAGCACGACTAAAAACAGGAGTAGGATCTTCATGCAAACGTTTATATGTGTTGTAATCATTTAACATAGTCAAACATGCATTATTATAATCCACAGAGTTCATAACTACCACCTTCCCCCCTTTATCCGCCATCTTAATAATTATTTTTTTGTTATCTTTCAGTTCTTGCAGAGCTTTCTTCTCTGATATAGTTAAATTATGACATATTTTGTCATTTTTACAATTAATGTATAATTGATTCAAATCCTTCTCAACTTTTTGCTGAAAAAGATTGTATACTGGACTGCGTGATTTAAGGGGGTAGAAGGCGGGGTTATCAACTCTAACAGGTGTAGTAAGTGTATCTTTCATTATACAATCATTATTCAAATAAGAAAGATCCAATAATTGTAACATGGAGGTCTGTTCCTTGAAATTTAAACCAATGAATTCGTTACAAACATCATCTTTTGAGGCTGAAAAATTGGATTGTTCACCCGATACTGATTCTTCAAAAAAATGTTTCTTCACAGTCAAAAGACGGATAAATCGGTTCACATCCAAAAGTGTCTGGAAAACATCAAAATTGGCTGTTGGTACAAATTTTAGTTCCTTTGAAAGAACTTTTAGATGATCTTGAGATAGTTCCATTGATGATAAATTGAGGACATCCTGAAATTGATTTGATGTTACGTGCGTTGCATTTTCTTTTGATAAGTCCTGGTCCAATATCTCCTTTTGGGATCCTTTCCGGTGTTTGATGCCAGCTCGACGTCCCCGTTTTTTGAGCGGCGACTTATGTTGTACGAGGAGCCCATAGTGGATTCTGTGGATTCAATAGAGTAATCCGAAGAATCCCCGTTTCTATTAGATTGCGGGTTGTCTAAATCACTCGAAAAGGATACCTTTTTTTTCCATTCATGTGGATGTCTCCTTTTTAAAATGGACTTTGGTGTAGACGATCTTTGGAATGGTCGTAGTTTATATACCATATCCGTTGCATAATCATTTACATCCCGTGAGAATTTCCTCTTTTTAACAGCCATTATCTGAGTTTCCAGTTTCTCTATTTTAGTGGAGATGTTAATGTCTGCATCTTTGAAGGTCTGTGAGGTTTTTATAGGTTCCATTTTTAACATTAAATCCTGCATTTCCTTCTTGATCAATAGCAGTTTTTTTTGTTCATTGTCAACAATAAGTTGCATTAATTTTAAAGAACAGTCAGTCAAAATACCATTCCACATTTTTTCAAAGTCCTCATTGTATATGAAGGTTGGAAATTTTTTGATCCTTAATCCTCTAGGGATCATGTTCTTATTGATATATTGTTCTAGGGTAGTAGAGTCCCAGAACAATTTTAACTCCTGGGTGGCAAGTTTTTCCCATTCAAAAAACAAATTGTCATATGAGTGATCTTCATTCGGGTTTAAGGATATACTTCCCCCAAACACCTCTGCCACTTTAGATGCACGAGACATGTTTAGATCCCCACCTTCCGAGGACATATGATACATATATATATGAAAACAGGGAGCGAAATTCACAGCCAACAATAGAAGAAAGTCCAGAAAAAACCACGCTCAACCTTGCGGAATCAACTAGGAATGGTGTATTATAGTGGCTAGGGCTGCACGGAAACCTTTGACTGAAAGGTGAGTTGCAATGATGGAACAAATATAAAATCCAGCATGCCCAAAAACCAGTTGAATAAGATAAAATATAACTTTTACTTCATATTGGTTAAAAAAGACAAAAAAATTTTCATCTTACAACATGGATCCAGAGAAGACAAAAACAGATGGCCTACGCGTTTCGAGACCTAGTTCATGGTCTCTTAGTCATGGCATATAGAATACAAACTTCGGAACACATTTATATCCTGACAAACCACACCTCTAATTATCTCATTAGAAACAAATGTGTAGGCAGACTAAGTAAAGACCACCCTTAGAGATACACAAAAACGCATGTATGTGAACAAGCTTTTAGAATGATAATCAATAATCATGATCAATGTTATAAATGATCATACTTAAATCATATAAAGTAAGATAACATGATGATATTGTGTTATTACAAAAATACATCCTTCATCCATTCATCATAGTAAAAGTTCTCCCTACAAACACTAAGGTTATATATGTATCTGTGTACTATCCGCAGAACAATACAAGAATGAATATTAGTTTTAAACATAAGAAAGAAGGAAGAGGGAAAACCTACCTCAATCCCTCAGACATGTTTTCCTCCGTCTTACGTACCCATAGCAATAGCGGTCACGTGATATGAACACATGATCTAGATCTAAACAATAGAGTTGCCTGAGGTATGCAAAAGCACATTTGGAGAAGCCAACTTCATTTTGGAAACAAAGATTGAGTTGTTTGGTTATAAAAAAAAGGCGTTATGCATGGCGTCCAAAAAGAAACAGCATTCCAAGAAAAACACTTGCTACCCACTGTAAAATTTGGTGGAGGTTCCATCATGCTTTGGGGCTGTGTGGCCAATGCCGGCACCGGGAATCTTGTTAAAGTTGAGGGTCACATGGATTCCACTCAGTATCAGCAGATTCTTGAGAATAATGTTCAAGAATCAGTGACGAAGTTGAAGTTACGCCGGAGATGGATATGTCAGCAAGACAATAATCCAAAACACCGCTCCAAATCCTCAGGCATTCATGCAGAGGAACAATTACAATGTTCTGGAATGGCCATCCCAGTCCCCAGACCTGAATATCATTGAACATCTGTCGGATGATTTGAAGCGGGCTGTCCATGCTCGGCCACCATCAAACTTAACTGAACTTGAATTGTTTTGTAAAGAAGAATGGTCCAAAATACCTTCATTCAGGATCCAGGAACTGATTAAAAGCTACAGGAAGCGACTAGAGGCTGTTATCTTTGCAAAAGGAGGATCTACTAAATATTAATGTCACTTTTCTGTTGAGGTGCCCATACTTTTGCACTGGTCAAATTTTGGTTTATTGCATAGTGCACATTTTCTGTTAGTACAATAAACCTCATTTCAATCCTGAAATAGTACTGTGTCCATCAGTTATTAGATATATCAAACTGAAATGGCTGCTGCAAACACCAAAATATTTAGAACTAAAAATGATTAAGATTAATAGGGGTGCCCAAACTTTTTCATAGGACTGTATGAAGCTTCCCCTCCCCCCCCCCCCAAATATGGAAATAGAATCACAAATATAAATTCTCTCTCACTGATCGAATCTGAAAAATTGGCTAAAACATAACTTTTATTCAAATCAAATAAAAAGCAAGTATCCAATAAATAAAACAGGATAAGTTGCATGTACTATCAATTCATACAGTGGCCCAAGGATTTCATTGGGAAAAATAATTGCTGGACAAGCAGGTAAATCAGCTTTAATTTCCGTGATAAGCTTAGCCCCACCTCATTAGGGTTGAGCTGCTTCACAAAGTCATTGAATCTATTTCTGGTCCCTCTTTAGTGTATCAGAACATCATGGATAAATCTTCCCCAGAAAAGCTCATTCTCACCCAAAAACACAGCAGTGTCCTCCAACCAGCCTGAACTGATGGTAGATCCTATTCCCAAACCAAAATAGTTATGGGTGAATGAGAACCTAAGTCAAATAACAAAGTTGTTATGCAGATGGTATTGTGTGCCCCTTGGTCTTAAGAAGTATTTCACAGCTCCAACCCTATTTGTATGTGGGATGGTGTTTTGGAGGGCAATTGCATGCATTAGGCTTGGCTTAGAAAATGGCTTTCCAAATCCCCTAACATTTTTTAGACATCCATGGTGTCCCAAATGTATGGTTGTAGGGACACCAGAAATTCCCCAATCAATGTAAATGCTCACATTCTATGTGAGGCCACTTATACCTTTCACTATAGGTCTTCTCCCTAATAGGATGTACCTTCTTTTTATATTTTGGGTAGACTATAAAGAGTGGGAATGAGTGGGAAGCATAAACTCAAATTCACTTCTATTAATCAATCCACTGCTTTTTTCCACTGGTTTTCCATACATTCACATCATCTTGTTCAAGAATCCTGACTGCTGCCAACTTATAGGTGCTAACATTATGGCGGGTGGGTTTGGTTTAACTTAACCAAGTTTCGGGGACACGGCTCCTGAATTAATATCTATTTAATATATATTCCTAAACTGTTAGCACTATGGACCCTATTCTTCCTGAAATCAGAGAGATCCCTAAGGAAAATGTTTTTGTTGCTTAATCCCTTAAGAACAAAGTATAAAACCACCTCAAAAGGTGTCTGTCACCAGGGTAAAGCATATTAAGTTAGCAAAGCAGTTAGATAAGTCAATTTCACCTATCTAACTGTGTTGCAGTTTTAATATGTTTCACCCTGGTGATAGTCTCTTCCTGGTGACCCTCTTCCTGCCGCAGGCATTTTTTGATTTTCCCCACCTTCCAAACCCCATAGCTTTGTTATTTTTCTGTTCACAGAGCCATATGAGAGGTTAATGTTTGCGGGACAAATTGTACTTTGTAATGGTACTACTGTATTTAAAGGGATCCTATCATTAAAATGTTATTTTTTCTGACTAACACATAGGAATAGCATTAAGAAAGGCTATTCTTCTCCTACCTTTAGAAGTCTTCTCCGCGGCACCATTTGGTAGAAATCCCAGTTTTCTTCTGTATGCAAATTAGTTCTCTCGCAGCACTGGGGGCGGTCCCCAGCGCTCAAACAGCACTGGGAGCATGCCCAATGCTCCGAGAGAACTCTCCAGCAACGTCTCTATCTTCTGGAACGGCCTCTCCCCATGTCTTCTTCCGGTGCTAGCTTCAAACTTCTAGGCATGCGCAGTCGGCTCTACCGTCAGACCTCAGGCAGAGCCAACTGCGCATGCCCGCCTGGTGTAAGCGGCCATTTTCTTTACTGTGTAAGTGGCCACAAGAAAATGGCCGCTTACACCAGGCGGGCATGCGCAGTCAGCTCTGCCCGAGGTTTAAAGGTTTCTCATCATTACTCTTATTCCTAGTTATTCACTGGTTCCAGCCTTGATTACTGTTATTTACTATTTCTATGCTTTGTATATGGAATGAACTGTGGCATTATACCATTTATGATACTTGGTCCTATTGTTGTCATGTATATAGTTATATTCTTATTGTGATGGTATATGCCTCTTTCTTTCCCTTCATTGTATATTATTTATATCCTGGTTCATAGTGTGTTCCCAGGTGCCAGATCTTGTCTTACTTGTCTTTATGGCATTTTTCCATCTGCCCTGCTATGATATGGTGTTTTTTATGACAATATATTTATGTATTCTTGATTAATAAATGTATTTATATTATTTTTTATATATGATTTGTGATTCTTTTTCATTCATTGGCTGTGGTCCTTTTTCCGATTTTTTTATTAGTATGTATATAGCAGCCTATTTTTGATTGGCAGTTTTTCCAATAATTGTTACAATTCCAGGGATACTGAATATAGTTTTTTTTTACATTTTATCCCCTTAAAAAATCCAAAAGTTCACAAAAAAAAAATTCTTGGAGTCGCCATATTCCATATTCTATGCTTAAATTGCTTTTTTCTGCAGGGCCAAATGTACTTTTTAGTTATAGTATTTTGGGGAATGTCTGATGTTTTGATAGTTTGTTTTCAAATTTTTATCAATGTAGAGCCTAAATGGTTTGCTGTGAAAGAGCTAGAATGTCTTCCAGCGTCTGCTAACCTATTTCAATGATGGAGAGTCTGTAACTGTACTCTTCATGAGTGAACCTGGGCCTAATCTACAGTGGTAGCCCAGGAAATGAGAAGCCCCAAAACCGACATTGCTTCCCTCTGGAATATAGTCCCTAGCAAAATTAACTGCTACACTTTCTCATTTCCCAGTGTATACTGGGAATGAAAGAACATAGCAGGAAAACCTAACTTTTTTTTCTTTATGTAAAACCTCATTCATTGTTTTTTGAAGCCAAATTATTCTTGCTCCAGGACCTTCAACCATAAGGCTCCGAAAGTAGAATTATACAGGGCGGTTGTATTGGCACTAAGTCTCAGGGCATCAGCAAAGGCATCATATAAAAAAATCAATTACCCCCTAGAGTAGAGAAAGAAGCCAAAAATGTATCTTTGGACAAACCTAAACAAATAAGAACCTCAAGCTGGTGTAACCACAATCTGAGGGCCCTAGCTACCAAAAGGGCTGGTGTAAAACTAGCAGCAAGAGCCTCCCATTTTTTCTTTAGTAGAAAACTCTCTGCTCTTTTATTTAAGGGATCCTTAAAGGGGCTCTATCACTGGGAAAAGTAATTTTAACTAATCACATCCTTGCATAGGAAAGGCTATTCCACACCTACCTTTTGTATGTAAATTGCCTCAGTGGTTTCTGAATAACTCCTTTTTTTTATTCATATGCTAATGAGCTTCCAGCCAGTACAGGAAGTTCCCAGCAGCCTCCTCTCTCCTATTATCGCCTATGTGTGTGAGGCAAACAGGAAGCTGAGTCATCATCATCATCATCAGCCTCCCATAGGAAACAACAGGAGAGGAGTGCACGATGTATCGTGCAACAGTCTAATTAGCATATGAATAAAAACTGACTTATTCAGAAACCACTGAGGCAATCTGCATACTAAAGGTAGGTGTGGGATAGACTTTCTAAAGGCTATGCAAAGATGTGATTAGTTAAAAATGACTTTTCCTAGTGATAGAGCCCCTTTAAGAGTCCCTACATCCTGAAACAAGACAGCAATTTTGGTACAGAGTTTAGCAACTGAGGCATCTTCCTCAGCTTCATCAAACAGATATTTTCTCGCAGCCAAAGGAATAACAAATTTCTTCTGAAGTATTTTCCACTTTCTCTATCAAGGCTTTTACATTTTTATGAACAGCAGAAACTCTGTTTTCTGGGACTCAGCGCCAAAACATTTTATTTTGGAGCCACAAAGGCTCCTTTGCCTTCCTCAGCTGCATAGTTGTTCTGACTGCTTTAACCAAAGATTCTAAGCCCTCAACAGGAAATAAGGATTTTCCAGCCAACTTTTCATCAGATGAGGTATCTCCAGAATCCCATCTCAATTACCATCTGAAGCCTCATCACCTCTAGGAGCATCTGGTAACTCGGTAATTTTGGCATACGAGTAGAGGCAGAACATTCTTCCACCTCTAATATTATCTAAAAGAGGATGATGATTTCTCTTGTACTTTTTTATCCAAGCAGAACTGGAAGTTTCAAATAGGTAGTCTCTAATTTCTTTTTTCATATTGCATACTCTTTATGCTTAGATTTATAGAGCCATTTCTCCTTTTAACCAGGCACTGGCATTATAGTGTCACCCTCAGCTTTCAACTGAGCCATTGGAACTTCAACAACTACTAATGGGACGCCTTCCTGAAATTCACACAGAGGCACAGCCATGCATTCTATAAATGGAGCTGACTATTAAGTAAACCTCACCAGCACATCTCACCATTGACAGGAGCCCATACCCAGAAGTAAAAGGAAGGTGGCAGTAGCATTCTCACTGCAGTGGCTCCCCACAAGAGACTTAAACTGCTTCTGGACACCAGTAGTTCTCAAAATAGGCCATTTACTCCATACAGAACTCCCAGATGCTCTCTTCAAAAGGAGAGGAAACAGAACTGGAAAGGAGGAGTGCAGCTAGTTGAGATTTCCAGGCCAGAGGGATGAGAGGTAGACTTCCAAGGGGTGTTGTCATTGATGGACGGGAAGAAAGAGTGCCTAAAACTTTTATTCAAGTCAATTAAAAAGAGTATATCAGATGATAAAAAAAGCCAACTGACATGTTCTCATGACCCATCCAATGAGCCCAAAGATTTCAATAAGGAGCAATAACATTACTGAACAAGTAGGTGAAGCAACTTCTGATTCTTCCCTTCCAGCTATTTGAGTGCCAAAACACTCAAACTCTGTCCAACAAAAGACTGCTGCCACACTTTAGTACACTGCGTTTATGAAATGCATCTAATAAAAAAAAAAAATGCAACTCCATGACATGGGTACATCTGACATCTTTGAGATCACAAGTTCCATTGGGTGAATTTCACACAAAATTTGACACAATTATGCCTTTTTAGTAAATGCTAGGTCAACTGAATGCCAAAGCATAAAAAGGGCACGTCATAAAGAGCAAAAAAATAAATAAATTGACCCCGTGTGTAGCAAACAACGATACATTAAAGGGGTTGGCCACTTTCAGACCAATATTCAGAGACAAATGTTATGTCTGTATAATAAAAAGTTGTACAATTTTCCAATATACTTTCTGTATCAATTCCTCAGTTTTCTAGATCTCTGCTTGCTGTCAATCTGTTTACTGCCAGTGGATAAGACTTTGAGCATGGTCATGTGATTTACGGTCCATGGTCATGTGATGAGTACACAGGTGCCGCTCGTTATAGTCACAGCACAGTAATCAGACACCTGCCTGGTAATCAGCTGTGCACATGTGTGCTCATCACATGACCATGGACCGTAAATCACATGACCATAGTCAGAGTTTTATCCTCTAGAAGTAAAAGAATGAATGACAGCAAGCCGAAATCTAGAAAACTGTGAGGAATTGATACAGAAAGTATATTGGGAAATTGTATATCTTTTTATTGTACATTTGTTTGTCAATATTGGTCTGAAAGTGGCCAACCCCTTTAAGGCTGATGCCCTACATTGCGTAAATGCAGCTTTTTTTGTAGCAGATTGTTGTTTTTTTGATCCAAAGCCAGAAGTCGATTGAGCAGAAGAAGCTTCTAATATATTCTTTTGGTAGCCATTCTTGGCTTATGCTCAAAAAAAAAAAAAGCTGCGTTTCTGCAATGTGGGGACTCAGCCTTAGGCTAAGGCCCTACATATGTAATTGCTGCAGAAAGGTAGGACACAAAGATTACTCTTATTGGCAATAGGATTTTCTCAATCCCATGAGAGCACCCATAAAAGAGAGGAGGATCTGACTACAAGGACAGGTAACCCATACTTCCCCTGTTAGAGTAACCTGTCTAACACCCCCTACGCCCAACAGCAGCACAACTGGGGTATTCCTGCCCCTATGAGCTGTTAGGACAGGTGGAATTTTTAATTACCTAACAGCTTTGACCCCTATAAGTGGGACAGGACAGGTGGTTGGGGAGAGGTGTTCTGGCTTCTTACAGGGGTCAGGGCTCCCTCTCCCCCCCTAATTCTTACCTTAAGCTTGCTTCTGGTCCACACTCCTGCCTGTCGGCCCCCCTCCGCGATTGCCGGCTCCAGCGGACATAGGCGCTCGCCGAAGCCAGAGGGGGGGAACTTTTTCTTTACGGCGGGTGGAACATCATTTCGTGGCCGGGTTTCCAGCGGTGTGCCTACCCAGGCACACACTTCCGGCCGCACATGCGCAGTAGGTCGCGGCCCGTTTCTGGCCACGGCCTGAAGCTGGGAAACATTATTTTGCAGATCTAGTCCACTAGCCGGACTCTAAAACCAATACTCTGCTCCCCTCCTCCCTAGGGCTACTGTAGGGGGGGCAGTAACCCGGATTTGTGCTGAGGGCGGCGCTTCGGCTTCTGGCCCCGCCGCTTCCTCCTGAGGTCCTTTATAACCCCCCCTCCACCACCTAGTCTTTGTCTGTCGCTCCGGTTACAGGCACCTACTCAAGCACTCTGTGTCAGAGTAGTTTCTTTGCTTGCTGTTGCATTGCAGTTTACTTTGTTGAAACAAAGTTCTTCTTGTGAGGTCTGGTGGAGGGGGAGGGGAGGGTGGTTCCCTACTGATTTAAGGATATTGATTTTTTTGTCTCTTCTTTCCTAGAAATGTCATCTTCATCCTCTTCTGCCCTTCCTCCCAGGAGAAAGAGTGCGTCCAAGAGGAGACATCTGGCCTGTGCCAAATGCAGGATTCCGTTGCCAGACGCCTGTGAGTACAGGTTTTGCCAGGGATGCAGAGCTCCAGCCTCTGAGGCCACTCCTAATCGAGAAGTGGTGTCATGGGTTAAGGACTTTGTGTCACAATCTATGAGGAAGGTGGAGGACATCGTATCCCACCTGGCAAAAAGGCCTCGCCTGAAGTCAGCTGAACCTTCTCCCCCCCCCCGGAAAAGCTACACATCAGGGAGGTGGACTCCTCCTCCGAAGACCTGGAGGAGACGGAGAAGGAGATCTTCCCACTAGAGAAGATGCTTAGGCTCTTTAAAATAATCAAGCCCAGGGACCGTGAGGCTGGCGAGGGGCCGAGTCATAGGCCGAAAACCTTCAGAGGCAGCTCAGACCTAGTGCGCACCATGGAGGGAGAGTGGAGACGTCCCGAGAGGGCGTTTGTGCCGTCTAAAAGATTTGGGGCTCTGTTCCCTACCACTGAATCCCAGCTGGGGGCCTGGGGTCCGCCACCCAAGGTGAACATAGCAGTGGCGAAGCTCTCCCGGTGCACGGTGCTCCCCGCTGAAGATAGCTCGGGTCTTCGTGATCCCATTGACCGGCGGGCTGAGGGATCCCTGAGGCGTGCTTATGCAGCATCCTCCGTTCAAGCCTCGGTGGCCATCGCAGCTAATGAGGTTGTCTCTGGCCTCCAATCAGAATTGCGTACCCTCACTAGGGATATAGACGCAGGAGTAGATAGGGACGATCTCCTCTCTGCTGTTAAAGACATCAGCTTGCTGGTGGACCACCTTTCGGAGGCTGCTCAATTCCAGTCAAGGCTGGCGGCCAGAGCAATGGCACTTACTACGGCGGCCAGACGTCCTTTGTGGCTGAAGCCATGGCGAGTGGACAACCCATCAAATTTTAGCCTCTGCTCGCTCCCCTTTGAACCTGGGAGGCTCTTCGGCAGAGAGCTGGACCGTATAATAGAGGGTCTCGCTGATTCGAAGGGGAAGAATCTCCCCCAGCCTGCTGAGAGGCGAAGATCCTTTCGGGGACGCGGATCCTCCCAGAGAGGCTCCAGAGGCGCGCTGGACCTCAGTCCAGAGGTAGAGGACGTGGTACCTCCCGTGAGCGCAGGAAGACCCTCTGACGGTGCTACTTCCCTCCTCCAATCCCCTCCGAAGTAGGCAGCCGCCTTTCCTATCATGCAGCTGCCTGGCTCCTGCACACCCAGGACCCCTGGGTCATCCAAACTGTGCAGAAAGGCTACAGGATAGGCTTCACATCTCGTCCTGTGGACAAATTTATAACAACTCGCCCCAAACAACTTCATCTGGAGAAGGCAGTTCAAGAGTACGTGGACAAAGCGGCGCTAGAACCGGTTCCTCAAGCGGAACGAGGCCAGGGTGTCTACTGTCCAGGTTTTTCTGGTACCCAAGACCTCGGGCGGATGGCGAATGATCATAGATCTCAAATACCTGAATCAGTTTATCCGCAAGGTGCGTTTCCACATGGAAACCATCAAGTCTGTGCTACCTTTCCTGCAACCTGGAGATCACTTCGTCACCCTGGACCTAAGGGATGCTTATCTCCACGTACCTATCTATCCTGCACACAGGAAGTTTCTAAGAGTCGCTATATACATAGACAGGAGACTTCTATACCTTCAATTCACCGCCCTCCCATTCGGCATATCCTCAGCCCCCCACACCTTCACAAAGGTGATAGCTCCGGTCGCTGCCGCCCTGCACCTCCAAAGGATCTCCATAGTCCCATATCTGGACGACTGGCTCCTCAAGGCTCCGTCAAAGGAGGTCCTCACCACGCAGGTACAGACCGTAGTAGCTTTGCTAAGCTAGCTGAGTTGGCTAATAAACTGGCAGAAATCAGTCGTGATTTCATCTACACGAATCCAGTTCCTGGGTTTCATTTTAGACTATCTCAACATGACGATCTCTCTGCCCTTTCCTCGCAAGGAAAAGATTGCTCGGGCGGTTCATCATCTCTCCGTCACCAGGAAGGTTACGATCAGGACGGCCATGAAAGTCCTAGGCTTGATGTCCGCCTCCATAGAAGCAGTCCCCTGGGCCCTGTGGCACATGCGCCCACTGCAGAACGAGATCTTGAGAGTCTGGAATCACAGTCCTTCAGGAGTACAGAAGCCTATCCAGCTAACCATCAGCACCAGACGCTCACTAGCCTGGTGGTCCCATCTACACGATGGGCAGTCCTCGGTCAGGTTCACCTCGGCCCTGTTGACAACAGATGCCTCCCTTACAGGATGGGGAGCTCATCTGGGGGAGACCCCGGTATAAGGTACATGGAATCATCTGGAGAGAATGCACTCATCCAATTGGCGCGAGCTTACGACAGTTCACCGAGCACTTCTGACGTTAGCGCCTGTTCTGCGGGGGAAAGCAGTCAAGATTCGGACAGACAACCTGACGGCGGTCCATTACATCAACAAGCAGGGGGGGACCAGATCCCCCTCCCTTCTACAGGTCACCAACTTAATCTTCGCCTGGGCAGAACAGAATCTTCTCCAGTTGACAGCTGTACACATCCGAGGTTGTCTGAATATCCTGGCGGATCAACTCAGCAGAGGTATGACAACCTCAGGAGAATGGTCTCTAAATCAAGACATCTTTCACCAGCTCACCGAGATGTGGGGTCTCCCCGAGGTGGATCTGATGGCCACCCAATACACCGCCAAAGTAGAAAGGTTCTGCTCCCTGTACCGGGAAGACAACCCTTTGGCGGTGGATGCCCTGTCAACACCTTGGAGGTTCAAACTGGCATATGTTTTTCCTCCCTTTCCGATGATTCCGAAGGTATTGGCAAAACTCAGGCAGGACCAGACTTCGGCAATAGTGATCATGCCGTTCTGGCCAAAAAGGGCATGGTTCACCGACCTCATCCTTATGAGTCGAGCGGACTACTGGAGGCTTCCAACTGTCCGAAACCTGGTAACTCTAAACGGCCGGCCGTGCCAGGGCCTGGACAAGTTCAACCTCACTGCCTGGAGGTTAACAATGCTGTATGTGGAGAAGGAGGATTGTCCCAGGGAGTGCTAAGGACCCTAGCACATTCAAGAGCAGAATCAACTAATCAGAGCTACCAAAGGATCGCCCGGATATTCCGGAGTTGGTGTACAGGTAAGCAATGCGACCCCAACAGAAATTCAGTCTTAGAATTCCTACAAGACAGTATAGAAAGAGGGTTAGCTCCCGCTACCCTGAAGGTTCAAGTGTCAGCTCTGTCTGCTCTCTTGGAGACCAGATTATCTCAGGATCCTCTCATTAAACAGTTCCTGAGAGGGGCTGCTAGGCTCCGCCCAAGGTCTCTGTGTTCCTCCGAACCCTTTCTAAGCTTCTTTCCAGACAGAGTACAGCTGAGGTTCGTCCCAGGATTCTTGCCAAAGGTACCCACTCTTCAGAATTAGAGATGAGCAAGTACTGTTTGGATCAGCTGATCCGAACAGCGCGCTCACATAGAAATGAATGGACGTAGCCGGCACGCGGGGGGTTAAGCGGCCGGCCGCCGTCAAAGCGGAAGTACCAGGTGCATCCATTCATTTCTATGGAGCGTGCTGTTCGGATCAGCTTGTCCGAACAGTACTCGCTCATCTCTATTCAGCCTTTTTTCCCTCTCCCACCTCTGAGTGGGAAGAGAAGATGCACAAATTGGACTTGGTGAGAGCATTACGGATCTACCTGGAGCGCCCTTCCGAAAATCAGAGAATTTGCTAGTCAACGTGTTTGGCCACAATAGAGGTGCCAAAGCGTCCAAACCAACTCTGTCAAGATGGATCAGAGAAGCCATTATCTGCTCCCTACGTGCTCAAGATCTCCCGATACCAGACTTTGTCCGTGCCCATGCCACCCGTGCAGTGGCAACATCTTGGGCCGAAAGGCGATCCCTTTCCTTGGAGCAGATATATGCCGCGGCTTCCCGGCGTTCGCATCTAACTTTTGCCAAGCATTATAGACTGGATTGGCGGTCGACGGAGTCTACAGCGTTTGGACATTCGGTGTTGGCATCAGCCTGCCAGGATCACCCACCCTAGGGTAAAAGCTATACTTGCTAAATCCCCAGTTGTGCTGCTGTTGAGCATAGGGAATGAAAGATTATGAATGATAATGTTTTCTCTTAGCCCAAACAGCAGCACAAGGCTCCCTCCCTATGCTGTTTTTGTACTATGTTGTATTATTTCTGTGAAATATACACAGTACTTTATGCTTGATACTAACACAATGGGGAGTTGGTCTTCCGACCTCTTATAGGGGTCAAAACGGTTAGGAAATTAAAAATTCCACCTCTCCTAACCGTTCATAGGGGCAGGAATACCCCAGTTGTGCTGCTGTTTGGGCTAAGGGAAAACAGATCATTCATAATCTTTCAATCTTTTTGGACATCATCTTACCTTCAAGTGTAGCTACCAAGCATAGGCAATGCAGCAGGCGATCTCCAGCACAAATTTTTATTTTTCTAACTTTCAAATGCAGAAAACAAAAAAGGTAGGAATGACAGATCACACAGATATACCAGAGATGATTAGAACACTATCAGGGAGGGGTGACAGCATCTAGTACCTTACAGCCTAAAGAAACATTTGACACCCCAAAGTGCAACCAATAATGCCTGAAGGTTGATGGAGAGGACCACACATCGCTAATCTAGTCTTCTCTCTGCCCAGGACGTGACCATAGAATCTGGTAGAATCAGGGCAGCTTAATCACAGGGCAAATGGTGCACCGTTGGGACAGTCCAGCATATTCAGTGCAGTCTCTGTTTCCTAAAGTGGGTTGGGCAGTCCCCTGACCTGGGCACTAGACTTTCTGCCTGATAACGGAGATTGGGGTCTCCACTTACCATTGTATCAACATGCAGCCTAACTGTTGAAGCTCATGACAGAGCAGGGGGCTGTAAAGGTCACTGCTCTGCCATAGAAGACTGTGACAAGCAGAATATCCTGGGATGACTACATCACACCACCTATGCCAGACCTGCATTACCCTCTCATTGGGTGATCATGGATTATGGAGAGTAAAAGGCAAGGGCATTAACGGCTGAGAACTCATAAGTATTTATAATTAGGGGAAAATATATTTAATGAGGGCTATTATAAAAAGAGTTTTTATAAAGGTGGCTATTATAATGGGGAATAATCGTTAAAGGATTTGTCCTTGATAAAGATACATTTCTACACTAAACACCCTCTGCCCTCCTACTTTTTAAACAAAATCACTCAAAACATTGCTAAAGAGGTATTTGGGTGTACTACTTAACCCATTAATAGCACTAACAGACCTTGTTTGTGGGCCCCAGCTGAAACCCATGCTAGGCACACTGCTGCGATGCAGGACACAGGCTTTTAAGTAGATATATAGGGGGATACAGTTACTACTTTTGCAGAGTATAAACCTCTTGTAAATCCACCCCCCTTTGACAATATTGTCACACTTGAGCACCAGTGTCAGAATGAGACTGCATTGTTCTCCAGAAATAACCAATAGATTAAAGTTACACACATCACAAGTGAATTTTTAATTTTTTTTTTTTTTTTATTACAAATAGCAAACATTGGACATGTAATGCAGTAAAAGTCACAAGGTATCAGTACAGTTTTCTTTTTTTATAAACAATTGGATGAACATAAAACCACTGTATACAGATGGATGGAAACCATAAAAAATAAAAACAAGGGGTAGGTACTATTTACAGAAAGACATCATTGTGCCTTGTACACAAGTCCTCAAAAGTATTTGTAGATTTAACTCAGACCTGGATGACTTGTGTAGCCAGTCCTCTGCGCCTACAAAAGAAACAATGGCATTAAATACTTGTAATGGCGTTTGAGCTTTTGTTTTTTTAACAGAATTACATCCTAATAAATCATATGCACATCCTCCTCACTTGGCAAGGCCTTTTACCCCCTCTAATTCCAAGGTGTCCGCTATGAAGTGACATTTATTTATGTGCATATGACCTTGCCAACATGTCACCCTCACTTTATAAAGATCCTTTGCAGACTTCACTATATGCTATAAAGAAAAGAAGCAAGCATTAAATCCTAAAAATCAGAGCGTTTAATAAGATCCAAATATTAAGCTGTAATAGGCATCTAAACTTTAAACTCCTGTAAAAAATTTAAATTGAACGTTAACAAAAAGACTTAAGATGATAAAGAAGCCAAAGTCTGAAGTGGTTTTTCCCCCAGTTTAATCTTTACGCTGGTACATGAAGTTGGAAGAGACCATACCACAGGACAGCGGTTTCTGGTGTACGCCTTGCGCTCTGCCCACAACGTGCGACCCCAGAGATAGACGTGGTCAGGGTGACACACGGCCTGCAATGAAGTTCCCGCTGGCGGGTACAAACAAGGTATAATGTCAGAGTTAGAAGACAACATTCTTCTTTACCTTAAGTTGTACCCATTTCAGTACTTTACCTGGTATTAATTTAATAAAAATTGCTTATTTATTCCATAGAGTCTGGCATAAAGACCAGAATACCCCAATTAAAGAAACTGCATAATCTTACCAGGGAAAAACATTTAAGGTCGTGTCTTTTAAGTTAAAGTTCTATAAAAACATACAATTTAATGAATTACAACAAATACATTTATTAAAGATGAGGCCACACGCAGTTTACGTTATCTTTATTAATAAAAATGCTCAAAATATGTAACTTATCTGAAAATTCCTCCATACACACCTTATGTGAAGATCACAGCCCTTAGTATGGCTGATAGTTGTTTTGATGGTTTCCACCTCCTCGGGATGCTTTTCCGTATGTGCTTTGTTGACCTACATTAAAGCATCAATAATCAATAATTAAAATAAAGTTCACTGAAGCTTACGGACCAAACCATGCAGCCAGGAACTGTAAGCAAGGGATGCTGAGCCGACTTACAGTCCCGTAGTTTATATACAGTACGAGTCCTAGATATTTCTAATTGGTAAACTTCTATAGCTTTACTCACTCAATTCCTACCAAATCAACTCACCACTGTAGTCTGTGTAACCTTGGTTGTTGTATCCACTATAACTTCCATAGTTGTAGCCAGAATAATCATAACCACCATAGTTATTGTACCCAGGGTCACTGTACGAGCTGCTGCCACTGCTGCCGTAGTTTCCATACCCTTGATCGTAGTAGTTATTGTATCCTTGGTTCCAACTTTGTGTTTGGCCTTAAATCAAATTCATGTCACAATCAGACATTGGTAGCACAGTTATTGCAAACACACAGCCATCAAACAGGTCTAAAATAATTATGTGTGTTTTAAAGTTCAGGTAAACCATAGAGACTAGAAAGGATATTTTTCTTAGGCTTACCCATGTAAATAGGGTTTTCAAGATCTTTTACTGAGCTCTTTTAAAGATGTCACCATATCAAACTGGTGGGGGGTCTGACTGGTACCTTCTTGCCAACCTCTTGAGTGTGTGGGCCCTAACTGAAATATTCAAGTGGCAGGAGGTATTGTACCAGGGAACAAGACACCCATTTTAAAAGACTCCTTGGACAGTAAAAAGTAGAGGGGAGGGGGGAAATCCTCCCCAATAATTCAAATAAAACCACACACATTAAATATAACCACATGTGTAAAAGTTACCATAGGCAAGAAATTACTACAAATATGTGATCTACAAAACCTCTACGAAAAAAAAATAAATACACAAATGTCTGAATATAGCATCCCCACGTAAATCAACTTCAAAGTTATATTTGTAGAAGTGATTAAATAAAACCTAGATACTGAGGTTACCGCAATATCATTAGCTGTCAAGTAAGAGTTCCACATCCAAAACATGGCCATATTAAAACAAGAAACTGCCAGGCCTCACCATCCAAGCTAGGCAGCAACGTTAAAGAGTTAAACACTACAACTGCACATTGCAACAAGTCTTCAGTCAGTTTACAGAGTGTACAGAGCTCAGACAGAACCCTGAGATGGGAAGGGGGGTGGTGGTGGAAGGAGCATGTTTATTGCCTCATTTTATGCAAGGGAAAAGTCTTGAAAACCAGCAGCAGAAAGGTTCTCTCACTAAGGAGCAGCAGTTATTATGCCTTTACCACTAGCCTCCTTCATAGACTAATACGCAAATAAGGCAGCTTAATAAGTGAAGGAGTCATTTAAGATATAATAGGCTTCTTTTAGTCACCTGTACTTATTTCACTTATGAAATACTTTATAATTGGATGTATGCCGCAACACTTGACAGTTCACCAAGTTGTTTCTATCAAGTGTGTCTTGCCCTTTCAAAACATGCCACCAGTCAATACTACATACCTCCTCTGCCTCTCCCTCGTCCACCTCCTCGTCCATTAGAGGCTCCTCTTCCTCCTTTCTGTTGTTGCTGTCTGTAGAGTTCTTTGGGTTGTGCAACTTTGATCTCACACTGAAGAGAGAATGTTGCAATAAGTACCAGGCAGAGTAGGGTATAGTACGTATGTTAAGGAAAACTGACTGCAGCACCATTCACACCCACCTTTCCTGAACCAATCTGGTGGTATCTGCTTTCCAGAAGCTTTTTCACTGGTTCTTCATCTGTGTATGTAATGAAGCAAAAGCCTCTCCTCTCATTTGTTTTTGTGTCCATTGGGAGTTCAATATTTTCAATCTAAAAAAATAAATTAAAAAAAAAAAAAAAAAAAGCTAAGTAAGCTCTGTACAGCATGTACTAATGGAAGTCACACTAAAGAGCTAATATTGTCGGATGTACAAGCCACACATGACCACTGAGGCCAAACAGTTGCCTCAAGAAGGGAATCAGGGACATTACTACCTGTGATGTCCTTGGCTGTCTTACTGAGACCATTGATTGGCCAGCAAGGAATTCAATTGAGCTGAACTGCCTTTGGAGGACACTAGAGCATCAGGGACAGTTTTTTTTTCACTTCTCCTAGCCTAATTAGAAAATAATGTGTAGTCTAGGGAACCTCTAAACTTTTTGTGGGCATCTTATTTGTACAGCGTTCACTGTGAGGGTAATTATAATGATTGTGACTTGATTTAGCCTGTACAATTTATTCCATTTTGAGGTTACATCTCGTTGCCAAACCACCATCATCCCACCTGTCACTAGAATACATACAGCACCTAAGGGGTTAGGCTTCCTGAATTAGGGTTTACAGAGCTGGCTAAAATCCTGAGCATATTCCTATACACAACTTATCAATTAGGTTAAAAAGAACCTCATGTCAGGCACATGAAGTTTTATATACCGCTAGAAAGCCAACACTGCGTCTACTTCAGCGCACAGTCGGCTTTCCCCATCATGCGCCCCTCGGCTAGAGATATCCTTGCTGTAACGGAAATGATCTCAGCCCACTGTCAGAAGCAGCGTTCCTGACAGTCTAGCTAGTCCATAGCTCTGTACTGTCAGAGGGGGCGTTCCTTTCCACCCAGCAATGATGCTGAGCAACGAGGAATGCGCTATCCACCCTTCCCCTACTAATCTATGGATGAGAACAGTCAGGAGGAGAGTTCCTCACAGCCCAGGTAGACTGTCAGGAACGTCCTTCTGACAGTGGGCTAAGATTGTTGCAGTTATAACAGCAAGGATATCTCCAGCCCTGGGGAACATAACAGGAAAGTGACAGTGTGGTGAATTCAGCACACTGCTGGCATTCTAGCAGTATATAAAACAGTAGGTGCCCGAGGATCTCAAAGGTCCACTTTAAGCTAGAGTTAAAAGATAGTCTACTTACATCTCCAAATCCTCCAAAATATTCTTTGATCTGCTCCTCTGTGGTGTCAGGGCTCAGGCCACCAACAAAAACCTTCTTTGGAGGCTCCTTCCCCTTTAACGCCTTGGCTCTTTTAGGGTCGATCAGTTTACCATCTAGTTTGTGTTCCTTGGTTTCTAAGACCTATAATACAGATAGGGGTCAGCCAGCTTCAATCCCAAGTGTGCTCAGATATCACAGATAAAGAAGACACCATTACCTTGTCTACACTTATTGCATCCTTGAACAGGACAAAGCCAAAGCCTCTGGATCGCCCGGTAACGGGGTCTGTCTTGATGGTACAGTCCACAACTTCACCGAAACGGGACAGGTATTCTGTTAGGTCCTTCTTACTGGTGTCCCAGCTCAGGCCCCCGATGAACATCTTCCTGTAATCACATATCACGTGATCAGCCTGGTTGCATTGTTACATTCCAGCCGGAACTATTGGCCGCCACCAGTGATGACGTCACGGTCCCGTGTAGGTCTACCGAGGCGCTAATCGCCACAGTCTACGATAGGCTACTTTTTAACAGCGCCCCCTGTGGTCACATAGCTAACAGATCACATCGCAAACAAGGAGTAAGCCATCAGCTCTAAAGCACCCCTCCCCCATTACACGTCTACAAGGCCAGCACGTAAGCGCCACACGCGTCTGAGGACCGCCGCCCACTCTTACCCTTCATCCTGCTGATTCTTGCTGGCGTTGATCTTGGAGCCCTCGGAGAACTGGTCCATAGCTTCGAATCCACTCATATTTGTAATGGGCGATTCCACAGACTAGAATACTAAGCACGTAAGCTACCGCAGTCTACAACGGAAAAGATCCTATAGCTGCCCGCCCTCCCTTATATACTTAGAGTCGGAACCAATGAAATCGCGCGCTCCCCGTGACGTCACGCAGGAAAGCTCGGTAACTATTGGCTACAGGAGATGCTGTGGAACGCAGGGTGACCGGAAGTGCTCGCCGCTGGGTGCAGCGCTACCTCAAAAAGAAGGTAGACAATGGTGGCGTGTGAACAGCATGGGACATAGAAAATGGCGGTGAAGCCTCGTGTACAATCAGTAATGGCCTACATACGCAGCAGACATAATGTTGCGTAATGGTATCAGTACGACGGACATATTGCGGTCATAGGCAATGAAACCACAATAAAATGTGCGCATGTTAGACAGCTGAAAATGCGGCAGTCATGTCTGCGCTCTCCGGTATTATGGCGGCGCCCCCTCGTTACCTCCCCTTTTCTACAGCGGCTTCCGCTCTGACTACCGAGCTGAAGGATGGCGCCGTTTCCCGTCCCTCCCTCTGTCACTGCCATCCTGCTAGATATTGAGGGCACCACCACCCCGATCACGTTTGTGAAGGTAAGGCTGGGCACTAGAGGCCCACCTGTCACCAGACTACGGATGGTCCACACGGAGCTTGAGTGTTACCGTCTCGCCACAGGTTATTGCGGCGGGGCAGCATTCGGCTGGGGTCCTGAGTAGTCTCCCTACCAAGGGGATCTTCACATGGAGGAATTTGTCAAGCAGCAAATTTCTGCGTCAGGAATTTGAAGCAATTTTTTTCAGCTTGAAAATAACAGATGCGGGATTTGGAGAAGAGTGGCCTGTAGTGTGTCTTTATTGCGCAGGACCAAATTCCTCCTGCACATTTTTAGATGTTTTCAGCTTTCCATTCATTTCAATCTGCCTGAAAAAACAACAAAAACAACAGCTACTGCCTTTCATTGAAATGAATGGGAGGCAATTTTGATGTGGATTCTGACCCAAATTGAGCATCAGATTCCTACTTATGAACACTTCTTACAGGCAGATATTGAAATAAAACTGGAAGTGGCCGATAGATTTTCACTGTCAGAATGGCGCTCCTGACAGTCTAGCTGGGAACGCCCCTTCTGACAGTACTGTGTGGAGCACTAAACTGAGGGAGCGTTCCTTACCCCCCCCCCCAATCTATGGGCGAGTACTGTCGGGAGGATTACTCAGCGTCATAGCTGGGTAGTAGGGAACACCCCCTCAGACAATACAGTCGGGAGGGGCGTTCCCAGTTAGACTGTCTGGAATGCCCTTCTGACAGTGACGAACTATCGATAACGGCACCGATACGATGGGTGCAATATATATATATATATATATAGAAATCACTGACACATCAAAAAAATCATATATATATATATATATATCTGTCATCTATATTTAGAAATCACTGACACATCAAAAAATCATAATGAAAAAGTATAAACGTATTAAAACACATATTAAGAACGATTAAACCACATAAATAGTACAACACTGAAGGCCAATGTAAAGACATAAACCAGGTTAGGATAGTAAACCAATAATATATCATTCATGTGAATACAAATAAAGTGACCAGTGCATATACATAAAGTAATTGAACATAATATACTAACTATACCTGACAGATCTATCAGGGGATGAAATATCTTTTTAAGGCTCCATCTGTTATATTAAAAATTGCCAATTTACCTATAAAACCCAGTTTACACATCATAATCTGTGACCATAATCCTTGTCAGATTCCGCCCTGATTCTGCCTCCCATTGTTTTTAATATATACTGAAGACCATCAAGTTTTTTTGTTTTTTTTTTATTTCCAACCCACTGGCTAACACGGTACGAGAACGAACATTTTCCTTATATTGTTTGCAAGATGTTCCTGCTCAAGACTCCCACCTATTTAGGTGGAATGTTGCATTGACAATCTGCACCAAGAGTGGAAAATGGAAGAATCTAAGGCAGATATCCACCTTAAATTCCTCTTCATATTCTGCCATGTTAACATAAGTTAAAAGTCACCTAAGAAGTCTCAAGGTGAATTACCTGAGAAGAATCACACCGGTCTGTTTTCTGAGGAAATGAGTCATGGTAATGGTGGCCATTACTCTTTAGATGATGATATGTTGGGCTCTGTAGCATAAAAGAAAAAAAACAAGTTTCTGGTATTATTTTAAATGATAAAATCTCAGCCTTAAAAATCACTTCACGGTCATGCTTCCATAGGCTAGAAAAGCAAAGATTCAGCTTCTTGGGGAACTCCTCCTGCCACTTAGAATGCTTCTATCTCCTGCCTGCATCTCCCTGTGCAGTGATAGTTGATCCTCCCACTGTTATGACATCTCTCCCCCCATCCTACTTGAGCAGTGCACCAAGGACTAAAGGCCTGCCCCCAGTGTATCAACTGCCTCATCTACATAGTTCTTCAGAGTGGTTTTTCTCTAAATCTACAAAAGTGACATGCATAACAAAGGCATGTTATTTATCACTGTAATGTGGTGGGGACCACTGAGGTGGTCACTGTGATGTGTCATTTGTGACTAGGTGACTACTGAGGCCTGTGAATGGCTGCAGCGATCACCTGGTACAAACGGCTCTGGGACCATCCATCACCAACGGGAAGAGGCGAGTACCTTTTTTATGTTTCAGACGCACTATTAAATAATAATAAAAAAAATAGCTGTTGGAATGCCCCATTCTCCCCCCCCCCCCCTAAAAAAAAAAAAAAAAAGTTCTAAGGAAATGAATGTCCCTCCACCTGGCGACTGAGACGAGATGTTCCAGTGGTACTGCTCAATATTAGTTTGTGCACGTAGCTCAGCACTATGCAGTGATGAACTGCTTCTCTAGAAGTACCTGACCAGTAAGGATTGCTTCGTATGAAGTCAAATCTGCATGAAACAAATGGGAGGAGGTTTTCGACTCTGCTTTTGGTGTGGTTTTCCAAAACACATCAAAACCTGATTCAGATTTTCTCCACTTCATTTCAAATAAAACACCTTTTGAACAGATCCTAAGGGTGCCTTTGCATGTGGCGAAATTTTTATGAATGAAAACCAGTTCCATACATCTGAACAGAGTGGTTTCTGCAGCAAACACATGGAATTCAGCAAGATCCATTTAGATCAATAAGAAAGTTACAGAAATTTCTGCAACTTAAAGGGGTCTACGAACTTCATTTTTATGACTTATTCCTAGGACCTAGGATAGACCATAAATATCTGATTGGTGGAGGCCAACAGGCGGCCCCCACACCGATCAGCTATCCAGGGCTGCTACCGACGCCTGTACTACGAAATGCATGGACCCAGAAGTGTTTGGCGGCATTCCCTGTATAGTGGCTGGGTGCTGGCACTGCAACTCAGCCCCCTTTGAAGTCAGTGGGAGTTGAGTGCAGTATTGGCAGCCAGCCACTATCAGAGGATTAGAGCTATCTACTTTTTAAAAAAAAAAAATTAAATGTAGATTGTGAGCCCCATATAGGAATCACAATGTACATTTTTTTTAAAATTTTCTTTCCTATCAGTATGTCTTTGTAGAATGGGAGGAAATCCACGCAAACAAAGGGAGAACATACAAACTCAGGACTCCAGCGCTGGAAAGGCTGCAGTGCTAACCACTGAGCCACTGAGTTGTCCTAGAGCTATCTGCTTTTGGTTCCATGTTGTGTATCATACGTGTGTGAAGTGACCCTGTACAACTGATCAATGTGAAGCTCACTGTTGGCCCCCACGCCACCTGGCAGTTATTCATACACAATCATATGTGAATGCACACCTTTAGGAACTGTCCAGACATACTCTCCAACTTGATGTAACTTGGGCATACCACAATTGCACACTGTGCAGTCAGGTTGTCGAAAGAACCCAGTGAGTATTGTGCACATGTGCTTTTATTAAAATAAGACCTATACACAACACTTGTTTGATGTTATACAGCTGTCTTAGAAACCCAACTGCCCAGCATGCCATTGCCTCTCTCTAAACCCGACATCTTTAAAGGGGTTGTCTGGGCTTTCCCTAACTATCATTACAATACCCACTCTTTTAGACGTTTTCTCTAAGAGAAGCAGCCATCCAGGGTTCATTTTTCTTGCATTGACACTGTACTTACGTGGTGTCTAATGTGACTCTGCAATGACTCTGTTCACTCTCAGCCAGAAATAGAACCTGCACTATTGCATCCACATCATGGGACATATGAAGTTGGATTGTACAAGGGCCTCTTGGATGTTTTCCATGCATTTTTTTTCTGTCGTTTTGACATCTAGAAAAGCCTCTGGGCAAATAGTAGGAAAACCCCATACCCAGAACATACTACAATTTAACTATATGCCACTTATCTTAAAATGTGTAAACTTTTTGCCATACAGTTTTGAACACCCTGTAGCATTAAACGGCTGTGTGTGTAAATCCAGCAGAAACGCTATGTAGGATGGGCAAATAAGGAGATAATGTTTCTTTTGTGTCAGTCCCTTTGTGTAAGTAAATCAGTGCTGTGGTAGCACCATATGTCCCTGAATATTGATGAAGGTCATTCAGTGCCCTGACTATAAGTATCTGAGGGCTGGCGCACTGGAACATGATAGCCAGAAATACCCACATATAAAGAAAGCCTTTGCTTTGATTTCTTGTGTCTGGTAAGCTTTTTCTATTGAAATTCCCAGCCGTCTTGTCTAATGGCATAGTCCTGGTTGTATTTACAAACACGGCAAACCTAATGGTTATGTTTTGGTTTCATTGTACATCATTAAGCTGTCATTTCCTATCCCTTAGGATCTGCTTTAAGTGGCATGTGCACCTTGTAAAATAATATGGTTTAGACAGACCGATGTGCTCTCATACCGTTATAAATGACAATCCAGGAGGCTTTTTTCCCTTGTCATTTCCCCTGCTACTTTCACTGCTACCTTGTGATGCAAAAACAACAGTCACTACTTCCCTAAATGACTATAATAGAATCAATGAATTGGAAGGTAAAGTGTCTGTATGTTGGATAGTAACAATAATCACTTTGTAAAGAAAGTCGAAAGGATTTTGACTACTAAGAATTTCTCCCATACTTAATTTGTTTTGTGTGAACTTGACCCTATTGTTTCAAGATGAGATCACACTGATAATCTCCAGCATTGCGGCACGTATATGTATTACAATATATATCATGGTGAAAACCCAAATGGTTTTTGCGTTCAACTAAATATGTGTAGTCTCATGTCAATCTCCATTCAGAGACCCTTGGTTGGTGCCGAAAAATATTGCAACATTCTCTACTTCTGATTAAATAGTGTTTGGAACCCCCCCCCATTCAAGTCAATGAGGCAATGAAAAAAGAACAGCATGCAAGAGCCATCAGGGTCTAGTCTGTTTACACTGATGTTTGCGAGGAAACACTAAAAATAAGCTTCAGGGTTTTTTTGACGGATAGGAAAAACTGATGCTGCTTAGGCCTTGACCACACAACTGAATGTGCAGCCTGAGGCTCTTCTGAGGGGGAATCTGATGCTTCATTCCGTTCTTTACAGAGCAGGTCCTATCCTCCTCTTTGAGAATGGAACAGAACCCCCCAATTGAAATCAGTGGAAGGCACTCGGTCGTATGTGTGAGGCTTTAGGAATTCTTTTCATTTTCCACCTTATGCCTCCCTGTAGCTGTTCACTGCGGATTAGGACCAGATGAACCATCTGCGGCACGATCCGGCAGGTTGCTTATTTTTTCAGCTTCCTGTTACATTCTCTGCCTCTCAAAAAATTTGAGGTGGAATCTGCCCCCAAATGAGCATCAAATTCCTATGTGTGAACACTCCCTTAATCAGGAAAAAACTGACAAAGGGCCCTATCACATATGAATCTGAAGCTGATTTTGAAGGGGATGAGTGTTTCTCATAGCTGCTGTCATTATGGAGGGAGGCAGGGGTCCACCAGCTGCATTATGGAGTGAGCAGCTTCCTCTCCTGCCCTATACTGATCAGTATTGGACAGTGATGGAGAGAACTGTGCAGCCGCACAACTCTCACTTTATCAGCACTATTGTTTCACGTGGTAGACTGTGTATGGCAGGTTTACACAGCATAATTTGTAGAGACGTTTGAGGCGGTCTTTCTTCATGCTAATAGTCTCCCAACAGCTACGCTCTGTATATTCTGTGGCTGAATCGTCCATGGAATCTGTAGGAAGATTGAGCAAGAAGCTTCTTTTTTTCAGTGTCCTAGAAAAAAAAACTTCCCCGTCACTACTTTTCATTGGAAACAATGGGAGTCAGAATTTGAAGCAGATTTTGAGGGGAATCTGCCTTAATATCAGTTCAGAATTAAACAGTGTGATCCTAGCCTAAGTTTGCAACTAGAATTTTTTTTCTTTTTCCATCCTACATGTGAATACAGTATTTAATATACCTAGGCTGATGTTTTATTGGTAGGTACATAATATTTGCATTGGTAACAGTGTGGTAAATGCCTTATTTTTTCCCCTTTAGGACATCTTGTTCCCTTATATACAAGACAATGTTGAAGAATATCTACAGAAACACTGGCGTGAGGAGGAATGTCAAGAAGATGTCCGGCAGTTGAGATTACAGGTGGAACCATCTTTTTTGTATGGATAGTTTCTTATCTTCCAAATGTAAAATGCAAATATGACCATAAGTTTTAGAAGCCCTATATTTTCTGCGACCCCTAGCATTAGCGATCATTGCAGTAATGTGCCAGATCCCAAAGACAGTAGATTGTCACTGGGATCCTGTAAATAAAATGTAATTTGGTGAATAATTGCATGTACCAGTAATATTATCCTCACCTTCACATACATATCAAGCTTGTATACAATTCCATTCAGCAAAAAAGGCTAAACTGAGAGCATATATATGTATGTATGTAATCTTTTTCTTTTTTCTTTTTTTTATTCTGTTCGGCTTTATACTTGTAAGGCAGAAAATGACAGTGGACTGAAAGGATTTGTGCCCATCCCCAGCGAACATGAAGCTGAATTACAGGTTATCAAGGGTGTGGTTGATAATGTTCATTGGCAAATGTCGCTGGATAGGAAGACAACTGCTCTAAAACAGCTTCAGGGCCACATGTGGAGATCTGCATATGCGTCTGGCAAAGTGAAAGGAGAGTAAGTATTTTTTTTTTTGGGACAGCTATACATACATACATACATACTGATCTCATCCATAACATTAATGGGAGAACATCAGCTCTAAAATTCCTCCAAAACCAGAAATGGTTCAAGTGCCTTTAATAGAAGTAAAAACATACCTTTGTGGCCACAAAATGATGAAGCACTAACATGGCACTGTTCTTGGTTTGGAAGGTATTTTGGACCTCTATTAAAAGCACAATAAATAACTTGTAATATGAATAACATAATGTTGTTACAATGGCACCTTTCAAGGGGTGGGATATATTCAGCAGTGAGTTCATTTGTAAAGTTTATAGATTGAAAACAGAAAAAAATGAGCAGGCAAAACTGATGGTTAGATGAGCAGGTCTTGTTGGGTGGTCCCAGTATGCAGTAGTTATATTCTTTGGGGTCCTCGGCTCCTCCTCTTCTTTGAGGTCTGCCGGCCTCTCACGCTTGCGCAATAGAGCTGGAGTGCACTCTGTCTCCGTCGCACATGCGTCGGCAGACATAAAGAGGAGAAAGAGCTGGCTGCACAGAAGGAAGACATCTCCTGTGCCCAGAAGATCCGGACAGGAAGAAAGGTAAGTAGGATGGGTTGTGGAGAGGGGGATCTGAGTTAGTTAGTAAGGAAGGTCTTGTAATGGGCGGGCTAGCTAGGATAATAGGGAGGGGGACTGAGTGAGAGGGGATGTAATGTGAGTTAGCGCTGATTGAAGAGCAATGCATAATAGTAGTTGTAGGATAAACGAACAGGAAGCTTACACCATGTAAATAAATGCAGAGGATGCCAGGAGTTCCCAGAGAAACCCAGGAATCACTCAAGACACTATTAAAGGTATTTAGGTGCATTTATTAACCCATTAACCCCTTTCCAACAATCATCGTACTAGTACAGCGGATGCCGGGTGTTTAACTATGGCGGGAGCCGAGCAGCCGCCATAGCCGCTAGGTGTCTACTGTTTTATACAGTAGACACCCAGCGCTAATGCCCCTGGTCGGTGCCCACACCAATCAGGGGTCTTTAACCCCTCCAGTGCCTCAGTCAAAACTGACCGACGTGCCATTTTCCTGCCAATCACCAGCACCAGGAGCAAGCTCTGGGTCCAGGAACACGTTGCCATGACAGCCATGTTTTTTTTTTTTTGTTTGTTTTTTTTTGTGTAGATTGTGAGCCCCACATAGGGCTCACAATGTACATTTTTTTCTCCCTATCAGTATGTTTTTTTGAAGTATGGGATGGAAATCCATGCAAACACGAGGAGAACATACAAACTCCTTGCAGATGTTTTTTTTGCCCTTGGCAGGATTCGATCCGAGGACTCCAGTGCTGCAAGGCTGCAGTGCTAACCACTGAGCCACCGTGTGGCGCAAGCGGGGAGCCTTGTGAGTGCTCCCCGGCCTGTCATTCACTGGCTTCTATTGCAGGCGGAAAGGGGTTAATAGCACTAACTGACCTAGGAAACCCCTTTAGGCTGAGGCCCCATGTTGCCGAAACGAGCTTTTTCTGTTACAGATTTTGTTGTGTTTTTTTGAGCCAAAGCCAGAAGTGGGTTGATCATAGGTTAGAAGTATAAGAACTTCCTAAATATTATTATTTATTATGCTTACTTATATAGCGCCATCATATTCCGCAGCGCTTTACAGACATTGAAAGTCACTGTCCCAAATAGGGCTCACAATCTACATTCCCTATCAGTATGTCTTTGATGTGTGGGAGGAAACCGGAGTACCCGGAGGAAACCCACGCAAACACGGGGAGAACATACAAACTCCTTGCAGATGTTGTCCTTGGCAGGATTTGAACCTAGGACTCTAGCGCTGCAAGGCTACAGTGCTAACCACTGAGCTATGACTAAGAGACCAGGATATGAGTAACGCGTAGGCTGTTGATTTTATTCTGGATTTTATTCTGTTGATTTTATTCTGGATCCATGCTCTAAGGAGCTTTTGTTGTTTTTAATTATTATGAAGTAAAAGTTACATTTTATTTTCAACTATTGGGCATGCTGGATATTTTACATCACTTTTTGCATATTAATATATTTAGTAAGCCATAGTATATGAAATTAAATTGTATTGACTACATGTGTATGTGTGGGAAACACGGTAACCTAGATGTTAAAGGGGTCGTCCGGATTTTATTATAACTGAGCAATGATTAATGGGTTAACAGATGGCCGCTTCTGAACCAGTACTATGCACGACACGGGTTAGAAAGCAGTTGGCTCTGGTCCCAATATAGTGGTCATGTACTGTAGCTTACCTCCCATTCACTTCAATGAAAGTTGAGCTGTAGTACCGTGCTCATCCATTTTAGAAGGCATGAATCCAACTGCTTCCGTCCCCATACTACTGATCTGTGCAAAGACTGACTGTCGGCTTTCCACCCATCAGATATTTATCCTCTGGATAGGCCATAAGAAATAATTCCTGGATAACCCCTTTAAGCATGTAGCGTAAATATTTCTAAAAAAACAAATACTTAAATAAGACAAGCATGGAACAAGAATGTCACTACAATTCCTTGGATATAACTACAACGTACAACGAGAACAAATATAAGCAAGATAGAGATACATTTTTTGCATGGGATATAAACGATCAGACTATATATTGTACAAATGGCCTCTCACCCTAAGCATTTTATTTTCTAGTCTGTCTTCTTTTCTTGTATCTATCCCCCCACCTGGTGGTCATAATTGGAACTGTCATTTTTCTGTTACTGTTTCTGTTCCAGAGATAGACATTTATTCTCTGGACTATCTTGTGCTTGTTTTTTTTCTTCTTTTTTTTTTGAGGGGGGGGGGGGTTGTTTATATACTGGAATTTGAAGGAGGGCAGAACAGAAAGGTTAATGATAGAAGAATTATAATGCATCCACTTTTAACACAAGTGACTCAAACAATCTTCTGTTTTATTTTAGAGTATATGATGATGTGGTACCAGCTCTGAATAAATGGAAAGAGGCAGGCTTGAAGCTATATATATTTTCCTCTGGAAGTGTTGAAGCTCAGAAACTCTTATTTGGTTACTCAATTGAAGGTGATCTGCTTGAGGTAAATATAATCTATATCTGAAAAAAGATAGTGAAATCAATGATCTGACCAAAATTTTTTTTGTTTGTTTTTTTGCCACTGCTACACCACCCAACACAGTGTGCAGTAAAACTGACTCCTGGGTAGAACATCAGATTTAATGATAGTGTCCCAGAGGGCCAGGACTAAATTATCAGAAAGCCACTAACAGCCTAAATTGTTTCCAATCACTAGGATGATAAAACTTGGTAAGAATTCCATAAGCCTTTCTTCAATTTATTTATCAAGGGACCCATTGAGAGGGTAATCATTGTGTAGAGCAGGATTCAATTCAGCCTGTAGCATGCCAGTAGCCATATGCATTAGATGTATGTCTGCTGACCCTAATGATTTCAGCAGGTTTGGCCAGCCATCTAAGGTCATATTTCTAATGAAAAGCCAAGGTTTGAGTGTTTAACTGCTGGGTCTTAGCTCTGTACAACTTCTTAAGCTGTCCTCTTACCTTCCCGTGCATGGAGCAAAACAGTAATTTTGATCACTGCTGATTATTTCAGCAGGGATAGCAACATCATCCAACCTTAAAACTTGTTTTTCAACTTTTTGACACCTATGAGTATCACATTGCAGGGAAGTTCTTGGCTGTCCCCATCAGGCCATAGACATTGAGGCAGAGCACATATTTAACAGTCATTCCACTCATACGCTTCCTCACTTAGGTGAGGATAAAAGGGGAACCCATTCTAGTGAACTGTGTGGGACTTATGATCCTCTGCAATACATATATTTAGCTCTTGCCATAAAATAAACATATATATGTTTATGGGGGATTTGGGATGGATAGCTTTTAACCAAAAAGATGTGATCAGCTGTGGTCCTGTATTGTACTGGTGACCCCTAGACAGTACCTTCAGACACACAGTCTGATGTATATAAGAAAAAAAAAGGGTGGTGGTGGTGGGGGGGGTAAGCATATAGACAGTTTTCTGCAAGGAAGGTGAAGCCCACGCTGGGGATAAAAAAACAAAACATACTCTACTGTCTCCAGTGCTCCGCTGTCCCCACAGATGCCGAGGTACTTCTTTAGGACCAGACCCCATTGAAAATCACTGGGAAACAGGAGGCATGCGAGTATCTCTAAGGGGCAGTTCACACAGAATGTTTTCTATCTGAAAAGGTTCAGCTTCAGAAATTTGAAGCTGATTTTTCTGCTTGTCCTAATTCCGCTTCAAAATCTGCGTCAAATTCAGCACCTGCCAGTTGGTATTTTTCCCTCCCATCACTTGGATGGGAGGTAACAGATGGGATCTGCTTGAAGAGTGAGTATGATGCTGAAAAAATCAGCTAGAGATAAAATCTGTACCATTCTCCCAATAAAATCAATTGAGGCTGGTTTCAGTCAGAATTTGGAACTGATTTTGAGAAGGAATCTGCCCCAAATTCAGCACCAGATTCCTTCATGTGAACATACCATTAAAAGATTCTGTCTGAGAGGTTTAGGCTGTATTAACACAGAGTAACGCCAGGCGTTTTTTGTGTGTTTCTTGCACATAGCGCCGCGTTAACGCCGCGTATACGCGGCGCTATGTGCAAAAAACACACAAAAAACGCCTGGCGTTACTCTGTGTGAATACAGCCTTAAAATTATTTTTATTACAATTCTCTTCATGCAGGCTGGCCAAAACACAGAGACAGGACAGGCAGAGAGTATTCAGGCCTATGGGAGACTAACACATGAATGAACTAATAAAAGCAGCTTGTGGTTCCAGTACTGCTAACCAACTAGTGTGCTGTTCTGTATTGAAGAGGACCTTTCATGTCTGTTACATTCTGCTAGAAAGCCAACCGTGGCTGATTTCAGCACTATCACCTTTCCCGGTGCTGGAAATATCAGTGCCGTTAGTTTCTATAACTATATCTCTCCACTGAACTGTGAGGAAACCCTGACAGCCTGGGAGGGGGGTTATGTTCCTGCCTTTATGACAGTGGAGAGGTATCAGTGCATGATCGGGGTGCTTATTAACATAAACATATTTTGTAGTTTGAGTAGTATATTGAGGATTATGGTAGAATATGAGTAACTGGCGTATCCTGTATATAAAACTGTACTTAAAATTAAAGTTTTTAGAATCATAGAAATATGGTACAGAGGATAGAATAAATCATCCATGTTCATATATTCGGATGGGTCAAACAATATTAAAGGGGGTGTGAGATCTATAATAAAGTAAATGTGCATGAAATCTTACTCTCTGTGGAGATCAATTTGTATAGGAGTACGCTAATCCCTACCGGACATAGATTTAGGTGTCCACTACATGTGACGTTATCCAATTATAACTATCCTTGTATGGCATCATATGCTCAATAAAGATACCGTACATTTCTCATTAATGCCAGTTAAATCAAAAGGATCTTTGGACTGAGATGGAATCATGAGACCATGATAAGGTAACCGTAGCCTGTATATAGAGAATACAGTTTTGCTACAGCAGCATCTCCTGTTTGTGGGAAAGAAAATGTTACCTACAGACAGGCAAAAATATAAATACACACACAATGAGGCCATAGGAATAAAGATTTGCTGTCACCATTAGTCCTATTAAGTTTTTCCATGAGTGTTTCTTGTTTGTCAACCAAACACGTGTATGTATCCCTATTGCTTAGTAGATGTGGCACATGACTGAAGCCTTGTTTACTCCAGCTTTGTTAGCTTATGGATATATTACACAGGGTTGATTATTGGGTTATACCATTCTACCATGCAGAAAGGAGTCTATACTGGTATAATAAATGAATGTGACCTGTATTTTAATTGCATATGTATTAAAAAATTGTATCATATCATGTTCTTTAGACAAATACATAATTTTTATTTTTTTTTAAATACCCCTTTAGGATAGTAATAATACATCTTTCACAATGTGTTCTCCAGTGACCAAACCTGATTTACAGTTCCCTTCAGCAATATATTTTTTCAGTTGTTTCAGGGCCATTTTGATACTACTGTTGGATCTAAAGTGGAAAGTGAGAGCTATAGAAGAATTGCTGATCGAATTGGGTGCCCCACTGATAATATTCTATTCCTTACTGATGTTATATATGGTATGTATTCTGTCTGTCTGTCTGCTTATTAGGATATTCTCAAATTTTATGTCACGCAGTGACAAACCATGGTAAAAAAAAACAAAAACAATGAGAGTTGGCATTTTTATCAGTTTTTTTCCTATATATCATTTATTTTATTAGATGGAAGAACATCTCCTTTTCAACACCAAAGATAAAGTAGCCCTTCCACAAAAATGTTTATTTTCTGGCCTGTCAGGTTCTTTTTCTAATGCGTTTAAGGGCTCGTTCACATCTGCGCCCGGGAGTCCGTTCTGCAGGTTTCCATTTCCTGCACAGGGGCAGGAGCCGGAAACCTGCCGGCATGTTTCAATCCCATTCATTTGAATGGACTTGAAAAGTCTCCGGCCGTGTGCGCCAGTGAGCGTTTTATGCGCTTCGTGGCAAAACTGTTTTTTTTTTTTTTTTAACCGGACACAGAAAAAAACTGTTTCGCCGCGGAGCGCATAAAACGCTCACCGACGCTAACGGCCGGACTCGGCATGACAGATTTCCATCTTATGCATGCAGAGGAAGGAAACCTGAAAACGGAGTTCAGGAGCTGGTGTGAACCCAGCGATAGCATTGAAATTCTCCGTTGTTTTGATCCATTGCATATGTTGTTGCATTGAAATTAGTTCTCAAAAAACTCGATGAATAATAGATCAGAGAACAAAAACTAAATGAAGCATTTGAAGACATTTTTGAGCAACATTTAATCCATTTGAAATAAAAGAATCAATTTATTTCCTTAATTTTAAAACACAAATTAAATAGATTAAAATGACTGACAAGTGTGAATAGACACAGCTTTCTAGAAAATTGGCTTAAGATGCTAGTGTATTATTTCTAGACTTTGGGGTCCCATGTGCAACCATGCGCTTTGTCAGTGTGCTAGCTGTGTTTTTAACAACTAGCATACTATCATTCATTCTATGGCCGTATACATGTGAATGAGGCTGTGAGTCCTTAAGTCAAGCCGTATACCTGAATGTTTTGAGGCCTGGACTCACTGACAGCAGGAATGGGGTGGTTGAGGCATGGGCAGCATACAGATGTCATATATGTGTCATTTAATCATGACCCAACTACTTGCACAAAGTTGTTAGAATGTAGCGTGAATAGAAGATTGACCTGGATTACATACAGTACTTATCTTAGGAAGTTTTTAAAGATAGTCTGTCAGATGATTAAGTGCTAGGGAAATGACTACCAGCCCTAAGTAACAGAACAGCACCAGTATTTCTTATGTCACTGCTGTCCTCATTAAAGTTTCTGTACTGATGACTGCTGCTGCGCATGCGCAGGATGTCTGTCAGACTATTTCCCATAGCATGGAGCATGCTGAAAATGAACAGTGTATGCACAAAATTTCAGTGGGGGCAGTGGTAATGTTGGAAATGCTACCAATGTCAATTGTCACAGGACTTGTAAAATAGACTCAGAGCACTTGCTGGAAATGGAATTGCCCTTATGCCCCTTCCAACTTAATTTGCATAATGGGCAAAAAGTGATTTTCTCAGGAATGATGATAATGTGAATGGTGATAAAGGTGTGTACAAATATTGTTAAACGGCCTTCCAAGCGCCGGGAGTAGTCTGGTAGCACCTAGATCTGGTGACAGTCATCAAAATACAATCTATCAACTTGGAACACACCCTGCCCATGTCAAAGATAGAATTGTTCACTTTTCATACACTGTATTTAAATAGTATGTTAGCCTTTTGTACATATACTTCATACTGCTCAGCCAAGTTTATGTCCACATTACAACATCAGCAGGTATTGCTGCAAATCCTGCAAAATGAGAACATGCACAACACATTGGTCAAATGGGCACAAGGCCTTCTCCGGCAATGCTTTTCCGTGTAGGGATCATATTAAATTGTATAATCACAATTCCAGAACTATTTATGTTTGCATTCCTTGTAGAAGAGAGAAATGAGTTGGTATTTCTGTAGGATCACAAACTTTTAGGGTCCTCACAGGTGGGTAAATATGCATAGTAACCCAATAATCTTCTGGGCAGAAGAGGCAAGTTGTCCCGTTACTGTATTTACTCACAATGTGTTTCTAATATTTTGATTTCATTAAACAAATACCTTTTGAAAAATTGGATAAGCCAAAACTATGGTAGCATATTTACTAGGTAACCTAGCCATTTGTCATTAGATTGCGCCTGACTACTGGGATATCTACAACCACATGAACTATGGGCCACTCTCTTGTGTTTGGTGGGTGTACCACTGTTCTGATTCATGAATCTCTCATGCAATATGCCATCAGTGTTTAGTGGCACGTTTTATAGTCTAACGCTAGGTTCACACCTGTGTCTGGGGTCTCCGTTCTATGGTTTCCGTCTTCTGCATGCAAGAAGACGGAAAACACAGACCGGGTCCGGCCGTGAGTGGCGGTGAGCGTTTTATGCTCTCCGCCGCGAAGCCGGTTTTTTTAATCCGGACACAGAGTACTGCATGTCCGACTCTGTGTCCGGATTATAAAACCCGGTTTCATGGCGGACAGCATAAAACGCTCACCGCCGCTCACAGCTGGACAGCTTTCAAACCCATTCAAATGAATGGGTGAGAGAGACTCCTGCAGGTTTCCGTATCCTGCCTCTGTTTTGTGCAGGAAACGGAAACCTGCATAACGGAGAACAGGCGCAGATGTGAACGAGCCCTTACACAGTGCTGCTTTTATTCTTGGTCTGTGATTGAATTTGCATCTGTCTTTCAACCGGGTGCATGACAAGACTTCTTGATCTATTGGTGCAGATTTCATACAAACTCTCTCGTAGGTGCTCAGAATTGTAATTGTAAAATAAAGACTGCAGTAGAAAGGTTCTGAAGAAGAGCATCAATATGCCAGAAACATTGTGTGTTGTTATAAGTTTCAATAAATTACCTGTATTGGCCCATGAGAAACTCCTTAGTGCTGACTATGCTTTACATTTGGTTTTGTGTCTAGTCCTGCAGTCCCCCTGGGGACACCAGGTAAATGATGTGAGACCGTAGGGCCTTTAATGTCTATTCTCTACTGTTAGGTAACATTGTCAACATCTCTTGGTTTTACTTCCACATTAGATAGAGTTACTATCCTATCCTGACACTTTCTTTCTTTCTACAGAGGCAGAGGCTGCAAGGGAAGCCGGTGTGCATGTGGCTGTAGCAGTAAGGCCTGGCAATGCTGCACTGACAGATGAAGAGAAGTCAAAATTCCATCTTATAACATCATTTGATCAACTTAACCTGTCTACCACACAATGACCTGAGACAAAATAATTCATTTTTTTTCCTCAGCTGTAATAGTAGAAATAAACTAATATATTGTCTCATTTTCAGATTTTTTTTAATGCCTTTATTACAGATTGCAAATCTAACAGATTTTAGTGCTGGGTATATTCTTTATGTAAATAGAGGTTTGTTTCTCTGTGGGACAAAGCATGGCATTTTTCAGCAATTAAATCACCTGCATAGAAACTTACAAATGCCAGACAGTATCTTGTATGGACAGGTTGTTTGTAAATCCTTACATTTAAAGGGTTGTCCAAAGTTTGCTACAGGATAGCTTAGAAGTGTTTCAACATTAGGGGATTAAGGAGGTGGGTGCACGGCTCTCTGTTCAGTCTATGGGGTTCATGAAGATAGCACACTAGACCATTGATTATGCAGTGGTGACCCACTTCAGCCAGTCTCCTGAGCAGACACCATGTATGTGATGAGACAGGAACAGGATGTAAATACAAGTGAGGGCCATTAAGCACTGGAACAGAATAGGGAGGCAGTTATTTCCCAAAAATTGGAAAACTGTATGTGTCCTTCAGCAATGTATCCTGTTCTAAAATATTTATGGTTTTCAGAGAAAAACACATTTTATGTTTTTCTTTTTTTCTTTTTTTTCCTTTCCTTTTATTTTTTTGAGTATAAACACACCGTGAACACAACCTTACTGGGAAGTGTTGTATCATGGGACCAGACCAGATTAAGTGATTTGTGCTTTACAGAGATTCTTATTTACTATATTGTACACTCACAAATATACATGCATATTCTTACATCCTATTAATATTATAAATCTGAAATGTTTGTGGGTTTGTGACTTTGGATGTTCGGATGTTTGGCGATCAATCACGCAAAAACCGCTCCACCGATTTGGCTGAAATTTTCCACAAACATAGTCACTACACTCGATTGCGCAATAGGCTACTTTTCGTCACAATAGCGCACATACGTTTTTCCCAGGACCCCCACAAAACCCAAACTCACATCACTATCTCTGCAATCTCACACACTTTGGACTATAGCAAGCCACAAAATTCATATTACCCTCTACAGCAGAGGTCAGCAACCCCTGGCACACGTGCCAAGAGTGGCACTCCTGCCATATTTCACTAGCACACCAGCAGCACAGGACCTGCAAGAGTTAAATGAAGTCCGAGTCTTTTCAGTGCTCTGCTAGAGCTGAGGCATAAGGACACTCCCCTTTGACAGGGGTGCAGGAAACCCAGGGGGTGGAGCTTAATCGCTCAAGTCTCTGCCTGCCTGCTATAGTGATAGCTCCTGCCATCTGCATCCTGAAAGCGTTCCCCGAGGAGGAGAGGAAGCTGCTAGCAAACTGAAAGTAAGAAACACACAGCTACCTTCCTTTACTTCCTATTCTCATTAATGTCAGGCATTTGGGGTTATTAGTTTAGTCTTAGTAACTCCATGTGCCTCACATTAATAGGAATAAACCCCATCATGTCCCTCATATTAACCCCTGTGTGCCCCATATAAAGGTTACTAATATGTGAGACATATGGAGGGACTAATAAAAGACCTCAATAATGAAGATACTTAATTATTACCTCCAAGTCTCTCACATATCAGTAACTAGAGATGAGCGAGTACTGTTCAGATCAGCCGATCCAAACAGCACGCTCCATAGAAATGAATGGATGCACCTGGTACTTCCGCTTGGACGTAGCCGGCGCGCTTAACCCCCCGCGTGCCGTCTACGTCCATTCATTTCTATGCGAGCGTGCTGTTCGGATCGGCTGATCCGAACAGTACTCGCTCATCTCTATCAGTAACTCTTACACAGGGGTTAATGTGAGGGACATGATGGGGTTAATTGCTATTAATAAGAGGCACATGGAGTTACTAAACTGTCATGCACAGGGCCAGACTATGTTGCTTGCTCAAGAGTATCCTGTGCCCAAAACTTACATGTACTGGCGCAAAATAACTCATACAATGTCGTATATCGAAGTATATTAACCTGAAATACCTCTGTCCCAAAGACACCATGTACAGTTTCGCAGAACACCGTATAGCAGCTGAAATACAAATTACGTTCAACACAAAAGTCTCACGTATTCTCAGAATTACAGCAAAAACAAGATACAAAGTTACATTTCTTATCCCATCCTTATACACAGTACGAAAACCTTACCCGCGCCTGTATTTACACACTTCTACAATCACTGCAGACAAAGTTACGGGTACCAGCTAGTATATACAGTCCTATGAAAAAGTTTGGGCACCCCTATTAATCTTAATCATTTTTAGTTCTAAATATTTTGGTGTTTGCAACAGCCATTTCAGTTTGATATATCTAATAACTGATGGACACAGTAATATTTCAGGATTGAAATGAGGTTTATTGTACTAACAGAAAATGCGCAATATGCATTAAACCAAAATTTGACCGGTGCAAAAGTATGGGCACCTCAACAGAAAAGTGACATTAATATTTAGTACATCCTCCTTTTGCAAAGATAACAGCCTCTAGTCGCTTCCTGTAGCTTTTAATCAGTTCCTGGATCCTGGATGAAGGTATTTTGGACCATTTCTTTCTTCAAAACAATTCAAGTTCAGTTAAGTTTGATGGTCGCCGAACATGGACAGCCCGCTCTCAAATGATCTGAAAACAAAGATTGTTCAACATAGTTGTTCAGGGGAAGGATACAAAACGTTGTCTCAGAGATTTAACCTGTCAGTTTCCACTGTGAGGAACATAGTAAGGAAATGGAAGACCACAGGGACAGTTCTTGTTAAGCCCAGAAGTGGCAGGCCAAGAAAAATATCAGAAAGGCAGAGAAGAAGAATGGTGAGAACAGTCAAGGACAATCCACAGACCACCTCCAAAGAGCTGCAGCATCATCTTGCTGCAGATGGTGTCACTGTGCATCGGTCAACTATACAGCGCACTTTGCACAAATAGAAGCTGTATGGGAGAGTGATGAGAAAGAAGCCGTTTCTGCACGTACGCCACAAATAGAGTTGCCTGAGGTATGAAAAAGCACATTTGGACAAGGCAGCTTCATTTTGGAAACAAAAATTGAGTTGTTTGGTTATAAAAAAAGGCGTTATGCATGGTGTCCAAAAAGAAACAGCATTCCAAGAAAAACACATGCTACCCACTGTAAAATTTGGTGGAGGTTCCATCATGCTTTGGGGCTGTGTGGCCAATGCCGGCACCGGGAATCTTGTTAAAGTTGAGGGTCGCATGGATTCCACTCAGTATCAGCAGATTTTTGAGAATAATGTTCAAGAATCAGTGACGAAGTTGAAGTTACGCCGGGGATGGATATTTCAGCAAGACAATGATCCAAAACACCGCTCCAAATCCTCAGGCATTCATGCAGAGGAACAATTACAATGTTCTGGAATGGCCATCCCAGTCCCCAGACCTGAATATCATTGAACATCTGTGGGATGATTTGAAGCGGGCTGTCCATGCTCGGCGACCATCTAACTTAACTGAACTTGAATTGTTTGTCCAAAATACCTTTATCCAGGATCCAGGAACTGATTAAAAGCTACAGGAAGCGACTAGAGGCTGTTATCTTTGCAAAAGGAGGATGTACTAAATATTAATGTCACTTTTCTGTTGAGGTGCCCATACTTTTGCACCGGTCAAATTTTGGTTTAATGCATATTGCGCATTTTCTGTTAGTACAATAAACCTCATTTCAATCCTGAAATATTACTGTGTCCATCAGTTATTAGATATATCAAACTGAAATGGCTGTTGCAAATACCAAAATATTTAGAACTAAAAATGATTAAGATTAATAGGGGTGCCCAAACTTTTTCATAGGACTGTATATATATATATATATATATATATATATATATATATATCTCACACATTTGCATATATAGGTTAATATAAGAGCAACATGCGCATATATTGTATATAACACATACATGTATATAGGTAAATATGTATATGCACTTACACACAGATAGATGTATAGCAATACAGGGAAAATATTACACCTGATTAGAGGGTGTACTAGGCATGAATGAAAAACTGCTAGGAGGTACAGTGGGCAGATGCTGGGAAGGGTTGCTTGGAAAAGCACTGACATTTCCACAACCAGGAAGTGTAAACCTGGAAATATTGCAGGAGCCTCAAAATATGAAGAATGGTAAAAATGTTACAAACACACAAAAAGGTCCTCCATTTTGTTTTGTTGATTCATCTAACAAACATTGTCTGCCTTTAACTGCGTTTTCATAGTCCCAGAAAACCGCTTTCATTTCTTTGTATAGAGAACAGGATATACACTTTTCTAATATACGTTTATTTAAAATTTTTCTCCACACACTTTTATTTTACCTTTATGTTCCATTCTTGGTCCTGAAAAATGCATCCATATGAGAACTGAAACAGACTAAACATGGTGTCATTCTTGTGACCTATAGCTTTAATTGTCTAGAAGACAATTTAACAGTAGTACATTGAGGCACATAACTTTTACAGTATTACTACAGCAGCATCTCATCATGAAAATATTATTTCTCCAAAGTGCCCTCCATGACAGCACCTCTGTGGTTGAATCTTCACCCCTCTAATAGAGACAGAAATAAAAAAAATTCCACAACATGTTAAATGGTTCCTCCCCACCTCTCCCTTCAATGGTTTTCCTGTTCCAATTAGGAGCATACAATAGGTTGCTACCAGTGTAATGGAAAATAACACTGGCATAGCGAGGGCGCGGGCTTGCCAGATATTAGATTGTATTACCGCTCCACAGTTCTGCTTTGTGTCTTTGACTGGTGCTACTGGCAAGTGGACAAACAGTGGGTCTCTATTGAGCCCGACCTGACCTCACCCTCGCTCCCCTCCTTGCCGTGGATTCCGGCGCACTTTCGCCCGAAATCCTCTGGCCACTCTCTTCTCTCCCTCCATTTCCTCAAAACCTGGAATCTGGTTTGTTCTTCTGGGAAGTTAGCTTGTGTGCTTGGCCCTTTGGCGTAAGAGCGATGATGTTCGCCTCCGTCAGGCTGCTGGTGACCCCCCTCTCCCTCTGTTTGCAAAGTTGTGCCTCTCTCACCCGGATCTCCATCTTTCCTGGTTGGAGTATGGTCAGCTCACATCTTTCCTGAGGAAGTTCTCCCATCGCTTCTTTCCTCGCCCCCATCGGTTTTGGAATCCGTCATTTCACAGACCGCCCCTTAACTGCGCATGCTCTCTATCCTTTATGATACTCTACTACGTGATGCTACGTCGGGGCCCCCTCATATGTTGACTCATGGAACTCTGATCTCCCCTCTATTCTGTCACCTGCTGATTGGGACTAGTCTTTCATGCTCACTCATAAGCTGGTCTTGCCCTGTAGTGCGCAGGAGAGGAGTTTTAAGTTCTAACTCGCTGGTACAGGTGTCCTGACCTCCTCCATAGGATCTTCCCTGCTGTTTCTGACCGGTGTTGGCGCTATGGTACTGAGAGGGGTACCATGCTTCATATTTGGTGAGACTGTGTGTGGTTCTTCGGCTCTTCTGGTATTCGGTCTTTTCCCTGTACTCTAGGGTGTGTGACCGTTCTGTTAATCCTTCGCCCTCCTTTCGGACAGCCCCGATAACATTTCTGAGATCAAAAAGGACCTCCTGGCCGTTATCCCTAGGCACTGGCGCAGTATACCCCGCTGTCCTTGCTTGAATTCCTACAGGAGTTTCTCCTTATTCAGAGGATGGAAGCCCTGGTTGCTGAGGACTCTCCAGACCCCTCCCGGTTTGAAACTCTCTGGCAGCCCTGGGTGGTGTTCCAGGAATCTTCTGTCTTTTCCACCTCTTTTTCCTGAGCTCCTTTCTCCTTTTCTCGGTCAATGCTTCCCCCTCTTCCCTCTTGGTTCCCATGTCTTTGTTGGTTTTTCCCTTGTCTCGTTTGGTTCCCCCTTGATTGTCTCCCTTACCCCTTCTTCCTTTTTGTTGTGTATCCTTTGCGTTGCCTGTACGGCTTCATCTGCCTATTATGTGGTTTGCATATTATGCTCTGCTGGCTGGGGGAATTCCCCGACCCGTACCTCCTTTGGAGAGGCCTGCGCACCTCACTTTTTGTGTTATCTTTTTACATTGTTGACCCCCTCCCTTGTTAATGAAAAAACCCTCAATAAAACTTGATTATACATAATTCACCATGTTGTTTCACAAATTATGTAATTGATATAGCTACTATATACATTATCTCACAAAAAAAAGTACACCCCTCACATTTTTTGTAATTATTTCATTATATATTTTCATGGGACAACACTGAAGATATGACACTTTGATACAATGTAAAGTAGTCAGTGTACAACTTGTATAACAGTGTAAATTTGTTGTGCCCTGAAAACCCCTCACCACACAGTCATTAACCCCTTCCCACCAATGGCATTTTTTTATTTTTGTTTTTCATTTTTGACTCCCCCCCCCCTTCCAAACCCCATAACTTTTTTATTTCTCCGCTCTCAGAGCCATATGAGGACTTAATGTTTGGGGTGGATTTGAAGAAAAAGTGCATTTGTGCGATTTTCTCATGGGCTTCATTTGTACGATGTTCACTGTGCAGCCAAAATGACATGTCACCTGTATTCTATGTTTCAGTACGATTCTGGAGATACGAAATTTATATGCTTTTATATACATTTTAACCACTTAAGCCGTATAAGCTCCTAACTCCCATTGAAATGAATGGGAGCATTTTGAGCGCGTAATCTGCCGGCACGTGTATACGTGCCAGATTGCGCTCCACTTCCCTCCATGTGAATGCACCCTTACATGGTCTTAGGTGTGAATGAGCAGATATCTTAAATTTGGTGTTATCACTTTAATGCCTCGTTCCCATCTGCGTTGGTAAGACTTTGAGTAGAAAGTATTTGGAAAATGTTTTCTGACGTCCAGTAAAGTACAGAGGTTGTCTGAAACTCACCTTGATCTTTGAAAAGTTTATTTTTTGTATGTGAAGGTAAATATATATTTTATTTTTTAATATATATTTTTATTTATATATTTTTTGGATTACAATTTTGCCTCATGCCTTTATGAATAGTAAATTTACAGTACAGTCATTTTAATACATCATAAATAAATTAGTGAAGCTATAAAATTTTAGGTATAATTTGTAGTCATTGGGCATGCACAGTATGTAAAATTAGTTCTGTCAATTTCATATTTCTGGCCGAATTAGCATGCTGTCATCAGTTTACTTTTATTACTTATATTCCTTCCTAATAAACATAATACTGGATGTGTTTTCTCAGAGTAACCATCAAGAAGATAATTCATTCAGTGTTCAAAGCCTGACAAAATACAACATTGTGCAGTGCGTTAAATCTGAGAAAGGCGCTCGTACTTCATCATGTAATTGACTAGAAAGTAGGTCAATGGCTTTTACAATCTATGAGAAAACCTCTCATTTCCTTATTAAGGGCAATTCAGAGTACCGCATACAGCCCTGCGAGAACACGGTTGTTTTTAGGAAACTAATCATAAGCCGAGTGCTGTGCTGCAGCAAAATGTAATGATGTTCTGCTTTTATCCGATCACATACTTATATAACATTATAATGACTTCTTGTCCCCCAAAATCTCAGCCCAGAGCAGAGTGTGTTAGGACCAAAATTAAAACATCTTAGAAGCCATGATACAGGTAGTATAGTATAGTATAGTATAGTATAGTATCGTGTAGTAAAAAATGCCATTTTAATGATAGAATCCCTTTAATAGTTAACTATCAACTGGAGTTTGAAGTCTCTATAACCACTGTACTGACGGGTTGGAACACACTCCTGAAGAATTAATGTAACCAAGTGCTACACCACATTTCCTATCGGTACATTCAAGCAGTTTTCAGCAGCTGCACGAAATCGAACAGCAGCTAAAATGGGGAGCCAGCTGTAACTACAGCCAGAGCTGCCATAGAGAAGGCAGCAAAGGTTTATTACCATTCCTGCCTTCCTGATCGCTGTGTATACAGCTCTCAATGAGTGCTGTCTGTGTACACTGCTAAGTGGACTGCAATGATGTGGCTCCCCTCTGACTCGCTGGTCACGTGATCCGCCGGGATCAGAGCCTGTTAGAGGCTCCAGATCAGCTCTATAGTTATGGGGAGGAGGCTGTATTCCTCCTGCAACTGGGGCTAAATGTGCCAAGCCCCAGTTACAGGGAAAATTAGCCTCCCCCCACAAAAAAGTGATATGATGTCCCCAAAGGTCTAGTATGACCTTATGTGGACACAATGTAAAAAAAAGGAAAAAAAATTAATAATTAAAATAATAAATAAAATAATACATCAATGCCTAGCCCCACCCCCGACGACACCATGCAAAATAAAAATTAAAACACATGCAAAACTAAAAACAGCATAAAAATAAAGCCCTATGTGTCACCCAAAAACAGACGCACAGATTAGTTGAATAACCTAAATGATAAAAATGTTATAGCCCTGACAGTACAATGGTATTACTATTGTATGTAATTAATGTGATGACGGTTGTTTTGTTTTACCACATATGTTAACCACTTCAGTACCAGGCTAATTTGTGGTCCAGGACCAGACACATTTTAGGTTTATTTTGTATGTGTGGTTTTGGGGTCTGTAATATTTTTCTCATATGTCTCAGTCAACTAATTTTTGCGTCTTTTTTCGGGGGCTTTATTTTTATGTTGTTTTTATTTTCAAATGTGTTTTAAATTTTTTTATATCCAGGAAAATATAAACAAAATAGGAGGGAAATTGTGTCTGTTTTTTTTTTTTTTTTTAAATTTAATAACACAAAGTGTCACTGAAAAACTTTATAATATAGTTTTTCCTCTCCGTTACGGTAATTTTTATTCTGTATGTGTAACATCTCTGCCTGTTCAGGTCTCTGCGCCACCCTCTGCTCGCATGCGTCGGTGAAGGAGGCGGATGCAGTTTGGTTCTTGGCTTAAAGTTTTTGGTCGCACTGTGTGAACACGGCTCTAGTTCTGAGATTGTATTTGCACCACACCCGTCTTCTGCCCTTGTTTGCCTCTGTTCATTAAGTGTTAATTCATGTAATCCTGTAGGACCCAGCAGCTCTTGCAAGACGCTGCTCCCGGCGGATCACATGACCGCCGGGTCAGAGGGCGGCCGAATCATGGCAGCGTCTACAGCTGTGTATACAGCACTCACTGAGCGCTGTATACACAGCGATTGAGAAGGTAGGGGAGGTAATAAATCTTCCCTGCCATCTCTGTGGGAGCTCCGGCTGAAGTTACAGCCGGCTCCCAGCTTCAGTAGCTGAACGATCTCTGTACTGCTACTGTGTTCTGACTGGATGTACCGGTACGTCCTGTCAGAACTAGGCAACCACTTCCTGGACATTATATAGTCTATGGTCGGTCCAGAAGTGGTTAAGGAGTTGGTGAATAACCAAATTTCTTCCAGGATCAATAAAAGTATTCTATTCTATATTCCATTCTATTCTCTACGTCTAGATTGTCCTAATAAATCGGACATCTTAACAGTTGACTGGTTGCTTTTAAGAGGCTAATTTGGAGTTGGTGAACAATCAATATGGCTGCCAAAGCAAAACAAAAATGTCAATATTGAGCCAAACTTTTGCAATTGCATTAACTTCTCATTTACTGATATATTTAGCAGTTTTATGTTTTCAATGCGAATCCTCTTTACATAACTTATTACCTTCATCTTTTTGTGTAAGTCTATGTTACACTAGGTCCAATGTGAATTCACATATTACAGCCATTGTTGTGTTCCTGGTAGCAAAAATGAAAATATGAGTCCGAGAATGAGAAGAAAAATAAAAATAACATACTCACCTATTCCAGGCGCTCCAGCATCTTTCACTGTGGTCTGATCCTGCTGCTCTGGTGTCTTGTTTTGGTGGAAGTCCCCACTATATGTAACCGCTGAGGCCAACCCTTTTAGGGTTTATCTTGGATTTAACATCTGTGAAATACAAGGATTACTAATAGACTATTAACATCATTTAAATGGTGGCCAGGAGTATATGACATTTGTAGATTCACTGTTTCTTGGCATATGTGATGGATACAAATATCCGTGTGTAACCTTCCTGGGTGTTATTTGGCCATTAATTATAAAGTGCTGCAGAATATGTTGGCGCTAAATAAATGAAATGTGTTATTATAATATTATGACTAGTGTGATTGTGATAGTGTTACTCTCGGATATTTTCTATTGTGGATTATAGCATACTACAGTATATTGTGTTATCACTATTACACTTATGCACTTATATTATTGTAATTGCTTTTTACAATGGCCATTGTGTTCATTCTATAGTTGTCGGCATGGATAATTGGTGGATGTCTTGATCTATTTAAATGGTAAATATCAGCTTTTTGGAGTGACTTTTATACTGTATAATAGTATAAGCTATTTATTTACACTTGTCGAATGTCATAATTTGCCTAGCATGTTTTGGAGTTGATTTTTATTGTCCTGTGTATGCCCAGTCCCGCCTATACTGCCCTGGAAATTGCCCAGGACCACATATCTTCCTGGTGTACTGCTCAGTTCCACTTGTCTTGTCCTGTAAACTTCCCCAGTTCCATTTGTCTTGCCCTGTACATTGCTAAAGACTGTTTCTCTTTCCATGTATACTACCCTGGAACACTTATGTTGTCATGTATACTACCCAGTCCTCCTTCTCTTGTATGCTGTCCAGCAGGGCCACCATCAGATATTTCAGGGCCCAATACAGCCAAACTGTCTGGGCCCTACTCCCATTTTATACTTCTACCATTTAGGAGAACATGCAACGTTTTGTTTGTTTTTTATTTAACAATTTATGTGCAGGTTAAATAAAACTGCAATTCTGAATTTTTATTTATTTATTTTTATACTAGCAGGAGGAACCAGCTTCGCACGGGTATATTTCATTATTTGTTTGTACTGGTGTATTTTGTATGTTGTTTACATTTGTCCTTAAGCGTCATGTGATCATGTGTATATCAGTTTGGATATCAGTGAAAAACCTGTGATTGGTTGTTATTGGAGATGAGCGAATTCGTTTCGACTAGCCCCTCAATATTCGAATCGAATATCGAACCCTATTATAGTCTATGGGGGAAAATGCTCGTTTCAGGGGTAGGCAACATTCGATCAAATTATACTTACCAAGTCCACGAGTGAGGGTTGGGCTGGATTCTCCGTGCAGTCTTCTCCTTGCAGCGTCCCCGCGGCATCTTCCGGCTCTGAATTCACTCTGCCAGGCATCGGGCCCGGGCAGAGCCGACTGCACATGTCCGCACTACAGCGGGCATGCGCAGTCGGCTCTGCCCAGGCCCAATGCCTGGCAGAGTGAATTCAGAGCTGGAAGACGCCGCGGGGAAGCTGCACGGAGAAGACTTCTAAAGGTAGGAGAAGAACCAGCGTTGATTGGCCGACTGTATAGCATTCAGCCAATCAATGCTGGTTCTGCATCGAACTTTTCCAGTCGAATAGCGAGTGGTACTCGATCGAGTACGAGTATTTTGAATACCATAGTATTCGATCGAATACCTACTCGCTCATCTCTAGTTGTTATGGATACCTGGAGTAAAGCTGTGTGTATTTGAACTTTTGTAACAGTGTCATCAAGAGTGCCCTGCCTATTTAAAGCTGACATACAGCAGTGAAGAAAAATGGCTGGGTTGTTATGGAAACCTGGAGTAAAGCTCTGATGTGTGATAGTGTGTGCTGAGCTAATCTAATTCCCTGATGTGTGATGCATACCTCCCAACCGTCCCGATTTCCGCGGGACACTCGCGATTTCGGTGTCCTGTCCCACGGTCCCAGTTGGTGGGAGGCATGTCCCAATTTCAACTCATCGGCGTACGTAGGACGCCGATGAGCTGAATACATAGGCAAAGATTGGGAAAGCCGATTCAGCGCATTGTCGGATTTCCAGCAGTATATAGAACTGCCTGTGCCCCAGACCATGAAAGGTCCTCTTTAAGGCAGGAGCTGTCACAGCTCAGCTCCTGCTTTAACGCTGCACTCCGGCATTTGTAGCCGCAATGTGAAGACGTCACATCACGCCTACAACTATGTGTATGAGGGAGAGAGCGGCGGGGGAGCGATGGAAGGTGAGTGTTTGTGTTAAACATTAAGGTGGAATATAATGTAGGGGGCCCATGAAACTGGGGGAAGATGAAGGGGGGGGGGGGAGAACGGCATGACACTGGGGCAGATGAAAGGGGGGGAGAACGGCATGACACTGGGGCAGATGGAGGGGAGAATGGCATTACACTGGAGCAGATGAAGGGGGGAGAACAGCATGACACTGGGGCAGATGAAAGGGGGGAGAATGGCATGACACTTGGGCAGATGAAGGGGGGGAGAATGGCATGACACTGGAGCAGATGAAGGGGGGGAGAGAATGGCATGACACTGGAGCAGATGAAGGGGGGAACGGCATGACACTGGGGCAGATGAAGGGGGGGAGAACGGCATGACACTGGAGCAGATGAAGGGGGGGAGAACGACATAACACTGGAGCAGATGAAGGGGGGGAGAACGGCATGACACTGGAGCAGATGAAGGGGGGGAGAGAATGGCATGACACTAGGGCAGATGAAGAGGGGGAGAACAGCATGACACTGGGGCAGATGAAGAGGGGGAGAACAGCATGACACTGGGGCAAATGAAGGGGGGGAGAACGGCATGACACTGGGGCAGATGAAGGGGGGAAGAACGGCATGACACTGGGGCAAGACGGGGGGGACATGAAACTGTGGGCAGATAAAGGGGGGAGAATGGCATGAAACTGGGCAGAGACAGGGGGACATGAAATTGGGGGGACATGAAACTGAGGACAGAGATGGAGGGGGGGACATGAAACTAGGGGAAGATGAATGGTGTATATGAAACTAGGGGAGAGATGGAGGGGGGACATATAATGTACGGGTGACTGTAGGAGGATTATACTGTGTGGGAGCACATGAAAAATTAATGAGAATGGGTGGAGTGAACATAAAGTGGGCGGAGCTTAATTTGCCACGGCGCGCTGCGTGCGCCGCACATTTTGTCCCTCTTTCTGCTCTTCAAAAGTTGGGAGGTATGGTGATGGTGTATACTGAGCTGTGCATCTATTCCTCTGATGCATGATAGTGTGTGCCGAACTGTGTATCTAATCCTCTGATGTGTGATACTGTGCTGAGCTGTGTATGTAATTCCCTGATGTATGATGGTGTATTCTGGTCTGTGTATCTAATCCCCCTGATTTGTGATACTGTGTGCTGAGCTGTGTATCTAATCTTCTGATGTGTGCTGAGCTGTGTATCTAATCCTCTGATGTGTGTTGGTATGTGCTGAGCTGTGTATGTAATCCCCTGATGTATGATGGTGTATTCTGAGCTGTGTATCTAGTCTTCTGATGTGTAATACTGTGTTTTGAGCTGTGTATCTAATCCTCTGATGTGTGCTGACCAGTGTATCTAATCCTCTAATGTGTGCTGAGCTGTTATCTAATCCTCTGATGTGTGATACTGTGTGCTGTGCTGTGTATGAGATCCCCTGATATGTGATAATGTGGGCTGAACTGTGTATCTAGTCCTCTGATGTGCGATACGGTGTGTTGAGCTGTGTATCTAATCCTCTGATGTGTGCTGACCAGTGTAACTAATCCTTTGATGTGTGCCGAGCTGTGTATCGAATCCTCTGATGTGTGCTGACCTGTGTATCTAATCCTCTGATGTGTGTCGAGCTGTGTATCTAATCCTCTGATGTGTGATACTGTGTGCTGGGCTGTGTATGTAATCCTATGATATGTGATACTGTGTGCTGAACTGTGTATCTAATCCTCTGATATGTGATACTGTGTGGTGAGCTGTGTATGTAATCCTCTGATGCGTGTATCTCAGTTTAGATATCAGTGTTGGAATGTGCATGTAGAGTGACCCTGTGTATGGTAGTTGAAATATGAGTGAAAGACTTGCAGGTTTGTATTGGCTAATGCAGGTCATTGTTTTGGGAATACTTTATCTCATGAAGGGTACATCCTAGAGAGCTGAAACCTGGTCTAAAGCTGGACACCTGATGTACCAGTGTGCCAAATTTGGTGAGGATAGGTCCAGTCATTTGGTCACGCATAAAGAACAGACAGAAACTCAGTATTATATAGAGATAGTTTTTTTTAAAAAAATTCTAATATTATTTATAGTCAGGTTGTTACAGAATTTGAATTACCGTCTTGTGTTGGACTAGGTCTATAACTTGGTTACAGTCAGGGGCGTAACTACCGCCATAGCAGCGGAGGCAGCTGCCACAGGGACATTAGGGGCCCGGTGACAGCCGCTACCGCTGCTATCATTATACTCGGGGGTCTTTGCAGAACCTCATGTTCAGTATTGTAGAATTTGCTGAGAAGCACTACTAGATCAATGTATAAGATTGGGATGTGCGGGCCATGTTTTTCTCTTTTTGTATATGTCTGGTAAGTTTCTTCCTTCACCATTTTTTTTGTTTTGCCTTGGTACCAGCACTCCCCCCATTTTGCCCAGGTGTTTTTAATTAGCAGGAGACTGCAAAAAGGGACCCACCTACTAGCTCTCAGTCCTTTGACTGGGGCAATATGGTAAGGTGAATTTTTGAGATCTGTTCACATGGTGTGGTGTTGCGTGGTGTCTGCTGCTTCTGTGGTGCGGTGCCCATGGGGCGGCGCGGCCCTGGGGGCTTGGTCTGGTGGCAGGGGTGTTACCGGACCGCTGGGTCGCTCGCCCTGTGGGCGCCGTGTTGCGGTTGTGGCGGTCGCTGTGTGGCACCGCACCCAGTAGAGTAGGGACCCACTATAGAGAGGTCGCCGTGAAGTGGCTAGTGGGCTTATACACCTTGATCAATGTGTATACTGAGAACCTCATGTTCAGTATTGTAGAATTTGCTGAGAAGTACTACTAGATCAATGTATAAGATTGGTATGTGCGGGCCATGTTTTTCTCTTTTTGTATAAGACTTGCAGGTTTGTATTGGCTAATGCAGGTCATTGTTTTGGGAATACTTTATCTCATGAAGGGTACATCCTAGAGAGCTGAGACCTGGTCTAAAGCCGGACACCTGATGTACCAGTGTGCCAAATTTGGTGAGGATAGGTCCAGTCATTTGGTCACGCATAAAGAACAGACAGAAACTTAGTATTATATAGAGATAGTTTTTTTAAAAAAAATTTCTAATATTATTTATAGTCAGGTTGTTACAGAATTTGAATTACCGTCTTGTGTTGGACTAGGTCTATAACTTGGTTACAGTCAGGGGCGTAACTACCGCCATAGCAGCGGAGGCAGCTGCCACAGGGACATTAGGGGCCCGGTGACAGCCGCTACCGCTGCTATCATTATACTCGGGGGTCTTTGCAGACCCCCGAGTATAATGATCGGTGGACCGGGAGAGGTAAGGGAACGTAACAAACACAGTTACTTACCTCTCCACGATCCTGCCAGGCCTCCTTCCTTCTTGTCTGACGTCTCTGACGTCACATGAACCCGGCCTGCTTCCCGGGTCATGTGACGTCCGACGTCATAGAACAAGGATGGCAGCGCAGAAGGCAGCGGAGAAGACAGCATAGGAGCTGGGGACAGTAATTTTTTATCTTTTTATTCCCCCGGGTCTCCGATTATTATACTCTGGGGTCTGAGGGCCTGGGGCCGATCTTAGACTCCGCCTCCTCCAGCAGAGCCAGCGCTGATTGGCCGAATTCCGTACTCTGGCCAATCAGCACTGGCTAATGCATTGTATTGGCGTGATGAAGCAGTGCTGAATGTGTGTGCTTAGCACACACATTCAGCTCTACTTCATCGGGCTAATAGAATGCATTGGCCAATCAGCGCTGGCCAATGCATTCTATTAGCGTGAACTGAGTTGCACAGGGGTTCTAGTGCACCCTCGGCTCTGCTACATCAGATTGCTACATCTGATGTAGCAGTGCCGAGTGTGCATCAGATGTGTAGTTGAGCAAAACTGACTCAGCACTACTAAGTCTCTGCATTCGCATAGGAATGCATTGGCCAGCCTTCGGCCAATCAGCGCTGGCTCTGCCGGAGGAGGCGGAGTCTAAGGTCGGACCTGAATGGAGACTGGTGTGGAGCGATCTTAGACTCCGCCTCCTCCAGCAGAGCCAGCGCTGATTGGCCGAATTCCGTACTCTGGCCAATCAGCGCTGGCCAATGCATTCTATTAGCCCGATGAAGTAGAGCTGAATGTGTGTGCTAAGCACACACATTCAGCACTGCTTCATCACGCCAATACAATGCATTAGCCAGTGCTGATTGGCCAGAGTACGGAATTCGGCCAATCAGCGCTGGCTCTGCTGGAGGAGGCGGAGTCTAAGATCGCTCCACACCAGTCTCCATTCAGGTCCGACCTTAGACTCCGCCTCCTCCAGCAGAGCCAGCGCTGATTGGCCGAATTCCGTACTCTGGCCAATCAGCACTGGCTAATGCATTGTATTGGCGTGATGAAGCAGTGCTGAATGTGTGTGCTTAGCACACACATTCAGCTCTACTTCATCGGGCTAATAGAATGCATTGGCCAGCGCTGATTGGCCAGAGTACGGAATTCGGCCAATCAGCGCTGGCTCTGCTGGAGGAGGCGGAGTCTAAGGTCGGACCTGAATGGAGACTGGTGTGGAGCGATCTTAGACTCCGCCTCCTCCAGCAGAGCCAGCGCTGATTGGTCGAGTTCCGTACTCTGGCCAATCAGCACTGGCTAATGCATTGTATTGGCGTGATGAAGCAGTGCTGAATGTGTGTGCTTAGCACACACATTCAGCTCTACTTCATCGGGCTAATAGAATGCATTGGCCAGCGCTGATTGGCCGAATTCCGTACTCTGGCCAATCAGCACTGGCTAATGCATTGTATTGGCGTGATGAAGCAGTGCTGAATGAGTGTGCTTAGCACACACATTCAGCTCTACTTCATCAGGCTAATAGAATACATTGGCCAATCAGCGCTGGCCAATGCATTCTATTAGCTTGATGAAGCAGAGTGTGCACAAGGGTTCAAGCGTACCCTCGGCTCTGATGTAGCAGAGCTGAGGGTGCACAAGGGTTCAAGTGCACCCTCGGCTCTCCTACATCAGAGCCGAGGGTGCGCTTGAACCCTTGTGCAGCCTCGGCTCTGCTACATCAGAGCCGAGGGTGCGCTTGAACCCTTGTGCACACTCTGCTTCATCAAGCTAATAGAATGCATTGGCCAGCGCTGATTGGCCAGAGTACGGAATTTGGCCAATCAGCGCTGGCCAATGCATCCCTATGGGAAAAAGTTTATCTCACAAAAATCACAATTACACACCCGATAGAGCCCCAAAAAGTTATTTTTAATAACATTCCCCCCTAAATAAAGGTTATCCCTAGCTATCCCTGCCTGTACAGCTATCCCTGTCTCTTAGTCACAAAGTTCACATTCTCATATGACCCGGATTTGAAATCCACTATTCGTCTAAAATGGAGGTCACCTGATTTCGGCAGCCAATGACTTTTTCCAATTTTTTTCAATGCCCCCGGTGTCGTAGTTCCTGTCCCACCTCCCCTGCGCTGTTATTGGTGCAAAAAAGGCGCCAGGGAAGGTGGGAGGGGAATCGAATTTTGGCGCACTTTACCACGCGGTGTTCGATTCGATTCGAACATGGCGAACACCCTGATATCCGATCGAACATGTGTTCGATAGAACACTGTTCGCTCATCTCTAATGGTTACGGGTGTTATGGAGTTTAATCAACCTTAGTCTGGTTAGTGTAATCTGTGGGTCTCCTTGGCTTATGGTAGCGGGCCGCAACCAAAAAGTGCTGTGTGAGAAACTTGATTCACTAGAATTTCATTCACTTTGCAGGGACTGTAAAACGCCAGTATTTACACCATATTCAGCCTAAAACTGAATAAACGGCAAACAAATATACACATGACAATTTGTCAAATATACAATATGACATTATGCAGGCAAAATTTCCAGAAATTAGATTTATTTTTATAATTGAATATTCAAACTACACATTTTTATGACATTCTGAATGACAACTCTTTATCAATATGAGAATATAAAAATGATGACATGTTGCAATAATGCTGCAAACTATAAAAAAATATAAAAGAATGAATTATTTAAAAATTTTTACGACAAACAATAAAAATCAAACATGTACAATAATAAAAATCTGAGGCAAGACATGTAAGAGTAATTGGGCAAACAAGGCTTGTAACACTGACTAGGCCTCAAGGATCACAAGCATAGTTACCGTATAGAAAAATGGCCATTTTACCAATAGCAAACATTTTTGAATTTGCATTAGAAAAATCTGTTGAAATGGGCAAACCGGCCTCTTTTTATCTAAAAATAATATAGCATTTTTGTAAATCATTTCATTACTTAGTAATCCTGATTCCTCCTTAGCGGTTTTCCATGGCACCTACCTTATCAATCGCCCTTTACCCAATACTGTGAAGTTATAGTCGCAAGTTACAGATGTGTTGTAGGAACTTGTAAATCTAAAGTGCTGAAAGCACGTGGATTTACATTAATGGAACAGTCGCTGAAATCTCTGCAACAAATCTGCTACCTGTTAATTCACCCTAAGGCTGGGGCCCCAGTTAGCGTAAATGCCGAGATTTTGCAGCGGCAAAAATGCTGCAGCAAAAAATGTGGCATTTTACAGTACCTGCAAAGTGGATGGGATTCTGACTAATCTCATCCATCCATTGCAAATAAAAAAAAATCAGCAGTGGAAATGCTAGAATTTCAAAAACGCTTGCAACATATCAATTATACCTATGGAGACGCTTGCATGTAAAAGCGCTGCAGGAAAAAACGTGATTTGTTTCTGCCACGGTTTTTCACGCAGAACTTTTTGGCTACGGCTCGCTACATGGGGCCTTAGGATACATTCACACGGAGGAAAATGGTGAGGAATTTAATGTGGAATTTTCCATTAACTTCAAAGGGTTGTGCTAGCTTTTTTTTTCCACTAGCGGAATTTTACGTTAGCAGAAAATTGCGCTAGTGGGAAAAAAAAGCTAGCAGAACCCTTTGAAATCAATGGGAGGTTTTTTTTTCAGTGTGCAAAATTCCATACCAAATTACTCACCATTTTCCTCCATATGAATGGACCCTTTCAAGAAATTTTGTAAGGAGTAATCTGATACTTAGTAAGGAAGATTTATGCCACATAAAATGGCAGCTACTATTGCTTGATTTGCTATTTAAATGCATTTGGTAATGGCCATAAAAAAAAGAAAAATACAACACTGTAATATATAGAAACCACATTTTTTCACAGCTTCTCCACTAAATTCCTCTTATATCAATGTGACCACATGGTGGTGCTAAGGTTCCTCTATACAACTCTTGCAAAATATACATGCTATTGATAGATTAAGTGAAGGGTGTCTAAATTCGCTAACGCAGTCATGTAAAGCTAACTTTATTATTTTCCAAAGTAAATGTCCTGCACTAAACCAATACCTTGAAATGGCAATTTGTTTGCGATCTTTGAACTTTTTTCAGTTTCACATATAAAGAAAGCACAACAAGCAATGTATCAAAATGACTCAATTTACATATAAAATCAAGTGCTTAGGAACAATGTAATGGTGACATACATTTGGGGTATTCAAAAAACAAAAACAGGAAATAGTTAATATTGTGCTTTTCTTCACCTGTCGAGTTTTAGTTTGCGTTGCTTGTATGAAAGTCTATTCCTTATGTCTGCATTATACTGTGTTATTCTAGGGCTAGGTTCAAACCTATCAGGAGTCTCTGGCGCAGACTCCATTAAATATTCCTGCATGGAGGACTTATTCATCCACCAAAATAACAGGCCTGGTAACAGACACCCAATGGACCCTGTAATAGTCTATGGGATCTGTTGGGCTTCATTAGTGTCTATCTGTTTTTTGCATTGTTTCTGTTTTCTATACCCTGTATACCCTACACCACTCTTTTAACATCAGTCTATGGCAGATCGACGCAACGGTATAAGCATATCGTTGTATACATCTGACTGTCTATATTTTCCGCTAACACCAAATGTGATGTGAATTGAGCCCAATAATAATTACGAAATTCAGAATCAAAAAAGCAACACAAAAGGTACTCTCCTGAAAAGAACATTTTTCACAGTATAAAATGAAAAATTTGCAAATAAAACTAATGGTCCTATGATAGATTTTAAATATATTTATATATCTTGTATTCTAATGTATATATAATAATAATTTTTTTCGCCATAGTTTAATAACCACATGTGTATACTTTTCAGTAATGGATATCTATATATATATGGTTTCATTAAAGCATTTCCTACTGCAAACAAGATAAAAATGAATATATGTCCTTGTGTTGTGCTCCTGGAATTGAAGTGTTTTAGGCTAAGGCCCTAGGTTGCGGAAACGCAGCTTTTTCGTTGCAGATTTTGCTGCGGTTTTTTTTCTAGCCAAAGTTAAGAATGGCTAAAAAAGGAATGGGAAGTACTTATATATCTGTCTTTTGCTCAGTCCATTCCAGGCTTGGCACAAAATATCGCAGCAAAATCCCACAGGCCGGAAACGCCGCAGGAAAGATTGCGGCGTTATACAGTAACAGCAAAGTGGATGGGATTCATACGAATCCCATGCCCACTTTGCGTTAAAATCCGCAGCGCAAACAATCTGTGATTTCCAAAACCGGCGCAATTTGGGAAATCGTAGCATTTTAATTATATCTATGTAAACGCCGGCAGCTTTCTCGTAGATATAATGGTAACAGAAAGTCCGTGGAGGAAAACTCAGTGAACTTTCTGTTCAAAGCGCTGCGGGAAGAACCATGATGCGTTCCCGCCGCGGTTGTTCTCACAGCGCTTTAGTGCGGTGTTTCCAGCCCATGGGGCCTGAGCTTTAGGGCTCGTTCACACGTGAGCAAAGGGGAGGTTTTTGACAGCGGATTTCGCATCAAAAACCTCCCCTTTACAATGGTGGTCTATGCAGACCGCCAGGCTTCTTTTCTCCGCTAGCGGCGGGCTGCTGCTAGCGGAGAAAAGAAGCGACATGTCCTTTCTTCGGGCGGAAGCCGCGCGGGATGAGCCGCGCGGCTTCCGCCCAGCGGCAGCACCCTCCTATGTCGGCTCATTCATTTGAGCCGACAGCAGAGGGGAAAGCCGCGACCGTGATGGTCGCAGCAGGTGGGCTTTGACCAGAGAGAGACGCGGCGAGCCGCGTCTCTCGGTGTCAAAACCCACGCGGGCAGTTCACCCTTAGGCTCCATTCACACAGAGTAACGCCAGGCGTCATTTGTGTGTAATTTGTGTGTCTTTTACGGCCGTCATAAAACGTTTACATAGAGTTCTATAGGAAAAGACGTCCGTAATTTACGGCCGTCATTTACGGCCGTCATTACAATGACGGCCGTAAATGACGGCCGTAAATTACGGATGTCTTTTCCTATAGAACTCTATGTAAACGTTTTATGACGGCCGTAAAAGACACACAAATTACACACAAATGACGCCTGGCATTACTCTGTCTGAATGGAGCCTTAAAGGTTTTTTTCAGGCTGGGGGCTGTTTTTGATGCTGATGTCCTATCTTCAGTATAGGAACTCAGGGTAAAAAATATGCAAATCTATTCTCCAGGATGTAATTAGGAGAACAGTGCACTCTGTACGCCACCCTATAGAGGGCAGCATCCTTAACATCATGCATGACTCAGTTATAAAGTCTTCTATCATGATGCGGATTTAATTGCCAAATTAGTATTTCTATTCCAAAAGGATAGAAACTAATTAATTAATTAATTTAATTAAATCCGCATCATGATAGAAGACTTTATAACTGAGTCATGCATGATGTTAAGGATGCTGCCCTCTATAGGGCGGCGTACAGAGTGCACTGTTCTCCTAATTACATCCTGGAGAATAGATTTGCCTATTTTTTACCCAGAATCCCTAGTGGAGCAGGAATGACTTGTAAGTCTCCGTACTGCCTATGTAGGCAAACACTCTCCCTGATGTGTACGATTGTCCCCTGACCCTGATCTATAGGAACTCAGTATTACATGGGTGGAGGTCCAACACACCTTATACTGTTCAGTATTGTAGGTAGCCTCTAGTACCAGAACCTATAGAGAGAATGGAGCTAGAAGTTAAAGTGCTGCAGTGTTGCTCACAGTCATGTGAAAATAAGTAGAGATGAGCGAACACTGTTCGGATCAGCCGATCTGAACAGCACGCTCCCATAGAAATGAATGGAAGCACCTGTGACGCTGACTTTGCCGGCGGCCGGCTGGCGTCACAGGTGCTTCCATTCATTTCTATGGGAGCGTGCTGTTCGGATCTGCTGATCCGAACAGTGTTCGCTCATCTCTAAAAATAAGTACTCTGGAATGGCCAATGGATGGGGGCTTCTGCTTCTGGTGCCTCTATAGGATCAATATGGGTCTAGGTGTCTAACCTAAAACAATCTGATATTGATGGCCTATCCTGAGCATGGTTTATCAGTATGATATACTCCCCAACAAAAAAAACAAACTTTAACTTTTTCATTTTTCGAATCAAGCAACAACCATGATTTCTCCCACGGGGCCATTGTCCAGTTTTCTGGACTAGTGTCTAATCTTACCTAACTATGCACAACTACTGTATGTAGACAGGTCTCTCTAAAGCGTATATGGTCCTCCACGCACACAGTGCACAGAAGTTGTGTAGTAATGCTTCATGTGGTGTCATATGAACAATATTTTCCCCAGACACAGTTACTCAATTAATCATGAGATTACAAGCACTACTTCTAAAGGAGAGTGCCTCTGTACATAAAGGGGTGAATTTACGAATACTGTCTAAACTTTAGACTTAGACTGGATAGCTTTAGAATCTGCCAGATTTATTACAGTGACTGATGGTGATGATAACTCCAGGTAAGTTTACACCAATGGCTTAGTTTCGCACAAAACATTGCACAGAAACTGTCAAAAAGGGCTGGAAACTGTTAATGTAACTATGTACAGAATTAGCAAAATTTGTGGAAATGACAATACAGTTAAAGCCCCACTTAGCGAGCTGCAGTGAAAAAGCACAGAAAGTCTGCTGAGTTCTCCTTCGTGGACTTTCTGTCCTTATTACACCTATACAAAAAGCACCAGCGTTTTCGTGGGTATAATTGACATGATGTGATTTACAAAACCACATTGTTTTTTGAAATCGCAGCATTTCCGCTGTGGATTTTTTTCTGCAAAGTGTAGATGGAATTAGCCAGAATCCCATTCACTTTGCAGGTTCTGTAATATGCAGCATTTTTGCAACGTGTGGTCCCGACCTCATCCCTTAAATACTATCACGGTGACCATAATAATGATATGTGTATGATAGTGGTGCATGATAGTACTTAAGGGTTAAAAAAAAACCTGTTAGCTCTCCTAACATATCAACTTTAGTATTCTTCCTGAAATAACAATTCTGATTCTTTTCTCATAAGCTCAGCAGTGTGTTGTTCCTCTGTCTTTGCTTCTAAACTGAGTATTACCAGTTGGACAGGTGTCCCTACAGACTGACATTTAGAATCAGTACAGAGGAACGGCACAAAACAGAATTTAAGAAGAGATGCTCTAAAATTGTTATTTAATTGAGAATGCAAATATTTACTAAAATAGACATATCTGGTTGATGGTCTACTTCCAAGCGATTGCCTCATGAAGATAACCCTTTTAAAATAGAAGCCATATTCATCTCTTATCCCCTGGTGGAAGCTTTTATCATGGGTAAAAGTCACCGCATGGCCAAATATTTGGATAAATTGGATCTACCAAAGGGTGCTGCATTCAGGCTTAAAGGGTTTTTTGGTCCCAAAGTTATTTTTCATATGATAACCTATCCATAGGATAGTTCATTAGTATGTGTTGAGTGGGGGTCTGACACCCAGACCCCTCTCACTGATAAACTGTTGCAGGAGCCTCCAGGTGTCGGGAGGTCCCAGTGGAAAGGCAACGCCACTTCAAATCAAATAATAGGAGTGATAGAGCAGCCCCGTCCACTGTGTAGTGCTTCTTCCGGGGAACTATTACTATTATTTTACGAGGAGCGACATGTACTGCCTTTACACTACCAGCATTTAGCATCTGGAGGCTGCTGCAATGGCTGATCTGGATGGGGTCTGAGTGTTGGACCCCCACACATCACATACTGATGACCGTTATAACTTTTATTGTAGAATACTGAAACTAGCATGAACATTAAATTTAGCTAAATAGAAAAACAGCGAACACAAGCCGGCAACTACTCCGAAGGTATACGATAAAATTAACCTTTATTTCAAGAGTACATACAAAAATAAACAAAAACGAAAAACCCCATAAAAAAACGCCAACACGTTTCGGAACAGGACGTTCCTTTTTCAAGGCATATACCCAAATGATCTTCAAGTCTTATATACTCTCATCTTTCCCCCTCACTTTCTAGTTCCGGTTTCCTGCATTTCAATAATGATGCACAGGTGATCTCACAATACAAATGCAGGGTTATTATTCAACCACACTTTGTGTTCTATTCGTACGCCACATCCTCACTATACTCCATAGCTTTTACCAACATGCTTAATACACAATAAAAATATTTATTTTAACAAATAATCCTTTGATTCATTCTTGTGCTAGATATGTCTTTTTTTGTTGTTCCTTTAACTATACTTAATACATTTTATTCCTGTAAACATTATATGCACAGAATGCCTTTCACCAATCTCCTCCCTGTTTTATTTACTTTTATGTGTGTCTGTACTTGATACAACCTCTCAGTTCGGTTGTGATTTGCACTCAGCGCACACTATTGCCTTACTCATTATCTACCTTTAATATGTCATTGTTCACACATAGTGCGTTTTCAACATAGGACCAATCCGTGTTGTTCATATCTTGTCTTAAAAAAAAAAAAATATATATATGTTTTTCCTGTATTTATCCACATTGATCACAATATACTACCACACTATTTAAGAATAAAAGGATTTAAAATCCTATTTATACTGAATTGAATCATATCATCACGTGATCCGTTTCAATCGCTAATGGAAGGAAAAAGACATGCACCTTTATCGGTATCCCTGTATGTGTGTCTTAAATGAAAAAACGCATACACACATCTAGTATATGTATTTACATCTAACCTTGAATGAACAAAGGAATATCCACAAAATGTACTATTTAGATTCGCCACCTTCTCTTATGCTCTCATAGTTTCCTCCTACTGTTTATTGGGCATATGACAACATTAAGCCAATCACCTATTAGGACTGCCCTCTACATAGCTGGATTCTACTCTCACCATACCTAGATGGAAGGAATAGTTCACGCCCATTTTCTCCGGTCACGTGACTCTGTTTAGCCAATCATCAACCAGAATCGCCTACCATGTATTTGAATGTCTATTCACGAAATAGAGAGACATCCCGAGAATAACACTAACCTAAACCCGATGAACAGAATATCATACGGTAAGTATCAACAACGGTAAGTATCAACTGTATTGATCTAGTAGTTCTTAACCCAATGAATAGAACGTCGTGTGGTAAGTGTCAACAATAGTAAGTATCAACTATATTATTTTAATAGATGGCCAGATCCCAATTTCGATTTAAGGAACATTACATCATCAATGCTCAATGGCTCTACTCCACAAGTAATATGGAGTTTAGTAAGAATTTCAAGATGTTTCTATTACTATTCATATACTGGCATTATAGCAAATTATCCCATCCAGATTAATAGATATATGATAAATCAGTTTTAATATTCAATCCTTCTGGAATTCGGCTGTTAAATTTTAGAATCCAATATGCTTCTCTTTTTAGAACCATTTGTCTCCAGTCACCTCCTCGGACTGGTTTTACAATTTTTTCTAGTCCATAAAAACGCATGGAAGATAGGTCTGAACCATGTACTGTTGAAAAATGTCGGGAAACACCCGACATATTTTCATTTGGAAATTTACCTGCATCAGTTATGTGTTCTGATATCCGTTTTTTTAGTGGCCTAATGGTACATCCGATATAATCTTTCTTGCAGCTAGTACATTTTATATTATATATAACATGATGGGAGTTACAGTTTATGTAAGATCTAATGCTAGTTTGACAATTAGATCTATAACTTTCCCCTTTGATTCTCCTTTCTGCATATTTACATACTGCACAACGGGCCATTCCACATTTTACAAAACCAATAACAGCAGGATTTTGTGAAGGTTTTTCCTGTTCCCTTCTATAAAGTCCTGGTGAAAGCATGTCACCTAATGACCTGCCTTTTTTGGATACAAAACGTATACCCCCATCGAGTATCTCTTTTGATATGGGGTCAGAGCCCAAAATGGGTAAATTCTTTCTCACAATGTTCACAATTTTAGCATATTGGGGACTAAAAGCTGTAGTAAAAGTCAGGTTATTGTTGTTAATTTTTTTCACCTTATTCTGATTTACTAACAATGACTCTCTTGGTCTATCCTTAATTAATTTTCTAGCTCTCTTTAGGGTCCACTCTGGGTATCCTCTTTTTCGCAATCTTACCTCTGTTTCCTCAGCCTGACACTTAAAATCCTCTTCTCTCGCACATGCTCTTTTGGTTCTTATAAGCTCTCCCATCGGGATTGATTTAATGGTATGTGACGGATGGTTACTATCTGCCCTAAGTACTGTGTTTCCTGATACTGCTTTTCTGTATAGAGATTTGTGGGGCACCTATGGGTGCCCCTTTCTCACCATCTCTGGCTAACTTATATGTGGCATTTTGGGAAAATCAGTTTATTTACAGTTTGTCTAATCCTTTTGTTGGTTTTTTGAGCTGGTATGGACGCTACATCGACGACATTTTGATCGTCTGGTCTGGTGATGTAGCGTCCATACCAGCCTTTATGGTTTATTTAAATGATAATCCATTTTCTTTGAAGTTTACTTTTTCACATGCCCATGATACAATTGATTTCCTAGACATCAGATTGAGTGGGAGTATAGACGAAGGAAAAGTTTTTTCTTCTCTATACAGAAAAGCAGTATCAGGAAACACAGTACTTAGGGCAGATAGTAACCATCCGTCACATACCATTAAATCAATCCCGATGGGAGAGCTTATAAGAACCAAAAGAGCATGTGCGAGAGAAGAGGATTTTAAGTGTCAGGCTGAGGAAACAGAGGTAAGATTGCGAAAAAGAGGATACCCAGAGTGGACCCTAAAGAGAGCTAGAAAATTAATTAAGGATAGACCAAGAGAGTCATTGTTAGTAAATCAGAATAAGGTGAAAAAAATTAACAACAATAACCTGACTTTTACTACAGCTTTTAGTCCCCAATATGCTAAAATTGTGAACATTGTGAGAAAGAATTTACCCATTTTGGGCTCTGACCCCATATCAAAAGAGATACTCGATGGGGGTATACGTTTTGTATCCAAAAAAGGCAGGTCATTAGGTGACATGCTTTCACCAGGACTTTATAGAAGGGAACAGGAAAAACCTTCACAAAATCCTGCTGTTATTGGTTTTGTAAAATGTGGAATGGCCCGTTGTGCAGTATGTAAATATGCAGAAAGGAGAATCAAAGGGGAAAGTTATAGATCTAATTGTCAAACTAGCATTAGATCTTACATAAACTGTAACTCCCATCATGTTATATATAATATAAAATGTACTAGCTGCAAGAAAGATTATATCGGATGTACCATTAGGCCACTAAAAAAACGGATATCAGAACACATAACTGATGCAGGTAAATTTCCAAATGAAAATATGTCGGGTGTTTTCCGACATTTTTCAACAGTACATGGTTCAGACCTATCTTCCATGCGTTTTTATGGACTAGAAAAAATTGTAAAACCAGTCCGAGAAGGTGACTGGAGACAAATGGTTCTAAAAAGAGAAGCATATTGGATTCTAAAATTTAACAGCCAAATTCCAGAAGGATTGAATATTAAAACTGATTTATCATATATCTATTAATCTGGATGGGATAATTTGCTATAATGCCAGTATATGAATAGTAATAGAAACATCTTGAAATTCTTACTAAACTCCATATTACTTGTGGAGTAGAGCCATTGAGCATTGATGATGTAATGTTCCTTAAATCGAAATTGGGATCTGGCCATCTATTAAAATAATATAGTTGATACTTACTATTGTTGACACTTACCACACGACGTTCTATTCATTGGGTTAAGAACTACTAGATCAATACAGTTGATACTTACCGTTGTTGATACTTACCGTATGATATTCTGTTCATCGGGTTTAGGTTAGTGTTATTCTCGGGATGTCTCTCTATTTCGTGAATAGACATTCAAATACATGGTAGGCGATTCTGGTTGATGATTGGCTAAACAGAGTCACGTGACCGGAGAAAATGGGCGTGAACTATTCCTTCCATCTAGGTATGGTGAGAGTAGAATCCAGCTATGTAGAGGGCAGTCCTAATAGGTGATTGGCTTAATGTTGTCATATGCCCAATAAACAGTAGGAGGAAACTATGAGAGCATAAGAGAAGGTGGCGAATCTAAATAGTACATTTTGTGGATATTCCTTTGTTCATTCAAGGTTAGATGTAAATACATATACTAGATGTGTGTATGCGTTTTTTCATTTAAGACACACATACAGGGATACCGATAAAGGTGCGTGTCTTTTTCCTTCCATTAGCGATTGAAACGGATCACGTGATGATATGATTCAATTCAGTATAAATAGGATTTTAAATCCTTTTATTCTTAAATAGTGTGGTAGTATATTGTGATCAATGTGGATAAATACAGGAAAAACATATATATTTTTTTTTTTTTTTTAAGACAAGATATGAACAACACGGATTGGTCCTATGTTGAAAACGCACTATGTGTGAACAATGACATATTAAAGGTAGATAATGAGTAAGGCAATAGTGTGCGCTGAGTGCAAATCACAACCGAACTGAGAGGTTGTATCAAGTACAGACACACATAAAAGTAAATAAAACAGGGAGGAGATTGGTGAAAGGCATTCTGTGCATATAATGTTTACAGGAATAAAATGTATTAAGTATAGTTAAAGGAACAACAAAAAAAGACATATCTAGCACAAGAATGAATCAAAGGATTATTTGTTAAAATAAATATTTTTATTGTGTATTAAGCATGTTGGTAAAAGCTATGGAGTATAGTGAGGATGTGGCGTACGAATAGAACACAAAGTGTGGTTGAATAATAACCCTGCATTTGTATTGTGAGATCACCTGTGCATCATTATTGAAATGCAGGAAACCGGAACTAGAAAGTGAGGGGGAAAGATGAGAGTATATAAGACTTGAAGATCATTTGGGTATATGCCTTGAAAAAGGAACGTCCTGTTCCGAAACGCGTTGGCGTTTTTTTATGGGGTTTTTCGTTTTTGTTTATTTTTGTATGTACTCTTGAAATAAAGGTTAATTTTATCGTATACCTTCGGAGTAGTTGCCGGCTTGTGTTCGCTGTTTTTCTACTTTGTATGAAGACGTCCATCAGTTCTGGATGTGCCGTGCACCCTGAAGAATAGTTCCACTGCAACATTTGGACACAATCGGGTGAGCTCTCAAAAAAACTTTTTTTCTTATCTTATTAAATTTAGCTGCCTTCATATGTGTAGTAGAACGCTCATTGTTACAGAGAATATATTCCTTTATATACTTTTATATATTTTGTGCAAATATACATGTTAATATAAAATATCTTTTTCGTTAAAGCTGCCATATGGATATTTAGTGTTAGAGTGAAATAGTAAAATACCTAAGCTTTAAGAATAATTTTTCATAGCAAGCGATTGACAGCCTGAATTGGAGACTGTGTAGACTGATGAGTCTGTGACCATGTTCCTTAGGCTAGGTTCACATCTGTGTTTGACATTCTGCTAGGCAGATTCTGTCAAACTGAGCACAAAAAAGAAATGACAGAATCACAGAAGCTCCATTGACCACATTATACGTTAGTAGGTTCTGTTGGGCATGGTTGTGTCCATCATCTGACATTTCAATCAGTTATGGCTTTTTTGTTCCTATGGCAGAACGTAGAGCCAGAAAGGGCTTAGACCTAGTCTAGAGGGATATAGAAACATTACAAAACAGAAAACAAAGAGCCATTCACGAGCTTATAGTGGTCAACGGGTGGGTTATGTCTAGTTTGATGTAGAATTCCCATGAATTACCTCCTGGTGGCTCCCTGTCAGTGCCCAAATCCTTTGCAGGACAGGTTACCAAATGTAGCACAAGCTAGCAGTTTTGTGATTTTGTAATACATAGTGGCATATTTTTCCAATATATTTTTCAAAAACCTATTTTTTTTTATTCATATGACTAAAATTGCATGTTCAGCAAGAATATTTCACCATGTAGCTACTGTATATGTATTCTGGATTAATAAAGTAAGATGCTATTTCATTTGAAAAATAGTAGAATGTTCTTCTGTGTAAACATAGATCCACCAGCATTTAAGAACATTGCCAGTAGAATATTAGGAAAGTTCTTCCTGTAACACATTATTGTAAACCACATTGTTGTTGTCTATGGATAAATTAGTGGAGATTTATCATGCCTAGTATGCCAGTTTTCTGCTATATGTGACATGAAAAAGTTGCAAATTTTGTGCAAGTCCGGGTTTGGTGAGAGGCATGAGCAGGGCCAAAGGCCCTACCAACTTTATGATCATTTACACCAGTTTACTGGCACCAACGATCTCACCTGAAATTTACAGCAGCTATGATCTGGCGTAGATTTCTGTGCAGACACATGGCCTGGCGAAGAATGCATCTGAATTATGAGGAGGCCTGCACATCATCATATGCAAGATACACCCTCCGCCGGTGCGGGAGATATCTGCCCCATTAGGTGTCATTTATGAAAATACTGACATTTATAGCGACCAGTCAACCAAGCCATAAATTTCTATTGTAGGTTCAAAATGAGACCTTTAAAAGGGCACTTTGTGAAGTAGGAAAAACAAATATAAAAATCTGTCAGTATACTGTATATGCTCTGGTATATTCCTAAATACCTCTAGTTAGCTAAAGGAGCTTGTTTTGCCTCTGGGGATATCAAAGTGGTTAAGTTAAATGGCCACCAGCGCTACCTGGTGTGGAACAGAGAAGAGGGATTGTGCAGTCAGCTGCAGTCAGTGCCATGATAATCCTAGCAGGCTAATAGTCAGCTTGAACAGCGTTAAGCCCCGCCCTGACTCTGCCCCCGCAGTTCTCTCTTCCTACTTATATTCTAGCATGGGTCTCTTAAACTGTATGGTGAATAGAGAGATACCGAGCACACTTATAGTGTAGATGGTCTATTATAAATATATAGATGAATTATCTGGTGTTTATGAAAAGAACTCAGGACCTGGTGGCCTCTCACCTGATCGGGTTGTGACTCCGTTCACAACTCCGTTTTCAGCAATATTAGGCTTCGTCAGAGTGAGAGTGGCAGCACGTCTCTATAACACTGGTCAAAAACCAGGAGGATGCACCAATGGAAGAACAAAAGGACGGCGCTCTCAGGTCCAAAGGAATTTATTCAAAAAGAAGATTGCACAACGCAAAAACAGTTGCCGCGTTTCGGGTCGGAACCCTTTATCAAGTGCGTAACTAGTTAAAAACAATAAATATAGTATATGTATAAAAAACATGAATATACAAAGACATAATTTAAAAAACAGATTAGCTTGTCAAAGAAAAAAACAACAGACCACGACGTTATTAGGCAAGAAAATCATTTACCTATAAACCCAGAACCTATAAACAAATCCAAGATATATTATATGAATTCTGAATTAAGCTCAGGTGATGTATTACACATCATTAGTCATAGACAAACTATTATATATTGATCATATTATTCATACTCGAGATAACTATAGATCCTTAACATCCCATATGTTCAGTGACTATTATTATATTTCATTAGAACAAGATTCCAGCAATAATATTGTCTTAGCTAATGAGCATGCGTTCCAGCTTGGACCGCATCTTTTTCCTCCGGAAGTGGCACATGGAGCGGTACGGTTAAATAGGCCGAGGCGCTCCGGATAGAGTTTATTTCTTCCTAGCTTGAGTGAAGCTCGATTAGTGAAGGTAAGACAATATTATTGCTGGAATCTTGTTCTAATGAAATATAATAATAGTCACTGAACATATGGGATGTTAAGGATCTATAGTTATCTCGAGTATGAATAATATGATCAATATATAATAGTTTGTCTATGACTAATGATGTGTAATACATCACCTGAGCTTAATTCAGAATTCATATAATATATCTTGGATTTGTTTATAGGTTCTGGGTTTATAGGTAAATGATTTTCTTGCCTAATAACGTCGTGGTCTGTTGTTTTTTTCTTTGACAAGCTAATCTGTTTTTTAAATTATGTCTTTGTATATTCATGTTTTTTATACATATACTATATTTATTGTTTTTAACTAGTTACGCACTTGATAAAGGGTTCCGACCCGAAACGCGGCAACTGTTTTTGCGTTGTGCAATCTTCTTTTTGAATAAATTCCTTTGGACCTGAGAGCGCCGTCCTTTTGTTCTTCCATTGGTTTAAACTGTATGGTGGCCATTTTAATTTACTACAGCGATACCCTAAAGGTAAAACAAGCTGCATATGTAACTATAGTTATTTAAGCATGTGTCACGGCACATATCCTAATAGTTTTGTCTATGTATTTTTCCCTTTTTATGAGAACTCCTTTTAAGCAAATCCTCAATTTTGAATCCATATAGCTGGAACAAAGTAATAGCAGATGTTATTTCATGGCATGCAAACTTCTCTAAAGAGAATTGACGCCATATTAAAACAAGAGTCCTTCCTTTCTGCTAAAGGGCCTTCGACAAGGGCCACACACACAATTTCCAGACAAATTCACTCACAACCACAGCCATTAGATTCTCCATGAATATTTAAAGGAGTTGTCCGGATAAAAACTAATCCCTTCACTAATCTAAACACCCCCCCCCCCCCTGTCCACTTTCTAAATAACATAATTTATCAAAAATGTATATTTACCCATATCCCTGTTGCAGTCATGTGACTGCCTCAGGGACATTTGCTAGTTATCCAATGAATTTAAGTTTCCCTGTTTCCAGAAATGGAATGGCACTACTACTCTCCCCCCATCCACTCCATCATGCTTACCTCTCTTCCTTCCAGGCTTCCTCCTGTGGGACAGCTCCTCCCTCTTTTCTGACTGCCCTTTGCTCTGCAGCCGACAATCTACCTCTACTATGCAGGCGTGAGAGCTAGATTGTTGGCTGCAGAGCACAGAGCAGTGCTGGGACAATCGCATGCTGGCAGAATCAGAAAAGAAGGATTGGAAGTTCCACAGGTGGAAAACTGGACGTAAGAGAGGTAAGTATATAATGAGGTTGGGCAGAGTAGTTTGGGAAGTGCTAGTAGTGGGTGGGATAGCTAGAGACACATGGAGGGGTGTATGGTAGGGAGTGAGAGAGGAAGAGGGGGTGTGAGGTGAGAGGGAGCTAAGGTGGAAGTTACATAGCAGGAAGCTGAACCACGCAAACAAATGCAGTAGATACCAGGATCTCCCAGAGACACCCAGAAATCACTTAAAACACTGCTAAAGGTATATGGGTGCACTTATTAACCCATTAATAGATTTACCAGACCTGTTTTTGAAAACAAAAAAAAAAAAAAACAAACCCAAAAAATAAAACTTTTTTTGCCCGGAAAACCCCTTTAATGCTGCAGGTATTTACAGGTGGCAAAACAGTTGAACTAACAGCAAATTGTGTCTGGAGTGTTGAGTTGTACTGGTGCTATAATGCAGTATGGGGGTGTGAACCAAGCACGAACTGGCTGTTTGCATTATTATCTGCAAATACATACACTGCTAAATCCTCACTGCTCCCTTGTGCATCCTTTTCTTTGCATTATTTTACTTGAGACTTCTTGTATCACTGTTATTTACATGGCGTGGATCTGTGAAGAAACTATAGTTCCCATAATTCCTCTCCCTGCTCTCACTCCCTATGTTTGCTGCTCACAGGGGGGAAGGGGGCGAGTGAGCTTGAATGAAACATCACATCATCATGTGACCTCATATGTGAGAGGAATTTTATTGCAGGGGAGAGTGCAGAAAGGAGGGGTACACAGTGTGTTGAATCATGGGAAATGTAGTTTGTTCACAGATTTACTGCATATAAATAACAGTGATACAAGGAGTCTCAAGAAAAATAAAGCCAAGAAAAGGCTGCATAAGGAAACAGTCAGTGTTTAGCATTGCTGTGGATCTAATTGCAGGTGATTTTTGTATGCTGGATAACCCCTTTAATGACCTTAAAAATTCTAGACTAAAGATGGCGGGGAGTAGTAGGCTAAGTTTGCTTCAGGTCCCAACCCTGACAGGTTTTTTACTTGCTTTATAGTAAGAATTGTATACCATGTTCCTTATGAATCCTTGTCCCAGGCTTACAACTGGTTTCTTTTCACATTTGAAGCAAATTTTTGAAGTCTCAAATAGAATTCTCTCAAAAACTTCATAAGGGTAACACTGATCTGTAAGAACCACGTGAATTGTCTTTTATAGCCGTAAGTTATTTCACATTTCATATCAGTTGTAGAAACAACGTTTTAGTTCATGTCCTCCACATTCTTGTGTTAGCCTTGTGGGTCCGTACTACAACTGGTCTGTTTGGTACTCAGAGACATCAGACATGTTTTCAGACATGCTGTTTAAGATCTCTTGGTGCTGTTGGTTCTCAACACAAATAATTTCAAATCTACAGTGTCTGAACTCCACGGCCAAGGTGCCAAAAAAGGTTATGAAGCACATGACAAGGACCCACTGAACTCTTGGAGCAAAGATATTAAATTTCTTCCATTCGAAGATAAAATCTGCACAAAGATGATGTCAAGGAAATCAACAAATCAAGAACATACACTTATTAGAGACTATTCTCAGTGCATACACTATTCTATTTGGTAAACCCTCTTAAAACTGGTCACTTTAAGGTGGTACATGAAATTTATACCATTTGACTGAAATCTGGGCTGTGAACCAATTGTAATTCTGGTTACATATTATTTTAATATAAACGTACAGAAGTGTGTCCATGTTGTACTTAAAGAGGTTGCCCGGGATAACTGGAAACCCCTACACTAATCTATACACCCACCTTCTACTTTCTAAATAACATAATTAATCAAAAATGTATATTTATTCATATGCCTGGGGTAGTTATGTGACCGAACCAGAGAAAATTTCTGACTATTCGGTGACAATCCGTTTCCCCATTTCCAGAAATGGATTATCACTACTACTCCCCCCTCTTCCACCCCATTATACTTACTTTCCATGTTTCTTCCTTGGAAACTGCTCCTCTCCTTTACTGATTTTGTGCACTGCTGCCAATAATCCACCTCTACTTTGCAGCTTCCACCCCTGTGCAGCAGAGGTGGATCATCGCTGCAGAGAACAGAGCAGCGGTAGAGAAGAATCGAGCCTGTAGAATCACTTAAAGAAAGAGGTTGAAGCGTGGAAGGTAAGTATATAATGAGTTCAAGGGTTAGGCTGAGTAGGTAGGGAAGAGCGAGATAGCTAGAGAGACAGGGAGGGAGTGTGTGGGAGGGAGAGAGGAGGGGGAATGAAGAAGGAGGGAGGTAATAAGGTGAGTAGGGTTAGTGTGGAAGTTACATAGCAGGATGCTGAAACAAGTAAACAAATGCAGGATATACCAGGAGTTCCCAGAGACACCCAGAAATCACTCAAAACATGGCTAAAGGTATATGGTTGCATTTATTAACCCATTAATAGCACTTAGACATTTTTTTTTAAAAAAGACCGTTATTTTGTTTTTAAAAGAAGTCTATCACCAGAACCTTTCTGGGTTAGGATCACCTGACTCAAACAATGGATTCCCCTTTTGGCAATATGCAGATTAGCTCTTTAGAGCAATAAGGGGTTGCTGCTAGCAAAGCACTCATTGCTCCAAAGAGTTCATTTGCATATTGACAAAAACAGCAATTTCTGGTCATTGGCTCTGATTCAAAAGCGGGGCAGGGCTGGATTAAATATTAATTTATTTTGGTCTCTTTGCTAGTAATGTTATAAGCTAGGACTAACTTTGGCGAAATCTGTTTGTAAACTCACTTCTCTTCATTTTTATCTGATATGACAGATATGTATCAGAGATGATGCCATTTTTCTTTCTATCTTGTATTCTGCTGTAGTACATTGAACCATGGAAAGTTTCTATTCATCCCCTAGTGTTACCTGAAATATTTATTTCCTTTGATGCATTTATCCTTTCATATGGTTCTTATTAGGGAACTAGAACCTATATCAGAAATCTCTTAACACTCCCTCCTCCACATTAAAATATTGTCTAGGGACACAAAGAAGCTTTTGGATTAAGGTGTTGGCTGTATTATGAATGAAGAAGGACTTTCTGCTTTATGTTTCCATTTTGCACTTACTAGTATCTCGACATAGATACACACATCACTCACGATTCAATGAATAGAAAGGATACAGATGATAACGCAGAGTGTTATTGTTGCAGATAATATAACTCGTGGGATTCCAGTTTTTTTCCCTTCATTCTTGATGTTTATTTTGAAGGTCAGAATGGACTGAATCCAGCAGGCTATTGTACCAAATCCAAAGGTCATGGAGGTGCCAACATTATGGATAAGTTCATTGCTCTTTAGCTGGTAAAAGGAAGGAAAAACATCCAATCATTAAACTTTAGTCATTGCTTTTTGAAATACAAAGAAATAGAGGCAAAAAGTCACGTCTTAAATAAATCTAAAGTCTGAATACACAATCGGCAAAATAAATTTGCATGAGATTTGCCACATACATAGATAGGAACCCCAATTAAAACATAGGCTACTTTTTATCCCGGTAAATTACATCAATACACGACCGCAGTGAAGGAATGTAGGTTCACACAACACTAAAGGACATGGCATCATGATGACATCATCACAGGTCCTTGAGCCATTCTAGGATAGGATCATGCTAGGCAGTGGGTGGGGCTACACACTATTTTGTGGGTGGAGCTATATACAATGAAGCTGGACAGTGTGAAAGCTGATGAAAATGGAGTCTCATGGAAGATCAGGAGACTACAGAACATGCAGGATGTGTGTGGGCAAGAGGAGTATATCGGGTGTAGAGTTTCAGTGAGTACGACAGGGAATGTGTTGTTCTGCCTCTAATGGGGGAGGGGGGAGAACTTTGGCACATTTCAGCAACATCTGTTCAGCCCTTTGTAACACAGAAGCTGCTCAGACAGTCACATAAAAAAAATCCTGTACTCACAATGAGTGTTATAAGTTGTTTGCCTGTTCTATTTACTTGCTAGCGGAGCACATTCATTTAGAAGACTTGATACTGTTCATCTCCTTCTTATTGAGGGAAAAATACAAATAAAATAACTTAAATGCTTTGTTCACACTTGTCTGTGTCCGGTGTATTCATTCCGCTGGGTTTCAGTCCTCAGCCCCGCTGAAACATGACAGAGGATGGAAACCCGGTGGTCAGCTTTAAAAGCCATTCATTTCAATGGGTTTGTAAAGGTGACTGCCGGTGTCCGCCTGTGGCCTGTCCGCAAGAGAACCAGTTTTTTGGCCGGACACAAAGTCGGACATGCAAGTGTGAACGCCCCCTTAGAGAAACTGGAAATTGCAAGCTGTAAAAGGAACTTGCTTGGTATGAAGTCCTGTGATTACAGAAGCCTTGAAACTGATTAAAGCAATATGTAGGAGTGTAAGTATAACTGGGCTGCAGCCCCAATGTATTTTTCATGGCAGATAACGATAATAACTTTCTGTTAGTAACAGACACACTTTGTAGACCTGTGCTACAACTTCAAAGAAGCAGAAAATACGTCAGAACAAGTGCTGTTGACACAATATTTGGAGCAGTCTGTATTCTTCAACAAGCTGGTGGGCGGTTTTGACTGTATGATTGACAGGGCACTATGAGACACCTCAGTAGATACAGACATTGCCTTTACCATGAGAGATTATCTATCTATAGAGATTATTTATCTATAATAATCCAGACCGTTCGGGCGCACAGGTAGTATTGGGATAAGTAGTGCTAGCAGCCTGGTCTATGATTGCCCGTCAGTGGAAGACCGCACCGTGCTCGACTATTAACGAATTGACCCATCATGTTTATCTGGCCTTCACTCTAGAGCACATGCTGGCTAGTGAAAATCATACCATTCTCAGTTTCCGCTCCAAGTGGTCCCTCTGGTCCTCTCATATGGAGGCCAGGAGGACTTCTCCTCCTGCTCTGTCCCAGACTCCTCCTACCTTAGCTCCTTGACTGTCTGATAGTATTGGCTGATACCTCTTATTTGCCCATTTGGTGGTGGCCCTGACACATTTAGTTCCAGTTTTTCTTTTATGTATTTTGCTTTTGAACTCTTTCCAGGTATGATGTTTCGGTTGTGTTCTCTTGTTTTTGTTTATATGTTTATTTGTCCTATCCTTGTTTTTTTTTTCTTTTCTCTCTCCTTTTCCCTTCTTTTTCTCGCCCCCTTCTTACTTTCGTCTTTCTTTTTCTCGACTCTGTCTTCTATGTTCATGTCAATATGCAAATTGTTTATTGTATATGTGTTTTATTGCTGACCATGCTTTGTGATGTGGGGAGCTGTTTCTTCCGCTCCCTTATCTTTGCTTAATGTGATATTGGTACCCTTTACCTTTCTGAATATATTGTAAAATCTCGTTTGTTTGTTTTTTCTCAATAAAAATCAAATTTAAAATAAAATATAATAATCCAGACCAAATAAGCACAGAAAATACATAACACAGGGTTGGAGAATACTTATATATTCAGCCAGGACTGACAACAGACTTGCAGTAAATTCAATACTATCTTTGTGTTTTCATAGAGAAATAACACAAATTGTCTGAGCCTTTATCAGCAAAATGCATTTAGCTGACCTGATTTCCCAGACTGAAGAGCAGAATACAACAGCTTTGAAAGTAATACAGATAACTCAGCATCCCTCCAGGAAGCAGTGAGTCACATCATCCGTTCTATAAGCTTATATAAGGAGATATAACAGGTGGGGTATGTAAATAATGGGAGGAATTTCACATGGAAGGCACCAGAAGCAGCATTGCTAAAGCTTGAATTTACATAAGCTAGCAGTATAGATAGGATCCTTGAGATGGAAATACCCCTTTAAGTAAATATTTATATATTAAAAAGGTATTCCCATCTCAGGATCCACAACTATCTCAAAAGTGGGGACCGTCTGTTTCTGAAAGCAAATAAGGATGGGACACAAATGCACATGTCTTTCCATTCATTCATATGGGAGTTACCGATATAGGCGAGTGTATATATATATATATATATATATATATATATATATATATACACACACATATATATACATATACACACACAGTATATCAGTATATATAATTCTTTCACATTTCTTTTGTCCTGTTCTGGTACAGTGCTGTAGAATATTCCCATATATCACATCAGTGGATCCCATGGACATGCCATAAATGTGCAATAGATGTTGTTTCCATCTTAGACAGGCTCAACTATTTGTATATGTCCCCCAGAAGTGAATTGGAAAGAGCAGTGCCTTGTGCTGCTACTTTTTGATTCTGAGTGGCTACAAGATCTGCGTTTATTACACATTTATGGTATGTCCTGTAGATATTCCATGGATATGTGAGTGATTAACCCTTTAATTCCGTTTACTTGAATTAAGCTATATTACATTATTGGCACACTGCCTGGTCAAGAGCAGCACTATGCAGCAAATATGTCACACAATGAGCCCTTTGTATCAGGGATAGTTGGGAATCCCAGAATTTAGACCCAGTCAACGAGAAATTTATATTATAGCCTAGCCATAGTCCATCACCTTATTCACATTATAATAATTCAAGTAGATTTGGGAAATTTGGTTATATTTTGTCTTAATCGTTCTAGGATGTGTTTTCCTAGTTATGTAACTCTGTGTTTTTATGCATTTCACATAGGCTTAGTATTGCTCAATCTGGGGGTTTCCATGTTTAAATATTGTTCTAAGAAATGTCATTTCAGAAGAAAAGCTGATTTTTACAGTTTTGAATACATTCTTGATAATCCAGAAATATTTTACATGATAGATTCCAAAAAAGAGAAATTTTTTTTTAAAATAAACTAAGGAATTGGCAACCAAGTACCTGAAAGTTACCCAGCAACGTCATTCCAAATGATGTCAGGCATAAGGCAATAAGTCCACTAATGCTTAGCCAAGGGCTGATTGTCTTTGGCTTCAGTTGTATAAAGCGCAGGACGGCAATAATTAAGGCTAAAAGGAAAGACATTTTGTTATTTTTGTGTTATCTGGCGTCCACAACAGTCCATCAAAATCTACCAGACAATAAATGCCATCACTTTCGTCAGAATTGTATTAATTGTAACATAATGTCATGTGTACGCTGCATTAGGAAGCCTTCACATGGAGTTTATTCTCGCTCATTCTGAACATAAAACTCGTTCAGAGAGAGCAGCGTAAAAAACAGATCCCATTGACTTGAATGGGTGCCGGCATACGCGTGCTCCCCATTGAAATCAATGGGAGGCTTTTTACCTATTGCTTTCAATGTGATACGTGCGTATGCTGGCACCCATTCAAGTCAATGGGATCTGGTTTTTCCGCCGCTCACCCTGAACGAGTTTTACGTTCAGAATGAGCGAGCGTAAACTCTGTGTGAAGGCTCCCTTACTATATCTGCACCTGTGAATCCTGTATGGATGTGGCCTGTGCTATAACAGAAGTCAGTGTCATAGACCTCGTTCTCTTCCCAAAATCAATGATCAAGCATGCGCGTTCCTGTATACTGAATATGGTTTTGTAAACCCCCTGCCCAACTCAGTTAGAACATACGATGTGGTCTTCTGATGGAATAAAGAGTACCAGCCATCTGTCCCTGCCACAGTGAACCTCAGAACTTGCAGTAACCTGTTTCCACTTCAACAAATACCACTCTCTATTGGAGCATGGATTTCAACAAACTGGCAATGACTGTGACTATATATCTCAAGTAGTTACTGTGCACAGGTACAAGATTTATTATTAAAACCACCAGTATACTGTATGTCAGAACAGGACGAGCACTGGGTAAAATAGTTAGCATATGACGAATGTGTATTGAGCTTTTCTCACCAAGGTAGCACTGTGGATAAGGAGAATAACTAGAATCATCCCCAATGCACACAAGAGTGTCAGTTTTTTTGCATACATACTAATGATCAAAAAAATCTTCATGCTTTTATATGGGATAAGGGATTCCTACTGACCCCTATGAATACGGTTGGATTGGTTGTCCATTAGTGAACCATAGGGTTTGTCTTGTTTTTTTTTTTTTTTTTAAGATGTCAAGTCCAAAAAGGATTGCCATTCCCATTATTTCAATGCAATATCTGTGAGTTGCCAGCTTTACCACACATCTTACTCATGAGAACTACAGACTAACATTTTACTAACAAAGAATTTATAGGAAAGAATTTCCAGTAGAAAATACAGATTTTTAAAAAGAGGACCTTTTACCCCTTCCACTAACTCATCGTATCCTTCAATAGGTGCTACTACACTGATTCCCACTTGCATTCTTTTTCTCTAGCTCCCACCCTTCCTGAGCTATTATCTTCCATACCCAATATGCTAATTTCCCACTGCTAATGGGTGGTTCTAGTTAGGTACGTTGGGTGCTGAAACTAACTGATGGATTGCACAGAAACAGTGGGGACCACAGAAAACTTTGACAGAATACGGGTAGCGGCATTTATTGAATATTCGATGTGCTTAACCACTTGGTGTTCGGCCTCTTACACGCAGTCCTATGGTGGCGAGGTATTCGATCGAATAATACTCGCTCATCTCTAGTAAAGCGCTGATGGGAGTGGTAAAAGGAATTCTTTAAAAGAACTTGATTTTTATTTATTTATAACAATTTATAGATGGCTGATTTGATATAAACTATCACTATGAATATATTATGTATTGGGGTGCTGCCATAGGGGGTGCAGGAGTAGCAATCACTACCGGGCCCCAGCACTTTAGGGGCTCAAAGGCCCCTCAACAACATAGGAAAACATCAGTATTTTAAGTAGCAAATTGTAAGTGAGGACCCTATTACATATTTTGTATTGAGGCTCTACGACTTAGAGCTATGCTTCATAATATATACTCTTAATGTTAATGTTATATGTCTCAATATTAAACTCCACACAGCACAGTTATCAAACTTTAATCCTACCTAGGAAAGCTGCCATATTCATGACTTGACTAAACACACAGCTTGCAGGGGGCACATCACCTGCAACACTTTAAAAATACAGAACATATTTTAATGAATAAAGTAATATCAACCATGATTCTCCAACGCAATAAACATTATTTATAAAAAAAAAATCATATATACCATATATCTGCACAATAAACAATATAAATAACATAATAACAAAGTCCAAACTACCATGCTTCTGCAACCTAATAAATATTATAACACAGTTTCCCCATGCACTAAACATTACCATGCATTACAGTCATACAGTCCTATGAAAAAGTTTGGGCACCCCTATTAATCTTAATCATTTTTAGTTCTAAATATTTTGGTGTTTGCAGCAGCCATTTCAGTTTGATATATCTAATAACTGATGGACACAGTAATATTTCAGGATTGAAATGAGGTTTATTGTACTAACAGAAAATGCGCAATATGCATTAAACCAAAATTTGACCGGTGCAAAAGTATGGGCACCCTTATCATTTTATTGATTTGAATACTCCTAACTACTTTTTACTGACTTACTGAAGCACAAAATTGGTTTTGTAACCTCAGTGAGCTTTGAACTTCATAGCCAGGTGTATCCAATCATGAGAAAAGGTATTTAAGGTGGCCAATTGCAAGTTGTTCTACTATTTGAATCTCCTCTGAAGAGTGGCATCATGGGCTACTCAAAACAACTCTCAAATGATCTGAAAACAAAGATTGTTCAACATAGTTGTTCAGCGGAAGGATACAAAAAGCTGTCTCAGAGATTTAACCTGTCAGTTTCCACTGTGAGGAACATAGTAAGGAAATGGAAGACCACAGGGACAGTTCATGTTAAGCCCAGAAGTGGCAGGCCAAGAAAAATATCAGAAAGGCAGAGAAGAAGAATGGTGAGAACAGTCAAGGACAATCCACAGACCACCTCCAAAGAGCTGCAGCATCATCTTGCTGCAGATGGTGTCACTGTGCATCGGTCAACTATACAGCGCACTTTGCACAAATAGAAGCTGTATGGGAGAGTGATGAGAAAGAAGCCGTTTCTGCACGTACGCCACAAATAGAGTTGCCTGAGGTATGAAAAAGCACATTTGGACAAGGCAGCTTCATTTTGGAAACAAAAATTGAGTTGTTTGGTTATAAAAAAAGGCGTTATGCATGGCGTCCAAAAAGAAACAGCATTCCAAGAAAAACACATGCTACCCACTGTAAAATTTGGTGGAGGTTCCATCATGCTTTGGGGCTGTGTGGCCAATGCCGGCATCGAGAATCTTGTTAAAGTTGAGGGTCGCATGGATTCCACTCAGTATCAGCAGATTCTTGAGAATAATGTTCAAGAATCAGTGACGAAGTTGAAGTTACGCCGGGGATGGATATTTCAGCAAGACAATGATCCAAAACACCGCTCCAAATCCTCAGGCATTCATGCAGAGGAACAATTACAATGTTCTGGAATGGCCATCCCAGTCCCCAGACCTGAATATCATTGAACATCTGTGGGATGATTTGAAGCGGGCTGTCCATGCTCGGCGACCATCTAACTTAACTGAACTTGAATTGTTTGTCCAAAATACCTTTATCCAGGATCCAGGAACTGATTAAAAGCTACAGGAAGCGACTAGAGGCTGTTATCTTTGCAAAAGGAGGATGTACTAAATATTAATGTCACTTTTCTGTTGAGGTGCCCATACTTTTGCACCGGTCAAATTTTGGTTTAATGCATATTGCGCATTTTCTGTTAGTACAATAAACCTCATTTCAATCCTGAAATATTACTGTGTCCATCAGTTATTAGATATATCAAACTGAAATGGCTGTTGCAAATACCAAAATATTTAGAACTAAAAATGATTAAGATTAATAGGGGTGCCCAAACTTTTTCATAGGACTGTATATACCATGGGATATTTACCTTATATATGGAGGTCTTATCTTGGCATCCTTTGGCCTGCTTTAAAAAAATAAATAAAGTAGCAAAGAAGGTTAGGGTGAAAAGTATTCTAACATCGCTGGACTGCCACGTTCACTGCCATGTCACATAACATAACCATCACATCAGATCTTATTCTGTGAAATTGCCCATTTTAGCAAGGCATGGATTCAACAAATTCATGAAATCCAGACTCCTGTGGTATTAGTGCCCAGAACTTGGACTACAATAAATCGTATTGGTACATTCCAACTAAGTTCCAAGTTACTTTTAAATTCACTATAACTTCAGCTATGTGAATGATCCAGGACAATAAAAGGTGTCTATTACAACGGTCTATAGTCATTTAAGTGACAGTGAATAATATGTATCAAGTATAGTGCTTTCCTATACTAGAGAGAGCTTACCATGTGTGATGTAGACATTACACACAGCTTTATGACAAGTTATTTTGAGCTATTGTGCTTACCTGTTTAGGGTCAGAGGAAATATTTTTTCATCTTCTATGGCAATGAAGTACCTGTTACAAAAAACAGCTATATCAGTAATATTTAGTATTACAGTCATTGATATGATATTTTTTATTAGACATTTCATTTATATTCTATGCTCACATGTCATATAGGGTTTTCCCACACTAGTGACAAAATATGGCCAGGCAATGATATAAATTGCTGATCTGTAGCGATCTGACTTGTTGGACCTTCACCATAATGGGGCTTTCACTTCTTTGGGCCCAAGTTGTTTTTCTTGAAATTACATGATTGAAAATGGAGCTGTATGTGACTATTGGGCTCAAGCCTTTGTGGTCAACTCTTATTTTGTAAGATGGGAAACCCTCTTTAGGCTAAGGCTGCATGCAGACGGAGTTACTCCGGGCTTGTAAAAATACTCATTCACTGCCGTACACCCGAGCGCTGCGGACGGCTCCTGAACACTTCCCGGCGTTACGAGCGCTCCCATTGAAGTGAATGGGAGGTGTTCGGGAGCCGTCCGCAGCGCTCGTGTGTACGGCAGTGAATGAGTATTTTTACAAGCCCGGCGTAACTCCGTCTGCATGCAGCCTAAGGCTGAGTTCACATAGAGTTTTTTGGTCAGGAATTTGGTCAGGAATCCGTCTCAAAATCAGCCTCCAAAAAAAGCCTCCCAATAGAGTTTTATTCTATTGGGAGGCTTTTTTTGGAGGCTGATTTTGAGGCAGGTTCCTGACCAAATTCCTGACCAAAAAACTCTGTGTGAACTCAGCCTAAGGCCCCACGTACTGGGAAAAAAATGCGGCGGAAATGCTTTGCGGCTTTATCCCACAGAAAGCCAGGATAAAACAGAAAGTCCACAGAGTTTTCCACTGCAGACTTTCTGATTCAATTATACCTATATGGAAATCGCCCGTGTTTCCGTAGGTATAATTGACATGCTATGATTTCCAAAAACACAACGGTTTTGAAATCACAGCATTTCCGCTGCACATATTTTTCTGCAATGGAATTTGCTAGAATCCCAACCACTTTGCAGGGACTGTAAAACACTGCAGTTTTTGTCATGATACCAAGTAAAGTCACTGCATAAATGTACGGCACTGTACTTGGTACAGCTACAGTGGAGTGGTCAGGGGTCTCAGTGTTGATGACCTGTTCTAAGTTTAGGTCATCAATTAATAAGTCCCATTGCCTTAAAGCCAAATTAGTAGCTTAAGTATACATACTTACACTATCCATAAACCAACTGTAGTGAAGAGAGACATAACAAGAGGTAGAAACATCCACAGGCTGCACTGTTTGGCATCCATATCTGTAGGGTGAACAAAAGATCTTATGAATTTTTACATAGATTCTTTTTCCTATAGGATGTCACAGTGATATATTTATACCAGATAGTGCCAGTAAACGACAAAGGGTTAAATATTTTGGATTTGCCTTCTGAACACTGTCTGCAATGATACTGAAACTCCTTATATGTTATTATCTTTGGAACTACTACTTGTATTTAGGATAGATGATATATGTTTGTTATCTGCTTATTATGTCTGATGTTTGCAATCCATCATTTGCTCTGTTTGTAGTCATAGGTAGGTCATGTGACAACTACAGGTATTTTTTTTTCTTAATCAAGGCGGCTTTCCCAGGATGGCTTAAGCTATGAGTAAAACTGAAACCACACATTGCCACATTGACCTGCATGTTTTGGCAGAAGCCTTAGGCTGACACATTGTGGAACAGCTCTGTCTTTTGTTGCAGATTTTGCTGCTTTTTTTTTTTTTTTTTTAGTCAAAACCAAGAGTGTTTTTTTTTTTTTTTTTTTTTTTTTTTTAAAAACTGTTTATTTAAAGAATTTTATCAATAAAGATAAACAACAAGGACGATAACCTGTATTGTTCCAAAAAATATGCAAACAAAGTAGCAGTACAATAAACCAGTACAAGAATATCAGATGAGCAAAGTCATAAAGAAAACGATCCAAGCAGAGAAAACAGACAACAACAAGGAGAGACAAGACTAAACAGGAAACACAAGGGCAGAGAAGACGAGGGAAAAACATAAACAGGGAATGGAACGTCCAGTTGCTATCAGGTCAGAGAGGTTGGGTGGCCGAAACGCATCCCATAGGTTCCAGATAGCATGAAATTTTTCCTCCTCGTTATTAAATAAACCACTTTGTTGTTATATCAGCATACCAGTATTTCATTCCATCCAAAATTCGCGAAACCGGTTCTTCCATTTCGAGGGTATATCCCTCTATTACATTTCAGTTTTCCTCATTATTAAGCACAGCTGTCAGATACTCCAGTGACCACGCGTTTCTGATCCTAGCATACAGCTCTTCAAGTGCCGGAGGGGCTCGCTACCACCAATGCTTGGCAATCAAGCACCTAGTGGAGATGAGGAGCAGCAGTAAGAGGCGTAGGGCATGCTTGCACAATTGAATGGGGGAGAGATGAAGGAGATAGGTCCTAGGAGACAGGGGCAGACCAACCCCTAGTACCCATTCCAAGAGACCTTGACCCTGGCACCAATAAGGCTGGAGAGAAGGGAAACACCAAAAAAGATGGAAGATATGTGCAGGACGGGCACCACAGTGCCAGCAACAATCTGAGACAGATCTATCAAAAGAATGGAGAAGAGCCGGCATGTGGTACCAGTGCATCAACATCTTAAAGAAATTCTCTTTGTGAACAACGCAACCCAAAGTCTTAGGCGCGCTGTTCCAAATAAGGGACCAGTCAGAGTTGGAGATGGGCAGCCCCAAGTAAGTCTCCCATCGTGACATGTAAGAATGCTTAGGGAAAACATCAGGGGTGGGATCCAAAAGGAGACAATAATTATCTGAAATCAACCCCTGGGTCCCAGAACCTACCTTGCAGAGCCTCTCAAAAAGCATGGGGCTTGGCGCAACTGGCCCCCTAAAAACAGAGGAAGCGAGATGAGAAATCTGGATATATGTGAACTCACTGGACCTGGGGAGGCCAAACCTGGACCGGAGCTCAGCAAATGGAAAGAGAGTCTGAGTCGGCCAGACGAAAAAGGCGAGTGCAGGCGGGTAGTTAGGATGCAGGAGAAAGGTGGTCATAGTAGAATGGGAAGAGGAGATGGGAAACCGGGCCAGACGAGTGCGCCAGATATCTCTAGTGAGTACCATAGGGCCCAAAAGACTAGAGCCAGGGGGAGAATATGGGCTGGATCAGATCAGAGAGTTAGGGTAGTATGTGGCCAACCACAATTTCTCAATCTCTATCCATGTAGAGTAGGCAAGGAGAGTAGACCAAGCCGGAATCCTGCATAGCTGGGCAGCCCAGTAATACAAGACTAAGTTAGGAAAGGAAAGGCCGCCCCGCGCCCTAAGAGTCATCATATGCTGCCTAGAAAGCCTGTGTCTCACCCAGCCCATAAAAACCGGAGTGAGCCCTGCAATGCACGAAGGTCCCGAAGGGGGACTGGCATCGGGAGGGTCTCAAACAAATAAAGCAACTTAGGTAAAACAGTCATCTTGACCACAGCAATGCGGCCAAAGAGAGACAAAGGCAGTCTCCGCCAACTAGCAAGGAGAGTCTGGATTTGTCTATAGAGCCGGGGAAAATTAGCTTTGTAGAGTGGAGAAAAGGACCCCGTTAGCTGTATGCCTAGGTATTTCAGTGAGGAGGACCGCCAAGTGTACCCAAAGGAGTCATGTAGGCCAGCCAAATCAGAAGGGGGGATACGGATAGGTAAGGCCTCCGTCTTAGAAGTCTTAATCTTATATCCGGACAGCTGGCGAAAGCAAGAAAATAGAGCATGCACCAACAGTGGATTGAACAGAGAGAAGTATAAGTATTGTATTTTTCAACTACTGTGTAAGGCTTAGTTCACATGGCGTTAACGCGCGCGCATTCTGACACGTATACACATGTCAGAGCGTGAGCGCTCAAAACAGATGCCATTCATTTCAATGTGTCGGCTTACGGGCGCTACACATTGAAATCAATGGGAGCCTTTTAGCCTTCAGTAACGCTCAGCGCATTTTGCCACAAATTACACATGTAAAAATACATGTGTAAAATGTGATAAGCCATTGAGTTCAATGGCTTTTTTTTTTTTTTTCCGTATAACGCGCGTAATATGCCCGTAAGCCAACACATTGAAATGAATGGGATCTGTTTTGAGCGCTCACATTCTGACACGTGTATACGTGTCAGAATGCGCGCGTGTTAACTCCGTGTGAACTACGCCTAAGACTCACTGGACCTTAAGATGCACCTAGGTTTTAGTGGAGAAAAAAAATGTGATAAAATATTTAATATATGGGAGCTGTAGTTTTGCAACAGGTTTCCACATTGACAGGTGTCCCTGCAGCTGTACAGGGATGCATAGAGCAGCTCTTTTTGTGGGGTCAGGTGTACTTTTTAGTTATGCCATTTTGGGGAATGTCTATTGCTTTGATCATGTTTTATTCAAATCATAGGCGAAACGGTGACAAAAACTGCAGTTTGGCACTTTTGATTCTTTTTTCCGCTACGATGTTCACCCTAAGGGAAAAATATTTGTAGACCAGGCATTTTCAGACACAGGTAATTTTCTACTTTTATTTCTAATCTAGGGAAAGGGGTCTATTTAAAACTTTTTTTTAAAATATATTTTTTTTTAAACTTTTTTCTTTAACTATTTCAACTATTTTATTAGCCCCCCCCCCCAAAAGGCTTGAACCTGAAATCATTTGATTGCAAGTTCCATAGACCAGCTGCAATGGTATTCCCTGTCGTCTCACCAGCGGCACAATACAGGGTATTTTCTGCCCCTGTGTGCTGGTAGGACAGGCAGAATTTTTAATTAGCCAAATTAATTACACATGGCTGGCCCCTATAAGAGGGCACAGAGACGTGTATTTTTTTCTGTCCTGTGTGACCGGACAGGTGGTGAGGAGGCCCTGTGGCCTCCTGTAGGGATTGGAAGAAGGTGTCTGTTAACCCTTCTTCTTTCCCTTTTTCTTTACCTTTTCTTTCTTTCTGAGAGAAAGATTTAGGTTTTGACTTACCTGCTCTGCACGGCGTTCTGATGGCTCAGCTGTGTTACAGCTCATTCACCGCCCAGTAAGGTAAGCTGAGTCCTAGCTCCAGCTTTCCTCTGTATTTAGTGCAAACTAAAAACACTGATATTTTTTGCTACGGGCACTCTATCAACTAACTTCCCCCCCTTGGTAACCCAAGGAGAGCTGACCTGCCAGGATCTGAGGAGATTCAACCTGACAGCCTGGAGGTTGACCAGTCCCTATTAAGGAATAGCGGACTTTCAAGAGCCGTCCTGAAGACGCTTACATATGCATAGGCGGTATCAACTAATAAAAATTACCATAGAATCGGTAATGTATTTAGTTCCTGGTGCTGGGAACATGATGTGGACTCCTCGGATCCCCCAGTGGAGGCGATCCTGGACTTCCTTCAGGATGGGCTAGACAAGGGGCTCTCTGTCGCTACCCTGAAGGTACACATAGCCGCTTTGTCCGCCTATCTGGGGAGGCGTTTATCTCAATACTCTCTAATAAGCACCATTTTAAAGGGTGCTGGGAGGTTGAGACCAGCAGTCACTGTTCCCGTCCACAAATGAGACCTCAGTACGGTCCTGTCAGCACTATGTAAAGAGCCTTTTGAGCCTCTAGAAGACACAGAACTGAAGTTCCTCACCTTTAAAATAGCTTTCCTCTTGACCATAACATTGGCCAAGAGGTTAGGTGAGTGACAGGCATTCTCCATCTTTTCTTCGAGGATATAGTCCAGCTCAGGTACCTCCCTGGATTTAGGCCTAAGGTACCTTCCATTTCCAACTTGGAACAGTTGGTTACATTACCGGTTTTCCACTCGTCTCCTTCCTCGGCAGAAGAAATCAGATTCCATACCTTGGATCTGTCCATATGTCTGAGGATCTATATAGAGCGCACTTGCTCCTTCAGAAGAGCGGAAAACCTCCTCGTCAATTTCGTAGGAGGGCAGAAGGGCCTTAAGCCCTCTAAACCCACCATATCCAGGTGGGTGAAGGAGGCTATTAAAACTTCTTGTTCATCCCAAGGTCTGCCTCCACCTGCCTTCCAGAAGACGCATTCTACAAAGTCAGTGGCGACCTCATGGGCTGAGAAGCGGGCTTTGCCCCTAGAGCAGATCTCCGCTGCAGATGCATGGTCCTCAGACTCCACTTTCATTAAACACTACAGATTATGTAGCCGTTCTGCAGAAGCCTCTGCCTTTGGGCGTGCGGTACTAAGCTCGGTTGAGCGACAAAACCCACCCTAGGGGATTACTTGATATCTCCCCGTATTGTGCTGCTGGTGGGATGACAGGGAATGGATGATTATGTAGATAATCTGTTTTCGCTTAGTCCCAACAGCAGCACGAGGCTTCCGTCCCTATGTTTGCAATAAGGATTGTAAAAAAAAAAAAAAAAAAAAAAGAACTTTAACAAAAATGTACATGCATAGACATATGTATAAAGTTGTCTGTATATTATTCTCTTGTACTAACATGCGGGGGGAGGATATCTGTGCGCTCTTATAGGGGCCAGCCATGTGTAATTAATTTGGCTATTTAAAAATTCCGCCTGTCCTACCAGCACACAGGGGCAGAAAATACCCCTTATTGTGCCACTGTTGGGACTAAGGGAAAACAGATTATCTACATAATCATCCATTATTACTATGACAGGCCTCGGAGCCTTTATAAGGCTCCTGGTTGTCACAGGAACCAGTCAGCTCCTACAATCTCGCTGCGCAGGAGCTGGCTTGTAACGCACAAGGTACACACCAACCCTGGGGCAGTTTGGGGGTGCTTAAAGGTAGTAATGCTCGTGATCGGAATGTACTCTGATCATGGGTATTAGCTCCAGATCTCTGCTGTACATTACAGCAGAGACCCAGTAGCTATGGTGACAGCTCTGCATCAGAGTGGTTTACAGACCCGGCATCCGCTGTAATAGCGCGGCGGATGCTGGGCAGGGTTTGCTCTGCTGGGACACCATTCCTTGGGCCCAGGGCCTGCTGCATCGCCCCACTCCTGCTGCTGTAGGAAGCCAGCAACGGCAGGAGTAGGGTGGTGCATTCGGACTAAAAGTCTTACCCCCATTTTCCTCCCAAATTTGGGGGAAAAAAGTACATCTTATATTACAAAAAATACGATATTTCCTTAACATTCCTTTTTGTATCCATGGTTTTTACTAAAAAAAAAATTCAAAATCTGCAACAAAAAATGCAGCTTTCCCTCAACCTGCAACCTCAGCCTATGGCCTTTGCTGAAACATACAAGTCCCTGTGATGATGTTCCTTCAGGATTTGTTTTTAATGGCTTTTTAATACAGCTGGAATCTACTGTAACGTCTTTCAATTGATGGAACAACTTTTTTCTTTTTGGATGTCCCACAATCTGTCTGCACAATAGTGGAGCCCATAACATAATGAGCATTCAGCTGACTAAACGGTTGTTTGTTAAAGGGGTTTTCCTGGACTTTTAAACTGATAACCTTTCCTTAAGATTGCTTCCACTTCACACACTATGTCACATTCATTAGTCACATGTCACAGTCACACTGTTGGCATAGCCATGTGAGGACTTTCTTTTGCACAATGAGTTGTACTTTCATTTGACACCCTATGTTTTTTATTTTAGTTTTTTTACGTCCTTTTCTACACTGTTTATTAGGTTTATGACTCGACCATCACTACACCCTATAATGTTTTGATTTGCTTTTATTAACATTTCTGAGGGGTCTGTGTGAAAAACTCTACAATTCTATCATTATTTTTTGCATTTTGTTTTTACGGCATTCACTCTGTAACATAGCAAATTTGTCCGGTGGGTCATTACGGTTTAAAGGGGCTCTATCAGCAAAATCCTGCTGATAGAGCCCCACATATGCGTGAATAGCCTTTAAAAAGGCTATTCAGGCACCGTAAATGTTATATTAAACTACCCCCCAGTTTTAAAATAAAACCCTAAAAAAGAATATGATCTACTTACGCATCGTGCACGCTGGTCGGGCATTCAGGGTGTGTCTTCTTCTTCATCCACGCCTCTTCTTCCTCCGATGTCCTCGGGTCCCATCCTCCTCCGGCGCTCGCGAGCGGTCACTGATATAAAAAAAGGCCTAGGCACATGCGCAGTAGCCGTAGTAGAAGCCGCATGCTACTGCGCATGCGCCCAGGTCATTTTTTTTTTTTTATCAAAGTCCGTTCGCGAGCGCCGGAGGAGGATGGGACCGAAGGACATCGGAGGAAGAAGAGGCGTGGATGAAGATGAAGACACACCCTGAATGCCCGCCCAGAGTGCACGTTCGGTAAGTAGATCACATTCTTTTTTAGGGTTTTATTTTAAAACAGGGGGTGGGGGGGTAGTTTAATATAACTTTTACGGTGCCTGAATAGCCTTTTTAAAGGATATTCCCGCATATTTGGGGCTCTAGCAGCATGATTTTGCTGATAGAGCCCCTTTAAGAAAGATTTGCCTGTGGTCACTGTATTCTGATGTCTATAATGTTTTTTTACTGTATTGTTGATGGAGCTATGTGTTGGTTCTTTTTTAGCGGGGCTACAAACACTTTTTAGATCACTTTTTATGGCTATTTTTGGGGAAGGTGAAGTGATCAAAACATATTAATTTGCAGTATATTTTTTATGACTTTCACATTATGGAATAAATTACACTATTTTTGGTTACAGTAGACTTATATGTACACCAGGATACCTAGTATGTTTGTTTATATTATGGGTTTTTTTTGTTTTGTTTTTTTTAAAAAAACAGTTCTAAATATGTTTTTAAAACTTTGTATTATTTATTTTTAACACTTTATTTTACACTTTTTTTTTTAACTTTTTAAAAAAATAGTTTTAATGTCCCACAAGAGGACTGTAATCTGTGATCTCTTAATCCTCAGTGCAATGTTCTGCAATACTTCTATATTGTAGTACATCACACATAGAATCTCTGCGTAATAGGGAAAGACAGCCATAAGGCTGTTGATTGGCCTCCATGCTTTCATGACAACCTCTGCAATCTCATTGTAGGGAATCCAAGGAGCTGAAAGGGGTGTCACCTCGCCCAATAACTACTCAGACGCCGTGATCACTATCACTACAATCACTGTATCTAAGGGGTTAATCTGCAAGAGTTTGAGTATTTTCCGACTCAAGTGGAGAGTTCCTGGTCGCAATTGCGTAATACAGCCATGATCTGGGCAGCTACTGCTCCTGCAGCATAATCGCTCCATACTATTACAGTGTTGAGCATTAATTATATGCTCAGTGCGACATAATAATAATACATTTTATTTACATAGCGACAACATATTCAGCAGCACTGCACAAATTGTAGGGTTCAAGTACAAACAAAATGAGATATTAGAGAGTAATAAGTCAATACACACAATCGAATTGAGGGCCCTGCTCGCAAAAGCTTACAATAAAAGGTTACATGGCACGGGAAAGGGTTAAGGTGTTAAATCAAACATTAACGCTGAAAATTTTGTATCAGTAAAATCGTACCAACCCACAGAATACATAAAAATGAGGCCCATAAGAAAATTGCGAAGGCCCATAAGAAAATCGTACAAACGCAGTTTTTTTCTAATTCCATTCTATTCAGACTTTTCAGTGTACAAATACATTGTAAATATTAAATATTAGCATTATGAAGTACGGTAAGTTTATCCTGCAAAAAAAAAAAAAAAAAAAAAAAATGAAGTTTTTCCTGCTCTCACTCCCTGTGTACCCCTCCCTTCTCTACTCTCCCCTGCAATGAAATCACAGGTAATAAATCACTCCCATGATGCTGTGATGTTTCTGTTTGTAAACTCACTCCCCCCCCCTCTCTGTGAGCAGCAAAGAGTGTGAGGAGAGCAGGCAGAGGAATCATGGGAAATGTAGTTTGTCCACAGGTTCACTGCATGTAAATAACAATGATACAAGGAGCAACAAAAGCCAAGGAAAGAATGTACAAGGGACCAATGAGGACTTAGTACTGATGTGGATGTATTTGCAGATCATTTTTAGAAGCTGGATAAATAAGGACTTATTTACATGAACATCAAAAACAGCCATGTGATGATTAAAGGGATTCTACCATTAAAAAACTTTTTTTTCTAGGCAACACATCGGAATAGCCTTTAGAAAGGCTATTCGTCTTCTACCTTTGGAAGTGATCTCTGCCGCGCCGTTCGTTCAAAATACCGGTTTGTACAAACATACTGCGCATGCGGTGTCCGTGGACATGCGCAGTACGTTCAGCGAAGTTCGCCGAACAGAGCGTACTGCGCAGGCGTCCGAAGTCAAGCCGAAGAAGGAAGGGGCGGATGCAGAAGAAGACAGAGGCGGCGCTGGAGTCTGTTTTCGAGCAGCAATGGGGACGCCCCCATCGCATCTCCTGCGCTGGGGGACGCCCCCATCGCTGTGATAGAACTAATTAGCATACCGGTACAAACCGGTATTTTGAACGAACGGCGCGGTGGAGATCACTTCCAAAGGTAGGAGATGAATAGCCTTTCTAAAGGCTATTCCGACGTGTTACCTAGAAAAAAAAGTTTTTTAATGGTAGAATCCCTTTAAATGAACCATAAGAAAAGGGACAAGCCCTATTTTTGTCTATTTTCCCAGATTAATCAATCAACTCAAATTTTTGAGGGGTCTGTGCCCACGTATGAAAAACAGCCATGAAGAAAGTACCATTTCATCTGTTTTTCAAGGCCGTTATTATTCACGGTCATTGGAATATAGCCTGACAATGAATTCACACAACCGAGTTTTAGTTACGGGACAGTATGTCCTGGGTGGCAGGGACGCCTAGCAACAGATAACTATACTACTAGGCGTCCCTCTCCTGACATAGTGCTGTGGCTGGTAAATTTGGCCAACAAACGGATCGTGTTTCACGGTTTAAAGTTGGTCATGTGAATGCAGGGTTAGGCTGGTTTTAGTGTTTGGTCAGGAAAAAACTGATTATTTTCCATCATTAAATCAGTTTTTCTTCAGCTTTGTTCCGTTTGCCAGTTTTTTCCTGACTGCAGTCCTAAAAAAAAAAATAAAAAAAAATTTCAGCACTTCCATCTATGAAAAACACTTATGGCTTCTGTTTGTTTCTTAAAGGGGTTCTATCAGCAAAATTATGCTGATATAGCCCCACATATGCATGAATAGCCTTTAAAAAGGCTATTCAGGCACCACTAAAGTTATATTAAACTAACCCCCCGCTTTAAAATAAAACCCTAAAAAAGAATATATTGTACTTACCTATCGTGCACAGTGGGCGGGCATTCAGGGTCCGACGGCATCTTCAGTCACGCCTCCTCTTCCAGCGATGTCCTACTACTACTGCTACTGCGCATGCACCCGCCCCGCGACATTATTTATCAATGGCAGTTTGCGAGCGTCGGAGGAAGACAGGACCCGAGGACATCGCTGGAAGAGGAGGCGTGGCTGAAGATGCCGTCGGACCATGAATGCCTGCCCACCGTGCGCGATAGGTAAGTACAACATATTCTTTTTTAGGGTTTTATTTTAAAACGGGGGGGGGGGGGGGGGGGGGTAGTTTAATATAACTTTAGCGGTGCCTGAATAGCCTTTTTAAAGGCTATTCACGCATATGTGGGGCTCTATCAGCATAGTTTTGCTGATAGAGCCCCTTTAATTTTTTTTTTCTCTGACCAATAGACTTTAATCATTGAGTCTAGTGTGCGATACAAAAGTCGAGATTTTATCCTCATGGACAGATGGCCGTATGAGACCATCAGACCTTATTCACATGACCTTTCCATTTTTCACAAGCCAAATCTCTGTGAAAAATGGGTGTATCTTAAACAGGATAGATTATCCCGATCAGCTGTTTCAGCTGGAGGCAGTTCTGTTCCTAGTCAAATGGGAGCGGAAGTTCAGTTCCAGGTATCACCACTGCAACATACTGTATGTCATAAAAAAGTGAATGCCATTAAAAAAGTTACAAAAATGCCACAATTATTATTATTATTTTTAATTCAAACCCACTCCGACATTTTTTCTACTTTTCCAATGCATCATACAGAATATTAAATTGTACCATTATTATTACCGACAAACAAGTTATGTTTTTTGGAAGGATGGAAGTAAAAAAATGCAAATACAAATGTGAAAAACGAATGTGATAGGAAGACGATAAGCATGTATAGGCTATGTTAATTCTATACCACACTATTTCTATGTATAGCTCCCAACCGTCCCGGATCTGGCAGGACAGTCACGGTTTTTCACTGCTGTCCCGCCTTCTCGGATAGCTTATGGTTTTTCCCGCTATGCTCCTGAAGTGTTTTGCTGGTAGCAAAGTTTGCGATTCACCGGCTGTTAGTTCGGGGTAAGGTAAAGGCTAAATGGTAGATGCTAAATCTTAGTGGGCTAAAGGACCTTTGATGATGTCATGACCATGTGATCAGACTCTTGTGTGGGCGGATCTATTCTTGAAACTAAAGGACAGTGTGGTGTTACATAGAAAGAGGAAAGAGAGACAACATGTGAGAGCAAGAGGGAGAAAATGGGGGCAGATGTAGGGGGCAATTAAACTGAAGGCAGATGAAGGGAGCAGTTAAACTGTGGGCAGATGAAGGGAGCATTAAATTTGTGGCAGATGAAAGGGGACATTAAAATGGGAACAGATGGAGGAGTGGATATTAAACTGGGAGGCAGATGGAGGGTGAAATTAAACTGGGGGCAACTGGGGGAGGACATTAAACTGGGGGGATAGCTGGAGGGGGACATGTCTGCCTCTAGTTGCCCCCAGTTTAATGTCCTCCTCCAACTACCCCCACTGTTTAAAGTCACCAGCTGCCCACAGTTTAAAGTCCCCCTCCAGCTGTCCCAGTTTAGTATCCCCTCTAGTCTAGAGGGACTTCATACTGTGGGGCAATTGGAGGTGAACATTATAATGTGGGGGCCAGTGGCGTAACTAGGAATGGCGGGGCCCCGTGGTCAACTTTTGACATGGGGCCCCCTCCCTGGGCCCCTGCACTCAGTATTATGTCCCTTAGTGGCCCCTGCACACAGTATTATGCCCCATAGTGGCCCCTGCGCACAGTATTATGTCCCTTAGTGGCCCCTGCACTCAGTATTATGTCCCTTAGTGGCCTCTGCACACAGTATTATGTCCCTTAGTGGCCCCTGCACTCAGTATTATGTCCCTTAGTGACCCGATAACTGAAAAGTACCTTTATTTATTTTATTTTTTTTAAAACTCCCCCCCTCTCCCCCCGGGAACTTGAACCTGCAATCATTTGATTGCAAGTCCCATAGACGGCAATACAAGTGTATTGTCGTCTATGGGAGATTCTATACATTACTATTGCGGATGGTCATAGAGACCAGCCGCAATAGTAATATAACGATGACAGGCCTGCAAGCCTTCATTAGGCTCCCGGCTGTCATCTAAACAGGTCAGCTCCTGCAAGCTCATCGCGCAGGAGCCAGCCTGCAACTTTAAAGTTATGGGGCCAGTGGGGCTGGCCCCGGGGGGCTAACTTGAACCTTTTTTTTTTTGGGGGGGGGGGAGAGGACATCTCCTGAGGCCAGGGCATCTCCGCTGTTAACTCTTACAGCGGAGATGCCGAAGCTCGCTATTACTTACCCGGCATCCGGACCCTCCGACGCAGCATACAGACACTGGGGCAGGTCATGCTCGTCACGCTCCACGCAGAGTACTGGAAAGCGAACACCCCGCAAAGACGGTCTTACAGGCTGTACCGTGGTGAATAGGTCATTAGCCTTTGCGGGATGTTCGCTTTCCAGTACTCTGCCTCTGACTCGGAGGGTCCGGATGCCGGGTATGTAATAGCGAACTTCGGCATCTCCGCTGTAAGAGTTAACAGAGGAGATGCCCTGGCCTCAGGAGATGTCCTCTCCCCCCCCCCCCCCCCAAAAAAAAAAAGTTTCAATTTAGACCCCGGCCCCCCGGGGCCGGTCCCGTTCTTGTGGAAGTTAAAAAAAAAATTCAAATTGACACGTCGGGGGCCCGGACCCCCTAACGTGTCGGGCCCTGTGGCAGCTGCCTCTGCTGCCTCAGCGGTAGTTATGCCACTGGTGGGGGCATATAATGTTAGGGTGACTGTAGGAGCATTATACTGTGTGGGAACACAATGAAAAATGGATGAGAATGGGCAGTCAATGTAGAAGTGGATGGAGCTAAATTTGCCACGGCGCGCATAGTGCGCCGTACATTTTGTCCCTGTTTATGTCCTTTGAAAGTTGGGAGGTATGTCTATATGCTAGGGAATTAAAAGATCTCTATAATACTGAAATCACAGACTCCCATACAACAACGCAATTTGTCCTATAAATTGACCCTATTATTTACTCTTCAGTTTAACGTAGTGATGAGTGTACGGCACACGGCTGTCAACCAATTGTTAAACCAGTCCACTTATATGCATAGTTATATTGTGCATGTTGATTCAATGAAAATATATTAATCATAGCTCTTTAATATAACCAATTATGAATAACAGATGTATTATACTGCAGTTCTCTATTAGTTGATATGATATTTACATAACAATGCATCATCATAGCTGGAAATGAGAAATGATTGGAGCATTCAGCTCTACCAGGGAAAGCAGTAATGATTGGAAATGCGCTGCACTTCTAAATCCGTTCCATATTTCTTACAACTCTCAAATGTGTGAGGTCCTTGACATTTTCTCAAAGATATGTGTTAATGTAACCCACATTGAAGGGAGGCTTGGATAAAGGCTATAGTAATATATTGGTTACAGAGACTTCCCTCTAAAATAGAAAATAAATAACAAGAAAATAGCAGCCTTCTTCTCTCAAGAATTTCAATATGGTGTACCTTCATACAGTGTACCGAGAACTATAACCAGCAATGCTATGCAAGGTGTAAATTACATAATAGACAATGCCAAAGTAGTCATGCCATCCAATACCATAATAAATCATGCAGTGCTCGAATAATACTGACACATGGAAGCCAATCAACAGTTATAACAGTAGCGTAACTAGGAATGGCAGGGGACCTGTGGCTAACTTTTATCACTGATGTCGGCCATCTTCAATGATGGAAGAGAGGTCACGTCAGCTGGTGCTTGCATTGCGATGCCTAAGGATTCAAGCATGGCCCACATGTAGGCCCAAAGCCTTCCAGAGTGTAGGAGAGGTAAGTAATAGTGTTTTTTATGTTTCCCACCTCTCCTCCTCTGAAAAGACCACCAAGTATATTGATAGTGTCTGAGGGGTTCGCGGGCCCACGGCCTTACGCAGATGAAGAAGTGCTGGCAGCCGAGAGCAGGCGCCAGGATCAGTAAGTAAATAGGGCGTGTTTACCCAGGCAGTTACGACCCTGAGTTACCTAGTAACAGTGCTATACGGTGTCTAAAAATGCTGCTCTACAGATAATATTAAGATTTTGTAGTAATCCCAAGCATTGGGTGAAAGCCCAGTGGTGGCATCAACTTCAGCAGAGGCACGTAATGCAACATGTGTGGCTGAACAGGTCACATTAGATGCTAAGCCATTGTTGCACCCCTCAGCAGAAGAAGTGGTGAGACCTGTGTGTTGCACAAAGAGGGAATCATACAGTCTGGGGATACTAAAAAGACATTATACTGTCTTTTAACCACTTTGCAGAAAGACTGTGCAGGAGCTGGGGGAAACTGTTAGGTGGTTAATGTACAGGTATTTGGTGATATATTTGTGCAATGGACTTGGTTCTGCATTTCTGAAATAACCTTGGCTCTGGTATCATATGTGTGTTCTGAGCTTGGTGCTGGTACCAAATTTATGTACTGAGCTTGGTACTAGAACAATATTTATGTACTGAGCTTAGTAACTGTACTGTATTTATGCACAGAGTTTGGTACTTGTTCTTGTATGTACATACTTTTTAGGGGGCGTTCACACTTGCGCCTCTGTCCACCTGCCATGATTCCACCAAATTGCAGGAAAAACAGCTTGGGGATGGCTTTCATACGGTCAGTTTAAATACCCATTCATTTTGGCTTTTAAAGCAAACCACCGGTGTCCATATGCAGCCTCTGTGCAGTGAAACAGCTTTTTTTTGCATGGACCCAAAGTTGCAAAGCGGTTTCACGGTGGAGAGGCTTCATACAGACACCGGTGGTTTGCTTTAAAAAACCATTGAAATTAATGACTTTTTAAACTGACTGTATCTAAGTCATCCCCAAGCTGTTTTTTCTGCAATTTCGGCGAAATCACGGCAGGCGGACAGCAGCGCAAGTGTGAACACCCCCTTACTTAGTTTGACACCAGTACTACCTGTATTTACTAAGGTGGGTATTATTTTTACATAGTGAGTTTGATATTATCACTGTATTTATCTACTTAACTTGATGTAACAACTGGCGCTAAAGTTGTCTAGTTCTGCATGACTTATAACAGATAATAACAACACCTATCCTCTGAATACTGTCAGAAAGCTGGACTCTCCGGAAAGTACTACCATGGATAAACTAAAAACAACCTAACAGCAGGAGGCGCTGTCTCAGAGTTCCAATGCACAATGGGAAAAGAGCAGGCTGAGAAGCTGGTGACCATTTTACAACAATGAAGAGGGGACTGGGAATCCGAAGAACCACACCAGAGAGATTAAAAAAGACACAAGGTACTTTAACTATGCCTTAAGAATTTGTTGTTAAGTTTTTTTATTGAGAATCAGAGGGTTGCTTTAATTATGGAAGCAAAATTCACAATAGACACAACTATTACTATTAGTAGGTATGACATATCCTGGATGGAAGATCAGAAATTAGAAATAAGGTACATGTCTGAGATAGCCATACCAAATAATGTATTTAGACGGACAAGAAAAGAGTCAGAATTGACAGAAATAAAGGAATGGAAATAAAATGATGCAGCAAATAAACTATAGGATTTCTTGTGAATGATTTATCAAATCCAAAATTAGATGCAAGCAATGCATTATGCATTAGTGTCCATTCATGTAATGTAAAGTCAATAAATGTCTGGATAGAATTGCTTAGTCAGAGGTTGCAGAAAGGCAGAAGCATTTGAAATCTGGTATATTGATGTTTATCCTACAATTTTCTGTTAAACAACCATTCATTGGATCCCTGTTTAACCATTTCATTCTCTATGATATAAGCATCCATCATACCCGTGGGGCAGGTAGTGCGCCATGACTGATATACACCAGTACGCCATCTTTAATTGCTAAGGTTTTTTGTATCAGGACATAATAAAGTTATACAATTAGATAACTACAATGTCAGATTAACAACAACAACGACAATTTACAGTTATTTATTTAAAAAAACTAGGCCAATATGCAGAAATAGTGTGTGGAAAATTAAGTACATCTTTACTGCATGTTCCGATACCTAAAAACCTAAGTAGCAGGGAGGGCCAGACCGGAAAGGTTGTCAAGAGAAAGCCTCTTATTTTAAAAAGAACATGGCAGCAAGGTTTATGCTTGCAAAGTTGCTTCTGAAATAAAACAAAATACTTGTCTTATGAAGCAATAGCTTTTGGACAGATGACTCCAAAGTGAAGATGTTTGGCCATAATGCACAGTGCAGCCTTTGGTAAAAAACCAAACATAACAAGTCATATGAACAACCAAACATGATGTTGGTGAAGTGATGATTTGGGCTTGTTTTCATGCCACCTGGGCTTCTTGCAGTCATTGAGTTAACCATGAACGTCTGTATAGCCACATAGTCAAATGTGAGGTCATCTATCCAACATCTATGAAGCTTGGCTGAAACAAGGTCATGGAAGAGGACAAAGTTCCCAAACACAACAGCAATCTACAACCTTCAGTTGCAATAACCCACAATTCTGAATATCTTTTTTCCATATCTATAAGCAAAGATATATATTGATAGCGAGGTCCGTGTCCACACAGGGATGGAATGTTGCAACCTACTCCCACCTGCAACACCCATCTTCGATGAAAGGCTACATGTCCCAATACTATGGTTTCATCCACACACTTCTAGATTACACACACACTCAAACAGCACTGACCTGCCGGGTGTCTGACATCCTTTGGTATCAGCTCTATTGAGGGCCCTAGAGGATGCTATATGTTTACTTTCTTCTAGCTGTTTCAAAGAAATGGATCATCAAGTATACCACAGGGCTCACCTCACAGTCGTGAGGGGACACAAATTAGGTATATACCCTAATGATACATGTTTTCGCTGCCACTAGGAGGGAGCAGATTTGCATCCCTGTTTATGGTCCTATACAGGGGTGCAGACATTTTTTGGCCAGCATTCATACATTTATGGGCAAAATTTTTTAAAGGGAAACAGGGCACTCACCAACCAAAAGTAAAATTTTCAAGCTTTAATTCGTCATCATTAAAAAATGGCACTTAGACAGCATACACAATCGGAGATGGATTAAATGGAATGCAGAGACAATGAAGCAACGACCGTTTCGTGCTAGACACACTTCATCAGGCTTCATCAGGCGAGGAAGTGCGTCTAGCACGAAACGGTCGTTGCTTCATTGTCTCTGCATTCCACTTAATCCATCTCCGATTGTGTATGCTGTCTAAGTGCCATTTTTTAATGATGACGTATTAAAGCTTGAAAATGTTACTTTTGGTTGGTGAGTGCCCTGTTTCCCTTTACAATTTTTTGCCCAAGACTTTTTTATATATCCTTTGAACAGTGAGCACCACCTATATACCACATCACTTTGCCTGCTATTCATACCTTGTTGCTGTATATACAGTCCTATGAAAAAGTTTGGGCACCCCTATTAATCTTAATCATTTTTAGTTCTAAATATTTTGGTGTTTATAACAGCCATTTCAGTTTGATATATCTAATAACTGATGGACACAGTAATATTTCAGGATTGAAATGAGGTTTATTGTACTAACAGAAAATGTGCAATATGCATTAAACCAAAATTTGACCGGTGCAAAAGTATGGGCACCTCAACAGAAAAGTGACATTAATATTTAGTAGATCCTCCTTTTGCAAAGATAACAGCCTCTAGTCGCTTCCTGTAGCTTTTAATCAGTTCCTGGATCCTGGATAAAGGTATTTTGGACAAACAATTCAAGTTCAGTTAAGTTAGATGGTCGCCGAGCATGGACAGCCCGCTTCAAATCATCCCACAGATGTTCAATGATATTCAGGTCTGGGGACTGGGATGGCCATTCCAGAACATTGTAATTGTTCCTCTGCATGAATGCCTGAGGATTTGGAGCGGTGTTTTGGATCATTGTCTTGCTGAAATATCCATCCCCGGCATAACTTCAACTTCGTCACTGATTCTTGAACATTATTCTCAAGAATCTGCTGATACTGAGTGGAATCCATGCGACTCTCAACTTTAACAAGATTCCCGATGCCGGCATTGGCCACACAGCCCCAAAGCATGATGGAACCTCCACCAAATTTTACAGTGGGTAGCATGTGTTTTTCTTGGAATGCTGTTTCTTTTTGGACGCCATGCATAACGCCTTTTTTTATAACCAAACAACTCAATTTTTGTTTCCAAAATGAAGCTGCCTTGTCCAAATGTGCTTTTTCATACCTCAGGCAACTCTATTTGTGGCGTACGTGCAGAAACGGCTTCTTTCTCATCACTCTCCCATACAGCTTCTATTTGTGCAAAGTGCGCTGTATAGTTGACCGATGCACAGTGACACCATCTGCAGCAAGATGATGCTGCAGCTCTTTGGAGGTGGTCTGTGGATTGTCCTTGACTGTTCTCACCATTCTTCTTCTCTGCCTTTCTGATATTTTTCTTGGCCTGCCACTTCTGGGCTTAACAAGAACTGTCCCTGTGGTCTTCCATTTCCTTACTATGTTCCTCACAGTGGAAACTGACAGGTTAAATCTCTGAGATAACTTTTTGTATCCTTCCCCTGAACAACTATGTTGAACAATCTTTGTTTTCAGATCATTTGAGAGTTGTTTTGAGTAGCCCATGATGCCACTCTTCAGAGGAGATTCAAATAGGAGAACAACTTGCAATTGGCCACCTTAAATACCTTTTCTTATGATTGGATACATCTGGCTATGAAGTTCAAAGCTCACTGAGGTTACAAAACCAATTTTGTGCTTCAGTAAGTCAGTAAAAAGTAGTTAGGGGAATTCAAATCAATAAAATGATAAGGGTGCCCATACTTTTGCACCGGTCAAATTTTGGTTTAATGCATATTGCACATTTTCTGTTAGTACAATAAACCTCATTTCAATCCTGAAATATTACTGTGTCCATCAGTTATTAGATATATCAAACTGAAATGGTTGTTGCAAACACCAAAATATTTAGAACAAAAAATGATTAAGATTAATAGGGGTGCCCAAACTTTTTCATAGGACTGTACATTGAGGTGTTGTATTTTAACACAGAACGGTGCCACTACCTTCATATATCTTTTTAGTTTATTCATACATTTATAATTGCTCATCTTACCACATTGGCCTTGCTTGATCCAACCCAAGTCTTATTAGTCTATATATAGATAAGGATAGCATTTCATGTACCCTAGGCATTAGATGCCTATTACATGTGGTGTTAGCGGTGAGAATCAAGACTGTGGATATAGCCTAATCCCCCTCCATATAGTCAATTTTTAGAAAAACTGTACAACATCATTAAACTGACTATGTGGAAGCCTAAGTCAAAAACAACTAGGGTGGAAAAGCTTTTTGATTGTTGGGAAAGTTTTAGGGTTAGTTCACACAGGATTCCGCATGAACACATTCCGTCGCCGCTTTCCGCTCCGGATTAGGTCCAAATGAATGGGCCTAGTCCGGAGGGTGGTGTCGCAAGGTGGACGTCCACGGCTGATTCAGCCGCGGAATCCGCCTGGAGAAAGGGAAGCTAGCTTCATTTTTCCGCGACTGATTTCAATGGGAGGCAGTTTTTTGAGCAGGATTTTGACGCTGATTCTGTGTCAAAATCCTGACTATTTTGCCCCATGTGAACTAGCCCTTATAGATATTTTGCCTCCACAAGCTAATCAGTCATTAAGGCTGTGTTTTCAGTTAACATCTTGAAACTTAAAACATATACTGATATAAATAAAGAGCCCTGACAGCAACATCAAGAAAACAATCTGAAAAGTTCTAATTATATTGTGGCTCCAGGCAATTTTTTTTTTTTTTTTTTTTTTTGTGTTTTATTCAGTGATAGCAGTAAAACATAATATAGCCGATATAAATATGGTACTGCCATAACTGTAATGATCCCTTCGCACCCCCCCCCCCAAAAAAAAAAATAAATAAACTTGCTCTCATATTTAATGCAGAGTAAATGCTGTAAAAAACAAGGTACAAACCCTCAGTCAACTGGAATAATAACACCATCAAAGGCCATATATAAATGCCATATAATAGGAGGGGATATAATTTTATGTTTCATAAACCCTTTTAACCCTTAACTGCTGCAGCCATTATTTTGTTGTTTTTTTTCTCCCTGCTTTCTAATAGGTATATTTTTTATGTTTCTGTTAAAGGGGTTAACCAGCTTCCAAAAATGATCTGTAAATAAATCCACAGCAGTGCTAAAAGTCTCACCATTCCTTTGTGCAACCTTTTCTTGGCATTATTTTACGTGAGACTCCTTGTATCACTGTTATTTACATGCAGTGAATCTGTGAAAAAAACTACATTTCCCATGATGAATCACTCTGCACTCACTTCCAGTGTTTGCAAGCTCACTCTCTCCTCTGAGCAGCAAACATAGAGAAGAGTGTGAGAGAGCAGGCAGATGGATCATGGGAAATGTAGTTTGTACATAGATTCATTGCATGTAAATAACTTGATTCAAGGAGTCTCAAGTAAAATAAAACCAAGAAAAGGCTGCACAAGGGAACAGTGAGGATTTAGTGCCGATGTGGATGTATTTGCACATCATTTTTGAAAGCTGATTAACCCCTTTAAACACTTATAGGGCAAATGTACTTCAGAATGGCAGCATTTATGTTTAGTTTATAATATGTATTGGAAGCTGGAACAAAAATAGCATAGGGTGGAAATTGAAAAAAAAATGCAATTGTTCCATTTTCTTATGGGGTTTTACAGTGCTCAATAAACTTTGCATTACCATGTTATGACACCTATACATTTTTTTTTACTTATGTGCACAGAGCTGTGTAAAGTGCCTTTTTACCAGGCAAAGTGTAGGTTTTAGTGATACAACAGAATTAGAAGGCACCAGTCTGCTATAGCTACTGACAACTCCCGCTATCTTACTACACAAAACTCCTTTGGGTATGTTCACACGGCAGAATTTACATTCCACGTGTGAACATTCCGTGTGGCTAGCTACGTCAGGATGCCAATGCAGTGCATCAGAATTCTGCTCCGGATTAGGCCCAAATGAACGGGCCTAGTCGGGAGCGAGTCTTGTGCCGTGTACGCCGTGGCTGAGTCAGCTGCAGAATCCACGGCAACATAGTTCACCTCAATTCTTTTTTCCGATAGCGGCAGTGGTTGGAACCAAAGATCTCAAATTTGGACTCATCCGACCAAAGCACAGATTTCCACTAGTCTAATGTCCATTCCTTGTGTTCTTTAGCCCAAACAAGTCTCTTCTGCTTGTTGCCTGTCCTTAGCAGTGGTTTTCTAGCAGCTATTTTACCATGAAGGCCTGCTGCACATTCTCCTCTTAACAGTTGTTGTAGAGATGTATCTACTGTGTGGCACTGACCTGGTCTCTAATCTGAGCTGCTGTTAACCTGCGATTTCTGAGGCTGGTGATTCGGATGAACTTATCCTCCACAGCAGAGGTGATTCTTGGTCTTCCTTTCCTGGGGCGTTCCTCATGTGATCCAATTTCTTTGTAGCCTCGATGGTTTTTGCAACTGCACTTGGGGACACTTTCAAAGTTTTCCCAATTTTTCAGACTGACTGACCTTCATTTCTTAAAGTAATGATGGCCACTCGTTTTTCTTTACTTAGCTGCTTTTTTCTTGCCATAATACAAATTCTAACAGTCTATTCAATAGGACTATCAGCTGTGTATCCACCTGACTTCTGCACAACACAACTGATGGTCCCAACCCCATTTATAAGGCAAGAAATCCCACTTATTAAACCTGACAGGACACACCTGTGAAGTGAAAGCTATTTCCGGTGACTACCTCTTGAAGCTCATCAAGAGAATGCCAAGAGTGTGCAAAGCAGGAATCAAAGCAAAAGGTGGCTACTTTGAAGAACCGAGAATAGAAGACATATTTTCAGTTGTCTAACACTTTTTTGTTAAGTATATAATTCCACATGTGTTAATTCATAGTTTTGATGCCTTCAGTGTAAATATACAATTTTCATAGTCACGAAAACACAGAAAACTCTTTGAATGAGAAGGTGTGTCCAAACTTCTGGTCTGTACTATATATATATATATATATATATATATATATATATATATATATACTGTATATATATTTACAATATAATCATCCTTGCCTCATCGTGTTCAGCACTAACCAACTTTGTAACTGAAAGACAATTTGTACTTTTATGACATAAGAAGAGAAAATTCATTTAGATAGGAGATTCCTATGAAACGATAAAGTTCCCCTGTTTACCAGTTGTGAACATGGATGGGCCAACCTAAAGGCAGCCATACACATTAGTCTAAAGTTCATGAAAATGTCACAATGTCATCATCTTAAGAGAAGTCAGGCATGTAGGAAATTGTTCACCCCCAATCTACTCTTATCTAATGTGTATGGCCACCTTGAGCCCTCTTGATATTGCACCAGAGGTATTTTGAGGACATTATACAGAAAAGACACGTAAATGGAACTTAAGGTGTATTACAGGGAAGGTATACACTGTACTTGTAAATGACAATGTATGGATTTCAGTTTGTTAAAAACAAATCAGGAGTCAACCCAGGCTAACAATTCAGAACTTACCAGAGGTGAGGGACCAAAGGGAAAAAGTACTTCCAGTTATTTATGTATATAGCGCTGTATGAACAAGTCTCGATGACAGGAAACATGTTAAATAACCTCTTATTAACCTTAAGCTTCCCTCTTGAAGAAGGAAGAAAAACAAGTAGCCTGAGATCAAGTATAATCATGAACTGCACAAATACGAGTCCCAACAACTTCTATTTACGTGATATATAGAGATGCAGTAGGGCTTTCTGTAGCTAGTAGATAAGGAGTAGGAAGCACATTGCAGGCTTCTTCGCCTACCTGATAAGTAATAGCAGACTCCACTCTTCCTACTATCACATCTGATTTCTCTAGAAGTATAATACCCACTCTTCCTAATAGATACTTAGAAACACGACTAAATCCCTGCTGCTGAAATATAACATTAATTGAAAACAGCAACAATGCATGGATTACTTACAGTATTCATGAAGCTAGCATGTGACCAGAATACTATTAGCAACCTCAATAATTCAATACATGTGTCACATTATGTTTCACTATTTAGTGTTAAAATTACAAGGCATTCCATTTTTAGCTTTATGAAAGTAGACAGATGGTCTGGCACAGCAACACAATATTAGCCGGCAGATCTCCTATTGCCAATATGGCTGTGGGGAGCCCAATAGAAAGCCAATGATAGAATTGCCTTTGTCCCAAGGACAGAGAACTGTGTCTAGAAACATAAGGTTGTATCTTGCGTTAAGGCAGCCTATGATACAGCATTAAGGCAATTGACTACATACCCTGTAAAGTGTTTCTGGAAAGCTTAAAGGGATTGTCTAAAAATCCAGTTGTATATACCCTATTATGAAATTCTGTTTAAAAAAGAAGTTCCTCTGTTCAAGAACCTTACATCAAATACACACACAATCCTGAATATGTTGCATGTGGTCTAATAAATCTGTACTGCAGTACATTGTAAATGTTTGCTGATTGGGCATATTGGACATCTGTATATGGCAGCCTGGAGACCATATGTTTTAAATAGCTGTTGACCTGATGGACATTTAACTGGCAGATGCCCCTCCTGACCTCTCCTATATATATAAATGCTCAACTCAGCGAAGCATGTATGTGCTCTGTATAAGGAGAAAGCAGTGGATAGCTGCCAAACACCGATGTTTGCTGCTTATCTCCCACAAAAACAAAATGATCATGCATGTTCAATGTTCATGCGGCCCAATTCTTATTTGACATGACATCTGCTGTTAGGAGAGATTTGGGAAACCCCCACACATATTAGATTGTCAGATGGTAAACCACCATCAGCATTTTTACCTATTATTACTTTAATGTGCAGAGACACCATTACCCATGAAGCAGTACTGGCATTGGGGCCCTGCCACAGTGTCAACTAAATGGAGTCTGATGGGCTGCACAGTGAGAAAACAAGGTAATCCAAACCAAAATTCTATTTGTTGAAATGCCCCAAACTTGCAAGGGACCTTCAACATGCTTCACTGTAACCTGCTGACTCTTATTATTGTACCAGTCCCTAGACCTTCAGTGAACAAAATGTCTTCTGTTCCAGCCAAATATTTCAAATTTTGAGCACCTGCTGCCATTTCTCTCCACCCAGTTCCTATGGTTTCATGAATATTTGAGTCATTTGGCTTTGTTTCCACATTAAAGATATTATTTTTTTCCCCACCACTTCTTCCCAGACCTCTCTCAAATAGTAGATGAGTGTAATAATAATAATAACAACAACTTTATTGATAAAGCACCAACATATTCTGCAGCACTTTAGAAATCAGAGGGCACATGAACAATATTTGACATTGTTTGAAATTAACATATTAAACAATAGGAGTAAGGGTCCTGTTCACGAGAGCTTACATTCTATGAGGAAATAGGAAGACACAAGAGGTAAGAGGACTTGTAGTGTGCGGAGGTGTAATACAATTTCACCAGGTCATGTGATATGCCTGCCGAAACAGATGTAATGTTAAGGCAGTTCTGAAGCTGCTGTAGTTGGGTTTTAATCTGGTTGTCCAGGGTAAAGTATTCCAGAGCACTAATGCAGCTCAAGAGAAGTCTTGGAGACAGGATTAGTATGTTTGGATTACAAAGGATACAAATCTAAAGTCACTGGCAACACGGAGAGCAGGTTTAGGGTGGTAAACAGGGATTGGGGAGGAGATAGAGGGAGATGAGCGTTATGGATGGATTTGTGGGTGACTGTAATTATTTTATATTGTATTTTGTGATGCATGGGTAATGCAGCGAGTGACATAAGGTAGATGCATTTGTGCACCACTTTGACAGAAAGAGGAGTCTGGCAGTTGCTTACAAGACAGACTGTAGAGAGGAGAGTTTAGTAAGAGGAAGAGAATTAGAAGAGAATTGCAATAGTCAAGATAAGGGAAAATCAGAGCAGCAATGAGGGTTTTTGATTTTTCCACAGTGAGGAAAGGGCAAATTCTAGAGGTGTTTTTGTGGTGCAGGTGACAAGAGTGTGCAAATGTGTGAACATCTGGGATGAAGGCAAGATCCAAGTCAAATACATCCTCAAAACAGCGGGCCTACTGCCTTGGTGTGATAATAAGACCAGTTAGGTTGGTTAGTAGATGGAGGGAACACAAGAAGTTCGGTTTTTGAAAGATTCAGTTTCAGATAGAGAAGTCATGATGTTAGAGACAGCAGAAAGAGACAGTCAATGGCATTCTGTAGTAGAGTAGGGGTGATGTCACAGGATGAGGTTTATAGCTGGGGGTCTTCAGCATAAAGATGGTATTGAAAGCCAAATCTGCTGATGGTCAGTTCAATAGGGGTTGTGTAGAAAAATAAAAGGAGGGGGCCTAGGACTGAGTCCTGAGAAAACTGAACAGCAAGGGGAAGAGTAAAAAAAATGACATCTCCAAATGGTACACTAAATGAAAAGTCAGAAAGATAGGAAGAAAACCAAGAGAGAGCGGTATCCCTGAGGTCAATACAGTGGAGCGTAGTGAGGAGGTGTTGGTGGTCTACAGTGTCAAATGCTGCTGAGAGTTCCAGAAAGTGAGTAGTGAATAGTTTTCTTCAAATTTACAGTGGCGGCCCAAAAAAATGCACCACCAGTGGATTTTGTCAAATGTATGTGATGCGTATAAATTAAGTCCCTGCAGATGATATGTATATCTCCTACTACGAAATCGTAAAAATGTACAAAATATACATGTACAAAATTGCCAAATATTCGTCATCCATGAGAGAAGACAGAAATGGAAAAAGACAAGAAATCATTTTCGCTACAATCATTACATTTTGAGGAAATGGTGCGTTCTTTTTGGCCGGCACTGTAGATGCCAGGAGATCGTTGGAGACTTGTGTCGTTGGGCCGTTTCAGTAGAGTGCAGAAGCCAGATTGTAAGGGGTCAAGAAGAGAGTTAGCATATTAGGCGGGAATAGACCAAGCGTTCCAGTTTAGAGATGAAGGGGAGGATAGAGATGGGTCGAGAAAGCATATTTTCAGTAGTGGGGTTATAACAGTATGTGTGGTTATAAATTTTAGTGTGGTGAGTTGTAAAAGCAGAGACAGAGACCGGAGGAGGTGTGACAGGATAGGATCACTTATGCAAGTAGTAGTAGGGTGATAAGAAGAAAGGAGCTGGGAGGTTTCTTCTTTTGTTAATGGGTCAAAGAATTACAGTTCACAAAGAGGAGCAAGGGAGGGTAAGAGACTGGGTTATCTTCTGACAGAAGTTGTCGATTTTAAAGTATGTGGCCATGTCTTGAGCACCTTTGGTGTGAGGAGGGAATGAAAGGTGTCAAAGAGTTAGGATTATTAGAGAGAAAAGAGCTGAGAGCAGTGAAGTAGGCTTGTTTGGAAGCTGGAAGTCAGATTTACAGGTTTTGAGTATAAACTTGAAGTGAAGAAAATCTGTAGAAGTGTTAGATTTTCTCCAAGGACGTTCAGCACATCTTGAGCATTGATGAAGAAAACGTGTTTGAGGAGTGTGTCAAGGTTACTGTTGTCTGTTTTTCAGAGTTTCAGACAGCCAAGGACGCTGCTTTATCCAGAGTGGTTTTGAGAGTCTCATTGCAGTGTTTGGTGGTCCGTTCAGGACAGGAGAGAGAAGAGATGGGAGACAATAATGACTGTAGGGTATCTGAGAGGTGCTGCTTGTTTATAGGACATAGATTCTGGTATGTGCAGTAGGCCAGTGTATTTTGTGAAGCCTTTGATAGTAAAGGAAAGAAGGTTGTGGTCTGAAATTGGTGGCGAGTGTAAGTGTAATGTAAAGTGTAGAGAATAACCATCCTGAAAGTGATGATATGGCCCCCACAGAGTTTTGATTTCATTGAGTCTGACAAGAATTACAGGAAGAGACAGAAGAATTTTAGCAAGCCTACATCCACAGCTCATAATAGTCCTCCAAGATGTTTGGTATTACCTGAGAAATAGAAACAGGACATTCGCGTGCTCCAGCAGGATGTCGCTCGTGATAGGAAACCTAAACCATACCTCCCAACTTTGGAAGAACCGAAAGAGGGACAAAATGTGCGGCGTGCGTAGCACGCCGTGGCAAATTTAGCCCCGCCCACTTTTCTGTTGCCTCCGCCCATTCTCATTAATTTTTCATTTGCCCGCACACAGTATAATCCTTCTACAGTCACCCGTAAATTATATGTCCCCCCTCCATCTCTGCCCCCAGTTTCATATACAAACTCTATCTGCCCCCAGTTTCATGTCCCCATCCATCTCTGCCCCCAGTTTCATATACAAACTCTATCTGCCCCCAGTTTCATGTCCCCATCCATCTCTGCCCCCAGTTTCATGTCCCCCCATCTCTGCCCCCAGATTCATGTCCCCTCCATCTCTGCCCCCAGATTCATGTTCCCTCCATCTCTGTCCCCAGATTCATATACAAACTCTATCTGCCCCCAGTTTCATGTCCCCATCCATCTCTGCCCCCAGTTTCATGTCCCCCCATCTCTGCCCCCAGATTCATGTCCCCTCCATCTCTGCCCCCAGATTCATGTTCCCTCCATCTCTGTCCCCAGATTCATGTCCCCACATCTCTGTCCCCAGATTCATGTCCCTCCATCTCTGTCCCCAGATTCATGTCCCCCATCTCTGCCCCCAGATTCATGTCCCCCATCTCTGCCCACAGATTCATGTCCCCCCTCCATCTCTGCCCCCAGATTCATGTCCCTCCATCTCTGCTCCCAGATTCATGTCCCCACATCTCTGCCCCCAGATTCATGTCCCCTCCATCTCTGCCCCCAGATTCATGTCCCCTCCATCTCTGCCCCCAGATTCATGTCCCCTCCATCTCTGCCCCCAGATTCATGTCCCTCCATCTCTGCCCCCAGATTCATGTCTCCACATCTCTGCCCCCAGATTGATGTCCTCTCCATCTCTGCCCCCAGATTCATGTCCCCACATCTCTGCCCCCAGATTCATGTCCCTCCATCTCTGCCCCCAGATTCATGTCTCCACATCTCTGCCCCCAGATTCATGTCCCCTCCATCTCTGCCCCAGATTCATGTCCCCACATCTCTGCCCCCAGATTCATGTCCCCTCCATCTCTGCCCCCAGATTCATGTCCCCTCCATCTCTTCCCCCAGATTCATGTCCCCTCCATCTCTGCCCCCAGATTCGTGTCCCTCCATCTCTGCCCCCAGATTCATGTCTCCACATCTCTGCCCCCAGATTCATGTCCCCTCCATCTCTGCCCCAGATTCATGTCTCCACATCTCTGCCCCTGATTCATGTCCCCACATCTCTGCCCCCAGTGTCATGCCGTCCTCACCTTCATTTGCCCCCCCAGATTCATGTCCCCACATCTCTGCCCCCAGTGTCATGCCGTCCTCTCCTTCATCTGCCCCCAGTTTCACGTTCCACCTCAGTGTACACATTACACTTACCTTCTCCTCGTTCCCTCGCCGCTCTCTCTCTCTCGCACAGTTGTAGACGCGTTGTGACGTCATCACATCGTGTCTACACAGCCAGTAGGCGGCGTGCGGCGGCGAAGCAAGGAACTGAACTGTGACAGCTCCTTGCTTCAGCCATGTATGTGTTCAACTCAGATCTGCGTCCTCTGTTTACTATGGCAGTAATGCCAGTTTTGTTTTGTTTTTGTTTTTTTAGAAAGTTTTATAAATCTGCCCCGTTGTGCCAAGGAGGATTCTGTCCTGAAGCTTGTAGAATTAGGAATGTAGTCATAGACAATAACACATAATCTGTGCCAATGCCTGGCATAAGTCATAGTAAATTTGTTTGCCCCCCTCTTCATTTTCTTGCAACTTTTGAGGTTTCAAATAATTTCGCAAATATGGTGCACTACCATTTTCAACTTTACTATTGTAAAAAATGTTACAAACCCATAAATAAATCCCTACCTATAGATTTTAATATGTTTTTTTTCCAACCAGCTTATTGGGTTTTTTTTGTATGAAAAGCATCTAACATTTATCTCTATCATTTTCCTTTTTCAACTTCTAACAAGACGCCCACAAGTCAATGGATATGATGCCAATTCTCTGGACAAACCAATTAAGACTAGATTATGGAAATGTCTGCTCAGGATAAGGTTTCCAAAAATATGCAGCTTTTATTGTAATATTTCATAGTCACAGGTACTTGGAATTGCATCAGTCTTATCAGTATATTTGTGCATTAGCTTATTTATATATAATTATCATCTTTATATTAGTACAATCTTCAGAAGTCTAACCACAAGGGGTGATGAGGACCTGCTAGCCTATCAGGCCAATGCTCCTGTACTAAATAGGAGGGCATTTGTACTATAAAGGTACATGACAAGTGGGACAACCTTCATACAGGTGTTGCTTTGGGTCCCTGGAGATTCAAGATACACTTCTGAAAATCTTTCTAATTATATAACTATTATGTACTAATCCTAACAAATCAATATATTGGCAAATGGTTTCACTGAAACTATAAGAAAGCAATGGATGTGAAAGTATTTGGCCCCCTTGAACTTTTCAACCTTTTGCCACATTTTAGGCTTAAAACAGAAAGATATAAAATTAAATTTTTTTGGGGAAGAATCAACAAGTGGGACACAATTGTGAAGTGGAACAAAATTTATTGGATATTTTAAACTTTTTTAACAAAGAAAAAAACTGAAAAGTGGGGCGTGCAATATTATTAGGCCCCTTTACTTTCAGTGTAGCAAACTCACTCCGTTCAGTTCAGTGAAGATCTCTGAATGATCCAATGTTGTCCTAAATGACTGATGATAATGAATAGAATCCACCCATTTGTAATCAAGTCTCCGTATATATGCACCTGCTCTGTGATCAGGGTAAAAGGGTATTAATGCACCTCTCTGTCTCAGCGTTCTGTTTAAAGCACAGAGAGCATCACAAAGACCAAGGAATACACCAGGCAGGTCCAGATACTGTCGTGGAGAAGTTTAAAGCCGCATTTGGATACAAAAAGATTTCCCAAGCTTTAAACATCCCAAGGAACACTGTGCAAGCAGTCATATTGAAATGGAAGGAGTATCAGACCACTGCAAATCTACCAAGACCTGGCCGTCCCTCTAAACTTTCATCTCAAACAAGGAGAAGACTGATCAGAGATACAGCCAAGAGGCCCATGATCACTCTGGATGAACTGCAGAGATCTACAGCTGAGGTAGGAGAGTCTGTCCATAGGACAACAATCAGTCGTACATTGTACAAATCTGGCCTTTATGGAAGAGTGGCAAGAAGAAAGCCATTTCTCAAAGATATCCATAACAAGTCTTGTTTAAAGTTTGCCACAAGCCACCTGGGAGACACCAAACGTGTAAGAAGGTGCTCTGGTCAGATGGAACCAAAATGGAACTTTTTGGCCACAATGCAAAACTATATGTTTGGCGTAAAAGCAACACAGCTCATCACCCTGAACACACCATCCCCACTGTCAAACATGGTGGTGGCAGCATCATGGTTTAGGCCTGCTTTACTTCAGCAGGGACAGGGAAGATGGTTAAAATTGATGGGAAGATGGATGGAGCCAAATACAGGACCATTCTGGAAGAAAACCTGTTGGAGTCTGCCAAAGACCTGAGACTGGGACGGAGATTTATCTTCCAACAAGACAATGATCCAAAACATAAAGCAAAATCTACAATGGAATGGTTCACAAATAAATGTATCCAGGTGTTAGAATGGCCAAGTCACAGTCCAGACCTGAATCCAATCGAGAATCTGTGGAAAGAGCTGAAAACTGCTGTTCACAAATGCTCTCCATCCAACCTCACTGAGCTCCACACATTGCCTAGGCATTCTATAAAATGCCTGACAAGAAGCCCGCAAAGTATGAAATAGATTGTGATAGGGAAGGCTAGAGTGATCTATGCGGAGTAGACCTGGAAGCTTGCAGTGAGCATATGCACTGCTGTGAGTGCTGGGACCCTCCCTCACTCAGGATGGGTGTTTCTAGATAGAGTGCAATAATTCAATTTAGAATCCCCCTACTGAAATTGTCCTCTTTGGTAATTTGACTCATCCCACTATTAACCCATTAGCGTCTGAATTATCAAGTGAAACTGTAATTCATCTGTAAGCAGTATACACTTTGTTTTGCCAGATGAGCACAATCCGCTGTAGTGGCCATTGAGTTATCATAGGTACCCTATGTAAATTTGGATTGTTGTTCGATCTGCTGTGCACCTTTTAGTGCATTATTACTTTATATGTGTTTTTAATCAGAATCTAATAAAGTTGGATTTTATCTTTATATCAGAAAAATTGCCATTAACGTTATTGTTTTTGTATTAATTGGAGCACTCGTTAGAATCTCTGTCAGTCATGATCTCTCTGTCCCACTTCCTGACCATGAAATTCCTCTCCGGTCAGTTGCAATCACTCAGTGCAGTGGCAGCGGCCAAGGATTTGTCAAGTGTATGTGTAAAACAAAACGCCAAAGTTTGCAATGTCTTTACATGAAAAATTTCATGAATTGTCATTTGAAATGTTATTCTTGCCTACCATCTTGCAACAAGTAGGTTCATTTGAATTTTTTTTTTTTTTTTTTTGGGGGGGGGGGAGTTTCCCTTAATAAGAAAGGCAACAATTTGGCCTTTAATAAAGTTTTTGGTGTTGTACAACTTTTATTGTCATTTTAAGGCAACAATTTGGCCTTTAATCCATTTTTGGTTTTGTCCAACGTTCATTGTCATTCAAAGAAATATTTTGGGAAATGGCATTCTGATTTGATTTAGCTTTTTCATACTTTGCCTAAATAGCGTTCGGCATTCTATAAAATGCCTAGGCAAAGTATGTAACGATTCTTTCATTTCATACTTTGTCAAAAAATGGCAGGCATTGTATATAATACCTGCACTTCGTACTTTGCCTGTAACATAGTACTTATAGTTTTATCTTTTGATCAATACATTCCTGGATTTGGCTAAAAAACAAAAACAAAAAAAATGCAACAAAATCTGCAACAAAAAAGCCACGTTTTCCACAATGTTGGGCCTTAGCCTAAATCGCTGTTTCTATCTACATGTATACATTTCTTGTGTCTAGAAGAAAACACATTTTCTACTTGCATAAGAAAGTGGTTTTAATTCTATAACAGCCTTTGGCACTTATTTGTCTGGTGAATAATTCAGCTGACCTGCACGTCAGTGTGGATTTACAGAAAATGACCTGGCAATACAAAGTCTGGGAACTAGGCCACTTTTGGAAACATTCCTCAAGAGTCTCTCTCTTTTTTTTAAGCAGAACGAAGGAGCCAGAGTTATTATATATTATTAACTAATTAATTTTCACATTGTTCATGTCTGAGGAGAAGAAAATATTTTGCTAATTTAAAACCTACATTTGTGGTTTAGACGCAGTATACACACACATATTTCTGTTAAAATTATAATGAAGGAAATTTGTGTTCTTTGAGAACATAATGAATTGTTATACATGAAAACAATGGAAGAGCTGGTCATAAAATGCATGGGCATAAAATCAGCGAAGGACAAAAAATTATGAATAATTCAGCTGACCTGCACATCAGTGTTGATTTACAGAAAATGACAGACAATGGTTCCATATAATATTGAACCTACCCCATATAATATTGCCATACAATCCCACATAATAGTGTGCCATAATAGTACAATGTTGGTGCCTAAAAGGTAACTTTGTGAGAAGCTGTAAAGCAGGATGTTTAAGGTACCGAACCCACCAGTTTCATATGCACATTCACCGAACCCTTCTTTAGTGATAAATCAAATATGATTTTTTTCCAAATTCAAGACATAGGAATATGTTTTTTACTGGCACACAAAATATGTGCATATGGCCTAGGGTTAAGAACCACTGGTTTAGAGGTAGCTACAAGTAGTTTAGACGAGGTCATGGAACTCCTGAACAGTGAAAGCCTGAATACAATATTTGCTTCTGTCTACAGTCCCTGACAAAAGTTCTGTCGCTTCTCCATGTTGTGGAATCAAAAGCTTATAACCTGACTTTAAATTCATCCATTGGTTTTAGAAATGACTCATATGAAAACTGAAACCCTCCCAAATGTGTTTTTATTTAGAAAATAAATTGGCATCACTGGTGAAATATTGATCATTTAATGAACACAGAAAGGTCAGATTTTGACAAGACAAAAGTTTTGTCGCCCACATAAAGTAATGTGAAAATCATTTTGATGGTATACAAGACTATGATGTACATTTTCCAACTTTGACTGCCATGAAACCTTTAGGGTGAGTGCACACAGGGCTTTTTGGCCCGGAACCTGAGGCGGAGGCCGCCTCAGGTCCCGGACCAAAAAACAGGTAGCCGCTCCGGATTAGGCTCATCCAGTCGCATACTTTGCTCCGGATTAGGCCCAATGAATGGGCCTAGTTGGGAGGAGGGAGTGTCTTTTTCCAGCTCCTGGAAAAAAGGACCTGACTGGCTCCAATTGATTTCAATGGGAGCTGTCTTTTTGGTCAGGGTTTTCAGGCAGATACAGCCTCAAAATCCTGACCAAAATACCCTGTGTGCACTCAGCCTTAGTGGTTAGTTTATAGAAATGAAAACATGTATTAGACTTGTATAGGCAATCTGGAAACAGACAAACATTCATGATGTGTTGTTTCCCATCAGACACTTATGATAAATCTTACGGATATGCCATGAATGTCAGTTGTCACAATACCTATATCAGCCATCAATGTGACTCACTACATTGTCTATCTAGCTACACAGCTGTTTACCTACGTACAAAGAATTATTTATTTTAATAAACAACAGTGTTTTATTTGTGTGCACTGCTACCTACTATGTGCAACAAACCAGTGTTCTCAAAGTGTTCCCTTAGAGCATTTCTGTTCCCGATAAGCTTCCATTGGGAAGATTTTTTATTTTATTTGAGATATTATTACATCTAGCTGTGTATTTATGGATCTGCTCCAAGGATAAGTCATGAATGAAAATATGAGTTTGTAGAACCACAATAGAGTCTTCAAACTCTCAGTTAGAATCCCTTATTATGGACTCCACATCATGGTGAAACTATACAGACACAAATACAAACTGTTTCTGCAGTATGAGTGGTTTTCACTTTTATTTTGTTAGTATCTTGCTATAAATATTAAATGTGCTGGGAATAACAAGAAGCAACTTAAAAGAGCCGTGCACTGAAACAGCCATGCGTAGTCAGTGACGCAAGTAACTCTCAGGCTTTTTTTTTATCTGTATGAATAATTTAGAATCCACTGGAATCAACACACTGTAAAAGCTGAAAATATATTTCTGCACACGAACACCGTATTATTGGCTGGGTTTCAACAATCCGTCTCTAGAAAAAGTGTCATAGAAACAAACAATAGATAACCATTGTTGTAAAGATTTACAAGGAAGTAAAAAGTCATCAAATCTGAAGACTAAGCTACACTTTCCTTTTTTCATCATTACTGTAAGCGTTATAACAGACTCCAGATCCTTTATACTTTATGTTGTGCAGCACATCCCATTCTTTATTGCTCTGGTACACACAGTATACGTTTCTAGAACAACTCTGTAGGATTGTGGCAGAGGGTGGGAGTCCTCAGGGTACACCCTGCTTAGCATCTCCTGGCTGGTGGAAGGTGGGGTGTGCAAGGCGTGGGTGTGCAAATAACAGGTGAGCGCAGTTTCAGCACACTTCCAAACAAGATGGAATAAGAAATTGTTATTAAAACTGTTCCTCTGTAGTTTCCACAGCTTTTTTAACATATCAGCTAAAATATAATGCCCAACTGTGGGCTACAGAACTACAAAAGCAGCCATAGAAGCTGACCAAAACAGTAAGCCTGGCTGGAAGCCTAAGGGCCTAGTCAGAGGCTGCCAGGCCCACACTTTAATCAGCTGCTGAAATACCGTCGTAACCTGCTGAAATCACTATTCGTAACACCAATTAGGGCTGGGAGATTATTGCCTAAAGAAAAACACAATTAATTGAACATTGAACCGCAATTATGAATAAAGAACTATTATTTTAAAAAACTCTTTTTTTTACATGCCATGCTCTCTAATTATATGTGACACCTTGCCACTGAATTGTGGCATTGTTTATTCATATATCGTCTATACTGACTGTATAGCATACCGTTAGTAACATATCCTTTAGCCAATGGCAGGAAGGTAAAGATGCAAAACAATTGAAATACTAAGCTGACTTTTGGCATTTTCTTTGTTTGCCGAAGCCCTAATGCCAGGCATCATCTGGAGTGGTTTAAAGAAATCTACTACTGGACTTTGAGCAGTCACTCAGCTTTATGGAACATTACACTGCTGTATCCTTCCATTGACTCTCTGTCCACCTTCTGTTTTTGTGCATATCAGAAAGGCACTCCTAAACTATGGTATTTATACTTGTCCAGAAAACCACATTTACCCTACAAAATAATAATGCAAACTCATAGCTATAGTAATATGGTAAAGCATGTATTTCTAATCATATTACTGGAGGGCACATGCAAAAAATGAGCAAAAACTACACATAAAAGTAGAATTGTGGTTCATTTGAACACATTATATCCACTATGTGAGAGACGCATTTCTTCTGTACTAAGACTATGACCCATAACATTCTTGTAATAATTTCAAGCTTAATAAGTCATGTTATTTACTGGTGAACATGAGAAATGTTTCGCTTAACTAATACTCCAGAGAGCCCAGTAAAGCTGTTTTCATGCTGAGTATACAACGGATAAGAACCACCAGGCATCTTCCTAGAACAATAGCATCTTACATAAATAAGACTTGTTCCTTGACAGGCATCCTGATATTTTTTATCTTGGGGCCATGTTTAGGAAATGAATCATCAGTTCTTACTTTTATAGAGGAATATTCCAAAGTAGAATTAACAAGACATCTGTAACTACAATTACTGATATATACATGGGCAACAATTGCCAAAGTCTAAAAGCTACTTCCTGACTTCATAGACATGCCATCCCTTTATGGAAAAGTGAGAATGTCGCTTTGAAGTCGATGTGCTCTGTGTGCTCTTTACCAAAACGATCAGTGTTTTAGCTTCAGAGTACTATTTTTAGGAAAATAAGTAATGAAAGACATCAATATAAAGGCAAAATCCAGCAAAGAAAAATGAAGACCTATCCAAATACCTATCCAAAGGGTGAGTGTCTGACCAAATGCTGTCTGGCTGGTTACAAAGGCGGTGACCACGTTGCCTTTTCCACTAAAGAACCCGGCAGAAAGAAGAAAAGAAGCTCATATAGTCTGCCTGGCATACAATAGTCTAGGAAGGTTATGAGAAAAGGATTTGCCTTTAAATCTTTCATGCAAGTCTACAGAGATACAAATAGCTGAACATGCGTTTCTTGGATTGGTGGGAAAGCAGACATCAGCCATCAATAGTCAATGCTATGGAAATGAAATCAATAAAACTGGGAAAAGCCTAAATTGAATTTTCCAACTTTTGAAATGATATGCAAATAGGTTTTCCATATTGATCACTTATACTAAGAATAGGTTAATGTCATATACACTGATATGTGTCAATACTGAGTAACTGCAGCTTAGTACCCATTAAAGTGAATGTAAGCTGATCTGTAATGTCCTGGAAAATATACAGAGAACAGAGCTGTCTGCTTCCTGCTCCATTTTCTGTCTATCAGCTACTGAAACAGCTAATTGGTGAGAGTGCTGGGTGTCAAAACGGATCTGACATTGATGACACATCAACAGTATAGGTCATCATTATTTTTAGCTTGGAAAATGCCTGTAAGGCTGAGGCCCCACGTTGCGGAAACTTTTTTTTTTTCCAGTTTTTGAGTCTAAGCCAAGAATGGCTACAAAAGGAATGGGAAATATATATGAAGTTCTTATACTTCTACCTTTTATTGTATCCAATTCTGGCTTTGGATCAAAAAACTGCAGCAAAATCTGCAACATGGAGTCTCAACCTAATGTAGTGTCTGTAGTTGGGATGTCGGTCTTTAGTCACAGGACTGATACTGTTTACTTCCTGCATGTATGTTGTATCATTCTCTGTGGCCACTTCCCATCAATTAAATAACAGAAGTCACAGATCACATGAATTTTATCTCCATGTTCCTTTGCTCTCCCTCCCCATCTCTGGATTGCTTCACACGCTGGGCTGCAGAATGTACATAATATAGTAAGCAACAGGATAACAGAACAATATTTCAATATCAGATGAAGATAATAGGTGGCATTTATCAAGCCTCTAGCACCTATTTTATACTAGTTCTGCACTCCAGTACACAGATAGTGATAAGGTCATAGTCCCGTTTATGACTAATTGACCAATAATCTCGATATCCTAATTAATTAGGCTGAGTGCCAGGCGGTATAGAAATTACACCACTCTATGTGTTGGTATTCGTTCTTTTTTCAACTATAGAATCTGTGCTGACGCACCTTTTATTGAGAACACGCGGTTAAATAGTAGCAGAGAAAGGAAGTGATATAACAACAACGTAAGTTTTCATATTCATTCCTGATCTAGCCAGCTGCTCCCGCTCCTGCGTGGTACCCTTGGGGGGCTGTCTTGTGGCAGCAAGCAAAGAATTTGTTTTTCTTGCACTCATCTTGGATACAGGCGCCATCTTATCATTAACATTATACTAGTTTCAAGCATAAGCAACTATAACTAGCATTTAGCTTTAAATGATAACAATGTTTTTAAGGGGGGGACTGTGAAGGTTATAATCATGTAATGAATGAAAAAACATTGTTATCTTTTAAAGCTGAATGCTAGATATAGTTGCTTATGCTTGAAACTGGTATAATGTTAAATGATAAGATGGCGCCTGTATCCATGATGAGTGCAAGAAAAACAAATGCTTGGCTTGCTGCCAGAAGACAGCTACTCAAGGTTACCACACAGGAGCGGGAGTAGCTGGCTATGTATGGCACTGCTTAAACTTTTTCTATTTGATTGAGATGTACCATACCAATCAGGAATGAATATGAAAACGTTGTTGATATATCACTTCCTTTCTCTGCTACTATTTAACCCCATGTTCTATGGTTGAGAAAAGAACAAATACGAACACATAGAGTGGTGTAATTTCTTTACCGCCTGGCACTCAGCCTAATTAATTAGGAAGATGACAGTTACCCTAGATTATTGGTCAATTAGTCATAAAAGCGACTATGACCTTATCAATAGCATATCTCACTGCCCTGGAACCACAATTTCCATGCGGTGAATTTTTCACACCAATTGTGCCTATTTAGCACATTATAGGTGCATCGAAGGCTGAGGCACAAAGGGAGCGCTACTGCGCACATGCAGGATTTGAACACAGCCCGCCGGAAGAACAGAAGATCAAGGTGGGGAAGAGCCAGGACAGGAGGACGTCACTGGAATAAGAACGAAGCGTGACAGCAAGATGACGTCGGACAATGCACAACCGCCCAGCATGCACAGTAAGTATCAGTTAAATAATCGTTTTTAGGGTATTATTACAAAACCGGGGGGGTTTAAAATAAGATTGGCGGTGCCTGAATAGCCCTTTTAAAATCTATTCAGGCATATGTGGGGCTTATACAGCATAATTTTGCTGATGAAGAACCTTTAAAAACATTTAAAACCAACAGGTCTCATGTCTAGGAGTATACTGTATATTCTCCGCAATGAAAGCAATATAATACCCAAAAGTACATATAACACATATAGAAGAGCAAGTGGTGAAAAAACAAGAATTCACAAGTCAGCCAAGATGGGTTTGGCATGTAGCAGTTATAACAAATATAATCATATGTGAAAGGTATATGTTATGTGCACCTCTGCAGGGGCTTTGAATGGTAGTGTGAACACAGCCTTATTATGACAATATAATGTTTAATACAAAATTATTTATGCCTCAAAAGCTGATGCTGTCACAATGTTGAAATAAAATAAAACGGCTATTTCCAGTATAAGTAGGACAAAAATCCACAATATACTGGGATAGAAAGTGGTTGGCTATATGTAAACTTTCTCTGAACAATACTTTTCGTCATGAATGTCAATCATTATCCCATGAGGTCATAGCTGCGTGATACACTAATAATTAATTTATTAGATAAATAGGAGCAAATATAGGCCTATAGGTTTATATTTAATATAGGCCTATAGAATATATATATATATATATATATATATATATATATACTGTATATTAGATTCTGTAAAAGTACTGTATATACTCGAGTATATGCTGAGTTTTTCAGCACTGTTTTTTTTTAATAAATTTATTTATTTATTTTTTTGAGGGGGGGGGGGGTTTCTATGACCAGCCACATTAGTAATGCATAGCATCTCAAATAAAATAGTGAAAAGAAAAGAAGCTTTCAAAAAATATAATAAAAAGTAAAATAAATAAGAGTTCTAAATCACTCCTTTCCCTAGAATACATATAAAAGTAGAAAATTACTGTGAAACACATACATATTAGGTATCCCTGTGTCTGAGAGTGCCTGGTCTACTGAATATAGGGCATCTGCAGTGCTCCTGTTCCATCGGGAAGGGGTTAATAGGAGAACTGCAGATACCCTATATTCAGCCAGGCTGAATTCCAAGTGGGGGGAAAAACCCCAGTCCTCAAGCTCAGGGAAGGGGTAGACAGACAAGCAAATTACCCCCTCCCCTTCCCCAGCATTAAGCAACTACTGCACCCAAAAACTCCGACCATTTTAATTTTTGAAATTTTCCAGTAGCTGCTGCATCCCCCCCCCCCCCCCCGGCTTATACGCAATAAGTTTTCCCAGTTTTTTGTGACAAAATTAGGGGCCTCGGCTCTTGGCTTATATTCGGGTCGGCTTATACTTGAGTATATACAGTAATTAATCAGAATACCTATTTAATTGCATACAGTTATTCATTAACACAGACATGTCAGGAGAGCCAACACATCCTTTCTAAATGCATATAAAAAGTACACAAGTCTGGTTACCTAATGTAGTAGTACATACCATAGTCATTTGAAATTTTGCTTTACATTTTTTTTAAAGGCTCCATATCTTATTATGGATGCCAGAGAATTGTACTCTTCAGTGACAACGGGTATGATATACCCAGACAGCTTTTCAGACACGTTCAACATACTAAACACTTACTGCCATTTATCAATATATTATTGCAGTCTCCATTATACACTGTAAAAGAGTCACTGAAACCAAACACACTGACAGTAGCACGTAAAATATTTTTACTCCAAATACCAAAAAGTGTAATTTTATCAGTGTAGGCAAATGAAGAAATTGGTTTTTCTGTGCTTATAGCCTAACTTTAGCACTATTCATTACTCCTTAGTCCTATAGTACAGGGTGTACTAATGTAAAGTGAGTGATACACTCACTCACTAGGTGCATCATCACTTTAATCGACATTAGAGATGGCCCCCGCTAGTCATGTGATCGGCAGACTAACATGCCAATTCACAAACTAAAATGAGTCACTTTTTCTATGCAAGTCTATGAGAACCTGTATGCTATGCTCTAATAGACTTACATCATAGTCTATGAGAGTGTATGAATCAGCAGGTCTATCCGCCAATCACATGACCAGCTGGGGGACCTGTTCAGAGGCTGAATGAAGTGATTCGCCCATTGAGTGAGTACATTGTTGGCTTTACATTAATATGCCCTGTACTACAGGGCTAAGAAGTGACAAATAGTGCCAAAGTGGGACTTAAAAACGTAACTAAACTTTTGAGACAACTTTTGATTTTCTGTCAATATTTGTGTCATTAATAAATTTTGTAATATACTTTATTAACAAATTTTGGATAAAATCTATGAAATTCGGCATTTTTCACTCCCTTCCTTGTTTTTGTATCGAGAGCTGTTTGGGAGCCTTAACATGGAGTATACGCTCTGCTCATTCTGAACGTAAAAGTCGTTCAGAATGAGCGCGTAAAAACCAGCTCCCATTGATTTGAATGGGTGCCGGCATATGAGCGCTACCCATTGAAATCAATGGGAGGCTTTTTTCCCTATTGCTTTCAATGTGATACGGGCGTATGCCGGCACCTATTCAAGTCAATGGGAGCTGGTTTTTACGCGCTCATTCTGAACGACTTTTACGTTCAGAATAAGTGGAGAGTATACTCCGTGTGAAGGCTCCCTTTCTGTCTTTCACTCAATATTACTGTGTATGTATTATAGGTGTAGGGGACGGTGTAGCATGTAGAGAAAATAAGAAAAGGGTCCTTTTATATCTTAGGCATTGTTGCCTCAAGCAAACTTATCTTTGGTGCCAGAAAATCAAAAGATGTCCAAAAGTTTTGTTACACTTTAAATAAAAAAAATATTTCCAAATACAATCACAACCCACTTGGAATAGGTCTTCACAAAACCAGATACTTTAGCAAAAACTGACTCATACTGGCTTTCCAGACCCATCAATCCTCACAGCAATAAAAGACACTAGTGTAGGGTCTATCTGTGTTCTAGGATGTGAATCGAATTTTACTGCAGTAAACAATGGAAACAGCTACAGAAGGAAATAGCCAAAGACGTCTTGGCAATAAACTCTGCAGTCATCATTAAGTCTGGCCTGGATGGAGAAGAAAAGGGATGGAAATGACTACTAAACAGGAAATGTTGTTTCAGTAAACTGTGCATAAATATGTAGTACAAAAGAATATAAAAAACTCAGTAATAATGAGTTTTAACATATTATTAAGTCTAAGTCGTCCATGCAGCGAATCGCTGCCAAAAAACGCTGCGGATGTCAACCATGGGCCACCCATGCACCAGGTGCTTCTATGGCCCCATTCATTCAATGAATAGGATCTGCGGAATCAAGGCCACAAAACTGGACAAGAATAGGACCTGTCCTGTCGGTCCGCACACGAGACCATCTAATTCACGGTCATTTGCACAGGTCCACAGAAATCAGTGGGTCAGCGTGCTATTCAGATAAAACCTGTATAGCACACTGAACCAGACCATGGTCATCTGCAAGGAGCCTTAGGGTAAGTTCACACAGAGATTTTTGGTCAGGATTTTGAGGCCGTATCCGCCTCAAAATCCTGACCAAAAATAATCAATGGAAATGAAATCAATGGGAGACGGTCAGCCCTGAAGACACTCCCGACTAGGTCCATGCACTAGGCCCGGAGCGGAGTGCGCAACTGGATGCCGGTGCAGTGCTCCGGCATTCAGTCGCGGCTACCCGTTTTTTGGTCCGGAACCTGAGGCAGCCTCTGCCTCAGGTTCTGTACCAAAAATCTCTGTGTGAGCTTACCCTTAAGCAACATGCCTAAATGGACCCATTAATTTTCTTCAGTAAACTCAGGTTGCAAATGGATAGGTAGGACATAAAAAATAATGGATTGTGTTCTGCCCATGAAAAATATAGCTAGAGCACTAACAAACAAACCACAGCTTATAGGAAAAAGACACCTGAAATTACAGGTATGCTTTAACTGTGCTTTTAATTACCTGTATGGACTTTAGAGTGCCCCTGAAGAAATATATGGTATGACGCAATCCAATTCAACAATCCATATTTGCATAGAGAAATCCTTATTTTCATGAGGATACCCACAAATATGATGCTAATATGTTGCTGATCAGATAACTCTGCCTATGGTGTTAACTCTGTCCCTGCTGCTAGACCCCTCTAAGTTCCTTCAGACCCTAGCATTCTCTTTGGGACTTCACTTCTGAGCTTAGCATTAAAGTGAGTCTATAACACAACCAAAATCACTTCTAAACCTTTCTAAATTGCTTTTATGAGCAAACATATGGGTTGAGGCCACATATTGTGGAAAACCTGTGTTTTTGATGTAGATTTCAATGCTTTTTTTTCTTTATTAATTGAATTCTGAAGGAACAGTAAATATTAAGGGAGCACTTATATTTCATACACACACATAATTCAAAGATAGATAGATAGATAGATAGATAGATAGATAGATAGATAGATAGATGCGGACATGAAGCAGAAGCAGGATGTGAAATATTAAGTTTCCATTTGAATTAAGAGTGTATATAGCAGCCATGTACCTGATTAATCAATCATCAGCAAGTCTGACCACCTCTATAAAAGCAAAAGTTTTGTCAGTTTACTGGTGTGGATCATTCAGATGTTTGCTAACAGAATGTCAAGGAGACCATCAGGAATAATTTTAGATATGTTGATGCTGCCCAGTAATCTGGGAAAGGTTACAAGGCCATTACCAAGCAATTTGAAGCCTAAAGTGAAATAGATAATTCAGAGGTGGAAAATATTCTAGACAGTTGACAATCTTCCCAGGACTTGATATCCAAGTAAATTCGCCTCAAAGTGACCGTTCAATGCTCAGAGGAACTGCAAAAAATCCCAAGAGCTACAACTCTACAGGCGTCAGCGGGCACGTTAAACATTCCTTTTCACAACAGTACAATTAATGGAACAAATGTGGCTTGGTTTTAAGGGTTGCTAGAAGAAACATGGCAGCACGATTTAAGTTTCCAAACACAGTTTGCAGGCACAGGACCTGGGCAAATTGCAGTTATTTTTTGTGAAGTAAATAAAATAAGTCACAGCACAATCTATCATGCGTTGTTGTAAATATGAGGTTGCTTTTACCTATTTTTAGACCTTCTAAGGGCCAGATGTTTTTTATGTACTGACAACTTTAATCAACTCTATTTATCATGTGATAACTAGGAATAATAAAATAAAGCCTTAATTTTATTTCTGCCTTTTTTTGCTACAGATCCAATACACTTAAAATTCAAGTTTAATTTTCTATTTCTTTGGAAATGCTGAAGACAGCATGATTAAGGATTAATACAGTTGATTTAGCCTAGGGAATCTAATGAAAGAAAATAATAATTCATCACGTTAAAGCTGGCAGTCAGCACTTCTTATCTTGTAGCTTTGTAAAGCATCTGAGGATTAACAGCCCAAACATTTCCGTGTAATTGCAAATTTTGGAAAAGGTGATTGTAATCTATGGTCAGGGGTTTAGCTTTAATCGTCCTTTTATAAAGCGACAAGATCTAAAAGACTGTATAAACTAATCTTATATTATAAACAATGTAAAATACAATAATTCAAAATTTTAGTATATTACTAAAACTAAATGCATCATACTCGAAGCTCTGCCCTGCTTTGAATGGTTATGAAAAAAGTCATCCACTCTCTATGGACACAGCACCTCTTATTTAGATAGCCCAATGATTTGAGTTGGAGCTCAATAACCACTGTGTTGACACTGCAGGGAAACTGAACATTTGCGGTCAGGTTACAATGTACATTTTACCAATAGCTACATAAATGTTCCTGCATTGGTACAACGTGAACAGTTTATCATCGGACGACCCTTCTAACAATAAGGGACTGTCCAACTTTTCTTGTAATTTTTATCTTTAAGAAGCATTTTGCCTTTGAGTGGAAAATCTATGAAATACAGATGTAGCAGAGTTAACCCAATCTTCTTCAATTTGTTAAATGGGTGCAGTGTAATATTTTATCGCAGAAGACAACAAAACCAATAAAAATTTCATTGATGCATCTCTGGTGTAGCAGAGCTCAGCGCACACTCAGCCCTGCTACATCTCTGGATGTAGCAGAGCTCAGCGCAAACTCAGCTCTGCTACATCTATGGATGTAGTAGAGCTCAGCACACGGCCAGCTCTGCTACATCTCCGGTGTAGCAGAGCTGTGCGCTGAACACTGCTACATCTGAGATCGGACTGTGGACTGATCTTAGACTCTGCCTCCTCCGGCATTCAGCTCTGCTACATCTCTGGAGTAGCAGAGCTCAGCGCACACTCAGCTCTGCTACATCTCTGGATGTAGCAAAGCTCAGCGCACACTCAGCTCTGCTACATCTCGGGTATAGCAGAGCTCAGTGCACGGCCAGCTCTGCTACATCTCCGGTGTAGCAGAGCTGTGCACTCAACACTGCTACATCTGAGATTGGATTAGAATGGAGACTGCTGTGGACCGATCTTAGACTCTGCCTCCTCCGGCAGAACCAGAGTTGATACAGAGTACGGCATTCGGCCAATCAACGCTGGTCAATGCATTCCTATGGGAAAAAGTCAGCTCCCGCATAACGCAAGCTGACAGGGATCTCGACCAGATAGAGCCCCAAAGAGTTGTTTGAGTAACATTCCACCTAAATAAAGGTAATCCCTAGCTAACTCTGCCAGTATATCTATCCCTGTCTCACAGTCACATAGTTCACAGTCTCATATGACCCAGATATTAAATCCACTATTCGTATAAATTGGAGGTCACCTGATTTAGAAAGCCAATTATTTTTTCCAATTTTTTTTCAATTCCTCCGTTGTTGTAGTTCCTGTCCCACCTCCCCCCTCCCCTGCGCAGTTATTGGTGCAAAAAAAGCGCCAGGTGGGAGGGGATACAAATTTTTAGTGTGTTTGCCTCGTGGTATTTGATTGTGATCGAATACCTCGAACGGCCTGATATTCGATCGAATATCAATTCAATTGAACGCCGTTCGCTCATCTCTATTCTTTACAACATATAAAATGTTTAGAAAGAGTGGATATTGATTTTTTTTTTTGTTTAAATCCTTGGGAGTTTTTTTCCAATAAAATTCAATTTATGCTCTAATGGTTGAAGATTTGAACATTATACCGACTGTCATTTGCATCGACCATTTAGGAAAATCAGAGGAAAATAATCATTGGAATGCTGTGTAAGATTACAGCTATGCTGTTGGGGCAGTAAGAGGATGTTGTTTTTTAGCTGTCAATTATTATCATACAGATGGTTATTTTTAGAGATGAGCGAACACTAAAATGTTCGAGGTTCGAAATTCGATTCGAACAGCCGCTCACTGTTCGAGTGTTCGAATGGGTTTCGAACCCCATTATAGTCTATGGGGAACATATACTCGTTAAGGGGGAAACCCAAATCCGTGTCTGGAGGGTCACCAAGTCCACTATGACACCCCAGGAATTGATACCAACACCCTGGAATGACACTGGGACAGCAGGGGAAGCATGTCTGGGGGCATAAAAGTCACTTTATTTCATGGAAATCCCTGTCAGTTTGCGATTTTCGCAAGCTAACTTTTCCCCATAGAAATGCATTGGCCAGTGCTGATTGGCCAGAGTAGGAACTCGACCAATCAGCGCTGGCTCTGCTGGAGGAGGCGGAGTCTAAGATCGCTCCACACCAGTCTCCATTCAGGTCCGACCTTAGACTCCGCCTCCTCCGGCAGAGCCAGCGCTGATTGGCCGAAGGCTGGCCAATGCATTCCTATGCGAATGCAGAGACTTAGCAGTGCTGAGCCAGTTCTGCTCAACTACACATCTGATGCACACTCGGCACTGCTACATCAGATGTAGCAATCTGATGTAGCAGAGCCGAGGGTGCACTAGAACCCCTGTGCAAACTCAGTTCATGCTAATAGAATGCATTGGCCAGCGCTGATTGGCCAATGCATTCTATTAGCCCGATGAAGTAGAGCTGAATGTGTGTGCTAAGCACACACATTCAGCTCTACTTCATCGGGCTAATAGAATGCATTGGCTAGCGCTGATTGGCCAGAGTACGGAACTCGACCAATCAGCGCTGGCTCTGCTGGAGGAGGCGGAGTCTAAGATCACTCCACACCAGTCTCCATTCTGGTCCGACCTTAGACTCCGCCTCCTCCAGCAGAGCCAGCGCTGATTGGCCGAATTCCGTACTCTGGCCAATCAGTGCTGGCCAATGCATTCTATTGGCGTGATGAAGCAGTACTGAATGTGTGTGTTTAGCTCAACTACACCGGTGGAGTAGTTCAGCTAAGCACACAGATTCAGCTCTGCTTCAATCAGCGCTGGCCAATGCATTCTATTAGCTTGATGAAGCAGAGTGTGCACAAGGGTTCAAGCGCACCCTCGGCTCTGATGTAGCAGAGCCGAGGCTGCACAAGGGTTCAAGCGCACCCTCGGCTCTGATGTAGCAGAGCCGAGGGTGCACTTGAACCCTTGTGCACCCTCGGCTCTGCTACATCAGAGCCAAGGGTGCACTTGAACCCTTGTGCACACTTGGCTCTGCTACATCAGAGTTGATGGTGCGCTTGAACCCTTGTGCACAGTCTGCTTCATCAAGCTAATAGAATGCATTGGCCAGTGCTGATTGAAGCAGAGCTGCACCGGTGTAGTTGAGCTAAACACACACATTCAGAACTGCTTCATCACGCCAATACAATGCATTAGCCAGTGCTGATTGGCCAGAGTACGGAATTCGGCCAATCAGCGCTGGCTCGGCTGGAGGAGGCGGAGTCTAAGGTCGGACCAGAATGGAGACTGGTGTGGAGCAATCTTAGACTCCGCCTCCTCCAGCAGAGCCAGCGCTGATTGGCTGAATTCCGTACTCTGGCCAATCAGCACTGGCTAATGCATTGTATTGGCGTGATGAAGCAGTGCTGAATGTGTGTGTTTAGCTCAACTACGCCGGTGGAGTAGTTGAGCTAAACACACACATTCAGCACTGCTTCATCACGCCAATAGAATGCACTGGCCAGCGCTGATTGGCCAGAGTACGGAATTCGGCCAATCAGCGCTGGCTCTGCTGGAGGAGGCGGAGTCTAAGATCGCTCCACACCAGTCTCCATTCAGGTCCGACCTTAGACTCCGCCTCCTCCAGCAGAGCCAGCGCTGATTGGCCAAAGTACGGAATTCGGCCAATCAGCGCTGGCCAATGCATCCCTATGGGAAAAAGTTTATCTCACAAAAATCACAATTACACACCCGATAGAGCCCCAAAAAGTTATTTTTAATAACATTCCCCCCTAAATAAAGGTTATCCCTAGCTATCCCTGCCTGTACAGCTATCCCTGTCTCATAGTCACAAAGTTCACATTCTCATATGACCCGGATTTGAAATCCACTATTCGTCTAAAATGGAGGTCACCTGATTTCGGCAGCCAATGACTTTTTCCAATTTTTTTCAATGCCCCCGGTGTCGTAGTTCCTGTCCCACCTCCCCTGCGCTGTTATTGGTGCAAAAAAGGCGCCAGGGAAGGTGGGAGGGGAATCGAATTTTGGCGCACTTTACCATGCGGTGTTCGATTCGATTCGAACATGGCGAACACCCTGATATCCGATCGAACATGTGTTCGATAGAACACTGTTCGCTCATCTCTAGTTATTTTCATCATACAATATTATTATTTATTGCATTGACCTTACTGCTTACATTCCTAACTAAGGTTTTTGAAAGCACAGATAATATCCGTATCTGTAATTCAAATCATCTAGCTGGAGCCTTTCTGCTGTTACTTATTGTCATCTATTTTTACTCTAGTAAGCTGGAAAACTGGTCAGTCATCCGCCATAATGAAGATCAAATAGGATGATCCTGTGTGCCCCAGCTTCATCAGCAATTATTCTATATAAATGATATCATTCATTATTACTTACTATTACAAGTCCAGTAGATAATACAAGCAGGCACCACTTAAAGAGGGCAAAATTTAATTTGTGCTTTTCCCCTGATCAGTTTACTGTTTTTATTTTATTTTGCCATTATAAATGGGGACACTGTAGGGGCCATTCTATTACATGTGTTTGTGGGGGAGGGCACTGTTGGGATATTATATTACATGTGGGGCATTGAAGTGCGAGGGTCATTATACTATATGTAAGGGCACTGATGGTGCCACTGTCTTGAGTATGAAGGTACTGACATAGAAATTCTATGTGTGGGGGACACTGAAAGGGCCATTTTACTATATGTGAGGTCACTGAGGGGCCATTACATAATTGTTAATGAAGGCTCCAAACAAAGCATTACTTTACTAACATTTATAAGTGATGGCTAATTTGGGGGTACTTGGTTGTGAAGTTTTTTCCCTGTGGGGTACTTTAGTTGATATCAACTGATCACCCTTTCAATTTTGGGTCTTTCTCCACATCTCCACTAATCAGATATTGCTTGTGTAGGGTGCTTTTGTAGTGCACTCAAATGGGAGTTGAGCGGTCAATATACAATGTATAAAACAGTTTGCTTTCAACTCCATATATTGTGCTGAAAACAGCCTATTGGTGGAGTTCCTATGAGTAGGTAGTCAGTATTCAGTATTATAGACCCCCTTTAATTTACCAATATCCAATAAAGAATTCTTCACCTTTTTTTGCACCCACTTGTACTGTATACATCAGACAAGATTTAGGCTAATGCCCCATGTTGCAGAACAGCTGCTTTTTTGCTGCATTTTATTTTTGCAAACCCAGTGTGGCCTTAGCGTTAGAGCTAATAATCTGGCAATGCTCCTACTCCCGATCAGAACAGTTTATCAGTTATATGGAAGGATAAAACTGAAATGCAAAGACTATAGAAATGTATTAAAAAATTTGATTGTATACTGCAACCAAAATGAGCGTAAGATCAAATATGGTCACGCACCAGTAAACCAGAGGCATAACAGCATATGCTTCATTGTTCCAATGTAGAGACAAATGATCTTGTACATTATGAGGCTCATTCTGAACAATGTCGACCATCATAAACTTATTTAATGAATACAATCTTTTTTTTAATATCCTTTTCATAAATCTTGTAGTGTGAACACTAAACTAAGAACTTCATCTAATCTAAGAATATTAGTACTGATACTCTCCTCAAAATGAATGTGTAACATAAAGAGAACATGGAATGTATTATCTCTTTTTTAATAACCTTGATAGCAAAACGATGTACTTGAGACAGTGAACGCAACATTTTACAGCCTGGTCATAAGAAATGAAGTAGATCCCTGCAATTTTGCCTACATGTGCTACAGTTTCCTTGGGTATAAAATACAGGTTTAAGTCTCCTTGGTGTCCTACAGCAATGATATAAGATTTTATTCTTTAGAAGCGGACTTCAGGGAAGTGTAAAAGGTTTATGAGCAAACATCCAGCTGCTTTGCAATCTTGATCTGAGGCAGAGCTACTTTTCACATTTTGTGTCCAACCTGTTTATAGTTATGACCTGTTTGCTGTGTTCTGTTCTGAAGCCAAGCATTGTTTAAAGGAAACCTGACCCAAAACTAACTCCATTATTGGTTAGGCTCTGCTCAGACTAGGATTGTGGTGGCCGTTGTGGCCGGTGTACTTGTACTTGTAAACTTGTAACAGAGTCGGTCAAGGCTCCATTCTGGGTTCCAGCACAGATACAAAGATTTATCAATTAGCAATGTCATAAATTTTATCGATTAATGTCACATGGCCATGAAATAATGGACATATGTGAAACATCCATTATCATCAGCATTTATTATCAAGAGTTTATTGACATGATAGCTGCAAGCGCTAAATTATTTCTAGACTACTGTCTGAAATTGTTGCCATCCAGGTTGACACTACTAGATAATGTACTTTATCTACAATTCTACAATTACGTCCTCCATAATAATATCAGCTGTCAGCACAATCCCCATTAATTTTCTTATTATAGCACAATCTCGCTATTAGGAGAATGTCAGGATCAGTAAAAGAAAATTAGTATCATTTTTTACATAATTGCTTAACTTTTTATGCAGATGATATTTTTTATCAATTATCTTTTATATTCATTAACATTTGTTTCTTAAAGGGATCCTATCATACAAACCCTTTTTTTTCTAAGTAACACGTCGGAATAACCTTAAGAAAGTCTAGTCTTCTCCACACCGCCGTTCCGTAGGAATCCCGCTTCTTGTCTGTATGCAAATGATTTCTCTCGCAGCACTGGGGGTGGGCCGCAGTGCTCAAACAGCACTGGGGGCGTCCCCAATGCTGCGAGAGAACTCTCTCCAGCGCCGCCTCCATCTTCGTCAGCAGCCTCCTCTTCATCCTCATCTTCCTGCAGTGGCTTGTAACTTCTAAGCCTTGGGCAGAGCAGACTGCGCATGCCCACAGGCCACGAGAAAATGGCCGCTTACAATACTGTACAAGCGGCCGTTTTCTCGTGGCCTGTGGGCATGTGCAGTCTGCTCTGCTCGAGGCCTAGAAGTTAAAAGCCACCGTCGGAAGAAGAGGATGAAGAGGACACTGCTGACAAAGATGGAGGTGGTACTGGAGAGAGTTCTCTCGCAGCATTGGGGACGCCCCCAGTGCTGTTTGAGCACTGGGGACCACCCCCAGTGCTGTGAGAGAACTCATTTGCATACCGACAAGAACCAGGATTCCTACGGAACGGCGGCACGGAGAAGACATTGAAAGGTAGGAGAAGAATAGCCTTTCTTAAGGCAATTCCGATGTGTTACTCACAAAAAAAAAAAGGGTTTGTATGATAGGATCCCTTTAAAAACACAGTGACTTTCCATTTATTTTTTCATTTTCATTTTTCCTCCATGGTTTCTAAGGACCAAAACATTTTTTTATTTACCCATCCTCATAGCCATAGAACATTTGTTTTTTTATGAGAAGTATTTTGTGATGGCACCATTCAATTTTCAAATACAAAATACCCAACTCTGCCATTGTTTATTGAGCTTTGTATTTGTGGTGTACCCTGCACAGTAAATACATGGCAACCTTATTCAGCTGGTCAGTACTTTCTCTGACTGGTTGTTAGTAGCAAGTGCCAACTGAGAGGACTCAGTCCCTATGCATGTCTACCTCACATGTACAGAGAATGTTGCCAAAGGGTTAGTAAATCCACGTACAGGTTATATTGTAGCTGAATATATCTATGGTAGCTTTGGACATGAATTAGCTTTGTATTTGCCACATGGATTCATTGCCCTGTCCAGTTTCTGTTTGCTGTTTTTTTTCCCACACATAACTTTGTGGGTCTGTATAATGCAACTTTTTGTGAGCTGTGATTCAAGCCCCAGTGGGTAAATGTTACCAAGTCAGACGATCTGCAGAGTGCACAGATGTGATCATATCTGCCAGTTTTTTTTAATGGCCACAATAAAATTCTGATTTTATTCACCATCTGGGAAATTCAGCTTTTGTATGTTTGTTCTGGACTGAGATTATTGCTACGTTTGCCATGAGCAACCATAGGGATTTATATAATTCCTGACTATTTCTACATACACAGCAGGAGACAATGGGCAGCTGCTTCTACTACCAACTACTGTACAGATAATCCCGTTATTTCCCCGTGGCAGAAGTGAGATTTTGAAAATTTGAAGCAGAACATTGCAAAATGCCAAACTATTTTAGCGGAAGGGATTTTTTTCATGAAGATAAGCAAAGTTGTAAGGTACCTATATCTCTTCCATCTGCCATGATTTAGCCCTTTTCATCAGCTGTACATGGCATTTGGACAGTGTTGTGATGAAAAGTATGTATAGGTAAGTACCTTTATTACCTGTTTCACCTAACTTCTCTGGCATGATATCAGTAGCTGGGACTACTGGTGAGGAGGACGTTATCCAGTTAGCACAACACTTTTCCTTCAACTAACTACAAGATCACTTTTAGGGCAAGGTCACACGTTGCGAGCCACAACGAAAAAACGCTATGGAAAGGACTGCAGCTGGAATCTCATTGCATTTTTTCCACTGTGTCTTTCAAGAAAGTCCACCAAGTTTTTCTATTTAGACTTTCTGCCTCCATTATAACTATATCGAAAACACCAGCATTTCCGTATGTATAATTGGTGTGCTACAATTCTCAAAAACGCAACACTTTATTGATATTGCAGCTTTTCTGCAGATTATTTTCTGCAATGTGTGGATTGGATTACATAAACCTTGCAGGTACTGCAGCCAAAACTGCATTTTCACAACTTGGGGCCCTGGCCTCACTGTGATTCTTCTATCTAGAGAAAAACCCCTAAAGGCTTAAAGGGATTCTATCATTAGGATCCCTTTTTTAACTAAGTACATGTCGGAATAGCCTTAAGAAAGACTATTCTCTTAAATTTCTTTTTCTGATCCACACCGCCGTTTCTGAGGAATTTCTTATTTCTTCCATATACAAATAAGCTTTCAGACAGCACTGGGGGTGTTTCTCTTTGCTCAAACAGCACAGGGGGGAGTCCCCTATCCCCGTCCGAAAACTCTCCAGTCTTCTTCTCCAGGTCATCAGCCGCATCTTCATCCAAAAAGCGCTGACTGTCGTCCATTGGCCGTTTTCCTGTGGCCTTTTACACGAGCGCCAATTTGGCCACAGGAAAATGGCTGATGGACATGTGCAGTCGGCGCTTTTGGCTGAAGATGTGGCCGATGACCCGGCTGTCTGTAAGCTCATTTACATTTGGAAGAAATAAGAAATTCCTCAGGAATCAGAAAAAGAAGGGTAAGTTAAGAATAGCCTTTCTTAAAGCTGTTCCGCCACGTTCTTAGATAAAATATGGAATTCTAATGATAGAATCCCTTTAAGGCCCACATTGTTCTTATGTAGTGGTAGACATTATTTTTTGGTTTGAACTAATATTATATACTCCACACACCATGTACATTTTGTCTGACTCAAAATAAGCCAACTAAAAGCTAGTATAAACTTAGACTAAAGTTACACCAGATTTGTCATTCAGTTTCAGAAACTCTGATAAATGTGGCATATTTTTAGACTGCCTGTCTAAAGAGGTTCCCAACTACAGACAGTTGTTTTGATATCCTGCGGCATTTCATAGTTGATCTATATTATGTGGGTGGCTTCATGACTCTATGAATAGTTGATGCCAAGTTTGTTCACTTTTTGTGCAGTTACAGAAGGATGTACTTATTCACTTTACTGGATTTGACACTTATGAGACATTTTATAATTAAGTTCTTAATTTATTAATACAATGGAAATGGAACTGTAGTGTCCTATTGGAACATCACCCTGTAACATATTTCTGTTTACTTGGACTAATGATGAACATGTTTTAGATTATTTGCTAGTATTTTGAACTGTATTGAAGATTGTGCCTATAAAGTGTAACTAAACTTTCAGATAACTTTTGATTTTCAGGCAGTATTTGTGTCATTAATACATTCTGTAATATACTTTATTAACAAATTCTGGGTCCTTTCTGGGAAATCCTGCAATTTTTTTTGCACTCTTTCCCTTACAGGAACAGCTCTCAATACAGACACAAGGGAAAGAGTGAAGAAATGCAGGATTTCACAGAAAGGAGACAAATTTTGTTAATAAAGTAGATTACAAAATGTATTAATAACACAAATAAAGACAGAAAATCAAACGTTGCCTGAAAGTTTAGTTATATTTTAAGAGCGGATGATGCCATTCGGGTTGCTTGACCCCTGTATAAGGGAGAGGCATTTTCTCTGCATTTGTTCCAGAATGTGGGTGGAACTAAAGTAATAGATAGACATCTCATGAGTTGTCAGAGGGTAGTTAGTCTAGTCTATGCCAGCTGAGTTAAAAGAGCACTTGTGTGCTAAGCATTTTGTGGCAGTAATTTCAGTCCTGTCAGGGTTATTTGGGACACTAAATCACCCACATGTCCTTATGGACTTTTGGGGCATCTATCTATCTACCCTGTTTCCCCGAAAATAAGACAACCCCCCTTCACCTCCTGGACCACCTACAACCGGCAGTCATGCCGGCGCTCCGCTAAGGAAGTGCTGGCATGACTGCCGATTGTCCCCCGCTCCAGCCGTTGCATAAGACTTCTCCTGAAAATAAGACAGGTCATATACTGTATATCGGAAGAGAATTTTAGATAAGACACTGTCTTATTTTTGGGGGAAACAGGGTATCTATCTATTTATCTATATATCATTTCAGTATTGACAAAAAAATATTTTAAGTGATCACTAAGTAGCATAAATAAAATGGTACAATTGTGTGTTTTAATAAACTAGTAACAATCTGGAGTCTAATATTATTATTTAGGGTCTGGATATTTGTAAAGGTACCCTTTATAAAAAGCCATGCACCAGGGACAGGTGAGCATGTTTTTTTTTTTTTGTTTTTTTTTTTCATCTTCCCCGGCCTACTATATATAAAAAAATTATTCCGGACAACTTCTTTATTTATAAGGACATGAGGAATGTCCTTGTACTGACCACAGTTCATTGTAATGGACGCACCTCTGTCCCTGTACATTTTATCAGTACCACTACGACTATCCCCAAGCCAGACGCATCCTGTCATATAATAAATACATCGAGGGGTTGAGCTATCTGACCAAGTTCTGAAACCATATAGCGCCATGAGAAAAACAAGAGTGTATTACAAAAATCTGGCTGTGCACATCATACAGATGGCAATATCTAACACTTACATGCGATTGTGATGTGCAGACAGGACAGAAAAATTCCTTCAGTTTTAGGAGAAAGTTACAAAGACCATAATATTTAGCAACCAGGAAGGGCAGGTCCCCAGTACTTCTGGAATTGAAATGCCCATATTGTAGCAGGGCAACACTTTCCAAATGAATTTCACAAACTGGATACAGAGCGAAGACCCAAAAAAGTGCATAATTTGTTCCAAAAGGAGGTTAAGGAAGAACACAATTTCTACGTGTGACAACATAGATTATTCATTTTATAATTTATTTTATTTGATAATTTATTTTCCCTGGTATACCATCTCCTTATACCGTTATATACTCTGCACTAATTTACCTTTCAACCTCTCTTGTGCATCAATTTCTCAAAAAGAAACCAATTAACCCCTTGTCGAAATGAAAACAAAAAACAAAAACGGGGTTAACGTAACATCTTAATAAAAAATATGTCATGGTTCAATTTACTCCCCAATTCTATGAAACATCTGTGGGGTCAAAATGTCCATTATATCCCTTAATTAATTTCCAAAATGGGTTGTAAGTTAGGAGTTTTCACTGTTCTGAGACATGGTCACTGAAAATTATTACTGGATAATCTACCCTACAAAAAGTGTTCTGTTCCTTCTCACTCCTACAATGTGCCCATACAGCAGTTTACATCCATGTGGGGCATTTCAGGAGAAATTGTTTAACAGATTGTCAGCAGATTTTCTTCTTTAATCCCTTGTGTAAATGAAAAAATTGGTTTAAAGCATAATTTTATTGGAAAATATGTCATGTCTAAATTTAGAGCCCAATTCTATGAAACACCTTTGGGTAATTTTTTGGGGGGTTTCTACCATTCTGGCACTTCAGAGGCTCTGCCTAAAACCAATTCCAGCAAAATCTATCATCCAAAAGCTCAATGGCACTCATTCCATTCTGTACTTTACTGTGTGCTCATTCATCAGTTTAGATCCATGTGTGGGGTATTTCTGCAGTTGGGAGAAACTGCTTTTTCTTCTTTAACCCCTTGTGGAAATTAAAAAATGGGGTTAAAGCAACGTTATTAAAAAAGATGTTGTTTTCCATTTTCACAGCCCAATTGTAAGGTCATAGTACTCATTATACTCATTGATAAATTCCTTGAGGGTTTTAGTTTCCGAAATGGGGTCTCTTCTTGAGGGCTGGTAAGGGACTTTGCAAATTCAACTGAAAATGATTTCAGCAAAATCTGACCTACAAAATTCCAGTGGGGTTCCTTCCCTTCTGCATCTTGGTGTGCACCCACACATCAGTTTACATCCACAGGTGAGATAATTCCAAGTTCAGGAGAGGACATAGATTGTGGGATGCATTTCCTTCCTGTATATTTCCTGTTGCATTTGGACACACTTTTTTGGCATTAGTTGTGAATGTGCAAGTTCTAGAGCTAAATGGTGAAAGAAATTGAAATGTGTAAATTTCAACTCCATTTTGTTTTTATTCCTGTGAAATTCTAAAAGGCTTAAGAAACTTCATAAATGCTGTTTTGACATATTTCAGGAGTACAATTTTGAGAATGGGGTGATTTATGAAGTTTCTACTACATAGCCCTTTCAAACTTCCATCAGAACTGAAATGATACCATGAAAAATGAGTTTTGGAAATGATCTTAATAATGTGATAAATTGGTATTTGACTTGTAAGCCTTATAATAAACGCAAAAGGTTAAAAGGTGATTTAAGTTTGATGCCGTCATAAAGCAGAGATATGGTAAATTATATCTACAAAGTAATTTGGGTAGTATGACTATTTAAAAGGCCTAATTTTCCAAATTTGCAGTAAATTTCCTTTTTTTTTCATAATTAAACACAAAACATATTGACCAAAATTTATGATTAACATGGTATACAATGTGTCACGAAAAAAACAATCTCAAAATCATTTTGATAAGTTGAAGCTTTGCAAAGTTATTGCCACCTAAAGTGACATTTGTCAGATTTCATAGATGAGGCTGTGTCCTTAAGGTGTTTTTAGGCTGTGCCTTTAAGGAGTTATCAATGCAAAAAAATATGCCAACATAACATATTTGTATCTTCTCAAAGAACCTTACACTTGTCCTGCCTTTAAAATAACAAGGATATATAATGCCTACATACCTTTTGGTGAATAGCTGACTTAAAGGCTTTCAGTAAAGGTCAATGGAGAAGTGGCACACTTTCTTCTGGAACTTACAGTAGACAAATAAAATTTCTTAATCATCACAGAGGCATCTTAACAGAAAGAAAAAGGAATAAAATAAGTAAGCATACATTAATAAGGCAGTACGTTCTTGTGTTAGTCACTTATGATTAATATTACAGCCTATTCCTGTGAGAAATACTGTAGCTTATTATCCCCTTGCTGAATCTTTATGCTATAATGTCACAAATCTTCGGCTGGTAATTGGACATCAGGTTTATATCTTTAGAAATGTTAACGGCAGTTTTGTCATTAATTTATTTTGCTATAAAGGTGCCATTAAAGTGGATAGTAAAACACCAATTTATAATCTACCAACAGACAGCTGATGGCTTAAAAGCAATAAGCAGCATTAGCTTCTCACTTCAAAAATAGCAAGATCTGCAGCAAGTATTTGCATGAACAAAGGTTCAAGTAGAGGTACTCTAGCTGCTTCATTGTAATTTTTTTTTAGCCAAATCTTGAAAGACTGCATTGACTATTCTTTCTGTATAAGGAAAACGTTTGTTTTTGTACTGTGTTAGCCAGTGGGTATGAAATATAAAAAAAACAAAAAACTTGAGAGTCTTCAGTAGTTGATACCTTTTTTAATGGCTAGCTTTCGAAGCTCTTGGCTTCTTCTTCAGGTATACAGTATACCTGAGGAAGAAGCCAAGAGCATCGAAAGCTTGTAATCTGTCATCATTATTAGTTAGCCATTAAAAAAGGAATCAACTACTGTAGACTCTCAAGTGTTTTTGTTTTTTTATTTTCTTTCTGTACAATCTTTGTTTTGAGCTAAAAAAATAACATATAGGTGTGACAAACTGTAGTCCAGAGTGTATATATATATATATATATATATATACACACACACACACACACACATGCTAGCACTAATAAAATGGAAACAACATTATTAGAGGGGTTGTTTATTATCATCGCCAGAGGCATAAGTCTATGAGGTTCATAAACAACCAATGTGGAAAAGCAGCACCATATAGAAAGCGATAAGGCAAATGCCTTAGAACTTCTGATTCAGGGAGGTAGATAATGTAACAAATATATTATTTGGATAAAGTCCTCCTTTTAATTCCCAATGCAATGTTTCAGCACTGTGTAAGCCTTTCTCAAGTAATATAGGGGAATAATATATGAGGTGCTTAGATTTCATACACCCCTGGTGTATATATATGTATTAAAAAAAAAAGCAGAATGTAATACCTCACTGGCAATGGGTGCAAATCCTACGTAAAAGAGCAAAAATAAAATCCACCAATAATATGAAGAACAATAAGATTAAGCTTCCATGTAGCGTAATGCAGCAAAAAAAAAAAAATAAAAAAAAAAATGCTATGAAAAACCAGCAGTAGAAAAGCATCACGTTCTTTTCTCTAGCATTTTTCATTGCATTTTTGCAGAGTTTTCCTCTGCAGACTTTCTACCAATATTATACCTATAAAAAATAAACACCATAGTTTCTGCAGGTACAATTGACATGCTGTGATTTTCAAAAACGCTGGTATTTTTGAAAACACAATTTTTCCGCTGTAGATTTTTTCTGCTATATGTGGATGGGATTAGCCAGAATCTCATTCACTTTGGAGGTACTCTAAAAATTTTTTTGCAGCGACGTTTCTACTGGTACCAAAATCTGTAGATAGTGTGGGGAAGTTAACTTGATAGAAACAGTGGTGCGGACCCAAACAGTCAAGACAGAGATACAAAATATACAGCAAACTGGTTTATTTAGAAAAAAACAGGTACATAAATAAACCTTGACTTCAGACACAAAATAAACAAAATACAGCCTTAACTTCAGGCAAAAAAACAAAATAAAAAAATCTGCTTGTCTGAGCAACTAACTAGACAATAGGTTAACCTAACTATACGTGTGGCTTACTACCAACCACATAAACAAAACAAGCGCAATATTGTCTCACTAGACTCAGGGTTATAGAACAGAAACACAACCTCCTTTCACTCCATGGATCTACATTGGAGTGCAGAATCTGCAGCCTTTTTCTGTCTCAGTAATGAGCCAAGGATCTACACCTGGACTGAGGCCTACTTCAGATCTGCCCTGGACCACACATAAGTTAAAAACCTAGGGGATATATAGTGAAATTCCAGCACCCTGCCTGTCACCTACTCACAATAAATACAGTTAGGGACCCTGGTATAGATTTTGCATTGGGGTCCAAAATCTCTAATGATCGTAAAGGGAAGCAGCCACAAATCAAATAGAACAGCTAGTTGGTTTCCCATGGTCAACAATATTTAATTTTGCAGCAAAAACAGCTACTGACTTTGTTTGCAGCAGCAAAGACAGATTCTCAATAATCTGTTGTGCGTGTACCCATATATATATATATATATATATATATATATATATATATAAAATCTCAGCAGCTCACTGAGACGCCATATAATAAGCATGTTGTTGGCGTCGCTGATCCGCCTGCTCTGGCGTTTCGGCAGCTCTCAAGCTGGCCTGTCGCTGAACTTGCTCCTCGCACCATGCCTGTGATTGTTTCGGCATCTCAGCAGCTGGCTGGGACGCCATATAATGAGTGTGTTGTTGGCGTTGATGATCCCCCTGCTCTAAGAGCCACTTTTACTTAGCTTGTTCAATCCTCTTGAGCTCCGCTTGAGGAGAAATATGTGAATTCTGTCTACCTTCATAGCTCTCGTGGTTTTAGAATTTTGCGACAATTTAGATTTTCTTCTTCCTGGCATGTTTAAAATTGGTAAACTGCCAATTTGGATTAAAGGGGTTTTCTCATCCAGTGTGTCAGCCCTGGAGCAAATCACATAATATGAAAATGCATGCACACAATAGACTCAGGGTTATCTATGTGTTTACATAGAGAAATAACAGACCTGGCTTTATCAGCCTTCTGCAAGATCAGTTTAATATACACTCACCGGCCACTTTATTAGGTACACCATGCTAGTAACGGGTTGGACCCCCTTTTGCCTTCAGAACTGCCTCAATTCTTCGTGACATAGATTCAACAAGGTGCTGGAAGCATTCCTCAGAGATTTTGGTCCATATTGACATGATGGCATCACACAGTTGCCGCAGATTTGTCGGCTGCACATCCATGATGCGAATCTCCCGTTCCACCACATCCCAAAGATGCTCTATTGGATTGAGATCTGGTGAGTGTGGAGGCCATTGGAGTACAGTGAACTCATTGTCATGTTCAAGAAACCTGTCTGAGATGATTCCAGCTTTATGACATGGCGCATTATCCTGCTGAAAGTAGCCATCAGATGTTGGGTACATTGTGGTCATAAAGGGATGGACATGGTCAGCAACAATACTCAGTTAGGCTTTGGCGTTGCAACGATGCTCAATTGGTACCAAGGGGCCCAAAGAGTGCCAAGAAAATATTCCCCACACCATGACACCACCACCACCAGCCTGAACCGTTGATACAAGGCAGGATGGATCCATGCTTTCATGTTGTTGACGCCAAATTCTGACCCTACCATCCGAATGTCGCAGCAGAAATCGAGACTCATCAGACCAGGCAACGTTTTTCCAATCTTCAATTGTCCAATTTCGATGAGCTTGTGCAAATTGTAGCCTCAGTTTCCTGTTCTTAGCTGAAAGGAGTGGCACCCGGTGTGGTCTTCTGCTGCTGTAGCCCATCTGCCTCAAAGTTCGATGTACTGTTCGTTCAGAGATGCTCTTCTGGCTACCTTGGTTGTAACGGGTGGCTATTTGAGTCACTGTTGCCTTTCTATCAGCTCGAACCAGTCTGGCTATTCTCCTCTGACCTCTGGCATCAACAACGCATTTCCGCCCACAGAACTGCCGCTCACTGGATGTTTTTTCTTTTTCGGACCATTCTCTGTAAACCCTAGAGATGGTTGTGCATGAAAATCCCAGTAGATCAGCAGTTTCTGAAATACTCAGACCAGCCCTTCTGGCACCAACAACCATGCCACGTTCAAAGGCACTCAAATCACCTTTCTTCCCCATACTGATTCTCGGTTTGAACTGCAGGAGATTGTCTTGACCATGTCTACATGCCTAAATGCACTGAGTTGCCACCATGTGATTGGCTGATTAGAAATTAAGTGTTAACGAGCAGTTGGACAGGTGTACCTAATAAAGTGGCCGGTGAGTGTAGTATGTGAACATAAATTCATAATAGTTGTGAAGTCATGGCATTTACTCGGATAAAAAGTAGCCTATGTTCTGTCTGGATATAATTTCCATGTTTACCACAGCATGAATCATTTGTTCACTAAAATCTGCTTTGTTTCTGTATTTTTCATTCACTTGGTAGATAAAACAAACAAAAAAAAATGAAAAGCCTAATCTCCTGGCTGGTGAATTTGACAAAGGTTAATCATGAGTATGTTTAGGAGAGTAATATAAAGGTCAAAATGGAAGCTCGGACTTGATAGATCAAAGACAGATTTGTTATATCATTCCAAGCACAAACATACAGTACAGGTAAAGAAATAATAAAACATTTAGGAATAATTCTAGGCTTATACTAGGGCTATACGCAAACCCCCCCAGCTCTACTGACTTTGAAGTCATTCATCTACCTACATATTCCAGCAGGATAAGCACACCCTAGGATATAAATGTATGGAGACCTCTTGTGAAGTGCCATTTGTTAACATCTACTGCTTGGTTACAACAAACCATTTGATTTAGCTGAAGCCCTCATACAGTGACCATTTCAATGGAAGTGTAGTACTACATGCTGGCTATTCAAATCCACTCCATTCATAAGAGAGTGTAAGACCCCCGTCCCTATTATGACCATATACTTCATGAGAGAACCTTTTAAATGACACACAATAAGCTGTAGAAATCAAGTACATAAAAACATCCATATCATCTCACATAAAAACACTATATAACTTGTATGTAGAAGGATACATGTAAAGGTAGCTTAAAGAGATTCTATCATTAAAATGCCATTTTTTTTCCTACCTTTAGATGTCTTCTCCGCGCTGCTGTTCGGTAGAAATCCCGGTTTTCTTTGATATGCAAATGAGTTCTCTCGCAGCACTGGGGGCGGTCCCCTGCGCTCAAACAGCACTGAGGGCATCCCTGCGAGAGAAATCTCCAGCACCGCCTCCATCTTCGTCTGGAACGGCCTCTCTCAGCATCTTCTTCCAGGGCTGGGGTCAAACTTCTACGCATGCGCAGTCAACTCTGCCATCAGGCCTCGGGCAGAGCTGACTGCTCATGCCCGTGGCCATTTTTTTGTGGCCACTTACACTCTTTAATCTATTGAACTACAGGAGCGTACTGTGCACGCGTAGTATGCTCACATAAGCGGACACAAAAAAACGGCTGTGGGCATGTGCAGTCAGCTTTGCCTGAGGCCCGATGGCAGAGCCAACTGCGCATGTGTAGAAGTTTGACCCCAGCGCCGGAAGAAGAAGCGGATAAAAGCCGTTCCAGAAGAAGATAATGGTGTCGCTGGAGATTTCTCTCGCAGCATACAGAAGAAAACCAGGATTTCTACCGAATGGCGCGTGGAGAAGACATCTAAAGGTAGGAGAAGAATGGCCTTTCTTAAGGCTATTCTTACATGTTAGGGAGAAAAAAAAATAGCATTTTAATGATAGAATCCCTTTAAGTATTGTTCAAGTCTTTCAGAGATACATGTTAAAAAACAGCTAAAAGTTACTATACCATTCTCTGCTGAGGAGTATCCAGATGTAACTTTCTACTTCTGCTAATACTGGAGTTGTCAAAATGTAAGATAAATATTTGAAGTGAAAAGAGAAACAGAAAGAAAAGCTAATTTTATGTTACTGTCACCTGATAACATCCACTTTACCATCCACGCATTCTGTCATTATGGTAATTTATCTTTCTTTGATATCATATCTATAGCATTGAGTTCTGGTTGAGTAAAGCCTCAAGCGAATCATAACGTCAATTTTATGATAATGATAATGAGTTGGGAAACATAGTACACTTCTCTCCAGAGACAAAACAATTTTTCCATAATGAAAATAAAGTGTGTATTTATTCCAAATCTGTGTACTTAGAAATTTAATGAATACTAGCATTGCTAAACTCCAGGCTGAATGGATTCAGGCTAAGTAAGCACAAGTCATACTTCCCACATAACAAGAAACACATGTTTCTCTGCCACAAAGACACTAAGATTATTCTTAAAACCATCGTTATTTCTGTTTCTTTTTTAATATTCCAATATCTGATTGTGCTCTTTTATTGCCAAAAAGTAACACATGTCGAAAGCAGGTCCAGTTTCATTTTATTCAGGCTTCAATATAAGGGTTTTTCAGGGTATTTTTTGTAGAAACACTGTAGGTCTTAAAGCGAACGCCAAAAAAGTGTGTCCAAAGGCAACAGGAAATATAAAGGAAGGACATATAATACTTCTGGGTCCACTCCTGAATTTATCTCAGAAACTGCATCAACAACTGTAGTGGTGTGAGCATTTTGGGGAAAAAAATATTAAGCTCTTCACTCCAGAATTCTGGTGTCAAAAAGTTGCAAATTAGGGACTGGAGATTTTTTGGGTTTATTTGCTGAAAAATGTGAGATTTTTTTAACTAGTTACTCCACTTTCAAAAACTGGGTTGGTTAGTACGTCTGACTAATGCAAATCACATTTACTAAATGCTACTTTAAAAAAAAAAAAAGTCACAAGATATTATGGTTATGGTCCAGGAAATGATCTGATATGAACCTAAAGTCAGTGTACTGATCTCTAAGTACAGCCACCCTTCAGAGCATATTCCACCAGAGGACAGGATTACTGGCTTTATCCTAAAGAAGAGCAACATAGTAATATATAATCCAAATAACTGGGTGGGAATGGAGTTTTTGTACCCTAAAATAACCGATTTACTGCTCTGTAATATTTACGGATGCTGCCATACAATGATCCCATTATGGCACAGCCATACTTGTGCTGGGGCTGCTAGTACTTTCACTTAAAAGTAAGTGAAACAATAGTTAATTATGAGCTATTTCTGATTACTGGTACATGATAAGAGCAAAATGGCACAACCTGTAATGAGAAACATCTGTAAATTAATCAATGTACCAATTACTTATTAGTGACAGTACCTGTGACCACAGAACTGACAGCAGCTATAACTACATACAGGTACATAGAGTGTCACCCCCATCAGTAATGAGAAATACCAAGAAATTAATCAGTGTGCCAATATATATATATATATATATATATATATATATATTTATTTATTTATTTATCCAAGTGCTCTACCCTCCTCAGTAATGAGAAATAGCCTGGAAAATTAATCAGCGTGTGACTTACTTATTAGTGACAGTATCTGTGACCCCAGAACTGACTGCAGGTATAACTATATCCAGGTACATAGTGTGTCACCCCATCAGTAATGACAAATAGCCTGGAATTATTCAATGCGTTACTTACTAGAGATGAGCGAACAGTGTTCTATCGAACACATGTTCGATCGGATATCAGGCTGTTCGATGTGTTCGATTCGAATCGAACATCACGTGGCAAACTCCAAAAAAATTTGATTCCCCTCCCACCTTCCCTGGCGCTTTTTTTGCACCAATAACAGCGCAGGGGAGGTGGGACAGGAACTACGACACCGGAGGCATCGAAAAAAATCGGAAAAAGTCATTGGCTGCCGAAATCAGGTGACCTCCATTTTAGACGAATAGTGGATTTCAAATCCGGGTCATATGAGAATGTGAACTTTGTGACTATGAGACAGGGATAGCTGTACAGGCAGGGATAGCTAGGGATAACCTTTATTTAGGTAGGAATGTTATTAAAAATAACTTTTTGGGGCTCTATCGGGTGTGTAATTGTGATTTTTGTGACATAAACTTTTTCCAATAGGAATGCATTGGACAGCGCTGATTGGCCAGAGTACAGAATTCGACCAATCAGCGCTGGCTCTGCTGGAGGAGGGGGAGTCTAAGATCGCTCCACACCAGTCTCCATTCAGGTCCGACCTTAGACTCCGCCTCCTCTGGCAGAGCCAGCGCTGATTGGCCGAAGGCTGGCCAATGCATTCCTATTGGTAGCAGTGCTGAGCCAGTTCTGCTCAACTACACATCTGATGCACACTCGGCTCTGCTACATCTGATGCACACTCGGCTCTGCTACATCTGATGCACACTCGGCTCTGCTGACTCAGCTCACGCTAATAGAATGCATTGGCCAGCGCTGATTGGCCAATGCATTCTATTAGCCCGATGAAGTAGAGCTGAATGTGTGTGCTAAGCACACACATTCAGCTCTACTTCATCGGGCTAATAGAATGCATTGGCCAGCGCTGATTGGCCAGAGTACGGAATTCGACCAATCAGCGCTGGCTCTGCTGGAGGAGGCGGAGTCTAAGATCGCTCCACACCAGTCTCCATTCAGGTCCGGCCTTAGACTCCTCCTACATCCGATGTAGCAGAGCCGAGGGTGCACTAGAACCCCTGTGCAAACTCAGCTCACGCTAATAGAATGCATTGACCAGCGCTGATTGGCCAATGCATTCTATTAGCCCGATGAAGTAGAGCTGAATGTGTGTGCTTAGAACAGCATTAGCGCTGATTGGCCAATGCATTCTATTAGCCCGATGAAGTAGAGCTGAATGTGTGTGCTTAGCACAGCATTAGCGCTGATTGGCCAATGCATTCTATTAGCCCGATGAAGTAGAGCTGAATGTGTGTGCTAAGCACACACATTCAGCTCTACTTCATCGGGCTAATAGAATGCATTGGCCAGCGCTGATTGGCCAATGCATTCTATTAGCCCGATGAAGTAGAGCTGAATGTGTCTGCTAAGCACACACATTCAGCTCTACTTCATCGGGCTAATAGAATGCATTGGCCAGCGCTGATTGGCCAGAGTACGGAACTCGACCAATCAGCGCTGGCTCTGCTGGAGGAGGCGGAGTCTAAGATCGCTCCACACCAGTCTCCATTCAGGTCCGACCTTAGACTCCGCCTCCTCCGGCAGAGCCAGCGCTGATTGGCCGAAGGCTGGCCAATGCATTCCTATGCGAATGCAGAGACTTAGCAGTGCTGAGCCAGTTCTGCTCAACTACACATCTGATGCACACTCGGCTCTGCTACATCTGATGTGCCGGTCAGCCTATCTGATATAGCAGAGCCAGGTGTGCACACTCGGCTCTGCTACATCTGATGTAGCAGAGCGGAGTGTGCACACTCGGCTCTGCTATATCAGATGGGCTGACCGGCACACGGTGTAGTTGAGCAGAACTGGCTCAGCACTGCTACCAATAGGAATGCATTGGCCAGCCTTCGGCCAATCAGCGCTGACTCTGCCAGAGGAGGCGGAGTCTAAGGTCGGACCTGAATGGAGACTGGTGTGGAACGATCTTAGACTCCGCCTCCTCCAGCAGAGCCAGCGCTGATTGGTCGAATTCTGTACTCTGGCCAATCAGCGCTGGCCAATGCATTTCTATGGGGAAAAGTTAGCTTGCGAAAATCACAAGCTGACAGGGATTTCCATGAAATAAAGTGACTTTTATGCCCCCAGACATGCTTCCCCTGCTGTCCCAGTGTCATTCCAGGGTGTTGGTATCATTTCCTGGGGTGTCATAGTGGACTTGGTGACCCTCCAGACACGAATTTGGGTTTCCCCCTTAACAATTATATGTTCCCCATAGACTATAATGGGGTTCGAAACCCACTCGAACAGTGAGCGGCTGTTTGAATCGAATTTCGAACCTCGAACATTTTAGTGTTCGCTCATCTCTATTACTTACTTATTAGTAACAGTATCTGTGACCCCAGAACTGACTGCAGGTATAACTATATCCAGGTACATAGTGTGTAACCCCATCAGTAATGAGAAATAGCCTGGAATTAATCATTGTGTCACTTAATTATTAGTGACATTACCTGCGACCCCATCACTGTCTGCAGTTATAACTACATCCAAGTACATAGTGTGAGTGTCACCCTATGAGTAATAGCTTAGAATTAATCAATGTCATTTACTTAAGAGAGTCTGTCAGCAGGAAAGTATGCATCAAACTAATGACAGTACCTTATAGGGATGCTTCTGCACTTTCCAAAGATGTCTGTCTTATTCTGCGTTGCAGCTTCATATTCAAGAAGATCAAAGTTTTATTATTTTATAAATTAACGGGCAAAGCCTCAGCAGGGAAAGACAGACCCCTAAAATGGCTGTGCATAAGAATGGAGATCTACGCCAAAACAAATCTGAGCTATAACAAATGTTGGGCCAAGCCATCACCAGACCACCCTTCTTTGTCCCAAGGTACAGAATGGATGACGTGTCACATCTTTGGCACAAGAGTGAGACTTAATGAATTCTCCTAAGGTGTAAATAAATCTTGTCCAAATTCACCTCAAGGAAATTGTTATTCCACTGCTGACAAATATTTTGGGTTTTTCAATTCTGCCCATGTGCCAGACTGCAGATCAAGCTCAGACTGGACCAATTTATTATGCCAGAAGTCCCCCAGTCACTTAATGCAAAACTGGACCCAGTGTGTATGGGTATGTTTACACATTCAGGTTTTCAGATGCAGTGGGATGACAAAAATAGGATTGGCCGTATCTGTCCTTTAGACTTTATTCATATATCTGCATATCATGTATGTGTGGCATCCATATTTTTCGGAGGTGCATATCCATTCATTTCTAAGTGTTTGTTCAGATGTCCGTTTTTTGGCAGACCACAGGCCACGGACGCATCACACTAATAAAAATTAATGGGTCCCTCATAAAGTATGATATCTTTGTGTCATCTGTTTTTCACTGATCCAGAGACAAGCAAAGTATAGAAAATGAAATAAACAAAAACAGATGATCTGCTCTTCACAGACACAAAAAGCGCCTTAACCATGGACAGCCCACCACCCACAAATCAGCAGGGAGGGGTTCAATTAGTGAATAGCAAGGGCCTCTTATGTCCATGGAGAATGAGGCTTATTATCGTTTTAATACTTTTTCTCTTTCTAAATCACAACTGATTGTGGTTTCAAAAACTGTACCACAAAACCGGAATGTAGAAACATACCATTAGATTCCATGTACATGTAATATTTAGCATACGAACCCATTAACTTCAATAGGTCCTACACATGGCCATATTTTTGACATATCAATATGGAAGCCATGAGATCAAGTTGCAAAACAGGAAGTGGAATTATTCTCCTCCTTTTGTAGCTCAGTCTGTCTATACAATGGATAGGATCCATAGAAAACACAATGGCACATGGATGCTTCCTGTGAGGTCCTTTCCATTTTCGCAGACCCTATAATCATGTGCATGGAGCCTTAGTATTAAAGAAAGATCATTTTGATTTGGATTGATGTGTACATCACATTATCAGTACAGCACTTGGTAATAGATAGGTGCTGAATACGGGAAATAAAGTATTAAAGGGGCTCTATAATTTTTAACTCAGCACATACATGCATAGCCTTTAGAAATGCTATTCCACACCTACCTTTAGTATGTAAATCGTCTCTGGTTTTTGAATAAGTCTGATTTTATTCATATGCTAATTATCTTCCAGCCAGCACAGGAAGTTCCCAGCAGCCTCCTCTCTGCTATTCTCTCCTATCTGTGTGTGCAAACAGGAAGTCATCATCAGCAGCAGCCTGTGCTGTACACATACATAAGAAAGAGGCAGAGGGTGCAGGATGAGACTTCCGGGGTGCACCAAAAGGCTAATTAGCATATGAATAAAAATGGCTCATTCAAAAACCACTGAGGCGATTTACATACAAAAGGTAGGTGTGGAATAGCTTTTCTAAAGCCTATGCAAAGGTGTGATTAGTTAAAAATTACTTTTCCCAATGATAGAGCCCCTTTAATATACAGTACTAGTATAACCAGATTTTACAGGTCTGTGGCCTTCACATAAATCACTAGGTTATATAGTTACAGCAGTGTGAGAGAATATTCATATGCAGTATATTTTTTGCTGAAATTTCTGTGAATCAAGATCAATTCTGTACATGTTAGGACTCGTTCACATCTGCGCCCGGCACTCCGTTCTGCAGGTTTCCGTTTCCCGCACAAAACAGGGCAGGAGACGGAAACCTACCAGCATCTGTTCAAACCCATTCATTTGAATGGGTTTGAAAAGTGTCCGGCCGTGAGCACCGGTGAGCGTTTTATGCTCTCCGCGGCGAAACCGTTTTTTTTTTTTTTTTTTTAAGTGGACACAAAGTCGGACATGCAGTACTCTGTGTCCGGTTTAAAAAAAACGGTTTCGCCGCGGAGAGCTCAAAACGCTCACCGGTGCTCACGGCTGGACTCAGTATGACAGGATTCCGTCTTCTGCATGCAGAAGACGGAAACCTCAGAACGGAGTCCAGACGCTGGTGTGAACCCAGCGTAAAGGGGCTTGTTTAGTTGGTAAGCAAAAGGATTTCTGCAAGCTCATGCAAATAAATAGGATAGCCACAGAAGGCTTCATCTGTGAAATCACTATGGGGCTGCAGTGGGAAATTACTGTAATACAGTGTTTCCTAACCTTTTCAGTCTCAGGACACATCTGAAAACAAAAATCCATAGGGTGCCTCTGCCACATAATTTTTTACCAAACACAAAAAAAATTCTAAGGACACAGATAAATGCATGAATGCACGCTGTCATCTTTCCAACTAGAGAAGTGTGGCCCCTGGCAGGTTTCCGAGCCACCCCTGTTGGGAACTGCTGCTGTAACATCACACATGTCTGGAAGTAGTCTGGAACTTTGACTTAAATGTTTGAGGCTTGTGAGGAATGCAAACATTTTCACTCACCAAAGCTACAGATACAGAATAACCAACCACAATCACAAGTATGCAGATTTTACTTCAGTAACATTAGAGGAAACCTAGGTGATTTCCAGTAAATGGGGTCAAGTGTATTCAGCATGTGGAGGGAACTCCCCTGTAACATGTAAATACATAATTTCATCCTAAAACTCAAGTCAAATACTAGTGTATCTCAATAAATCAGAATATCATCAAGAAGTTATGGACTGTTGCTCAGTGGTCAAATGTGTTTTTAGATTAAAGTAATTTGCAATTCATTTGGAAGGTCCCCGAGTCTGGAGGAAGAGTGGAGAGGCTGCTGTACACAATCCAAGCTGCTTGAGGTCTAGTGTGAAGTTTCCACAACCAGTGATGGTTTGGGGAGCCATGTTATCTGCTGGTGTAGGTCCACTGTGTTTTATCAAGACCAAAGTCAGCGCAGCCGTCTACCAGGAAATTCTAGAGCACTTCATGCTTCCCTCTGCCCACAAGCTTTTTGGAGATGGAATTTTCATTTTCCAACAGGACTTGGCACCTGTTCACATTACCCAAAGTACCAAGACCTAGTTTAATAACCACAGTATCAATGTGCTTGATTGAACAGTAAACTCGCCTGACCTTAACCCCATAGAAAATCTATGGGGTATTGTCAAGAGGAAGATGAGAGACCCCAGACCCAACAATGCAAACGAACTGAAGGCTGAGATGAGGATATTTACCCTAGAGGTTGTGAGTATAGCATAATAAAAGAACTTTATACAATGCAAGGCTTACCAACAATATGCAAATAAGGGGCATGTGCCAAAGTTGCGCCACATTTACCACCCACTGTAGATGATTTATTAAAGTCTCCCCATATTTTTTTTTAATGCATTATTTTGAAAGTGATATTTTTTGATGATTATGCAAATCATTTATAAATAATATTTTGTCTATTTTTCAGCCACACATTGGGCTTTGTTTTTATGCCTTTTTTAATATCTGGGAAAATGTAAAAATAAAAGAATAATAAAATTTGAAGCAAAAAGATCACTAAAATACTTTAATCTTATATATTTTCTCTCCAATGCAGCTGTTTTAATATAGGGGGATACACTGTTTTGTACCAACAGTTCTGGGGCTAAAAGCTAAGGTATCAAAATGCTCATAAAACAAAACTTCAGTCATTACAACATTAGACACCATTTTCTCTTACAGGGATTTTCAGAGATATATAGATATTTTTATTTTTTTTACAGATTTTTCTAACTGGTACCAAATACAAATGTCTAACCCATTTGTAGAAATGTGGGACCAACACAATCTCTGTTGCAATCACTTCCTTATTGGTTCTGATCATGTGCCGTTCCAAGTGCACACGATTTTAGGTGTTAGGGCTCGTTCACACGTGAGCCCGGGGAGGTTTTTGACAGCGGATTTCGCGTCAAAAACCTCCCCTTTACAATGGTGGTCTATGTAGACCGCCAGGCTTCTTTTTTCCGCTAGCGGCGGGCTGCTGCTAGCGGAGAAAAGAAGCGACTTGCCCTATCTTCAGGCTCAACCCGCGCGGCTTCCGCTCCCGGCAGCACCCTCCTGTGTCGGCTCATTCATTTGAGCCGACAGCGGAGGGGAAAGCCGCGACCGCGACGGTTGCAGCAGGCGGGTTTTAACCAGAGAGAGACGTGGCTCGCCGCGTCTCTCTCAGTGTCAAAACCCGCACGGGCAGTTCACGTGTGAACTAGCCCTTAGTATACACACCATGAGTGTGATGTCATCACTAGCGGTTTTGACCATGCTGTACAACTTCTCTTCTGCATCCTTGCCACTTTGTCAGTTTACTGCTTTCTGCAGCAATGCATTTATTATTAGTACAGTTATCTTTTTTGTGATGATTCAGATCCCAGGATCCAGTAAAATCCATCTCTACTTGTGGCGAGCTCTGGGGAAGGAGTCTGGGGTCTGTCTCGGCTTGCAGAAGTGTGCTAGTTGTAGATACCTTTCTCTACTGCTCACAGTTATCAGCCAATTTCTGCTATTGCTTCTATTGTGGCCTTGCATCTAACCATAACATTTACATTTCTGCAAGACCTAAGCCAAGGAGATAAACTGAAATCTTGCCTTGTCAATCAAAGAAGGAATGGAGGAAGCATGGTCTATTAGAGCAGTGTGGGGGAGTAGCAGAAGAGCCACCCTTGGTGCTCCAGATTGCTCATTTGCATATTCTGAAATAAATGAATATCTCAGCAGCGGAGACACAAATTTTCATAGAGGAAAAAATAATAATTCAGGTGAGCCGGACCCATCTTACAGTGTTGCTGGTTTAATATGCTTCACCATGCTGAGACACCTTTTAAGGCTGGCATCACAAACAGTCTCATTGTGACGGTTTTGCTGCAATTTCTGCACTAAAGCCAGAAGAACAAAATATATGAGAATTATAAAGGAAAGACTTGCTGCTCAGACATGAGCCATATATGGTTAACATCTAATGATTCACATTCCCTTTCAGATTAGTGATATTGTGTAAGAATTTCGAAATTATTCTTCCAGAAAACTGAATGATCTTATTAAAACAATTCCCATATTCTAAGCCAGAACATGTGCTGGTTATTACAGCTTGGGAAAGAAGGTTATTTCAAGAATGGTTCGCCGACCTGACATCATTATTTGTTAAGTGTATCAGAGTGAGAAATACTTTTATGAGCAATGAATACTGAAGTTTCACTCTTTTATAGCACTTCGGAACATGCATTTTATTTAGTGAAAACAATTATAGAATAGTGTAGTGTAATGTAGTTCACAATGTACTTTTCTGTCCGCATGACTTGTGCGGAGACCGTGCGGAAAGCACATGGACCCCATTATAGTCTATGGAGTCTGTGTGCTTTCACTGTACACCGCTTGCCAATGTGTTCAGTAGTCCGTTCGGGGGGTCCCCATGCAGACTCCCCTGAACAAATTACCGACGCAGGCCTCAGTCTTAAACCTTTTTACTGTGAATCTAAGACCCTCCACACCAAATGTGAACCCATTTGGATATTGAAACAAACTGATCTCATATGTTTCCAAAACGGTAGTTTAATTCTTTCATGCCTCTATCAATTTTTGCTTTTGCATTTCCATTTTTGCCTCTCCCCATTCCAAGAGCCATATTTTTTTTTATTTTTCAGTTCACAGTCACATGTTGGCTTATTGTTTGCGGGACAAATTGTACTTTGTAATGGTACCATCTCCCCGCTGCTCAGGTATTGGAGCACGGTGAAGGGGGCGTAACACAGAAAGGCGGTGTTTCATGGCTCCGGGGACTATTTAGAGCTGGGATCTTCAAGCTGGCAGCGTCGATCCTTATCAAGTAGCAGGGCCAACCCTCATGGTCCCGCGAACTGCGGTTTTCACCGCATCCTTCTAACCATATAGCGATTGTGCTGTCTTACCGTGCCTCCTGATGAACCGTAGGGGGAAACGCGTCGAGGTCTGAATTAGGTCCAAATGTTAAAGGAAAGGGAATAGATTAGACGTGGTTCCTTAGCCGTGCTTTCTCCCCTGGGGATCGACGGGGTAGAAGTAGAATAGCAATTAAGTGCAGGACCAGTATCGTCATCTTAACCCTTATACCATTTCTCATTTTAAATTTATCTTCTGAGTGGAGGGTGGTTGGGTGTTTAAAGGAACGCAATCCCAGCAGGAGGACAGTGAGGCTGATATATAAAAGGAAACGGAGGGAATCAGCCCACTGGTAGAAGACTGTTTGGGTACTCGCCCTGATTGTTTGCTCTGCCACCTACCCTCCCTCTGTAGGTTATTGTCTAAAGGGGTCTACGTTTTATCTCAGTAAAGAATAAAAGTTACATTTTAACTAAGTAGGGAAACTTTGCAGTTTATTCAATTTGGTGTGAGTCCCTACACCCTTTGTATTGTGTTTATTCTTTGTAATGGTACCATTCAATATCTTATACAATGTACTGGGAAGCTGGAAAAAAATTCTGAATGAGGTGGTATTGGAAAAAAAAATGTATTTGCGCCGATTTCTTATGGGTTTAATTTTTACGGCATTCACTATGTGGAAAAAACGACATGTTACCTGTGTTTTGCCGGTCAATATGATCATGCCAATACCAAATTTACATAGTATTTGTAATGTTTTGATACCTTTTAGAATAATGTATAACTGCAAAATAGAGATACATTTTTGTGTTGCTATGTTCTGACACCTGTAAATTTTTTATATTTATGTGTATGGAGCTGGGTAAGGTGTCTTGTTATGTAGGACAAGATGGTGTTTTTATTGAAATCATTTTGAGGAAGTTCTGATATTTTGATCTGTTTTTATTCCATTTTTATAGGTGGCAAAATCGCCATTTGGCCATTTTGATTTTTTCCCCACTATGTTGTTCACTGTAAGGGTTAAATATTTTTTATAATGTAATAGTTCAGACATTTTGGAGCGTGGGGATGCCTAAAATGTTTATGCTTATTAATTGTTTATTTATTTTTATATGTGATCTAGGAAAAAAGGGGTGATTTGAACTTTTATATTTTTTGTGTTTTTTTATACTTAAAAAAAAATCTTTTTCTTTTACTTTTATTTTCAGACCCCCTAGGGACCTTACAGTGAATAGTAAAATAAATTGCCTTCTATTATACGCTGCCTGTTCTAGACTACAGTGAGAACATCATTATTGCAGAACCAGCTGAGACTGGAGTAGCTGGGACTCGAGCTGAAGTCCCTGTTGTATACCCTTCAGCCCACAAAGTACCGTATTAATGATTTTCCAACTTCCGTGTGTGTTGTACAAAATTTATATTTATATATTTGCTTGGATTATTAATACATTTTAATTTCATTATATCACTATTTACTTTTTAATTTACTGACTTTTATCCTATTAACACTATGGTGCCTGTCTTGGACAAATTCGCGGACCTTGTGGAAAAAGAGTTAATTGATCTTGAGCAGCCGCTTTCTGGTGCATGGACATGGCATAATCTAAGAAAAGAATCACAAACAGCATTGTTTGATATGTCTAATAATCCTTATGTTGTTGTCTTTCTGCAAATAAGGGGGTTGGTTGGGGGTGGTTATTATAGATTATTCCTTATAAAACAACCAAATCTTAATATGTTAAAAGAGGAAACCACTTACCACAGGCTCCAAGGTGACCCCTTGGATATATTTTAAATTACTAGGTCACAGCTATTGGATAAGGGTGTGGCTATCTGTATTTTGGATATCTGGCTATCTGTATCTGTATACGGGTTTCCCTGAAAATAGGTCATCCCCTGAAAATAAGGCATGGGGGAGGTTTCTGTTTAATTGCCTAACATAAGGTACCCCCCGAAAATAAGGCATCCCACAAAAACCATTGCAGCCAGCTGAACACTGTGTGCAATATTCTGTGTGCACTGGAAAGCCGGCTGCTGCCCCTGCTGTGATACTGTAGGTTGTATCCACTGTCCCTGCTGCTGTAGGATGAGCTGGGAGATGCCCGCTGTGGGGAGTTGGCTCCCCCAGCTCATCCCACAGCAGCCAGAACAGTGGTATCACAGCAGAGGCAGCAGCCGGCTTTCCTGTGCACATGGAACACAGTACACAGCATTCAGCCGGCTGCAATACCCACAAAGTGAGGCTCCCTGGGCAACTGCCGGAAGCCTCGCTAAGCCCCGCCCACCACTTCCGCCACCGCGATCAACAGCAGCACCAACGCTGCTATGAAGATGGGGAAGGTAAGTAGCCTACCTCTCCCCCCTCCCCCAACCTCCTGCATGTCTTATGGAGTGGGTTGTCCATAAGCTCATGGCTTAAAAAACTCTACACACCTATATGGTGGTCTCTCCCTATGGAGTGACGATATCTCCTTAACTATGGATAGTTGGTAAGTGACGTGAAGGAGGCTTTTTTGGAAGTGAATTTACCTATTTATTCTCAGAATTTAATTATTTCAGCATCATTTCTTAACTTGACATGTGTATATAAGGACCATTTGAGATCATTCTGAGAGGTCCAGACTCTGGTAACATATTTAAATAAATAATATAGTTCCAAGGGGTATACGTATTCACCTATATCCAGCACAACAATTGCATTCTCAGACTGTCCTCAAAAAATGGAAGAAGGAATCCATTGATTCTTCCCTGCGTTTGATGAAGTTATAATTGGACGAAGAAAAAGTGTTGTTAAATACTAAGCTGAAGGAATTAAAAGAACAGATAGAACTAGTTAAAAATTCTCCAGTAGTGCTGACTATGATAAAAAGAGATTACATTACAACAAACTGTTTAAAAGTGATATTCAAGATTTGAAGGAAGGAAAAAATTTAGATTTTTCTTCTAAGGATGGGAATAGACGAGATCCGGATACAGGACCTTCACCATCTGAATGTGAAGGTTCTGATACCGAAAATTCCCATTCTAATAGTAAAAGCGGTAGGAATCAAGATGGGAGGTCAAATAATCCCCCTGTAAATAACCAGAAATTGTAGAAGTCATAGGAGAACAAAGACAACTTCTTCTCAAGGTCTTCCCATATTGGAGTATCTACTCAGAAAAAGGAAATGAATGTTTGTAGAATTACTGGAGTTGAGATACGAATTATAAATATCTCTTCTAGGAGTTTGACACTGCCCAAGGAAAACATTTTGAAAAAGGTTTAGCATTTGTCACTACTCCTTCCTTTCATCTCTTCTCGTGGTTATCTTTATTTTATATGAAATTAAAATGGAAGAAATTTTTTAAGATTAATGAGAAGAAAAATTGTGAATTATTGGGAATTGGAGAGGAAGACTTCCTTTGTGCCTCTTGAGAGAACTGTGGGAAGAAGGTCAATGAGAACTAGGGAAGGACCCTTTCCTAATATACATGTACTATCAAAAAGGTTTCCACCCATCTCCGCTATTGATACTTTTCTTAAAGTGGTCACTGAACAACTGACACAGATTAGTAGACATTTGGTGACTCGTTCTAATCTCACCAGATTAGAAAGGGAGACTTTGAAGGGACTTTAAATTGTTGAATCCATTATAGTGAAACCCTCAGATAAGGGGAGAAATCTAGTGCTAATGGATAGCCCAGGATATATTAATATTTCTAAAATATTCATACTAGAGGACACCAATTGTTATGAGATTCTACCTGGTGATCTGATGAATGGTTATCTGATGGATTTAAGGGAAATTTTGGTGATGGCAAAAAATGGTCATCTTATTAGTAAGAGTGAGTCAACCTTTATATTACTGCAAAATCCTACTAGAGCTACTTTTTATTTTCTGCCCAAGGTGCAATAAGGGTTGTCCCCTTTAAAAGGGAGACCAATTGTGGCAGGAATCAACATTGTCACACAAAATGTATCTCTATACTTCAGTGAGGTCCTTGCAGCCTTTGTCACCTCCCTACCTTTGTATGTGAAGGACACTACTGATGACTTAAAACAACTAGGGAATTTGTCAGTTCCTCCTTATGTGCTGCTAGCCAGCCTGGATGTGGAGGCCCTTTACAGCTCCATACCCCATTATAAGGGAGTGGAATTGGTCCAGCCTTTTCCAAAGGGGGGATTTTAATCGTAAACTGCTACAGCAGGATGCCCACTGGACTTTCTTATTACAAACAGTGAGACTCCTAGGTCTTAATGAGGGCATTTCTTAGGCCTGCTTCCTTTGATGATGTAAGTAGGCCATTATTCTGGTGGTACTCTATATCTGTAGTGTAAATAAATAATCTTTTGTTCACTATCATAATTTACTCAATAGGCAACCTGAACTCAGTTGATTTATGGAGAATGTGTTGGGTTCCTGTTATGCCAAATAGTGGTAACACTGCGGTAGTTGCTCTTTGAGTATACCACACTTAGATTCTAGTGGATGATTATTTTTATGATTATATGATTATGATCATTTACGACTTTTCCCATCTTATCCATCATGTCTTATTGGGACCTTGATGGATTTATAGTAGTATGGCTTATCCTGTCCCTGATGAGTTCAGGTTCATCACCATAGACTCTCCTAGAGCTCTAATATTGTGTTATACCTTTCATATTGTTCTCCACCTTTAGGTCACTTATAGTCTATTGTAGGAATATTATTGATTTTTATATTATGCATCTCAGGTACTATACTCACCTGCTGAACTGTTCCCTGGTAATTTTGCACATGCACATGACAGCACATTGTTTATTCATCTAACCAGATGATGGGCATGTTCTAATACATGTCAAAATGTGGGTGTGATGCCATTGGTTGTACTGTATGCAGTGCTATTGGCTGGAAGATGCGCATGTGCAGTCAACATAAGCTTGGCTGATCCATACACAGATGCGTGATGTAGCAGCTCCCTGTTGGTGAATAATCTTAAGGGGGACATGGCTGGGGCTTTATAGAGCCGGCATTCCCGCTTGCCTTCACAGACTTGTATCAGTGCCAATGGAGGAGAGGGAAAGCACTATAACTCTCTTATGTAGGGTAAAAACACTTAGTGCTGTATACACCTCTGATGACAAACTAGAAGTTGTCCAGTCTAGAAGCACATCAGGTGGATGTAAGGATGGTTGGTTGCCTGTCAGTGTACATCATCTGTTCTACCCCCTGCTTCTCATTCATGTTAGACATGATAATTATGAGGAGAGGGTGTTGTTGTTTTGGTGGCTGACCAGATTTTATATCCTCATGGTTTGCATTATACTAAGCGGATTGTTTTATGATTGGTTAGGGGAATGGTCTCTTGACATGACCATCTAATGATTGGAGATAGTCTGGAGATTGTCTCAGTTCATCAAATACATTGTTGCACTGTAGGATTGAGTATCTCTTTCTATTGCTCATCAGAGCTTTGTTCACAGTTTGGATCATAATGAGACATTTAATGGTTATGTATATGTGAATGTAGTGCATCACAACATTTCATTTATGCAAAGTTTTGAGACGCCCCAGAGGAAATATATTATTAGTTGGATGTAATAAAGAAACAAAACAAGTCATATCCTACACCGACCTCTCGCTACAATCCAAAATAGACAAATTGATATGATCCTTCGGTCATTTATGTGTTTTTGTTTTTATCCTTGTGAGCTTTTTTGTGGATTTATGCTCAACTTTTTAATAATATTATCAAGAAATCTTTATTTAGGCAGTGACTCTTCCTACCGGTTTTGATCATTTTGATTTTGGGTTTGTTTTATTACTTATCTATATTATTCCATTTATATTCTCTCTCATGCGCAATACAGTAAAGTAGAGTAGGCGGCCAGCAGGAGACTGTAGTGCAGCTTAATATGGACTGCAGTAGACAACAATAAGAGACGCCAGCTGCATCCAAGGTGCCAATTTAGAACAAGGATCCACGGGGTTAAAAATTAACTCTTTATTCTTCCATATTAAAAAAGTTACAGATGTAACTGTACAGGTTAGTCTACTGCTGTATCAGAGGGTTGGAGTCCGCCCACAAGCCGTGCTCTCCAAGAAGCCCTTACAACACGTTACAGGGTGAGCTGAAAAGCTTTTTTTCTTAATATGGACTGCCACTGTGAAGCATTATACTGTGCAGAGTCCACTATGAGGCTTATTACACTGTGTGAGAGCCACTGTGGAGTATGATACTGTGCGGCGGCCCCTGAGGAGAATTAGACTGTGTGGGGGCCACTGTGGAGAATATTAAACAGTGCAAGGGCCACTGTGGAGCATATTATACTGTGCAAAGGCCACTGTGGAGCATATTATACTGTGCAGGGGCCGCTGTGGAGCATATTATGCTTTGGGGGCTCTGCATCGCGGCTCCCTCACTATATTCTTACATATACATATAGTGCTCCATGGCCGTGTCATTCCACATACAGACCTGTGTATGATCCAGCCATGGAGCTACTGGGACCCTGCACAGTACTATAGGGGATGGAGATCCTGAGAAAATACTCAAGATAGTCAGCACATATGTACGATGTCAGTGAAGGAGCCGTGTTGTAGGTTATTAGCAGGAAGCTTTTGAGTGGTCCCCAGAACAAGGTCCTCTGGTGGGCTCTAGACCCTTCAGTCTGACACTGTATATATATGACAATGAGGTAGCAGTCTGGTTGTCTCAGTGTCTTGGAGCTCTGACTGGCTACAGACTCAGCCAGAGTTTAACCCGTAGGCAGAGCAACCTTAAAGCAACAGCTGTGATCAGTGCTGCACTGAAAAGTATAATTACACAGACTGATATAGCTAATGCAAACTAAGTGATTTTAGGACAATTTGCCCCATATTTACTCTCTATTTTCAGTATAAACATGTATAATAATTTCTCCAATATTGGTAGCTCTCAGCTTTCAGTCAACACCAGAAGCACTGTTCTATGTGGCGTAAACCTGGAGACAGTGGTTTGACGTGATCTTCCTTTTAGCAAGTACTATATCTGTGTATACTGGCAATGCACAGCAAATAAGGGAGGGATGTCCTTAACAAAATATAGAGTGTTGCTGGGGGGACACAAGCATATGCATTCTCCAGGTCAGTGAAAACGGCAGAGATGGATTGGTATCTGTGCGTCATGCGTGGTTTTCACGGAATCATTCAATCCAAATGAACTAAAAGATCCACAATTACAGAAGGTATAGGATCTACTCCATAATTTGCAGCTCTTCAATTCGGCCCAGACATACAGTCGCAAAAACTAGGACTGTGTGTCTGGGCTCATTGAAAAACATGTATCCGCAATTGCGGATCAAAAGTATGTTTGTGTGCATGAGGCCTTAGATATTTACATGGCTACACTAAAAGAAATCCAGGTAATAGGCAATCCATTAATATAATACCAAAACAATATGGAAATAAATACCAGATGAGGCAGCTGATGCTTCAAGCTTTACATACTGTGTAGCGGTTAGCATGTGCACGATGTCTATAATGAATTAGCTCGAGAATAACAATCTTACAGTGTTAGGAATCCTCACTCTCTGTCAGGCGACGATCTGGCCTCTTACAAAATCTGTTTGATATTAATGGCATTAAACACATCCATTCAAGATTGCCTGACCACACATCTTCCTCTTACTAACATTAGAGCATTACCATCTGTTCATGGTTTTTATTTGCTTCAGATGAAGTCAGCAAATCCTTACATGGTAAGGATATCAAAAACATATGCCACAAATTGGTGCATGATATTAATAAATTATGTTTTTTTCCACTAGAAATGCCGCTCTTGTTCATGGGCTAGTTCTAATATTGCAGCTCAGCCCTTTTCACTTTCAAATATCCATCTACATGTGTCAGAAAAAAAAAAAGAAGAAAGGCTCAGGACCCACATTGCCGAAGAATTGTTTTGTTTTTGTTGCAGATTTTCCTGCGGTTTTATAAGCAAAAGTCAAGAGTGGCTGGAAAAGGAATTGAAAACATAAAGGAAGCTCTTACACGTCTCCCTTTTGTTAAATCCACTTCTGGCTTTAATTAAAAAAATTTTTTTGGCAACGTGGGGCCTTAACCTAAGGCTGTCCATTTTTCATGGCCGTCCTGCACCTAATGGGCGTCCATTTTCACAGATCCCCATTGCATTACAGTGTAGAGGGATCTGTGAAAATTACCAAAAAAGAAATAATTGTCATGTGAATTATAGCCCGCATTCACAATGAATTTAATGTTACTTTGTCACGTCCATTTAAAATAACAAAAAAAATCCCAAAACGGATTTATCCTAGGTAGGCAGGCCTCAGATAATGTAAAAAAACTTTGTAATATTATTCATTGGGCCAATTATCATCACAAGCCTATTTCCCTATTGCCTTCAAATACTGAAAGGGATTTGATAGCTTATTCTGGAGCTGTCTTGCTCATGTTCTGAGGTTCATAGGTATAACAGGACAGTTCCAAAGGTCTCTTCGAGCACTTCATTGTGACTCCATAGCCTATTTGAAACTCCCAACAGACACCCCGCTGCCCATGATGATTGGTCGTGGCACCCAGCAAGGTTGTCCCTTATCTCCTGTATTGTTTGCCCTCGCCAATTGCTCCCATCCTGACATAATGGCTGTACAGATTGGGAGCCATGAACATAAGACTAATCTCTTCACAGATGATATGTTACTCACTGTCACGATACCACTGATTATATTACTAAACCTGATCAATATCTTCTCACAATTTGAGTGCCTTAAACTTAATATCTCCAAATCAGAAATTTTACATTGTAATTTCCCCCAAGCCCAATGGCAGAATATTACACATTCATTAGCAAAGGTAGTTAGTAGGTGACCCTCATGGAGCCCTCCTTAACAAGTCTTCATAGAACCTATCTGGTCCCCTCTAGATTACATAATTTTTACCCTATGGTTTCACCACTTTGTTTTTGGAGCTGTGCCACTCAAGTCAAAACCCTCCATATCTGATAGACTTGCCCCTTAACCCAACACTTCTGAATGTCCATCCATAGGATGGTGCAATAACTCTTGGGACAGTCAATTCCTCTAACTGCCCCAGTTTTACTCTGGGCTTTAAACCATCCACCATCAGATATGCGCAATATAAATTAACCCATTACAGCTGTATACCCATTTTTTCTCGCCTCTGTGTTTGCTATTGGTTAATTACCTTTTTTCCCTATTCTACTACAGGAAGCTTTATTTTTGACAGGTTACCATGGTTATACTATGTACTATGCTCGTGCTCTATTTTTACATGGAACTGTTTCAATTGCAACTGTTTTGCACTACGGTTTTATTGTTGTTGTAATTCAATAAATACCTATAACAAAAAAAAACCCAGAAAACAAAAAACCAAACAGACGTCACACGGTTATTAATCAATGCCGTATGAATGTAACCTTAGGTTAAGGCCCCATGTAGCATTTGCTTTTTTCCTGCAGTATTTTTAATTCAGTTTTTGCTGCATTTTTCTCAACAATTTTTTTTTACCCTATTATATATGTGGGGTAAACACTCGCGATTCCACAGATAGAATTACAGTCCTATGAAAAAGTTTGGGCACCCCTATTAATCTTAATCATATTTTGTTCTAAATATTTTGGTGTTTGCAACAGCCATTTCAGTTTGATATATCTAATAACTGATGGACACAGTAATATTTCAGGATTGAAATGAGGTTTATTGTACTAACAGAAAATGTGCAATATGCATTAAACCAAAATTTGACCGGTGCAAAAGTATGGGCACCCTTATCATTTTATTGATTTGAATTCCCCTAACTACTTTTTACTGACTTACTGAAGCACAAAATTGGTTTTGTAACCTCAGTGAGCTTTGAACTTCATAGCCAGATGTATCCAATCATAAGAAAAGGTATTTAAGGTGGCCAATTGCAAGTTGTTCTCCTATTTGAATCTCCTCTGAAGAGTGGCATCATGGGCTACTCAAAACAACTCTCAAATGATCTGAAAACAAAGATTGTTCAACATAGTTGTTCAGGGGAAGGATACAAAAAGTTGTCTCAGAGATTTAACCTGTCAGTTTCCACTGTGAGGAACATAGTAAGGAAATGGAAGACCACAGGGACAGTTCTTGTTAAGCCCAGAAGTGGCAGGCCAAGAAAAATATCAGAAAGGCAGAGAAGAAGAATGGTGAGAACAGTCAAGGACAATCCACAGACCACCTCCAAAGAGCTGCAGCATCATCTTGCTGCAGATGGTGTCACTGTGCATCGGTCAACTATACAGCGCACTTTGCACAAATAGAAGCTGTATGGGAGAGTGATGAGAAAGAAGCTGTTTCTGCACGTACGCCACAAATAGAGTTGCCTGAGGTATGAAAAAGCACATTTGGACAAGGCAGCTTCATTTTGGAAACAAAAATTGAGTTCTTTGGTTATAAAAAAAGGCGTTATGCATGGCGTCCAAAAAGAAACAGCATTCCAAGAAAAACACATGCTACCCACTGTAAAATTTGGTGGAGGTTCCATCATGCTTTGGGGCTGTGTGGCCAATGCCGGCATCGGGAATCTTGTTAAAGTTGAGAGTCGCATGGATTCCACTCAGTATCAGCAGATTCTTGAGAATAATGTTCAAGAATCAGTGACGAAGTTGAAGTTACGCCGGGGATGGATATTTCAGCAAGACAATGATCCAAAACACCGCTCCAAATCCTCAGGCATTCATGCAGAGGAACAATTACAATGTTCTGGAATGGCCATCCCAGTCCCCAGACCTGAATATCATTGAACATCTGTGGGATGATTTGAAGCGGGCTGTCCATGCTCGGCGACCATCTAACTTAACTGAACTTGAATTGTTTGTCCAAAATACCTTTATCCAGGATCCAGGAACTGATTAAAAGCTACAGGAAGCGACTAGAGGCTTTTATCTTTGCAAAAGGAGGATCTACTAAATATTAATGTCACTTTTCTGTTGAGGTGCCCATACTTTTGCACCGGTCAAATTTTGGTTTAATGCATATTGCACATTTTCTGTTAGTACAATAAACCTCATTTCAATCCTGCAATATTACTGTGTCCATCAGTTATTAGATATATCAAACTGAAATGGCTGTTATAAACACCAAAATATTTAGAACTAAAAATGATTAAGATTAATAGGGGTGCCCAAACTTTTTCATAGGACTGTATCATGCTGAGTTTTATTTTTTTTTAAAGCACAAATACTGGAAGCTCGGCTGGCCTCAATGGGGAGGGGATATAAAAGGCAAGTAAAGCGTCTATATGACATTTCCCTCCACTGCTCTGTTTGTGGTAGAACTTGGACAACCAGTTTAAAGATGAAACAATCTTTTGTGGCTGCGGAAACAATAAAAATCTTTTCCACTGGTTGAAAGATCAGATGTGTTTGTAAAATGAATTTCAGTTGTTAGTTCTTCAGTATACAATCAGATTTCTATTATATTCAGTGCAAAACTGCATTTGTTAGGATCTGTACTTTATTTTACCAAACAAATGCTGATAGTGAAAAATTAATTTCTAATCATCAATTATTCATCTGCCTCTGTAACGTACTGATAACTTTTATCACTGTAGTTCTTTACATCACATGCATTGTCAGAGCTGACTTTATATTCTGTTCCTCACCATATAAAGTACTGAGAGACAGGGAATAAAGATCCTCGGCTCTGAAGATCAATGATAAGTGTTGCATACAAATAAAATGTCTCACCATTAAAGCATACCTTCAAGGAAAAATGAAGGCTTGACTGGGTTCTTGAATCCTTATTGTAGTCAGTATGTGCAGTGTGTCTCTTGTAAGCCGAGCTGTGTGTGCTGTAGACTTGTAATGTCTACTTTCAGTCTTGCAGCTATCATTGTTAGCCATATTAACTCTCACTGGGCTCATTTTTAACTCAGAGGCATTGTTGGACTAGGACTCCTTGCAAATGGTTATGGGGACTACACTATAACTGCAATATAATCTTTGTTGTTTTCATTGCACACACAAGTCATATCACCCAAAAGGACTGATAAATTATTAGTTAGTAAATTAATCTATGAGAAATAGACGCAATGACCCATTTACCAGGTCATTGGTAAATGGGTTGTCTTTGGCTGGACCTTTGGTACTCTGGTGGGCCAATCCGACCCTGCCCAAAGGATTCCTCTCATCTGTTTTAAGAAATTAAGCATGCAAATTAGCCCCCTTTCAGAAGGAAGAAAACTGTCTTGGTAGCACCACCTATTAGCAATTTTTTTTTCTTCTCCACATACATCATATACCGCTTGATCTCTTCAATGACATCTATTAAAAGGGAGACAGACAGACTACAGCCATCATCCTAATTTATAATCTACAAAATAACAGAGTTTCTCCTCATATTTGGGTCTCCATAGACATCAATGGAGCTAACAACCTTGGACATAACTAAATAAAAAAAAGTACCTAATACCATATTAGGTAATATGGTCGATTTACTCTTCAGAAAAATATAGCAGTTTTTCATGGTAAACCCTGAGATACATAACAGGAAAGCATTTCTTTGGAAATGCACATTAAATAATCTTTCAACGCAGAAATTAACAAGGATTTAAAGAAGTTAACTGAGCAGATGAATATTTTAATGGTATGATTATTTCTCATCAGAGCCACAAACATCTGCGACAGACTGTGCAGCCCAGCAGGCAGCTTCTATGAGCCTGTGAAGTTACCGGACTAGTACGAAAAACAACATTTGATTTCAAATATTGTCTTAACCGGAGCCCCAGAGTTATGCCTAGGCAACAATATCAACTGTGTTAAAAGATGGCATAGGATTAGCAACCCTGTAGAGAAATGAATGTAAGAATAAGTAATGGCCCATACAATATTTAACAGTATAAAGGCTCATGCACATGATTGTAGCAGTATTGTTTCTAGGTTAGATTATCTTGGCACATATGGCACCTGAAGGAGCCTGGACAGTAGCACACAAAGGCTGTGCTACTTTCCACTGCGGTATAGGTTTGAACACGAGGTGCTGCTGTATGCATACAACCTTGTTATGACCATCACAGGTACCATCTTACATCAGAGGTGATATTACTAAATCATAAGATCAGATAACTACAAACAGTGATGAGGAGGAGTAGACAAGCATTAAAGGGGTTATCCATATTTTTTTTTTAAACAGTTAACAGTGAATCAGCTGTTCAGAGGTACGCCCAGTGCCTGTTCTATACAGTGCATGGAGCTGAAAGTGGATAGCACTATCACTACAGATTGGCTATACAGAATATGGAGCCATCTGATTCCAGTTCTTTGAACTGTATAGTACTCAGACTGGACGCATATTCAAACAGCATATCCATGCAGGATCTGGTTGCTAGGCCTCCATCGATCAGATATTTATATCCATCTTAAACATGGGCCACATATAAAAAAAAATTATGGACAACCCCTTTAAGCTGTACATTCCTATCTATCTTGCCTGCGGGAATTAAATCATATAGTTATAACCAACCATATGCTTCACTCAGTGCCGCACCTCTAATAAGACGAGGTGAGGAAACAGCCTCAGACAGCGCTCCGGAGGGGGCGGCAGTCGTGGCCATATTTTTTTTTAACTTTTTTTCCTTAACGCAGGAGAGTGGCCCCTCTCCTGAGCTGACCTCTGCGTCTCGGCACAGGTGGCGTCATCACGCCGCCTACACTGAGACACAGACGTCTTACTGCCGGTAGCGGCCTATTTACCTACCTCCCCGGGCCTGCTCACTGCCGCCCCTGCTTCCCCTCCTACTATAGGCCACAGAGGACGGCATTGAGCAGGCCCGGGCCAAGGCTGCGATCCCACTACCGTTATTATTATACTCGGGGGTCTTTTCAGACCCCCAAGTATAATAATCGGAGCCCAAGGGGAGGCGAGAGAACATAATAAACAGTGTTTGTCACCTCTCAGGGATCCGATGTTAATCCTAGCAGGCTTTGGGCCTGTATGATAATGTCCCAGACGTCACGTGGTCTGGGATATTACCATATATGCCCAAAGCCTCTGCTAGCAGTACCATAACAGGCCACATAGAAGCCTGTGCTAGTAGTAATAGTCTGTTACTGCTAGCACAGGCTTTGTACCTGTATGGCAACAGGCTGATACTGGTAGCACAGGCCTTGGGCCTGTATGATAACAGGCTGTTACTGTTAGCACAGGATTTGAGCCTGTGTGGCAACAGGCTGTTACTGCTAGCACAGGCTTTGGGCCTATATAGTAATATCCCAGACCACATGACGTCTGGGACATCATACAGGCCTAAAGCCTGCTAGGTTGTTTAACATTGGATCCCAGAGAGGTGAATAACACTGTTTATTATGTTCCCTCACCTCCACGATTATTATACTCGGGGGGTCTGAAAAGACATTCTCATAAGAGAAATCCATTTACATACTAAGGTATATAAAGATGTTTGTTAAGATATCATAGCCAAGATACTAATCGGAAAGACTCCAGGCTACATGGCTGGTCATTCATTTAGTGGCTGTCCATAGCAACCTGTGGAGACATTGGAGAGGCTGTCCAAGTGGGACAAACTTTTAACTCAAAACAAAATAATGTGGAGCTTTTGCAGCCGACATATTTCTTGTTTGTTCACAAAGAGTGAAGCTCTCAATAATTGTGGTGCATCTACCTTACATCAGAAGAGTTTAGCTTAAAGGAGTTGTCCACTTTCACACCAATATTGAGAGACAAATGTTATGGTTTGTATAATAAAAAGTTGCACAATTTTCCAATATACTTTCTGTATCAATTCCTCACGGTTTTCTAGATTTCTGCTTGCTGTCACTCATTCTGTTACTTCTAGAGGATAAAACGCTGATCATGGTCATGTGATTTACGGTCCATGGTCATGTGATGAGTACACAGGTGCCGCTCGTTACAGTCACAGCACAGTAATCAGACATCTGCCTGGTAATCAGCTGTGCACCTGTGTGCTCATCACATGACCATGGACTGTAAATCACATGACCATAGTCAGACTGTTATTCACTAGAAGTAACAGAATGAATGACGACAAGCAGAGATCTAGAAAACCGTGAGGAATTGATACAGAAAGTATATTGGAAAATTGTATATCTTTTTATTGTACAAACAATAACATTTGTCTCTTAATATTGGTCTGAAAGTGGCCAACTCTTTAAGATGTAAAACAATGGTCTTTAAACATTTTCTCCAATGTGTTTATATACAACATATTTATGAGGAAATAATGAATTTACTGAGTTAATAATTTTTAGACTAAAATCATACATTGTAGAAGTATCTATTACTTCACTGGAATGTAAGTCTGAACCTTTGATACTCAAGAAATGCTTACTAGAAACTTTAGATAGTGATCTGAAGGCTATAGATCTTCTGGCTACTGTCAGATTCTTGAAATAACACATGTCCTGTCTCTGACAAGTTTACAGCTTTGGTGAAAGAAGTTGTTTTGTAACACTAAATAGAAGATTTCAAATAGCTATCTTGTAGTGACTGTTCATTCCTTCTTCATTTCTTTGGTTAATCTTATAAAATGTAATATATAGTTCAGCTACAAAGGCAATTGTGTGTTTACAGACATTATTCCATAGGCATCTACAGTACAATTAATTAATAAAATAAAGAAAATAATCCAAAAAAACCTTCCAATTTTGGAAATAGATCAAATCACCAATAAATTGCTGACTAATGGAGTAAGCTATATAGCCAAGAGAGCAGATACACTAGGGAATCTTTTAGCACCTAGTTGCTTACCTTTGGATAAGAAAACTGTCCCAACACATGAAGTAAATAAAGGCTTCTTTAAATGTAAATTGTTGAACTGTAAGGTCTGTAAATATGGTGAAGATGCAGGAATCATAACCAGCTATGCAGCAAATTTTAGCTGTACTGTTCAAAAGCATATTACTTGTGAAAGTCGCAATGTAGCTTATTGTATAAAATGTACCATCTGTAATGTCGACTACATCGGCTGTACTACAAGGAACTTAAGGGTACGCATTTTAGAACATATAAGAGACAGCAGTAAAACAGAAAACGAAGGTATGTCGGGAGTCTCCTGTCACTACGCTACAGTACATAAGGGTAACATGCAAACCTTTAGATTTTTTGGGCTGGAAATTATAAATCAATCTATTAGGGGAGGTAACTTAAGAGCTACTCTACTTAAGAGAGAGGCGTGGTACATTTTAAACTTTAATTGTAGAGCTCCTGCAGGAATGAACATCAGGACCGACATATCATACATTTATTAAAATATACAGGCCAGAGAAATAATTTTTGCATTTTCTATATTGTATACCTTGTACGGCATGATTCTGTTTCCATCATGGGAGTCAGGAGGCCTGGCTGTCCTCACTGATGATGCTAAATTCTATGTTTCATTAGGGGTTACAGTATAACAATACACTTACTGGCTAATCCTGCCTCTAATTTTCCATAGGCTAAACCTTGTCACGTGATTTTGGATAGGAGGAGTTGTGATACTATGTATGTTGACTATAAATGAGGCCACGCCCTAGCTTTCAATTGGTAGTTTTTAATCACGTGACTTATCATGCGCATTCTGTACGTTCTATTCTGTATTCATGGGACGATCAAATAGTGTAAGTATCATGGGTTTGCGAAGTTTTCGGACCAATGTAATGGTTGTTTCCCTTAAGTGGCGCATTGATGGAGCTTGTTTTCCTTTCTTTTCTCTTCTCCCTTTTTTCCGTTTCCGCGGCCATATAGCGGGGATGGTGTTGCTGCGATTGTTCACTGTTTGTAAATTATATGCCTTTTATATAGGCTAGAATAAAGTATAATTAAGTTATAGAGCTAAGCAGAGCTGTATCTATATTGAGCTGTTATGGATTGACTATTCAAAACTTTATTGTACTCCGAGATGTTACAATGTGCACGTGACAGGGCAATCAGGTATTACACCTGTATGTAAACATTTATTAGTCCTTAGATGTTGTAAGTGTAACATGCTATGACTAAGGGGGACACCCCGAAACGCGTAAGCGTCTTCTTTTAACGCACCATGTGTGTATTTCTACGGACACCCTTTTTGTATGCTATCGTTTTAATCGCTATGGAATAAAAATTGGATGTTTTAAAGGCTAAGGAGTGTCTGCAGACCATCTCTTTCTTTATCCTCTTCAGCTGATTTCCTCCTGCGGTCCGGAGGCAAGGTCTTGCACCTCTGAGAAAAGCCTATTGAAAAGTGGTAAGACGCAGTTCTCATTACTCTACTTTATTATCTACAGTACATACTGTAGATCAGGATTTCTCAAACTTTTTTGACTCGGGCCTCCCCAATCAATCTGTTGTGATGTCAAGGTCTCACCATGAAATTAATACCACTATGGTGTGCTGTTGTTTTCTACACTTATGCTGAGCTATGTGGAACACCTTTCTGGCAGTGAGGAGATATTGGTGCCAAAAATAACAGCACCAATAGCTCCACCACCAGGGCACATACTGGAAAAACCAACAGTGAGCTGAATTTATTGCACTGTTGGCTTTCTAGTGATATTTAAAACCATACTTCCGTGAGGACATAAAAGTTCCTCTTTAATACCCTCAACAGAGGAAACATTAAATTACAGCACAAATAATGCCCTTAGTAGCAGCAAATACTCAAACCCTCAACACCTCCTACTGCCTCCAACTCAAGAACATCCAACAATACCCTCCTTCCTCACCCCAGAAACTGCAAAGATGCTAGTCCATGCTCTCATAATCTCTGGCTTAGATTACTGTAACACCCTTCTCCATGGCCTCCCAACGAAAACTCTCACCCCCTCCAGTCCACTTTAAACTGCACTGATCGCTTAATACACCTCGCCCCCCGTTCTTCATCGTCTGTTACCCTTTGGCAATCCCTTCACTGGTTACCTGTTGCCCAGTGAATTGTGTTCAAGTTACTAACATTATCATACAAAGCCATCCACAACCTGCCCCCTCCATATATCTCTGACCTAATCTGCTACCTGCCCACTCGTAACCTCAGATCCTCCAAAGACCTCCTACTCCGCTCTTATCCGCCCTTCACACAACTGTCTCCAAGATTTCTCCCGTGCATCCCCCATAATCTGGAACTCCTTACCAAGACACATAAGACTGACCCCCACAATCACAGGCTTCAAGAAGGCCCTGAAGACTCACCTATTCAGGAAGGCCTTCAACCTCCAATAACACTACTGTCACCACACCACCACCTGAACAGTCTCGCTCCTCACCTTCTATCTCTATCCCTTTTCCCTCATAGACTGTAAGCCCTTGCGGGCAGGGCGCTCTGTCCCACTGTGCCAGTCGGTCACTGTTAGTACTATATTTGTTTTGTATATTTTGTGTCCTATATGTAAACCCTCAAATATAAAGCACCATGGAATTAATGGTGCTATATAAATAAATAATAATAATACATTACAGTACACATAAAACCCTCAGAAACATTGAATGCCACATTACAATACAAAATACCTCCCCAGCTGTTCCAGCTGCCTAGCATTGCCAAGCAAATACCACAATGCAGGACAAAATAACTTAGCAGAAGCACTAAACACTACAGTATAGTATCATTGGTAGTGGCAATGCCCCCAACCTTCTCCTCTCCTCTCTCTTAGGTTCACACTAGCATTCGGGATTCCGTCCACCTTCCTATATAAAATATGTAGATAGAAAAGTCCTCATCATAAGTCTATTGGGTCTGCAGGTAACCGGTTTTTAAGTGGATAGGGTTTATATTTTTTGGGTTTCCAAGCAGACCCGCAGAACGGAAACCCGAATGCTAGTGTGAACAGTAGTACAGCTAAAGCTCCTTATAGTTATGATCCATGCACCAGGTACAGCTGACTGTATGTTGTAGTGTTGATTCTTGCACAAACAGGATTTCAAAGCGCAGTACTGAAGTGTTTTCAGTTCATTTGGTATTGCTAAATTAAAACTGTATAAGCCATTCATTTTATCAGGACGCTGCAGCCACAGATGTTTGTTGAATATAAAAATAATACACAGAAATCTGGAAACAAAAAACCTTTTCAAATTAGACTCAGTTCACATATCTGAGCCTTCTGTCAGGAGTATTTCCCAACATATACATCTCGCAAAGGGTTCCCATGCCACTGTATAGATATTGTGAGAAGGTGACAGGCTGGAAAGTCATTACATCTCCCCAGGTTCCTCACCTGTATGGTGACCATTAACCCATTCCAGGTATTCAGTATACCTCAGCCAAAGGTGTAAGAGCTGGGCCATAAAAGTCTGCATAGCCCACACTTGTGGGCAGACCCTGGGAGAGACTGGACATGTCTGGGTCTGTGAGGGCTGGTGAGACAAACTTGTTTAAGTTTTCTTTTCCTGAGTAGCTGGTAGTAAGCACCTCATATATAGCGAGGGAAGTTTTTTTTTTTTTTTTTTTAGAGCTCAGCCAAGCAGGTTTGTGTTGTATTTTTGCTGGAAGTTAAGGGGAGTTCACATTATTATTACTAATGTTGTTTTTTGTCATAGGATGAAAGTAATGGAAATTAAACTGTCACAGAGAATGGTCACGATTGTATCCTCCGTTACAAAAGTAAACAAACATGAAGGAAGCTAGTGTCCAGTCATGTTGTATACATTAGTGTCAATAGGAACAGACACAGAATAAGTCTGTGACAGTAATGTTTATTTTTTTTAAACTAAAAACACAGGCGCAAAACCCTGTTTTCATCGGACGCTGTGTCTCTGAATGTTTGGGTCCTCTCTGCTGCTGCTACCAGGCTAATTTACCACAACATATATTGGTATACATCATCCAAAAGTTCCCATGTTCAAAAAAATACATCACACAATCTACTTTATGCCTCTGAATAGAAAACCATAGTCCACTGCGTTTTTCTATACAGTAAAAAAAAAAAAAAAGTTATACTAATATATACCACCCCAACAAAGGCAAACATTCTTTTGCCTACATGGATGTCTATAGACAGGGTTGCCTTATTCATAGGGCATAGAGTGCACCTGCACTAAGTCCAATTATAGTGGAGGTTCTTACCAATTTTTTAGGCTAAGTTTCTATCTAAAAAAGAAATGCAGGTCCGCAGCACTGGGGTACGTATAAAATGTCTTTCTTTATTCCATCAGTTTAAAAACAGGCCAAAGAGACCATCCAGACAAAGATGCAGATAACATTTAACACAAAAAGTAGGAAAAAATAAAAAGCAACATAATGCCGCAAGTCTGACGCGTTTTGGGGTTTTTATGCCCCTTAATCATAGCATTTCTTTTTTGGATTATCACCTAACACTTTGCTCCGTGGAGTCGGGAGGAGTGGTCGTGCACCTGGGTAACGTTTTTTGGACTTAACGAATATTCTCTGGAAGGGTGAGCTTTCCTTGCACATAATTTTTGTTTTCTGCTTAAGTTTCTATCTACACATTAGTCTATGAGGAGGTTAGGAGTGATGAGGGAGTGTTATAAAACACACTTAAATAATTGCTGCTGTTGCACTCTGCTATTCTGTGCTCCTTTAACACTGCTAGGTTTGTAGATAAGAGGCTACTGGTGCACATAATGCATAACAAAACCAATTACCTACCTAACAAGAGGATGAGGGTGAAGATGAAACAAATGTAAACAATCAGTGAGACTGAAGATAAGAAGCAGCAGAATGACTTAAGTGGTGAAGGAAACAGATCACTGTAATAAGATACATTACAATTTGTCTTACATTCAAATGCACTAGTCATTTATGTAAAGTTGTTTAAAACTTGGGGTAAGCTTTGACTACAGTAGCAAAGAAGATTAAGGTTAAGGCTCCACATTGCAGAAAATGCTAAATTTCTAACTGCTGAGGAAACTCTTTTAAAAAGGCGCAAAAAGACGCAAATGCACTCCAATCCATGAGAAGCATAGAAGAGCCCATCAGGTCAGAATGCATTAGAAAGGGGCAGCTGCCACCATTTTGTGCCTTTTTGACCAAAGTGCATATGGCCAAAAACAAACAAACACCACAGTAAAACTAATCTAAATAAAGGCACACTTGCAAAAAGTATTGCCAAAAAAAAGGGTGAATAGTATGATAGGCAGAGTTACGTATTTGCCATGTTTCAACTAAAACATCAAACACATACTATGGATAAAAGTGTTGTTGTTTTCTGGAAGAGAAAAACTGAATATTTTTTCTCTTATAGCTTATTGATACAACAATGTAAGGCTGGGATCACACATTAACTCTCCATACGGGGATTCCATTCCCCTTTCTGCTTGAAAAATGTGGACAGAAAGCAGCACTTTTCTCTCTATATTTTTAGCTCTGTCTTTGCAGAAGTGCATAAACTTGATGCTTCAATTTTATGCATATGCTTTTGGTATTTGGGTAACACAATCAAGAAATGCCTATAATTATGATTCAGTATACCACAGAAACATCTGATCAAAAGATCTATAACTCTGAAGTAACAAACCAAAACCAAAACCAAAACCCAAAATATGTCAGTCTCAAAACATTTGGCCACTACTGTACATTAAAGACCTTCCTCCGTAAAATAGTTTAAAATGGTAGCAGACACTATATACACCCTCTAGAAAGGTCCTCACCTTTAGTCAGGCATGCAACCTATTTGATTTCATCCACACACACCCTTTTCACTATATGCAAATCTCGAGCTGCCCTAGTAGTGTCATTTAATCTCTAACTGTGAGTGACTAGGATAATACCCAATGTTAGAGACTGACCAAACTTGTTTTGGATAAGAGCTCAGAAAATCACATTGTCTGATTTGGAAAGAATTTATTTGCAAATTATGGTGGAAAATAAGTATTTGGTCACCTACAAACAAGCAAGATTTCTGGCTCTCACAAACTTGTGACTTCTTCTTTAAGAGGCTCCTCTGTCCTCCACCCTTTACCTGTAGTAATGGCTCCTGTCTGAACTTATCAATATAAAAGACATCTGTCCACAATCTCAAACAGCCACACTCCAAACTCCACTATGGTGAAGACCAAAGAGCTGTTGAAGGACACCAGAAACAAAATTGTAGCCCTGCACCAGGTTGAGAAGACTGAATTTGCAATAGGCAAGCAGCTTGGTGCGAAGAAATCAACTGTGGGAGTAATAATTAGAAAATGGAACACATACAAGACCACATACAAGACCATTGATAATGTCACTCGATCTCGGGCTCCATGTAAGATCTCATCCCTTCCACTATCATTCTTGGCGCCGCCTTGTGTGGCTGCCTTGATACAGTGCTCCAAGCTGGGAGTAACCTTTATCTTTCCTTTTTCACTCTTTTTCTCTGTATCTTCAAGAATCCTGTAACCAAGCAAACTAGCACTATCAATTAGCAACTATAAATCGAATGGAAGATCCTGTGGAGTATTTTGTTCCTTTTGTTTCTATTGTCAAGCATGGACAATCACTCAAGACCTGGAGTTTTTCCTGTGCACATGTGCCTGTTACCATCCCCCCAGGAGCTAAGGACAGCATGGACACCATGTGGCATGGAGGAGAAACTTACATGGAAGTGTGGACTTCTTCTTTTCAAGGAGATGATTTTTGGAGTCTATTGCTGATGTGTGAAGATGATACAGCTGACTGGTATTTCTTTCTTTTACTGTGGACACATGGGACTCTGTTACAACTTGGGAACCTACCATCACCCACCTACCCCATGTGTTTATGGAAGCTTGGTAAGAGAGCAGCACCCTGTCTACCTGGATGGCTTCAGACTTCTTTGGGCAGTAGAACACAGTGGTAAGAAGAAAGGAAGAGGAGGGCTTGTGATGAAGGATATTTGGGGCATTTTTTTGTGGTTAATGGACAATAGTGCCGATGCAAGATACCGAACTATCAGCTGTGAACATGAGATCTCACCACCTACCAAAGGAACTGCCACATGTTATCATGATAGCTGCATATGTCCCCCACCTCTGCAAAAAATGTTTTTTTTGCCTGTAATATCTACATGCTGTGAACCCCCTCCTCATGTCCTCCAACCACGGTCGAGCTGTATTATTAACATCACTTCACACAGAGAACTAAATGATCCTGAAGTGTGTCTGTGTTTCTTTCTTTTTTAGTTGCTATGATTCCTAGGATTTCTCTGTCTGTCATGAGCTTGTATGTGTTTTTCTCTCTTGTTATATACTACTGTACCATCTATGAAACTGTATCACTGAAATTTCCCCATTGTGGGACTATTAAAGGATTATCTTATCTTATCTTCATTCGTTCCATGTTCCCCTAGCTCTTTTTTCTATTACTCCCCTTTTATTGAGTTCTTTTGGAACTCAATGTGTCTTGCTCTCCTATCTAGTAAAACCTTGAGCCACATCACTTTCCTATATGCAAATAAACATAACTATGGAAAGGCCAAGCCTATTTCCCATTATCAGCAATTAGAATAACCTCAGTTATTTCAGCCAAAAAGAACACTTTATACACTAAGGAGATACTGTCCACTCATTAGACCACCCTCTGCTTCCCTTACCTCTACCTCTTTCCATCCCTTCCCTCATCCTTATTGTGATATTGTTTATCACTGTTTGAACATTTGAAAACTTTCATAAAATATTATAAAAAATAAACATTAGATAAATGTCAGACAAAATTGACAATTTTGCTCAATCCAGCCAACTACTGAACATGTATGGGGTTGTCCCAAGTTTCCCCTGATGGCAGATAGATTTCAACTTGCCAGATTTATTTATTTATTTAGAAGAGAAATAAGCCGCTCCCATTGATTTCTGGCAGACGTTTATTCGATGGAGTAGCTGTTGACCAAATGATTGCTCTAAAGCTTTACTTTCTTCTATCAATCCATATACTGCATCTCTCTATCTCTTATATTATTGTTCTAGTACTATATGTTGCAAGTGCCCCTTTAAACTTGGTGTACAAGCAGACTTCATTCACTAGTACAAATCATAAGTGTCTCTTTTGGCTTATTTATAGTAATCTATTAAATCTAGTACAAAGTATCTGGTCTTATGTGGAAAAAAAAATCAGAGAATTCAATATAAATGGTTTCAGTTGTCCCTTGGAAAATCAAGATAAATGAAGAGTTCTGCTTCACGAGCCAAAGCAATTTCAGCAGTAAATTGAAGTATAGCCATGCATTTTCACATTGTGAAAGACGGTTTCTTGGTGTTTTGATTTAGGCATGTCAGTCCGTAATATGATAGGTGTCAACAAAGCTAAATATAAGCGTTATTTAAGAATGTAAAATTACCGCATCTTAAATGCTTACTGTCAGTTTAAAAGGTTCTTTTGTATTCAGATGGAAAAAGAGTCCATGAAACAGTCAGTGTAAAGTATGATCTGGCACATACGTGCTCTAAATGGATGTAATCTCATAATCGCCATTCTAATTAATCCCCAAGGTGTTTTATGGAGTTGAGGTCAGGGCACTGTGCGGGTCATTCAAATTCTTCCACCCCAAACTCATCCAACCCTGCCTTTATAGACTTTGTTTTGTGCACTGAGATTTGGTCATACTCGAACACAAAAGCTTCTTTCCACAACTGTTCCGACAAAATGGGAAGTATACCATTGTCCAAATATCTTGCTTTGTTAAAGCATTAAGATTTCACTTCATTGAAACTAAGGAACCTAACAAACAATCCATAGCATTATCCTTTACCTACCAAACACTATAGTTGGCAAAATGCTGTCAAATCCAGATTTGTTCATCAAACTGCCAGAAGTGTGATTCGCCACTTCACATTACATGTTTCCCACTGCTCTAGACTCAATGAGAGCTGAGCCACAGTAACAGTGCCCAACCACTATACAAGATACAGAGCCTACTGCCTGAAAGTGGCCCCGAATAGCTGATCTATGCAGGGGCCAGCTATTGACTTCCCAAGTTCAGATATTTATGGTCTAATCTAAGGAGAGGCCATAAATATAAAACTCCTGGACAACCCCATTACACTTAGTGGGGAATATTTAACACCTGCCCCTTTTATGGCCATAATTTTCGATGGTGCGCCTTTTTTTGACCAGTTTCACTGTGGTGTCTACCTATGATGTAGATCAGGGGTGCCCAATATGTTGATCGCAATATACCGGTCGAACGCGAAGAAGCGTTAATTGCAGGTGCGGTCTGCTTTGGTGGCGGGCCTGGGTCGGAGTCTTCCCTCCGCTCCGCCGCCGAGACACACGGGACAGAAGCAGCAGCAGCTCCAGGGGATGACGCGCTCCCCGCTCTCCAGGTGGCTGTGGGCAGGAGCCTTCCAGGCTGGGGGTCTGTGCTGCGGGCACCGGCATTACTGGCAGTGGTGTCGGCTTTGTGCTGGGTGCCCAGGCAGTGCCATTTGAGCTCTGAGCCAATCAGAACGTCTGCATCAGAGCAGGCCCCACCTCTTAGACTTGTTAAGCCCCGCCCAGTCTTGTTAGACTTGTGGGCCCCGCCCACACAGCAGACCCAGGCCTCGCCCACACAGTAGATCATTTTGTCTTGGTCAATTTATAAGTAGCTCAACCCCTGTACAAGTGTAAGCACCCCTGATGTAGATGCACCCTTTAGTGAAATATTGTGCACGTGTTAGTTTAGATGCCCCTTTTTTGTTGAAACCTAACAGGCTTATTTACACTGCCCATCTACTTTTGTGTGCATTTGTACCTTTTTTATTTGCTCCTTTTTGAAATTAATATAGCATGAAAAGGCACAATTTATGCCTAAAAAGTAAATCTAATTATGCTGGTACCGTTGTTATTGTAAAGAGGTTATATATAAATCTTTAAAAAAAAGTCTAGTGTGAACACACTTCATAATGAACATAATGAAACTCTGTCTTCTATCATCCATGTCCTTGTGTCATACTGCAGCGACAGAGGCGCTTCCAGTGACTTCCATGTAACTATCAGTGTCCTTGGCATTTCCCACATGGGCTAGCTCTCGTCTCTTCTCAGCCACAGTATTTTGGAGTTGAAAGCAGAACAATTTTGATAATCCTAAATATGTTCACCCTATTTAAGGAAATCTACCAAAAGAAAATATATGCATGAGATGAGAAATATATCCCCTAGGTATCAGAATGGGATGTGTTGTCGTCAAATCCTCTCTTTATCTATCAGTCCTGACATTTCAAGTTATCATATCCTAACAGGGGGGAAAAAATCACATTCTAATGTACACTGAAGGATGTCGGTTCATTCTTTTCTGGTGGGTCTCCTCTAAGGCCTAGAAGTTTTCCAATTTTGCGCCTTCATTTTGGTGGTTAGCACTTTTTATTTCTTACATTAGCACAGTAAAACAAGGTCCTGTTTTTTGGGGAGGACAGTACTATTTTTAAGCTGTATCCAATGCAGTAGAGTGATCATTTTAAATAATGGATGACATGAAAATAAAACCAGCACATATTCTCTTCTTTCAAAACTGCCTCTCCATCTGCACCTGACTACTAAGGCGCACCTCACCACCTCACACTTCCAATCCAAACCAAAACTTTCACTGTACACATTATCACTGTAAATCACTGGCAGAGAAAGTGTTTTCTGAAACTAAAATAAAAATATAACCTAATAGACAAAATGTATTCAGCTACAAGTATATACACAATGATAACCAATTACGCAAATCAATTTAATAAATGCAACAAAAGAAATTAAAAGAACATGTCAACCAAGTGATCAAATTAAGATAACTGGAAAAAAGCTACACTACCGTTCAAAAGTTTAGGGTCACTTAGAAATGTCCTTATTTTTGAAAGAAAAGCACAGTTTTTTCAATGAAGATAACTTTAAATGAATCAGAAATACACTCTATACATTGTTAATGTGGTAAATGACTATTCCAGCTGCAAACGTCAGGTTTTTAATGCAATATCTATATAGATGTATATTGTGTTTGCTAACTGTGTAAGAAGGCTAATGGATGTTTAGAAAACCCTTGAAAACCCTTTGCAAGTATGTTAGCACAGCTAGAAACAGTTTTGCTGGTTAGAGAAGGTATAAAACTGACCATCCTTTGATCTAGTTGAGAATCTGGAGCATTACATTTGCTGGTTCCATTAAACTCTCAATAAGGCCAGAAATGGCCAGAACTTTCATGTGACATTCGACAGTCTATTCTTGTTCTTAGAAATGAAGGCCATTCCATGTGAGAAATTGCCAAGAAACTGAAGATTTCCTACAACGATGTGTACTACTGCCTTCAGAGGACAGCACAAACAGGCTCTAACCAGAGTAGAAAGAGAAGTGGGCGGCCCCGCTGCACAACTGAGCAACAAGACAAACACATTAGAATCTCTAGTTTGAGAAATTGATGCCTTAGAGGTCCTCATCTGGCAGCTTTATTAAATAGTACCGGCAAAACGCCAGTGTCAATGTCTACAGTGAAGAGGCGACTCTGGGATTCTGGCCTTCAGGGAAGAGTGGCAAAGAAAAACCCATATCTGAGACTGGCTAATAAAGGAAAAGATTAATATGGGCAAAAGAACACAAACATTGGACAGAGGAAGATTGGAAAAAAGTGTTATGGACAGACGAATCAAAGTTTGAGTCATTTGGATCACACAGAAGAACATTTGTGAGGCACAGAACAACTGAAAAGATGCTGGAAAAGTGCCTGGCCCCATATGTCAAGCATGGTGGAGGTAATGTAATGGTCTGGGGTTGCTTTGGTGCTGGTAAAGTGGGAGATTTGTACAAGGTGAAAGGGATTTTGAATAAGAAAGGTTATCACTCCATTTTGCAATGCCATGCCATACCCTGTGGACAGCGCTTGACTGGAGCCAATTTCATCCTACAACAGGACAATGACCCTAAGCACCTCCAAATTATATAAGAACTATTTAGAGAAGAAGCAGGCAACTGGTATTCTATCTGTAATGGAGTGGCCAGCGCAGTCACCAGATCTCAACCCCATTGAGCTGTTGTATAGTACGCAAAAAGTGCCCATCAAGCCAATCCAACTTGTGGGAGGGGCTTCTGGAAGCATGGGGTGAAATTTCTCCAGATTACCTCAGCAAATTAACATCTAGAATGCCAAAGGTCTGCAAGGCTGGAATTGCTGCAAATGGAACATTCAGTGACGAAAGCAAAGTTTGAAGGAGACAATTTTTATTTCAAATAAAAATCATTATTTCTAACCTTGTCAATGTCTTGACTATATTTTCTATTCATTTTGCAACTCATTTGATAAATAAAAGTGTGAGTGTGACCCCACATTTTTGAATGGTATTGTATATTTGAAGTTATGCTTGTACTCTCACCAGATAATCTTGTTACCAAATGATACAAGATCTTATGGTCTAATAGACATCAAGAATAAGAATAATACTGTTCATAAATCAGCCACCTCACTACAATGAACCGTAATATAAGATATAACAATGAAAACTGATACGATACAATGGACATAGTCCACTCGAGAAGATATAAATGGTCAACAACTATTGCATTATGTAGCTGAATTGATCAGGTCTTCAACTACAGTAACACAGTCACTGTCTTACTAGCTGAGGTTTCGTATCTATGAGCAGTTGTTATGGACCACTCTGTGCAGTTCTTGGGGTGACCTAACCATACTGGCATACTGACGCTGTACTTTTTCAGCTCATCTATCAGTTTGTGTACAGCTCCCACTCAGTATAACATAATACAATCCTAATAGCAAACCTTATTTAGTTTTTCATTTTCTGTGCTTACCCATACACAGATATAAGTGACTTTACCAATTACTCATCCCAGTTGTGCCCTCAGAAATCTAACACAGATTCACTGGCAAATGCAATATATTAGGATGTGTATAAAAAAGGCAGTATTTCTGCAGGGAACAGAACCTGCAAAGTTCTACTACATCAACTGAAATGAAATATTACACAGGTTGCTATAGAATAATACTTCTTTGTATGTAAATGTCCCACTTTTAACTTAAAGAGGTTGTACAGGCTAAATTATTATTATTATTTTTATTTAAGCTGGGGAGGTGAAAAAAAATAAATAAAACCATACTCACCTGTCCCCAATGCTCCGATGTCCTCCCAATGCAGTCCAGTCCTACATACCCCTTGGAAAGAGATCAGTGACTGCTAGACATGCCTCTAAAAGACATTTTGCTCAGGTCACAGACTCTGAGGAGGGGGTCATCATTGGAATGAGAGAAGCAAGATGGTAATGTTGACAAACTGGCCACCATCTAGGACAGTGATGGCGAACCTTTTTGAGACCGAGTGCCTAAACTGCAACCCAAAACCAAATAAATTATCACGGAGTGCCAACACGGCAATTTAACCTTAAAACTCTGTGGGTCCACAATTGCGGACCCACAAATTACAGTCATGTGACTGGGGCTTTACAGATCTTGTACTGAAAGGTAAAGGTCTCTGCATTCTGTACTTTTAAACAATTAATTTTCACTATTTACATCGCACAGGATCTGTTTTATAGTTACCGTGCAATGTTATTACATCCTGTACTAATTTCACGTCTGCTATAAAACAAATACTGTGTGATATACATAGTGAGGGGACCCCACACAGTACAATCTGCCCCTCAGTGGCCCCCCCACACAGTACAATCTGCCCCTCAGTGGCCCCCCACACAGTACAATCTGGCCCACAGTGGCCCCCACACAGGATTATACCTGTATACTCCACAGTAGCCCCCTCCCACACAGCATGAACTGGTCCACAGTAGCCCCCTCCCACACAGCATGAAAGTCTACAGTAGCCCCCTCCCACACAACATGAAAGGTCCACAGTAGCCCCCTCCCATACAGCATAAAATGGTCCACAGTAGCCCCCTCCCACACAACATGAACTGGTCCACAGTAGCCCCCTCCCACACAACATGAAATGGTCCACAATAGCCCCCTCCCACACAACATGAAATGGTCCACAGTAGCCCCCTCCCACAGAGCATGAAAGATCCACAGTAGCCCCCTCCTACACAACATGAAATGGTCCACAGTAGCTCCCTCCCACACAACATGAAATGGTCCACAGTAGCCCCCTCCCACACAGCATGAAATGGTCCAGAGTAGCCCCCTCCCACACAACATGAACTGGTCCACAGTAGCCCCCTCCCACAGAGCATGAAAGATCCACAGTAGCAGCATAAAATGGTCCACAGTAGCCCCCTACCCGCACAGCATGAAAGTCTACAGTAGCCCCCTCCCACACAACATGAAAGGTCCACAGTAGCCCCCTCCCATACAGCATAAAATGGTCCACAGTAGCCCCCTACCCACACAGCATGAAAGTCTACAGTAGCCCCCTCCTACACAACATGAAATGTCTACCGTTGCCCCCCTCCCCTGACAGTGCAAACAAACACAATGTAGTTACCTGAAGAGCTGCCGGGTGTTCTCTCTTCTGTTCACTGCGCGCGCTGATGACTTACGTCATCACGCCCGCGCTTGTTCAGAGGTCACACTCTGTAGTCAGTGTAGGCCGCGTAGTACGCGTGGCCTACACTGAGCTACACTGACAGCTTTCAGCTGGATGCGCATTTGCACAACCAGCTGAAGGCAGCGATCGCTCACTAACGGGGAATCCTGCATCGGATTCGCCGTTAGTGAGCGATCAGGGCGACAGCACGCGTGCCAGCAGAGGGGGCTCTGCGTGCCCTCTCTGGCACGCGTGCCATAGGTTCGCCATCACTGATCTAGGAATAGCTATTAGGAGGTGTTGGAAGAAGGGTTACGTGAAAGTATGCACAGACTAACCACCAGCAGAGACAACCACCGTTGCCTTCATTTGCAGTGGTGTGAACAAGCAACCTAGACTGCTACAGACTAGAACCGTATGAATAATAGCAGCAAATCCAGTCTCTGTTTAGAATTTGACAACAATCGGGTCTTGCTTTTGTTGTGAAGCAAAAGGCTGCCTCAACTTCTGGTGTCATGATCTGAGGAGCCTTCGTATAAGACAGTTGACCACCCCTAGTAATGATAGGAAGTCCACTAGCTTGGAGATTGACATGCACAACACCCAGGAGCCACATCTGATCCCTCTCATAGCAGGGCTTCCAACTGCCATAGTTTCAACAGGATAATGCTAGCTCACACAGGAAGGGATTCCTAGAAATGTCTCTACCAGATTATAACATTTCCTTAGCCTGCTCAGTTGCCAGACTTAGTATCAATCAGGTGTTTATGGGACCAGCAGTGACCAGAGTGTGCAGGAACTACAAGCTAAGTGCAACCTAAGGGTTACATGAGGTTAAATGATGACACAGGTCAGGCAAGTTCAACCTATAACCCTACAGTGTTGATCCAGAGAAAAGCAAAAAAAAAAAACTCCATAAGGCTGATGTCTATTACCACATGCTAGAGGAAAACGTCTTTTCTACCTCGAAATCTGGCATTCATTATAAAATCCTGGATCAAACTGTTTTGAAATAAAATCTAAAACCTGTAATATGTAATATTTTTCTGCTCAAGAAAGATGTTTAGGCCCTTTTTGAACTTGTACTATCATAACAGGCTGTGGCAGCGAGTTCCACGGCCTCACTGCCCTTACAATAAAGGATTCCTGTCGATGATGATGGTGAAATATTCTTTCCTCTAGGCATAGGCTTTGTCATAGGCCTAGGTGTAAAAAGATCAATAGAATAGTCTTTGTACTGTCCCTTCAAGTATTTGTACATTGTGACATCTCCCTGCAGAGGTCTTTTTTTCTACACTTAATAACCCCAAATTTGTTAATCTGTCTCTGTACGCCCACCTACTTATTCCTCTATCTTGGTTGCCCTTCTCTGCATTCTCTCTAGTTCAGTCTTATATACTGGGAAGCAAAATTGTGCACAATAATCTAAGTATGGTCATAATAGCGGTTTGTATAGCTGCATAACTATACTTGGCATGAGCCTCTATGCCTTTTTAATCCCATCATTTTATTTGCCTTGGCAGCAGCTGCCTGGCACTGGTTTAAAAGGTAAGCTTTCTGTCCACCAAAACCTTACCCAGTAATTTACTATTAAACTACATAATCATACACTTTATTTCTTCAACGTTATACTTAATTTGCCCAATCTCCAGCTTCCCTAGATTGCTTTATAGAATTTGATATCGTCTGCAAATATGTACACATATGTACACTGTAAACACTCGACCTGTAATAAACAAACGTATTAAAAAGGGAGAAGAACCAATACTGACCCCTTTGACACCCCACTGGTGACTGAGATCCAGTCTGAATATTTCCCTAAGCAACCTCTGTTTACTATCATTAAGCCAGTTGTGAACCCAAATGCACACATTCTGGTTTTGTATTCGAATCTTGTATGTGCTATAGCCTTTGAAAAGTCCAGGTACACCACATTCACCTCATTATCCATATCCAGTCGAAAACGGATCTCTTCACAGAAGATCAGATAAGTGTGACAGGACCGATTCCTCATAAAACATGCTGATTTGGTGTTATAAGATTATTTTCATTGAGATACTCTAGGATAGCATCTCTCAGAAAGCCTTCACATAATTAACCTACCACTCAGGTCAAATGTACTGGCTTATAGTTAACAGGATCACTTTATAACCCCTTTCTGTATATGGGCACGACATTGGCATACCAGTCTTGTAGGGCATAACCTATTTCTAGAGAGTTTTGAAATATTAGATACGGTGGTCTGTCTATATTTAATTCCTTCAGAGTCTGTGGGGTGAATACCACCAAGACCCAGTGATTTGTCTATTTTAGTGTTTTTAAGATGTTTCTGTACTTCTGATTTAAGCAGGTAACATTTAGCAGAGAATTTACCTTTTCTTTTCTCTTGTCATGTTATCAGTCACTGGATTTTCCTGTGTAAAAACAATAGAGAAGAAGGCATTTTGGCATTTAATAGATTAGCCTTTTCCTCAGTCTCCTCTACCATTACGCCCACATTATTTTTGAGAGGGCCACAGTCTCAGCTTTAAGTTTCTTGTTAGTTATGGAATTGAAGAATATTTAGGGGTTATTTTTCCTTTTCATCGCTATGAACCACTCTGTCTTTGCCGCCTTTATCTGTCTTTTACACATCTTTTTGTAACTCATTACAATTATTTAATGCTTCCTAACTTCCCTCATATTTCAATAGTCTAAATGCTTTCTTTTCATAATTTATTGTGCCCCACACAGACTTGTTTACTCACGGTGGTTTTCTTTTGCTCCTAACTTTTTCATTGCCATATGGAAAATATCTTTCACAGAATGTATTTAAGATTTACCATTTAGCCTGTGTATTTTTACTTTTAACCCTTTAAGGACGGTAGTAGTCTGTACGTTAATGCTCAGTGACTTTTTTATATATTCTGCCTTTCAAAATTCATAACTTTTTTTATTTTTCTGTCAACATAGCTATGTGAGGGCTTATTCTTTGGGTAACGAGCTGTACTTTCATTTGCCACCATTTTGGGACACACATAATGTTTTGATTAGCTTTCACATTTGGGGGGGGGGGGGTCCATGTGAAATAACATACAATTCTATAATTTTTTGCATTATGTTTTATATTGACTTTTATTACCTTCTTACAAATAAAGCATTACTGGAAATTGAACGTTATTTCTGAATCACCGTATTTTGATGCCTATAACTTTTTTACTGTATTGTTGACGGGGATATGCAAGGGCTCTTTATTTACAAGGCAAGTTGTACTTTTTATTGGTACCACTGTTTGGTATGTATGACATTTTGATCACTTTTTATTATTTTCTTGGTTGAAGCAAAGTTACAAAAGGTCCTCTTTAAGCCTTCTGCAAAAATTCCCAAAATCATTTTTTAGGACCCTCCATCTACCTCTAACTCATCATTAGTGCCAAAGTGCTCCCCTCTCTATCCCCTCCAAGTAATCTGTAGATCTGAGATATACTGAAACTGAGCACCCAATAGACAACAAAATGTTTCATATTCCTGATCTATGCGAGAGATTGGCCTATCTGTACCCCTAATAATAGAATACCCCACTACCAAAACCTGTCTGGTCTTTTTCTATATTCCCACTTCCCTTATTACTGGAACAACCCTGGATGCTAGAGGAAGCATCCTGCCACAGCTACTGCTCCCCTGAGCTGATGTCTCCCTCATTACAATATATAAAGTTCCATTTGATTCCAACCCACTCCTTCTTGATGCATTATTTCTTTTGTGAATGATCGACAAGGCAGGCCAAGAAAGTGTTGAAATTTGGCAGAGACTTTCCTATAAAACCTTCTTGTGAGCAACACATAGAGCCACACAAGTTTAAGAGCAGTTTGTTGAAATGACCATTCTGCTCCTCTCAATCCCATGATTCGCCCACTAGAGATGAGCGAACACCGTTCGATCGAATAGGTATTCAATCGAATATCAGGCCGTTTGAGGTATTCGATTCCAATTGAATACCACACGGCATATGCAGTAAAAATTCGTATCTCCCCCCACTTTCCCTGGCGCGTTTTTTGCACCAATAACTGTGCAGGGGAGGTGGGACAGGAACTACGACAACAGAAGCATTGAAAAAAATTGAAAAACCCATTGGCTGCCGAAAACATGTGATCTCCCATTTATAAGAATAGCCAGCGCCATCTTCGTGTCATTTGCGGTGAGAGGTAGGGAGAGAGAGAGATCTGCTGAGGGCTAGACAGGCATTAGCTTCTAGTAGGCAGGGAAAAACAGAAGAAAAACAACAGCTCTTTTCAGAGCTATATACTACAGGGAGAGGAGTCGAGCTTTCCTCGGACGGTGTCCCCCCCAAAACAGGGATACAGAGCCATTAGTTGTGGCTATATACGTGCAAACCAGCTTTTCAAGGGTTCCCCCCCCCCCCACAAGATAGCAGTAATACAGAGCAATTACTGCCTGCTATATACGTGCAAACAAGCTCTTCAAGGGGTGTTCCCCCACAATATAGCAGGAATACAGAGCAATTAGTGCCTGCTATATACGTGCAAACAAGCTCTTCAAGGGGTGTCCCCCCACAAAATAGCAGGAATACAGAGCTATTAGTGCCTTCTATATACGTGCAAACCAACATTTTAAGGGGTGTCCCCCCACAAAATAGCAGGAATACAGAGCAATTAGTGCCTGCTCTATACGTGCAAACCAGCTTTTCAAGGGGTGTACCCCCACAAAATAGCAGGAATACAGAGCAATTAGTGCCTGCTATATACGTACAAACCAGCTTTTCAAGGGGTGTCCCCCCACAAAATAGCAGGAATACAGAGCAATTAGTGCCTGCTATATATGTGCAAACCAGCTTTTCAAGGGGTGTCCCCCCACAAAATAGCAGGAATACAGAGCAATTAGTGCCTGCTATATACGCGCAAACAAGCTTTTCAAGGGGTGTCCCCCCACAAAATAGCAGGAATACTGAGCAATTAGTATATGTATATTAGTATATATGTGCAAACCAGCTTTCCTCGGTGTATAGACCATAAAAAGGGCATTACTATGCATCTAAAAATGCATAAGGCTAGTGCAAGGGGACGAGGACGGGGACAAGGACGGGGGCGTGGAAATGCTTCCCCACAGTCCCCGGCTTGATGGCCACATTAAGTAGGGTGCAGGGTACAACCCTAACCAGGCCCGAGCACCAGGAAGAGGTGTTACAATGGTTGGCGGACAATGCTTCCAGCACATTCTCCACCAATCAGTCAGCCTCTACCTCAACTCGTCCTCCTAACCAACAGTCTGGTCCTCCTTCCTCACAACATGCCCAATCTTCCTAGCAAAGTAATCCCACCTTTCCCACCTCCCAGGAGCTGTTTTCGGGACCATTCACTGTCCCTCTTTCTGTCCCACCACGTCCTGAATCACCGGAGGTAACAGATGAGTTGCTGTGTCCTGATGCCCAAACACTGGAGCATCCGCCATCTCCTGTTGTTGTTGTTGACCAGCAATCGGCCCTCAGTGACGACGATGACGAGACACAGTTGCCATCAGGGCAGCCTGTTGCAATCGTCGGTGTGCAAGAGGAGGAGGAGGAGGAGCCATCAGAGGAATTGGAAGAGAAGGTGGTGGACAACAAGGACAGTGACCTGACCTGGACAGGGGGGATGTCAAGCGGGGAGAGCAGTGTAGATGTGGAGGGAAGTGCAGCACCAAAGAGGGTGGCTAGAGGCAGAGGCATGTGCAGAGGCAGAGGACAGCTGCTTCATCGAAGCCAGGCCACAGCCAGCAGGGCCCAAAATGTTCCCTCTTCTAGCCAGCCTAGAAAAACTCCCACATCGAGGCCACATTCTTCGGTGGTGTGGAATTTTTTTAATGTATGTGTGGCGGACAAATATAGTGCGGTTTGCACACTCTGCAACTCAAAACAGAGTAGGGGCTCTGAAAAGAGCAACCTTACGACCACTGCCATGCACCGTCATTTGGAAGGTAAGCACTGGGCTCAGTGGCAGAGAGCAAACGCAAGACAATCATCGTCCGACGTTGCCGCCACTGCCTCTCCCACTGTTGCCAGTGCTGGCGCTGCAGTCCAGCACAACCAGCCAGGAAACCTCCACATCTGTCTCCACCACTTTGGAGACTTCCCCCTCATCCTCCCCTTTTCCTGCCTCAGCTCCTTCTCCTGCCTTAGCTCCTTCTCCTGCACCATCATACGCCTCTTCACAGCAACCCACCATCTCCCAGACTTTTGAGCGCAGGCAAAAATACAGCGCTACCAACCCCCATGCACAAGCTTTAAATGCTCACATCTCCAAACTCCTGGCCCAGGAGATGTTGCCGTTCCGGCTTGTGGAAACTCAGGCCTTCCGTGACCTGATGGCAAGTGCGGCACCTTGCTATGCCGTCCCTAGCCGTCACTACTTCTCCCACTGTGCCGTCCCCGCCTTGCAACAGCACGTGTCACGCAACATCAGGCAGGCCCTAAGTTCCGCGATTTGCACAAAGGTCCACTTGACCACCGACACGTGGAAAAGTGCATGCGGACAGGGATGCTACATTTCACTGACGGCACACTAGGTGAATGTACAGTCATGGCCAAAAGTTTTGAGAATGACACAAATATTATATTTTCACATGATCTGCTGCCCTCTGGTTTTTATGTGTGTTTGTCAGATGTTTTTATCACATACAGAAATATAATTGCAATCATATTATGAGTAACAAAAGCTTATATTGACAGTTAGAATGTGTTAATGCAGCAAGTCAATATTTGCAGTGTTGACCCTTCTTTTTCAGGACCTCTGCAATTCTCCCTGGCATGCTCTCAATCAACTTGTGGATCCAAATCCTGACTGATAGCAGTCCATTCTTGCACAACCAATGCTTGCATTTTGTCAGAATTTGTAGGTTTTGTTTGTCCATCCGTCTCTTGATGATTAACCACAAGTTCTCAATGGGATTAAGATCTGGGGAGTTTCCAGGCCATGGACCTAAAATCTCTGTTTTTTTTCCCTGAGCCATTTAGTTATCACCTTTGCTTTATGGCAAGGTGCTCCATCATGCTATAAAAGGCATTGTTGATCGCCAAACTGCTCTTGGATGGTTGGGAGAAGTTGATCTTGGAGGACATTCTGGTACCATTCTTTATTCATGGCTGTGTTTTTAGGCAAGACTGTGAGAGAGCCGATTCCCTTGGCTGAACCCCACACATGAATGGTTTTAGGATGCTTTACAGTTGGCATGAGACAAGACTGGTGGTAGCGCTCACCTCGTCTTCTCCGAATAAGCTGTTTTCCAGATGTCCCAAACAATCGAAATGTCCACTCCCTGTACCTTTTGCAGAATATCAGTCTGTCCCTGATGTTTTTTCTGGAGAGAAGTGGCTTCTTTGCTGCCCTCCTTGAGACCAGGCCTTGCTCCAAGAGTCTCCGCCTCACAGTGCGTGCAGATGCACTCACACCTGCCTGCTGCCATTCCTGAGCAAGCTCTGCACTGCTGGTAGCCCGATCCCGCAGCTGAAACACTTTTAAGACACGGTCCTGGTGCTTGCTGGTCTTTCTTGGGCGCCCTGGAGCCTTTTTGCCAACAATGGAACCTCTCTCCTTGAAGTTCTTGATGATGCGATAGATTGTTGACTGAGGTGCAATCTTTCTAGCTGCGATACTCTTCCCTGTTAGGCCATTTTTGTGCAGTGCAATGATGACTGCACGTGTTTCTTTAGAGATAACCATGGTTAACAGAAGAGAAACAATGATGCCAAGCACCAGCCTCCTTTTAAAGTGTCCAGTATGTGTCATTCTTACTTAATCATGACAGATTCATCTCCAGCCCTGTCCTCATCAGCACCCACACCTGTGTTAATGGAACAATCACTGAAATGATGTTAGCTGGTCCTTTTAAGGCAGGGCTGCAATGATGTTGAAATGTGTTTTGAGGGATAAGGTTCATTTTCTAGGTAAATATTGACTTTGAAAGTAATTGCTGTTAAGCTGATCACTCTTTATAATATTCTGGCGTATATGCAAATTGCCATTAGAAAAACTGAAGCAGTAGACTTTGTAAAAATTAATATTTGTATCATTCTCAAAACTTTTGGCCATGACTGTAGTTGAGGCTGGGACCGGGTCACAAAGTGGGGTGGTCTACCTCATTTCCACGTACAACATTCCTGGCAGGGGCTCTGAACCACCACCCTCCTCCTCTGCCATCACATCGACTCCAGCTACCTGCTGGAAACGCTGCAGCACTGGCATGGGGAGACGTCAGCAGGCCGTGCTGAAGCTCATCACTTGGGGGACAGACAGCACACTGCCTTCGAGGTGAGGGATGCCCTCCTCCATGAGACGTCAACATGGTTTTCGCCGCTGCACCTGGGCCCAGGCATGGTCGTGTGTGATAACGCCCTGAACCTGGAAGCGGCTGTGGAGCTTGCCAACCTCCAACACAATCCATGCCTGGCTCACGTGTTCAATGTAATGGTGCAATGGTTTTTAAAAACGTACCCCAATTTACCCGAGCTACTGGTGAAAGTGCGGCGCTTGTGCGCCCACTTTCGCAAGTCTACAGTAGCCGCTGCTAGCCTCCGAAGCCTCCAGCAACGCCTCCACCTGCCAGAACACCAGCTGATGTGTGACATCCCCACACGCTGGAACTCGATATACCATGTGTTGAGTAGAGTGTGTGAGCAGAAGAGACCCTTGATGGAGTACCATCTCCAAAACCCAAGGGTTCCTCAGTTTCTGCACCATGAATGGCCATGGATGGCAGACTTATGCAAGATCTTGCATGTCTTTGAGGAGTCAACCATGAGGGTCAGCTGTGATGACGCACTCATGAGTGTCACAATCCCGCTCCTGTGTGTGATGCGAGAATCCCTCATCGCCATCAGGGATAACGCATTGTACGCTGAGGAGTCGGGCATAAGAGCAGAACCATCCCAGCAGGATAGTCAGAGCACACTCCTGTCCGCTTCACAGCGTATATTGAAGGAGGAGGATGATGAAGTGGCAGATCTCATTGTCACACAGGAGGCTAGCGGGAAGTTCAGTGCGTCCCATTGTTGCAGCACGGTTGGGGCAAAATGGAGGAGGAGGAGGAAGAGGAGAAAATGGAGAGTGACCATTCCGGTGGGGGCATCCAAGTTATGCCAAGTAACACTCTGGCACACATGGCTGAATACATGTTGGAGTGCTTTTCAACTGACAAACGCATTGTCAAAATCCTGGAGAGCAACGACTATTGGATTTTTGCAATCCTCGACCCCCGGTATAAAAATAATATTTCTAATTTTATTCCGGTAGAGTGAAAGGCCAGTCGCATCAGTGATTGCCACAAGCAACTGGTGCAGAATATGATGGAGATTTTTCCATCAACTCTCGTTGGCAGCACACAGGAGAGTTCCTCAAACAGGCTAACAACTGCCATCCGGTCCACACCCGGCAGGGGTACACTCTCCAAGGTTTGGGACACGTTAATGGCACCCACTCGCCAAAGTACCGCCACTGAGGGGCCTAGTGTCACCAAGAGGGACAAGTATAGGCGCATGTTGCGGGAGTACCTGGCCGACCCCAGCCCTGTCCTCTCTGATCCCTCTGCGCCCTATACTTATTGGGTCTCCAAGTTGGATTTGTGGCTGGAACTTGCGCTGTACGTATTGGAGGTCCTTTCCTGCCCTGCCGCCAGCATGCTTTCCGAAAGGGTCTTCAGCGCTGTCGGTGGCATAATTACGGATTAGTGCAGCCAGCTGTCAGTTGACAGTGCTGACCGACTGACACTGATCACAATCAATAGCCACTGGATAGACCCATCATTTTCATGCCCACCGGTGTCAAGCACCCAGACATGAAGTTTCATGTGTGTGCTCACCCTCTACAATTCCTCCTCATACTACTCCTCCACCTTCAGCGTTGCACAATTCTGCTTCTACAAGGCTCATTCCACCCTGATTCCCCCAAACTCTGCTGGTTAGAGTCTCAATCCACCCTAATTTTCCCCAAATCTGCTGGTTAGAGTCTCAATCCACCCTGATTCCCCCAAACTCTGCTGGTTAGAGTCTCAATACACCCTGATTCCCCCCAACTCAACTGGTTAGAGGCTCAACTCACTCCAAGGGCCAAAAACACTGTCGATGCAAGGCTCTACTCACTCCAAGGGCCAAAAACACTGCCGGTGCAAGGCTCTACTCACTCAAGGGCCAAAAACACTGCTTTTTTAAGGGCTTTACTCACTCCAAGGGCCAAAAACACTGCCGGTACAAGGCTCTACTCACTCCAAGGGCCAAAAACACTGCCGGTGCAAGGCTCTACTCACTCCAAGGGCCAAAAACACTGCTTTTTAAAGGCTCTACTCACTACAAGGGCCATAAAAACACTGCTTTTAAAGGCTCTACTCACCCCAAGGGCCAAAAACTCTGCGTAAGGCTCTACTTACGCTAAGGGCCAAAAACTGTGCAGGTAAAAGGCTGAAGTCACCTGAAGCGCCTCAATCTCTGCTGGTATCTCAGCTTAAGGGCCTCTAACTTAATTTGGAAAGGCTCACGTTAGGGTCCAGAAAAGTGAATTTGGGAAGGTCTTACCACATCACACACACACACACATCCACAATGACAGTTAGCATCAAATGTGGGTTTCTTTCCATCCAATTGGGAAGGAATGAAGGTTTCCAGATATTTTCCCACTTTGATAGAAGTTTTTTGAGTGTGGAAAGTGTGTAGTTGATAGGCTGTGATGTTGGGGTAAAACTGTGACTTGGGCTTGTTAGATGCCCCCAGGCATGCTTCCCCTGCTGTCCCAGTTGCATTGCAGAGGTGTTGGCATCATTTCTTGAGGTGTCATAGTGGACTTGGTGACCCTCCTGAGTCGAATTGTGGGTTCCCCTGAAACGAAGCATTTTTCCCCATAGACTATAATGGGGTTCGATATTCATTCAAATAGTCGAATATTGAGTGGCTATTCGAAACGAATAACGAATATTGAATATTTTACTGTTGGCTCATCTCTAGCGCCCACTTTCAAAGTCTATCAACTGGGAAAAATGTCTTCAAGTGTGTTGAAGCCTGTCTCAACAATCTCTTACCAATAGGTACAATATTCAAAAGTAGCTTCTGAGAGCTATTTTTTTAGGATAGAGGGACAAGCACCCATGTCTAATCAGATCACACCAGTAATAATTTATATACATGAGTAAGACATACTGTAACTGGAGGTTGAGTTTTGCAGAAATATGAAATTTCTACATCATTTTGTTTGTTCGTATATATTTTATATTATATATATATATATATATATATATATATATTATATATATATATATATATATATATATATATATATATATATTTTATATATATTTTATTTAGTGTATAGCAGAGCTTTTCAGAGATTACATATTTTATTTTAAGTAATGGAACACATAGTTTAAAACGGAATAGCTTTATTTGTCATGAGCAATTATATATACACATGTAGATACAGGTAAACTCTTTATACATCAACCACCCCCCAACTCAGCGCCGCACCTCCCATGAGGCGACCTGAAGCAAGCGCTTCAGGCGGCGTTATGCCAGGGCCTCGGGAGGGCGGCATTTTTGCTGACCTAAGCCGGTCCAGGACAAGCTGTCCTGGACTGGCTTAGCGTCAACGTGTCTGCAGTGAGTGGTGTATTGGGGCGGCCCTGCTGGACGCAGCGCTGCTCCAGCGGCCGCCCCTCACACTCAGGCAGAGAGCAGCTCCGCTCGGCCATGCCCCCTTTCAGCTCGACTCCGCCCCCTTCCGCTCTGCCCAGCCCCCTTCTTGCGACCCTGTCCACCTCAGCTCCGCCCCTCCTCCGGGGGGTAGGGGCGGCTTTCTAACGCCGCTTCAGGCGGCAGAAAGTCCAAGTTCACCCCTGCCCCAACTCTCCCACTTTTCATGATTTTATTTTGTTCCTCATTTTATTTTCTCTTTTTTAAATTTATTTTTTAGTCTTTAAAGTTGCAGCTGACAGGAAGTTCATAGGTCAGCCTAAAAAACCATATAATTAAACTGTATACTTCAAGCGGATACAAGTTGGTCAAAAAGGAGAAGACACAAAGGCCCTTGGGATCATTTAAAATCAATCACCATAACATTACTCAAAGAGACTAAAGATCTGTTTGCCGGGGGAAAAAAAATAAAAATAAACTTGCCTGGTAACTTTAGAAATCTGTCATATTGTAATACTCCCAAGTGATATGGGTTGTTTTTTTTTCTTTGCTCAAATGCATTGAACTATGATGTCCGAGTGTTAAAACTTCAAAGCTGTCAATGCCACTGACAGTAAATGTGAGACGTGTCACTTCAATACACATTGTGAACATTTCACTCCAAGCATTTGGACACTGCATGACTTATGAAATTGCTCTGGGGCATGATCCGCTAAACTATTCACTCAATATTACAAAAAAAACAAAAAAAAAAACAACAAACAGGCTTGAGATGAGACAGCTATTCAAGAAGGAAATACCCACATGCACTTATGGATATAAATTGTACTTTAAAGCTCTCATCAACTGCAAAGTATCACAGTTTTGATGAAATGCATTCACAAGGGTTCAAAGGAAAAGTGACCTTAGTGGCATTGACATTAGAAATGGACTTACTTCAATATAAACACTCTCGAAGGAGACATTAAAATACTTTAAACATAAGCTTTTTACTTTATTGTGTTAATTTATAATGTATTATTATATATTATCAAAGTACTATATATATATATATATATATATATAATAACATATATATATATATATATATATATATATATATATATATATAAACATACATACTTTTGTCCATCCATTCTTTTCCATTTTTTGCTATGATTTACTGCCATTTCTATATGCTTATATATTAACCTGTGCACAAATAGTACCAAGCAGTTGTTAGGACATACCTAGAAATTATAGTCTAACACTCCAGGGTTCCTCACTTCTAGCTTTCTACCCATATAAAATAAGGACCTACATTACATTACAGGGATTTCTTGTCATGAGATCAAAGTGAGGAACACTCTCTGGTATTTGCCTTTGTATGGGTTAAACTGTGGAGATTGAAGGTTTCTGATTCCGAAGCTACTACTGTATAGATTTGCTACTATGCCTGTGTGATCAACATAATGAGTATGTTTGTCAGATGTGTATACTGCTTGCTGCTCATGACAAGAATACTCATCACTGTTTGTCAAGGTGTTAAGACAATACATCTTAAAAATACAGCCACCAGTAAGAGACACTACACTACAATTTCCATTATGTATCTTTCCAACAGATCACAGAATAAACATTTTGTGGAAGTGTTACTTTGAATACCTTATGGTAGTGAAACCCACCATAGTGCCTTCATACTCTAGTTTGAAATATGGCCAATTTCCATCATGCAACATTATCTGCATTCTTAAGACTTTTTTTGTCTTTTGGCATAAATTAGTTGGTAGGGGTGCCCCAAGTAAATTTTTTTCCATTGGTGCCGTGAGTCTGAAAAATTGGCAAACACTAGAGATGAGCGAACAGTGTTCTCTCGAACACATGTTCGATCGGATATCAGGGTGTTGGCCATGTTCGAATCGAATCGAACACCGCATGGTAAAGTGCGCCAAAATTCGATTCCCCTCCCACCTTCCCTGGCGCCTTCCCTGCACAAGGGTTCAAGCGCACCCTCGGCTCTGCTAATGCATTCTATTAGCTTGATGAAGCAGAGTGTGCACAAGGGTTCAAGAGCACCCTCGGCTCTCATGTAGCAGAGCCGAGGCTGCACAAGGGTTCAAGCGCACCCTCGGCTCTGATGTAGCAGAGCCGAGGGTGCACAAGGGTTCAAGTGCACCCTCGGCTCTGCTACATCAGAGCCGAGGGTGCGCTTGAACCCTTGTGCAGCCTCGGCTCTGCTACATCAGAGCCGAGGGTGCGCTTGAACCCTTGTGCACACTCTGCTTCATCAAGCTAATAGAATGCATTGGCCAGCGCTGATTGAAGCAGAGCTGAATTTGTGTGCTTAGCTCAACTACTCCACCGGTGTAGTTGAGCCAAACACACACATTCAGCACTGCTTCATCACGCCAATAGAATGCATTGGCCAGCACTGATTGGCGAGAGTACGGAATTCGGCCAATCAGCGCTGGCTGCTTAGCACACACATTCAGCTCTACTTCATCAGGCTAATAGAATGCATTGACCAATCAGCGCTGGCCAATGCATTCTATTAGCGTGAACTGAGTTTGCACAGGGGTTCTAGTGCACCCTCGGCTCTGCTACATCAGATTGCTACATCTGATGTAGCAGTGCCGAGTGTGCATCAGATGTGTAGTTGAGCAGAACTGGCTCAGCACTGCTAAGTCTCTGCATTCGCATAGGAATGCATTGGCCAGCCTTCGGCCAATCAGCGATGGCTCTGCCGGAGGAGGCGGAGTCTAAGTTCGGACCTGAATGGAGACTGGTGTGGAGCGATCTTAGACTCCGCCTCCTCCAGCAGAGCCAGCGCTGATTGGTCGAGTTCCGTACTCTGGCCAATCAGCACTGGCCAATGCATTTCTATGGGGAAAAGTTAGCTTGCGAAAATCGCAAACTGACAGGGATTTCCATGAAATAAAGTGACTTTTATGCCCCCAGACATGCTTCCCCTGCTGTCCCAGTGTCATTCCAGGGTGTTGGTATCATTTCCTGGGGTGTCATAGTGGACTTGGTGACCCTCCAGACATGGATTTGGGTTTCCCCCTTAACGAGTATATGTTCCCCATAGACTATAATGGGGTTCGAAACCCATTCGAACACTCGAACAGTGAGCGGCTGTTCGAATCGAATTTCGAACCTCGAACATTTTAGTGTTCGCTCATCTCTAGCAAACACTGCTGTAACATATTAATGGGCAAATCTTTGAACACTTTAAGATATGGTTAGACCACTCCTGGAGCCAGTTTTATTTTATTTTTTTATAAATTCTTTATATAAAAACAGATACAAATACAAAAACAGAAGCAAGACAGGACCAGGAGTTCCGGCCCAGCATGCCCCAAAGCAAAACAAAAATATGTCAAACTGGGATAAGCAAGAGTGAAAATACCATAACAAAACATGACAATATCAATCAGGAAGGGTGGCGGGAAAAGGAAAAAGAAAAACAAGGAGGGGAAGAAAGGAGAGAAAGAAAAAGAAAAAAAAAGGGGGGGGGGGTGGAGGGGACTAGGACACCCAGGCATCTATAAAGGTCGAGAAGTTCCGCAGGCTAGCTAGCACAGTCCCAAAACACAAACAAAAGGGTCACCACCGCAGAGCCACAGCACCAGCAAGTAGAGAAGGAGGAAGGGTAAAATTTGTGCAGATTAGAAGGAGTGTAAGACTATCGGGCCAAGAGTCAACACACTACCTCCCAACACTTACTGGCAACTGAACTCACAGAAGTAGACTCGAGAAATCTGGAACATTAAGTCAGAGAGAGCTAACTTTATAGCCGCCTTTTGCTCAGTCATACAGAAAGACATGTGGCCCAGAGGAGGAGACTCTGGGAGTAAGTAAAAGCCAGAGAGGAAGCGCCCGCTCGGGTGATTCCCAAGCAAGCCAACCTAAACTCCAGCAAAGGATCTGTCAAAGCCCGGGGAAACAGACAGAGAAAGGAAGATCTTTTGTGATACGAAGAAGTCCGAGGTGAAGCCCCCAGAGCGGGCGAAGCAAGGAGGACCGTTTCTCTGGAATATTGAGACCATTGGTGTTGATGGATGAGGGAATCCATGACAGGCGTCGTGAGTCCTGGGGGAAAAGGAAGAGAGAGAGAAGAAAAAAAGGAAAGGAAAAAAAAAAAAAGAGTGGGAGAGGAAGTGGGAAAAGGGAGGGGGAGGAGGAGATACCAGCAGGAAAACAAATATGCAAATTAATCAATGCAACCGCAACCAGCTAATCTGGGAGCGGGGAACACCAAATAGTGGGAAATAAGCACTAAAACAGGTCGCAGAGGCACACCGCAGTATGCACTCCAAGAGCTGCCAAGCCTAACCAACAGTGGGGGGGAGGTAGTTTAGAGACCTAAAGCTACCCATTCCCCAGGCAGCTAAACCAAATGAATCAAATGGTGAACAGTAAAGGGGACCAAAACCAAAACCAGAAGGTCAAGACCCCCCCCCAAAAAAAAGAGGACCAAGAGATGCACCTCGGCCAGAGGACCTAAAAAGGAAAGGAAAGAGGACGAAGTCTAAAAGCCAAGTCGACACTACATGGAAATGATACCAAAGACGAGGAATCTCATGCCGCAGGGCACCCCAGCCCGGTGAGGGGAAAAATGGGGGGGGGGGGGTGAGACACGCCGGAGGGGGGCGGCACGCAGCTAGGCCAAGCGACACCGCCGGGGAAGAAAAAACTTTTAGACACTTTTAGATACAGTTCTATCAGTTAGAAGCGCAAAGTAACCTCCAGAACTACGAAAAAGATAAGGCACAGAGCAGTCCAGTAAACAGAGCTCAACCCATATGGGGAAGAAAATGTCAAGGATATGACTCAGCACGGGGGAACAGTCAGGGAGCCCTCCGCTGACTGCGAGGCAGAGAGAAAGTGTGATTGACAGGCAGAGGAGGCGGCAGCGGATACTCAAGCCAATCCGGGAGGGATAAATCCGGCAAGTCCAGGAACTGTGCCAGTAGAGCCGCTTGATCAGGGGAGTGTAGGACAAACACCGCTCCATTTCTGCGAACCTGCAGGTGAAAGGGGTGGCCCCACCTATATGTACCGCCTGAGTCCAGAATCAGCTGTAAAGCAGGTTTCAAAAGCCGCCTCATAGCCAGAGTACAGCGGGAGACATCGGAGAGAAGAGACACCTGGCCATCCATGATGGGGAACGGTCCATGCCGCCAAGCCGCTTGGAGGATCTAATCTTTTTCTTTATAAAAGTTCACTCTGCAGAGGATATCTCGAAGGTCAGTAGTGGCAGCACGCCGGGGGCTGAGAACACAGCGCACTCTGTCAATATTGATTTCCGAGTCAATCGGGCGAGAAAGCACAGTGTTAAAGATGGAGGAGGAAATAGAGCGCAACTCAGAAGTGGGGACAGCATCAGGAATGCCTCGCAGCTTAATGTTGTTCGGCGTCCCATGTTTTCCTGGTCATCGACCTGGAGCAAGCTATGCCGATAAAGTTCTCGTTGAGTAGACAAGGCATGTTCAACGGCCATCAGGCGGTGATCAATGGAAGTGGTATTTTGCTGCTGCACGGCAACTTGCTCAGACAGAGACTGAAGCTCAGATTTTAACCCGTAGAAAATCTTGTCCTGTCTCTCCTGAACTCTACAGACTAACCTTACAAGGTCGCTTTTAGTAGGCATGGTGTGAACGAGCTGTCAGATATTGGACAACTTAGGACGTTTGGAGTGGCTGTTTGCTGACGAGGCCTCCTGCTGGGAAGAATCAGAAGAGTCAGAAGTATGAGGGGCACGGAGGACCACTGGAGTAGAAGAAAAATCCATCTTCTGACCAAAAATTGTAGCAGCCATGGAGGCAGCGCTCATCTGCTGAGGAGGCTGAGACCCTGCAGGGAGGAGCATAGAGTCCAAGGAGGCACAAGGCGAGTCCTGCGCCCCCGAGGGGCCAATGGTAGAGACAGATCCTGGGGGTCGGATAGGAACTCCGGCCTCAGACCCCATAGTAGCCGTGTCCCCCTGAGGTGCCTGGAGGAGCTGTGGAGCCGAGGCATATGAAGAAATAGAGGGGAGCACCTGGGGCTGCAGAGGGAATCCAGTAGACATAACTGTAGGAGGCATCACTGTAGGGGACCCAGGGAAGTGATTGCAGGAGCAGCCATGGGGGGCTGGGAGACCACAGAGGAGAGGCTCAAAGCTGTAGGAGGAAGGAGGGGGTGGCAGAAATGGAGCAGCCGCCATCTTGGGAGCCAGGGAGGCATGCCACAGGGTCTCTGCAGCAGCCGCACGAGCCGGCGCCATCTTGGATCCGCCGGGGAGCTGGGAAGGCTGCGCTGCCGGCAACAATAAACTAGCCATTTGCGGCTCCAGCCGGGAGGAGGAGAGTGTCTTACGTCCCAGCTGACAGACCATCGCTGGGGAAGAGGTTGGTGGGAGAGAATTGCCCCGGTAACCTGATGGAAAGCTGCTGGGGTCTGGGAGCTCCTGGAACATGCGCCTGTATCCGAGGATGCTTAGGCCACACCCCCGCAGTTTGATTTTGTTTCATCAGAGATCAGAGAAAACTCATTTAACCAGAAGCAGTGACCACAAAAAGAAAATATTGCATAGGTTTGAATGGAGCAATTTCCATATTAATATAAAGATATATCAATCCCTCTACCTTCTCTTCTTTATGGTAAATACTTTTAGGTTTGACCACCAATTCTTACAAAGGTCTTCCTTACCGCAAAAGAATTTGGTTGCTCTTCTTATATTTCTGCCTTATATTTCTGTCTGAAAGGGCAATGGCAGTTCCGGCACGCACTCTATTCATCTCTATGGAACTGTTAGAGAAGCTGGATAGAGCGCTTGGCAATCTGTGGCAGATCCATAAAGTTGAATGAAACATCAGTGCACACATGTGACCACTGCTCCATACAAGGGACAAGTTTTATACTTGGTACAACCTCTTTAGGTCATGCTTTCCTGCCTCCTACTGTGTTCCTGTTATTGGCCTCCCATGTATGACCCTGCTTGCCTTCCAGATCTCCTCTCCTTGACCTGTGATTCTGAATCTCGTGACCTTCAATGTATGACCCCGCTTATCTGAAGATCACCTCTCTTTGACCTGCAACTCTGTACCTTGTGAACCCCAGTGTATGACTCGACTACGTAACCTCCTGAATAGCAACCCAGCCTGTACGATTACCCTGCGATGCTTCCACCATCTCCTGGTGAACTCCCATGATTGCACTCAACTCCACTGACCAGCTTCATCTGATTCTTCACCCACCTAGGTGAGTGGTTTTTTTGGGTTTTCTGGTTCCACTGTAACTTGAGGTGTGCTGTGCATGTGATACCCTCTGGCCGGCTCTGGTTCTGGGTTCCAGTATTTACCAGGTCATCTCCACCATCAGGAGCTCTAGTGAAGACCTCTGGGGCCTGGTTCTGCTCCAGTATGGAGGGTGTTAGATTCTCAGTGCTGTTTTACTCGGTGTGCAGAGGAGTCTGGTTGCCTGGGACTAACTGTCCGTTCTGTACTGTATTTGGTTCCTAACAGACAACCTACTAAATTTCAACTCTATGGGTCTGGACACACATAACAGGTATAATGTGAATATACAAGTCAGGGCAGCTTTCAAATTAGGGTCTGCACATTTTTTTGCTGGTAAGCAGCAGAAAGGGATCCTGTAGGCATAAACACATGGACTCTGTATAAATCGAATTTTATTTTATGAAAAGACATGCAGTTTTCTTGATCTTATGTGACATGAAATTTTTCAATAAAATATACAATTTACAAGCCAGGGCACATCTCTACTAGACGCTCTGTACAAATAATTGGAAATGAGTTTTTATGATTAGATAAGGTCCAGTTACTACAGAACACATTTGGTATGCTATATTACGCTTTTAAGTAAAGAACACCTTTATCTGCCATTATAGATGCACACTACAGTGACCAATAGATACATAATCACAAAGACAAACCCTAAAACCCTTGTTTTTAGTGCAGGAAATAAAGTAGCTTCTTGTGGCTCATTAAATTGCTTCGTGCCATTGTAAATGTGCTAGAAAACTTTTTTTTCTAATTACATTTTACGCAATAAAGAAAGAATATTATCATTTCATTGCAGCATGTTGCCAGAATCTAATCGCCAAAGCACGTGTGAGCTGTTAGAAAGGGCTGTTTCTAAGTAGATGTGGTCTGTGAATTTCAGTAGGAACACTTTAATTGTTCAGATGAATCCTCTGAAAATTCTATTTCTGCAGGCACAAGTATACGATCTGCTTATGAAATTCCCACGCCTCCCAGTTAGTAGAGCAAACTAATACATTACTGACAACAAGACACTTTGGCCCTGAGCCATAACTAGTCTTGCAATTAGTTCTTCACCTTGAAATTTATATTCACTTTATAATCTGTGCTAGAGCAGACTTGACTCTTGTAATGAACTTAACAATGAGATATTGTACAAACAGTTGTATAGACAATGGCCAATGGGTCAAAAGTTCTGCTGTTAGAACAGACATTTGTATTTGTTGGATGACGGTTCCACCTCTAGTTGTCTATGTTACCTCATGCAATTATTATTTACCTCCTGTAAAAATAACTTACATGAGAAATGAGTTTCTATACTAGGCCGCTGTATAAACAACAGTAAAAAATGGACGTGTTCATTTAACAAATAACATCAGTTAAAAATAGGACATATCAGACCTGACAGAATCAATACAAGTCGCGATGAACAGGGTATTTTACCTTGATTACGATTAGTGGTGATTATTTAGGTTATGCTCCTATAAAACAAATATAAGTATGTGTTGGGTGACCCTGCAAGAAACGTCTTGCGAGGTTCATCCAAACCAGGACTTTTAAGGCCCAGAAAGATCGAGTAACTTTGATTATGTGCGGAAATGTGGCCGGCTTCATGATCAAGCCAGGCCTAATTTATAAGTCCCGAAATCCCTGAGCCCTAAAGAACAAAAAGAAGAATGCATTGCCAGTGTACTGGATGCATAATCCTAAAGCATGGAAAGCCCTCACGCGGGATTGGTTTCATCAGTGCTTTATGCCGCAGGCGAAGGATTATCTGTCCGACAAAGGGCTCGATTTTAAAGTGTTTCTCCTAATGGATAATGCTGGAGGCCATGATGACCTGGCGCATGAGCATGATGGGGTCCAAGTCGAATTCTTGCCACCAAACACCACATCACTTATTCAGCCGATGGATCAAGGCATAATCCGCGCGTTTAAGGCGCTGTACACGGGCAATTTCCTTGGGAGCCTTGTCGACGCAATGGATGCTGACGAAAACTTCACATTGAAGGGCTACTGGCGTGACTACACTATTGCATCGTGTCTGAAGAACATTCAGAGTGCCTTAACGGATATGAAGAAACAGACACTGAATGCCTGCTGGAACAAATTGTGGCCAGAAATGGTGCAGGATAATAAGGGATTTGTTCCCGATGAAATTCAACATGCTGCAGTCCAAAAATCTGTGAAGCTGGCACAGATACTGGGTGGAGAAGTGACATGACGGCAGATGAAGTCAATGGTTTACTTGACGAGCACGGCCTGGTGACAGGTGAAGATCTGGAGGAGATGACCAAGTCAGTGAGTGAAGAAGAGGAAAAAGCTGAACAATGAACTAAGGAAGAAGAAGAGGTAGCCCTAACACTTGAACGGCTTGCAGAAGTGCACCAAACTGCTGCATATCTCCAACAGATTGTCGAACGTTGGGATCCCAAAATGACTTGTTCGATACAATTTAAGTCCTCCCTTGACATCATCGCACCGTACAGAGCCATGTTAGCTCAGAAAAAGAAATCAAAAGTGCCAAACCACTGTTTGTTTTTTTTTTTTTTTTTGCTGTTTTGCCTCTGATAAAAATTTGAATTAAAAGCAATCAAAGCAATAAACATTCTGCAAATGGTATAACTAAAAACTAGATCTGGCCCTGCCACAAGAAGACACCCTAGTTTTTAGCTGTGGAATTGCAACTTTTTTCCCTATAGATTTAATAGGGAAGGAAAAATGAAGAGAAAAGCGCAGTCTAAACTCAATGAAAAATTATGGAGAAAAAGACACAGCTTTTTCACTCATTTTTTTTTAGCAGCATTTTGCTACATGGGGATTTAGGATTTTTAGGTTTAAGTTTACCAGTCTGCAACCATTATGGGTACGATTTACTTTGATTCTGTTTTGAAACAAAATTACAAATTTTGGACTCTGTGGTCACGTAGAGAAGAAATTATGCCATTTCACTGGGAAGTGGGAGGGCATCATTTGGGGAGCTCAGAAAACTGCATGTTACACGCTTTGTGTTCTGTTACATAGACATTTTAAATTTTAGCAAAATTATTTTCATTTTTGCATTTTTCTACAATAATTTACATTCATTAATCTATGTGAAACCCTGGAAAATTCCAAGTTCTTTTCTGCGGAGAAAATAAAGGGATTGTGGTCCAGTTTAAAAATATAAAATCATTTCTGTTTTTTCTTTTACATCCTGTATTTTGGGCATGACAAAAGTTGGCACACTGTGTTATATATACAATTTTTCACTCAAGTGTGCATTGTCTTAGCGGTCAAGTAGAACATACAGCAGGAGAGGAATTGTAAAGTAAGTCATTACAGAAATCATTCTGTTAGTGCATCTCCAGCATGGCCGACTATGGTAGTGTTAGTCAGAGACTAGACCAAGCGCCAAGGCGTAACAATATTTGCTGCATTCAAGGTCACACAGTTTAGCCTCTGCTGCCAAATCAGTCATGTTAAAATCAGATTACACACAAGCTGCATTTCATAAAGATTTACTCTCTGAGCTGTATACCTTAGATACCTAGACAGATTGTGGAGGAAAGATGACTACAAAGACACTCTATAGCCATCTAATGTACCTCACACATCATATTAGTATAACCCAGGCGTCCATCTAAAAACCGACTTCTCCATGGGGAGAGAGCACATAAAATAACATACACACTCTATCTATCTATCTATCTATCTATCTATCTATCTATCTATCTATCTATCTATCTATCTACCATGGCTTTAGAAATGTCAAACAGATATTTTATATATTTTATACATTACCAGTGCAGATAAGAATTTTCCCTTTTTTTAACAAATGTTTGCATACCCAGTTTTATCCTGGTCAGAGCAATTTGTGAAGGTAATAAAAAAGTAATTATTAAGTAAAAATGTTGAAAAAACCTTAAATGTTTTTGGTCAGATAGTCAATTAAGACGTTGCGAATACATTTGCATAATTCTAAGCGCTGTATTTCTACTCTGACCAAAAAGGAAGTGACACTAGATACAACCTGTTCAATAACATGCACCGTTTTCTTTCAGAACACAATAGACAATAAAAAATTCCAATAGCATACTTGATGTTACCCAAGAATCATAATAATATAAGGCTGGATAAATATACAAGTCCATCAAGTCCAACCTATAAAACTACCACGTTGATACCACAAGTCTGATTTTAATTGTCCCAGTGAAAAATTCCAAAAATTCCTTTCCAACTCCAAATATGGCAATTGGATTTAGTCCTTGGATTCTATCCACAAAATAGAGAGAACCATAGCTGGGGAGTGCTGTGGACTTTCTAGCCAAAGACAGAGCAAACAGCTACAGGGGTCACAGTGGTCTCTCCTTGTAAAATGGCCCCTACATAGGCTCTCTATCCAAACTACTGTCTCCAGGTGTAAGGAATTGAAAACTTACATATTCCCCTTTAAGGGGGAGAAAATGTGTATGAACATGTTAACATCAGCCTTATGGTTGCTTTCAATGGGCTATGAATGTACAACACCTAACTGACATAGCTACATTTATACAGTTGCAGAATTACTAATATCCCTTTGAAGAATACCATAATTCTGATGTGGTCCTTGGCAAAAATGGATTGACACCCCTGTTCTAAGTGTAGAGGATGCCCCTCACTCACAGTTACAGACCTAGGTATAAAAAGATTATTGGAAAGATCTCTATTCATATATTTGCCACTGCTTCTTTGCATACTTTTTTCCCAGGACACTTCACCTACACCAGCAGGATCTCACAAGAGCACTACACACTTAGGCCTGGTTCACATCTACGTTTGGGATTCCGTTTGGGAAGTTCAATTGCAGACCTCCCCCACAGAAAACTATATGCATTAAAAAGTGGTTAGCTAAGAAACCACAAGGACCCCATAGACTATAATGGGGTTCATGTGGTCTCGGCTCAGTTTCCACACGAAACATGCGGAGAGAAAAGTGGTGCTTACAGTACTTTTCTCTCTGCATGCTTTGTGCGGACACCGAGCGGAAACCGCACGGACGCCATTTTAATCTATGGGGTCCGTGTGGTTTCTTAGCTAACCGCTTTTTACTGCATATAGGTTTCTGTTCGGGGGTCACAAAGCGGACTTCCCGAACAGAATCGCAAACGCAGATATTGAACCGGGGTAAAACATGTTCTGATACATTTTAGTACATATTATATATTTTTTAAAGTATTCCAGAAGGGATAAGGATGGCACTGCTAGTGACGAACATATATAGATCAAATCCACGACACAAAATACGTGAATGTTTTCACGAAGAGACAACCAGTATGAGTGATAAGTCCAGGGGTGCTCAACATCCAAATATTATCTATACAGAAGAAACAGTGTAGAAGCAAAAACAGGAAGGGCATTCACCCGTAGATGAACATCTTCTAAAAATCATCCTTTATTAGGGAGAATATTTCATAAAAAACAACCATAGGGAGGAAAGGAACAGCAAAAATGGTGTCTACGGGTGAGTGCCCTTCCTGTTTATGCTTCTACACTATGATATATTTTTTGTCTCCAATTTTGACAATTGAAATGTCTGCCTGAATTGGCTGATAAAATAAACAATTGATATTGTTGCTAGTCTGGCAAGCAGGCATAGTGTGAATCACAGGAGCAAAATGGAGGTCAAGTGGTCTCATACTCAGTTATGTCAAAAAGTCCCTTTTTATTTCCTGCACCTGAATTGGCAACTTAAACATTATAACGCTACAGCTATGAACCGTAACAAGCATAGCCTCCTCAGGCGTAACAGCGCCAAAGTTTCTTGTAATAAGCCTTTATTTTCATTACACAGTAGCATGCAGCCAGTGTCAATATACAAATTTGAAACTCCTTCCCACAAGGAGAACAGTGTTAGGATTGTGCAGAAACTGCGGCCATGACATGGGCGTCGCCGCCTGTTCCTATGCACAGTCCAGGGTTGCAGGGGTTAACCTGCCTTGCAACAGCCGGGTGTGGTCGAGTCTTTGATGGACGTGTGTGTCGACCAATGGACACTCGGATTGGGCAGCTGGGCTATTTGCTGGTGACCGCCCCTTGCCTATATAAGGGGGCTGGTCTGGACACCCGGCGCTCTATGATCAAATTCCAAACCCTGAAATGATGTGTGTTCTTGGGTTCCTGCCTGAAATATTAGAAATTGCCCTAGTTAGCAAATGACCCCTGAGCTAGCATTTCCACTGTTAGTCAGGCAGCATGCTGCCTTGTATGTGTGGTGTAACTCAGTAGGGTCAGCTAGCAAAACTTCCCAGACAGGGTGACTGGGAGTGGGCTTGGCAATAGTTGCCTGGGTGGTTGGGTGGAACTACCACACACAGGGTTACTTGGTCTCTGGCTAGTCCTGGAGTTCAGGCTAGCCAGCTTGTTTATTTGTGCGGCTGCTCTGACTGCACAGGCCTCTGTGAATGTTAACAGAGCGCACCTGGTCATTTAATTTAGCTGGCAGTGACAGGAACTGTTAGTCTGTATTCACACCAGGTTGGTTGCAGTAATGGCCCAGAGGGCTCCGTAGGGTTTTATTTATTTATTTTTTTAATAAACCCTGCTGACCATAACAAACAGCCATCCCAGCAGGCGCTTATTATGTTCGGCAACTTCCGAGGGTGCAATCTGACACTGTTCTATCTCCACCAATTACAGCCGGAGGCGTATGAGCAATATGTCAGGCAATAACATCACTAAGGAACTTGAAAGTGGCTGATCATAGCCATAGTAACAAAACCCCATTTCTTTTGTCAGTGCGGCAGAAGACGGGACACCCAATTAGAGTGCCTTTCTAACAAGGAAGTGTCTAAGTATTTTAATCTCAGAATCTCAATAATATACATAACCCAACTAATCTGTAGGGGACACATACCGGAAGATTAAGTGTATCCACAGAAATGTCAGCACAGTCACATCATATCTAGCTAGGCATGTCTGAATAGTCCCTAGACACAGGTGAAATATCAATCTTTAATGTCAGATTCATCTGGAGGTATGTGCAATACTATATTGATGCCATACACCACCCTAATGAGTGGAGTAATTATAAGAGCATCATAATATAATAGAGCACAATTATAGACATATTCATTATTCTAATTATTAGCCATATCCAACTACAGTCAGGTATGACCACTCAGGCATCACAAATATAACCAGCCTGTGTATCTGTACCTTTTGAGACCACAATGGTGTTGTGAACAACATTTAAAGAGGACCTTTCACCATATCTGGGCACAGGCAGTGTTATATACTGCCAGAAAGCTGACAGTGCGCTGAATTCAGCGCACTGTCGCCTTTCCCGATCCGTGCCCGGTGTAAAGCGCTATCGGTCCCAGTACCGTAGCGCTTTACAGTCAGAAGGGCGTTTCTGACCATTAGCCAGGAACGTCCTTCTGCCTCGCGACGCCAATCGCGCTGTGCTGTGGAGCTGGGAGGAACGCCCCCTCCCTCTCCTGATAATGCTCGTCTATGGACAAGCTGTGTGAGCAGAGGGAGGGGGCGTTCCTCCCGGCTCCACAGCACAGCGCGATTGGCGCCGCGAGGCAGAAGGACGTTCCTGGCTAATGGTCAGAAACGCCCTTCTGACCATAGCGCACTACGGTACCGGACCGTAAGCTCTTCACACCGGGCACAGATCGGGAAAGCCGACAGTGCGCTGAATTCAGCGCACTGTCAGCTTTCTGGCAGTATATAGAACTGCCTGTGCCCAAAAGTGGTGAAAGGTCCTCTTTAAGTATCACTTGAGTATAAATGATATGAGGACAATATAAACCTCTATAAACCTTTCTATATCCACACTTCGATAGATCATTATTTTGGACGGTGCAGATCTTAATAATACTTATTGCTCACAATTAAATAGTCCATCACAATCTCAACTAGGACAACTGAACTGTAAGAAGCATGAATATGATATTTGGTCATTTAGACCACACAGCCTCTTAGTGTTAAGTCTGAAGATTCATTGAGCCTCAACCTGCTAAATTTTATGGGATTAATCACCCCCCTTTCCTGTGCACTGGATCTGACTGTTATAATAGCTTGAAATCTAACACTTCAAAGTTGCAATGTTGATCACAAATTCTTCTTGGGAATTCTTTTATGGTTTTGACCACATGCTGGGTCCTGCTATCACAGGTGAGGAGATATGAAACTCCTTTCATTACACATCCACCACTGATCTCCTAATCCTCCACTGTGGATCAACTATGAAAGGTGTTTCTCACATCAATGAAACTGCATGCTTTCCCTGACCCACACTGATATGTCTCAGGTGGTTTGAATGTAAGGCATCTTCTAACTTGCATTTGTGGTGCTAGAGACATGGTCTTAACCTGAATTTGTGCATCGTCCTGAATATTTACTCTTGGATTAAAAGCACATCCTTAGTGTTGATTTGCATCCTTCACGACTCCCTTTTGGCAAAATGTATTTCTCAAATCACCCGCTGCCACTCTAAAATATGAAATGGTACTGCAGTTTCATATGGCACTAAGATATTGGCCAATCTCAGCAGTAAACATCAGGTTGTGAAGCGAGACGTCTCAATATGAAATAAGAGGTCTGGGAATGTAATGGTTCTCTCCTGAATATCAGACGTGAAGTAGAAACCTAAACAGCAAAGACCTCCTTATAAGCTCAACAAAGACCTGTTTGGAGCCAATCCAGGTAATTATAACGTCACCTATGAATATTATCCACACTTGGAGCATGTGTTTAGTGAAAATGATGGAGAACTGGACATCTATGGTCCATCTCTCACCAGCCCGGGAAGAGATTGGCATGGGTTATATTTTAGTTGGCAATTCACGTGCAGGGTAATAAAAAGTAGGGTTGGACAAGTGTGACATAAGTGAACACTATTCAACTTGACATCCATTTTTTCCAGGATGAATACTATACTTGTTTGCCATGTGCCTTGTGAATCAAATTGGTTTTAATTGACCAATTCATTTCAGACATTTCAATTGTCAAAACATAATATACACATGTTCAGGATTATTAATCTCCTAGTAATTACCTAATGTATATGTGAATTTTCTGACTAGCGCAGAAATGAATTATTATGAATGGTTAGAGCAATAGGAACTAAGGAGTTGGTTTTAATAAAGTATATCTTTGAGCTTCAATTCTGATAAGACTGTCTTTAGATGTAACAGGTTACAACATGTAAGAGACTAAAAAGACTATATATCCCGTTGAGTTGGAATGGGCAATATGATCACATCTCACAGTAGGTGAAGTCATCATCTGGAACACTTATTGATTTCCTGAAAGATCCAAATCTTCTTTTATTTACAGATAATGTGCTGAATAGACTGGGTCTTTCATACTTGGACATAAGACTGGCTGCCTAGGGATTCTATGAATAATAGTGGTCCAAGCTGGATATTAGTCTTCTGATGAAATAGCTCTATATAACATAATTGCTGGCTAAAAAAGATTTCACCTGGGTGCAAAAAGCTAAGGCCAGTATCACACATTTTAAAGAGAACCTGTCTGTAAAGACAGTGGCTCACAGCCGACAGGGTTCTCACTTGCCCTGCTAGGGTTCTCTTTCTCCTGTACTGCCTGTAGGGTTCATGCACCTCTGGAAGGGCCAGCACACAACTGCTATTGTTTCTCCAGGCAGTCACTAAGTTTTTTTGACTATTCAGATCTGCTCACCCCCATCATGGGTACCTGGGCAATTGGGTTCCATTTACTGCGTCTAAGTTCAGTATGTTGTTTTTTTAGCTTGTGCGGCTTCATGTATTATGATCCGTGTAATGTCTCCTGGCTCATCCCTCACCTTGAAAATGCCTGCTGTCTCTGTTTTGCTGGATTCCTGCTGCTGACCTTGGCTATACCTTGTCTACCGCACCTTATTGCCTGCCACGACCCTCTGGCTTGTTCCTCACTACTATTCCACCTTACCCTTTGTAGCTATGCAGCTGTGTTTCTCCGACCCTTGCCAGTTGCCAATTACACTGGGACATGCAACATGGTAATCCTCCTGCAGCACACTCTAGATCTTTATATGGGACGGTGGGGTTGGAAGCTGACTCCCCTAACAGTCACATTAAAATTGCAAAAACCCTAATGTGGCCTTTTTTTGCAGTTTTTCAATTTATAGCTCAAATAAATATTGTTGGTACATAACGCCCCACCTGACAGTACTGCGTGTAGCGCAGGAAGGAGGAGGGGGGCGTTTCTCACAACTCAGCTTTTCGTTGGGCGGTAAGGAACACCCCCTCACAGTCTAGCGCTATGGGCAGTAATGTCAGGAGGGGTGTTCCCAGACAGTCAGGAACACCCTTCTGACAGTGATGAGCTATCAGTAAATGCACTGATAGCTCTTCACCCGGGGCACATAACAGGAAAGACAATAGTGTGCTGAATTCAGCGCACTGTCGGCTTTCTAGCGGTATATAAAAACCACATGTGCCCGAGGACATGGAAGGTCCTCTTTAATGAAACAAACAATGGGTAGCCGCAGACACATAGTATATCACATTGTAATACAATATCACAAAACAGTATTGTTCTGAAATGTTATCTCTAACACACATATCAGGGCATGACCTGCCAAGAAGAAAGATAAAGGGGACGCATGCAGTATGTATTTGAGATGAGTGAAAAAGTTCATTTTGGGCTTTTATGAGTCAAATAAACTCAATCTGCATTTTATATAATACAAAGATGCCAAGCGCATACAATTTAGTTGCAACAAACACATCCTTTTTGTACTTTTCTGTAAGGTCTAGTTTGATGCATATTTAATTTTGTAGTAGTTTCATTTAATAAATCAGGCTATGGAAAAATAAAGTAATTGGAATGGAGGTGGTTTGGCCTTCCTATGTCTTAGACGTATGGGGGAAACCAGAGAAAACCCAGGCAAACACAGGCAAATCATAAAAACTCCTTGCAGATGTTGCCTTTGGTCAGGTTCGAACTAGGACCCTGCATTGCAAGGCTACTGTAGTGCTGTTAAACACACGACACTATTTTGTTTTCTCCTAAAACCCTAAAAGTCATTCATTAAAAATAATCCCATTTAGTCATTGATAAACATTAGTTATTTACAAGTTTACAAAATCCCCTGGGATATTGAAGATTCTTACTAGGTGCACTAACACTGGTATGGTCAGTGCTCCTCTGTGTTATAATTGAGTTTTTGCTGTATAAGATTTGTTCATTCATTAAAAAATTCATTTAAAAAGGCATAACAATCCAACTGTGCAGTGAGTTTTTAAAGAGGCTGCTTGGAAGAGTATTAAGATGCAGCAACCCAGCCAGAGGTCAGTGTGTATGTCTGATTGGCTGGTGCTGGAAGGGTTAGTAGGCAGGATGGGACACTTGGAGGAGCTGTAGCCACGTCCAGAGGGCCAGAAGCGGTCTGAGACTACTAAACATTGTAATGCGTGGATCAACTCATGACCCTGAATTAAGGCTTCAGCAAGGAAGTGGCTGCTCATTGTAGACTGCAGCAACTATACGAGAAATCCTTAGTGTCTCTATGTCTGAGAATAGCCTCAAGTGTATCAGCTTATGATGGAGTGACTGGAGATCCCATACTGCAAGCGTCCCAGAATGAAATGCTAAAAATTCATATTGCTGTGTATATATGTGGAGCAGTACAAAAAAGCATTTATACCTACAATACAAGTGCTTGTCTCTTACTGCCTTCCCTTTCTACATGTTTATTACCCCCGACCATCATTTGTGTACCCATTGAGATTGGCCATCTCTCCAATTTTGGATTTGCACCCATCAATCTTTTTAGCTGTGCTGCTAAGCTACCGTATATACATATGAGCTATGCATATTCAGTCTCTCTTACCACAACCAGGTCACTGCAGTGCAAGAATATGAAACAGCTTTCTGCCCTGCTTGTCCAGGAAAGGGACGAGCCTCTACAGAAGAAAGTAAGCAGAGAAGTCTTCTACAATATAGTCAGCTATCAGAGCAGGGTGAAAAGTGATTCTGTTCAGAGCTCGCCCCTAACAGCATAGAATTTCTGGCATGATAATGATTTGTGGAATTACATTTATCTTTTACATAACATAAGATAAACCAAAACCATATTGTTACAAGGATTCTCCTATATCATTTAACAGGTCCTCTCTGAGACACGGAAATACTTTGCCAGAACACAGATTTTTCCCTAACCAATGGAGAAAAGCCAAAAAAACAGACAGAACAGTGACAAATCCATATGTTTTTTGTCATTGCAAACTTTATAAACAGACTCTAATTATGCCAGAATAAGAAGAAAAAATATGTTTTTGACACTTCATGGCATAAATATAGTTATCCTATAATTAGACATAGCTTTAGATTCTATATAATGTACATTATTATAATAGTAAAGCTCTGGATAATCCAAATGCTCCAGAAAATTTGCACAAAAAAAAAGTGGGGGTAGACAAGTTCTACTACATAAAGTGTCAGGCTAAGGCCCCGTTCCCACGGAGTAATGCACCGCTCATTTTGACACATAAACACGTGTCATAATCAGCGATTCAAAACAAAATCCCATTGACTTTAATGAGTTCTGTCTTATGCGCGCTACACATTGAAATCAATGGGAGGCTTTTTAACCCATTGATTTCAATGGGTAGCGTGCGTTAAACGGAACCCATTGAAGTCAATGGAATTCTGTTTTGACAGAACTGAATCAAAATGTGTATACCTAGTTTGAGAAGGTGACAGGCAAAGTGCTGGAGTCCTGCAGCCTCAGATTCCTGACTTATGTGTGATTCAGGGCAAGTCTGGAATAGGTTTCAGCCCCAGTTGTGGTTTCTAAGGCTCGTAAATGGCCCATAAAAGGCTGCAGGGCCTGCACTTCAGAGCAGATCTTGGGAGGAGAGGAAGTGGCTGGGTCTGTCCTGACACTGAAAGCTTTGTGATATGGTACACTTTTTTTTTTTTTTGGTTGATTAATACTTACTAACAGACACACGTACAGTTAGTATTTTCTGTTTAGTTAGCGCTCAGATGACCAGGATTTTGTTTGACGTTATTTTGCCTGAAGTTAAGGCTGTGTTTTATTTTGCTCGTTGTTGTACCTGACGTAAAGGTTTATTTATTTTTCTCTTTTTCTTAAATAAACCGCTTTGCTGCAAGATTTGTGTCCCTGTTTCTGACTGGTCTGGTCCGCACCACTGCTTCTACTGAGCTACTTTCCCCACACTAGTATCAAAATTTGAAGAAAATATGTGACAGAGCATTGTTCTGAAAAGTCTTATTGATCTATGGGGACCTCTTGCACCAGCTAGCTCATTGTCAATGATAGTCACCATTAGTATTACCCACCCCCAGTCTGAGCCACACTTTATCTGATGTAAGAATCAAAAATTGAGACTAATGAATATTTATTTTGCTCATCCCAGTATCTGATGGTAAATATGCTTGTCACAAAAGAAACTCCTCTGTTTCTCTGTACAATCTGAACATAGCCGAGTAACACAGAACAGAGCACATTTGGCAGATGGCACATGTAATAACCTCTGTCAAGGCAAATAATTTATAACCACGCTACATTCATTGAAATAAGATCTGGTCAAATCCAGTGAAGGATCATTTAACAACTTCTGGCCTTATAGGTTACTGATCCTGGCCATAGACTTCCAGTCATTACTATGTAAACATAATTTCTTGTTAATGTTCTTTGAAGAGGATGCAGAGGATGCATTACCACAGGAACGCTATATACTATGGTAAATTCCATCCATTATTTCCACTAGATTGTGCATTATAGTCAGAACATCTGGAGATAGTACATTTGTAATTGTAGTACTACACGTAAGGCGTCAGATTACAAATGCTGTAACCAGATCATGTGCATATTTATCAATTTTAGATCAAGCCAAGCAAAGTTCACAGCTCACATGCATGTAGAAACAGAAAAATGTAGATATTGCTTCAGTGATGCAGCAAGTCTTTGCCTACATGTAGTTAAACAATGACAAAAATTATAGAAAAGGTAAGCATTTCACAAAGACAATTTAATGGTGAACATACAGTATATACCTCCTACACACCCTGACTTCCAAGCACAGAGTGTTTGTCTCTACGTAACGTTCAGAATAGGAAGATGAAGTTACATTGAATATTGCTGTCTTAGCCTACAACTACTATGATCCCCCTCTCACTCCCTTCCCCCTCCTGTTTACCTAGCTAGCCTACCATCTACTGCTCTACCTACCTAACTCAGCCAACCCCCCACCACCACCTTCACCCCATCATACTTACCTGTCTTCTGTGTCCTGGAGATCAGTTTCTTCTGTCCCTGCCAGCTAGTGTACAATAGACAGGCCGTGGCAGCAGCTGAGGAAGTGATGTTTGGTGCCAGAAGATTGAAGACTGTAGACAGGTAAGTATGATGGAGAGAGAGTATTGGTGACGCTTTGTTTCCAGAAACACGGAAAAGGAACGTCACCAGATTAACAGAAAGTGTGCCTGGGCTGGTCACATGACTTCCTCAGGGATATGGACAAATATCGATTTTTTTTTTAACTAAGCAAATTTGAAGTTAGGCAGGGAAGTGGGTTAGAGTTAAATTTTTCTTTTATCCCGGACAACCTCTTTAAGTGTTGTCACCCCCCTTCAAAGTCCCTCTGACCTCTGCCACTTTATTAACTGGAATAACCATTTATGTTCCCCACTCCATCTTCCCTCCATTGAGCTCTACCATTGCGTGCCTCCCTACTGTTACGTTAGTGATTCCAGGGGTACATATCAGGAAATAACAGGATCTGGCTAATAACAGAGAGCAATAGAATGAGCTGCTTATATCTTTACCAGTGCCAGCCATAAGGTCTTTGCTGAATTTGGGGTCTGAGTTATCCCCACCAGAAACAGTAGGAGAAATAAACACTCCACTAACCAAGCCAAGATTCATCTCAGAGTGGCCACGTAGGAGGTAGAATCAAGAAACAAATAACCAGAAACAAGCCAAGAGTCTGAATAATGCAATCCAACACACACGATCAGAGTACAGATCCAAACTAAAGTACTAAATTAGCAGGCACCTGATTCAGTAGGATAGGGGTTTTTTATTTATTATCCTCGAACGCTAATTGGACAAGCCCAGCGATCTTCTGATACTGCAGTTAGGTTGACACGGTACCCTTAAACGAATAGCAGGTTAATTGAGACTCCTGACAAGTATGCTGCTAGGTATCACTGCATCCTAATAAAATATAAAACTATTTATCATGTATGGTGCACACCATTATATATATATATATATATATAAAAAAAAATCATAATGCCCAAATGACAATGTATTGGTCATACCCCTCCAAATAGAATAGAAAGTGATCCCCCATAATACTAGTAAACACAACAGTCCCCCAACAGATCTCCCATAATACTAGCAAGCACAACAGTTTGCCCTGTAAAACAAGAAAAGACCTCAGACAGGTCTCTGGAATAAAATATAGAAAAAGTTATGGGTGTGATTATAGTGTGTGTGGGGGGGAGGGGGAGTTAATTAAGAAATTTTAAGAAAAAATCTGCTATAGGAATTAGGAAATTTGCCAATTCCACATGGATTTTCCGCCTCCTATTGACTGCATTGGTTTTAGCAGGCGGATTCCACCTGAAGGATGCTTTTTTTTCTGCTAGCGGAAAAAAAAAAAGCTAGCAGAACCCATAGGTTGCATTCACAAGGTGGAAAATGACACTGAAATTGGTGTGGAGTCCGCATCAGAGTCAGCGCTGAAAAAAAAGCCTCCCATTGACTTCAATGGGTTCCTTGTTCTGCTAGCAAATCCCATCCACACACTGCAGAAAAATATGTGCAGAGGAAATAATACAATTTCCAAAAATGTTTGGAAATCAATGCATGTCAATTACACCTATAGAAACGCCAATGGTTTCCCTATAGGTATAACTGATGCAGAAAATCCGCAAACTTTCCATGAAAAGCGTTTCAACCGCAATATTTTCCTGTAGCACTTTTTCACTGCAACGCTACGTGGGTCCTTAGCCTAACAGACACATAAAGACTAGAGATGAGCGAACAGTGTTCGAGCGAACAGTGTTCTATCGAACACATGTTCGTTCGGATATCAGGCTGTTGGATGTGTTCGATTCGAATCGAACATCACGTGGCAAACTCCAAAAAAATTCGATTCCCCTCCCACCTTCCCTGGCGCTTTTTTTGCACCAATAACAGCGCAGAGGAGATGGGACAGGAACTACGACACCAGAGGCATTGAAAAAAATCGGAAAAAAGTCATTGGCTGCCGAAATCAGGTGATCCCCATTTTAGACGAATAGTGGATTTCAGATCCGGGTCATATGAGACTGTGAACTTTGTGACTATGAGACAGGGATAGCTGTACAGGCAGGGATAGCTAGGGATAACCTTTATTTATGTGGGAATGTTATTAAAAATAACTTTTTGGGGCTCTATCGGGTGTGTAATTGTGATTTTTGTGAGATAAACTTTTTCCCATAGGAATGCATTGGCCAGCGCTGATTGGCCAGAGTTCATAATTCGGCCAATCAGCGCTGGCTCTGCTGGAGGAGGCGGAGTCTAAGATCGCTCCACACCAGTCTCCATTCTGGTCCGACCTTAGACTCCGCCTCCTCCAGCAGAGCCAGCGCTGATTGGCCGAATTATGAACTCTGGCCAATCAGCGCTGGCCAATGCATTCTATTGGCGTGATAAAGCAGAGCTGAATGTGTGTGCTGAGCTCAACTACGCCGGTGGCGTAGCCGAGAGTTCAGTGCACAGCCAGCTCTGCTATGCCGGAGATTGAACTCTCAACTACGCCGGTGGTGTAGCCAAGAGTTCAGTGCACGGCCAGCTCTGCTATGCCGGAGATTGAACTCTCAACTACGCCGGTGGCGTAGCCGAGAGTTCAGTGCATGGCCAGCTCTGCTATGCCGGAGATTGAGCAGAGTTGGCCGTGCGTTCCGGTGGTGTAGCAGAGCCGAGTGTGCAGAAGGATTCAAGTGCACCCTCGGCTCTGATGTAGCAGAGCCGAGGGTGCAGAAGGATTCAAGTGCACCCTCGGCTCTGATGTAGCAGCGCCGAGGGTGCAGAAGGATTCAAGTGCACCCTCGGAGATGTAGCCGTGCTGATGCTGTCAACACTGCTACATCTGATATCGGAACACAATGGAGACTGCTGTGGACTCCACAGCAGTCTCCATTGTGTTCTGATATCAGATGTAGCAGTGTTGACAGCATCAGCACGGCTACATCTCCGGACGGAGTGTGCGCTCTAACCCTTGTGCACACACAGCTCTGCTACATCAGAGCTGAGGGTGCACTTGAACCCTTCTGCACCCTCGGCTCTGCTACACCACCGGAGCGCACGGCCAACTCTGCTCAATCTCCGGCATAGCAGAGCTGGCCGTGCACTGAACTCTTGGCTACACCACCGGTGTAGTTGAGAGTTCAATCTCCAGCATAACAGAGCTGGCCGTGCACTGAACTCCCGGCTACACCACCGGCGTAGTTGAGCTCAGCACACACATTCAGCTCTGCTTCATCACCCCAATAGAATGCATTGGCCAGCGCTGATTGGCCAGTTTACAGAATTCGGCCAATCAACGCTGGCTCTGTCGGAGGAGGCGGAGTCTAAGGTCGGACCTGAATGGAGACTGGTGTGGAGTGATCTTAGACTCCGCCTCCTCCGGCAGAGCCAGTGCTGATTGGCCGAATTCTGTAAACTGGCAAATCAGCGCTGGCCAATGCATTCCTATTGGAAAAAAGTTAGCTTGTGAAAATCACAAGCTGACAGGGATTTCCAGTGTCATTCCAGGGTGTTGGCATCATTTCCTGGGGTGTCATAGTGGACTTGGTGACCCTCCAGAGACGGATTTGGGTTTCCCCCTTAACGAGTATATGTTCCCCATAGACTATAATGGGGTTCGAAACCCGTTCGAACAGTCGAACAGTGAGCGATTGTTCGAATCGGATTTCGAACTTCGAACATTTTGGTGTTCACTCATCTCTAATAAAGACCAAGTTTTTACCAGAGTCTGAACAAAACCACGTATTTTCCAAGCCTGGGGGGGGGAACCCTACCAATGGGTAGCACTTAAAGAATGTTATATCCCTGGGGTATAGTGATGTGGCTATTATAAAATAAGTCCTGATGTTGTAATAGATTCATTGTACAATGAATTTATGTTTCACAATGCATTTTAGTGGAGTCTGCTGGGTTTCCATCAAGGTTAAGGTGATGCTTTTTTTTCCAAAAAAGTAATTTTGCAATTTTTTTTAGGATCCGGCTGTACAGTGAGTTATGCCTTTTAGAAACTGTATGTCACTTTATCAAATACACTTTATGAATATATATGTGTTAAATCACGTCCCAATTAACTTCCACTATTCACATCTTCTATGAATGTGGCCTTTACAAGCACAAGATGAAAGAAGTTCTTTTCCGCAATTAATTTGATTTAAAGTGGGTATATACAGTCCTATGAAAAAGTTTGGGCACCCCTATTAATCTTAATCATTTTTAGTTCTAAATATTTTGGTGTTTGCAACAGCCATTTCAGTTTGATATATCTAATAACTGATGGACACAGTAATATTTCAGGATTGAAATGAGGTTTATTGTACTAACAGAAAATGTGCAATATGCATTAAACCAAAATTTGACCGGTGCAAAAGTATGGGCACCTCAACAGAAAAGTGACATTAATATTTAGTACATCCTCCTTTTGCAAAGATAACAGCCTCTAGTCGCTTCCTGTAGCTTTTAATCAGTTCCTGGATCCTGGATGAAGGTATTTTGGACCATTTCTTTCTACAAAACAATTCAAGTTCAGTTAAGTTAGATGGTCGCCGAACATGGACAGCCCGCTCTCAAATGATCTGAAAACAAAGATTGTTCAACATAGTTGTTCAGGGGAAGGATACAAAACGTTGTCTCAGAGATTTAACCTGTCAGTTTCCACTGTGAGGAACATAGTAAGGAAATGGAAGACCACAGGGACAGTTCTTGTTAAGCCCAGAAGTGGCAGGCCAAGAAAAATATCAGAAAGGCAGAGAAGAAGAATGGTGAGAACAGTCAAGGACAATCCACAGACCACCTCCAAAGAGCTGCAGCATCATCTTGCTGCAGATGGTGTCACTGTGCATCGGTCAACTATACAGCGCACTTTGCACAAATAGAAGCTGTATGGGAGAGTGATGAGAAAGAAGCCGTTTCTGCACGTACGCCACAAATAGAGTTGCCTGAGGTATGAAAAAGCACATTTGGACAAGGCAGCTTCATTTTGGAAACAAAAATTGAGTTGTTTGGTTATAAAAAAAGGCGTTATGCATGGCGTCCAAAAAGAAACAGCATTCCAAGAAAAACACATGCTACCCACTGTAAAATTTGGTGGAGGTTCCATCATGCTTTGGGGCTGTGTGGCCAATGCCGGCATCGGGAATCTTGTTAAAGTTGAGGGTCGCATGGATTCCACTCAGTATCAGCATATTCTTGAGAATAATGTTCAAGAATCAGTGACGAAGTTGAAGTTACGCCGGGGATGGATATTTCAGCAAGACAATGATCCAAAACACCGCTCCAAATCAACTCAGGCATTCATGCAGAGGAACAATTACAATGTTCTGGAATGGCCATCCCAGTCCCCAGACCTGAATATCATTGAACATCTGTGGGATGATTTGAAGCGGGCTGTCCATGCTCGGCGACCATCTAACTTAACTGAACTTGAATTGTTTGTCCAAAATACCTTTATCCAGGATCCAGGAACTGATTAAAAGCTACAGGAAGCGACTAGAGGCTGTTATCTTTGCAAAAGGAGGATGTACTAAATATTAATGTCACTTTTCTGTTGAGGTGCCCATACTTTTGCACCGGTCAAATTTTGGTTTAATGCATATTGCGCATTTTCTGTTAGTACAATAAACCTCATTTCAATCCTGAAATATTACTGTGTCCATCAGTTATTAGATATATCAAACTGAAATGGCTGTTGCAAATACCAAAATATTTAGAACTAAAAATGATTAAGATTAATAGGGGTGCCCAAACTTTTTCATAGGACTGTACATATATCAATTTTTTCCACAGACCTTCTGTCCATGGAAAAAGCTACAACAAGCTCTATTCAGGTCCATATTGTGGGACAATCAGGCCCATTACAGTCTACGAGTCCATTGACCTAACGTGACTGCTGAGGCCAATCAGCAAAGGGCCCGAATGTCACTACCTGTAACATCACGGGTCCTCTTCCTGAGAACTGCGGAGGCCAATCAGTGACTTCAGCACAACTCCATATGAAACCTACCAGAGAAGAACAACCAGGGGGTTGCGGAGGACACCAGAGCAATGGGGACAGGTGACTATGCATTTTTTTTAAAAAAATTTTCACTGCCCCCAGATGATTTACTGTAAATGTTGAAAGGGTTTTCCACTTTTTCCTAGACAACAGCGTTAATTTTTTATTGGCTTTACTTGTAACAAATTCATCACATTTTCACATTCTCCCTTTATATATGTGCCTAACATGAGAAACACAAACACTATTTATTTTTAATAGGGACATCAATGTCAAACCCATTGAGAAAATAAAGTAAACTTCTATCATTAAACCAATATACTGTACAACAATATGTCACCAGAGACATTTTTGTCAGTTTTTATTGCATGTCTTTGCAAGTGTGTTTTTCAGTATAAATGACATAAATATATTTTTTCTGTCAATCATAACAATAAATAATACATAAATAAATCTACATGTGGACATAGTCTTAGTGGGAGAAAGACAGCTATATGCTGCAAATGTTTCAACCCCTCTAGTGTGCTGAAATAGGAAAAATACATTTTTTGTTATGAAAATCATAATACAGGAAACTTGAAGATATGGGCATGTGACATATGGGCTGGACTTTGTATACATCATATTAGAACTGGACTATATTTGCAATAAATATATGACTTCTGAAAAGTGTCAAATGCTGAAGGACGTGGTATTGGCGTGGATGCCATTATTCTGGCATGGCTAACTCCAGAAACCTACTCCAGCTACTTGCTAGAGTAGGTGTCAGTTTATGGCGCACACTCCAAGATACACCAGAGTTATTAAAGAGGATCTTTCATGTCCCCATAGATGTGCAGTATTATATATTGCTAGAAAGCCACCAGGCAGCTTTCCCAGTATACACCCCAGTGCTGAAGATATCGGCACTGATATTTCTCCACTGTCAGCGGGTCTTACTACCTGGTGTCGTCACTGGGTAACAGCTAACAGCTTTTCTTACAGCCCAGCAATTACGCAATTGCACTAAGGCCCACCCTTCTGATGGTAGAGAGATATCGATGCCAAAACTAATGGCGCCGATATTTCCAGCACCAGGGTGCATTCCCGAAATTCCTCTTCATTTTCTGCCGTGTGAACATACCCTTATAATCCCTGGCTTTGACTGAAAAAAAAAAACTGCAACAAAATTTCTGCCCACATTTAGGTTCACTCCAGGCATGCAAAATTTATTATATGTTTGTGCCTCAAACATATGGCATAATAATATATAACTGACTAATCCCCATGTTCTGTTTAAAGATCTACCGTATATACTTGAGTATAAGCCGACCCGAATATAAGCCGAGGCCCCTAATTTTACCACCAAGAACTGGGAAAACTTATTGACTCGGGTATATGCCGAGGAGGGGAAATGCAGGAGCTACTGGAAAATTTCAAAAATTAAAATGGTCAGAGTTTTTAGGTACAGTAGTTGCTGAGTGCTGGGAAAGGGGAGGGGGTGTTTTGGTTGTCTGTCTGCCCCTTCACTGAGCTTGAGCACTGGGGTTTTTTCCCCCACTTGGAATTCAGTCTGGCTGAATATAGGGCATCTGCAGTGCTCCTATTAACCCCTTCCCGATGGAACAGGAGCACTGCAGATACGCTATATTCAGTAGACCGGGCACTTTCAGACACAGGGATACCTAATGTGTATGTGTTTCACAGTAATTTTCTACTTTTATATGTATTCTAGGGAAAGGAGTGATTTAGAACTTTTATTTATTTTATTATATTTTTTTAAAGGTTTTTTTTTTTTTTTTTTTTAAATATATTTGTATATTTTTTTTGCTTGACTCGAGTATAAGCCGAAGGGGGCTTTTTCAGCATAAAAACTGTGCTGAAAAGCTCGGCTTGTACTCGAGTATATACGGTATTCAGGTCCCGTTTTTTTAAAATCCATTTATCATATCCGTTTAGCAGATGCAAAAAAACAAAAGCAAACGGATGATCATCCATTTACATAGACAACAATGTTCAAACCAGATGTGCTACAATCCATTATTTTTGACGGACTTAGTTTTTGTGTCCTTCAAACTGAAGGCCATCTGTTTGCATCCGTTTTTTTGTAGGTTGGAGCCCCAAGTTGAGATGCAGCGCATTTCAGTCCCCACAAAGTGGATTGGAATCTGGCTAATCCTTTCCACACATTGCAGAAAAAATCTGCAGCGGAAAAGCTGTGTTTTCCTAAATGCTCGTGTTTTTGAAAATCGCAGCAAGTCAATTATACCTACAGAAACTTTGTGGACTCTCAGTGAAAAACGCTACAGAGAAAAAACGCGATGCCTTTCCAGTGCAGTTTTTCCATTGCGTTTTTGGCTGCGGTTCGCTATGTGGGTCCTTAGTCTAAAATAGATGTAGTGCACAGACATAAATGAAGTCAGAGTATCTGTACATTTACCTAGTAAATCTACCCTATTATTTTAATTTCAGATCCGCTATTAAGTTTCTGTTGTTGGCATGACAATGGCATTTAAAGGTAAAATCAATTCAGCTAGCGTTATAACAGCTCAGAAAGATATTATATGAATTAACAAGATGTCTCATTGTACCTAGAGATAAACTAATGAATGAGGATTGCAGTGCATTAAGGAAATGCACCGCAAAGCAAGGCTTTAAAAGCACATGGGCAGGGTTGTAAATCTGGAAGCAGCTTAATTGAACATCTGAATGCTTGCCCAGAAGGTTCACTCTTCTTCATTGATAAACAACTTAGTCCTCTACATTGCCGGATGAGCACAATCATACTGTACTGAACCCAAGGCAACACATTTCACACAATAGCTAGTATGCAGCTTGCAGAACACTTCGAACGAATCTAACATCTCACCTCATAAACTGTAGAAGTTTTATTACATTATGAGAGCAGCTTGATGTTTTATTATTTTATCACTTTATAGACAATGTTCTTCAGAGTATTACACACATCTTTGTAAGAAGAACTATATCCTTATAATGTCCTTCCACGGCTGAACATAAGGCAAAGAAGAGTTATCAGTTATAGGTGTAGTCTCAACAAGACAATCTCTTGTGCGGTGAGGATGCATTTACATCTTCCAGTTTTTGACTGCAATTTTTGAGGCCAAAACCAAATATGGTTGGGAAAGAATACATGATGATAGTTGCTGCTACTCTTTTTTTTTAATCTACTCCTGGTTTTGGCTGCAAAAACTACATGCAAAAACAGGGTCAACACGATGGCTCATTGGTTAGCACTGTAGCCTTGCAGCGCTGGAGTCCTGGGCGCAAATCCTGCCAAGGTCAACATCTGCAAGGAGTTTGTATGTTCTCCCTGTGTTTGCGTGGATTTCCTACCTATATGGAGCTCACAATCTACATTAAAAAAAAAGCTACATGTAAATACACTCTTAATATAAGATTAATGAAATGAATCAATAGATGGCATGTTATGCCACACAAACCATGGGCAAAAACATTTTATTTACAGTCCCTGCAAAGTGGATGGGATTCTAGCAGATCTACGCACAGTGGAAACTCTGCGATTTCCAAAATCGTTGAGTTTTTGGAAATTAAGATATGTCAATAATACCTACTGAAATACCGGCAGGTTTCCCTATAGGTATAATTGAAGCAGAAAGTCAGCAGAGGAAAACTCTGAAGACTCGCTGTCAAAAGCGCTACGAGAAAAGCCGCAATGTATTTAGCAATGCTGTGGTTGTGTTTGCTTATAATATTTGGAAGCTGAATAACCCCTTTAAAGGGATTCTAGCATTAAAATGCCTTTTTTCCCTCGATAACACGTAGGAATAGCCTTAAGAAAGGCTATTCTTCTTCTACCTTTAGATGTCTTCTCTGTGCCACCGTTCGGTTGAAATCCCAGTTTTCTTCAGTATGCAAATGAGTTCTCTTGCAGCACTGGGGGCGGACCCTAGCATTCAAACAGCACTGGGGGTGTCCCCAATGCTGCAAGAGAACTCTCCAGCGCCACCTCCATCTTCTTCAAGAACCCGCCTCTCTGCGCGTCTTCTTCCAGCACTAGTGGTCAAACTTCTAGGCCTCGGGCAGAGCAGAATGCGCATGCCCACGGCCACAAGAAAATGGCCGCTTACACTTACTGTGTAAGCGGCCATTTTTCTTGTGGACACGGGCATGCGTAGTCTGTTCTGCCCGAGGCCTAGAAGGTTGAAACCCAGCTTTGGAAGGAGTGGCGCAGAGACGTGGGTGCCTAAAGAAGATGGAGGCATCTCTGGAGAGTTCTCTTGAGTGCTGGGGCCCACCCCCAGTGCTGCGAGAGAACTCATTTGCATACCAAAGAAAATCGGGATTTCAACCGAACGGCGGCGCGGAGAAGACATCTAAAAGTAGGAGAAGAATAGCCTTTCTTAAGGCTATTCCGATGTGTTATCGAGTTTTTTTCCACATAGTTTTTTTAGAGGTGGGGACTTAGCCTAAAGGGGTTTTCCTAGAGTCAATATTAAGAGTTATTTGGGATAAATTTATCTTTCTAATCTAAGGGGGGCGTTCACACTACCGTCAGTGTCCGACAGCTAGTGTCCGCTGCTAATGTTCGTGCAAAATCTTGTGTGGATATTAGCATCGGACACTAGCTGTGTCCATGACATTTTGCATTGATTTAAATGGACATCGAGTGCGTTCTTTTACTGTCCATGAGTGTCCTTAACTGTCCGTTCCCAAAGATGTCTGACTTTTCAAGCGGACAGCAAAAACCTACATTTTGGGTTTTGCTGTCTGCTTGAAAAGTCAGACATCTTTGGGAACGGACAATTAAGAACACCTACGGACAGTAAAAGAACGCACCCGATGTCACTTTAAATCAATGCAAAATGTCACGGACACAGCTAGTGTCCAATGCCAATGTGCGCACAAGATTTTGCGCGGACATTAGCATCAGACACTAGCTGTTGGACGCTGAAGGTAGTGTGAACGCTCCCTAAGCAAACCATGCTTACCTTCTAAATTACTTAGGTTACCAAAAGTCTATATTTATTTTGATCGCTGGGGCAGTCATGTGACACCATGTGCCTGGGGCTGTCACAAGACTATAGTATACTAACCCATCCCATCATAATTACCTGTCTTCCAGTCTGGAACTTCTGGGCATGGGATGTCACTTCCACTGGTCATCTTGACATCTTCCAGAAGACAGGTAAGTATAATGGGATGGGGGTTGAGTTAGTTAGGAAGGGATAGTAGTGGGCAGGCTATCACTCAAAACTCAGAATCACTCAAACACTACAAAAGGTATTTGGTTGTACTTATTAACCCATTAATAGCACTAACAGACCTTTTTTCTTGTCTGGAAAACCCATTTGATGTCCTATCCTTAGAGTAGGTCACTGTATACCAACCCAGAAATAGACAGCTTCTTACATGGTGTAGTTCAATTGAACACCATGCTGAAAACAGCTCATCCTGGGGTGTTAAACTCATTTTCTTTGAGAGACAAATCAGACTTATCAAATCAGTCTTCAAGGGCTTTTGTTAAATAACACAAAACATGTTTGTAAAATGCTTGCCTATTTTGTTTTCTGGTGCCCCCCTTCCCCATTGGTAATAGCGTTCTCATTATCCCTCAGATGCATCTGCCTGCTTTCACCACCTGTGTTTGTTGCTCACAGGGGAAGGGGGAACTGAGCATCCAAACCAAACATCACAGCATCATGTGACCTCAGATGTGGGAGTGATTTAATACCTGTTATTTTTTTTATTGGAGGGGAGAGCAGGCAGATGCATCATGGAAAACGTAGTTTGTTCACAGCTTCGCTACAAGGAATCTCAAGTAAAATTAAGTCTGCACAAGGGACCAGTGACTATTTAGCAATGATGTGAATGTATTTGCACATAATATTTGGAAGCTGAAAAAGCCCTTTAAGCTTGATGTAATATTTACACATATAGACTAGTCTCAGGCCCTATTAACATCTGCATTCGAGTTTCCATTCAGGAAGTCCGCTTAGGGACCCCCCCAAATGGAAATCTATACGCATTAAAAAGCGGCTACCTAAGGAAACTCATGGACCCCATAGACTATAATGAGGTCAGTGTGGATTCCATACGAAACATGCAAGCAGTACTTTTCCCTCCGCATGTTTCATGCAGAAACCACATGGACCCCATTATAGTCTATGGGATCCACGGGTTTCTGGAAACCTGAACACAGATGTGAACTGGGCCTTAGACATGTCACATAAATGTGATGATACTTGTATTAAATAATAGCTTTAAGCTTCTCCCTTCTCTCTTCCTTAGTTCAAGCAGTACAATACTCTGCGAAATGGAAATCCTGGGTTTTGGTGAAAACAAAGTTTTAGCAGGAAATCAGCGCCCAAAATAAACATGTAATATGCTTACAGCACACAATTTCACTCATCACATAGAGGAATAATATTGCTAGAACTTGAAAGAAGAGATTCATTCTTATGTCATTTACGTAACTGTTGGCTATAGCTCAAAACTAAAAGTGCTTTAACAAAATAAGCTGCAGAGAAAACTGTAGGGAACTTGCATGTGAGCTAAAGAAACAAACGTTAAGTCCTTTCCTCTTATCTAATAATCATTAGTTATTTTATTGATCATCCGCTAGAGATTGCTAAATAGATTTAGCACAAATTTCCCAAAATTTTTAGATTGTGACGACTCCAAAACCTTTGGAATCTATCCCACAGGATTTGTGCAAAATGGCAGCCACCATTTTACAGATCAAAAGAAGATAGAGAAGGACCACATGCAGTCCTGAGGGCTTCTGTATAATGCATTGCAGGCAGGAGCGGATTACTACTATAGGCCCTGGGCTGTATGAAGATTGTGGATCCTCCTCCAAGTTAAAGTTTTCAATGGGCTGATCATCATCGGAACAAACATCCACAGAAATGTTCATTCTCAATTGATTTCCAGTGTTAGGTTGTGTTTATAGATTTCGGATGCAATACGTTACAACATGAATATGAACACTGTCTAACCCTGGGATCAGGTGAGTGTAGCTGAAGGCAATTTTATTACAGGTATGAGTTACAGAAGGGAGAATTTCACTCCGAAAGAGCAACATTCTCCCCTGTTATGTTAGGAGGACCGCGTTTCCCCACACTATGATAGCTACAGCCATGTGTATGTATTTACACCTACATGTAAAATTCTGCTACCATCATGGGCTACTTCTTAGTGGCATCTACTTGTTAAAGTTGGTGACAAATTTTGGACACCAGCTTTGGACATCAGGAGGCCACCCAAAAAGGCCATAGAGTCTGCATGGAAAGCCTACCTCCATTTTCAAAATGAATTTGCCATATTTTGGTGGGCATTTTCCAGTCCTGTAGCATGTTTGGATGTCTCGTTCTCGTCTTCTGGCAGTCACTTCTTTTATTAGTAACCATTATGTAGAAATTAACGACCCGAGCAGGGTTTAACGAATACTGGCATCAGTAGAGGGAAAATGTTGATGTATCTGCATCCTAAGCTATTGAGCAGTTGACCTCTAAGATTCGCACCAGCTGGAGACCAGTAGTAAGTAAGGACGCCGCCTCCAGAAAGCGGGCAGTCCTAGGTGGCCAACTTTTTCATCTGTAACTGAAGTTGCTCCTGTTTATAAAAACCGAGAGCTTAGACTGCTGTTCCACAGTAGTAACATTTTAGAGTGCAGTTCTGCATACTCATGGCCCGTGCAAGCAACAAATGTACTGCTGGATACTGTGGACAATTGGGTCATGTGATGGCGTCAGCTATGACCTTCTCTAGAGATTTCCCAAAGTAAGTCTGTTTAAAATATGCAATCCTGTTTAAATATGCTACCGAAGGAAAAAAAAACCCTGCAAATATTACCATGAGCTATGCTGAAAATATTTCACATGGAAAACCAGAACTTACCTTCTTCTATTTCTCTGTCATGGCAGTGACACATTTTTATGCTAATGTAACATTTCTCTTGTCCAACATGTAGTCATGGCGATTCTTTAATCTGAGCTTTGATTTCTGTCCATTTACAATTCTATCACTAGACATCAGTCTAATTTAAGCAAATGATTCATCTGGTAGGCACCAACATAGAAATACCATACACAAGCTGGAAGCCACCACCTCCATAGACATAAGTATCTTCTCATCAAACAATAATATTATATGCATACTAAGACTACCTTCATTCTATAGAAGATACACATTATTATAAGGACTATGTTATAGAGTAGGTTTATATCACCCATACACGCAACCAATAATGATATATCGAGTAGTGGAGTTCAGTGTAAATGTGAAGGAATGGTACAAAATGTATTTATCTATTTATCTGATATTGTAGGATTCTTAGTCATATATGGTATGGCTAGCAGCCAATCTGACATGAACAATGAAGGTATCCCTGGCTATAAGAACAGTCATGTTAGCGGTTCAATTACTAATATAGGTTATAGTCACATATACAAGTCATTTGATCACAAAGCATCAACTATTAAAACGACTCTCAAAGAGGTAGCGAATCTCTGAGCGAGGCTTGTCTTCGTGTCTAAAATTCAGCTGCACCAGTCAGACAGGAATCTTGTATTACATTCTCAGTAATGCATCAAAGTAAAACATCTCACTCTCCAATGTGGTGGAAGGGAAAGTGAAATACGACATGCCAAAGTCAGCTAATGTTAAGTCAGCACTTCTTGTGAAAGTACACAACTACATAAATAGCAATCCTCAAATTATCAAGATATGCCCTTAATGCCACCTCTATGACCCTCATCAGGGCAAGTGGCACCCATCTGCCATTTCATAGAAGTTTCTTACGCCAAGCAGATGCTGCATGGTTCTTTCTAAGAATCCTATAGATGTTTTCATTGACTTATGTGGGCAGTGTAAGTTAGGGTACACAGGTAAAGGGATTCCTATCCATGATAGATAAGCATCAATAGGAGAAACTAAAATCTGTCCAGTATTCTTTGTAGATTTGGCATCAATGTAGTGATATTACCCTTTGAAGTTGGCAAGACTGCAAAACAGCCTTCCTTTCAGTCTGTCTAACCACACTGGCTGTTTTATGGTAATCCAACCCATGATCAGTATTTCCTTAAAGGGGTTATCCAGCTCTTTTAAAACTAAAGTCCAATCCATAGGATAGGATCTAAATTTTAGATTAGTGGGGATCTGACTACCTGGACCTCCACAGATCAGCTGTTTTCCTGTGATGATGCAAGCTGCAATTCTCACTTACTGTACTTTAATAGCTTTTTGAGTCCTGCAGCAGTTGTCCCATTCAAGTCTACGACACATCCACTTCAATACTCACTATGGAATTGGACATACATTTAGAAAAACCGAATAACCCCTTTAAATCCACAGAGTAAGCAAAAGTTATCCAAAGGTATAGTTTGCATGATTAAACCCATCAAGACAACCCCTATTTGATTTAGGAACTCCTGTGTTGTGCTGATCTCAGGGTCTCGGCTGCTGGGACCCCGTTCAGTCAGCTGATACCATGAGGACAAGCTGTCAGCAGGACTCCACTCTGATGCGACTATCCCCTGCTATAGGAAACATAAGCTCTGTATTCAATATTTTGTAAAGCATTCTATCCAGACTGGTGGAAGTCATTCATACAATATTATAAGATGTATTCCATTTCACGAAGCTGGAAGACATATCCATTTCCAATACACAACCTTCTCTGTGCAATGTACAGCCCCACATATTCCCGACACTCTACAACTACCAATAGGAAATTCCAGGTGTTGTTTCCTCCATGCAGAATAATACAGACATGTGGAATATAGACACTACTGCTCGTATTCACTTCTAATGGAGATTGTGGTCCGGCCATTGACAAAATGCAATATCTCATTTTGATCTTCAGTCTTGGCAGGTAGAAGTAAAGCAGGGGGTATAATAATAATAGACTTCAGCAACCGTGACCAAACAGAAACATAAGTGCTATATATTATGTGTAACATGTGCTAGCCACATATGTAGCAGAGTTATGTCTGTCCTTCACCTTTGGGCTGCTCAGATTTACCTGGAGTCCTATAGAAAACCAGGGCAGAAATCGCTGACAAATGACCAAATCATTACTTTGCATGTGACAAGCTCAGCTCTGCAGCATCTGACAAGTCCAGCCTCTTGTATCTGCCAACATGAGATCTGCTACATCTGAGCAGTGTTTGGCAGCCTGCTACATCTGATAACCTGCAACATGTGACAAACTCAGTTTTGCTCTATCTGACAAGCAGACATTTGCGACCCATAGAACTCTTATGTTTAGCTTCCACCGACAAACTTAGCTCTGCTGCATGTGACAAAGCTCAGCTCTGCCAGATCTAAGCATAGAGGATAACACGGGGGCAGATGTGTCGGGTAAAGCTGTACAAGCTGCCAGTCTAGCTAGCCGTGAATGATCCTGTAATGCCATGTGTGCCCTGAGAGCTGAGCCGTGCATAGGCCGGCTGGTAATGCCCACAGAGGCAGCAATGAATGGCAACAGAGTGAGAGTCCCGGGAGCTGCATGAAGGACGATGCTGCTGTGTGTTATGGTGCTGTAGTGTCAGTAGTCACCCGCTCTGTGTGTGCCCTGTGGTAACCCCATGCACATGAAGAAGAAGTGCCCTCTTACCTGCAGTCACAGAGCAGAGACTCCACCGCTGCCTGCCTCTGTCTACCTGGAACAAGGAGCTGCTGAGGACTGAGGAAATGTGCTGAAGCGTCCTCTCCCCTCCCTCAGTTCCTCCTATAGAGCTCCACACAAGCTGCTCTCCTTGGCTTTCCCTCCTTGCTGCCTGCTTTCTCCCTGCCTCACACTTCTCCCCAGTGTGTGTTTACATTCTCCAGTCCTCTTTCACAGCCCCATAGGCCTCCCCTCCTTTTCTTCTAGAATATGAATCCTCTCCAGTCCCTCCTCAAGCTTCCTTGTAGTGTCCTGTTAGCAGAGTATAATAATGTGACACCTTTTCGGGTGCAGGGAGTAGGGAATTCTCAGGAAAATACAAATTATGCTAGGTTAACACCTGCGTTCAGGTTTCCATTCTTCGGGTCAGCTTGGGGACCCTGAAACCTGATCCACTTAAAAAGTGGTTACCTGCAGAAACCCGCAGACCCCATAGACTATAATGGGGTCCGTCAGGTTTCCACCCGAAAAATGCGCAAAGAACTTGCAGGACATTTTTTTCCACATTTTTGAAGCAGAATGGGGAACGAAATCCCCAAATGGAAACTGGCACAGGTGTGAACCTAGCCTCTGAGTTCACCTCCAGCATCTCCAGGAAGACATGTACTTATAGGGAGCTATCCTCCAAAAGGTACCACTGGAGGAGAGCTAATTTGCATTTATTTTCCTGGGATTCCCAGGGTAACATCCATGGCCTCTAGAGATGAGCGAATAGTATTTGAAACTCTAGTTTCGAATACCTCACTCCATAGGAATGAATGGAAGCGGCCGGCGGTTAACCCCTTGGTGTTCAGCCGCTTCCATTCATTCCTATGGGAGCTAGGTATTAGAAACTAGAGTATCGAATACTATTCGCTCATCTCTAATGGTCTTTAAAGGGGTTATCTGCTTTATTAGGGCCAGGTCATACAGAGTTAACGGGCGCGCATTCTGTCACGTATACACGTGACAGAATGTGAGCGCTCAAAACAGATCCCATTCATTTCAATGGGTCATTACGGGCGTTATAGTGGATTTTTTTTTTGGTTACTGCAGGAGGCTGGTGCATTTATTATTGGTACATCTATCTTGCTGATGACAATTCAGTTTCCCAGATTCAGCACAAGTCCATGTGACCTTGTGGCAAGCTCTGGCGAAGGCATCAGGGGGTCTGTCTTGGCTAGAAGAAGTCTGCTAGTTTGAAATAGATGTCTCTACTGCTCACAGTCAATCTCCTGCTATTGCTTTTGTTGTGTCCTTGCTTCTACAACCATAACACATTGTATACACAGTGCCTCTTACTCCTCCCTATTGCTGTGGCTCCAAGAAGGAAACTGTGAAGAAACAATAAGGAGAAGTAAGTGGCATTGTGTATATACTGACTATGACAGCGGTGCGTGCTGCTGCATTGATAGACGAGGGGGCAAAGTTAGAGGCAGTAGACGTGCCCTGACTCTATCAGCTTGTCATGCCCATTTCACAACTGAGGTCCAATCACAGGCCTCAGCATGGACTCTAAGTACGTGACATCACAGAAGAGCACCAGACGTCGCGCACCTGGAGGAGGAAGAAACAGATTATCGGAAGCAGCGCGGAAGGTGAGTATTAATGGTTTTTATTTTTTACATCTCCCTTGGGCCTACTCCTATTATACCCTGGTATCTTAACAGACCGAAAAGTATAATAATTTCACGTCCAGTTCTATCCCAACAATCTTGGACCAAACCTAACCGAAGAAACACATTGTCTGAAGACCGAACGATACAAGTCTTCAGAGGTTCGCCCACCATTACTCTCATCTGTATCCCATGCATACATTTTAGGGTGGGTTCACATCTGTGCCCGGTCTCCGCTTTGTGGGTTTCCGTCTTCTGCCCGAGAAACTGGACAGGAGACGGAAACTCGTCAGTCAGTGTCCACCCGTGAGTGTCTTCTGGTCTCTGCAGCGAAACCATTTTTTTTAACCAGACAAAAAGTTCTGCATTGTCTGACTTTGTGTACGATTAAAAAAAAAACGGTTTCACTGCGGAGAGGCAGAAGAGACTCACGGGCGGACGCTGACTGCCGGTTTCCGTCTCCTGTCCAATTTCTTGGGCCGAAGACGGAAACCTGCAAAGCAGAGACCGGGCGCAGGTGTGAACCCGCCCTTAGCAGTATTTATATTTATGTTTCTTTCTCTGTCTGAGTCCAGACCACCATGAAGACTTGTTTATAACATGTCTGTGCACACAACCTTACATTATTTCTATCCCCGGTCAGTATCCCGTATGTAGTAATCGTTCCCCCATTTGTGCCACAGCCTCTGCTACAGAATCCCCCTGTGAGAATATGTTACTGACCAACTGATATTTTTGCCACTAAAGGATTATTTTTCTCCCTTCTGATAATGGAAAGCTGTGTATCATAAATCTTCTCACCCAAATATATCAGAGGGCAGGGTAACTAAATTTATAACGCCCAGATTGCCAGCCATCAAAGAAAATCAGAAAGGAGATCAAATATGTAAAACCAGCCCAAGTGTACTGAGGGTGACCTGTGGGCCCCCTGGTTTTTGTGCTCAATCACATGTTTGACCCTTTAGTGTTACGCCAGTGTACAGGGTGATGTACTGTTAATCTACATCTTAATATCTATTTTACGTAGGCTAATTGCACATAACCATGTGCGGGCCGCTGGCTGTGACTGAAACCGTATAGGAATGGGAAATGTCCTGAGTTTCATGGCCCGGATTGTCAGAAATGAATGGGTCAGTATGCTATCTAGGAAAAACCCAGATAGCACACTGAACTTGCACACAGACATTTGCAAGGGGCCTAACTTTATACTGCAGAAAATATGCAGTCTGCCAACAATCGGGCATTTTCACCTTGATCAGCTGAGTGGCAGTACAATTAGATATGGCATTTATCAGGGGCAAGCTTTCCTAGGTACTGTTATTCCTGACAGTTGCTGTGCAGTAGGCCTTTAATGGATTCTCTTATGACTGACCCCCAAAAGGAAGTTTGGACTTGGTAGTCTGACATAATGGTGGCCAACACTTCTGTCTAGAGTCTTTCAAGTTCAACTTCCCTGCACTCTATCAGCACACAGGGCCCCCTGCATGGCAATACTTACTGGTGACCCACAACCTTTTTCACATTCAGCAGCAACTCTTCAGTCTGCTGTATATGTTATCTCTCTCAATAAAAGCCTCTCCTTGCACTAGTAGCTGACTCTGGCCTGACTTACTTCCAGGCACTACTTGGCTTCTGTACTTAGTTCTCTCAGACCGCACAAATATCAAACTTTCTTTAGCTATCTGTCAAGTCAGCTATCTCCACTCCACTCTCAGGCTGTCTCATGCTAGATATGCTTCGGCTCTAGTATATACTTCCAGTGGAGGGGTGCACATACTGCACAGGAGCATGGGTGAAGTCACAGCAGTGGGATCTACATAGTTCTAATCATGTGACTATATGTTCTGCACTCATATACTATAACATTGTTAATACCAGCAATGCAAAAACACGTAATAGTCTGCAACTAAAACAAAAAAAGGTACAGGCAAACATAACATCAATATTATCATCCTTCCTGGAACAGAATCCTGAAATAAAACATAGCATTACAGTGTACACATCGGAGGACTCGTTCACATCTGCGTTGTGAACGCCGTTCTGCAGGTTTCCGTTTCCTGCCTAAAACAGAGGCAGGAGACGGAAACCTGCAGGAGTCTCTCTCACCCATTCATTTGAATGGGTGAGAGAGATGTCCGGCCGTGAGCGGCAGTCTGCGTTTTATGCTCTCCGCCGCGAAACCGGGTTTTATAATCCGGACACAGAGTCGGACATGCAGTACTCTGTGTCCGGATAAAAAAATGCGGTTTCGCGGCGGAGAGCATAAAACGCTCACCGCCGCTCACGGCCGGACCCGGTCTGAGCTTTCCGACTTCTGGCATGCAGAAGACGGAAAGCTCAGAATGGAAAGGTGAACGCTAGTGTGAACCTAGCGTAAGTGGTGACAGTCTACTCCGCAGTAGCATCTCTAAAAGTGGGGTGCCTTCACTCTACGTGCAGACCCAGCACAGAGGCACAATGAGTTCCTACTGTTTTGTAATATGTAGCCCTATTGTATCATCTATGTAATCTATATATTGTCTTATGGAGCCTCTGTATTACGTATATCATAGTTCTGGGGATAATATAACTCCCTGAGGAGAGATGACCTTCTCAGGTATATGGAGTCTTACAAAAAGCCTTTTTAGCTCCACTGGGGGGATTATGGGAAAAATATGCAAATCTGTTTCCCAGGATGTAAATAGGAAAACAGTGCCTATGTTTGCTGCCCTCTAGGGGTAGCTCCCTTGAACATCATGCCTGACTTTCCAAAAAGCCTTTACTGGTATGATGCAGGATTCTGCCTAGTCCTATTTTTTCTATTTACATCTTAGGAAACAGATTTGCATATTTTTCCCATATGTCATAGTAGCAAACCTATCATGTGATTCACCAATCAGTATTTGTAAACCAATTTCACAATTACACAGATTTGGACTCCAAATATATAAACTAACTTTAACAATCCTTTTATATATATACTTGTTAGTTGATGTCATTATGACAGCGTTACCAATAAGATCCCATGAATACTTTGTATCTCTTTCTACTATTCCTTTACCTGTCTAATCCACGTTCTCTTTTTTTTGCTTGCCTTATCTTTCTGACATGAGCATGAGGTGCATTGCAGAGCACATTGTCATGGTTAGATCATTTAGCATTCAGCATAAATAATCTATACTGATATAAAATGTGCTTTTGTTTTCTATCATGGACAGAATTGTTTCCCTCGATCATCTTTACAATGTTACTATCCCAAAGTGAAAGGAAGATATGTAAACTATATCCTTTGATACAGTCAGTAGTTATGATGTCGCTGCTTTTAAATAGTAATGTCACATCTGTGATTTAGTTATTGCAATGACACTCAGAAATATTGTGTTGTTTTAACTTTCTATTGTTTGCATTGCACCAATATTAGCTGTACAGAAACTGTCATCACTCACTTCAGACAATTTGCCCTGTGGGGCTCACATTCTAATTTTTGCATCTTAGACATTTGTGTAATGTATCTTTACCAGTTTTATAAAAAAAAAAAAAAAAAAAAATTTAACCTATAAGGGTGCATTCACACTGAGTATACGCTCACTGATTCTGAATGTGTAACTCGTTCCGAATCAACGGCGTTAAAACAGATCTCATTGCTTTCTATGGGAGCCGGCATATGTGCGCTCCCCATAGAAATGAATGGGCTGCTTTTTTCCCTATTGCTTTCAATGTGATACGCTAATGTCCATGCAAGATTTTAACATCAGACACTAACTGTGTCCGTTACAATTTGCATTATTTTAAATGGGACATCATGTAATGTCCTTTACTGTCCGTGTGTCTCCTTAAGTGTCCATTTACAAAGATGTCCAATTTTTCAAGCGGACCGCTAAATCCTACATGTAAAGCTTCATTTTCATGAAAATCAGGATTTTATTCTTATATAAATTAGCTGAAAATGGCTTTAGGGGCTTTTCTTTTCCTGCTGGAGCTTCGCTATCTGGTTTAGATAAATGCCCTTAATTGTTCCCCAGCTCCCCATTGCATGAGTGACATCTTTCACTTTGTCCCAGTTTGCCTGCAGTATGACAAAGCCTTTTTCAGCTAATTTTCATAAGAATAATTAATACAAATGGAGCTGCAATGCAGAATAAGAAAGGCATATGGGTGTGAGTAGAGCTGAACTGGGACCAAAATTTGGTCTTGAAGTCCTATGTGGTTAAATTCTTTGAGCACATTACAGACCTTGGTGCTTTTTCGTCCATTTCCTCCAATGATAACCTTTAGAGATGAGCGAACACTAAAATGTTCGAGGTTCGAAATTCGATTCGAACAGCCGCTCAATGTTCGTGTGTTCGAACGGGTTTCGAACCCCATTATAGTCTATGGGGAACAGATACTCGTTAAGGGGGAAACCCAAATCCGTGTCTGGAGGGTCACCAAGTCCACTATGACACCCCAGGAAATGATGCCAACACCTCTGGAATGACACTGGGACAGCAGGGGAAGCATGTCTGGGGGCATCTAACACACCAAAAACCCTCTATTACCCCAACATCACTGCCTAACAACTACACACTTTCCACATTCAAAAAAACCTCTATCAAAGTGGGAAAATACCTGGAAACCTTCTTTACTCCCCAAATGGATGGACACAAACCCCAATTTAAGCTCAACAAACAGTAACAACCACCCCTTTAAATCACGTTCCCCATGACAACCACAAATGGAATAGGCAATGGGAATTCCAAAAGCCCTCACCCTTAACTGTCATTTTGAGTGTGTGTGTGTGTGATGTGGTAAGACCTTCCAAAATTCACTTTTCTAGCCCTTAACATGAGCCCTTCCAAACAAAGTTACAGGACCTTAAGCTGAGCTACCAGCAGAGATTGAGGCCCTTGGCATGAGTAGAGCCTTGCACCAGCAGTGTTTTTGGCACTTAGGGTGAGTTGAGCCTTGTACCAGCGTGTGTCCCTTAACATCAGGCGGGCCCTAAGTTCTGCGCTTTGCACAAAAGTTCCACATTAACTAGGCTGAATGGTACAAAGATTAGTAGGCCCGAGAACCAGGAACAGGTCTTGCAATGGCTGTCGGTTAACGCTTAAAGCACATTGTCCACCAGCCAGTCAGCCTCTACCTCCTCTTACCCAACAGTCTTGTCCTCCTTCCACCCAAAATTCCCAATCTTCCCAGAACAATAACCCCAACTGTCCCTGCTTCCCAGAGCTGTTCTCCCTTCCTTTGACTGTACCGCAACCTGCCCCTCCATTTCGCGATTCCACGGACCTAACAGACGAGTATCTGTGTCCAGATGCTCAAACACTAGAGTCTCCTCCATTCCATCTCCGGTCGATTTGGTGGCGGATGACCAGCAACCCACCCTCATCGACGACGATGAGACGCAGTTGCTGTCAGGGCAGCCAGTTGACATGCGCATTGTGCAGGAGGAGGAGGCGAGACAGGAGTTGGAAGAGGAGGTGGTGGATGACGAGGACACCGACCCCACCTGGACAAGGCGGATGTCAAGCTGGGAAAGTAGTGTGGATGTTGAGGCAGGTGCAGCACCAAAAAGGGTAGCTAGAGGCAGAGACATGTCCAGAGGCAGAGGTCAGCTGCTTTGCCGAAGCCAGGCCAGACCCGGAATGTCCGAAGATGTTCCCTTTTGTACCCAGCCCAGAAAAACTCCCCCATCGAGGGCACGTTTCTTGAAGGTGTAGAGTTTTTTCAAGGAATGCGCCGAGGACAGATATAGTGTCGTCTACACAATTTGCCTCTCGAAATCGAGTAGGGGCCCTGAGAAGAGCAACCTGTCCACCACTTCAATGCACCGTCATTTGGAATCCAAGCAATGGAATCAGTGGCAGGCAGCAACGGCAGGACAAACGTCGCCCGCCGTTCATGCCACTGCCTCTGCTCACAGTGCTGGCGATGCACTCCAGAGGACGAGCCAGGACATCACTTCATCTGCCTCCGCCACTTTGTTGACTTCTCCCTCATCCTCCCCTGTTTCTGTCTTATCTCCTTCTCCTGCACCATCAAAGGCACCATCAGGCGCTTCTTTACAACAACCCACCATCTCTCAGACATTGGAGCGCCGGCAGAAATACACCGCTAACCACCCACCCACGCAAGCCTAGAACGCCAACATCGCTAAACTGCTGGCCCAGGAGAGGTTGGCGTTCCGGCTTGTTGAAACTCCCGCCTTCCCGGACCTGATGGCAACTGTGGCACCTCACTATGCCGTCCCTAGCCGTCTCAACTTCTCCCGGTGTGGCGTCCCCGCCTTGCACCAGCACGTGTCACTCAACATCAGGTGGGCCCTTAGTTCCGCGCTTTGCTGCAAGGTCCACTTGACCACCGACACTTGGACAAGCGCCTGTGGTCAGGGATGCTGCTTATCTTTAAGGACAGGCAGGGTGAATGTGGTGGAGTCTGGTCCCGGGGTGCAAACTGAGGTACCCTATCTCCTCTCCCAGGCCAAAATTCATGGCAGGAGTAAACTGAAACCCTACGACGCTGCAACCTCCACCACAGCTACTAGCGGCAAACGCTAAAACACTGGTGTGGGGAGACGTCAGCAGGCGGTGCTGAAGCTCATCAGCTTGGGGGACAGACAGCACAGTGCCTCCGAGGTCAGGGATGCCATCCTGGCTGAGATGGCATTTTTTTTTCCCTGCTACACCTGGGGCCTGGCATTTTTACGCCTGTGATAATGGCTGGAACCTGGTAGCGGCTCTGGAGCTTGCCAGCCTCCAACACGTTCCATGTTTGGCCCACGTCTAACCTAGTGGTGCAAAGTTTTTTGAAAACATACCCAAATGTACCGAAGCTACTGTTGAAAATGCGGCGCTTGTGCGCCCACTTTTGCAAGTGCACAGGAGTCGCTGCTAGCCTAAAAACACTCTAGCAAGGCCTACATCTGTCCAAACACAGGCTGTTGTCCGTCATTCACACACGCTGAAACCCTACAATACCATATCTTGAGCAGGGTGTGTGAGCTGCACAGACCTTTGATGGAGTTCCATCTACAAAACCCAAGGGTTCCTCAAAGTCAGCTCCCAAAGTTTCTGCACCATGAGTTTCCAGGGGTGGCAGAGTTATGGCTAGGGGCAGAGGCATGGATAGGGATGATGTCTAGGGGCAAAAGCAGTGTGGATGTGGAGGCAAGCTAAGCAGGAAAAACTGGGGGTACAAGCTAAGGCATGGACTGGGGTGATGTCTAGGGGCAAAAGCAGTGTGGATGTGGAGACAAGCTAAGCAGGAAAAACTGGGGGTACAAGCTAAGGCATGGACTGGGGTGATGTCTAGGGGCAAAAGCAGTGTGGATGTGGAGGCAAGCTAAGCAGGAAAAACTGGGGGTACAAGCTAAGGCATGGACTAGGGTGATGTCTAGGGGCAAAAGCAGTGTGGATGTGGAGGCAAGCAAAGCAAGGAAAATGGTGGCTAGAGGCAAAGGGATGTCCATAGGCAGCAAGGGCAAAGATGCAAAACTCTCCCCTGTTTCAAGAATTTTCCTGACTTGTCTCCCCACAAAACATTCCTGGGAGGAGGGCTGAAACACCACCCTCCTCCTCCTCCGCTGTTAGATTGACCCCAGCTACGAGCTGAAAACGCTGCAACACTGGTGTGGGGAGACGTCAGCAGGCTGGGCTGAAGCTCATCAGCTTGGTAGACGGACAGCACACTGCCTCTGAGGTCAGGGATGCCATCCTGGATGAGATGGCAATTTGTTTATCCCCGCTGCCCCTGGAGCCAGGCTTTTTTGTCTTGTTGGAGGGCTCTGGAGCTTGCCAGCCTCCAACACGTTCCATGCCTGGCCCACGTGTTCAATGTAGTGGTGCAATGATTTTTAAAAACATACCCCAAATTAGCTGAGCTAAGGGTGAAAGTGCGGCACTTGGACACCCACTTTCCCAAGTCTACAGTACCTGGAGCTAGCCGCAATACACTCCAGCAAGGCCTACATCTGCCTGAAGCACCTACTGTTGTGCGAGGTCACCACACGCTCTAACCCTAGATACCGTATGTTCAGTAGGGTGTGTGAGCAGCAGAGACCTTTGATGGAGTACCAGCTACAAAACCCAAGGGTTCCTCAGAGTCAGCTCCCTCACTTTCTGCACCATGAGTTTCCAGGGGTGGCAGAGTTATGGCTAGGGGCAGAGGCATGGATAGGGATGATGTGTAGGGGCAAAAGCAGTGTGGATGTGGAGGCAAGCTAAGCAGCAAAAACTGGGGGTACAAGCAGCCGGTGGCATCATCACTGACAAGCACAGCTGTCTGTCAGCTGACAGGCTGACTTTCACCAAAATGAACAGACAATGGATAGACTCATCATATACATGTCAGTTACATGACAAATTTAGTGCAATTTGCAAGTCCAAGATGGGTTGGAGATCTGCGGAGAGGAATCTCACCACCTCTTGCGGGTGCCATCATTTGGAAGGCAAGCCCTGGGCTTAGTGGGTGAGAGCAAGCGCAGGATAATCGTCGTTTGGCCTGGCGGCCACTGCCTCTCCCACTGTTGACAGGGCTGGCGCTGCAGTCCAGACCAGCAGCCAGGACACCTCCACATCTGCCTCTGACACTTTGGGGAGTTCACCCTTATCCTCACCTTTTCCTGCCATTTCTCCTTTTGCCCGTGCCATCATGCGCCTCTTCCCAGCAACTCCCCATCTCCCAAGCCTTTCATTTCATGCTAAAGTACAGCGCAACCCACCCACATGCCCAAGGCTTCAACAGCCTCATCTCAAGAAATCTGGCCCAGGAGATGTTGGAATCCCGGCTGGGGGACACTCTGCCCTTTTTGGGCAGAGTGTCTACTGCGCCACCGCACTGTGCCGTCCACACCAGCACTTTCCCCCAAACATGAGGCGGTCCCTAAATTCAGCGCTTAGCCCTAAAGTTCCATGTGACCAGTTACGAATGGACAAGTGCATGCGGACAGGGACGCTACCTTTCAATTTGGGCACAGTGGTTGAATGTAGTTGAGGCGTGGACCGGGTCGCAAAATGTGGTGGCCTGACTTGTCTCCCCACACAACATTCCTGGGAGGAGGGCTGAAACACCACCCTCCTCCGCTGTTAAATTGACCCCAGCTACGAGCTGGAAACGCTGCAACACTGGTGTGGGGAGACGTCAGCGGGCCGTGCTGAAGCTCATCAGCTTGGGGGCCAGACAGCACACTGCCTACAAAGTGAGTCATGCCATCCTCGATGAGACGGCAATGTGGTTTTTGCCACTGCACCTGGGCCCAGGCATGTTGTCATGTGTGATAATGGCCGTAACCTGGGATTGGCTCTGTAGCTTGGCAGCCTGCAACATATTCCATGCCTGGGCCACGTTTTTAACTCATTGCTGCTAATCATTTTAAAAAGGTACCCCAATGTTCCTGAGCTACTGGTGAAAGTGTGGCGCTTGTGCGGATAGTTTTTAAAGTCTATAGTTGCCGCTGCTAGCCTCTATGCACTCCTACAACGCCTGTACCTGCTGGAACAACGGCTGTTGTGCGACGTCTCCACACTGCTGGCACTAAACATATCATGTGTTGAGCAGAGTGTGTGAGCAGCACAGACCTTTGATGTAGTTCCAACTCCAAAACCCTCGGGTTCGTCAAAGTCAACTCCCTCAGTTGCTCAACCATGAGTGGCCATGGGTGGCAGACTTATGTGAAATCCCATCCCATCCATTGCACTGGACATGAAACATTAGCATGCGCTCAGCACAACTTCGGATATGGCAGCTGCGTTAAGCAGGGTGCAGGGTACAACACAGACCAGGCCCGAGCACCAGGAACAGGTGTTAGAAATACTGCAGCATCTGCCATTTCCTTCCAATTTTGGGGTTTTGGACCCACCACCGACTTGTCTGGACCTAAGTGGGGATCATGAGACACAGTTGCCATCAGGGCAAGCTGTGGTCATGTGCGGTTTGCAGTAAGGGGCCAGTGCGCAATTGGAAGAGGAGTTGGTGGATGACGAGGCCACCGACCCCACATGGACAGGGGTGATGTCTAGGGGCTAAAGCAGTGTAGATGTAGAGGGAAGCTAAATCAACAAAAAACCTGGGTAGAAGCAAAGGCATAAACTGGGGTGATGTTTAGGGGCTAAAGCAGTGTAGATGTGGAGGGAAGCTAATTCAACAAAAAAAAAAAAAACAGGGTAGAAGCAAAGGCATAAACTGGGGTGATGTTTAGGGGCTAAAGCAGTGTAGATGTGGAGGGAAGCTAATTCAACAAAAAAAAACAGGGCAGAAACAAAGGCATAAACTGGGGTGATGTTTAGGGGTGAAAGCAGTGTAGATGTGGAGGGAAGCTAAGCAGCAAAAACAGTGGGTAGAAGCAAAGGCATGCAAAACTCTACCCTGTTGGAAGACTTATTCCTAGGTCTGGAACACGTTAATGGCCCCCCTGGACAAATTACTGCCACTCAGGGGCCTAGTGTCACCAGGAGGGACAAGTATAGGCGCATGTTGTGGGAATACTTGGCCGACACCAGCTCTGTCCTCTCCGATCCCTCTGTGCTCTACAGCCTACACTTATTTTCTCATCTTTTTTTCTGCACTGCACATCTCTTGCCTGCTTCCTTTGGGATCTTACAAGTGGTGGTCCACTTCCAAAGATGGTAATTTCACTAGACAGTGTAACGGGAGTAGCTGATGGATCGCTGTCTTAACCACTTTTTGGCACAAAATTAACTTCCAAAGCCAAATATGGTGCAAGTATATGATGCAAGGACACCTACACACCTATCTCTGACACATTGGGGAGTTCACCCTCATGCGCCCTTTTGGCCTGCACCATCATGCGCCTCTTCCCAGCCACTCCACATTTCCCAAGCTTTTCATTGCAGGCAGAAGTACAACACAACCCACCCCCATGCCCAAGCCTTTAACAGCCTCATCGATAAACTGCTGGCCCTGGAGATGTTGGTGTTTGTTTATGCTTCTGGAGACCCAGGCCTTCCGTCAGCAGATGGCAGCTGGGGCACCTCCCTATGCTGGGCCTAGCCGTTACTACTTCTCTTGGTGTGCTGTCCCTGCCTTGCGCCTGCATGTGTCCCATAACATCAGTCGGGCCCAGAACTCTGCGCTTTGCTGCAAGGTCCACTTGACCACCGACACATGGACAAGCGCCTGTGGTCAGGGATGCTGCAGTGCTTATCTTTAATGACAGGCAGGGTGAATGTGGTGGAGTCTGTTCCCCGGGTGCAAACTGGGGTGGCCTATCTCCTCTCCCAGGCCAAAATTCATGGCAGGAGTAGACTGAAACCCTACGATGCTGCAACCTCCACCCCAGCTACTAGCGGAAAACACTGTAACACTGGCATGGGGAGATGTCAGCAGGCCGTGCTGAAACTGATCAGCTTGGGGGACAGACAGCACAGTGCCTCCGAGGTCAGGGATGCCATCCTGGCTGAGATGGCATTTTTTTTTCCCTGCTACACCTGGGGCCTGGCATTTTTGCGCCTGTGATAATGGCTGGAACCTGGTAGCAGATCTGGAGCTTGCCAGACTCAAACACGGTCCACGCATGGCCCACGTTTTTCAACTTGTTGGTGCCATGTTTCTTTGAAACCTACACCATTGTGCCTGATATACAGGTCAAAGTGGGGCCATTTTCGTAAGTGAGAACTAGCCTCTGCTAGGCAGAAAACATTCAGAGCACACTCCTCTCATCTTCGCACCGTTGGCTGGCGGAGGAAGACGAGGGGGTTGGAGTGGCATCTGATGTCCCTGTCCCACACGAGGCTAGAGGGTGCACTTCAGTGCATCCCATTGCTTCACCACAAATGGTGTGAAGGGGAGTGGAAAATGGAGGAAATGGAGAGTGACCCTTACAGTTGGGGCCAGCAAAGGCATGCCAAGTAACACACTGGCACACATGGCTGACTTCATCTTGGGTTGCTTTTCAACACATATTTCACATCATGAAGAACAAATAATACTGGATTTTTACAAGCCTCGAACCCCGGTCTAGGTCTAATGTCTGTTCCTTTCTTATATTAGGGGAGAGGGAAAAAAAATTACTTCAGTGATACGTTTAGCGTACATAGACTGACTATTAATGTGCATCCCACTTAGTGTTGTTAGGGTTACACACCGTCACAACCTGGCTAAAGCTTCTATAGCTGTTAATAAAGTCAACATAACTTTACGGTATCCAAAAAGACAGCTGGTACCGACAGAGAGCAAGACAAATGTCAACCAAAGCTGTGAGCTCTGAACACCCACAGTGACTTTGGCGTCATCATCATTATAAGGGAGCGGGTGGTAATAAATAACTTGGCAGTGCCTAAAACCCAAAAAGCTTATACAACTATATTTACATTAAGATACACAAATGACACTTTTCAGTAGCATGTCATGAGACAAGCTGATAAGCTCTTCCTTTGTGCAGTGCTATTTGAAAGTTAAACGCTGCCTTTATTTTAATTCTGGAGAAGGTGCAGACATTAGATTTAGAACATGTTGTCTTCATTGTCCAAATCCTCTATATAGGTAACGTGTTTTTCGGGCCGAGCTGTCTGGGAACGAGCTGGTGCAGCACTGACAACCTGGGTGAATATGGCAAGAGCCTGAGATGTAGGGTGAATGAATCCCCAAATTATTTGTGGAATTCCCAGTGAGACAATGGCACTATCTACCAGTAGCAAAAATTGTGGGTGCACGTAACCCCAATATATTCTTTGAATTCCCAGTGAGACAATGGCACTGTATAGCAGTAGCAAAAATTGTGGGTGCACGTAACCCCAATATATTCTTTGAATTCCCAGTGAGACAATGGCACTGTATAGCAGTAGCAAAAATTGTGGGTGCACGTAACCCCCATATATTCTTTGAATTCCCAGTCAGACAATGGCACTATATACCAGTAGCAAAAATTGTGGGTGCACGTAACCCCAATATATTCTTTGAATTACCAGTCAGAAACTGGCACTATATGGCAGTAGCAAGAAATGAGGGTATTTGTAACCCCAATATATTCTTTGAATTCCCAGTCAGACAATGGCACTATATACCAGTAGCAAAAATTGTGGGTGCACGTAACCACAATATATTCTTTGAATTACCAGTCAGAAACTGGCACTATATGGCAGTAGCAAGAAATGAGGGTATTTGTAACCCCAATATATTCTTTGAATTCCCAGTCAGACAATGGCACTATATACCAGTAGCAAAAATTGTGGGTGCACATAACCCCAATATATTCTTTGAATTCCCAGTGAGACAATGGCACTGTATAGCAGTAGCAAAAATTGTGGGTGCACGTAACCCCCATATATTCTTTGAATTCCCAGTCAGACAATGGCACTATATACCAGTAGCAAAAATTGTGGGTGCACGTAACCCCAATATATTCTTTGAATTCCCAGTGAGACAATGGCACTGTATAGCAGTAGCAAAAATTGTGGGTGCACGTAACCCCCATATATTCTTTGAATTCCCAGTCAGACAATGGCACTATATACCAGTAGCAAAAATTGTGGGTGCATGTAACCCCAATATATTCTTTGAATTCCCAGTGAGACAATGGCACTGTATAGCAGTAGCAAAAATTGTGGGTGCACGTAACCCCCATATATTCTTCGAATTCCCAGTGAGACAATGGCACTATATACCAGTAGCAAAAATTGTGGGTGCACGTAACCCCAATATATTCTTTGAATTCCCAGTCAGACAATGGCACTATATACCAGTAGCAAAAATTGTGGGTGCACGTAACCCTAATATATTCTTTGAATTCCCAGTGAGACAATGGCACTATATACCAGTAGCAAAAATAGTGGGTGTATATAGCCCCAATTCTATTGCTAGGGGACTTGCAGGGTATTTCTGAGGTGAAGGTGGGGGGGGGCACACCGTTGGAACGGGGATTTGGGGTGTATATATGGGGTATACGGGAATACACTGTCAGTGTGTTCCATTCAGGATCCTGGGAAAGCTGGGTTGTGGCGATTGAGCCCGTCAGTGCCACGTTACACTGACAAGCTTCTCCCTGGAATTGAAGTGATATGTAAGCCCAATATATTCTTTGAATTCCCAGTGAGACAATGGCACTATATACAAGTAGCAAAAATTGTGGGTGCATGTAACCCCAATATATTCTTTGAATTCCCAGTGAGACAATGGCACTATCTACCAGTAGCAAAAATTGTGGGTGCACGTAACCCCAATATATTCTTTGAATTCCCAGTCAGACAATGGCACTATATACCAGTAGCAAAAATTGTGGGTGCACGTAACCCCAATATATTCTTTGAATTCCCAGTGAGACAGTGGCACTGTATAGCAGTAGCAAAAATTGTGGGTGCACGTAACCCCCATATATTCTTTGAATTCCCAGTGAGACAATGGCACTATATAGCAGTAGCAAAAATTGTGGGTGCACGTAACCCCCATATATTCTTTGAATTCCCAGTCAGAAACTGGCACTATATACCAGTAGCAAAAATTGTGGGTGCACGTAACCCCAATATATTCTTTGAATTACCAGTCAGAAACTGGCACTATATAGCAGTAGCAAAAATTGTGGGTGCACGTAACCCCAATATATTCTTTGAATTCCCAGTGAGACAATGGCACTGTATAGCAGTAGCAAAAATTGTGGGTGCACGTAACCCCCATATATTCTTTGAATTCCCAGTCAGACAATGGCACTATATACCAGTAGCAAAAATTGTGGGTGCATGTAACCCCAATATATTCTTTGAATTCCCAGTGAGACAATGGCACTGTATAGCAGTAGCAAAAATTGTGGGTGCACGTAACCCCCATATATTCTTTGAATTCCCAGTGAGACAATGGCACTATATACCAGTAGCAAAAATTGTGGGTGCACGTAACCCCAATATATTCTTTGAATTCCCAGTCAGACAATGGCACTATATACCAGTAGCAAAAATTGTGGGTGCACGTAACCCTAATATATTCTTTGAATTCCCAGTGAGACAATGGCACTATATACCAGTAGCAAAAATAGTGGGTGTATATAGCCCCAATTCTATTGCTAGGGGACTTGCAGGGTATTTCTGAGGTGAAGGTGGGGGGGGGGGCACACCGTTGGAACGGGGATTTGGGGTGTATATATGGGGTATACGGGAATACACTGTCAGTGTGTTCCATTCAGGATCCTGGGAAAGCTGGGTTGTGGCGATTGAGCCCGTCAGTGCCACGTTACACTGACAAGCTTCTCCCTGGAATTGAAGTGATATGTAAGCCCAATATATTCTTTAAATTCCCAGTGAGACAATGGCACTATATACAAGTAGCAAAAATTGTGGGTGCATGTAACCCCAATATATTCTTTGAATTCCCAGTGAGACAATGGCACTATCTACCAGTAGCAAAAATTGTGGGTGCACGTAACCCCAATATATTCTTTGAATTCCCAGTGAGACAATGGCACTGTATAGCAGTAGCAAAAATTGTGGGTGCACGTAACCCCCATATATTCTTTGAATTCCCAGTCAGACAATGGCACTATATACCAGTAGCAAAAATTGTGGGTGCACGTAACCCCAATATATTCTTTGAATTCCCAGTGAGACAGTGGCACTGTATAGCAGTAGCAAAAATTGTGGGTGCACGTAACCCCCATATATTCTTTGAATTCCCAGTGAGACAATGGCACTATATAGCAGTAGCAAAAATTGTGGGTGCACGTAACCCCCATATATTCTTTGAATTCCCAGTCAGAAACTGGCACTATATACCAGTAGCAAAAATTGTGGGTGCACGTAACCCCAATATATTCTTTGAATTACCAGTCAGAAACTGGCACTATATAGCAGTAGCAAAAATTGTGGGTGCACGTAACCCCAATATATTCTTTGAATTCCCAGTGAGACAATGGCACTATATACCAGTAGCAAAAATTGTGGGTGCACGTAACCCCAATATATTCTTTGAATTCCCAGTCAGACAATGGCACTATATACCAGTAGCAAAAATTGTGGGTGCACATAACCCCCCTATATTCTTTGAATTCCCAGTGAGACAATGGCACTATCTACCAGTAGCAAAAATTGTGGGTGCACGTAACCCCCATATATTCTTTGAATTCCCAGTGAGACAATGGCACTGTATAGCAGTAGCAAAAATTGTGGGTGCACGTAACCCCCATATATTCTTTGAATTCCCAGTGAGACAATGGCACTATATACCAGTAGCAAAAATTGTGGGTGCACGTAACCCCAATATATTCTTTGAATTCCCAGTGAGACAATGGCACTGTATAGCAGTAGCAAAAATTGTGGGTGCACGTAACCCCCATATATTCTTTGAATTCCCAGTGAGACAATGGCACTATATACCAGTAGCAAAAATTGTGGGTGCACGTAACCCCAATATATTCTTTGAATTCCCAGTCAGACAATGGCACTATATACTAGTAGCAAAAATAGTGGGTGTATATAGCCCCAATTCTATTGCTAGGGGACTTGCAGGGTATTTCTGAGGTGAAGGTGGTGGGGGGGCACACCGTTGGAACGGGGATCGGGGGTGTATATATAGGGTATACGGGAATACACTGTCAATGTGTTCCATTCAGGATCCTGGGAAAGCTGGGTTGCGGCGATTGAGCCCGTCAGTGCCACGTTACACTGACAAGCTTCTCCCTGGAATTGAAGTGATATGTAAGCCCAATATATTCTTTGAATTCCCAGTGAGACAATGGCACTATATGGCAGTAGCAAAAATAGTGGGTGTATATAGCCCCAATTCTATTGCTAGGGGACTTGCAGGATATTTCTGGGGTGAAGGTGGGGGGGCACACCGTTGGAACGGGTATCGGGGGTATATATCGGGTATACGGGAATACACTGTCAGTGTATTCCATTCAGGATCCGCGGAAAGCTGGGTTGCGGCGATTGAGCCCGTCAGTGCCACGTTACACTGACAAGCTTCTCCCTGGAATTTAGCTCTTACAAGAGCTGTTGTGGTTGTCTTCTCCTTCCTATCCTAGCCTGTCCCTGCCTACCCAGAATCTAAGCCCTAGCTAGCTGGACGGAAACCTCCGTCCCCGGTGAATTGCAAGCTCAGAATGACGCGAAGCTGGGCGTCGCTGTTCTTTTAAATTAGAGGTCACATGTTTTCGGCAGCCAATGGGTTTTGCCTACTTTTTTCAACGTCACCGGTGTCGTAGTTCCTGTCCCACCTACCCTGCGCTGTTATTGGAGCAAAAAAGGCGCCAGGGAAGGTGGGAGGGGAATCGAGTAATGGCGCACTTTACCACGCGGTGTTCGATTCGATTCGAACATGCCGAACAGCCTAATATCCGATCGAACATGAGTTCGATAGAACACTGTTCGCTCATCTCTAATAACCTTCATTCAGAGAAGGCGATTGGGACAACTACAGGTCACAGAGTGTTTAACTATCTTCCATGCATTCCCACCACTGCAATCCACTATACAGCAACAGAACTATATTCTCCAATCATAAGAGGGAATGAGTGTGACGGACTATCAGCCCTTGTATATGTAAATGTTATGTACATTTATCATTATACATGTTTAAAATTTATGTTATAAAGAAATATGTCTATAATAAATGGTTGTGTGGGCAGAGATTGTTGCAGAGAATATAACAGAAGAAACATACTCACCAGAGAGGCTGCCTTCACTGACCACTAGTGGGAGTTTAAGAACTTACGGATACAGTTTAGTATTGACTTCAATTAGAACTATATGAGCCTCCTTAGTGGTGGCTGCATGAATTCAGAATTTTTCAATTTACCTTTGTTGCTGTGCAAAAAACTCTGTATAACTAAAATGGGACTCCCAGAGATGTCGCTCATGAATAAATATCATAATATCCAAAAGCACAACATTTCAGACCTGTTTAAAATGAACACAGTAGTTTTCAAAGGTGACATGACTGGTAATGAAAATGTGTCAACAGATACAGTCCTATGAAAAAGTTTGGGCACCCCTATTAATCTTAATCATTTTTAGTTCTAAATATTTTGGTATTTGCAACAGCCATGAGGTTTATTGTACTAACAGAAAATGCGCAATATGCATTAAACCAAAATTTGACCGGTGCAAAAGTATGGGCACCTCAACAGAAAAGTGACATTAATATTTAGTACATCCTCCTTTTGCAAAGATAACAGCCTCTAGTCGCTTCCTGGAGCTTTTAATCAGTTCCTGGATCCTGGATAAAGGTATTTTGGACAAACAATTCAAGTTCAGTTAAGTTAGATGGTCGCCGAGCATGGACAGCCCGCTTCAAATCATCCCACAGATGTTCAATGATATTCAGGTCTGGGGACTGGGATGGCCATTCCAGAACATTGTAATTGTTCCTCTGCATGAATGCCTGAGAATTTGGAGCGGTGTTTTGGATCATTGTCTTGCTGAATTATCCATCCCCGGCGTAACTTCAACTTCGTCACTGATTCTTGAACATTATTCTCAAGAATCTGCTGATACTGAGTGGAATCCATGCGACCCTCAACTTTAACAAGATTCCCGATGCCGGCATTGGCCACACAGCCCCAAAGCATGATGGAACCTCCACCAAATTTTACAGTGGGTAGCATGTGTTTTTCTTGGAATGCTGTTTCTTTTTGGACGCCATGCATAACGCCTTTTTTTATAACCAAACAACTCAATTTTTGTTTCCAAAATGAAGCTGCCTTGTCCAAATGTGCTTTTTCATACCTCAGGCAACTCTATTTGTGGCGTACGTGCAGAAACGGCTTCTTTCTCATCACTCTCCCATACAGCTTCTATTTGTGCAAAGTGCGCTGTATAGTTGACCGATGCACAGTGACACCATCTGCAGCAAGATGATGCTGCAGCTCTTTGGAGGTGGTCTGTGGATTGTCCTTGACTGTTCTCACCATTCTTCTTCTCTGCCTTTCTGATATTTTTCTTGGCCTGCCACTTCTGGGCTTAACAAGAACTGTCCCTGTGGTCTTCCATTTCCTTACTATGTTCCTCACAGTGGAAACTGACAGGTTAAATCTCTGAGACAACTTTTTGTATCCTTCCCCTGAACAACTATGTTGAACAATCTTTGTTTTCAGATCATTTGAGAGCGGGCTGTCCATGTTCGGCGACCATCAAACTTAACTGAACTTGAATTGTTTTGTAGAAAGAAATGGTCCAAAATACCTTCATCCAGGATCCAGGAACTGATTAAAAGCTACAGGAAGCGACTAGAGGCTGTTATCTTTGCAAAAGGAGGATCTACTAAATATTAATGTCACTTTTCTGTTGAGGTGCCCATATTTTTGCACCGGTCAAATTTTGGTTTAATGCATATTGCGCATTTTCTGTTAGTACAATAAACCTCATTTCAATCCTGAAATATTACTGTGTCCATCAGTTATTAGATATATCAAACTGAAATGGCTGTTGCAAACACCAAAATATTTAGAACTAAAAATGATTAAGATTAATAGGGGTGCCCAAACTTTTTCATAGGACTGTAACTCAATTTTCAAAACAACATGATTTTGCAATTCTCTGTGGTGTGTCTGTGTGACCAACCAGTGGTTGTGCTGTGTATTGCAGATAAAATTCAACCTAATATAACAGTAAACACATGTACAGATGTAGCAAAGTTTATCATGACTCACAACACTATGGGACACTCTCTTAGATAGAATATCACAGAATAACAAGTCAAGTTAAACAGTGCTACTTATGTACACCAGAATCTAGACAATGGCTGTAACGTCGCATTAAAATTTCTATTGATTGTTCTTTAGTAGGGTTGAGTTGATCTTGAGATTTCAAGATCGATTTTAAAATCTGATTTCCGATCATTTTCCAGCCGATCTCGATCCCGATCTCGATCATGAAATTTGCTCTATCGCCGATCGGAATCCGATCTTTTCCGATCCCGATCCTCAACCCTAGTCAATGTTTCTCTATGGGAAAAGTCACTTTTAAAATTGAGCCGATCTTGAGATAACCTCCAATCTCGATCCCGCTGGAAAAGATCGGGTCGGAATTCCGATCGCGATCGTGAAATTTACTCGATCGCTGATTGGAATCCGATCTTTTCCGATCCCGAATGCTCAACCCTATTCTTTAGTGAAAACTGTAAAATAACAATCAAAACCGACATGTTGTTTGCTGCTATGAAGACACTAAGAATCATAGGCCCGTACAGTAGTAATTCTCAGTATATGTGGATTTTAAATTAATGTCAAACAATATGTACTCTGGGCAACTATTCAATGCGTATGGGTTTGTCGCAACCCACACCTGATGGCAGATGTCAGGAGAAACAATGTGCTATGAAAATGCACCTAATACTTTGTTGCAGTGGGAGATAGCTGGCAACTATTGAACATATGTGAGCAGCTTAACATACCATGAGATCTTCTACATACAGTAGTACATAAGGTAGGGTATTCTTCTTTGGTATTGTACCATTTTTTAATTCAACTTTGCTTATGTGGCGTTTTTAATAGGTATTACTATAATACAATAATAATCTCCTCTGGTAAAATAAAAACATGTTACAAGTCACCTTAGCATAACCTGTAGCTTGTGCGTTTTACAGTTAGAGAACCCTGCAGTGCCTATTAATATCCTTTTGACTTTACTTTGGGCTGCACATTATTCCCTTCTTCTTAGGCCTCCTTCCTCCAGACACAAAATTCCTGTAAGTTTATGATATTAATTAATGGAGCCAAGATTAGGGAAAAATGAAAGCATCTCACTTAGAGTCTTAATAGGTAAAACTCACAAGCACGTATATCATGTTCCTCAGATGATATTAGATACCGATACATATTTCTAATGAGTGTTGGCTGTGACCAAGCCTAAGATTGGGATTCTATATACAGTAGTACACAAGCAGAAGCCTCTAGTTTATGTGGTGTACAACAAATAACCAGATACATGGATGCTGTTTATCTACACACTGTTCCCTTTGCTTCATCTAATTTACCGGATTATTTATTCCCACTGGTACACTCCATCCAGTCGCACACAAGTTGTCCTTCAAATGTACAAGCCTTCTGCTGCTTTCTGCTTATTTGTATTTACAGCATTAGACGTGACCTTCACATACAGCTTGTCTCTTAGACATTTATTATGTGTAATATCTGATACTGACTGGAGAATATAGAATCTGTGAAAGTTGATAGGAGCTCAGCAGACAAGGAACCAAATGTAATGTAATCTGTCATTTTGGATAATGATAATGGGGTATTTATTTTCTATTTATCTATGATAAGACATACACAGTTTTGGACAAACCCTGTACCCTTGCTCAAACATGTACACAGACAAATCTTTAAGATTTTCTGTCATTTCATGACAGAAAGAGACAAAGAAAAAGTTAAAAAATGGTTGTCCCACATTAATATTACATTTCTCTGACATATCACACAACATATCACATTTTCAATTTAACCCCTTGAGGACATGGTTATAATCTTGTTTGTTTTTTGTTTGTTTTTTGTTTTTTTGCAGGACATTTAAAGGGGCTCTATCATTGGGAAATTTCATTTTTAGATAAGCACATCCTTGCATAGCCTTTAGAAAGGTTATTTCACACCTACCTTTAGTATGTAAATTGCCTCAGTAGATTTTGAATAAGTCCAATTTTATTGATATGCTAATGAGCTCAGACCGTGCACCGTAAGTGCCTGTGTGCACTGTCTGCTCTGTGTGTGTACAGCAGAGGATCCTGTGCTGATGACTCATCTCTACTGTACATACACATAAAGCAGACAGTGCCCACAGACACTTTCAGTGCATAGTCGAAGCTCATTAGCATATAAATAAAAACGGCCGTATTCAAAATCTGCTGAGGCAATTTACATACTAAAGATAGGTGTGAAATAGCCTTTCTAAAGGCTATGCAAGGATGTGCTTATCTAAAAATGGTCCAAGTTTTTTGTTCGCAGGGAGGGGTGTCTGGCAGTAGCCTTCTCACTTCTGTTTATTTAGAACACAAGCACACTTGGGTGAGACAAGCGTATTTGTGTATGGGAGATAGCTTCCTGCTGAACACTTGTTAACTATATGACTCATTTTTACGTGGATGGCCATTCAATTCCAAAGTAACATTTTATAACCTTACAAACACCACCATCTTGTTCCAGAAAGACCTTTGTTAAAGTGGTATTATTAATTTATACATTTTCTATATATAAATAATAAATATACATTCTTCATGAATAGCAAATAACTTACCTTTGACTAGAGATGGCTGAACTGACTCGTGCCTAGCTGGGTTTGACCCGAATATTCCAAATTGTTTTTTTTTTTTTTTTTTTTTTTAATGAAAATGAACAAATGGCAAACTAAAATGGCCACTGAATTATACTTTGGTTTATTTGTAGACCCTGGGGTATAATAGATGGAGGCCCAATGACAGTGAAAGAAAAAATTCACACTCATATTCCCTTACATCGTTTGGTGTTCATAGTGCTCTCTCTGCCTCCTTAGTGATGTCTTGTGCTCCGATAAGGCCTGTGTTTGGCAAGTAGGGATTTTATTTTTTATTTTCTGCAATCCCATTCACTTTGCAGGTGCTATAAAACAGCTAGAAAACACAGCGTTTTATTGCTGCAGTGTTTCCGCAATGTGGGGCTTCAGCCTTAAAAAAAAAAATACTAACCTGTCCCCAGTGCACCGGCGGTACCTCCCAGCACAGTCTGGTGCTGCTCTAATGATTTCTTCTGGCAGAATTTTTGTGGAAAATGCTACAGCTCACTACATGGAGCCTTAGCCTAAGGACGTTTCTTTTTTTTTTAATGTAGATTGTGAGCCCCACATAGAGCTCACAATGCACATTTTCCCCTATCAGTATGTCTTTTTGGAATATGGGATGGAAATCCATGCAAACACGGGGAGAACATACAAACTCCTTGCAGATGGTTTTTTGCCCTTGGCAGGATTCAAACGTTTCTGGGTTCACAAAATTGAAGACCTATATTTAGGATAAGTCATGAAGATCTTACTCTTTACGCCCCCAACAATACCGCCGTCTGAAGTGGTTGCAGTACTCGTTCACTAACAGTGAATGGGGCAAAACTGCAGTACTCTGCACAGCTGCTTCCAAGTTCATAGTGTCCAGATATATTAGGCAGAGTAAAGAATAAGCCTAATGCCCCACGTAGCGGGTGACAGCAAAGATGTGTTGCGAGAAAAACCGAAGTGGCAATGCAATGCAGTTTTTTCTGCAGCACTTTTCACTGAAAACCTCTTGAAAATCAAAGGAAACCTCTGCAGACTTTTTGCTTCCATTATATGTAGAGACTGGCCTAAAGAATCAGATACAAATCTCAACTCATATTGATAGGCTATCCTAATTATTGGCCATCAGTTTTGTGAGTTCAGTTTCATACTGGTCAATAGAGCTGAGCGAACACTAAAATGTCCGAGGTTCGAAATCGGATTCGAACAGCTGCACACTGAACCCCATTATAGTCTATGGGGGGAAATGCTCGTTTCAGGGGTAGGCAACATTCGATAAAATCATACTTACCAAGTCCACGAGTGACGGTCGGGCTGGATTCTGCTTGAAGTCTTCTCCCGCCGCAGGGTCCCCGCGTCCTCTTCCGGGTGGAATTCACTCTGCCTAGGCATCCGGCCTAGGCAGAGCCGACTGCGCATGTGCAGTCGACTCCGCCCAGGCCCGACGCCTGAGCAGAGCCGACTGCACATGCGTGTGCATGCGCGTGCATGCCTGCACATGCGCAGTCGACTCTGCCTAGGCCGGATGCCTAGGCAGAGTGAATTCCACCCGGAAGAAGACGCGGGAACGCAGCGCAGAGAAGACTTCGGAAAGGTAAGAGAATGTATAGCATTATGCCAATCAACGCTGGTTCTGCATCGAACCTTAACCTTCGAACAGCTAGTAGTGTTCGATCGAGTACGAGTATTTCGAATACCGTAGTATTCGATCGAACACCTACTCGATCGAACACTACTCGCTCATCTCTACTGGTTAATGATATACTGAGGCAGATTTATGAATACCTTAGAGCTGGCAGAGGGTGCACATCATGTTGGAGTAAATGCCTCCTCATATATCAGAAGCACCCTCAGCTGGGCTGTGCGCCAACGTGTTGCTGGTGTATATTTCTTGCATCATTTGCAACAGATTTCTAATAAATTTGGTGGGTCCAACACCCTTTTTGAGGAACATGGCAAAAAAAAGTAAAAAAAAGTCAGTTTTGTTGCACAAAACCACTCCGCCACTGTACCTGTGGGATATACAATAACTCAAAGTATCATATTTACCTTCACTTTTCAAGTTGAGGCATAGAAAACAACCTCATTTTCAATAATTTTTCTCCTGCTTTCACAATTATGTGGTGGGAAGATTTATTATACCTTTATCTGTTAAGATCTGTCATGGGACATTACTATTACATGCTTCAAATCCCTTCACATGATACCTGGCTGTCTCACAAGTCAGGATGGGGCAAGCCTTTTACTTCTTAGTTAATGCTTGTGTAAATATTTTAGGAAACTTTCTCGTTTACAGTGTAATTTTTTTCTCAGTCATTCAGAGCAAAAGTCGGTTGTAGATCACTTAAAATATTACAATAAGGGAATATATAAGTTATATATCAGGATCACCCCAGATTTAAAAGAGAAAATTCACTAGAATTAACCCCTAGAGTGACCCACCCTATCATAGGAGCTACTGGGAAAATAGTAGAGAATTTGGTGTTCCCGATGCACTCCGGACAGCTTATATATTCAGTTTTTACCATCCGCGGTGCATTCATATCTGGGAAGCTAATGCTCACTATGCCCCTTGATATATTCTTTGAAGAGTTCAGTTTTCAAAACAGGGCCACTCCCTAGGGGATTCCACTTTACTGGTACCTTAGAGACTCTGCAAGAATATCATGGCATTCAGATACTGAACATCTAAAACTGCGCTCCAAAAGCCACATAGTGCTCATCTGCTGTGTAGCCAAACTGCAGTTTATGCCCACATGTATGACATCGTTGTACCCAAGATAACGTGCTTAATGTCATATGGGGGTATAATATGATATTGTGGCACACAGTTGGGCACAGAAGGGAATGAGCACCGTGTGGTTTTTGGAGCAACGATTTAGACTGGTTTTTGGACGTCATGACACTTTAGCAGAGCCCTGAATTGCCAGCTAAGTGGAATCCCTTGACATGTGACCCCATTTTGAAAACTATACCCCTGAAGGAATTTATCAGGGGGTACAGTGAACACTTTTAGCCCCTATGTGTTGCTATAATTTATTTTCCAGGAATGAACATGCAGCTGGTGGAGAAAGTTGAAACTGGCAATTTTTCCAAGAATACATAACTTCGGTGCATAATTTGTTGTGTCTGGTTTGTGTCAGAGATGAATGCTCTAAAAGATAATATGCACGGGATACCTGTGCAACTGTTTTTGAAGTGAGTGTCTCTGCTGGCACAAGCTGGGCACTGCAATGCTAAATCTCTGTAAAAATTGCAATTTTCACTTTTCAATGCTTGCTACGCCATTTGATAAATCCTTTCAGTGGTGTAGTTTCCAAAATGGTGTGACAAGTGATTCCACTGCTGTCATATATTTTTCCCATGTGGTGTTTGCTGTGTTTGCTTAATCTGGACAATCTATACCTGTAGCCATGTGGGGAGCCATATTCACATGCTTGTGTAGTCCCTGGCAGTGATGAACAGGCTCCCAACAAGGTACATTAGTTTACCTGTAACTTTAGGTGTTTGACTGCAGCATTAGGGAGCCTTCACACAGAGATTACGCTCCACTCATTCTGAACGTAAACTCGTTCAGAGTGAGTAGCATAAAACAGATCCCATTGACTTCTGTGGATGCCGGCATACGCGTGCTACCCATTGAAATCAATGGGAGGCATTTTTACTTATTGCTTTCAATGTGATACGCGCGTATCACATTGAAAGCAATAGGTAAAAAAGCCTCCCATTGATTTCAATGGGTAGCGTGCATCACATTGAAAGCAATAGGTAAAAAAAGCCTCCCATTGATTTCAATGGGTAGCGCGCGTATGCCGGCACCCATTGAAGTCAATGGGACCTTTTTTTTACGGCGCTCACTCTGAACAAGTTTAGGTTCAGAATGAGCAGAGCATAAACTCCATGTGAAGGCTCCCTTAGACTGAGTTTTGGCCACATGGGAATACACTGCTAGCAGCTCCACACAGCATCCTTACATTCATCTACATTATATAAGAGGTTGCGCCAATACATGCTTCATGGCATTAGCTAGATAGTAGTAGGGTATACAGTTATTTGGATAGACCTCAACTTGGACATGATTATTACTTTCACTAGCCTGGTTTGACCTACTTTGTGAGTTTTGCTTTGGGTCGCTGTTTGAATTCAGCTTGTAATGCATCTTTTTCTTATACTAAACTTCTCGGTTGTTAACCGGGGTCTAGGCAGGCTCGAGTCAAGGCATATGGGTAGCCTTAGTTCCTACCAGTGCTGTGAGAGTTTGCGGTGCCTTCTTCTACTGCACTGCATTTTTGGAAATTTCATAACAAGCGCTATTTAATGTTCTGAACAATGTAGAAAACAGAAGAAGAAAACAAACCTAAATACTGACCTTTGCCTATTTCTCAGTCCTCTCTAGTCTCTGGTGCCAGATTCTCTATGGTGGAACAATAATAATAGTACAGAGGATGTTGGGTATTTAAATATGGCAGCTGCTCATGAGCTCAACTTTATGATACAGCAGAGACCTGGCGCTAATACCTGCTGTCATTATACAATGCATTGCGATGCCTTAACAGTGATTATAACCCTGGGGTTCAAGAACCCTAGGGGGTCCAAAATGAAAATAATATATATAAAAAATTCAAATCAATGACCATTTCAATAGAACACATATCAAAGTACATAAAAAAAGTTAAATACATACACCTTAGGTATCCCTATGTCCAAAATTGCCTAGTCTACAAAGGGTTTTTCAATGCCATAGTGGGAAAATAATCAAAGGAGATGAACCGCCAATTTTTTGTTGTTTTGCCTCCTGTAAAAATTTTAATAAATGCAATCAAAGCAATAGAGATTCTCCAAGATGGTGTAACTAAAAAGCATCTGACCATGCAAGAAAAGACATCTTATGCATCCCCAGACACAGGAAAAATAATAATGATAGAGGTGCCAGAATATGGTGGCTCAAATATATATATATATATATATATATATATATATATATATATATATATATATATATATATATTTACAAAGTTTTGGATTTTTTTTAAAGGGTTAAAATGTAAAAAAAAAAACCGATATATATTTGGTACAGTATCACCAGAATCGAATCGACCCATAGAATACAGGTGACATGATATTTCAGCTGCACAGTAGACACCATAAAAAGAAAGCCTGTAAGAATGTTACAGAAACAAATTTTTTCCAATTCCACCGCATTAGGAATTTTCTCCAGCTTCCCAGTACCCCCTACGGAATTTTTAAATAGTACCATTATAAAGTAAAATTTATGCTGCAAACATTAGGCCCTCATATGGCTCTATGAACAGAAAAAAACTATGGGGCTTTTAGTCCAAAAATGAAAATTGAAAAAATGCCTGCAGTGGGCAGTGGTAAAGGAACAAAACAGGCTGGTCACTAAGGAGTTAATTGTGGTTGTGTGATTCAAGTGATAGATTACTTATTATACTCCAGAAAATACCCTATACGCTAATTCTTTGGAAAGCCCCATCTGATAATAGAACGCTTATAAGTCGAATTCAGTTTGTTTTTGTATATCAGTGGTAAGAAAACAATTTTTCTTCAGTATAACTAATCTATATCGTGTACAGACTTGTTAGCAGAGTGAGCACAGATTGCTAAATAACTCATATTGTAATAAGATACATATCTGAAATGTCACTAGAAATTCTAGTCCAGTTACGCTAGGTCCACACTAGCGTTCTCCTATCCGTTCTGTGGTTTCCGTCTTCTGCATGCCAGAAGACGGAAAGCACAGACCGGGTCCGGCCGTGAGCGGCGGTGAGCGTTTTAGGCTTGCCGCCGCGAAACCGGATTTTTTTTATCCGGACACAGAGTACTGCATGTCCGACTCTGTGTCCGGATTATAAAACCCGGTTTCGCGGCGGAGAGCCTAAAACGCTCACCGCCGCTCACGGCTGGACATCTCTCTCACCCATTCAAATGAATGGGTGAGAGAGACTCCTGCAGGTTTCCGTATCCTGCCTCTGTTTTAGGCAGGAAACGGAAACCTGAACTACGGAGACCCGAACGCTGATGTGAACGAGCCCTTACTCTGTTTTCCACACCATTTATATTAACATAGAAATGTATAGCTTGTATCAGGATTATCAGTTTTATAATGCCCAATTGCTATCTATATTTTGATGATAACAGAAATACAAAACCTGAAAATATTTTTAATATACATAAAATAGTTATTAGAAAGTATAGGTAAGCTATGGTGGAGACATTGAAATATGCCCTTAGAAAATTGCTTTATTAATATTGAATTATTCTTGTATTAAAATATGAAATGGAATAGAGAAAATAAATAATTTTACACTGGTTTGTTGGATTAACTTTATGTCCCTGTATTAGCAATTAAAGGCATTGTCCCATGAATATAACCATATTTACATTGGTAGACAATTAAAAGTTAAACATTTTTGCATATTAAAAAAAATGTTAAAGATTTTCTGTAACCATCTTAGTCTTTTGTCTTAATCAGTTGTCAGTGGATAAGACTGTGAGTAAAGGACAATGGTAGAGATATCAAAATCTACATGAATGGCTTAAATCTATAGCCACACGCGGTAATATGACTTACCAATGCATTCCCTGCACTGGTTAAGCTATATTACTAATGTGTACCCTGATCCTCTAGAGCACCAGGCTTAAAGGTGTGGAAAGCAGCTGGAGAGGGCAGGTCTCTGGTTCCTCTTCTAATATCCTACAGTTGCTCCAACTGTCAGTGATGTCACCTACGTCCCTCCGCTCAGGCTGCATCAGTATCATATTCGAGAGCCAGCAGGGAAGGCGGCGAAATGAGAGTTCTGTCCTCCCCCAAGTTCCCTATTACAATGTTTTTGGAGCTTGAGAGGAAAACCATGCAAACAAGGGGAGAACATGCAAACTCCATTCAGATGTTGTCCTTGGCTGTATGTCTGTTCCAATTGTTTCACTTAAAATGTATTAGTATATTTATTATGTATTCTAATTAATAAATGTATTATATATTTTTACATATATTGATTGATTGATTTGTGTTTTTTGATCAAATGATAGTTGTTCTTGATGGTGTATTAATATTTGATCTTGTACATATATAGAGGTTTTTGATTCACTTGGCTGGATTCAAACTTAGGACTCCAGCACAACAGTGTTAACTACTGAGCCACCAGCCTGACCCTTATTTATCCCCAGTCCTTCACCACCATGACTAGACCTATTTCATCATTGTCCTCTTTCACCCCCCCTAGGCCAGTGACCAGAGGTAAAAGTTCTTCTTTTTCTTCTACTTCCCTTTGCATGACTGTAAGTATTTTCTGTAAGGTATATATTAAAGGGGTAACATCATTGATGCTGCCTTGGCCTTGTTGTGATTCTGGACTGTGGCTGAAGGCCATAAAGCCATGTATTGTCCCTTCCCATAATTTCTAATCTATATATCACTAGTTGAGTGAACCTTTCTCCGCACTTACATATTCAAGATGAGGCCTTCATTCTCTGACACAAGGTGATTTAAAGTAGATACATCATTCCTAGAGAAATAATGGTGGACAGGTATCCTCCATCAAGCCTGAGCACATGCCTTCAGTTGGTGAAATGCAAGGAAATCCACTAAGTGGTACAGCATTGACTACATCACCAGCAACTTGGCCAGGAGTTAAAGTTGCAGTCCAATAAGATGAGTGCACACATGTTACTGTTTCCAGTACATAACTTCCCATATGGATGACTGACTTTGGCATAAAGAAGGAGGAGGAGGAGAAGAAGTAGAGCATAATGGAGCATAATGGCTTTACAATGGAGCTTTTGGATTTTTTATTGACCCGGAATTATTTTGTTTTCAATGGGCGCTTCTTCCACCAGCTGAGGGGTACAGCTATGGGGAGTCCAGCTGCCCCAACTTACGCAAATTTGTACCTCGGCTGGTGGGAGGAGCGCCTAGTTTTTTGTGAGGAAATGGAGGTTTGGACATTGTCGGTGTTTCTTTGGATAAGGTACATCGACGACGTCCTCCTCTTCTGGGGAAACACTGAGGCTGATTTCTGGGCTTTTGTTGACTCCCTAAATAATAACCAAATCAACGTACGCTTTACGGCGGATATTCAAGCTAGAGAATTATCATTTCTTGATCTGTCCATTGCGATTAAAGGTGATGGCTCAGTGGAAACTACAGTTTTTCGTAAAAAAACCACGACAAATAATCTACTGCGGTATGATAGCTTCCATCCGAAAGCACTGAGGAATGGAATACCAAAGGGGCAGTTTCTGCGTATACGCAGAAACTGTACCGGATTCCAAGATTTTCAAAGAAAAGCAGATGATTTGGAAAAAAGGTTTAAAGTGAGGGGTTACCCACAGTGGGTGATCCAGAAAGCCAGAGATCATGCCATGTCCCGTAATAGAACTGAACTCTTACAACCAAGAGTTAAAGACAAGGAGGATGCCTGTATTCGTCTGATTGCAACATATGACGATAAGTTCAAAGAAATAAAAAATATGTTGAATCCACTCTGGAAAATCTTAATGCTGGATGGGGATATAAAAGACTCTATCCCAAAATACCTCTCAATAACATATAGGAGGGGACAGAACTTGAAAGATCGACTCATACATAGTCATCTGAGCCCACTTCAAAGAGAAACTAACTGGCTTGAGAGAAAGATCCCGCAGGGGACATTCAAATGTGGACAATGCAAAGCATGTCCCTTTATCAATAAAAGCAGTTCCTTTACAAGTGTGGTAACGGGACAAACTTTCCAAAATCGAGACTTTATCAATTGCAAAACCTCTGGAATAATCTATGTTGCAACATGTACTTGTCCCATGAGTTATGTAGGGAAAACCACTAGAGAATTTAAGAAAAGAATTCTCGAGCATATAGGGAATATTAATAGGGGAGAAGATCAGCCCATAAGTAGACATGTTTGGGATAAACATGGGGGTGACCCTAAGAGTATTTCCTTTCAGGGCATTGAACATGTTAAACTGGGTATCAGAGGTGGAGATTTGGATAAAATTTTACTGCAGCATGAAGCCAGATGGACTTACCATCTAAAGACTGTTAAGCCAACAGGTTTGAATGATGCAATATCTTTTGCATCCTTCATTTAAATATTTATGGGTAGCGTTGTGCCAGCACTTGCGGTAGTATTATAGTTATCAGTACAAAATAAATTGAGATTAAGGGTAGATGTAGTACACGGGTCCAAATAGTCAAATCTGGTGACTTATGGATTGCCCTATAAGTCAAACTTTGTAAATATGGCAAATAGATCACATATAAGAGATGAGACATATGCCAATATATGTTTAATTCGTCTCTATAAGTGCAGGGGGATGTTCCATGGCTTTATATAATGGTATGGAACATAAGACTGTATTCAGACCGATGCGGTTTCGGTGCGTTTTAGATGCGGTTTCCGCTATTTAAATACAACCTTGGTTCCCCTTGATATAATCTGTGATTAGATTGAAACCTATATATTGTCACCAGTTTCTATCAAGAGATTTCCTGAAAATACCTCAAGAATTTAAATTTATATTGGGGCGCTTATTTTCAAGGCTCCATTTGGTATCCCGCTTAATCGTTGCCCATTCCAACTATGTCTAGATGCGGATTTACCTGATTACTATATACTTACCTGTTTATCTTTAGACAGAAGACGCAGCTTATGATCCATGTGGATGTAGCCGTAGAACATGATGTCGCCGTCTGCATTTCCCCGTGGCTATCCAATCAAAACACGGGGGCGTGGCCCTGCCGCCGGGCCTCCGCTGGATTGCTTTGGGATTGGCTGCTGGCAGGGGCGTGTATCACATATATACACTTCTTTTTGAAGCGCTCGCTGTCTTCAACCTAAGTATCGGCGTCCACCATCAGGGTGCCGAGAACTGTGGTTTTTACCGCAATCATCTTAGGGGGCCGTGAACGTTACATTGTGACGTGATTATACTCTCCTGATGAACCAGGTGTAGAGAACGAGCCGGGGGAAACGCGTAGAGAGATTTTCAATATAGAGGCAGAGCAGGAGCAGGTCCAAACGTACTGAGGGATAAACAATGTATCATTTAACCTCGCTAGCCAAGGAATGCCCTGTAGCCACCTAAAATGAAAGTGCGAGTTTGAAAGTGTATCAAATCAGGCTGATACGTCTGTACTGGTTGATATAGAATATTGAGAACTTTCAAGCTCAACGTGTCACTATGTGAATAGAGATTAACAGGCTATGTGTATATCTCTATTCAACCCCTAATTGTGTTTTTCTAATAGTGTCTGAGTGTTTATATAGAGACAGTGCAGCTGTTGTTTTTTATTACCCAAAGAAACAACCTGGGCAGCTACAAACAACAAATAATATACTCTGTTCTCTACAATTTCTATCTCAGTAGGGCAATGATACAATGGTGATAAGTTTAGTTTTGAACAAGTTATATGGACAGAGGGCAGGTGACTATAAAAGAGGCGTGGTCTAACTAGCGGACAGTCCTTATTTAAATCCCGTCATAACTTACTCCTCTTGTTGTTATATCTAACTAGGAATTTAACCATACTTTTCAATTGCCCTACCTATAACACTTGTGGTTATATGGACACTAGATTTATATAGAGTGTTTTTTATCACAACTAGACCAGGTGGAATTGCACCTAGGAATAGATGTTCTTCTGCAATGACTCCCTAGCTGTCTAGTATAAGAAGGATATTGAATTACTAGACTGAGAAATAATTAGAAATAGCCTCAGGGTCATTGCTTACCCTGTTATATATGTGGTTTTAATTATAACTAATAAAAGTTGAGTTTTAATTTTAATATTTTTGCCTATTCTGAAGTGTAGTCGGAGAAGAAGTAGAAGATGATGATATTGACGATGACCATGTGCTCGGTGTGGATGTGGTCTGCCATCAAAGAGGAGTAGTAGGATGGTCTTGCTTGCCAGTGCCACTGCCAATTTCATTTTGCCAAATGAACTGGTGATGCCATAGCATGTGAATACAAATATTTATTTCTATATTTGTTTCTGCATGACCATGGCTTATTTTTTTACTTACAGATCTTGCTTAGTGCCATTTGGTTTGTTGTTTGGTAATATACAAAAAAAATCCCACATTGAATGGAATTAACTATTGCAGCTGCCACAAGAAGCAGCAGCAAGAAGATGGAGATCCGGGCTGGAAGGGATCTCTCAGCAGATTCTACATCAGTACTAGGGAATTGGATCTGTGTCAGCGAAGATGAAGAAGACATGGTTAACAGTGCAGAGAGGCTATATGGTAAATTATATGTTACATCAACAGATGAGGAGGAAGTTTTTTCTTTATTTTATTTTTACAAAAAACATTATTGGAAGAAAATTAGTAAAGAACTGATATTTGACCCTGAATGAGTAACCTGGGTATTGAATACTAGAGTAGGACACACTGCTTGCAAAAAATACTTAACAACAAGATGATATTTAGCATGGAAAGGCTCACCTGACAGTGAATATTAGAGTACAATAACCTACGTGACAGTCACATTCTGGTTTTGGAGTAACAGAGGCAGATTTTATTAAGCAGGTTTATTTGCAAGAGTGACTAAAAGAGTGACAGCCTGTCAAAATAATGTAAAATACTCTGTGGACAGTCACAGGTCACAGTATAACACTAATGGCACATCTGGCACTATATTTCTTAAATGTATAACACAGTGGACACTGCAGTCACAGTACAGAGCAGAGCTTTCTCCACTCCTATGATTTTTCTGCTTTTTGATCAGTCTAAAATGTATTAAATCTAACTCAACTATGTTTCAGAATTCTCCTCTCCTATAATTCTGTAATATTATTGCAATATTAATTTCTTTTTCCATTATCAAAGTATTAAAATTGATTTAGCTGCACTGAGACTTCTTTCCCCTAGCCTGACTGTCACACAATGGCTGTACCTCTTATTGTGCAGTATCCTATATGCTGATATGACAAAAGCATTATGAACTCTCCACCCACTCTACTACCGTGTTTCCCTGAAAATAAGACAGTGTCTTATATTAAATGTTGGTCCTAAAGATATGCTATGTCTTATTTTCAGGGGATGTCTTATTTTATTTTTGTGTGCTGCTGCCACCACTGCGCTGAGATGTGCTTGCTGCGCAAAGACTATATGAAGAAAAACATTGCAGCCGGCTGAAAGCTGTGTGCGGTGCTCCGTGTGTACAGTAAAGCCGGCTGCTGTGATACCGTACGTTGTATCCATTGTTCCTGCTGCAGTGGGATGAGCTAGGAGAGTGGACTCCCCGCAGCATACGATGCTTAGTGTATGCACAGCAAGCATCTCCCAGCTCATCCTACAGCAGCAGGAACAGTGGATACAACGTATCACAGCTGCATCAGCAGCCGGCATACCTTTGCACATCATGCACAGTGTTCAGCTGGCTGCAATGTTTTTCTTCATACAATCTTTACGCAGCAAAATTATTATTATTGGGGGATGTCTCACTTTTGGGGTGGGGGGGGGGTGGGAAGGGGTGCCTTATATTAGGCAATTCAACAAAACCTCTGCTATGTCTTACTTCCAGGGGATCACTTATTTTTGGGGAAACAGGGTATCTCATGTTACATGTGGCAGATGCCATTTTAGTACAATCCAGAAAAATTGCAAAAGTTTTGGTTTAGTTATGAACCATTTTGCTCATCTCCACTGAACATACCAGTTTATGACTTAATGTCCTTGTTTTTTTTAAAAAAAGTGACATAAGGCTTATTTTTTTTTTTTTTTTGCTGTTTTTTAAATAAACTGCTTTGCTGCAAGATTTGTGTCCCTATTTCTGACTGGTTGGGTCCGCACCACTGCTTCTACCAAGCTAACATCCCCACGAGTCATATAACTGAAGCTGTATGAAGCCCTCACTAGCTTGTATCTGCGAATCTAAACATAGCAAGTGCATGGAGTGAGCTATAACTTCTCGATGGGTGTCAAGTTCTAAGGAATAGAGGAGGAAGGATAGAATAGGATAAGAATTGTTAGTATTCTGTGCAGAGGTGTAAACACACAGGTCATGTGATAAGCCTGCCTAAACAGATGTAATTTTAGGATAGTTGGGAAGCTATTGCAGTTGGGTATTAATCTGATTATCCAGGGTAAAGCAATCCAGAGCACCGATGCAGCTCAAGAAAAGTCTTGGAGATGGGAGTGGGATGTTCCGATAACAGAAGATGCAAGTCTAAGTTCATTGGCAGAATGTAGAGGACAGATAGAGTGGTAGACAGTGGCGAGGTAGGTGCAGCACTATGGATGGATTTGTGGTTGAGTATAATTTTATATTGTATTCTGTGGATGATGGGCAACCAGTGCAGCGACTAACACAAAGTAGATGCATCTGTGAACTGACTTGACAGAAAGTGGAGTCTGGAGGCCGCATTCAGGACAAATTGTAGGGGGGAGAGTTTAGTAAGAGGAAGTCCAATTAAAGAGAAAGTTGCAATAATGAAGACGAGAAAGATCCCTGACTGGTTGGAGACCCTCCAGTCACACTACAACTGCACCAAAGCTCCAAGTCAGGAGGACAAAGGTTGCTTACAAAGATCTTTTAGTAGAGAGACAAAGTGATAGACATGTATTCTGAGGATAAGTTGCACAAGGGCCTCAGAGAAATAACCCTGCCCAAGCCACAAGACGAACAGGGCATACTATTAGCTTCCTGACCCCTGACTTTACATGGGAAAAGCAGAGCAAAAGAAGGAAATTGGAACCTGTTCAAAGTCAAAGATTTATTAGAGGAACAAGAGTAGGCTTCATCTGGCTGTAACATCTATCAGCTTATCCCAAACTCACAGTGGTAAAGAACTAGAAGTGAAGTCTTTCAGTGGAAGCTTTTGATGTCATTACTACCACAAGTAAAGTGATGTGTTACCATGTTTCCTGCAACCTTTAGTCTCCTGAATTTTATTCCTGCATTACTATCATGGGCACTCCAACTCCCGTCAGATTCAGGAGGGCTGAAAATGACTAGAATGTGCGTTGAGTGAGATCCTATCACTACCATCAGGTATATTTCAGGCCCCCTCAGCTCTGCACCAGCCCTGGAGAAAAGCTGGAGGAAATTTGGTGAGTTTAAACAAACAGTTTAAGGGAGCGTTCACACTACCGTCGGTGTCCGACAGGTAGTGTCCGCTCCTAGTGTCCGCTCAAAATCTGTCACGGACATTAGGAGCGGACACTAGCTGTGTCCGTGACACCTGTCATTCATTTCAATGGGCATCGGGTGCGTTCTTTTGCATTCCGTGCCCGTCTTTCCCTGTCCGCAAGTGAAGATGTCCGACTTCTCAAGCGGACAGAAGAACCCTGCATGCAGGGAAGGACGGGCACGGAGTGCAAAAGAACGCACCCGATGCCCATTGAAATGAATGACAGGTGTCACGGACACAGCTAGTGTCCGCTCCTAGTGTCCGTGACAGATTTTGAGCGGACACTAGGAGCGGAAACTATCTGTCGGACACCGACGGTAGTGTGAACGCTCCCTAAGCTACAAACAATAACATTCCCAGTATAGGGATTCCCTCCAGCAGGTTGCTGCACTTTCCAGTTTCTGTCAGGAATGTTTATCCAATGTGTTTCTGTTATATCTATAATACCTATGTCCTGCAGGCTTCTGTTGGACCTCTGCTGGATATCCTACCCTAATACCAGTTTGACACCCTACTAGTCCAAAACTCCTGTCTACTTTCGAACACCTCAAAAGCAGTGAACTGATAAACTAACCACAGCAAGCTCTATATCCTCATATGGGAGCTAAATGTTGAGTACCATGGAGTCTGATTGGACAATGTCCTCAGAAGTGACCCTACTGTAAGTAAAGTTTGTTAAGTAGATTTTGTAGCACAGAAAGTCTACAATCTGCAGTCTGTTACACACAACAAAAAGTAGCATTTGTAGTAACCCATGTGTAGCTCTAAGGTCTAATGCTCATGAAAGTTTCTGGGATTCATAATATATATGTTTACAACATTATGTGCTTCTGAATTCTCCAAGACATGACTTATTACAGAGCTTTTCTTTCTTCCTAGTATTAAGGATAAAGCATATTGTAGTTCTAGCATAAACAGCACTAGATCTCTCCTCCTGGAAGGAGTTTTCTTTCCAGTAAACACAGAAAAATGTCCTACTTATGCTAAAATGAATGCTTGTTATATGTTGTCATATTAGCTACTATGCAAGTAGTGATAAGTAGTAGGACAGTAAATTAAAGCAAACAGATAATAGAGAAAAGGTAGGGAAGAGAATGTTACACATCTACATTTTCATACAGATTATATGTTGCTTATATGTTGCTTTTACTTGTTCTGTCTAGAGATGAGCGAACAGTAAAATGTTCGAGGTTCGATATTCGTTTCGAGTAGCCCCTCAATATTCGACTACTCGAATCGAATATTGAATCCTATTATAGTCTATGGGGGGAAAATGCTTGTTTCAGGGGTAGGCAACATTCGATCAAATTACACTTCCCAAGTCCACGAGTGAGGGTCGGGCTGGATCCTCCGAGAAGTCTTCTCCATGCAGCATTCCCGCGGCATCTTCCGGCTCTGAATTCACTCTGCCAGGCATCGGGCCTGGGCAGAGCCGACTGCGCTTGCCCGCACTACAAGAAAATAGCCGCTTACAGTCAAAGTGGCCATTTTCTTGTAGCGTGGGCATGCGCCGTCGGCTCTGCCCAGGCCCAATGCCTGGCAGAGTGAATTCAGAGCCGGAAGATGCCGCGGGGAAGCTGCACGGAGAAGACTTCTAACGGTAGGAGAAGAACCAGCGTTAATTGGCCGACTGTATAGCATTTGGCCAATCAATGCTGGCTCTGCATCGAACTTTTCCATTCGAATAGCGAGTGGTACTCGATCGAGTATTTCGAATATCGTAGTATTTGATTGAATACCTACTCGATCGAATACTACTCACTCATCTCTAGTTCTGTCATCTGCTGCTCTATTGCTGACATTCCTGTGATTTACTGTCCATTCTTGCCAGACCAATAGAGACATTGTGCAGTCAATTTCTTTTAAAGGGTTTTTCGAGCAAAATTTTTATTTTTTTTAAAAGGTCTGTTAGTGTTATTAATGAGTTAAAAGTGCACCCATATACTTTTAGCAGTTTTTTGAATGATTTCTAGGTGTCTGTGGTATCTTCTGCATTTGTTTACATGTGTACCTTCCTATTATGTGAATTCCTGTGTACCTGTCACGCTACCTCCCTGTCACTGCCCTCCTTCTCTCTCACTGTGTTACACCCCCTCCTGATCTCCCTAGATAAACTACACTAAGCTATCCTGCCCACTACTAAGTCCACCTCGCTCCCTAGCTAGGCTAAACTAGGCTACCCTGCCCACTGATAGCCCCCCAGTCCCACAGCATCATACTTACCTAACTTGCAATGTGGGAGCCGGCTCCTCTTCTCTTCTTCACTGTGTGCACCCTGGAGATGCTGCGCACAGACTGGAATGAACTGTGAGGCAAGCACAGTAGAGATGGATTGCCATCCGTACTGCGTATGTATTGAACTCACCTCTAGTCTGTGCAGCTGCTTCAAGAGAAGAGGAAGATATGTAAGTATTGACGGAGATGAAGGGGGGAGAGAGTACTGGTGACGTTCTGTTTCAGAAGAGGTGAAATGAAACATCACCAGATTATCAGAAAGTGCTTGGGTAGGTCACATGACCGCTTCAGGGATATAGGTAATTATACATTTTTTTTTAATTTCTGTAAATTAGAAGTTAGGTGGGGGGAGGGAGTTTAGTTTCTAGGTAGAATTTGCTTTTATCCCCGACAACCCCTTTAATGTAAGTATCACAGATGCTAGCGAGGTATTAGGCAAGTCAATGTTAGAGGGAAAAAAAAGGGAGAGAAATTTCAAAATTTTGTATTACTTTAAATAAATAAAAAACATCTTTAATGCAGAGGTGGATGCTGCTGAACTACAGAAAGAAAATAGCGCATGACCCATTACATTTTATGAAGAAACAGTGGGATCATGTGCTCAGGTCATGGTGATAACAAATCAGCTGCTCACATAAAGTTTGGAAAAACATGTAAAAAGGGATTTTTGGAAATACAATGAGACTGTAAGTCTAGGTCCATATGGTATACAGGTCTGCTGAAAAATTCTACCAGGTATCCACATGTACATGAAAGGAGCATTACATGTTGATTCATATGTGCATGTTTACATTCAATAGAAAAACATCAAAATCCAGACTTGATACAACTTGCAGGGCACATGAAAATCCACAGCATTTTCTGAAATATGCAGTTTTGTAGATTTGAAATAGAAATATGATACTGTCCTATGGCTCTAGACAGTCTGTATGCCACTGTATTGTGCATCCATACAGCAACATATTGTAAAGACATTTTCTCTAACATATTATTTTGAGGAAGCGCATTATTTTCAGACAGATCTTTTTCATGTCGTTTTGTATGAAATTAGAGGCAAATGGAGGTGCTGAGGTGCAATGTGTGCTCACCTTACTAACGGCTCCAGATTTTTCGTTTGAACAGTATCAGGATATAGCAATTTACCCAGGCTTGTGCGTTCAGTAGCAGTACTAGCAGTAATATGTGACATTTAATTGTAATAACCATTTTTGTAGCTGTTCCAAAGCCATGATTTGTTCCGTAAAATAAATTAGGGTCTATACTTATTACAACAACCTTTGTAAAATATGTAACCTGTTATTTTTGCAGAGCAGTTGCTAGGATAAAATTTATTCAACAGTTTTTAGACCAGGAAAGGAATATCTTGTATAACACTGATGAGAATTTGCATTGACGTAAAAAAAGAAATGTTTAAACATCAGTCTATGTTAGGACATGAGAATGATGGCTGGCTATGGCATAGGAATAGTTGTTGTAAGGCTTGTATATGAAAGGTTGAAGCTAATTGTAGACTTCTTTCACTTAGTAACTATCAATATAGCATGATATAGGCAGATCAGAGCACAACCTGGTACATCTGCGACCCACATACATTCCACTGGTGCGCAGAGAACCGGCGGTTACCCGTACCGTGAAGATTTGGTCAGAGGGAAGTGTCGAGTCTCTAAGGGACTGCTTTGATATAACTTTATGGGAAGTGTTTCAAGACTCATTTCCAGAGGACATTGAGGGACTCACACATTGCATAACGGACTACATTAATTTCTGTGTGGACAGCACGGTACCAACTAGGAAGGTGAGGTGTTTCTCCAATAACAAACCATGCATTAACTCTGAGATTAAAACTCTCCTCAAGCAAAAAAAGAGAATTTTTAGGTCTGGGGACAAAAATGGCCTGGGGGCGGTTCAGAAACAGCTAAGACAATTGATCAGAGAAGGGAAAGCCAACTACAGGCGGAAGATGGAGCTACAGATGGGGGAGGGTAGAGTCTCTGAGGTGTGGGACAGCCTTAAGGCAATTTCAGGACACAAGGAAAAGACAGGGCACCGAACAGTAGGGGATAGGAAGTGGCTTAACGAGCTTAATCTATTCTTCAATAGATTCGACTCCAAGCAAATGCTCCCTCCACCAGCATGTCAGCCAACCGCCCTCCCCTCACACACCAAGACCCAACCCCCACCGAACTGCGGTCACCTGCAATCTGACTATCTGATCCTGCAGGAGTCTCAGGTGTGTAAGGAAATGAAGAATATTAGAGCAAACAAAGCGGGGGGACCTGATGGTATAAGCGCAAGAGTTCTTAAAATGTGCAGTGACCAGCTGTGTGGTATTATAACGCACATGTACAATATGAGCCTGAAGCTGGGAGTAGTACCTCAACTGTGGAAAACATCTTGCGTGGTACCAGTCCCAAAGAAACCCAACCCGATGGGCCACAATGACTACCGACCAGTAGCACTGACATCACACCTGATGAAGGTCCTAGAGAGACTGGTCCTGACACACCTACGCCCCCTAGTGAGCTCCGCTCTGGACCCCCTCCAGTTTGCCTACCGGCCAGGCATTGGGGTAGATGATGCCATCATCCACCTTCTTCATAGAGCTCTCTCTCACCTGGAGAAACCCGGGAACACTGTGAGAATAATGTTCTTTGATTTCTCCAGTGCGTTCAACACCATTCAGCCAGGGCTACTGAGGGAGAAGCTAAACCTTGATGGTGTGGACCATCACCTGTCCAACTGGATCCTAGACTACCTGACAAACCGCCCTCAGTATGTGAGAGCCCAGGACTGTGTGTCTGACACTGTGATCTGTAGTACGGGGGCACCACAAGGTACAGTTCTTGCCTCATTCCTCTTCACACTGTACACTGCTGACTTCAGGCACAACTCATCCAGCTGTTACTTACAGAAGTACTCCGATGACTCTGCTATAGTCGGCCTTATCACTGATGGCGACGATAGGGAATACAGAGACTTAAACCGGGATTTTGTTGAATGGTGCCAGCAGAACCAGCTCAGGATTAATGCTGGGAAGACCAAGGAGATGGTGGTGGACTTTAGTAAACGGAGAGGTGCTCCGACCCCGGTGGAGATCCAAGGAACATGTATTGAGATAGTCAGGACCTATAAGTACCTGGGCGTGCTCCTCAATAATAAACTAGACTGGGCTGATCACCTGGAGGCGCTGCACAGAAAGGGCCACAGCAGACTCTACCTGCTCAGGAGGCTGAGGGCCTTCGGAGTCCGGGGGACACTTCTTAGGGCCTTCTTCAACTCTGTGGTTGCCTCAGCCATCTTTTTCGGTGTGGCCTGCTGGGGAAGCAGTATATCAACCAGGGACAGAAATAGACTTGACAGGCTGATCAGGAGGGCCAGCTCTGTCCTGGGGAGCCCCTTGGACCCAGTACAGGTGGTGGGTGACAGAAGGATACTGTCTGTGGTGACCTCCATGCGGGAGAACAAATCCCACCCCATGTATGGGACCCTGATGGGACTTGGCAGCACTGTAAGCGACCGTCTGCTTCACCCCAAGTGTGAGAAGGAGCGCTATCGCAGGTCCTTCCTTCCAACCGCGACCAGGCTGTATAATCTACATCAGACCAAACGAAGAGCACTCCGCACAGAGAACTAATGATTATGAGGATGACCATGAGGTCTTCCTCTTTCTCTTCTGTTTTTTCCTTAGCTGCCATGGACTCCTAGTATATCTTCTCTTCTCAGCTTATCTGTGTCTACGTCTGTAATATATTACTCTGTATTATCCTGTATCTGTATTACTATGCTGCTGTAACACGCTGAAATTTCCCCAATGTGGGACTATTAAAGGATTATCTTATCTTATCTTATAAGTCTCAAGTGTGTCGGGAAATCAGGAGGATAAAAGCGGATGGTGGACCCAATGGGATAAGCGCAAAAGTCTTTAAAATGTGCAGAGACCAGCTGTGTGGTGTTATCACACACATATACAATATGAGCTTGAAGTTGGGAGTGGTACCCGGATGTGGAAAGCATCTTGTGTGGTACCTCATCCGAAGGACCTCAACGGCAACAGACCTGTAGCACTGACATCCCACTTGATGAAGGTCCTAGAGAGACTGGTCCTGCTTATTGGCCAGGCATTGGGGTGTATGATGCCATCATCCACCTTCTTCACTTTTCTCTCACCTGGAAAAACCTGGGAACACTGTGAGAATAGTGTTCTTTGATATCTCCAGTGGTTTTAACACGATTTAGCCAGGGATACTGAGGGACAAGCTGGACCTTGTTGGAGCAGACCATCACTTGTCCAACTGTATCCTAGACTACCTCACAAACCAACCTCAGTATGTGAGAGCCTGGGTCTGTGTGTCTGCCACTGTGATCTGTAGTACGGGGGCACCACAAGGCACAGTTCTTGACCCTTTCCTCTTCACATTGTACACTACCGACTTTAGGTGCAACTCATCTAGCTGGTACTTACAAAAGTACTCTGATGACTCTGCAATAGTAGGCCTCATCACAAAAAGAGATGACAGGGAATACAGATACTTACAGCCGGGACTTTGTGGAATCGTGCGAGCGGAACAACCTCAGGATTAATGCTGGGAAGACCAAGGAGATTGTGGTGGGTTTAGTAAGTGGAGATGTGCACCAAATCCAGTGGACATCTAGGGATCAGGCATTGAGATAATCAAGACCTATAAGTACCTGGGCGTGCTTTTCAATAATAAACTGGAGTGGGCAGATCACCTGGATGCGCTGCACAGAAAGAGTCACAGCAGACTCTACCTGTTCAGGGGGCATTTCCTAGGGCCTTTTTCAACTCTGTAGTGGCATCAGCCATCTTTTTTGGAGTGGCCTGCTGAGAGAGTAGCATACCAGCCAGGGATACTTGGAAGAATATGCAAATGTGTTTCCCAAGAAGTAAATAGGGAAACCATGCCTCTGTTTCCCTATTTACATCTTGGGAAACATATTTGCATATTCTTCCCATGATCCCCCACAGTGGAGCGAAAACAGCTTTGTAAGACTCCACACACCTATAAGGTGGTCTCTCCCTAAGGAGCAACAATATCCCCATAATCTGGTCTAGAAGTCTCTCACCTCTGCCAAGTCAGTTCCCCCTAGGTTGTGCTGATGAGATCCAATCAGATCGAAGCGGCGCTGTCCACAGCTGGGATACTGACTTGGCAAAATCCTGCGTTATTGCAGCAAAGGCTTGTTGTCGAGCTTGATTTTCAAGAGAGCTTCCTATAGAGGGCAGCATACAGAGGCATGATTTCCCTATTTACATCTTGGGAAAACACATTTGAATATTCTTCCCATGATCCCCCACAGTGCAGTGAAAGCGGCTTTGTAAGACTCCACACACCTACAAGGTGGTCTCTCCCTAAGGAGTGACAATATCCCCATAATCCAGCCAGGGATAGAAATAGACTTGACAGGGTGGTTAGAAGGGCCAGCTCTGTCCTGGGGATTCCCCTGGACCCAGTACAGGTGGTGGGTGACAGAAGGATAATGTCCATGCTGGTGAACAACTTCCATCACATGTATGAGACCGTGACAGCACTGGTCAGTACTGTCAGTGACCAACTGCTTCACCCCAAGTGTGAGAAGGCGCGCTATCGCCATTCAGGCTGTATAATCAACATCCGGCTAAGCGAAGATCACTCCACACAAAGAAATAAATGATCATGACTCTTTTTTTTCTTAGTTGCTATGACTCCTACTATCTTTTCTATCTGCTATGAGCTTGTATGTGCTTTTTCTTGTAATAAATTACTGTATTATCCATGCTGCTGTAACACACTGAATTTTCCCATGGTGGGACTATTAAAGGATTATCTTATTTTAAAAGGTGATGAATTGTTAGGATAGACTGTAGTAATACCAAGCTTGCTTTCCACTGACACTTCATTTGCTGTGGAACTACATCTACCAGCATGGTCTATTAACTTCAATGGTTAGTTCCAAGAAGAGCTAAGCAAGTAGGCATACCGGAGCACTGAAGTTTGCCTACCCCTTGTCTTTATGGAAGATTATAGAGCTTGAAAAAATTCATAGAAAGCCAAGTGCGCTTTTTGCATTAGATATCCAAAACACCTAAACATATTAAATACAGTCCTATGAAAAAGTTTGGGCACCCCTATTAATCTTAATCATTTTTAGTTCTAAATATTTTGGTGTTTGCAACAGCCATTTCAGTTTGATATATCTAATAACTGATGGACACAGTAATATTTCAGGATTGAAATGAGGTTTATTGTACTAACAGAAAATGCGCAATATGCATTAAACCAAAATTTGACCGGTGCAAAAATATGGGCACCTCAACAGAAAAGTGACATTAATATTTAGTACATCCTCCTTTTGCAAAGATAACAGCCTCTAGTCGCTTCCTGTAGCTTTTAATCAGTTCCTGGATCCTGGATGAAGGTATTTTGGACCATTTCTTTCTACAAAACAATTCAAGTTCAGTTAAGTTTGATGGTCGCCGAACATGGACAGCCCGCTCTCAAATGATCTGAAAACAAAGATTGTTCAACATAGTTGTTCAGGGGAAGGATACAAAAGGTTGTCTCAGAGATTTAACCTGTCAGTTTCCACTGTGAGGAACATAGTAAGGAAATGGAAGACCACAGGGACAGTTCTTGTTAAGCCCAGAAGTGGCAGGCCAAGAAAAATATCAGAAAGGCAGAGAAGAAGAATGGTGAGAACAGTCAAGGACAATCCACAGACCACCTCCAAAGAGCTGCAGCATCATCTTGCTGCAGATGGTGTCACTGTGCATCGGTCAACTATACAGCGCACTTTGCACAAATAGAAGCTGTATGGGAGAGTGATGAGAAAGAAGCCGTTTCTGCACGTACGCCACAAATAGAGTTGCCTGAGGTATGAAAAAGCACATTTGGACAAGGCAGCTTCATTTTGGAAACAAAAATTGAGTTGTTTGGTTATAAAAAAAGGCGTTATGCATGGCGTCCAAAAAGAAACAGCATTCCAAGAAAAACACATGCTACCCACTGTAAAATTTGGTGGAGGTTCCATCATGCTTTGGGGCTGTGTGGCCAATGCCGGCATCGGGAATCTTGTTAAAGTTGAGAGTCGCATGGATTCCATTCAGTATCAGCAGATTCTTGAGAATAATGTTCAAGAATCAGTGACGAAGTTGAAGTTACGCCGGGGATGGATATTTCAGCAAGACAATGATCCAAAACACCGCTCCAAATCCTCAGGCATTCATGCAGAGGAACAATTACAATGTTCTGGAATGGCCATCCCAGTCCCCAGACCTGAATATCATTGAACATCTGTGGGATGATTTGAAGCGGGCTGTCCATGCTCGGCGACCATCAAACTTAACTGAACTTGAATTGTTTGTCCAAAATACCTTTATCCAGGATCCAGGAACTGATTAAAAGCTACAGGAAGCGACTAGAGGCTGTTATCTTTGCAAAAGGAGGATGTACTAAATATTAATGTCACTTTTCTGTTGAGGTGCCCATACTTTTGCACCGGTCAAATTTTGGTTTAATGCATATTGCGCATTTTCTGTTAGTACAATAAACCTCATTTCAATCCTGAAATATTACTGTGTCCATCAGTTATTAGATATATCAAACTGAAATGGCTGTTGCAAATACCAAAATATTTAGAACTAAAAATGATTAAGATTAATAGGGGTGCCCAAACTTTTTCATAGGACTGTATGCTCTTGATCCCATATGATTAATAGAACAAGCATAAAACATATGTTATCGCCTATATACTTGATGTGCAGCTAATGTTCAAGTGTAGGGTTTCTGCACCACTTACTGGGAATATGACTTCTACAATTTACACCATAAAACTCAGTCTTGGAATAAACCCCTTAGGGCTACACCGCTGCTGCCTTTCAGTTGTTCTGATCCTCTGAAGGATCAGAAAAGCAGAAGAAACAGTTTCCCTTATTAGCAGATACAAATAAAAGATTTTCCGTTTGTATCTGGCATAATTGACTTCAAAGTTTCAGCTTTCTGACTTCAAAAAAACGAAAACCAGATGGAAGGGACCAGTTTATTTTTATTTTACATTGAAGTTGGGATGGTTAGTTAATGAAATATATGCCAGAACAGATATGTCATGAATGCTGATATTTGTTATAATAATGCTGACATTTATTATATGTACAAAAATATTTTTTTTTCATATGAATGATATTGGGTGTTGATTGTTTTGTTTTCTTCTTGCTCTATAAATTGATAAATACTGCTAACACACAACAGACTCTTCACACTGAGATTAGAAGATTTGGAACCATTTTTTGTCACTATGAAACAAGCTACATTTTGGTTTATTTAAACTCTGTTTTGGAAAATGTCCTGTGTCTTGTTGCAGATCATAGGTCAGGATGTTTTTTGTTTTTTTTTTGTTGGCCAGACATTTATAGTCTCCATAGCAAGGCTGCTTTAACCTTAGATCCAATGGTGCAATTGCCCTATAGTACTGGGGGTCCCTTTGGTACAGAGGGACAGTCCTCCATTTGTTGTTTTGGGCAGTGAGTCGGAGCTGCCCCATCTCTGCTCTTTTCTTCACCATATATTCCATCTCTGCCATAGAATTCTTCCCTTTAAACTCATGTAGAAAAATATGGGAACTGGTTTAAAGTTTATGTTAAACCAGAATTGACTTGTTTTGTTATCCTTTAGTGTCACCACTAATTGGTGGGTCTGAGGAGCAGGAGGAGGAGGAGGTCAATGCCCGTTAGCATTCTCAAAATATGTGGTTCAATTAAAGCTAGAGATATCAATTTTCATTAGCTTGCTGTAACTTGTGAAAGTGCTAGCTAACCAATTTATGCCTGTATACATAAAATCTAACATGCAGTAGCTGCAATACAATGTGTATCTTAGCAAGCAGGAGATAACTTAAGAGAATGCTAATTGGCCTTATTTGTAAGTTGGATATAAACTTTGCACATCTTAAAATACATGAATAAAACATCTGTAAAACTATCATTTATGTTTTTACATGACAGTATTTTACAGTGAAGATTATGACTCTAGGTGACTTTTCAGAATAAGCCATTGTATAAATTTGCTGCACGATAACCATTTTTCACCAGTTTCCCACTCTGCTGGCTTTATCTTTAATCTTCAGTAGTAGAAGAGGATGGTACTAACTGCTGTCATGTCCCATGTCTCAGAAGAACTCACAAGGGGGGGATCCCCTACTGTTTAGAGAAAAGAGGATCCATCTCCAGAGAAAACAAGGCTTCTTTACCAGACTGTACATATGTGGAATAGACACCTCAGGTGCTGGCCACAGCAGTAACAGATGACAGCCTCAAAAAGGCTTAAATGTCATCTTACATGTAACTGTATAGAATTCTTGTTTCCAATAGCTCTTCAATCATTTATTTTCCAACCCCTTAGTTGAATTTGATAGACATATGTCTTTTTGCGACTATGTGTATGGAGGAGTATGAGAGTATAAAGTTCTCAAAGTGTTTGGACGACAGACAGTGAAGTGAACGGGAATATTTTTAATGTATATGGGCAGCCTCCTTCCCTGATCCACTGGTAAGTTTTGAGATCACAAACTTCACCAATGTCATCTTTTCACATGTCTCTACGACAGATCAGAATATCATTTTGTATGTCCTACTGAATACTGTAATTTTTGTTAGTGAAATTTTCTTATTTTAGCCACTTTCTGACATCCTCCCTAATTGTATGGTGGATGCTGAGTCCTTAAAGATGGCGGCCGCACTGGAGCAGCCATAGCGACCAGGTCTCAGCTGTATTGCGCAGTGGAGATCCAAAGCTAGTACCCAAGAAAAGAACTCACTCTGATTGCAGGTAATGCTGCTTGTGAGGCCCCCCTCCCAAAAGTAAAAGCCAAAAATTGGAAACAACTCCCCCTTTCTTCTATTTGAAATAAAAATTAAAAAAAAACTAAGAAATTATACTTTTCCCCTTCCCCATGGCTGAAAATGCAAGATCTACAAACATAACATATTATTCCTGTTCGGCAAATGCCTTAAGTGGGAAAAAGAAATCAAAGGACTATACTACCGTTATTTCACCATTTCACCTGCCATACAAAATGAAAAAATAACTGATCAACCCATCAGACACTTCCCAAAAGGATATAAAGAAAAAGTACACCAGGCCCAGCAAATAAAAACTCCTTATGCATCCCTGTAGACATAAACATTAAAAATTTATTGGTGTCTGAATGTGGCAACTGCAATAAAAAAAATTTCTTTGCAAAGTTTCGGATTTTTTTTTAAAGGGTTTTAAATGTAAAAAAACCCCCCAAAACTATATAAATTTGACATTCCCTGAACCATACCAATCCATAGAATACAGGTGACGTGATTTTGGCTGCACTGTGAATGTTGTAAAAATGAAACCAGTAAGAAATTCGCATGTATGCTGTTTTTCTCCAATTCCACCTCATTCAGAATTTTTTTTCCAGCTTCTCAGTATGTCATACAAAATATTTAATGGAACAATTAAAAAGTATAATTTATCATGCATACATTAAACCCTCATATGGCTCTGTGAATGGAAAAATAAAAAAGCTATGGGGTTTGGAAGACTGGGAGTCAAAAATGAAAGTCAGAAAATGCCTATGGTGAGAAAGGATTAATTATATAATAATAATAATAATAATAATAGTTCACTACTTCCTTTTTATGTGCTTGCACATTTGGTCTATCTTGCCCGCATATTTAGTTCCATAACACCCACTCTGCACTTTTAAAAATAAATGTGAATGCATTATTGTATAAATGGTCAAATATACGGCTGCCAGAACGGTTATCCCTCGCCACTGGCGCAGCTCCACCCCTCCTTCCCTGGTTGAGTGGTTGCAGGAGTTTCTGCTTATTCGTAGGATGGAGTATCTAGTGGCGATGGACTCACCCGACTCATCCAAGTTCGAAGCCCTCTGGCGGCTGTGGGTGGTGTTCCAGGAATCGTCTGAATTCTCTGCCTTGTTCGCCTGAACCTCCCAGAGTGTTTGCTCCATGTCCCCTAGTGTCTGTTTTCCCCATGACTGTGCCTCACCTATGCCTCCCTCCCTTCTTCCTTGTGCGTGACTGGTGTCTCGCTTTCCCCCCTCCTTGTCCTTACTACATGGGTCTTACCTTTCCTATAATCCTCTCTTTGTTCTTTTCCTTGTCCTCTTTCTCCTTGAATTTTTGTTTTGTTTGTTGTTCCTCCTTTGTACAATCCTTCTTATTTGCGTGAGGTCCACTCTGGCCTCTTGTTCCCTTTGGATGATTGCCTGTTTTGTGGCCCTGCGTGGCCTCTCTTGCTATATTTGGGGTGTTCTGCTTTACCCTTTTGCATTTTTGTTTGTTTATCCATGTTGAAAATTCTCTAATAAAAATTGATTACACCTAAATGGTCAAATATTAGTAAACCAGAAGACACCATCACAGTCCTTTTGTTACTTCTTTTTATTATATACTTTTTTTTCTTGAAAATATTCTATTATGTTGTGGTGACTATTTTTGCTATATGATAGTTCAATTGTATTGGTTGTGATTTTTCAATTATGTTCTCATAAAATGCTATCAATTTGTTTACTGGTAGAACGAGTTAGCAACATTACCATAAATTGTCAGTTTTGTGAAAAACTAATTAAAAAGTGACAAGCAATATGGCTGCACTTGCTGTTTTCACTGTTGCAAGAATAGTCATTGCAAACGAAAAAAAATTCCAAAATTTTGGATTTTGCTTTAGGTTAAGGACCCACGTTGCAGAATGCAGTGTTTTTTTTTTTTTTTTTTTTTTACAGATTTTGCTCTGGTTATTGGAGCCAAAGTCTGGAGTGGATTTACCAGAAGTGCTACCTTTATATTTTCCTTTTTTTCTTTTTTATTCTGAGTTTAGTGACAAATTTGCATGCAAGAAACAACAGTCAAAAAGTCACAGTAGTCTGGAAAAGTTGATATTAGGGTCGCAGCTCTATCAAGCTTAAATAATAATAATAAGATGATAATAATAGCGTGTAATATCTATTGAACTTTAAATTTGTATATGTCAATAAACAATTTCTCAGTGTTTTTTTTTTTCACCAAAGGAAAAAAAAAGGAAAGAAAGAAAACGAGAAAAATAAACACAAGGGTGCTGAGGGGTGAGGAAAAGTTAGTGGAAAAGAAAGAGAAGAAGAAGGAATAAGGTGTTTGAGAAGGAAAAGGAAGGGAAGGGACAGAATGGGGAGTGGAAGTATCACTCTCCGAGATAATAAAGCAATCCAGTCAACTATTGTGCATTCAGAAGAAGTAGGGGGAAGCGTCCTGCAGTCCTACCAATAGCTGTTTACATTCTAGCCAGGGTGAACAGATTCCAAGGAAAGTTGATATTTTTCTTCAACCAGCTCAACATTTCTTCGACCCTCGCTATCTGATTGATCCTAGCGATCCATTGTTCAACCGATGGTGCGTGCTGCCTTTATATTTTCCATTCCTTTTCAAGACACTCCTGACTTAGTGTCAAAAAACTGCAGCAAAATCTGCAACAAAAAATGTTGCGTTTCCTCAATGTGGAAAAGCTGCTTTTTTTGTTGCAGATTTTGCTGCGGTTTTTTTTTAATCCAAGGCCAGGTGTGGATTGAGCAGAAGGACAAAGTATATTTACCTCATATATTTTCCATTCCTTTTATAGTCATTTGTGGCTTTGGCTCAAAAACCCGCGTCAAAATCTAGAACAAAAAAACTCTGTTTTTCTGCAATTTCTAAATAATTAAAAGTTAAATTATGTGTAAATATACATCCTTAATAGAGATGAGCGAACAGTGTTCTATCGAACTCATGTTCGATCGGATATTAGGCTGTTCGGCATGTTCGAATCGAATCGAACACCGCGTGGTAAAGTGCGCCATTACTCGATTCCCCTCCCACCTTCCCTGGCGCCTTTTTTGCTCCAATAACAGCGCAGGGTAGGTGGGACAGGAACTACGACACCGGTGACGTTGAAAAAAGTAGGCAAAACCCATTGGCTGCCGAAAACATGTGACCTCTAATTTAAAAGAACAGCGCCGCCCAGCTTCGCGTCATTCTGAGCTTGCAATTCACCGAGGACGGAGGTTTCCGTCCAGTTAGCTAGGGGTTAGATTCTGGGTAGGCAGGGACAGGCTAGGATAGGAAGGAGAAGACAACCAACAGCTCTTATAAGAGCTAAATTCCAGGGAGAAGCTTGTCAGTGTAACGTGGCACTGACGGGCTCAATCGCCGCAACCCAGCTTTCCCAGGATCCTGAATGGAATACACTGTCAGTGTATTCCCGTATACCCGATATATACCCCCGATACCCGTTCCAACGGTGTGCCCCCCCACCTTCACCCCAGAAATACCCTGCAAGTCCCCTAGCAATAGGATTGGGGCTATATACACCCACTATTTTTGCTACTGCCATATAGTGCCATTGTCTCACTGGGAATTCAAAGAATATATTGGGCTTACATATAACTTCAATTCCAGGGAGAAGCTTGTCAGTGTAACGTGGCACTGACGGGCTCAATCGCCGCAACCCAGCTTTCCCAGGATCCTGAATGGAACACACTGACAGTGTATTCCCGTATACCCCATATATACACCCCAAATCCCCGTTCCAACGGTGTGCCCCCCCACCTTCACCTCAGAAATACCCTGCAAGTCCCCTAGCAATAGAATTGGGGCTATATACACCCACAATTTTTGCTACTGGTATATAGTGCCATTGTCTGACTGGGAATTCAAAGAATATATTGGGGTGACGTGCACCCACAATTTTTGCTACTGCTATACAGTGCCATTGTCTCACTGGGAATTCAAAGAATATATGGGGGTTATGTGCACCCACAATTTTTAATACTGGTATACAGTGCCATTGTCTGACTGGGAATTCAAAGAATATATGGGGGTTACGTGCACCCACAATTTTTAATACTGCTATACAGTGCCATTGTCTCACTGGGAATTCAAAGAATATATTGGGGTTATGTGCACCCACAATTTTTACTACTGGTATATAGTGCCATTGTCTGACTGGGAATTCAAAGAATATATGGGGGTTATGTGCACCCACAATTTTTAATACTGGTATACAGTGCCATTGTCTGACTGGGAATTCAAAGAATATATGGGGGTTATGTGCACCCACAATTTTTAATACTGGTATACAGTGCCATTGTCTGACTGGGAATTCAAAGAATATATGGGGGTTATGTGCACCCACAATTTTTAATACTGGTATATAGTGCCATTGTCTGACTGGGAATTCAAAGAATATATGGGGGTTACGTGCACCCACAATTTTTGCTACTGCTATACAGTTCCATTGTCTCACTGGGAATTCAAAGAATATATGGGGGTTATGTGCACCCACAATTTTTAATACTGGTATACAGTGCCATTGTCTGACTGGGAATTCAAAGAATATATTGGGGTGACGTGCACCCACAATTTTTAATACTGGTATATAGTGCCATTGTCTGACTGGGAATTCAAAGAAAATATGGGGGTTACGTGCACCCACAATTTTTGCTACTGCTATACAGTTCCATTGTCTCACTGGGAATTCAAAGAATATATGGGGGTTATGTGCACCCACAATTTTTAATACTGGTATACAGTGCCATTGTCTCACTGGGAATTCCACAAATAATTTGGGGATTCATTCACCCTACATCTCAGGCTCTTGCCATATTCACCCAGGTTGTCAGTGCTGCACCAGCTCGTTCCCAGACAGCTCGGCCCGAAAAACACGTTACCTATATAGAGGATTTGGACAATGAAGACAACATGTTCTAAATCTAATGTCTGCACCTTCTCCAGAATTAAAATAAAGGCAGCGTTTAACTTTCAAATAGCACTGCACAAAGGAAGAGCTTATCAGCTTGTCTCATGACATGCTACTGAAAAGTTTCATTTGTGTATCTTAATGTAAATATAGTTGTATAAGCTTTTTGGGTTTTAGGCACTGCCAAGTTATTTATTACCACCCGCTCCCTTATAATGATGATGACGCCAAAGTCACTGTGGGTGTTCAGAGCTCACAGCTTTGGGTGACATTTGTCTTGCTCTCTGTCGGTACCAGCTGTCTTTTTGGATACCGTAAAGTTATGTTGACTTTATTAACAGCTATAGAAGCTTTAGCCAGGTTGTGACGGTGTGTAACCCTAACAACACTAAGTGGGATACACATTAATAGTCAGTCTATGTACGCTAAACGTATCACTGAAGTAATTTTTTTTCCCTCTCCCCTAATATAAGAAAGGAACAGACATTAGACCTAGACCGGGGTTCGAGGCTTGAAAAAATCCAGTATTATTTGTTCTTCATGATGTGAAATATGTGTTGAAAAGCAACCCAAGATGAAGTCAGCCATGTGTGCCAGTGTGTTACTTGGCATGCCTTTGCTGGCCCCAACTGTAAGGGTCACTCTCCATTTCCTCCATTTTCCACTCCCCTTCACACCATTTGTGGTGAAGCAATGGGATGCACTGAAGTGCACCCTCTAGCCTCGTGTGGGATAGGGACATCAGATGCCACTCCAACCCCCTCGTCTTCCTCCGCCAGCCAACGGTGCGAAGATGAGAGGAGTGTGCTCTGAATGTTTTCTGCCTAGCAGAGGCTAGTTCTCACTTACGAAAATGGCCCCACTTTGACCTGTATATCAGGCACAATGGTGTAGGTTTCAAAGAAACATGGCACCAACAAGTTGGAAAACGTGGGCCATGCGTGGACCGTGTTTGAGTCTGGCAAGCTCCAGATCTGCTACCAGGTTCCAGCCATTATCACAGGCGCAAAAATGCCAGGCCCCAGGTGTAGCAGGGAAAAAAAAATGCCATCTCAGCCAGGATGGCATCCCTGACCTCGGAGGCACTGTGCTGTCTGTCCCCCAAGCTGATCAGTTTCAGCACGGCCTGCTGACATCTCCCCATGCCAGTGTTACAGTGTTTTCCGCTAGTAGCTGGGGTGGAGGTTGCAGCTTCGTAGGGTTTCAGTCTACTCCTGCCATGAATTTTGGCCTGGGAGAGGAGATAGGCCACCCCAGTTTGCACCCGGGGAACAGACTCCACCACATTCACCCTGCCTGTCATTAAAGATAAGCACTGCAGCATCCCTGACCACAGGCGCTTGTCCATGTGTCGGTGGTCAAGTGGACCTTGCAGCAAAGCGCAGAGCTCTGGGCCCGACTGATGTTATGGGACACATGCAGGCGCAAGGCAGAGACAGCACACCAAGAGAAGTAGTAACGGCTAGGCCCAGCATAGGGAGGTGCCCCAGCTGCCATCTGCTGACGGAAGGCCTGGGTCTCCAGAAGCATAAACAAACACCAACATCTCCAGGGCCAGCAGTTTATCGATGAGGCTGTTACAGGCTTGGGCATGGGGGTGGGTTGTATTGTACTTCTGCCTGCAATGAAAAGCTTGGGAAATGTGGAGTGGCTGGGAAGAGGCGCATGATGGTGCAGGCCAAAAGGGCGCATGAGGGTGAACTCCCCAATGTGTCAGAGATAGGTGTGTAGGTGTCCTTGCATCATATACTTGCACCATATTTGGCTTTGGAAGTTAATTTTGTGCCAAAAAGTGGTTAAGACAGCGATCCCTCAGCTACTCCCGTTACACTGTCTATTGAAGTTACCATCTGTGGAAGTGGACCACCATTTCTAAGATCCCAAAGGAAGCAGGCAAGAGATGTGCAGTTCAGAAAAAAAGATGAGAAAATAAGTTTAGACTGTAGAGCACAGAGGGATCGGAGAGGACAGAGCTGGTGTCGGCCAGGTATTCCCACAACATGCGCCTATACTTGTCCCTCCTGGTGACACTAGGCCCCTGAGTGGCAGTAATTTGTCCAGGGGGGCCATTAACGTGTTCCAGACCTAGGAATAAGTCTTCCAACAGGGTAGAGTTTTGCATGCCTTTGCTTCTACCCACTGTTTTTGCTGCTTAGCTTCCCTCCACATCTACTCTGCTTTCACCCCTAAACATCACCCCAGTTTATGCCTTTGCTTCTACCCAGGTTTTTTGTTGATTTAGCTTCCCTCTACATCTACACTGCTTTAGCCCCTAGACATCACCCCTGTCCATGTGGGGTCGGTGGCCTCGTCATCCACCAACTCCTCTTCCAATTGCGCACTGCCCCCTTACTGCAAACCGCACATGACCACAGCTTGCCTTGATGGCAACTGTGTCTCATGATCCCCACTTAGGTCCAGACAAGTCGGTGGCGGGTCCAAAACCCCAAAATTGGAAGGAAATGGCAGATGCTGCAGTATTTCTAACACCTGTTCCTGGTGCTCGGGCCTGGTCTGTGTTGTACCCTGCACCCTGCTTAACGCATCTGCCATATCCGAAGTTGTGCTGAGCGCATGCTAATGTTTCGTGTCCAGTGCAATGGATGGGATGGGATTTCACATAAGTCTACCACCCATGGCCACTCATGGTTGAGCAACTGAGGGAGTTGACTTTGACGAACCCGAGGGTTTTGGAGTTGGAACTACATCAAAGGTCTGTGCTGCTCACACACTCTGCTCAACACATGATATGTTTAGTGCCAGCAGTGTGGAGACGTCGCACAACAGCCGTTGTTCCAGCAGGTACAGGCGTTGTAGGAGTGCATAGAGGCTAGCAGCGGCAACTATACACTTTAAAAACTATCCGCACAAGCGCCACACTTTCACCAGTAGCTCAGGAACATTGGGGTACCTTTTTCAAAAGATTAGCAGCAATGAGTTAAAAACGTGGCCCAGGCATGGAATATGTTGCAGGCTGCCAAGCTACAGAGCCAATCCCAGGTTACGGCCATTATCACACATGACAACATGCCTGGGCCCAGGTGCAGTGGCAAAAACCACATTGCCGTCTCATCGAGGATGGCATGACTCACTTTGTAGGCAGTGTGCTGTCTGGCCCCCAAGCTGATGAGCTTCAGCACGGCCCGCTGACGTCTCCCCACACCAGTGTTGCAGCGTTTCCAGCTCGTAGCTGGGGTCAATTTAACAGCGGAGGAGGGTGGTGTTTCAGCCCTCCTCCCAGGAATGTTGTGTGGGGAGACAAGTCAGGCCACCACATTTTGCGACCCGGTCCACGCCTCAACTACATTCAACCACTGTGCCCAAATTGAAAGGTAGCGTCCCTGTCCGCATGCACTTGTCCATTCGTAACTGGTCACATGGAACTTTAGGGCTAAGCGCTGAATTTAGGGACCGCCTCATGTTTGGGGGAAAGTGCTGGTGTGGACGGCACAGTGCGGTGGCGCAGTAGACACTCTGCCCAAAAAGGGCAGAGTGTCCCCCAGCCGGGATTCCAACATCTCCTGGGCCAGATTTCTTGAGATGAGGCCGTTGAAGCCTTGGGCATGTGGGTGGGTTGCGCTGTACTTTAGCATGAAATGAAAGGCTTGGGAGATGGGGAGTTGCTGGGAAGAGGCGCATGATGGCGCGGGCAAAAGGAGAAATGGCAGGAAAAGGTGAGGATAAGGGTGAACTCCCCAAAGTGTCAGAGGCAGATGTGGAGGTGTCCTGGCTCCTGGTCTGGACTGCAGCGCCAGCCCTGTCAACAGTGGAAGAGGCAGTGGCCGCCAGGCCAAACGACGATTATCCTGCGCTTGCTCTCACCCACTGAGCCCAGGGCTTGCCTTCCAAATGATGGCACCCGCAAGAGGTGGTGAGATTCCTCTCCGCAGATCTCCAAACCATCTTGGACTTGCAAATTGCACTAAATTTGTCATGTAACTGACATGTATATGATGAGTCTATCCATTGTCTGTTCATTTTGGTGAAAGTCAGCCTGTCAGCTGACAGACAGCTGTGCTTGTCAGTGATGATGTCACCGGCTGCTTGTACCCCCAGTTTTTGCTGCTTAGCTTGCCTCCACATCCACACTGCTTTTGCCCCTACACATCACCCCTATCCATGCCTGTGCCTCTAGCCATAAGTCTGCCACCCATGGAAACTCATGGTGCAGAAAGTGAGGGAGCTGACTCTGAGGAACCCTTGGGTTTTGTAGCTGGTACTCCATCAAAGGTCTCTGCTGCTCACACACCCTACTGAACATACGGTATCTAGGGTTAGAGCGTGTGGTGACCTCGCACAACAGTAGGTGCTTCAGGCAGATGTAGGCCTTGCTGGAGTGTATTGCGGCTAGCTCCAGGTACTGTAGACTTGGGAAAGTGGGTGTCCAAGTGCCGCACTTTCACCCTTAGCTCAGCTAATTTGGGGTATGTTTTTAAAAATCATTGCACCACTACATTGAACATGTGGGCCAGGCATGGAACGTGTTGGAGGCTGGCAAGCTCCAGAGCCCTCCAACAAGCTAAAAAACCTGGCCCCAGGGGCAGCGGGGATAAACAAATTGCCATCTCATCCAGGATGGCATCCCTGACCTCAGAGGCAGTGTGCTGTCCGTCTCCCAAGCTGATGAGCTTCAGCCCAGCCTGCTGACGTCTCCCCACACCAGTGTTGCAGCGTTTTCAGCTCGTAGCTGGGGTAAATCTAACAGCGGAGGAGGAGGAGGGTGGTGTTTCAGCCCTCCTCCCAGGAATGTTTTGTGGGGAAACAAGTCAGGAAAATTCTTGAAACGGGAGAGTTTTGCATCTTTGCCCTTGCTGCCTATGGACATCCCTTTGCCTCTAGCCACCATTTTCCCTGCTTTGCTTGCCTCCACATCCACACTGCTTTTGCCCCTAGACATCACCCCAGTCCATGCCTTAGCTTGTACCCCCAGTTTTTCCTGCTTAGCTTGCCTCCACATCCACACTGCTTTTGCCCCTAGACATCACCCCAGTCCATGCCTTAGCTTGTACCCCCAGTTTTTCCTGCTTAGCTTGCCTCCACATCCACACTGCTTTTGCCCCTAGACATCACCCCAGTCCATGCCTTAGCTTGTACCCCCAGTTTTTCCTGCTTAGCTTGCCTCCACATCCACACTGCTTTTGCCCCTAGACATCACCCCAGTCCATGCCTTAGCTTGTACCCCCAGTTTTTCCTGCTTAGCTTGCCTCCACATCCACACTGCTTTTGCCCCTAGACATCATCCCTATCCATGCCTCTTCCCCTAGCCATAACTCTGCCACCCCTGGAAACTCATGGTGCAGAAACTTTGGTTGCTGACTTTGAGGAACCCTTGGGTTTTGTAGATGGAACTCCATCAAAGGTCTGTGCAGCTCACACACCCTGCTCAAGATATGGTATTGTAGGGTTTCAGCGTGTGTGAATGACGGACAACAGCCTGTGTTTGGACAGATGTAGGCCTTGCTAGAGTGTTTTTAGGCTAGCAGCGACTCCTGTGCACTTGCAAAAGTGGGCGCACAAGCGCCGCATTTTCAACAGTAGCTTCGGTACATTTGGGTATGTTTTTAAAAAACTTTGCACCACTAGGTTAGACGTGGGCCAAACATGGAATGTGTTGGAGGCTGGCAAGCTCCAGAGCCGCTACCAGGTTCCAGCCATTATCACAGGCGTAAAAATGACAAGGCCCCAGGTGTAGCAGGGAAAAAAAAATGCCATCTCAGCCAGGATGGCATCCCTGACCTCGGAGGCACTGTGCTGTCTGTCCCCCAAGCTGATGAGCTTCAGCACCGCCTGCTGACGTCTCCCCACACCAGTGTTTTAGCGTTTGCCGCTAGTAGCTGTGGTGGAGGTTGCAGCGTCGTAGGGTTTCAGTCTACTCCTGCCATGAATTTTGGCCTGGGAGAGGAGATAGGCCACCCCAGTTTGCACCCGGGGAACAGACTCCACCACATTCACCCTGCCTGTCATTAAAGATAAGCACTGCAGCATCCCTGACCACAGGCGCTTGTCCAAGTGTCGGTGGTCAAGTGGACCTTGCAGCAAAGCGCGGAACTAAGGGCCCACCTGATGTTGAGTGACACGTGCTGGTGCAAGGCGGGGACGCCACACCGGGAGAAGTTGAGACGGCTAGGGACGGCATAGTGAGGTGCCACAGTTGCCATCAGGTCCGGGAAGGCGGGAGTTTCAACAAGCCGGAACGCCAACCTCTCCTGGGCCAGCAGTTTAGCGATGTTGGCGTTCTAGGCTTGCGTGGGTGGGTGGTTAGCGGTGTATTTCTGCCGGCGCTCCAATGTCTGAGAGATGGTGGGTTGTTGTAAAGAAGCGCCTGATGGTGCCTTTGATGGTGCAGGAGAAGGAGATAAGACAGAAACAGGGGAGGATGAGGGAGAAGTCAACAAAGTGGCGGAGGCAGATGAAGTGATGTCCTGGCTCGTCCTCTGGAGTGCATCGCCAGCACTGTGAGCAGAGGCAGTGGCATGAACGGCGGGCGACGTTTGTCCTGCCGTTGCTGCCTGCCACTGATTCCATTGCTTGGATTCCAAATGACGGTGCATTGAAGTGGTGGACAGGTTGCTCTTCTCAGGGCCCCTACTCGATTTCGAGAGGCAAATTGTGTAGATGACACTATATCTGTCCTCGGCGCATTCCTTGAAAAAACTCTACACCTTCAAGAAACGTGCCCTCGATGGGGGAGTTTTTCTGGGCTGGGTACAAAAGGGAACATCTTCGGACATTCCGGGTCTGGCCTGGCTTCGGCAAAGCAGCTGACCTCTGCCTCTGGACATGTCTCTGCCTCTAGCTACCCTTTTTGGTGCTGCACCTGCCTCAACATCCACACTACTTTCCCAGCTTGACATCTGCCTTGTCCAGGTGGGGTCGGTGTCCTCGTCGTCCACCACCTCCTCTTCCAACTCCTGTCTCGCCTCCTCCTCCTGCACAATGCGCATGTCAACTGGCTGCCCTGACAGCAACTGCGTCTCATCGTCGTCGATGAGGGTGGGTTGCTGGTCATCCGCCACCAAATCGACCGGAGATGGAATGGAGGAGACTCTAGTGTTTGAGCATCTGGACACAGATACTCGTCTGTTAGGTCCGTGGAATCGCGAAATGGAGGGGCAGGTTGCGGTACAGTCAAAGGAAGGGAGAACAGCTCTGGGGAGCAGGGACAGTTGGGGTTATTGTTCTGGGAAGATTGGGAATTTTGGGTGGAAGGAGGACAAGACTGTTGGGTAAGAGGAGGTAGAGGCTGACTGGCTGGTGGACAATGTGCTTTAAGCGTTATCCGACAGCCATTGCAAGACCTGTTCCTGGTTCTCGGGCCTACTAATCTTTGTACCATTCAGCCTAGTTAATGTGGAACTTTTGTGCAAAGCGCAGAACTTAGGGCCCGCCTGATGTTAACGGACACACGCTGGTACAAGGCTCAACTCACCCTAAGTGCCAAAAACACTGCTGGTGCAAGGCTCTACTCATGCCAAGGGCCTCAATCTCTGCTGGTAGCTCAGCTTAAGGTCATGTAACTTTGTTTGGAAGGGCTCATGTTAAGGGCTAGAAAAGTGAATTTTGGAAGGTCTTACCACATCACACACACACACACACACACACACACACACACTCAAAATGACAGTTAAGGGTGAGGGCTTTTGGAATTCCCATTGCCTATTCCATTTGTGGTTGTCATGGGGAACGTGATTTAAAGGGGTGGTTGTTACTGTTTGTTGAGCTTAAATTGGGGTTTGTGTCCATCCATTTGGGGAGTAAAGAAGGTTTCCAGGTATTTTCCCACTTTGATAGAGGTTTTTTTGAATGTGGAAAGTGTGTAGTTGTTAGGCAGTGATGTTGGGGTAATAGAGGGTCTTTGGTGTGTTAGATGCCCCCAGACATGCTTCCCCTGCTGTCCCAGTGTCATTCCAGAGGTGTTGGCATCATTTCCTGGGGTGTCATAGTGGACTTGGTGACCCTCCAGACACGGATTTGGGTTTCCCCCTTAACGAGTATCTGTTCCCCATAGACTATAATGGGGTTGGAAACCCGTTCGAACACACGAACATTGAGCGGCTGTTCGAATCGAATTTCGAACCTCGAACATTTTAGTGTTCGCTCATCTTTAATCCTTAAAAATTAGGCAGAATTTTAAATATTTCCTATGGTCTGGCACTTCCTTACTGTGCACAGGTTGTCAGGTCCAAACACTATATGTATGAGAAGGTAACCTGGACTCAATGCAATTTCTAGCAAGACCCAGACCATATAAAGTTCCTGTGTTCAAGATCATATACATTGGCAACTGAGCAAGGCAAAAAGACTGTCATGGAGAAATTTTTTAGAACTGTGTTAAAAGAATGAAGAAAATGGATTATCTTTATTACTATATCGTTACTATATAATTCACCTTCCTAATAATGGGTTTTATTCACTCTTTTTAGTATAAGGAACACTGTACAAGGTCTCTCTCTTTAAAACTCTTTTTCTTGAAGTCTGCATTGCTTTACCTCTAGTGAGGTTACTGCTTTACTAAGAACAGTAGAAGAATGTCTTGGCTATTATTTATGAGTTTCTTTTGATGTGCTTGTGTTTTTTGTGAGTGATTGAACACCACTACTAGCAAAATAAGAACATAAAGTTTGTATTCTTTAACTCATTCTTCTCTAAGACATAAGTTAAACTGTCAGAGTGCTCCGCTATATTTCATATATACACAAGGCAATGTATTCTTTCACTGACGCTATACCTCATTACTTGTGGTTCATCTGTTAGCCTCACATAACAGTCACACTGTGGATCTAAGACCGTGAAGAAAGTCACTTATCAAAACCATTACTATCCAGCATCCTTGGCACTCCTCTGGCTACTCCCAGTGGCGTAACTACCGCAGTAGCAGCGGTAGCGGCTGCCACAGGGCCTGGGACATTAGGGAGTAACTCCAGCCGGTAACGGGGCCCATTTACTTACCTCTCCTGGTTCTGGGCAGGCTCGGGACTACTAGTGTGACGTTTGTGACGTCACAAGACCAGGGCCTGCGTCCTTATGTGTCGCAGGCCCAGGTCATGTGACGTCCCGTACTTCATTGAAGATGGCCGACATCAATGTGGAGTGCAGAGGAGCCAGGAATAGGTAAGTGTTATGGTCAGCAGGGTTTATAAAAAAAAATAAAAAAATAAACAAAAACCCTGCAGAGCCCTACTGGACTCTGAACTGCAGAAACACCCTGGTGTGAACACGGTCTGGCAGTTAGTGTCACTGCCAGATAACTACACTAACCGGGTGTGCTCTGTAAAAATCACAGAGAAAACCTGAGCAGCTCAGAGCAGCCGCTACAACAAACAAAACTGTCTAGCCAGAACTCCTGGACTAGACAGAGACCAACTAACCAGTGTGTGCAACCAGTTCCCCACAACACACAAGGCAGCTTGCTGCCAAACCAACTATCAGTGATATTACTATCTCAGGGGTAATTATATCTAAGACCAACTAAGATAGTTCAGGCTGGAACACACACACACACACACACACACACACACACACACACACACACACACACACACACACACACTCTGTCACTCACTCACTCACTCACTCACTCACTCACTCACTCACTCACACACACTCTCTTTAGGTTTGATCTTAGAGTGCCAGGCTTCCAGACCACCTCCTTAAATATGGATGGGGCAATCACAAGCAAACAGCCCAGCTGCCCACGTACAGCGTACATTGGCCGACACCCCAGTCAGTTGGACAGCCGACCATGCCCAGCTGCTGAAAGGAAAGTTAACCCTATGAATGCTGGACTGCGCAGTGGAACAGGCCGTGACCCTAATATACTGGCCACAGCTGCCACACAGTCCTAACAGTAACAGTTTTTTTTATGTTTGTCTCCGATTACTATATTCTGGGGTCAGCGCCGCACCTCCCATGAGGCGACCTGAAGCGAGCGCTTCAGGCGGCGCTATGCCAGGGCCTCAGGGAGGGCGGCATTTTTGCTAACCTAAGCCAGTCCAGGACAAGCTGTCCTGGACTGGCTTAGCACGGAGCGGTGGTTTGAGGAGGCCACTGGAGCAGCGCTGCTCCAGCAGCCTCCCCGCACGTTCAGGCAGAGCGCAGGCAGTCTCCGGGCCTGCTCTCTGCCGACGAACGGCGCTAAGCCCCGCCCCCTCCGCTAAGCCATGCCCCTCCGCTAAGCCACATCCCCGCTCTGCCCCCTCCCCAGGCAGGGGGGGGGGGCGCGGCTTTCTGCACTTTGCCTCGGGCGGCGAAAGGGGCAGGTTCACCCCTGTCTGGAGTTTGAAAGGACCCAAGAGTATAATAATTGTTCATAGATGTCCACAATGGGACATAATAGTGTGTGCAGGGGCCACTATGGGTCATAATACTGTGTGCGGGGGCCACTATGGAGCATAATACTGTGTGCACGGGTCACTATGGTGCATCATACTGTGTGTACAGGGGCCATTATGGGGCATAATACTGTGTGCAGGGGCCACTATGGGCCATAATACTGTGTGCAGGGGCCACTATGGGGCATAATAGCGCGTGCGGGGGAAGATGTTGGTCAGTAAAGGATCTTCACAATCGGTCTGGGATGCCCCATGTCAAAAGTTCACCACGGGGCCCCGCCATTCCTAGTTACGCCACTGGCTACTCCCCTTTCTGCCATAATATCTTCCCTGCCTCACCTTTTAAGTTGACCCAGCAAGTGCTGTATGTTCAGGGGGAGATTCAGCTTTACAGTACCAATATATAGAATATAATGTATGTATAGACCATCAATGAGTGTTGATTGGCATCAATCATAGTACCAGGCACCGCCACATACACGGTATGGTCCAAACTTGCAGATAAACTGCTTTTATAGTTGCATATTTTGCTGTATTTTTGTGAGATAAAGCCGGGAGTTAATTTAGCAGAAGGGAGACGTATAAGCATTTCCTTTATAGGTTCCATTTCTTTTGTAGCCACTCCCAGATTTGGATAAAAAAAAAAAAAAAGGCAGCAAAATCTGTAACAAAAAAAAAACACAGCTTTTCTGCAATGTGAAGCCTCAGCTTTAAGCTTATCTTCTCTTGAAAAACAGGTTATGTGACAATTGGGGTGTGAAATATAAACTGTCTCAACTGCTGCAGAATGTCATGAAAGGTTATCTTGTTGCTAGAGTAACATTGTGAAGAAGGATTTCTTTATATATATCAGGTTGCCTTCATGCTGCAATCAGGGATGCACTTTTGTATTATCAACAATTACTAGGGGTCAGACCACACGGTGGCTCAGTGGTTGGCATTGCAGCCTTGCAGTGCTGGAGTCCTGGGCTTGCATCCTGCAAAGGACAATATCTGCAAGGAGTTTGTATGTTCTCCCCGTGTTTGCGTGGATTTCCTCCCGTACTCCAAAGACATACTGATAGGAAAAATGTCATATATGGGGCTCATAATCTACATTTATAAAAAAAAAAACAACAAAAAAAAAAAACAAACAATTACCAGGGGTGTAATTTAAAACTGCTGGGCCCCAAAGCAAAACATGTAGCAGGACCCCCACTTACCATGTGCTATCTATAACACTGGTTTCTTCTTATGTTACAATAAGGCCTTTGTTACTAGCTTTGCATTCCCTACAGCTATGCCCATTACCATTTCTTATAAATATGGCATATAATTTTTATTCAATCGTTATACCAACAACCATCCCTCCCCCCTCAACTGAAAACTCATAAATTATTAAGAATATTAAAAACCAAGTACAAATAATACTTTACTGACATTTCAGTTTTCTATTCATATAAGGCAAGACGTTGTGTATACAGTAATAAAACTATGTATATTGGTATAGCAGAAAATATAAAACATGTAAAATTTAGTTGACGTTACATTTTCTACATTTATTTTACAAAAAGCAAATACAGAAAAGTACATTCCTTTTTTTTTTTTTTTTTTTTTTTTTGTTAAATGAATTCGCCTAGGCTATTCAGAAGAAAAGATCACTTTTGTCCTAGTGGCATGTCTTATTTTTGACACTGGATACTATGGGAACTGTTGCCATGGAAATCTTACCCACATGGCTGCTTTAATAGTTTACTCCGTTAGTCTTTGATAGACAACATTATTGAATGAATACCTCTTACATGTCGTAATTCACTCCAGCAAAGAGAGTGGTTGAATTTTCACTGCCAGTTGCAGTTAGCACAAAGATCTGTATTTGTGTCCTTCGAGTAGGTAAAGAAAGCCGCACTTAATTCCAGTATTGTTGATATTCATATCTGCTTATTGGTATTAAATGGAATCTTCTAAAGGACCTTTCACCCTGGTTAGTATAATAACCATAGATTACTTACAAATTGTGAAATGCTCCAATTTCTGCTTCAACATTAGACACTGTTTACTGTCTGGCCCTGAGCCATAAGTTCATTTAACAGGGTTATGCGGACATGCAGGACTTTGTGTCCATGCAAAAAAGAATGGTTTCATGGCGGAGAGGCTGCATACGACTCCGGCGGATTGCTTTAAAAACCCATTGAAATTAATGGGCTTTTAAACTGACCACCAGCAAGCCGTCCTGAAGCAGTTTTTTCCGGGGATTTAGGTGGAATCATGGTAGACAGGTCAAGGCACAAGTGTGAATTCTGCATTACATAGCCAGTACAGTTAAAAAAAAGGCTAACCTTTCAAGTTGCACTGAGGAAAGGGAAAGGATATGGCTGAAAGGGAAGGGGTGAGGGAAACAAGAATTTTACATAGTGACATAAGCATCAATGTTATTTTGCTGTAAGAAGAATTTTTTTTTATTGTAGATTGTGAGCCCACAGTGTACATTTTCCCCTATCAGTATGTCTTTTTGGAATATGGGAATATTTGTATGTTTTCCCCATTCAAACTTGGGGAAAACATACAAACTCCTTGCAGATGTTTTTTTTGCCCTTGGTGGGATTTGAACACCAGGACCCCAGCGTTGTAAGGCTACAGTGCTAACCACCGAGCAACCGTGTGGCCACTTTTCCACTGATTCATAGTGCTTATGGTAAAAAACTTTAATCTCTGGAAATTAAACTTTTTTTTCCCCAGACAGAGTGTAACATCCTCGCTCGTCTGGGCTTTGGCACCATCCTCCATCTGCATGCTGTGGCGCAGGAGATGTGTTCAGCTGTAATTTCTTCTTTTGAGTTCTGCTTGTATTGTCTGAATACTTTCCTATTCCCTCACCTTGGTAATTGATTTTCCATCACACCCATCTCCTTCACCTTGGTTTCCCTCTGCTCCTCTAATAGTTAATGTTAGCTTACCTGTGTGATTGACAGCCTATCTTTCTATCATGTCTGGGGCGGGCTCTTCCTTCCTGTTTATTCTCGGCTCACATTCACATTGCTGCTTGTTATTGCCTAGTACTTGCTGGCTATTTAGCCTTACCCTTTGACTATTCTCTTGGATTTTGATTATTTACTGCGTTGCTCGAATGTTACCAGAACCTTGGTTAGTTGACCTCCCTTTGTTGTTGTTTGTCTTGTCTGCATTCTGTGTTGTCACATACATAGGACGGGCTTGTCGACCAGTTGTCACCTGTCACTTAGGACAGGATAGGCAAGCAGGAAGGGACAGGGGAAGGGTTCAGCTTAGGGCTCACTTTCTGGTCGTGCCCCTCCCACCCCCAGGGTTCACCAGCAGCTACTGGGTAATTGCTCCTCTAGCAATTACCTTACACAGAAAGAATATACTCTCATGTTTTGACGGTATTTTACATGGCAGTTTTTCCCCATATTTTTGTATGGACCATATTTTTTTACACTATTTAATAGTATTGTAGATAGCTACTCATTACACCTACAAGAGTCTTTATGACACTCCGCTGTATATCCATTAATTAATATGGAATCAGTTCCCCCTTTGCAGCTAAAACATTTTGCACTATTCTGAGAAACGTTTCTATAAGATTATGAGGAATGTCTGTTGAAAATTTTGCTAATTCACCCAGAAGAGCATTTGTGAGGTCAATCACTGATTTCAGACAAAAGGACCCGAATTGTAATCTCCAATCTAGTTCATTCCAGTGTCCATTTGCAATCTCTATTCTAGTTTACTCTAGTGCTCATTGAGGCTGATGTCAGAACTCTGTGTGGAACCGTCAAGTATAAGGAAAAGTATGTTTTTGTACCATGTTAGCCAGTGGGTATGAAATATAAAAACCAAAAAACTTGACAGTCTTCAGTAGTTGATACCTTTATTAAAGGCTAACTAATAATGAGGACAGATTACAAGCTTTTGGGATATCTCAGATCCCTTCCTCAGGTATATTTAAAAACAATTTCTGAAGGATGCATATTTATGTAAAAAGAGGCACATATCAATAGAATGTTAGGTGGGAGGGTGGATGGTCATTGGCACATACAAGTAAACAATTCAGCAGTTCACAAGGTCCTTATCAGTTCAAAGAGTAATCTTTATGGCTGCTTCCTGTGAAAGGCCATAAAACCATGTGACAGAATCAACCCCTCCTGGAGTGTGTTGAACAGGGTCATCAGCTTGTACTCCTGTAAATCCTTCTCTCTTTCTTAGATTTGAAGTTTCCTCTTAAAACCAAGATTTTCATGTTATTGGTGATATTATGGTCTTGATTGCAAAAATGTTTTGGTCGATTCTTTGCTCTCTAATTGTGTGGTGGTGTGAGTTCATCCGCATTCTAAGTTTCTGACCAGTCTCTCCAACATACAGGATTCCAATGGGGAATTTTTTGAATATTATTAAATACACTACATTAGGTGTGCTGCAGGTGAAGGTACCTGGGATCTTGTAGTCCTTGTTAGAATTGGGGACCTTTATTTTGTTGGTGGTCAGTATGTGCGGGCATGTTTTGTACCTTTTCTGTCTGCATGGAAACGTTCCTGTTGTGGTAGTAGATGGCAGTGAGCTGTTGATAACCAAATTTCTAAGATTTAGTGGCTGTCTATAACACAGGAAGGGAGGTCTGGAAATATAGATTTGAAATGGTCATCGTTTTGCAGTACTGCATGTAATTTGCGTGTGATACCTCTCAGCATCTCCAGGTGTGGGTTATATGTGATGACCAAAGGTACCCTATTGTTTTCCTGTTTGGTATTGTATTTTAATAACTCCAATCTTGGTATTCTGGTGGCCCTGGTGATTTGGTTTTCAACTGTTCTTGGATGGTAACCCTGCCTCATGAATGTGTTTTTGAGACCCCCAAGGTGTTTGTCTCTATCTGCAGGATCTGAGCATATGCAATGGTGTCTGATAGCCTGGCTGTAGACAATGAAGTTCTTTATGTGTTTGGGATGAGAGCTATCCCATCTTAGGTAGGTTGGGCGGTCAATCGGCTTCCGATACAGTGATGTCTCAATTTTATTGCTCTGTATCTTGATGACTGTGTCCAGGAAGTTTATTTCAGAGAAGGAGTGTCAGGTTGATGGTGGGATGGAACTGGTTGAAATGTTCATGGAAGGTTTTCAGCTGTTGTTCAGACCCAGTCCAAATAATTAGGATATCATCAATAAAGCGATAGTAGACCAGAGGCGTGGTTGTACAGGTGGATAGGATGTCACATCATTCAGAAATTGAGATATTGAGATCTGAGATATCCCGAAAGCTTGTAATCTGTCATCATTATTGGTTAGCCATTAAAAAAGGTAGCAACTACTGAAGACTCTCAAGTTTTTTGTATTTTATATTTGGAACCGTCAATTTATTCTAGACCTCACCCAACCACGTCTTTAGCCCCTTCCCGCCATCCATCGTAATCCTATGGCGGACGCCGGGTGTTTAACTATGGCAGCCGCCCAGGAGTTGGGCGGCCGCCATAGCTGCTGGGTGTGTACTGTTTTCCACAGTAGATACCCAGCGCTGATACCCCTGGTTGGTGCCTGCACCGATCGGAGGCATTAACCCCTCCGGCGCCTCGGTCAGCCTCGGCCAGCGCCGCCATTTTGCCGGCTATCGCCGGCACCTGGAGCATGCTCCAGGGCTGACGTCAAATTGGCATGACAGCCGGGAGCCTTGTAAAGATCCCCGGCCAGTCTGCAGTGATTTTCTTTTGCAGGCTGCTCTATGCAGCCTGCAAAAGAAATGACAACTTTTTGCAATGTATTGCAATGCAGTAGCATTGCATTAGTGATCAGACCTCTAGGGGGGTCTAATAAATAAATTAAAAAAAAAAGTAAAAAAAAATATTTAAAAAATTAAAAAGTATTAAAAATTCAAATCACTCCCCTTTCCCTAGAACACATATAAAAGTAGTTAAATACTGTGAAACACATACATGTTAGGTATTCCTGTGTCCGAAAATGCCCGCTCTACAAATCTATAAAAATATTTTTCCTGTACGGTAAACGCTGTAGCGGGAAAAAAGTCAAAAGTGCCAAAGCGCCATTTTTTCACTGTTTTGCCTCTGATAAAAATTTGAAAAAAAATTGATCAAAGCAATACCAATTCCCCGCTCTGAGAGGGGAGAAATAAAAAAGTTATGGGGTTTGGAAGGAGGCGAGTCCAATACGAAAAACGAAAATCAAAAAATGCCGTTGGCGGGAAGGGGTTAAGGACTCTGCTTTGTGCATTGGGGCATAGTCATGCAGGAACAGAAAAGGGCCTTCCCCAAACTGTTCCCATAAAGTTGGAAGCACACAATTGTCCACAATGTCTTGGTATGCTGAAACATTAAGATTTCCCTCAACATGAACTAAGGGGCCTATGTCAACCCTTGAAAAGCATTGGAACAATGAAGTCAGGCAGGTAACATTCTCCTGTAATTCACCATGCTTCTCATAATTGCCAAAACAAATCATGGGACACTGTATTGGCTGAGTTGCAATGGTTCACTTTTCAAATCACAGTTAATCGTCAAATCTAGGACAAAAGAAATTTCATAAACTGATGTCTTGCGGTGGTTGCACAACACTCAAATTCAGCGAGCTTTTTAGAATGACTCATTCTTTCAAAAATGTTTATAAAGACAAGACTGTATGGCTAGATGGTAGATTTTATATACCTACAGCCAGTGGCGTAACTAGGAATGGCGGGGCCCTGTGTCGAACTTTTGACATGGGCCCCCCCAACCGACGCCAAAGATTTCGACCAACTGACCACTACCCCCCCCCCGCATTTCTGTGCGCACTGTAATACCCCATAGTGGCCCCTGAACACCGTATTATGCTCCATAGTGGCCACTGCACACAGTATTATGCCCCATAGTGGCCCCTGTACACAGTATTATGCCCCATAGTGGCCCCAGTACACAGTATTATGCTCCATTGTGGACACCCATAAACAATTATTATACTCTAGGGTCTTTTCAGACCACAGAGTATAATAATCGGAGACCCAGGGGGGATAAAAAATAAAAAAACACTGTTACTTACCTATCTCCCAGCTTCGCTGCACTCTCTGCCACTGTTGGCCATCTTCCATGATGGCCAGGACGTCATGTGACCGGGGGCCTGCGTTGCAACGCATAAGGACGCAGGTCCCGGTCATGTAACATCAGGGACGTCACGCAAGCAGGCCCCAAGCATGCCCGGAGCACAGAGAGATAAGTAACACAGTTTTTATGTTCCATTACCTCTCCGGGGCCTCTAATCATTATACTCGGGGGTCCAAAAAGACCCCTGAGTATAATAGTGCTTGTGGGCCCGCGGCGTCACTTACCGATCCTGGTCCCTGCCAGGATCGGTAAATAAGTAGGACCCGTTACCGGCTGCAGGTTAAAAAACAAAACAAAAAGAAAATGCAGCGGTAGCGGCTGTCACCGGGCCCCTTATGTCCCGGGCCCTGTGGCAGCTGCTACCCCGGTCGTTATGCCACTGCCTACAGCAGTGAAACACCTGACCTCAATGATTTAGCGGTGTCCATATTGTATGTATATACATACTCTATATAAATTTATTTATTTATAAATGTATTGCTTACTATCATTTATAATACTATTTTCTGTCACATATAACTGTACATATTTGCTTAAAATGTCTGTCCAGGAATTAGAAAAATAACCGTATATAAATAAAATATTTCCTATATTAAAATAAAATTTAGGTACACTTAATGGTCTAAAATAACCTGAGGAATTGCTAGGGAAATTTTTTGAAAATGAGCATTATTTCCGCCTTACAGAGATTAGCGGACTTTTCAAAAATTGTTTAGTCAGACACAAGATTTGTTTGGTGTGTATAAATTTGTTCTAAAGAGATTTCTAAGTACTATCTAGTGCTTCAAATTTTAACTTTCATAGACTTGGTTCACATCTGCATTTGGCTCTCCTTCCAAAATCAGTTTTTGAAACTGCCTCAAAATCCTCAAAAGCTGATTTCAAATGGTTTGTTGTAAAAAAACCATTGTTTTCAATGGCTTCTAACAACCATCTGCAGGTGTGCATTTAGAGAATTTTCATATGATATCTGCTCTTTTGGGCAGAGAGAAAACTTGAAAATTGCAGGACTTTTTCTCTGTTCAAAAAATAACGATACTAGACAGACAGCAACCAATCCATTTTTTTTTTTTTTTTTTTTTTTTTAACATTGAAATGTTAGGGAATTGCCTGTTGAGCAACCCTCCCCCATTGCTACTGCTGAAACCTGGAAGGAAGGGAATGACTGAGACAGTGAGTCCTAAACTATCCCTTTCCCTACCTACTTGACTCAACTACCCTACGCATTAGAGGATAACTGGGTGACAGGTGTTACATGGAACAGGACAAGACAACACAACACAGAAGACAAGATAGCAAGCCAAGGTCATATCACAGAGACAAAAAAGTACCAAATCACAATCCAAAAGAGAAGTCAAAAGCCAAAAAGCAGAGGTTAGTAAATGCAAAACAAGAGCAAGGACAAACACTTAGCAAGGTCAGAGACACAATAGCCAGCAACCATGTGTGGACTGATGGCCAGTTTAAGGAAGTCCAGAACCCGCCCCAGGCTTGATTGGCAGATAAGCTGTCAATCACAAGCATACAAAAGTTAACCTTAATCATGTGCCAACACAGAATGATGAGAGTCTGGGAGCAGATATTCATAAGCAGACACACTTCCTGCACTGTACAATGCAGCCAAAAAACGGATTGGTCAAAAACGAATCACAAACAGACACAAACTGACACAAATGGTCTGTTTTTTTGAATGGACTCCCATTGACTGATGCTAGGTTCACACCTGCATTCACCACTCCGTTCTGTACTTTCCGTCTTCTGCATGCAAGAAGACGGAAAGCACAGACCGGGTCCGGCCGTGAGCGGCAGTGAGCGTTTTATGCTCTCCGCCGCAAAACCATTTTTTTAAAATCCGGACACAGAGTAATGCATGTCCGACTCTGTCCGGATTAAAAAACCCAGTTTCGCGGCGGAGAGCATAAAACGCTCACCTCCGCACAGCTTTCTTACCCATTCAAATGAATGGGTGAGAAAGACTCCTGCAGGTTTCTGTCTCCTGCCTCTGTTTTATGCAGGAAACGGAAACCTGCATAACGGAGTGCCGGGCGCAGATGTGAACGAGTCCTAAGCCATCTAAAAAGGCCTATTTCCAGTATTCACTGTGTAGAGGTTTGGAATACCTTTTGTACCAAACTTTTTTTTCTATATTGAAATGGTTTGCAAGCAGCAAGAGTGAACCTAGCATAAAGGAGATTCCCTGTCATCCCACAGCGGCACAATATGGGGTATTTTCTGCCCCTGTGTGCTGGTAGGAAAGGCGGAATTTTAATTAGCCAGGTTAAACACCTGGCTGGTCCCTATAAGAGGGCACCAAACCCCTCCCCCTGCGTGTTTTTTTTCTGTCCTGTGTGTGGACAGGAGGGGAGGACTTGGTGTCCTCCTAGAGGGCTCAGGGCTATGCCTTACCTCGTCCTGGGTCCCTCTGGTCTTATCATGGTGATTTCTCTCTTCTGCAGCTGCTCCTGTGGGAGACAGAAGAGTGAATCGCCGTTCTCACCCCCCCTCCTCCCTCCCTTTCTCCCTCCCTCCCTCTCTCCCTCCCTCCGGTTACCTCTTGGCTCCCTCTGCTTAGGAGTCCTAGCAAGGTTGTTTACCTACAGGTTGCAGGGAAGCCGGCAGCTTCTTTCAGCTTCAGCGCTCCAGTGTCGGGCTCTGGCCAGCGTGTGGGTGGCCGGTGGGCAGAACCCTGATTGTTGGGTTCGGGATCAGGGAGGATGGAATTGCGGCCGCATACTTCTGGTGCGGCCTTAACTTCCAGTCGCGGCGGCGGCGGCCAGAGGAGATTTGGAAAATGAATATTTTAAGGGAGGAAGGCTGTGTCTTTACCTGGACTAGGGGGGTGGATAGAGTCCAGACAGACAGAGTCCAGATGAGGTACCTCCTGGGGTTCAGGCCCAAAGTTCCCTCCATCTCCAACAGGTGCCATTTGGTCACATTGCCAGTGTTCCACCCATCCCCTCCTTGGCGGAAGAGGTTAGGTTGCACTCTCTGGACCTATCGAGATGCTTGAGGATCTATATAGAGCGTACCTGCTCATTCAGGAGAGCTGAAAATCTGCTCATAAATTTCTCAGGAAGGCTAAAAGGCTTGGGGGATTCTAAACCCACAATATCTAGGTGGGTGAAGGAGGCCATTAAGATTTCGTTCATCTCTCAAGATTTACCTCCACCTACCTTCCTAAGAGCGCACTCCACGAGGGCAGTGGCTACCTCGTGGGCCGAGAGATGCGCTTTACCGCTGGAACAAATTTGCGCGGCTGCAGCATGGAGCTCAGACTCCACCTTTGTAAAACATTATAGGCTGTCCAGCCGGGCTGCAGAGGCCTCTGCTTTCAGCCGTACAGTTTTAAGCTCAGTTGAGCACCATGACCCTCCCTAAGGAGATTACTTTCTATCTCCCTATATTGTGCCACTGTGGGACGACAGGGAATGGTGGGTTATGTAGATAACCTGTTTTCCCTTAGTCCCAACAGCGGCACAAGTCTCCCTCCCTAAGGTATAGCTGGAGAAAGAAAAAAAAAAAAAGGAGCAAAGTATATATTTTGTGTGTAAATGTACATATATATATACATAGATATTTGTGTATAGGCAATATATGTGCTTCTGTGTGTTTAACAGACATGTTTAAAAACAACATCACCGCGGGTGGTTGTACTGTATATACTTTGTGTAAGGCTTATGCTATATTACTTTGTATTAACACGCAGGGGGAGGGGTTTGGTGCCCTCTTATAGGGACCAGCCAGGTGTTTAACCTGTCTAATTAAAATTCCGCCTGTCCTACCAGCACACAGGAGCAGAAAATACCCCATATTGTGCCGCTGTTGGGACTAAGGGAAAACCGGTTATCTGCATAATCCACCATTAATGATTTGCAAGTAATTTGAATTCAGGGTTTTTTTCATAGCTAAATGAGTCCATGCATTCTGGCACATGGGATTCACAGACGTGCTACAATTGTGGTGCATCTTGGACTCTAAACACTTAAAAAAAATTTGGTTACTAGGGTTCATTCAGCCAAATCATTAAAAATAGCAGCTGACTTTTAACCATTAAATTTGCCATTTAAATCTGGGTCATGCAGTCTTCAAAATATTATTGACTGTGTCTAGGGGTTTAGTGTTAGCTAGTAAAAATGCTAACTCTAGCCTTCTGAACTATTACCCTGCTACCCACTACCATCAAGAGTGCCAAGAAGTGCTGGGTTATATCTGGTATCCAACCATCTGAAGTGATGGTTGGGCACTGAGGTGCCTGCAAGCTTGTATTTTTAGACTGCAAACAGTCATAATTGTCAGCGTGCTGTTGCTTGTGGCATATGGCTGGTTATAAAAAAAAGTTGGAGGTCTTCTTCTTCTTCTTCTTCTTCTTCTTCCTTCTTCTTCTTCTTCCTTCTTCTTCTTCTTCCTTCTTCTTCTTCTTCCTTCTTCTTCTTCTTCCTTCTTCTTCTTCTTCTTCCTTCTTCTTCTTCTTCCTTCTTCTTCTTCCTCCTTCTTCTTCTTCTTCCTCCTTCTTCTTCTTCCTCCTTCTTCTTCTTCCTCCTTCTTCTTCTTCCTCCTCCTTCTTCTTCCTCCTCCTTCTTCTTCCTCCTCCTTCTTCTTCCTCCTTCTTCTTCTTCCTCCTTCTTCTTCTTCTTCCTCCTTCTTCTTCTTCCTCCTTCTTCTTCTTCCTCCTTCTTCTTCTTCCTTCTTCTTCTTCCTCCTCCTTCTTCTTCCTCCTTCTTCTTCTTCCTCCTTCTTCTTCTTCCTCCTTCTTCCTTCTTCTTCCTTCTTCCTTCTTCTTCCTTCTTCCTTCTTCCTTCTTCTTCCTTCTTCCTTCTTCTTCTTCCTTCTTCCTTCTTCTTCCTTCTTCTTCCTTCTTCTTCCTTCTTCCTTCTTCTTCCTTCTTCTTCCTTCTTCCTTCTTCTTCCTTCTTCCTTCTTCTTCCTTCTTCCTTCTTCTTCCTTCTTCCTTCTTCTTCCTTCTTCTTCCTTCTTCCTTCTTCTTCCTTCTTCCTTCTTCTTCCTTCTTCCTTCTTCTTCTTCTTCTCCCTTTGCCCTGTAGTACCAATCACTAAAAAATCTTAAAAAATTATGCAGGGGCAGAGAAAAACATGCCTTGGACATGGACAAAGGACACTTACTGATAGTGATGTTGCAGTTATCTTTTTATTTTCAATACACTTGCAAAAAATCATTACAAAGCATTAATAAAACGGTAATACAGTGTAGTGTTATACATCAGTTTAGCTCAAAGCATATTTCCACATCCAGTATGTAAACAATAGAAACAAAGAAAAATATAAACAATAAACTGTACTGACACATGTAATTCTAACTTAGGGCTCGTTCACATCTGCGCCGGCACTCCGTACTGCAGGTTTCCGTTTCCTGCATAAAACAGAGGCAGGAGACGGAAACCTGCAGGAGTCTCTCTCACCCATTCATTTGAATGGGTGAGAAAGCTGTCCGGCCGTGAGCGGCGGTGAGCGTTTTAGGCTCTCCGCCGCAAAACCGGGTTTTATAATCCGGACACAGAGTCGGACATGCAGTACTCTGTGTCCGGATTAAAAAAAACGGTTTCGCGGCGGAGAGCCTAAAACGCTCACCGCCGCTCACGGCCAGACCCGGTCTATGGTTTCCGTCTTCTGGCATGCAGAAGACGTTAACCATAGAACGGAGACCCTGAATGCAGGTGTGAACCTAGCTTTAGTGGAAAGAGGCAGTTGTTAAATCAAACAATACAAAATGATTACATGAATTATCTTAAAAGTTTTAACTAGGAAAGAGAAATTTCTCTTAGGTTGAGTCTTACCATAAACTCCAATTGCTATCAAAGTGGAGTAATTTGTAACTGGAAGGGGTAATTTTTCATCAATACTCATTTGTTGCGCTCAAGATCTTAGCCAGAAAATGGAGTTTTAGGGTCATTTTAAAGAGTACTGCTGGGAAATCTGTTCTTTGCTGTATAAGCCTTCATATGTAAGTATTTTGTTACTAATAGCACCATTATGGCTGTAGCTCATTCTGCAAGTAAAATATAGGGCATTCACTCTGTATGCTACTTCTGGTTTCTTTACATGTAATTCTGCCAGACATATTCATGAAATAAAAACAAACAGTATAATAAAGAGAATTCTGATTGCAATCAGGAAAGCTGCTTGATTTACATTATTAATATCCCATTAAGCAATAGCACAGGCAGCTAGTCAGAAGTAGTTAAAATCTCCTTACACTCACTAGGAGTTATGAGAGGCTGCAGACTCCTCTCAGAGCAGTGTAAAGGCAAGGAGCACAGAGTAGCATATCTGTATGTAAACATGCAGACGCTATGAAGAGATACCCGCCATGACATGAATGACATATTAAAATAAATGAGACTGAGGTGTCTGAAAAGCTACTGACCATTTAAGTTTGGCAGCTATCAAGTTATATACAATCACAGGAGTGACAATATCCCCCAAACCCTGTCTAAGCCTCTCACCTATACCAGGTTATAGTCCTCTCTACATCGGGCTGACGAGATCCAACCAGATCGAAACAGCTGTCCTCGATTGAGAGACTATACCTGGTATTAATCCCAGCGTCATTGCTAAACAAAGGCCTCTTGGAAGGTCGGGCATGAGGCTAAAGGGAGCAGCCATTATTGGGTTGTTTCACTGGAATCCTGTCTTAAGACGGGCTTGCACAGTCCAGTGAGCGCCCTCTATTGGTTTGCAACAATGAGGCAGCAACTGTCTTCCTAATTACATCATGGAAGGCAGATTTGCATATTCTTCCCATAGTCCTTTCTGTGTGAGAAAAGGATCTAACTCTAACAAAAGTAGGGCTTCTGAATGGGAAAGTCTTAGTGTAAATCCACCTAAAGACTAGAGATGAGTGAACGGCGTTCGATCGAATTGGTATTCGATCGAATATCAGGCTGCTCGAGATATTCGATTCCAATCGAATACCACGTGGCAAACGTACTAAAAATTTGTTTTTTGCACCAATAACTGTGCAGGGGAGGTGGGACAGGAACTACAACAAAGTAGGCATCGAAAAAAAATCAGAAAAAGTAATTGGCTGGCTAAATCAGGTGACCTCCATTTTATACGATTGGTAGATTTCAGATTCGGTTCATATGAGACTGTGAACTATGTGACTGTGAGACAGGGAAAGATGTACTGGCAGGGTTAGCTAGGAATTAGCTTTATTTAGGTAGGAATGTTACTCAAACAACTCTTTGGGGCTCTATCTCGTCGGGATCCCTGTCTGCTTGCGTTATGCGGGAGCTGACTTTTTCTCATAGGAATGCACTGACCAGCATTGATTGGCTGAATGCCATACAATGTACAGCATTCGGCCAATCAACGCTGGTTCTGCCGGAGGAGGTGGAGTCTTAGATCGGTCCACAGAAGTCTCTATTGTGGTCTGATCTCAGGTATAGCAGAGTTGACACAGCTGGCCGTACGCAGCAGATGCGCTAGAGCTGGCCGTGCGCTGAGCTCTGCTACACCTGAGGCCACGGCCAGCTCTGCTGCATCTCAGGTGTAGCAGAGCTCAGCGCACGGCCAACTCTGCTGCATCTCAGGTGTAGCAGAGCTCAGCGCACGGCCAGCTCTGCTGCATCTCAGGTGTAGCAGAGCTCAGCGCACGGCCAGCTCTGCTGCATCTCAGGTGTAGCAGAGCTCAGCGCACGGCCAGCTCTGCTGCATCTCAGGTGTAGCAGAGCTCAGCGCACAGCCAGCTCTGCTGCATCTCAGGTGTAGCAGAGCTCAGCGCACGGCCAGCCCTGCTGCATCTCAGGTGTAGCAGAGCTCAGCGCACGGCCAGCTCTGCTGCATCTCAGGTGTAGCAGAGCTCAGCGCACGGCCAGCTCTGCTGCATCTCAGGTTTAGCAGAGCTCAGCGCACGGCCAGCTCTGCTGCATCTCAGGTGTAGCAGAGCTCAGCGCACGGCCAGCTCTGCTGCATCTCAGGTGTAGCAGAGCTCAGCGCACGGCCAGCTCTGCTGCATCTCAGGTGTAGCAGAGCTCAGCGCACGGCCAGCTCTGCTGCATCTCAGGTGTAGCAGAGCTCAGCGCACGGCCAGCTCTGCTGCATATCAGGTGTAGCAGAGCTCAGCGCACGGTCAGCTCTGCTGCATCTCAGGTGTAGCAGAGCTCAGCGCATGGCCAGCTCTGCTGCATCTCAGGTGTAGCAGAGCTCAGCGCACGGCCAGCTCTGCTGCACCTCAGGTGTAGTAGAGCTGTGTCAACTCTTCTATACCTGAGATCAGACCACAATAAAGACTTCTGTGGACCGATCTAAGACTCCGCCTCCTCCGGCAGAACCAGCGTTGATTGGCCGAATGCTGTACTCTGTATGGCATTCGGCCAATCAACGCTGGTCAATGCATTCCTATGGGAAAAAGTCAGCTCCTGCATTATTAGTGGCATAATACAGGGACTTGGGCATGTTAGATGCCCCCAGGCACCTGTTGTCCCAGTTGCATTCCAGAGGTGTAGTCCTCATTTCCTGGGGTGTCGTAGTGGACTTGGTGACTCTCCTGAGTCAAAGAGTGGTTTCCCCTGAAACAAAGCTTTTTTCCCCATAGACTATAATGGGGTTCGATATTCGTTCGAATAGTCGAATATTGAGGGGCTATTCGAAACGATTATCGAATATCGAATATCTCACTGTTCGCTCATCTCTACTAAAGACAAAAGGAGAAATTCATTGAGTTATTTAATTTTCACCTTAATTCATTCATACTTAATATTATTATTCATCAACCTTTATTGCGATGTTGTGATTTTCTGACAGATTTGTGCCTGTCTAATAATAATTTTGGCTTTTCACAAAAACTTGCTGTGGCCAGCTTGGTTTTGATAAATGTTTCAAATTTCACAAATTTCTAGGTGGAAAATCATTCCATTAGCTTAAAAAGGCTTTAGGAGTGTTTCTTCTTTTGTAGCATCTCACTCTATGCTGTAGATCAATGGTGTCCCACTTTCCCCAGTGGTATCTGCCACAGTCACATCCCCCTCACCCATAATGGTATTTTGTGGGGTTCAAACCTACAAACTACTATTATACTCTAGGGTCTCCTCGGCTTCCCTGGGCTCCCTGTGCTCTTCCATACTTCAGAGTCAGGGTCCACTGAGGCCTGTGATTGGACCTCACAGTAGACATTGGGCCTCAGTAGTCATGTGGGACACGTGGTGTAAAAACGTATAGTTTCATATCATCTTTACACCAAATGACCCACATGAGTGTTGAAGCCCCTAATGTCAATTCTGAAGGATGAAAGAACAAGAGGAGAAGCACCAAAGCCCAGTGGAGGTAAGTAACACTGTTTGTTATGTTTATTTACCTCCCCTGGGTAGAGATGGACGACCCTCTCAAGATTAATTTTGTTTCAAGTGTGAAGGTTTCAGTTTTCATATGAGTCATTTCTAAAACCAATGGATGAATTTAAAGTCAGGTTATAAGCTTTTGATTCCACAACATGGTGAAGCGACAGAACTTTTGTCAGGGACTGTAGGGCAATTCATGTATACAGGAAGGACCAAATTTTTCTACTGTAGATCAAACATACAGACTTCTACAAATTTCCATATAGGCACTTGCACCGGGCCCTATGGCCGCAGGGCCCCTTTGGGACAGTGAGAAAATCCTGCATTTTCTGTCGTGGGCAGTGGTCCTCAGTACATTGGTGAGTTAAAAACAATGGTAAGGAAGCGAACTGGGAGCTGCATGTGCGATGTGGTCATGTCAATGCATCTACAGCTTCCTGAACACCCTGGACCTAAGACCATTAATCTGGAGAGGGACATTAAACTTAGGGCCACTGAAGGGGGAAATTATACTGTAGGAGCAGCATTGAACTGTGCGGGACATTAAATTGACGGTTCACTTGGAGGGAGACATTATGCTGTGGGGGCAGATGGATGGAACATAATTCTGTGAGTTCAATTGGTGGGGACATTATATTTTGGGAACATACCATGTGGTGAATTTAGGGGAATTATACTGTGTGACGACACAAAAATAAATGAATGAGCACAGTCAAAGTGGAATGGGTAGAGCTAAATTTACCACAGTGTGCACAGCACATAGCAAATTCTATTCCTCTGTATCGTATGGGTCTACTAGGGAGGCATTATACTATATGGGGCCAATGAGGGGGCGTTATAATTTGTAGTGATCAAGTTTCGGGTCCCAATGAACATTTTTGGAAAGACTGTGTGAAAAAAATGTAATTCTGTCATTATCTCATTATTGTGTGTTAAAAAACGGCATGTTAACTTTTCCTGGCAGGTCATTATGATTCTGGCGATACAATAATTATATAGGTTTTGTTAGATCTTTCCACTTTTATTAAATGAAACATTCTTGTAAAAGGAAGAATTTGAATGGGGAAACCAATTTCTGACGCTTATAAAATTTTATTTTTTGTTGTTGACAGAAGTATGTGAGAGCTCTGTATTTGTAAGGTGTGCTATAGTCTTTATTGCCTCCATTTTCTGATATGCATGACTTTTTTTTATTACTTATTTGCTTTTTTTTGGTGACCAAAAGAATTTGTACATTGCAATTTTTTACACAATATGGGATACATGACATTGTGATTGTTCAGATTTTTATGCATAATGTGACCCCTAATACATTTTTTTTTTTTTTAATGTTTATTGTAAACTGGCAGGCTGAAAAATGTTAATGTGGTTCAGTGGTGACATCAAAGAGGTATAATATAGTTATCTCCTCCAAATTGTGCTTCAGCGGTAATCTATACAATTTGGTATCTGTCATAAAGAAAAGTAATGCATGGAAATTTTTAACGAACTTCATTGTTTATTGTACAGTTTCTAGCCAAATACACTTTAATGTTGGTTCAGTATTCACTGTGACATTAAAATAATTTCTACAGTATATTCTGTGTTTATATGATTATCATACCACTTCTAAATCGTACTGAAAGATCTGTGGCCATTTAAGGACAGAAGTAAGGCCCGGTTCACATCTGCGTTCAGTATTCCGTTCGGGGAGTCTGCATGAGGACCCCCCGAATGGAATATCGAACGCATTGACAAGCGGTGAGCACTGAAAGCACATGGACCCCATAGACACGCACGAGAAGAGTAGTTCATGAAGTTCTTTTCTCTCCGCATGACTCGTGCAGACAGTGCGCGGAAAACACACTGACCACATAATAGTCTATGGAAACCATCTGCTTTCACTGCTCACCGCTTGTCAATGCGTTTGCTATTCCATTTGGGGGATCCCCAGGCGGACTCCTCGAACGGAATACTGAACGCAGATGTGAACCATTCTTAATATAGCAATACGGACTGTACCTTATGTTCATTCAGTAAGAGGTTAATTGAAACAAATGTACAGTATGACCACAGTCTAAATGGTAGAGATAAAGCAAATGTTTTATAGAAAGATAATTACATAAAAGTAGATAGTAGTAGGTTTAAATGTATCACTTATCCACAGGTGACAAGGTGAAAAGTGTCTAATAGGTGGAAGGGAATGGGGTCTAATACTTGCATAAAGTGGCAGTGAAGCATGTCCATTCAGTTATGTTAAGCTGCAATAGAAATGCCATACTTCCCCCTTGTAAAGGTCATATAACTTGTTTTAACATTGGTTCCCATCTAACTGTGTTTGTAGATATCACCAGACAAAAGCTACATAGTCCTTTAAAAAGAAACCACACCTGTTCAAGAGTAAACACTGGGATGGCTGTAAGGTGCCAGGTATTTCATCTCCAAGGCTCTTGACATATAACTTTGGCAATGGTCTGGAGAAAAGCTATAGTAACACAGTAGAGAGAGTTACAGTGGGGAAAATAAGTATTTCATACACGGGCGATTTTGGAAATTTTCCCACCTACAAAGAATAGACGGGTCTGTAATTTTATCATAGGTACATTTCAAATGTGAGAGACAGTATATAAAAAAAAATCCAGAAAATTACAATTGTATGATTTTTAGATAATTAATTTCTAGAGATGAGTGAACACTGTTCGGATCAGCCGATCCGAACAGCACGCTCCCATAGAAATGAATGGAAGCACCTGTGACGCTGACTTTGCCGGCGTCACAAGTGCTTCCATTAATTTCTATGGGAGCGTGCTGTTCGGATCGGCTGATCCAAACAGTGTTCGCTCATCTCTATTAATTTCCATTATATTCTGCCTCTCAGACCGGTTAGTTTTTCCTATTCTGCACTTGTCACCTGTATTATTTACACCCGTTTGAACTCGTTACCTGTATAAAAGACACCTGTTCACACACTCAATCACTTAAACTCCAAGCTCTCCACCATGGCCAAGACCAGACGGCTGTCTAAGGAAACCAGGGAAAAAATTGTAGACCTGCACAAGGCTGGGATGGGCTACAGGACAATCTTACCAGGCAAGCAGCCTGGTAAGAAGGCAACTACTGTTGGTGCAATTATTGAACAATGGAAGAAACAGATGGTGTGTTATGGAATTGGTAGGACAGCAATTCCCCAGTAGCTGCTGGAAACCCTGGGGCGGGGCACAAGAGACAGTGAGCACTAAGCTGAAGCCACCCACTGTCCCTTCCTATTGCCAGGCCCTATCCTATTTAATAGGCGGCAATTCAAAGATGATCCCTTCCTATATATGTGATACACAAAACGCAGACAAGACGAACAACAACAAAGAGAAGTCAGCTAGCCAAGGGTCAGGAAACAGTCGAGCAATGCAGTGCCAAATCAGAGTCCAAAAGAATAGTCAGTAGGGAAGCCAGAGGTCAAGGATTAGAATACAAGTAATAACAGCGACAGAAAAAAGCAAGTACGCACAAGGCAATAGCAAGCACCAGTGTGAATGTGAACCAAGACTAAATAAGGAGGAAGAATCGGCCCAGAACCTGATAGGAAGGCAGGCTGTCAATCACAGGGCAAGGCAAAAATTAAGCCCTTAATGGACAGTGGCAACAAGGGCAGAAGACGGGTGTGGTGAAAATTCAATTACAGAACTAGAGCCGTGTTCACACAGTGCAACTAAAAACTCTAAGCAAATTATCAAACTGCACACGCCTCCTGCACCGCAGCATGCGAGCAGAGGGTGGCGCAGAGACCCGAACAGGCAGAGATGTTACATGGTGACTGTCAATATTGCTTGGTCTGGTGCTCCATACAAGTGCTCGCCTTGTGGAGTAAAGATAGTTCTGAGAAAGCTCACAAATCAGTCTATAACTCCATGTGAGTACCTGGTCAATGACCTGAAAAGAGCAGGGACCACAGTCTCCAAGATTACCGTTAATACTACACTATGCCGTCATGGATTAAAATCCTGCAGGGCACGCAGCTCACGCTGCTCACGCCAGCACATGTCCAGGCTTGAAGTTTGCCAATAACCAACTGGATGATCCAGAGTAGGTATGGGAGAAAGTCATGTGGCCAGATGAGACCAACATATAACTTTTTGTTTTCTACTTCACTCACCATGTTTAGCGGAAGAAGAATGAGTGCAATCCCAAGAACACCATCCCAACCATAAAGCATGTGGTGGAAACATCATAATTTGGGGGTACGTTTCTTATTGAACGGAGGATGGATGGGGCCATGTATCACAAGATTTTAGCCATCAACCTCCTTCCCTCAGTAAAAGCATTGAAGATGGGTCATTCCTGGGTATTCCAGCATGACAATGACCTGAAACAAACAGCCAAGGCTCTGATAGAAGCATTTTAAGGTCCTGGAGTGGCATAACCAGACTCCAGAACTGAACCCCATTAAATGTCTTTGGAGGGTGCTGAAACTCAATGTAGCCCAGTAACAACCCTGAAACCTGAAAGATCTGGAGAAGATCTGTACGGAAGAGTGGGTCAAAATTCCTGCTCTAGTGTGTGCAAACTTGGTCAAGAACTACAGGAAATGTCTGACCTGTGTAATTGCAAAGAAAGGTTTCTGTATCAAATATTAAAGGGGTTGTCTAGTCAAAATTGGACAACCTCTTTAACAATTAAATCAGCCGGGGCAGTGAAAAAAAATTCATACTCAGCTGTCCCTTATGATCTGGTGTCCTCCCGTCGTATCCCAATTCTTCTTTTCTGAGGTCTCTTCCTGAGTTCTGCGGAACTGATTGGCTTCAGCTGCCACTGCTGAGGCCAATCAGCAGCCTCGGCAGGCCTCAGGAAGAGACCCGTGATGTCACAGGTAGTGACATCGCATGCCCTTCACTGATTGGCCTCAGCGGTCATGTTCCGCGGCTTCAGCGGAACCTCAGAAGAGACCCGTTGAGCAGAAGGACCAGAATGCACCAGCAGGACACCAATGCTTCATGGTCAGGGGAATATGTTTTTCTTTTTTTTTTCACTCTCCCCGGCTGATTTAGAAGTTAAAGGGTTTGCTCATTTTGCCTGATTTTTTATTAGATTCTGTCCCTCACAGTTGAAGTGTACCTACGAAAAAAATTACAGACCTCTCCATTCTTTGTAGGTGAGAAAACTTGCCAAATTGCCCGCATATCAAATACGTATTTTCCCCACTATATATATCACCCTAGTCAATACAGTTTGGCAATAGCTACTCTCTCTCATAGTCTATATATTTAGGCAGTGTTTCCTGAGGGCATTGGTATATGGTATATAAAATTGCCTCTTGAAACAGTAGTAGTGCATATTTTCTTTAACAGTGTTTTTTCGAAAGCGTTATTGGCAATCTCATTGCTTTCTTTGCAGGTGTATCATAACCAACTTCAAAGAATCACATCACACTACTTGTCTATCAAGAATGAACTTTGGTCACTCAGCTTCTTTTCTATCAGTCTACTGTTCAACCTTTGTTAACAATTCACTGCATGTATAAAACAATCCACAGTATGAGCCGACCAGCTTATTTAATGCTAATACTGTTTTACAGCACTAGAGTGGAATATCACTAAACAAAGACAAATATCTCTGCACTGAAATATCTTGGAAAGAATGTCTATATAGATCATACATAACTGCAAACATATATTACAATTTGTTTGCTTATTACCTGGTTGTTTCCAATTGTAGCTGCCATTGTAATCCACTGGCAATCCTCTATTGGCAGTGCATTACAGTTTACACAGTTTCCTTATAGAACTAGGGTCATGATGAGTTTATAGCCGTCCAAAGGTAACAACCATCCCTAAGGCTGAAGATTTTAAAATTAACAGTAAGGAGCATAACAAAGTCCCCAAGTGTTATCCAGTATTAGTACCTGGTAGAGCACTCCTTACTTTCTATTCATACATATAATACAGTTACATAGAATTGAAAATAAAGTTTTTAGCAACAAAAAAAAAGACACAATAACAAGGCCTCAAACAGACATGGCAGCTATGGATTTTATTAAGTGGGAAATGAATATATATTACTCCTAAAATTTAGAGAATTTCATGGATATATCTATCTATCTATTATCTATCTATCTATCTATCTATCTATCTATCTATCTATCTCCTATCTATTTATCTATCTATCTATCTATCTATCTATCTATCTATCTCCTATCTATTTATCTATCTATCTATCTATCTATCTATCTATCTATCTAACAATCATCTATCTATCTCTTTATCTCTCTCCTATCTATCTATCTATCTATCTATCTATCTATCTCTCATCTATCTATCTATCTATCTATCTATCTATCTACCTATCTACCTATCTATCATCTATCTATCTATCTATCTATCTATCTATCTATCTATCTATCATCTCTCAAATATCTATCTATTATCTATCTATCTATCTATCTATCTATCTATCTATCTATCTATCTATCTATCTATCTATCTATCTCTGTCATCTATCTCTTTGCATACCATATCTGTTGCAAGGATTAGTTTCAGTTGACATAGCAGTTCAACAAAAGTCAATACATTTGTTGGCTGATACAAATCACTCTTTCATGGATTATTCTCAAGATCACCAGGGAAAGTCAACATTAAGTATTCATGCTCATCTTCAGCAGCTACTAGCTTTACAGTTCAGCAATCCACTTAAGATGAATATTCGCAAGAGAGTATACGTATAACTGTGAAAACCTTCTATGCAAATTACTTTATAATCTTCTCAGTGTCGTTCTCTATTATGTAAACTTAAATTGTGACCTAGAATGCAATAGAAACTCTGTATTCAGTTCATACCTTCAACTTTAGTATTGTACATGACTGAAACATACCATTGTCTTTTAATCACAAAGAAACTTTTGAGTTCATCCAATGTAGCAATGTACAACTTCAATTATGTACCTGTTATTATAAATATTAATTCCCAAACTAAGCTAATAAATGTATTACCAAATTTGCCAATGATCTCATCAGCCATAAAGTTTATATAAAAATCTATACAGACTTTGGAGCTAGTGTACATGATGTATGACATAAACATACTGAAAAAAATGTAAGTACAGAGTTTTATTTGCCACTAAGCACTGCCAGGGTCAGCTCAAAAACATCTCCAAATCTGCGCTTTTCTTATGGAAACATCAAAAACCCTTAGGCTAAGGTCCCACATAGCAAAGCAAAAAACATTACGGTAAAAACACGGCAAAAAAAGCATCACATTTTTTTATGCAGCGCTTTTCATTGCAACTTTGTAGAGTTTTCCTCTGCAGATTTTCTGTTCGCATTATACCTATACAGAAAACACCAGGGTTTTCATCGGTATAGTTGACACGCTTGTGTTTTTGAAAATCACAGCATTTTTTAAAAATGCAGCTTTTTGGAAACCTCTGCAGGCTTCTTGTGAAAACGCTACAGGAAAAACCACAATGCATTGTTACCGCATTCACTCTCGCCTTGACTACTGTAACTCCTTACTAATCGGTCTTCCCCTCTCTAAACTCTCCCCTCTACAATCTATTCTGAATGCAGCGGCCAGGCTCATCTATCAGGCTAGACGCTACAGCGATGCCTCTGGTCTGTGCCAGTCGCTACATTGGCTGCCTATTCATTATAGAATACAATATAAAGTTATCACCCTCATCCACAAGGCTCTCCATAATTCTGCATCTCCCTACATTTCCTCCCTCATCTCTGTCTACCGCCCAACCCGTGTTCTCCGTTCACTCAATGACCTAACACATATATCTTCTATTATCAGAACCTCCCACGCTCGTATACAAGACTTCTCCCGAGTTGCACCACTTCTCTGGAATGCTCTATCCCAGACAATCAGATCAACTCCCAATTTCTACAGTTTCAAGTACAAACTAACGAAACATCTTTTCAGACATGCCTATCACAATTCCTAATGTAAACCCTTCCATACCGTAATTAGAATCCCAAAAATGAACCCTTCTCTGTTCCAGCTCTGACATTACCCCACATGATATGATGCCGTTTCAGGCTAACTTTATATGTCCAAGCACCATCCACATGTTAACCACTTCCGGACCACTCATAGAGTATTTACGTCCAGACAGTGGTTGCCTTGTGATGACCTGATGTGCCGTTACGTCCTGTCAGAACACAACAGCTGCACGAGATCGTGCAGCTGCTGATACTGGGAGCCGGCTGTAACTTCAGCCGGAGCTCCCAGAGAGAAGGCAGGGAAGGTTTCTTAAATTCCCTGCCTTTTCGATCGCTATGTATGCGACCGCCCTCTGACCCAGCGGTCTCGTGATCCGCCGGTGTCAGTGTCTTACAAGAGCTGCTGGGTCCGACAGGACCCGAATCAGCTCTGTAAGCTGTGTATACAGCGTGCAGGAGACTGTATTCCTCCTGCAACTGGGCCTAAATGTACCAGCCCCAGTTATAGGAGAAATCAGCCTCCCTGACAAAGAAAAACGTGATCAGATGTCCCCAAAGGTCTCTTATGACCTTATGGGGACACCATCTGAAAAAAACAAAAACAGTAAAAAAATTAATAAAGTTTTTAAAAAATTAAATAAAATAATTTAAAAAATAAGTAAAATAATATACCAATAAAATGCCGTTATTAAAGGTTATAGCCTCACCCCCGACAACACCATACAAAATAAAAATTACCATAACGGAGAGGAAAAACTATTTTATAAAGCTTTTCAGTAGCACTTTGTGTTATTAAATAAAAAAAAAAGAAAAGTGGAAACCAGACACAATTTCCTCCTATTTTGTTTATATTTTCCTGGATATAAAAAAAATTAAAACACATTCGAAAATAAAAACAACATAAAAATTAATCCCTGTGTGTCCCCGAAAAAAAAGCCGCAAAAATTAGTTGAATGAGACGTATGAGAAATATGTTACAGCCCTCAAAACTGCACATACAAAATAAACCTGAAATGTGTCTGGTCCTGGATTACAAAGTGGTTAAAGGACATGATACACAGCAAGTCTGTCAGTCCATACAAACTCAGCCATGTGTGCCAGTGTGTTACTTGGCATGACTTCTAATGAGCTTCTAAACAGCAGAGTTGGGAGAAATCAGGGTGGATTGAGCCTAGTAGGAGCAGAATTGTGCTACGCTCATGGTGGAGCAGTATGAGGAGGAGGAGGAATTGTAGAGGGTGAGCACACATATTGATATATTCATGGGGTTAAGTGTCTGGCCGTCTGTGTTTAACTATAGGTGCTGCTGGCTTACTGCTCTCAGGATAGGAGGCGTAGGCGTGTTGTGCGTTTTATGTTGCTCTGTATTAATTTTGGGAGGTATGTTACTGCTGCGAGTGCTGAATCGATTTTAGCTTGGAGCGGTACATGCAGTAGTTATGTGACTGGATTTATGCAATGTTTCCATTGATTCCTGTATAGGTTGGAGCCACGGTGTTGAGACGTCGGTTACTAGCGACGCTTCCTGTGTCCAGTTGATTTATGCGCGTCCCGATGGGCGGAGCTTTGTTGCGGCTTCATTGAGGGTTATCTTTTTGTCGACTGGGCACTCCACATTGAGAAGGCGTGGCCATGACTATATCAAACTGGCCTTTTGGGAAAGCAGTCAAAGCTGAAAATTATAGCCGTCCGGCTACAGGGCACGTTAAGCTCTTCATTAAGCACTCTGTACAACATTACTGAACTGGCTCTTTACCAGTTGTAAAGCGTCAAGCTTTGACTGTAAGCGGTCATTTTCTTGTAGTGCGGGCATGCGCAGTCGGCTCTGCCCAGGCCCGATGCCTGGCAGAGTGAATTCAGAGCCGGAAGATGCCGCGGGGACGCTGCACGGAGAGGACTTCTCGGAGGATCCAGCCCGACCCTCACTCGTGGACTTGGTAAGTGTAATTTGATCGAATGTTGCCTACCCCTGAAACGAGCATTTTCCCCCCATAAACTATAATAGGATTTGATATTCGATTCGAGTAGTCGAATATTGAGCAGCTACTTGAAACGAATATCGAATATCGAACATTTTACTATTCGCTCATCTCTAATTATCATTAAAGGTTATATTTTAGTGTACTTTTCAGGTCAGTTTTTGTTTCTTAGCAATTAGGTAAACCTACCAAGTATTATATTAGTCGGTTTTTGAGCACACACATGAAACTTCATGTCGGGGTGCTTAACACTGGTGGACATGTAAATGATGGGTCTATCCATTGGCTGTTCATTTTGATGAAAGTCAGCCGGTCAGCACTGTCAACTGACAGCCGACTGTGCTTATCTGTGATGAGGCCACCAGCTGCGCTGAAGATCCTTTCCAATAGAACGCTAGCAGGAAAGGACCTCCAAGGCAGTTAGCGCAAGTTCCAACCACAAATACAACTTTCCATCCTGTGAAGCGGAAAGGAGTGTGCATTGATTATCCTGCTGGTAGGTTCTGCTCCTATGCCCGACTCCTCAGCGTACAATGCGTTATCCCTGATGGTGATGAGAGATTCTCGCATCACACACAGGAGCAGGGTTGTGACACTCATGAGTGCATCATCACAGCTGACCCTCTTGGTGGACTCCTCAAAGACACTGAGAGATCTCACATAAGTCTGCCAATATGGGTGAATTTTGCGCGAGTGGCTAGTACATGCTGGACATGCCTCTGCCTCTAGCCACCTTTTTTGCTGCTGCACTTGACTCCACATCTACACGGCTTTCCCCGCTAGACATCACCCCTGTCCATGTCGGGTCGGTGACCTCGTCGTCCACCAACTCCTCTTCCAATTGCTCTCTCCTCTTACTGCAAACCGCACATAACCACAGCTTGCCGTGATGGCAACAGTGTCTCGTCATCATCACTGAGGGGCATCAGGACACACAAAGTCGTCTGGTAGCTCCTGCGATTCGGGAAGTGGTTCAACAGAGGGAGAGACAGTAAATGGGCCCGAAAAGAGATCCTGGTAAGGGGCAAGGGTGGAATGACTCTGTTGGGAAGATTGGGCATGTTGGGAGGAAGGAGGGGCAGACTCTTGGGTAGTGGCTGACTGGCTGCTGGAAAAGCAGCTGGAAGCATTATCACTTGTTCCTGGTGCTTGGACCTGGTCTGCGTTGTACCCTGCACCCTGCTTAACGCAGCTGTCATATCAGGAATTGTGATGAGCGCATGTTTCTTTCGGTTTAAAGTTACATTTCTGTCCATATTAAGGTCGAGGAAAGAAGTTTTCAAATTATTTATCCACTTTCATAGAGGTTCTAGTGAGTTTGTAAAGTGTCCAGTGGAAAGGATGGGATAGGATTTCATATAAGTCTGCCACCCATGGAAACTCATGGTGCAGAAACTGAGGGAGCTGACTTTGATGAACCCTTGGGTTTTGGAGATGGAACTCCATCAAAGGTCTCTGCTGCTCACACACCCTGCTCAACATACGGTATCTAGGGTTTCAACGTGTGGTGACCTCGCACAACAGCCGGTGCTTCAGGCAGATGTAAGCGTTGCTGGAATGTATTGAGGCTAGCAGCAGCTACTGTAGACTTGCCAAAGTGGGCGCACAAGCGCCGCACTTTAACCCAATTTTTAGGTTATTTAGATATGTCAGCTGGAAATAGCCACCAATGTAACAAATGAGTCAGTAGAAAACCTTCTTTTGAACAATGAAATCACTTCTATTGCCAACTATTTTTATAATGCATTTTGACCTTTATGAAATTTTATAGGGTAATTGCTTGGCTCTTTTCTTTAATGAAAGACTCTACTTTTTCAAATCCACGAAAGAAGACCTGGGTTGTGTTTGACATTATCAAAATAACCACTATCTACATATGGCTCCCACTCAGAAGCAGTGTAGGGAAAGTAGCTACCCACACTCTGCTATTTTACACAGCAGGGACCTGGAGACAGTACCTATGATCAGTGATGACTCTGATCATGGCCATTTAAGCACTCAGATGCTGCAGTAAAAAACGACCGTGGCATGAGTCGCTAATTTCACTTCATGGACAGATCTCTCGTGGCACAATCGTAGTATTCATCCTATTACCAGTGCAGCTTCCCAGGCTAGATAGATAGATAGGAGATAGATAGATAGATAGATAGATAGATAGATAGATAGATAGATAGATAGATAGGAGATAGATAGACAGATAGATAGACAGACAGACAGATGATAGATTTGTTCGGAAGCCTTTTCACATAGTTGAAATAAACATAAGAAGACAGAAATGACATTTTCCTGTAGCAACAAACTTCAAAGCTTTGAATATTATTGTAGTATTTTTGGCTCCAGGAATTCTCTGTGCATTAAATTATGTTAGTGCTGCTGTGATGAACTTATCTTGCAGAAACATGCATTTGGTTTTTGTGGTTGTTTGAAGAATATACCATGTACAAGGAAAGCTAGAAGCTGCACATTAAAACACAATGATTCCCCAAGCCACAGAAGAAACATCATTATCTTTAGGACCCACAATGCCATTTGAGTGTTCATTTATAAAATAATTGAAAACATTCATAGGTGGAGATTGGAGAACACCAGATATTAGATGTCAGATCAACATTTTGATGTGTGATCTATCAATTATTGATGTCCCTAGATTCAGTAACTTCCTGTATTGACTACAGAAAAGAAACAGATATATTCAGTGTTTCAGATTTAACCCCTTGATGATATTGGATGTAGTAGTACAACACAGCTACTATTACCTTAAAGCAACTGGGCGTGCTATTATGTACCTTGCTGGCTATCCGCTCAGTGTGTGAGCAGGCGGCCTCTGGAGCTTACTCACAGCTAACATCCCGTTTCATCACCCCCAGTTGGAGCTGAGCTTCAATTATGGGTTTTAATCCTTTAGATGTTGTAGGGGTTTTCGCATTATAGTTCCCCCATCATCCCTCCACGGTGTGTTTGGTGAGTGCTAATATGTCTAATTAGTTACCCTGGGTCTGCCAGAGCTACATACCTGGTTAATCCTGCTTGAACAAGTCAGCCAGTGTATACTTCCTATATTCATTACAATATTTGTATATTGTATACTACTGAACCAGAAATCAGAAGGAGAGACATTGGGACATCAAAAAAGATTTTAAAAAAATGTAAAAAAAATATATATAAAAATTACAAAAAAAACTAGCTATTTGGTATCACCACATCCATAACAACCAGTACAAAAACTGAAACATTATTTAACCTGTACGGTCAATGTCCTGAAAAAAAATGGAAAATGCTGGAAGTAATGATTTTTTTGCCATCTCGCCTCACAAAATATGGTATAAAAAGTGATCAATAAGTCATATGCACCCTCAGATAGTACCAATAAAAAGCACAACAAAAAATAAGCCTTCAACCAACTCTATCAACAGAAAAGTAAAAATGTCTCTCAGAAGATATTGATACAAAAACAATAGATTTCTTTCCCCAAATGGGTTTTTGTTCCATAAAATTAGTAGAGATCTTAGATACCCAGTGGAGGCCTGAATACCATTCTGTTAGTGAAAGTTAGTGAACATTCAGGTCTGTGTCCCATCTGAGAATGTGTCCTGGTTCATAGTCAGAGGGCCCACAGGGGAGAGCCCAGTAAAACATTTAGACCCCCTTAGATTTCCCATAAAGTGTGAATAAGCCAAAGAGGAGAAAAACTGGTCATAAAGAAGAGAAGGTCGCAGGATCTCTCTTACCTGTAAATAATATATATATATATATATATATATATATATATATATATATATATATATATTTTTTTAATCTATGCAAATTATATATTAACAGTTTTCCCATGTCTTATAGCGTGGGATAAGGTCAGAGAGTAAACTCCTTGTGAATCATGTAAATGAATGTAAGGTGGGGTTGTAATCAGCGGCATACAGATGGCACAGCTTCTTAGCTTTAACTAATTATTGGAAAGAGCATAGGTTTAATAGGCCTGGGGATGATGTGCAGCAAAGCTGGTTTTCAACTTACGTTGTTGCTGTAGCTTGTTGAATACTTATTACCATGTTACGTTATGAAGTCCTTAATGCAAAGACATACAGCCAAGAAAGAAAACAATATATTTTTTAAATAATTAAAGATAATTGCCAACTGATGCAAACCTAATGAGGAGTTATGATGACATTTTTCCTTGTGACTCCTGTGATGTGCATTATTATAGAGGCACTAGCAGTTACCTTCATCTGCGGGTTGGCGGTGGCGTTGAACCGCTTATATGTGTTGTCCCCCCATCTCTGCCGCCAGTTCCTTTTCCCCCCATCTCTGCCACCAGTTTCTTGTCCCGCCATTGCTGCTCCCAGTTTCTTGTCCCTCTATCTCTGCCCCCAGGTTCTTGCCCCCCCATCTCTTCCCCCAGCTTTATGTCCCCCCATCTCTGGCCCCAGTTTCTTGTCCATCTCTGCCTCCAGTCTCTTGTCCCCCCCATCTCTGCCCCCAGCTTCATGTCCCCCCATCTCTGCCCCCAGCTTCTTGTCCCCCTCCTACATCGGCCCCAGTGTAGTAGTACTCACCTTGGCCACGCTCCCCTGCCGCTGCTTTCTCCGCTCGCTCAGTGCATATAGTTCGCGGGCTGCTGCCTCTGTGGCAGAGCGAGGCCCCGGCGTCAGGTTGCTATAGCAACCCTTGCGCTGGGCCGCGCTCTGCTGCATATATGACACATACAGGCAGCAGCGCGCGAACTATGTGCATTGAGCAAGCGGAGAGAGCGGCAGGGGAGCGTGGCCAAGGTGAGTGCTACTACACTGGGGCTGATGTCGGAGGGGGACATGAAGCTGGGGAACGTGGTTGATCCCTGGGGACACCCCCCTCCCCCCCGGAGACACCCCCTTCCCCCCTGGGACACCCCCACCCCGCTTCACTGACCTGTATGTGGAGTGTCGGGTGCAGCAGCCTCCTCCATCCGCGATGTGTGCAGGTGGTCTAGTATAGCTGCGGCTCCAGGACGATGTGGGCTGCCGCCATCTTGTTCACTGTGTCCCTGCTCAATCGGCACGCCCACATTCAGCCCCCAACCTATGGTGCCGCATCCCTGGCTCTATAGCCCGCCCACAGCCTGCCATGCACCAATAGGAGGTGCATGGACAGACCAGCGCTGGCAGAATGCCAGCTTCTACAGCCGAGCCCGGAGGTGTCTTTGGACGGTCACGGTGGTGATTTGGGGTGAGTGACCCACATTTTAAGTAGCCTACTACCTTTTCCTGGCAAATATATGTGTGTGTGAAATGTCCCCAAAATCCATTCAGTCGTTTGGCTGTGATTGAGGAACAAACATCCAAACACACAAACCCACAAACTCACAAAGTTTCACCTTTATAATATTAATAGGATTGTGTTGATTCTTTTTACATTACCTGCAAAGTGGATGAGATTCTGGCTAGTCACATCCATACAGTGGAGAATCTTCAGCGGAAATTATAATATTTCAAAAACGTTTGTTTTTTTAAAAAAATAACAGCAGCTCAGTTATACCTACGGAAGTGCTGGTGTTTTTTGTATAGGAAAACACTGCAGATTATCTGTGAAAAGAACTGCGGAAAAAAGCATGATGCATTTCCGCTGCTGTCTTTTCAACAGCATTTTTTGGCTGCGGCTCGCTACATGGGGCTTTAGCCTAAATGTCTTGAATGGTGGTAGTGACTTGTGAATAGAGGCATCAATGTATAGGATGAACTGAACCCACATGAGATTGACACTGTGTCTACATTTTACTTTACCTGCAAAGTGGATGGGACTCTGGCTAATCCCATCCACACATTGTAGAAAAAAATCTGCAGTAGAAATGCTAGGATATCAAAAATATAATTATTTTTGCAAATCACAGCATGTACATTATACCTACATGCTGGTGTTTCCGTATAGGTATAATAGAAGCAGAAAGTCCGCAGTAGGCCTCCTGTAAAAAATACTACGGAAAAAAAGCAATGCATTTCCACCGCAGTCTTTTCCCTAGCGTTTTTGGCTGTGGCTTGCTGTGTGGGGCCTTTAGCCTAAGGGCGCATTCACACAGAGTAACGCGATAAAATAGACTCCCATTGACTTCAATGCGTTTCTCTTAACACACGTAACACATTGAAATCAATGGGAATCTTTTTATCAGTGCTGATTCTGCCGCGAATTATCGTGCTAGAATCAGCGCCGCGTTACTCCGTGTGAATGCCCCCTTAAGTTTACTCTGCTATGAAATCTCCACTACATAAGCAGCACCTGTAGTGCATTAGCTTCAGGGACAGCAAGCAAAGTGAGAAAGTAAATGCTTTATGTCCAGAGTGTATTCTTGAAAGTTTATACTGAGTATCCTGAATATACTTTATTTATTCTCATATTCATACTAAATATACTTCCTTTATACTCATATTCATATTCGTTGGCCCTCTTTCTTACACCAGGTGAGCACTGTCCAGAACCCTCTACTGCCATCTCCTTGAAACATAACCTGTTAGTGTATCCAAGGACTATATTTGAGTAAAAGCTGCTTTATCTGCTTTTAAGGTTTCTCTGAGAGCCATAGGAATACTGTCTGGGTCATATCATCCACAAGATTCCATAAGATGCTTTCTTATTTAAATTGAACTTTACAAAATTTGTGCTCTATTAGTTATTGTAATATTATTACTCATATTAGTACATAACTTGGTTCCAAGATCCTGATTTTCATTTTATTCTCAAAAAACGTTCACACAAAGGTAAACTTCACTTTTGAGCAACATTTGTACAGTACATCATAGGTTAGATACTCAAAGAACATTGAGTATATTCTTTGATGAATGATGTGTTCTGAGCTATATGACTTGAGTCATGAATCATATGATTTTATTGATTCTTTTACTTCCTAAGAGAGCCTCAAAATTCCACCGGTAGTCCCTTACCATATTGCAGTGATTCAAGCTACAACGAAACTGGTAGAATATTACAGATACACCAAGCACAATTCTGGATGTATTATTCCATATGGCTGCACAGTTTCATCATAGTTATTAACACAGGGCTTGGAAGATACATATGAGCGCCCTACCATGGCACGAGCATATAAACATTAATGGTACACTATGTGACTGGCACTATTATGGTGAGGTATCAAGTTGCTGGTATATGGGGTCGTAGTTTAGCTTGCATTATCCTTGATGTATATTGAGGTGTCTGATACTATTCTAGGGAGAATTCTGTGGCTAAGTTAATTATTTCTATTTTAAGCAAATATTCTCTTTTCTGCACTTTGTGTCCCTATGCTTTTCTCTGGGCCCCAACATTTGACATGGGGCCCCCCAAACTTCCGCCGGCCCCATGTCCAACCCCCTGAGTATAATGATAGCAGTGTTTGTGAGGCTCACAGGCCTGCGGCCTTACTTACCGATCTCCAATCCTGATCACAGCCGCCTCCGCAGAAGGGGATGTGCTGGCAGCCATGAGCAGGAGTCAGGATTAGTAAGTAGACAAGGCTCATTACTTGCCAGAGTTACTCCAGCAGGTAACGGCCTATTAAAAAAAAATATCAGCAGTGGCTACCGCCTGGCCCCCTAATGTCCAGGGCCCGTTGGCAACCACTACTGCTGCTACACCGGCAGTTACGACCCTTGTAATAAAAGGTCTCTATTGGCAGAATAGATAATAGCCCTAGAAGTAGAATCCTTTATGACATCTATGTGTTGGAAGTGGTAAAATCTGACAATATGACATCCCTGCTCTGTAGTCACGTATGTACCAGCCTTACTGTGGATTTAAGAAGGATATGGTTTTTTGGGACATTCTTGGAAACTTTAACTGGTAGCCAAGATGTTTTAATGTAATAATACTGTAAAGGACATTATCCTGCTAGAATGTGTCTATTTTATAGATATATACATGATTGTTTTCCTTTATTACATGGACATTCTTCATGAGAGAACACATAACATTTTCATGCATTGAGATCATACACAAAAACTATTTCAAAATCCATAAGTCATTTGTAATGTAAGCTTAAAAGGAAGTTTTTCTGTTTTATACAGAGAACAGGTTTTCCAGATAAAAGCATTGCCTTCAGTATATTAGAAGTGAAACGCTACTGCAAGAGTAATCGGCTTTACGTATATCTTAAGTAACCAAGAATCACCTAATTTTTATTGAAAGCAGTTGGCTGAGCAAAATAGAATTTGTAGTATCTCATAATTATTTTCTTCTGTAGAATTTTGACAAAGCTGTTCTTGATTTCGTGTCTGTTCCTGGACCTTACATTGTAACTAAATACGGGACAGAAATCTATTATACAGTACTCAAGGAAGGGTAGAACAAAAAGTTCTATTCACATTTTCTAAAATGTATAATGAGGTTAAGCTACCATTACAGACAAATGCCAAAAAGAAAAATCGCTCTACTTGTCCTGAATTCACGAGACCAATGTGGCTGCACGGAAACCCCCGACCGTAAAGGAGTATGAAAATTGAAAAAATCCCCCCCAAAAAAAATTCCAGCATGCCACCAATTATCTAAAACATAACTCTTACTTCAATGTATAAAAAAGATAGATATTACATCACCTTAAAGAAGGTAGGAACATGATGAAAAGCTGACGCGTTTCAGGAAAAAAGTTGATGTAATTCCCTTACTCATAGCATGTTCTATAACAAATACAAGGACACATATATAGGAACAAAAAGCCCCACCCATCAAACACAGTTAACCCCAGCAACACCAAAAATGCAAGGATAGACATAAACATGGAGTACACGTGTATAAAATATAACACTTCATATACAATCCATCTACCTCAAATGATCATGTCTAATGCATAGCAGAACCATCATAAAACAAAAAACAAACAAAAAAAAGCATTAAAAAAACGCATACAAAAAACACATACAATAAAAGCATTCAATAAACGCATTAAAAAAAGACATACAAGAAGCGCATTCAAAAAACGCATACCAAAAATGCATACCAAAAACGTATTATAAAAAACGCATACAAAACATTCAACAAACACATAAAAAAAAAAGATATATATATGAAAAATCGCATCAAAAGTTTTTAAATACCTTAGTGGATATACAAAAACTCAGAGACCAAACACTAACAATACAGTCACCATCAGACATTTGTTTCACGTATCATGGTATGTAATCCACATATCTAACCCCTTAAATAAGCCAAAACAACATACAGTATACCTAGTATTTCAACCCTATAAGTGCTTAACAGGAATTAATACAAAATGGAGGTGAAATTTTCAAATTTGATTTTATTTTACTAATATTTTCGTTTAGCCCTAGAATTTGCACATTCACAAGGGGTTAAAGGAGAAAACGCATCCCACAATTTCTTATGCAAGTTCTCCCGACTACCATAGTACCCCACTTGTGGGTGTAAATTAATATATGGACGCACAGCGAGACACAGAAGGGAAGGCGCGCCAAGGAACTTTTAGAGGGCAGATCTGGCTGTGATCAGTTTCAGGAACCATGTCGCATTTACAAAGACCTTGAGGAGTCAAAACAGTGAAAACCTCTAGAAAGTGACCCAGTTTTGAAAACCGCACCCCTCAAAGAATTTATCCAGCTGTTAATTACAGAAGTACTCCGATGACTCTGCTATAGTAGGCCTTATCACTGATGGTGACGATAGGGAATACAGGGACTTAAACCGGGATTTTGTTGAATGGTGCCAGCAGAACCAGCTCAGGATTAATGCTGGGAAGACCAAGGAGATGGTGGTGGACTTTAGTAAACAGAGAAGTGCTGCGACCCTGGTGGAGATCCAAGGGACATGTATTGCGATAGTCAGGACCTATAAGTATCTGGGCGTGATCCTCAACAATAAACTAGACTGGGCTGATCACCTGGAGGCGCTGCACAGAAAGGGCCACAGCAGGCTCTACCTGCTCAGGAGGATGAGGGCCTTCAGAGTCCAGGGGACACTACTTAGGGCCTTCTTCAACTCTGTGGTTGCTTCAGCCATCTTTTTCGGTGTGGCCTGCTGGGGGAGCAGTATATCAACCAGGGACAGTAATAGACTGGACAGGCTGATCAGAAGGGCCAGCTCTGTCCTGGGGAGCCCCTTGGACCCAGTACAGGTGGTGGGTGACAGAAGGATACTGTCTGTGGTGACCTCCATGCGGGAGAACAAATCCCACCCCATGTATGGGACCTTGATGGGACTTGGCAGCACTGTAAGTGACCGTCTGCTTCACCCCAAGTGTGAGAAGGAGCGTCCTGCAGTGACCCCGGGTCTGACCCATGCTGTCCCCTCCACGTACCTGGTTGATCCTGCCAAAAAGGAAGCTGTCAGCCCCGTGCGTCTACACAGGCTGACAGCTTACTATACACTGCAATACATGTGTAACACGCAGTCTAACCTAATACCACGTCCTACCACCAAGGACGTGGGAAGTGCAGTTTTCACTGCAGCTTTCATCTTTCCTTAGAAAAACCTCCTGATGAGCTAGAGTATCAGCTAGTGAAATACCTATAGAGGGGATTAGGAAATAGTTTTCTCTCCATATAATAGTTCAGGGACTTACAATACATCTAAATTGAACCAGATGATAGATAGGACTGCTGCTTAACCATTTAAATACTAGCTATATCATTACCTGGTCAGACCTCTGAGCACTGTTGCGAGCTAATGCTGCATATTAACTCTTGCTCCTCCAAGTCCTGCTGAACAAATGGAATACTTATCTATTTTTTCCTGCCAATTGGAAAGACAAAGGGGAGAGTTTCCCTTTATCTAAGAGATAGAAGCCATATCTACCTAATCTCTTTATTGGTTAGTGAATCTCTGTATTGGAATATTTTATGCTATAATGGGAACAATTTTAATATATCAAAAAATAAAAGTTATGTTTTATTTCTACTCCCTCAGCTGTACATACAGGTTATTACGGATGCGGTGATACCAAATATGTAATGTTTTTTTCTATTTTTCTTTATTTTACATAATAAAACATTTTATATTGGAAAATTGGATTTTTGGGGCTTTATTTATTTCTAATTTATTTTAAACTTATTTAAACTTTTTTATTTTTTATAACTTTTTTTTTCTGTCCCCATGGGGGATTGAAACAGTGATCTGCTGATCTCTGCTTCACTAGATGTAGTTGCAATACGCGTGTTACACATGTATTGCAGTGTATAGGAAGCTGTTAGCCTGTGTAGATGCACGGGGCTGACAGCTTCCTTTTTGGCAGGATCAACCAGGTACGTGGAGGGGATGGCATTGTTCATTGCCTCGATTAAGGACCGTAATGGGAACTGTTATGATTCCACTGAGGCCATAGCATCAGAATTTGTCTCCTTCTATAAAAACCTGTATGATCTACGCTCCACTTCCGTTGCTGATACTGACATACCGTAGCGAATACGCGCCTTTCTTGACAACCTCGTCTTGCCCACGCTCCCAGAGTCAGCCACGGAAGTCTTGCTGCGGCCCGTATCGCTTGAGGAAGTCGAGGAGACTCTGCAAAGTGTTCCTATCGGTAAGAGCCCTGGCCCGGACGGGCTCTGCTTTATTACAAAAAGTTTGCTAAGACTCTGCTCCCCCAACTTTCCCTCCTATGTAACTCGCTTCTAGCGGCCGCGACCTTGCCACCGCAGTCCCAGGAGGTGCATATCGCCCTGATCCCAAAAGAAGGCAGAGACATACAAAGCCATCCACAACCTGTCCCCTCCATATATCTCTGACCTAATCTCCTGCTACCTGCCCTCACGTAACCTCAGATCCTCCAATGACCTCCTACTCCGCTCTGCTCTCATCCACTCCTCACACAACCGTCTCCAAGATTTCTCTCGTGCATCCCCCATACTCTGGAACTCCTTACCACGACACATAAGACTGACCCCCACAATCACAGGCTTCAAGAAGGCCCTGAAGACTGACCTGTTCAGGAAGGCCTACAACCTCCAATAACACTATCACCGCACTGCCATCTGTACAGTCTCCCCCTCTCCTTCTGTCTCTACCCCCCTTCCCTCATAGATTGTAAGACCTCGCGGGCAGGGCCCTCTACCCCACTGTGCCAGTCGGTTATTGTTAGTATTATATCTACCTGTATATTCTGTGTATTGTATGTAACCCCCAAATTGTATGTAACCCCCAAATGTAAAGCACCATGGAATTAATGGTGCTATATAAATAAATAATAATAAATAATAATAATAAGAGACACTACCTGTTGTGGCAATTATTGCCCTATCTCACTCATCAATCTGGATGTAAAGCTATGGGCCAAGATACTAGCCAGAAGGATCCAGCCATTAATTCCACACCTGATCCATGAGGAGCAGTCTGGTTTTGTGTTGGGGAGGGAGGGGAGGCATAATACCGCCAAACTTTTGCCCTTGATCCATTTGGCCCGCAAGCGTTTCTTTCCGTTGGTCCTTCTCAGCGTAGACGCTGAGAAGGCATTCGACAGGGTGGCGTGGGACTTTATGGAGGAATCGCTCCGACAATTTGCCATACCTGACCAATTTATCCGAGCAATCCTGCCCTTGTACTCACGACCCTCCGCAAAGCTGAAAGTGAATGGCATCCTTTCGAGCAGCTTTTCCATTTCCAATGGCACCCGTCAAGGGTGTCCGCTATCCACCACGCTTTTTGTCCTTTCAAATCCAACAGAAGGCCTCCCAGCCCTGGTCAGCAGATTACAACTGTATGGCTCACAGTCGGGGTACAAAACGAATTTCTCGAAATCAGAAGTTCTGAATATAACATTGCCTCCCATCACGGTTTCTTCTTTAAGGAATATCACCCCTTTCCAATGGTCTTGTAAGCCACTTAAGTATCTAGAAGTGCATTTAACTTCACGGCTGGAAGATCTTTATGCTGTTAACTTTCCTCCTCTCTTAGAGGACCTGAAACATACACTGACCGGGTACGAAAACCTACCTCTCTTGTGGTTCAGTAGAAAGAATCTGGTGAAGACTTACCTGACTCCCAAAATCCTGTACAGAATGGCAATGCTTCCCATCGCCCTCCCTATGACATTCTTCCAATCAGTTAGACGCCTATTCACAGGTTTCATTTGGAGGCACAGGACGCCTAGGATCTCGTGGCAACAGTTGACTAAACGAAAACGCCAGGGAGGCATAGGTCTACCTGACTTGCAGAAGTACCATACCTCCATCTGTTTGGGCTGGTGGGCGGATCTGGCGTTTCCCCTTACGTCTGTGGTCCTGTCTGCCCTACTTCGAGAGTGCTTGGACACTCCTCTGGACGCTTTATTGTGGTTCCCTCGCTCCTGTCGCTTGCGGCTGTCGACTGTATGCCCGCTGTCCCCAGACACGTCTGGTGCATGGATAGATTTGATGACAAGACTGCTCCCACCTCCTTCGCCTCTTATCCCCCTGGTCTTACTGCCTCGTTTGATTGGACTACACCAGGATGCCTATGGAGATTTTTGGAGTAGGTTTCGTGGACTTTCTCTTAGGGACATCCTTACTTCCTCTGGATTGAAGTCGATTGAGATCTGCGCCCTTGTCCCAGATGCACACTTCACCTTTCTGCATAAGAGACACCTTGCTGGTGCCCTTCACATCTTGTAACAACGCTTTCCGCTCCGTGCGTCTCTGACCGACTTTGAGAAGATGCTTCTCTCCCAAACAAAGATGTTGCGGAACATCTCGCGCTGCCTCTCCCACTATGTAGACCCCCATTGACCCTATAAACCCTCATTTGTCTTGGACTGGGAGAGAGAGCTGCAACTTTCACTCTCTGAAGATGAGGTGGACATGATACTGGCACAGTCTCATGGATTCTCTCCCTGTATTAGACTCCAGGAGAACAATTATAAACTGGTTACACGCTGGTACAGGACTCCGGAATGGCTGTCCCGCAAGGGCTTACAAGAATCCGATGCTTGCTGGAGGTGCCAGTCAGACAGGGGTACTTACCTCCACATATGGTGGTCATGCCCAGTAATTCAGGAATTTTGGGGGAAGGTGCAGGATGTGATTCGGGCTGTCAGTTACCCTTACTTTCAATTAACCCCCAAATCAGTCTTCCTGTTATTGCCTTCAGGTGACTACAAACCCGCTAAAGACAGTCTGGTAACCCACTTGCTTGCAATTGCAAAACTCCTCATTCCCCTATACTGGATGAATCCAGTTGCACCCCCCCCCCTATTGGTGTGGAAAGACAGGATTAATCAGGTGGCACGTTTTGATGAACTCATGTGTTGGTCCACACGTTCCCATGACCGTTATGTAAAGACCTGGACCCCCTGGTTCCTCCACAAATATTGAGACTGTTGAGCTTGGGAACTGTGGTACTGTGACTCCTCCCCGGCTCTAATCTCGCTCTGTTCCTCTTTCTCCCTCTTTCTCCCCCTCATCTCCATCCATTCTGGTTTCCTTGTCTGCCTCCCCCTACTTCGTCTCTCCCTGCTTATCTTGCTTTCCCTTCCTTTTTGTGGTTACCTCTCCCCTCTATCGGCCCCTATTTTCCTCCCCCCCCCTTTTTTTTTCTCCTCCCTCTCCCTCCTTCCCCCCTCCTTCTTACCCCCTTGTCCTTTCTTTGTCTTGCTTTATGTCGTCTTTGCACAATTTAAAAGACTGCTTCTTATGTATTCCGCTGGCCATTTACTACTCTTGGTAGTGTATAGGAGACCCCGTTTATTTTACGGGCTGTTACAGTCACTCGCCTCTTTTTGACTGTTGTAAAATTTTTGAGAGTACTAGCAGTTCCCATTAATTTCTATGGGAGCCGGCATACGAGCGCTCCCCATAGAAATGAATGGGCTGCTTTTTTCACTACGAGCACTCCCATTGAAGTGAATGGGAATTGCTGGCGTGTACAGCTAGCTCTGCTCATGCCGAGCCGTACACACCAGCATTTCCCATTCACTTCAATGGGAGTGCTCGTAGTGAAAAAAGCAGCCCATTCATTTCTATGGGGAGCGCTCGTATCCCCGCTCCCATAGAAATGAATGGAGCTGCTTTATACGCCGCTTATTCTGTGCTTTACGTTCAGAATAAGCTGCCGTTTACGTAGTGTGAACTCACCCTAAGTGTATTTGTCCAGTCAAGGTTGTGAATCACATGACTCGGGAGTGATGATATTCATTATGGCAACTGGACATGTGACAACATCACGTGATCGGGTATGCACAGCCCGAGAGTGAAGTCGTATGGGGGAACTAGGATCTATCTTATTCCTTTTCTGGATCTATTCATTGGTTTGGAGGGTGAGTGATGTATCTTCTTATACTACTTTTGGAGATGTTATATATGTGGATTACATACCATGATACGTGAAACAAATGTCTGATGGTGACTATATTGTTAGTGTTTGGTCTCTGAGTTTTCGTATATCCACTAAGGTATTTAAAATGTTTTGATGCGATTTTTCATATATGTTTTTTTTTTTTTTTTTTTTAATGTGTTTGTTGAATGTTTTGCATGTGTTTTTTTTTTAATACGCTTTTTGTATGCATTTTTTGTATGCGTTGTTTGAATGCGTTTCTTGTATGTCTTTTTTTTAATGCATTTATTGAATGCGTTTTTTGTATGCGTTTTTTTTATGCTTTTTTTTGTTTTTGTTTTGTTTTTTGTTTTATGATGGTTCTGCTATGCATTAGACATGATCATTTGAGGTAGATGGATTGTATATGAAGTGTTATATTTTATACACGTGTACGCCATGTTTATGTCTATCCTTGCATTTTTGGTGTTGCTGGGGTTAACTGTGTTTGATGGGTGGGGCTTTTTGTTCCTATATACCAGGGGTAGGGAACGTACGGCTCTCCAGCTGTTGCAAAACTACAACTCCCAGCATGCATACTGGCTCTGCTGTTCTGCGAACTCCCATGGAAGTGAATGGAGCATGCTGGGAGTTGTAGTTTCACAGCAGCTGGAGAGCCAAAGGTTCCCTACCCCTGCTATATACTGTATGTGTCCTTGTATTTGTTATAGAACATGCTATGAGTAAGGGACTTACATCAACTTTTTTCCGAAATGCGTCAGCTTTTCATCATGTTCCTACCTTCTTTAAGGTGATGTAATATCCGTCTTTTTTATACATTGAAGTAAAAGTTATTTTTTAGATAATTGGTGGTATGCTGGAATTTTTTTTTTTTTTTTTTTTTTTTTTGGGGGGGGGGGGGGGATTTTACCATTACAGGCATCTTATTCTGAAGCTGTTGCTCCAAAGTACATTTATAAACGGATGCCAGAAAAATAAGGGAACAATTAATGACCTTATTAATTCCTCACCATTCCAGGGTCTCCACTCTGGTGTTGTCCAACAGTCTGTCCTGCAGCTACAACATGTGTAACTACCCATTTAATCTGTCCTCAGCAGTACATTGATAAGGCCAGCGACTATCACATAGCACATTATTGCTGTAGAGCAAGTCTTTGTGTACATTTGCAGTGATGATGTGCCAGGCTACCCATGTGATCACTTGTTTCAGTGCCGCACTGGAGTTGTGACACTAAAACAGTGGGAAATTCATCAGTCAAGTAATGGGTCTTTATTTATTTATTTTTGAATGTAGATTATGAGCCTCATATAGGGCTTACAATGTACGTTTTTCCATATTAGTATGTCTTTGGAGTATTGGAGGAAATCCACACAAACACAGGGGGAACATACAAACTCCTTGGCAGGATTTGAACCCAGGACTCCAGTGCTGCAATGCTAAACACTGAACCACCATGTTGCCCTGATGGGTCTTTATTCTTGTGGGCTCGATTTTGATGATCATGAAAAACTTTTTTATAAAAATAGCAGAAGTTAATTGCTTTTGCTGAAGGGTATTCTAATGGGCTTACATTCTACTGTATTCATTTGTCTTGTGAAGTCTGTGATGCCTATACTTAAAATAAAAATAGTCAACATATAGCATATATTTTTTTTACTTTTTCTCATGTGTTATATGTGTGGCCAAATTAGATTATGCTGTATTTGTGTTGAAGAAAAAATGTTTCACTTTGTTTAGATTCTTGAAATATTTGGTTTGTTGGTTTGACTGTAAAACCAGCCTTGTGTAATAAATTGGTATCTTTTTTTCTGTATATTTTTTATTGCTGAGAAAACTCATATGACCAGCTTGAAAATAAAACAGTTCATGTGTTGTTGTAATTTTACTCTCTAAAAAAAATAAATAAAAGAGGTCAGATCAAGGACAGCAGAAAACTGCAAAAAAAAAAAAAAAAAGTCATGCAACGTTCACATCTGCATTGTAGTCTCCATTAAGAGACTCCATCCCATTATTCATCTGAAATTGGCGGAGGAAAAAGTCCTGCTCCGTGTGCATTTGGAGTTGTAGCTGTTTACCTGTCTGTCCTCGGCCCAGGACATCAGACAGCCCGACGCTAGTGTGAACCTAGCGTCATTAGTAAAGATGGTTATTATGTTCAATGTCAACTCTCAAAATTCTAGCTCAAACCTTGATATTACTAACCTAAGAGGGAGACTAATAGGAACTGATTAAATTATGGTTTACTGAAGACAGCAAAGCCATCAATAAAGTAATATTAGAATACAGTCCTATGAAAAAGTTTGGGCACCCCTATTAATCTTAATCATTTTTAGTTCTAAATATTTTGGTATTTGCAACAGCCATTTCAGTTTGATATATCTAATAACTGATGGACACAGTAATATTTCAGGATTGAAATGAGGTTTATTGTACTAACAGAAAATGCGCAATATGCATTAAACCAAAATTTGACCGGTGAAAAAGTATGGGCACCTCAACAGAAAAGTGACATTAATATTTAGTACATCCTCCTTTTGCAAAGATAACAGCCTCTAGTCACTTCCTGTAGCTTTTAATCAGTTCCTGGATCCTGGATAAAGGTATTTTGGACAAACAATTCAAGTTCAGTTAAGTTAGATGGTCGCCGAGCATGGACAGCCCGCTTCAAATCATCCCACAGATGTTCAATGATATTCAGGTCTGGGGACTGGGATGGCCATTCCAGAACATTGTAATTGTTCCTCTGCATGAATGCCTGAGGATTTGGAGCGGTGTTTTGGATCATTGTCTTGCTGAAATATCCATCCCCGGCGTAACTTCAACTTCGTCACTGATTCTTGAACATTATTCTCAAGAATCTGCTGATACTGAGTGGAATCCATGCGACCCTCAACTTTAACAAGATTCCCGATGCCGGCATTGGCCACACAGCCCCAAAGCATGATGGAACCTCCACCAAATTTTACAGTGGATAGCATGTGTTTTTCTTGGAATGCTGTTTCTTTTTGACGCCATGCATAACGCCTTTTTTTATAACCAAACAACTCAATTTTTGTTTCCAAAATGAAGCTGCCTTGTCCAAATGTGCTTTTTCATACCTCAGGCAACTCTATTTGTGGCGTACGTGCAGAAACGGCTTCTTTCTCATCACTCTCCCATACAGCTTCTATTTGTGCAAAGTGCGCTGTATAGTTGACCGATGCACAGTGACACCATCTGCAGCAAGATGATGCTGCAGCTCTTTGGAGGTGGTCTGTGGATTGTCCTTGACTGTTCTCACCATTCTTCTTCTCTGCCTTTCTGATATTTTTCTTGGCCTGCCACTTCTGGGCTTAACAAGAACTGTCCCTGTGGTCTTCCATTTCCTTACTATGTTCCTCACAGTGGAAACTGACAGGTTAAATCTCTGAGACAACCTTTTGTATCCTTCCCCTGAACAACTATGTTGAACAATCTTTGTTTTCAGATCATTTGAGAGCGGGCTGTCCATGTTCGGCGACCATCAAACTTAACTGAACTTGAATTGTTTTGTAGAAAGAAATGGTCCAAAATACCTTCATCCAGGATCCAGGAACTGATTAAAAGCTACAGGAAGCGACTAGAGGCTGTTATCTTTGCAAAAGGAGGATGTACTAAATATTAATGTCACTTTTCTGTTGAGGTGCCCATATTTTTGCACCGGTCAAATTTTGGTTTAATGCATATTGCGCATTTTCTGTTAGTACAATAAACTTCATTTCAATCCTGAAATATTACTGTGTCCATCAGTTATTAGATATATCAAACTGAAATGGCTGTTGCAAACACCAAAATATTTAGAACAAAAAATGATTAAGATTAATAGGGGTGCCCAAACTTTTTCATAGGACTGTAAAATATTCCACTAGGAGTATAGCATGTGACAAATGTTCTGCTATGAGAATGCAAAAATATCGAAATAGGTGCCATTCAGCCATTCAGCCATCATCAATAGTGGAAACTCCCACATATTTCACAGAGAACAAAAGTACAAAACGTACAAAATGTTAGGACAAAATGTTAGGATAGATTATCTAAAGCAGCTAAAGTATTCTTCAAAAAAATTCTGTGCTATTTTTCACAATGTTCTTTAATAGAGATGAGCGAACAGTAAAATATTCGATATTCGTTATTTGTATCGAATAGCCGCTCAATATTCGACTATTCAATCGAATATCGAACCCTATTATAGTCTATGGGGAAAAATACTTCGTTTCAGGGGAACCCACCATTCGACTCAGGAGGGTCACCAAGTCCACTATGACACCTCAGGAAATGATGCCAACACCTCTGAAATGCAACTGGGACAACAGAGGAAGCATGTCTGGGGGCATCTAACAAGCCCAAGTCACAGTTTTACCCGACCATAACAGCCTATCAACTACACACCTTCCACACTCAAGAAAACCTCTATCAAAGTGGGAAAATACCTGGAAACCTTCTTTCTTCCCCAAGTGGATGGACAGAAACCCAAATTTAAGCTAAAGAAACATTAACAAGCACCCCTTTCAATCACGTTGCCCATGACAACCACAGATGGAATAGGCAATGGGAAATCCAAAAGCCCCCACCCTTAACTGTCATTGTGGATGTGTGTGTGATGTAGTTAGACCTTCCAAAATTCACTTTTCTGGCCCTTAACGTGAGCCCTTCCAAATTAAGTTAGAGGCCCTTAAGCTGAGCTACCAGCAGAGATTGAGGCCCTTTAGGTGACTTCAGCCTTTTACCAGCAGAGTTTTAGGCCCTTTAACTTACAGGGGCCACCGATCCTAGATGGACAGGGGTGATGTATAGCGGGGAAAGCAGTGTAGATGTGGAGGCAAGCTAAGCAGGAAAAAAGGTGTCTACAGGCAGAGGCATGTCCAGAGACAGCAAGGCAAAGATTTTCCGTGTACTAGCCACTCATGCAAAACTCACCCATGTTGCCAGACTAATTCCTCCAACAGGCTAACAACTGCCATCCGGTTCACACCCACAAGGGGCACACTCTCCAAGGTCTGGGACACGTTAATGGCACCCCCTGGCCAAACTACCACCACTGAGGGGCCTAGTGTCACCAGGAGGGACAAGTATAGGCGCATGTTTTGGGAGTACCTGGCCGACCCCAGCCCTGTCCTCTCTGATCCCTCTGCACCCTACATTTAGTAGGTCTCCAAGTTGGATTTGTGGCTGGAACTTGCACTTTATGCATTGGAGGTCCTTTCCTGCCTTGACGCCAGCGTGCTATCGGAAAATTTCTTCAGCGCAGCCGGTGGCATCATCACGGATAAGCACAGCCAGCTGTCAGTGCTGACTGGCTGACGCTGATCAAAATGAACAGCCACTGGATAGACCCAACATTTTCATGTCCAGCAGTGTCAAGCACCCTGACATGAAGTTTGACGTGTGTGCTCACCCTCTACAATTCTTCCTCCTCCTCATACTCCTCCACCATCAGCGTTGCACAATTCTGCTCCTACTAGGTTGAATTCACACTAATGCCCCCGAACTCTTCTGGTTAGAGGCTCAATCCACCCTGATTCCCCCAACTGTGCTGGTTAGAAGCTCATTATAAGTCATGCCAAGTAACACACTGCCACACATGGCTGACTTCATGTTAGGTTGCTTTTCAAGAGACAAAGGCATAGTTCACATCATGGAGAGCAAACAATACTGGATTGAACAAAAACATTGGATTGAACTGATATAGTGTGACTGTATTGCTGTGTATCACACTTAGCTTTTTGGGGGTAGACCCTTAAAAATTGGATGAGCTGATATAGCGTGACTTAATTGCTGTGTCTCCCACTTAGTTTCGGGGGGGTACAGCATTAAAAACAGGTTTGACCATACATGGCCTGACTGAATGAAAGGCTGTCTCCCACTTAGCTTCGGGGGGTAGACCCTTAAAAATTGGATTCAGCATACATAGCCTTACTGCATTTCTGTGTCTCCAAGGTAGGTTTTGGGGTTACACACAGTGAAAAACTGGATTGAGCGTACATAGCCTGACTGAATTTCTGTCTCTTCCACCTAGGTTTTGGGGGTATACACCGTGAAAAACTGGATTGAGCGTACATAGCCTGACTGAATTTCGGTGTCTCTCACCAAGGTTTTGGGGGTACACACCCTGGATATCTGGATTGAGCGTACATAGCCTGACTGAATTTCTGTCTCTCCCACCTAGGTTTTGGGGGTACACACTGTGAAAAACTGGATTGAGCGTACATAGCCTGACTGAATTTCGGTGTCTCTCACCAAGGTTTCAGGGGTACACACCCTGGATATCTGGATTGAGCGTACATAGCCTGACTGAATTTCTGTCTCTCCCACCTAGGTTTTGGGGGTACACACCGTGAAAAACTAGATTGAGCGTACATAGCCTGACTGAATTTCGGTGTCTCCCACCAAGGTTTTGGGGGTGCACACCCTGGATATCTGGATTGAGCAACATAGCCTGACTGAATTTCTGTTTCTCCCACCTAGGTTTTGGGGGTACACACTGTGAAAAACTGGATTGAGCGTACATAGCCTGACAGAATTTTGGTGTCTCCCACCTAGGTTTTGGGGGTACACACACTGGATATCTGGATTGAGCGTACATAGCCGGACCTAATTGCTCTGTATCCCTGTTTTAGGGTTATACACTGCCTGAAAAGCTGGTTTGCACGTATATAAAGCAAGAACTAACTGCTCTGTATTCCTGCTATTTTGTGGTGGGACACCCCTAACAAAAGCTGTTTCTCACGTATATAGCAAGAAGTAACTGCTGTGGATTCCTGCTATTTTTTTTGGGGGGACACCCCTAATAAAAGCTGTTTTTCACGTATATAGCAAGAAGTAACTGCTGTGGATTCCTGCTATTTTTGGGGGGGAACACCCCTGAGAAAAGCTGGTTGGAACGTATATAGCAAGAAGTAACTGCTGTGGATTCCTGCTATTTTTTTTTTGGGGGGGGGACACCCCTGAGAAAAGCTGGTTGGAACGTATATAACAAGAAGTAACTGCTGTGGATTCCTGCAATTTCTTGGGGGGGGACACCCCTAATAAAAGCTGTTTTTCATGTATATAGCAAGAAGTAACTGCTGTGGATTCCTGCTATTTTGTTGGGGGACACCCCTAACAAAAGCTGGTTTGCACGTATATAGCAAGAAGTAACTGCTGTGGATTCCTGCTATTTTTTGGGCGGCACACCCCTGAGGAAAGCTGGTTGGAACGTATATAGCAAGAAATAACTTCTGTGCATTCCTGCTATTTTGTAGGGGGGACACCCCTAACAAAAGCTGGTTTGCACTTATATAACAAGAAGTAACTGTTCTGTATCCCTGTTTTCCACCATCCGTGGAAAGCTGGACTCCTGTCTCTGCAGTGTATAGCTCTGAGAAGAGATGTTGTTGTTTTCAAAGTAGAACTCAACAGTTATTCCCAACTCCCTCCCCTTCGTATACTCATGCAGATACATACAAAACTCTGGCAAGCATATATGGGTTCTTGGAAGAGGGGAAGAAGACACTGACAGGCACCTCTGGCAAGTTTATCTCTTATGAGAAAAGATGGATTGGCCATAATCAACTTCAATAACCTATTTGCTAGGGAACTTAATAACTGCTCCTGCCACTCTTACATCCGTTGTTCCCTTCAATTTAGCACTGCTCACAGCCATTGCTTTAAAGGGGCTCTGTCATTGGGAAAAGTCATTTTTAGCTAAGCACATACTTGCATAGCCTTTAGAAAGACTTTTCCACACATACCTTTTGTATGTAAATCGTCTCAGTAGTTTTTAAATGAGGCTGATTTTATTCATAAGCTAATTAGCCTTCTTCGTACACTCCTGAAGTGTCTGCTATTCTCTATGTGTGTGAGAGCAGAGAGATGAGTCATCATCATCATCAGCCTCTCTGCTCTCATACACATAACATTTTACAGAGGAAAGAACCTGGAAAGGGGACATTATACTGAGGAGGGATGACCTGGAAAGGGAACCTTATACTGTAGTTGGGGCAAATAGGAAATGGTACATTGCACTGGTGGGTCAACCTGGAAAAGGGACATTATACTGTGGGGGCAAAGTGGAATATTATAATGTCTGAGTGGCCACAGGGATTGAACAAGTTAATGTATGAGAAGAGAATGGGCGGACTTATTAATGTCTGATGCCTCTGCAGGGGCATCTGATTGTGTGATGCGCCATTGATGGGCATTATATTGTATGGAACCAGTAAGGAGGGATTATGGAGGGGCCTATTTATGAAACCTTTGCACTGTGCCCACCAATGTGTTAAACCAGCTATGGTGTAGTACCTTGGTTTAGATATGGAAAAAGACTTCTAGCTAATAGAGATGAGCGAACAGTGTTCTATCAAACTCATGTTCGATCGGATATTAGGCTGTTCGCCATGTTCGAATCGAATCGAACACCGTGTGGTAAAGTGTGCCATTACTCGATTCCCCTCCCACCTTCCCTGGCGCCTTTTTTTGCTCCAATAACAGTGCAGGGTAGGTGGGACAGGAACTACGACACCGGTGACGTGGAAAAAAGTAGGAAAAACCCATTGGCTGCCGAAAACATGTGACCTCTGATTTAAAAGAACAGCGACGCCCAGCTTCGCGTCATTCTGAGCTTGCAATTCACCGGGGACGGAGGTTTCCGTCCAGTTAGCTAGGGCTTAGATTCTGGGTAGGCAGGGACAGGCTAGGATAGGAAGGAGAAGACAACCAACAGCTCTTATAAGAGCTAAATTCCAGGGAGAAGCTTGTCAGTGTAACGTGGCACTGACGGGCTCAATCGCCGCAACCCAGCTTTCTCAGGATCCTGAATGGAATACACTGACAGTGTATTCCCGTATACCCTATATATACACCCCCGATCCCCGTTCCAACGGTGTGCCCCCCCACCTTCACCCCAGAAATACACTGGAAGTCCCCTAGCAATAGAATTGGGGCTATATACACCCACTATTTTTGCTACTGCCATATAGTGCCATTGTCTGACTGGGAATTCAAAGAATATATTGAGGTTACAAATACCCTCAAGTCCTGCCACTGCCATATAGTGCCAGTTCCTGACTGGGAATTCAAAGAATATATTGAGGTTACAAATACCCTCAAGTCCTGCCACTGCCATATAGTGCCAGTTCCTGACTGGGAATTCAAAGAATATATTGAGGTTACAAATACCCTCAAGTCCTGCCACTGCCATATAGTGCCAGTTTCTGACTGGGAATTCAAAGGCTATATCGGGGTTACAAATACCTTCAAGTCCTGCCACTGACATATAGTGCCAGTTTCTGACTGGGAATTCAAAGAATATATTGGGGTTACAAATACCTTCAAGTCCTGCCACTGACATATAGTGCCAGTTTCTGACTAGGAATTCAAAGAATATATTGGGGTTACAAATACCCTCATTTCTTGCTACTGCCATATAGTGCCAGTTTCTGACTGGGAATTCAAAGAATATATTGGGGTTACAAATACCTTCAAGTCCTGCCACTGACATATAGTGCCAGTTTCTGACTCGGAATTCAAAGAATATATTGGGGTTACAAATACCTTCAAGTCCTGCCACTGACATATAGTGCCAGTTTCTGACTGGGAATTCAAAGAATATATTGGGGTTACAAATACCCTCATTTCTTGCTACTGCCATATAGTGCCAGTTTCTGACTGGGAATTCAAAGAATATATTGGGGTTACAAATACCCTCATTTCTTGCTATTGCCATATAGTGCCAGTTTCTGACTGGGAATTCAAAGAATATATTGGGGTTACAAATACCCTCATTTCTTGCTACTGCCATATAGTGCCAGTTTCTGACTGGGAATTCAAAGAATATATTGGGGTTACAAATACCCTCATTTCTTGCTACTGCCATATAGTGCCAGTTTCTGACTGGGAATTCAAAGAATATATTGGGGTTACAAATACCTTCAAGTCCTGCCACTGACATATAGTGCCAGTTTCTGACTGGGAATTCAAAGAATATATTGGGGTTACAAATACCCTCATTTCTTGCTACTGCCATATAGTGCCAGTTTCTGACTGGGAATTCAAAGAATATATTCGGGTTACAAATACCTTCAAGTCCTGCCACTGACATATAGTGCCAGTTCCTGACTGGGAATTCAAAGAATATATTGGGGTTACAAATACCCTCATTTCTTGCTACTGCCATATAGTGCCAGTTTCTGACTGGGAATTCAAAGAATATATTGGGGTTACAAATACCTTCAAGTCCTGCCACTGACATATAGTGCCAGTTCCTGACTGGGAATTCAAAGAATATATTGGGGTTACAAATACCCTCATTTCTTGCTACTGCCATATAGTGCCAGTTTCTGACTGGGAATTCAAAGAATATATTGGTGTTACAAATACCTTCAAGTCCTGCCACTGACATATAGTGCCAGTTTCTGACTGGGAATTCAAAGAATATATTGGGGTTACAAATACCTTCAAGTCCTGCCACTGACATATAGTGCCAGTTTCTGACTCGGAATTCAAAGAATATATTGGGGTTACAAATACCTTCAAGTCCTGCCACTGACATATAGTGCCAGTTTCTGACTCGGAATTCAAAGAATATATTGGGGTTACAAATACCCTCATTTCTTGCTACTGCCATATAGTGCCAGTTTCTGACTGGGAATTCAAAGAATATATTGGAGTTACAAATACCTTCAAGTCCTGCCACTGACATATAGTGCCAGTTTCTGACTGGGAATTCAAAGAATATATTGGGGTTACAAATACCTTCAAGTCCTGCCACTGCCATATAGTGCCAGTTTCTGACTGGGAATTCAAAGAATATATTGGGGTTACAAATACCCTCATTTCTTGCTACTGCCATATAGTGCCAGTTTCTGACTGGGAATTCAAATAATATATTGGTGTTACAAATACCTTCAAGTCCTGCCACTGACATATAGTGCCAGTTTCTGACTGGGAATTCAAAGAATATATTGGGGTTACAAATACCTTCAAGTCCTGCCACTGACATATAGTGCCAGTTTCTGACTCGGAATTCAAAGAATATATTGGGGTTACAAATACCTTCAAGTCCTGCCACTGACATATAGTGCCAGTTTCTGACTGGGAATTCAAAGAATATATTGGGGTTACAAATACCCTCATTTCTTGCTATTGCCATATAGTGCCAGTTTCTGACTGGGAATTCAAAGAATATATTGGGGTTACAAATACCCTCATTTCTTGCTACTGCCATATAGTGCCAGTTTCTGACTGGGAATTCAAAGAATATATTGGAGTTACAAATACCTTCAAGTCCTGCCACTGACATATAGTGCCAGTTTCTGACTGGGAATTCAAAGAATATATTGGGGTTACAAATACCTTCAAGTCCTGCCACTGACATATAGTGCCAGTTTCTGACTGGGAATTCAAAGAATATATTGGGGTTACAAATACCCTCATTTCTTGCTACTGCCATATAGTGCCAGTTTCTGACTGGGAATTCAAAGAATATATTCGGGTTACAAATACCTTCAAGTCCTGCCACTGACATATAGTGCCAGTTCCTGACTGGGAATTCAAAGAATATATTGGGGTTACAAATACCCTCATTTCTTGCTACTGCCATATAGTGCCAGTTTCTGACTGGGAATTCAAAGAATATATTGGGGTTACAAATACCCTCATTTCTTGCTACTGCCATATAGTGCCAGTTTCTGACTGGGAATTCAAAGGCTATATCGGGGTTACAAATACCTTCAAGTCCTGCCACTGACATATAGTGCCAGTTTCTGACTGGGAATTCAAAGAATATATTGGTGTTACAAATACCTTCAAGTCCTGCCACTGACATATAGTGCCAGTTTCTGACTGGGAATTCAAAGAATATATTGGGGTTACAAATACCCTCATTTCTTGCTACTGCCATATAGTGCCAGTTTCTGACTGGGAATTCAAAGAATATATTGGGGTTACAAATACCCTCATTTCTTGCTATTGCCATATAGTGCCAGTTTCTGACTGGGAATTCAAAGAATATATTGGGGTTACAAATACCCTCATTTCTTGCTACTGCCATATAGTGCCAGTTTCTGACTGGGAATTCAAAGAATATATTGGAGTTACAAATACCTTCAAGTCCTGCCACTGACATATAGTGCCAGTTTCTGACTGGGAATTCAAAGAATATATTGGGGTTACAAATACCTTCAAGTCCTGCCACTGACATATAGTGCCAGTTTCTGACTGGGAATTCAAAGAATATATTGGGGTTACAAATACCTTCAAGTCCTGCTATTGCCATATAGTGCCAGTTTCTGACTGGGAATTCAAAGAATATATTGGGGTTACAAATACCCTCATTTCTTGCTACTGCCATATATTGCCAGTTTCTGACTGGGAATTCAAAGAATATATTGGAGTTACAAATACCTTCAAGTCCTGCCACTGACATATAGTGCCAGTTTCTGACTGGGAATTCAAAGAATATATTGGGGTTACAAATACCTTCAAGTCCTGCCACTGACATATAGTGCCAGTTTCTGACTGGGAATTCAAAGAATATATTGGGGTTACAAATACCTTCAAGTCCTGCCACTGACATATAGTGCCAGTTTCTGACTGGGAATTCAAAGAATATATTGGGGTTACAAATACCTTCAAGTCCTGCCACTGACATATAGTGCCAGTTTCTGACTGGGAATTCAAAGAATATCTTGGGGTTACAAATACCTTCAAGTCCTGCCACTGACATATAGTGCCAGTTTCAGATTGGGAATTCAAAGAATATATTGAGGTTACAAATACCTTCAAGTCCTGCCACTGCCATATAGTGTCATTTTCTGCCTGGGAATTCAAAATGCGCAAGCCTCCCGGAAAGGGACGTGGACGAGGCCGTGGGCGAGGTCGGGGAAATGGTTCTGGGGAGCAAGTTAGCGGTGAAGCCACAGGGCATCCCGTGCCTACTCCTGTGGGGCAGCAAGCATTGCGCCACTCCACAGTGCCAGGGTTGCTTGCCACATTAACTAAACTGCAGGGTACAAACCTTAGTAGGCCCGAGAACCAGGAACAGGTCTTGCAATGGCTGTCGGAGAACGCTTACAGCACATTGTCCAGCAGCCAGTCAGCCTCTGCCTCCTCTCTTCCTATTACCCAACAGTCTTGTCCTCCTTCCTCCCAAAATTCCCAATCTTCACAGAACAATAACCCCAACTGTCCCTGCTCCCCAGAGCTGTTCTCCGCTCCTTTCATTATCCCTCAACCTGCCCCTCCATTTCGCGATTCCACGGACCTAACAGATGAGCATCTGTGTCCAGATGCTCAAACACTAGAGTCTCTTCCATCTCCGTTCGATTTGGTGGTGGATGACCAGCAACCCACCCTCATCGACGACGATGTGACGCAGTTGCCGTCAGGGCATCCAGTTGACATGCGCATTGTGCGGGAGGAGGAGATGAGACAGGAGTTGGAAGAGGAAGTGGTGGATGATGAGGACACTGACCCGACCTGGACAGGGGGGATGTCAAGCGGGGAAAGTAGTGTGGATGTTGAGGCAGGTGCAGCACCAAAAAGGGTAGCTAGAGGCAGAGGCAGAGGTCAGCAGCTTAGGCGAAGCCAGGCCACACCCGGAATCTCCCAAGATGTTCCAGTTCGTACCCAGCCCCGAAAAACTCCCACCTCGAGGGCACGTTTATCGAAGGTGTGGAGTTTTTTCAAGGAATGCGCCGAGGACAGATATAGTGTTGTCTGCACAATTTGCCTCTCGAAATTGATTAGGGGCTCTGAGAAGAGCAACCTGTCCACCACTTCAATGCGCCATCATTTGGAATCCAAGCACTGGAATCAGTGGCAGGCAGCAACGGCAGGACAAAAGCCGCCCGCCGTTCATGCCACTGCCTCTGCCTCTGCCACTGCCACTGCTCACAGTGCTGGCGATGCACTCCAGAGGACGAGCCAGGACACCACTTCATCTGCCTCCGCCACTTTGTTGACTTCTTCCTCATCCTCCCCTGTTCCTGTCTTCTCTCCTTCTCCTGCACCATCAAAGGCACCATCAGGCGCTTCTTTACAACAACCCACCATCTCTCAGACATTGGAGTGGCGGCAGAAATACACCGCTAACCACCCACACGCGCAAGCCTTGAACGCCAACATCACTAAACTGCTGGCCCAGGAGATGTTGGCGTTCCGGCTAGTTGAAACTCCCGCCTTCCTGGACCTGATGGCAACTGCGGCACCTCGCTATGCCGTCCCTAGCCGTCACTACTTCTCCCAGTGTGCCGTCCCCACCTTGCACACTGGGTGAATGTAGTTGAGGCTGGGACTGCTTCCCAAACTGGCCCGGTGTACCTCGTCTCCCCGCCTAACATTCCTGGCAGGGACACGAGAAGAACACCCGCCTCCTCCTCCACCACCGCCTCCTCCTCCGCTACCGCCTCCTCCTCCACTGTTAGATTGACCCCAGCTACGAGTTGGAAACGTTGCAGCACTGGCGTTGGTAGACGTCAGCAGGCCGTGCTGAAGCTCATCAGCTTGGGGGACAGACAGCACACTGCCTCCGAGGTGAGGGATGCCGTCCTCGATGAGACGGCAATATGGTTTGAGCCGCTGCACCTGGGCCCAGGCATGGTTGTTTGTGATAACGGCCGGAACCTGGTAGTAGCTCTGGAGCTTGCCGGACTACAACATGTTCCATGCCTGGCCCACGTCTTCAACCTAGTGGTGCAACGTTTCCTAAAGAGCTACCCCAATGTTCCAGAGCTACTGGTGAAAGTGCGGCGCATGTGCGCCCACTTTCACAAGTCGACAGTAGCCGCTGCTAGCTTAAAATCTCTCCAGCAACGCCTGCATGTGCCACAACACCGGCTTTTGTGCGACGTCCCCACACGCTGGAACTCAACGTTTCCGATGTTGAATAGAGTGGTTGAGCAGCAGAGACCTTTGATGGAATACCAGCTACAAAACCCTAGGGTGCCACAAAGTCAGCTGCCTCAGTTTCTCATCCATGAGTGGCCATGGATGAGAGACCTTTGTGACATCCTACAGGTGTTTGAGGAGTCCACAAGGAGGGTGAGCTCTGAGGATGCGATGGTGAGCCTTACAATCCCGCTCTTGTGTGTTCTGAGAGAATCCCTGATTGACATCAGGGATAACTCAGATCACGCAGAGGAGTCAGGGATAGCATCCGATCCGTCACAGCTGGAGAGTAGGTCCACACATCTGTCCGCTTCATTGCGTTTAATGGAGGAGGAGGAGGAAGAAGAGTTGTCCGATGATGTGATGGTGATACAGGAGGCTTCCGGGCAACTTCGAATCGTCCCATTGTTGCAGCGCGGATGGGTAGACATGGAGGATGAGGAGGAAATGGAGATTGAACTTTCCGGTGGGGCCAGAGGAGTCATGCCAACTAACACTGTGGCAGACATGGCTGAGTTCATGTTGGGGTGCTTTACAACCGACAAGCGTATTGTCAAAATCATGGAGGACAACCAGTACTGGATCTTTGCTATCCTTGACCCCCGGTATAAAAACAACATCTCTTTTATTCCGGTAGAGGGGAGGGCCAATCGCATCAATGCTTGCCACAAGCAATTGGTGCAGAATATGATGGAGATGTTTCCAGCATGTGACGTTGGTGGCAGGGAGGGCAGTTCCTCCAGTAGGCGACCAAGTTCTCACCGGTCCACACAAACAAGGGGCACACTGTCTAAGGTCTGGGACACCTTGATGGCACCCCCTCGCCAAAGTGCCGCCACGGAGGGTCCTAGTGTCACCAGGCATGAGAAGTGTAGGCGCATGTTGCGGGAATACCTTTCCGACCACAGCCCTGTCCTCTCCGATCCCTCTGCGCCCTACACGTATTGGGTGTCGAAGTTGGACCTGTGGCTTGAACTTGCCCTATATGCCTTGGAGGTGCTGTCCAGTCCTGCCGCCAGCGTCCTATCTGAGAGGGTGTTCAGTGCAGCCGGTGGCATCATCACTGACAAGCGCACCCGTCTGTCAGCTGAGAGTGCCAACCGGCTGACTTTGATAAAAATGAACCACCACTGGATAGAGCCTTCATTTTCGTGCCCACCTGTGTAAAGCACCCCAACATGAAACTCCATGTCTGTGCTCAACCTCTCCAATTCCTCCGCATCCTCATACTCATCCACCATAAGCGTTGCACAATTCTGCTAATACTAGGCTCCCTCCACCCTGATTTCCCACAACTCTGCTGGTTAGAGGCTCCCTCCACCCTGATTTCCCCCCAACTCTGCTGGTTAGAGGCTCCCTCCACCCTGATTTCCCACAACTCTGCTGGTTAGAGGCTCCTTCCACCATGAATTTCCCAAAACTTAGCTGTTTAGAGGCTCCCTCCACCATGAATTGGTCCAAACTGGGCTGGTTAGAGGCTCCCTCCACCATGAATTTGGCCAAACTGTGGTTTTTAGAGGCTCCCTCCACCATGAATTGGTCCAAACTGGGCTGGTTAGAGGCTCCCTCCACCATGAATTTGCCCAAACTGGGCTGTTTAGAGGCTCCCTCCACCATGAATTTGGCCAAACTGTGGTTTTTAGAGGCTCCCTCCACCATGAATTGGTCCAAACTGGGCTGGTTAGAGGCTCCCTCCACCATGAATTTGCCCAAACTGGGCTGTTTAGAGGCTCCCTCCACCATGAATTTGGCCAAACTGTGGTTTTTAGAGGCTCCCTCCACCATGAATTGGTCCAAACTGGGCTGGTTAGAGGCTCCCTCCACCATGAATTTGCCCAAACTGGGGTTTTTAGAGGCTCCCTCCACCATGAATTGGTCCAAACTGGGCTGGTTAGAGGCTCCCTCCACCATGAATTTGCCCAAACTGTGCTGTTTAGAGGCTCCCTCCACCATGAATTTGCCCAAACTGGGTGTTTTAGAGGTTCCCTCCACCATGAATTTGGCCAAACTGGGGTTTTTAGAGGCTCCCTCCACCATGAATTGGTCCAAACTGGGTTGGTTAGAGGCTCCCTCCACCATGAATTTGCCCAAACTGGGGTTTTTAGAGGCTCCCTCCAACATGAATTTCCCAAAACTTGGCTGGTTAGAGGCTCCCTCCACCATGAATTGGTCCAAACTGGGCTGGTTAGAGGCTCCCTCCACCATGAATTTGCCCAAACTGGGGTTTTTAGAGGCTCCCTCCACCATGAATTTCCCAAAACTTGGCTGTTTTGAGGCTCCCTCCACCATGAATTTGGCCAAACTGTGGTTTTTAGAGGCTCCCTCCACCATGAATTGGTCCAAACTGGGCTGGTTAGAGGCTCCCTCCACCATGAATTTCCCAAAACTGGGCTGGTTAGAGGCTCCCTCCACCATGAATTGGTCCAAACTGGGCTGGTTAGAGGCTCCCTCCACCATGAATTTGCCCCAAACTGGGGTTTTTAGAGGCTCCCTCCACCATGAATTTCCCAAAACTTGGCTGTTTAGAGGCTCCCTCCACCATAAATTGGTCCAAACTGGGCTGGTTAGAGGCACCCTCCACCATGAATTTGCCCAAAATGGGCTGGTTAGAGGCTCCCACCACCATGAATTTCCCAAAACTTGGCTGTTTAGAGGCTCCCTCCACGATGAATTGGTCCAAACTGGGCTGGTTAGAGGCTCCCTCCACCATGAATTTGCCCAAAATGGGCTGGTTAGAGGCTCCCTCCACCATGAATTTCCCAAAACTTGGCTATTTAGAGGCTCCCACCACCATGAATTTGCCCAAACTGGGGTTTTTAGAGGCTCCCTCCACCATGAATTGGTCCAAACTGGGCTGTTTAGAGGCTCCCTCCACCATGAATTTCCCAAAACTTGGCTATTTAGAGGCTCCCTCCACCATGAATTTGGCCAAACTGTGGTTTTTAGAGGCTCCCTCCACCATGAATTGGTCCAAACTGGGCTGGTTAGAGGCTCCCTCCACCATGAATTTGCCCAAACTGTGGTTTTTAGAGGCTCCCTGCACCATGAATTGGTCCAAACTGGGCTGGTTAGAGGCTCCTTCCACCATGAATTTGCCCAAACTGGGGTTTTTAGAGGCTCCCTCCACCATGAATTGGTAAAAACTGGGCTGGTTAGAGGCTCCCTCCACCATGAATTTGCCCAAACTGGGCTGGTTAGAGGCTCCCTCCACCATGAATTAGGCCAAACTGTGGTTTTTAGAGGCTCCCTCCACCATGAATTGGTCCAAACTGTGCTGGTTAGAGGCTCCCTCCACCATGAATTGGGCCAAACTGGGCTGGTTAGAGGCTCCCTCCACCATGAATTAGGCCAAACTGTGGTTTTTAGAGGCTCCCTCCACCATGAATTGGTCCAAACTGTGGTTTTTAGAGGTTCCCTCCACCATGAATTGGTCCAAACTGGGCTGGTTAGAGGCTCCCTCCACCATGAATTAGGCCAAACTGTGGTTTTTAGAGGCTCCCTCCACCATGAATTGGTCCAAACTGGGCTGGTTAGAGACTCCCTCCACCATGAATTTGCCCAAACTGGGGTTTTTAGAGGCTCCCTCCACCATGAATTTCCCAAAACTTGGCTGCTTAGAGGCTCTCTCCACCATGAATTGGTCCAAACTGGGCTGGTTAGAGGCTCCCTCCACTATGAATTGGTCCAAACTGGGCTGGTTAGAGGCTCCCTCCACCATGAATTTGGCCACACTGGGGTTTTTAGAGGCTCCCTCCACCATGAATTTCCCAAACTGGGCTGTTTACAGGCTCCCACCACCATGATTTTGCCCAAACTGGGGTTTTTAGCGGCTCCCTCCACCATGAATTTGCCCAAACTGGGCTGAATAGAGGCTCCCTCCACCATGAATTTGGCCAAACTGTGGTTTTTGGAGGCTCTCTCCACCATGAATTGGTCCAAACTGGGCTGGTTAGAGGCTCCCTCCACCATGAATTTGCCCAAACTGGGGTTTTTAGAGGCTCCCTCCACCATGAATTTCCCAAAACTTGGCTGTTTAGAGGCTCCCTCCACCATGAATTGGTCCAAACTGGGCTGGTTAGAGGCTCCCTCCACCATGAATTTGCCCAAACTGGGCTGGTTAGAGGCTCCCTCCACCATGAAATTGGCCAAACTGTGGTTTTTAGAGGCTCCCTCCACCATGAATTGGTCCAAACTGGACTGGTTAGAGGCTCCCTCCACTATGAATTGGTCCAAACTGTGCTGGTTAGAGGCTCCCTCCACCATGAATTTGCCCAAACTGGGGTTTTTAGAGGCTCCCTCCAACATGAATTTCCCAAAACTTGGCTGGTTAGAGGCTCCCTCCACCATGAATTGGTCCAAACTGGGCTGGTTAGAGGCTCCCTCCACCATGAATTTGCCCAAACTGGGGTTTTTAGAGGCTCCCTCCACCATGAATTTCCCAAAACTTGGCTGTTTTGAGGCTCCCTCCACCATGAATTTGGCCAAACTGTGGTTTTTAGAGGCTCCCTCCACCATGAATTGGTCCAAACTGGGCTGGTTAGAGGCTCCCTCCACCATGAATTTGCCCCAAACTGGGGTTTTTAGAGGCTCCCTCCACCATGAATTTCCCAAAACTTGGCTGTTTAGAGGCTCCCTCCACCATGAATTGGTCCAAACTGGGCTGGTTAGAGGCTCCCTCCACCATGAATTTGCCCAAAATGGGCTGGTTAGAGGCTCCCTCCACCATGAATTTCCCAAAACTTGGCTATTTAGAGGCTCCCACCACCAGGAATTTGCCCAAACTGGGGTTTTTAGAGGCTCCCTCCACCATGAATTGGTCCAAACTGGGCTGTTTAGAGGCTCCCTCCACCATGAATTTCCCAAAACTGGGCTGGTTAGAGGCTCCCTCCACCATGAATTTGGCCGAACTGTGGTTTTTAGAGGCTCCCTCCACCATGAATTGGTCCAAACTGGGCTGGTTAGAGGCTCCCTCCACCATGAATTTGCCCACACTGTGGTTTTTAGAGGCTCCCTGCACCATGAATTGGTCCAAACTGGGCTGGTTAGAGGCTCCTTCCACCATGAATTTGCCCAAACTGGGGTTTTTAGAGGCTCCCTCCACCGTGAATTGGTAAAAACTGGGCTGGTTAGAGGCTCCCTCCACCATGAATTTGCCCAAACTGGGCTGGTTAGAGGCTCCCTCCACCATGAATTAGGCCAAACTGTGGTTTTTAGAGCCTCCCTCCACCATGAATTGGTCCAAACTGTGGTTTTTAGAGGCTCCCTCCACCATGAATTGGTCCAAACTGGGCTGGTTAGAGGCTCCCTCCACCATGAATTAGGCCAAACTGTGGTTTTTAGAGGCTCCCTCCACCATGAATTGGTCCAAACTGGGCTGGTTAGAGACTCCCTCCACCATGAATTTGCCCAAACTGGGGTTTTTAGAGGCTCCCTCCACCATGAATTTCCCAAAACTTGGATGCTTAGAGGCTCTCTCCACCATGAATTGGTCCAAACTGGGCTGGTTAGAGACTCCCTCCACTATGAATTGGTCCAAACTGGGCTGGTTAGAGGCTCCCTCCACCATGAATTTGGCCACACTGGGGTTTTTAGAGGCTCCCTCCACCATGAATTTCCCAAAACTTGGCTGTTTAGAGGCTCCCTCCACTATGAATTGGTCCAAACTGGGCTGGTGAGAGGCTCCCTCCACCACGAATTTGCCCAAACTGGGCTGTTTAGAGGCTCCCACCACCATGATTTTGCCCAAACTGGGGTTTTTAGCGGCTCCCTCCACCATGAATTTGCCCAAACTGGGCTGGTTAGAGGCTCCCTCCACCATGAATTGGTCCAAACTGGGCTGGTTAGAGGCTCCCTCCACCATGAATTTGCCCAAACTGGGCTGGTTAGAGGCTCCCTCCACCATGAATTTGCCCAAACTGGGGTTTTTAGAGGCTCCCTCCACCATGAATTTGGCCAAACTGTGGTTTTTAGAGGCTCCCTCCACCATGAATTGGTCCAAACTGGGGTTTTTAGCGGCTCCCTCCACCATGAATTTGCCCAAACTGGGGTTTTTAGAGGCTCCCTCCACCATGAATTTGCCCAAACTGGTTTTTAGAGGCTCCCTCCACCATGAATTGGTCCAAACTGGGGTTTTTAGCGGCTCCCTCCACCATGAATTTGCCCAAACTGGGCTGATTAGAGGCTCCCTCCACCATGAATTTTGCCAAACTGTGGTTTTTGGAGGCTCCCTCCACCATGAATTGGTCCAAACTGGGCTGGTTAGAGGCTCCCTCCACCATGAATTTTCACAAACTGGGGTTTTTAGAGGCTCCCTCCACCATGAATTTCCTAAAACTTGGCTGTTTAGAGGCTCCCTCCACCATGAATTGGTCCAAACTGGGCTGGTTAGAGGCTCCCTCCACCATGAATTTGCCCAAACTGGGCTGGTTAGAGGCTCCCTCCACCATGAATTTGGCCAAACTGTGGTTTTTAGAGGCTCCCTCCACCATGAATTGGTCCAAACTGGACTGGTTAGAGGCTCCCTCCACTATGAATTGGTCCAAACTGGGCTGGTTAGAGGCTCCCTCCACCATGAATTTGCCCAAACTGGGGTTTTTAGAGGCTCCCTCCACCATGAATTTCCCAAAACTGGGCTGGTTAGAGGCTCCCTCCACCATGAATTGGTCCAAACTGGGCTGGTTAGAGGCTCCCTCCACCATGAATTTGCCCAAACTGGGCTGTTTAGAGGCTCCCTCCACCATGAATTTGCCCAAACTGTGGTTTTTAGAGGCTCCCTCCACCATGAATTGGTCCAAACTGGACTGGTTAGAGGCTCCCTCCACCATGAATTGGTCCAAACTGGGGTTTTTAGCGGCTCCCTCCACCATGAATTTGCCCAAACTGGGCTGGTTAGAGGCTCCCTCCACCGTGAATTTGGCCAAACTGTGGTTTTTGGAGGCTCCCTCCACCATGAATTGGTCCAAACTGGGCTGGTTAGAGGCTCCCTCCACCATGAATTTGCCCAAACTGGGGTTTTTAGAGGCTCCCTCCACCATGAATTTCCCAAAACGTGGCTGTGTAGAGGCTCCCTCCACCATGAATTGGTCCAAACTGGGCTGGTTAGAGGCTCCCTCCACCATGAATTTTCCCAAACTGGGCTGGTTAGAGGCTCCCTCCACCATGAATTTGGCCAAACTGTGGTTTTTAGAGGCTCCCTCCACCATGAATTGGTCCAAACAGGGCTGGTTAGAGGCTCCCTCCACCATGAATTGGTCCAAACTGGGCTGGTTAGAGGCTCCCTCCACCATGAATTTGCCCAAACTGGGCTGGTTAGAGGCTCCCTCCACCATGAATTTGCCCAAACTGGGGTTTTTAGAGGCTCCCTCCACCATGAATTTGGCCAAACTGTGGTTTTTAGAGGCTCCCTCCACCATGAATTGGTCCAAACTGGGGTTTTTAGCGGCTCCCTCCACCATGAATTTGCCCAAACTGGGGTTTTTAGAGGCTCCCTCCACCATGAATTTGCCCAAACTGTGGTTTTTAGAGGCTCCCTCCACCATGAATTGGTCCAAACTGGGGTTTTTAGCGGCTCCCTCCACCATGAATTTTGCCAAACTGTGGTTTTTGGAGGCTCCCTCCACCATGAATTGGTCCAAACTGGGCTGGTTAGAGGCTCCCTCCACCATGAATTTTCACAAACTGGGGTTTTTAGAGGCTCCCTCCACCATGAATTTCCCAAAACTTGGCTGTTTAGAGGCTCCCTCCACCATGAATTGGTCCAAACTGGGCTGGTTAGAGGCTCCCTCCACCATGAATTTGCCCAAACTGGGCTGGTTAGAGGCTCCCTCCACCATGAATTTGGCCAAACTGTGGTTTTTAGTGGCTCCCTCCACCATGAATTGGTCCAAACTGGACTGGTTAGAGGCTCCCTCCACTATGAATTGGTCCAAACTGGGCTGGTTAGAGGCTCCCTCCACCATGAATTTGCCCAAACTGGGGTTTTTAGAGGCTCCCTCCACCATGAATTTCCCAAAACTGGGCTGGTTAGAGGCTCCCTCCACCATGAATTGGTCCAAACTGGGCTGGTTAGAGGCTCCCTCCACCATGAATTTGCCCAAACTGGGCTGTTTAGAGGCTCCCTCCACCATGAATTTGCCCAAACTGTGGTTTTTAGAGGCTCCCTCCACCATGAATTGGTCCAAACTGGACTGGTTAGAGGCTCCCTCCACCATGAATTGGTCCAAACTGGGGTTTTTAGCGGCTCCCTCCACCATGAATTTGCCCAAACTGGGCTGGTTAGAGGCTCCCTCCACCATGAATTTGGCCAAACTGTGGTTTTTGGAGGCTCCCTCCACCATGAATTGGTCCAAACTGGGCTGGTTAGAGGCTCCCTCCACCATGAATTTGCCCAAACTGGGGTTTTTAGAGGCTCCCTCCACCATGAATTTCCCAAAACGTGGCTGTGTAGAGGCTCCCTCCACCATGAATTGGTCCAAACTGGGCTGGTTAGAGGCTCCCTCCACCATGAATTTTCCCAAACTGGGCTGGTTAGAGGCTCCCTCCACCATGAATTTGGCCAAACTGTGGTTTTTAGAGGCTCCCTCCACCATGAATTGGTCCAAACTGGGCTGGTTAGAGGCTCCCTCCACCATGAATTGGTCCAAACTGGGCTGGTTAGAGGCTCCCTCCACCATGAATTTGCCCAAACTGGGGTTTTTAGAGGCTCCCTCCACCTTGAATTTCCCAAAACTTGGCTGTTTAGAGGCTCCCTCCACCATGAGTTGGTCCAAACTGGGCTGGTTACAGGCTCCCTCCACCATGAATTTCCCAAAACTGGGCTGGTTAGAGGCACCCTCCACCGTGAATTGGTCCAAACTGGGCTGGTTAGGGGCTCCCTACACCATGAATTTGCCCAAACTGGGCTGTTTAGAGGCTCCCTCCACCATGAATTTGCCCAAACTGGCGTTTTTAGAGGCTCCCTCCACCATGTATTTGGCCAAACTGTGGTTTTTAGAGGCTCCCTCCACCATGAATTGGTCCAAACTGGGGTTTTTAAAGGCTCCCTCCACCATGAATTTGCCCAAACTGGGCTGGTTAGAGGCTCCCTCCACCATGAATTTGCCCAAACTCTGCTGGTTAGAGGCTCAATCCACCGTGATTTTCAAAAGCAATATTGGTGCCAACCTCAACTCACTACAAGGGCCAAATACACATGTTTCCAGGTATTTTCCCACTTTGATAGAGGTTTTTTGGAATGTGTAAAGTGTGTAGTTGTTAGGCTGTGATGTTGGGGTAATAGAGGGTCTTTGGTGTGTTAGATGCCCCCAGACATGCTTCCCTTGCTGTCCCAGTGTCATTCCAGAGGTGTTGGCATCATTTCCTATGGTGTGATAGTGGACTTGGTGACCCTCCAGAGACGGAGTTGGGTTTCCCCCGTAACGAGTATATGTTCCCCATAGACTATAATGGGGTTCGAAATCCGTTCGAACACTCGAACAGTGAGCGGCTGTTCGAATCGGATTTCGAACCTCGAACATTTTAGTGTTCGCTCATCTCTTCTAGCTAACATTATGCCATTCCAGGTGCCAGAAGTAATTCCTAAAGCTTGCCATAAATATTAGATAACATTTGGCCATTATGAAGCCTATTGCTTGATGGTGGGATTGTTTGGAAGATTCAACACTCAACATACAATTGCAAAAGTATTCATACCTCTTGAACTTTTTCACATTTTGTCACCTTACAACCACAAGCTTAAATGTATTTTATTGAGATTTTAAGTAATAGACCAACACAAAGTATCAGATAGTTGTGAAGTGGAATGAAAATGATAAATTGTTTTCAACATTTTAATCAAATAAAAATCTTAAAAGTGTGATGTACAAAGTATTCAGCCCTCCTATATTAAGGGCCCCTTCACACGGCGTAAGCGCTCGGCTCATTCCGAGCCGTACACGTGAGCGCTTCTAAACACTTCCCATTCACTTTAATGGGTGCGCTCGTAAAGCCGGCTTTACGAGCGCTCCCATTGAAGTGAATGGGAAGTGTTTAGAAGCGCTCGCATGTACGGCTTGGAATGAGCCGAGCGCTTACGCCGTGTGAAGGGACCCTCATATTTTGTAGAGCCATGTTTCACTGCAATTACAGCTGCAAGTCTTTTGGGGTATGTGTCAGGATTCGGGGACGCTGCGGCCTTCCTGCTATGCAGCGCATGCCCCGGAGGCATGTCAGAGACTGCCACTACTAGTAATACCTGGTTTGTTTCTTTTAGTACATCTCAGTCTGCTGTTAGGGTAACTATAGGGAATCTATATTAGGTTCCAGTAAGGGGCGTCCTTGTAAGGACATTATTCTGAGGTTAGGCAGGTTCAGTCAGGGAGTCTGTTAGGGAAAGTTTTCCTATGTGTTTCTTCCCACATTCCTGGATTTGCACCCAGCCATAACACGCGCGCTCATTTTGGCAAAATACACATGTAAAAACTACACGTGTAAAAATAAGACTCCCATTAACTTCAATGACATTTTATTGACACGTGTATTGTACATGTGTATAATGTCATTGAAGTCAATGGGAGTCTTATTTTTACACGTGTAGGTTTTACATGTGTATTTTACCAAAATGAGAGACTGCAGAGCACTTGTCTACCATTTATATAAAGGAATTCTAAGTTTAGTGAGATACCTTGTGACATGGTTTGTTGATGCCAGTAAGTACTGTGTCATTATGCTGCTCTATCTTCACATGGCTGTTTACTGATTATGTATTTCATGCAAATTTCAGACGATAAATTAACTTTTCATGGAGTGTCAACATAGCGGCATTAATTTTAATGAGTTTTCTATTTGAATCCATTCTGTATAGGAAGTAAGAAAATACAAGAGATTGATCCACAGATTAAAGCACTGAAATGGTATACATTATTACTATTTTCAGGCGTGGAATGATTTTATGCAGTGCTTGTTTTGTAAACAGCTAAATGTATGCTATTAAATTGTGTATAATTAATTTGATACATAGATGAGTTGTAGAATATGGAAGGCATATGATAAATTTCACTATTCTACCAGTAAACGTTAGCAGTAACAAATTCTGAACATGTTCTTTCTCAGGCCCAGTTCACAACTGCATTCGGTATTCCGTTTGGGGAGTCCGCTTTGGGACTCCCCGAACTAAATACCAAATTCATTGACAAGCGGTGAGCTTGAAAACACACGGACCCCATAGGCTGTAATGGGGTCTGTGTGTTTTCTGCACAGTGTCCACATTAGTCATGCAGAGTGGAAAGTAGTTCATGAAGTACTTTTCTCTCCACATGTGCCATGGGAACACCGTGCAGAAAATAAACGGACCCTACTATAGTCTATAGGGTCTGTGTGCTTTCATAAGCTCACCGCTTGTTAATGCATTCAACATTCTGTTGTGGGGGTCCCCATGCGAACTCCCCGGACGGAATATCAAACAAAGATGTGAGCCAGGCCTCAGAAGTTATGCAGTGTAAACTAACTGACAGGCCTTTCACCTGCCAAGTACCGTTTATAGCTGTCTTCTTATGTGGGAGAAGATCCTATAGGCAAAGCCAAATTAAAGCTGGTGGAGGCCCCTGGGCAAAATATTTGGTGGAGGTCCCCATAATTATTTCTTTTTTAAAGGGGCTTTCCCACAACAGACATTTCTCTCATACCTACAGGATAGGTCATACATGTTTAATAGATGCAAGTTTCTCCTCTGGGATCTGCAGTTGTCTCTAGAATGCACCCCAGACTCCTTTGGCCTCACCATTTGGCTTCAGCTCTGTTGATGGTCAAATTGAGGTGGCTGAGGTGGTTAGGTCTATGGGAACAGTGGTCAGCCTGGATTTGAATGACAGCAGGGACAAGGTAAGGAAGGATTGGGGTCATTTTTAGAAAGAGATAAAGGTCCCAGAGGTGAAACCCATATCTATCAGAAAGTTATGTCATATCCAAAGGCAGCATTCTGGTTATATAGAAAAACAAAGAGCAACACCACTTAAATGAACATAGTAACTGTGTGCATTTGAGGATTTGCACCAGCTTTTCCATTCTCTTCTAACTAATGGTGCTCTTTTTGTTTCTCTACACAGTCTGGAGATTTTCACCAGCTTTTTCTCATACATCTTGTGCTGCTTCTTTTCTGTGTCTAGCTAGCTAGCTAGATAGCTAGGTAGCAGGGGTGAACCTGCCCCTTTCGCCGCCCGAGGCGAACTACAGAAAGCCGCCCCCCCCCCCCCCCCGCTGGGGGAGGGGGCAGAGCGGGGGTGTGGCTGAGTGGAGGGGGCATGGTGAATTGAAGGGGCAGGGCTTAGCACCGTTCGCCGGCAGAGGGCAGGCCCGGAGACTGCCTGCTCTCTGCCTGAGCGTGAGGGGAGGCTGCTGGAGCAGCGCTGCTCCAGTGGCCTCCCCAAACCACCGCTCGGTGGTAAGCCAGTCCAGGAAAGCTTGTCCTGGACTGGCTTAGGTTAGCAAAAATGCCTCCCTCCCTGAGGCCCTGGCATAGCGCCGCCTGAAGCGGTCGCTTCAGGTCGCCTCATGGGAGGTGCGGCGCTGCTCCTATCTGTCTATCTATCTATCTATCTATCTATCTATCTATCTATCTATCTATCTATCTGTCTCAACTCTCTACCTGTACTGCATCTCTTTGTCTATCTACCATAGGAGATAGATAGATAGATAGATAGATAGATAGATAGATAGATAGATAGATAGATAGATACAGTCCTATGAAAAAGTTTGGGCACCCCTATTAATCTTAATCATTTTTAGTTCTAAATATTTTGGTGTTTGCAGCAGCCATTTCAGTTTGATATATCTAATAACTGATGGACACAGTAATATTTCAGGATTGAAATGAGGTTTATTGTACTAACAGAAAATGTGCAATATGCATTAAACCAAAATTTGACCAGTGCAAAAGTATGGGCACCTCAACAGAAAAGTGACATTAATATTTAGTAGATCCTCCTTTTGCAAAGATAACAGCCTCTAGTCGCTTCCTGTAGCTTTTAATCAGTTCCTGGATCCTGGATAAAGGTATTTTGGACAAACAATTCAAGTTCAGTTAAGTTAGATGGTCGCCGAGCATGGACAGCCCACTTCAAATCATCCCACAGATGTTCAATGATATTCAGGTCTGGGGACTGGGATGGCCATTCCAGAACATTGTAATTGTTCCTCTGCATGAATGCCTGAGGATTTGGAGCAGTGTTTTGGATCATTGTCTTGCTGAAATATCCATCCCCGGCGTAACTTCAACTTCGTCACTGATTCTTGAACATTATTCTCAAGAATCTGCTGATACTGAGTGGAATCCATGCGACTCTCAACTTTAACAAGATTCCCGATGCCGGCATTGGCCACACAGCCCCAAAGCATGATGGAACCTCCACCAAATTTTACAGTGGGTAGCATGTGTTTTTCTTGGAATGCTGTTTCTTTTTGGACGCCATGCATAACGCCTTTTTTTATAACCAAACAACTCAATTTTTGTTTCCAAAATGAAGCTGCCTTGTCCAAATGTGCTTTTTCATACCTCAGGCAACTCTATTTGTGGCGTACGTGCAGAAACGGCTTCTTTCTCATCACTCTCCCATACAGCTTCTATTTGTACAAAGTGCGCTGTATAGTTGACCGATGCACAGTGACACCATCTGCAGCAAGATGATGCTGCAGCTCTTTGGAGGTGGTCTGTGGATTGTCCTTGACTGTTCTCACCATTCTTCTTCTCTGCCTTTCTGATATTTTTCTTGGCCTGCCACTTCTGGGCTTAACAAGAACTGTCCCTGTGGTCTTCCATTTCCTTACTATGTTCCTCACAGTGGAAACTGACAGGTTAAATCTCTGAGACAACTTTTTGTATCCTTCCCCTGAACAACTATGTTGAACAATCTTTGTTTTCAGATCATTTGAGAGTTGTTTTGAGTAGCCCATGATGCCACTCTTCAGAGGAGATTCAAATAGGAGATCAACTTGCAATTGGCCACCTTAATTACCTTTTCTCATGATTGGATACATCTGGCTATGAAGTTCAAAGCTCACTGAGGTTACAAAACCAATTTTGTGCTTCAGTAAGTCAGTAAAAAGTAGTTAGGGGAATTCAAATCAATAAAATGATAAGGGTGCCCATACTTTTGCACCGGTCAAATTTTGGTTTAATGCATATTGCACATTTTCTGTTAGTACAATAAACCTCATTTCAATCCTGAAATATTACTGTGTCCATCAGTTATTAGATATATCAAACTGAAATGGCTGTTGCAAACACCAAAATATTTAGAACAAAAAATGATTAAGATTAATAGGGGTGCCCAAACTTTTTCATAGGACTGTATATAGATAGAGGACAGTATATATATATGAGTGCAAGCCTTGGGAATCAGGCAATAGTATTGTCCTTTATAGTTTCAAAAATAGGTAGCACTCCAAAGTTATAAGCAAAAAATTAAACGAATTAGAAATGGGAAAAAAAAGTTGTTTTTTTTTTGAGCTTTGGAGTGCTGCCTATTTTTGAAACTAGGAAGATTGGAGAGAAAGAAATTTTAGAGTTTCTCCATTTACTACCTCACATCCTTCCCTTGTCACTATATAGCTGCATATGCATATGGTCTGCATGTCAAGGCGTCTGTACAGGGTGGGAATGGGAGAGGAGCCAAAGCTGCATAAGGAAAAGGAATTACAGCTATTTCATCCTGTGTGTTTCTTGTCTCATAACTCCAAGCTTGGTGTATTTCTCTACTCTTTTCTTGGTAGTGACACGGCAGTTATAACTTTGCTCAAAAGAGTCTTCATTCTGTAGCTTGTTCTCGGAGCCATTTTTTCAGCTCTTCTATTGAATGCAAGAAAAATGCTCATGGCAGACATTCAGCATTAACAGCAACTGGTAGAGGCCCCTACTTCTTCTGTAGTGATGGAGCCCCTGTAACGTATACCCTGGGTTTTCTCCTTTATTTCAGCCCTGCCTATGGGGGCCCCCCCTTAGACACAATGGACAAGGTGCAACTCCTACCTGTGCACTTCTATAACTATGTCTCTACTTTTCCTTTTTACAGAAATACAGTCTCCAAAAATTTAGTTTTACAGAATGTAAAATGAATACAACTAGTAGACTAGGACTCAAAACACACTAATACATCAGCGAAATGGAAGAAAAATAACATAATATATCAATAAGATCCATCTCCAGATTTTTCTTTACGGGTGAGAATCATCTGTCTTGTCGCTTTCTTGCAATCACTGGCCAACCGCAGGAAGCACATGAAATCAATAAACCATGTGGTAGGGTTCATTCTTAAGCCAAATTCACTTGCAGAGTAGTCGTATGGAAATGCATGGTGAAAGTTGTGAAAGCCTTCCCCTAGAAGAAAACATAAGTATTGAAATAAAGATGTTTTAAAGGAAAAGGTCAGTAAAGTACTGAGAATTCTACATTTCATGTTAAAAGAGAGAATTGCAAATGCAGAGATTACAGGTATACAGGTACTCCGTTACACTGTCAAGTCAATGGTCAGCGGCATAGCATACATGATCAGCTGTCTTTTTCTAAAGGCAATAATTGCTCACTACAGTGACATATTGGCAATGGAGTAAATGTCTGTGGATTTCACTTTCTAAGAGTCCATTAACATGGAGGAAAATGGCGCTGAATTTGGCAGGGAATTTCAGCACTGAAAGAAAGCCTCCCATTGACTTCAATGGGTTCTTTTTTCTGCTAGCAGAACTGAAATTCTGCTGTCAGAAAAAGGAACCCATTGAAGTCAACCGGCATTCAGTTGCACCTACCTGTTTTTTGGTCTGGAACCTGAGGCGGCCTCCTCCTCATGTTCCGAACCAAAAAAAACAGTGTGAACTTACCCTAACAAAGATTTTGTCATGGAGTGGTTATGGATTTGTGAAAATTTCTGTGAAAGAACTATTTTAAAGTTTCACAGACAACCAAATCGCAGACATGTAAGTCCCAAGTCAAATATAACTTGTTTTGTGGTCTTTGATTGCTTTGTCGCCTGCAACTTTGAAATAAATGCAACAAATGTCAAGGTTGTAAAAGATCTACGTATGACTACATAAAAAAACATTAGATGTGATGTGACACCACAATTTTTATATCATGTCACCTTTGTAGCCCTAGCCGATAAATTATATATTAATTATCTCTGCTAGTAGAAAAAGTAACCCATTGAAGTCAATGGGAGGCTTTTTTTTCATCACTGAAATTCCACACCAAATATCTCTCCATTTTCCTCCGTTTGAATGGACCCTCAAGCCGCCAATAGTCTGACACTCGTAACTTTTTATACTTCCGTGCATGGGAATACATAGAGTAGCCTGCAATAGAAAGTATAGAATGACGGGCCTGGGAGCCTTCACAAAGCTCTCGGCTGTCATGGCAACGGCCCCAGAGCTTGCTTCGGGTTCCAAAAATCTCTGGCAAAATGGTGCCTCAGTCAGCTTTGACTGAGGCGCAGAGGGGTTAAGGTCCACGATAAGTGCGGGTGCTGATCTCAGGCATTAGCGCTGGGTCTCTGTTGTATAAAAAAGCAGAGACTCGATGGCTATGGCAGTTGCCATATTTAAAATGGCCCACATCTACCGTACTAGTACGATGGATGTCCGGAAGGGGTTAACAAAACTGAAGCTTCTGCAATTCATCTCAGACAAACTAAAATGACCACTACCATATATAGCACGATGTAGAATAGCGGAGAAGGAGGATCACATGGTCTCTATGACCTAGGCAGGCTTTTGGTATCACCTGACAATCTCTCATGGGGGGTGGAGAGGTTACACTACTGATGTCATATCAGCATGTAGGATTCTGGGCAAGAAGCACAAGAGCCATTTTATCATAAAGCAAGCTATTGAATAGATCTCTCCATGCACATATAAAAAAATTTTCCAGTACATTCATAGTTAAAAATAAAACCCCAACATTGGAGCAGATCTGCCTGGGCTGCCATTTTCAGGTGGTGTGTTACAGCGCTGGTGTGGGGGTGCTCGGAGCACATGGGGAACCCCTCCAGTGCTCCGTTATCGTAATTAGCATAACAGAAGAAATGGATTTTATCAGAAATGGTGGGGAGAAGAAGAGAATGGAAGGTAGGAGTACAATAGCCTTTTTAAAGGCTATTCCAATGTGCCATTAGTTAAAAAGGCGTTTTTCTAATGATAGACTCCCTGTAAGTCACCTGCACATGTCCAAGTGTGCTTCTAATGAGGGGCTGAGTTTGCTGTGGAATGCATTCGGATGACAGTCAGAGTGACACCCGAGTCTCATCCAAGTGCATTCCATGATGCACTCATCTTTATGTGGATTTCAGACCTATTCCATTCCGATGACACAAAGCAAAATAGGATCTGCTCTATAATCATCTGTGTTATTGGATCGGAAGCCTCATAGACCTGGCTGCACAATGGAATGCAATCGAATGTCACTCTTCCCTATATTTGGTTGTGTGCATGGGGCTTAAAAGTCTATAAATATCTCATGGCTAAATAGATGGGTAGATTATAATGATATAATTATTAAAATACAAACCTATTGCTGCAAGAGATACAAATCTATTTTCTCGGGGATTGATGGTTTTATCATAAGGTCTGTTACCATACAGGTGAGCCACACTATTGACAAGCCAGGAGACATTCAGGGATATCGTATATCGAAGTATTGTTGCCAAGAAATAAGAGTTCCATAGACTTTCTCCCCAAAAGTACCAAGGAACAACAGTGGGAATGAGAAAGCACATAAGTGCCACAGATGTTATATAATACCTGCAGGGAAACACAGAAATACTTGATTTAGGTTACAGTAACAGTTATTTTTATGGTAGACAGAAAAATTATTAAATAAAAATATATATCTACAGTGGCATGCAAAAGCTTGGACACCCCTGGTCAAAATGACCGCTATTGTGAACAGTTAAGCAAGTTGAAGATGAAATGATCTTTAAAAGGCATAAAGTTAAAGATTAGAGATGAGCGAACACTAAAATGTTCGAGGTTCGAAATTCGATTCGAACAGCCGCTCACTGTTCGAGTGTTCGAACGGGTTTCGAACCCCATTATAGTCTATGGGGAACATATACTCGTTAAGGGGGAAACCCAAATCCGTGTCTGGAGGGTCACCAAGTCCACTATGACACTCCAGGAAATGATACCAACACCCTGGAATGACACTGGGACAGCAGGGGAAGCATGTCTGGGGGCATAAAAGTCACTTTATTTCATGGAAATCCCTGTCAGCTTGCGATTTTCGCAAGCTAACTTTTCCCCATAGGAATGCATTGGACAGCGCTGATTGGCCAGAGTACGGAATTCGACCAATCTGCGCTGGCTCTGCTGGAGGAGACGGAGTCTAAGATCGCTCCACACCAGTCTCCATTCAGGTCTGACCTTAGACTCCGCCTCCTCCGGCAGAGCCAGCGCTGATTGGCCGAAGGCTGGCCAATACATTCCTATGGGTATGCAGAGACTTAGCAGTGTTGAGCCAGTTTTGCTCAACTACACCGTGTGCCGGTCAGCCCATCAGATGTAGCAGAGTCGAGGGTGCACTAGAACCCTTATGCACACTCGGCTCTGCTACATCAGATGTAGCAGAGCCGAGGGTGCACTAGAACCCTTATGCACACTCGGCTCTGCTACATCAGATGTAGCAGAGCCGAAGGTGCACTGGAACCCCTGTGCAAACTCAGCTCACGCTAATAGAATGCATTGGCCAGCGCTGATTGGCCAATGCATTCTATTAGCCCGATGAAGTAGAGCTGAATGTGTGTGCTTAGCTCACCTACTCCACCGGCGTAGTTGAGCTAAGCACACACATTCAGCTCTACTTCATCGGGCTAATAGAATGCATTGGCCAGCGCTGATTGGTCGAATTCCATACTCTGGCCAATCAGCGGTGGCTCTGCTGGAGGAGGCGGAGTCTAAGATCGCTCCACACTAGTCTCCATTCAGGTCCGACCTTAGACTCTGCCTCCTCCGGCAGAGCCAGCGCTGATTGGCCGAAGGCTGGCCAATGCATTCCTATGGGTATGCAGAGACTTAGCAGTGTTGAGCCAGTTCTGCTCAACTACACTGTGTGTCGGTCAGCCCATCAGATGTAGCAGAGCCGAGGGTGCACTAGAACCCTTATGCACACTCGGCTCTGCTACATCAGATGTAGCAGAGCCGAGGGTGCATAAGGGTTCTAGTGCACCCTCGGCTCTGCTACATCTGATGGGCTGAGCGCTGATTGGCCGAAGGCTGGCCAATGCATTCCTATGGGTATGCAGAGACTTAGCAGTGTTGTTCTGCTCAACAGGGTGCACTAGAACCCTTATGCACTCTCGGCTCTGCTACATCTGATGGGCTGACCGGCACACAGTGTAGTTGAGCAGAACTGGCTCAACACTGCTAAGTCTCTGCATACCCATAGGAATGCATTGGCCAGCCTTCCGCCAATCAGCGCTGGCTCTGCCAGAGGAGGCGGAGTCTAAGGTCGGACCTGAATGGAGACTGGTGTGGAGCGATCTTAGACTCCGCCTCCTCGAGCAGAGCCAGCGCTGATTGGCCAGAGTACGGAATTCGACCAATCAGCGCTGGCCAATGCATTCTATTAGCCCGATGAAGTAGAGCTGAATGTGTGTGCTTAGCTCAACTATGCCGGTGGAGTAGTTGAGCTAAGCACACACATTCAGCTCTACTTCATCGGGCTAATAGAATCCATTGGCCAATCAGCGCTGGCCAATGCATTCTATTAGTGTGAGCTGAGTTTGCACAGGGGTTCCAGTGCACCCTCGGCTCTGCTACATCTGATGTAGCAGAGCCGAGTGTGCATAAGGGTTCTAGTGCACCCTCGGCTCTGCTACATCTGATGGGCTGACCGACACACGGTGTAGTTGAGCAGAGCTGGCTCAACACTGCTAAGTCTCTGCATACCCATAGGAATGCATTGGCCAGCCTTCGGCCAATCAGCGCTGGCTCTGCCGGAGGAGGCAGAGTCTAAGGTCGGACCTGAATGGAGACTGGTGTGGAGCGATCTTAGACTCCGCCTCCTCCAGCAGAGCCAGCGCTGATTGGTCGAATTCTGTACTCTGGCCAATCAGCGCTGTCCAATGCATTCCTATGGGAAAAAGTTTATCTCACAAAAATCACAATTACACACCCGATAGAGCCCCAAAAAGTTATTTTTAATAACATTCCTACCTAAATTAAGGTTATCCCTAGCTATCCCTGCCTGTACAGCTATCCCTGTCTCATAGTCACAAAGTTCACATTCTCATATGACCCGGATTTGAAATCCACTATTCGTCTAAAATGGAGGTCACCTGATTTCGGCAGCCAATGACTTTTTCCGATTTTTTTCGATGCCTCCGGTGTCGTAGTTTCTGTCCCACCTCCCCTGCGCTGTTATTGGTGCAAAAAAAGCGCCAGGGAGGGGAATCGAATTTTTTTGGAGTTTGCCACGTGATGTTCGATTCGAATCGAACACATCGAACAGCCTGATATCCGATCGAACATGTGTTCGATAGAACACTGTTCGCTCATCTCTATTAAAGATTAAACACACTTGTCTATAATTTTAATCAATATCAGTATATTATTATTATTATTATTATTATTATTATTATTATTATTATTATTATTATTAGTACAATTTTAGAGTGAAAAAGAGAAAGGAGGACCATGCAAAAGTTTGGGAACTCTTGTAGATTTTTGTGCTCAGATAACTTTGTCCAAGGTCTCAGACCTTATATAGCCAGTTAGGGTTATGGCTTGTTCACCACCATCATTAGGAAAGGCCAAGTGATGCAAATTTTACAGATTGATAAATACCCAGCCTCCCCTAACCTTGTGCCAAAAAATACCAGCCATGGTTTCTTCTAAGCAGCTTCCTAGCACTCTGAAAATGAAAATGGTGGAGGCCCACGAAGCAGGAGAAGGGTATAAGAAGATAGCAAAGCGTTTTCAAGTTGCCCTTTCCACAGTTCTCAATGTAATTCAGAAATGGTAGTTACCAGGAACAGTGGAGGTCAAGATAAGGTCTGGAAGACCAAGAAACATTTCAGAGACAACTGCCAGAGTGGCAAATCAGAACCCCCACTTGACTGCAAAAGACCTTCAGGAAGATTTAGCAGACTCTGGAGTTATGGTGCATTGTTCTACTGTTCAGTGATACCTGCATAAATATGGCCTTCATGGAAAAGTCATCAGAAGAAAACCTCTCCTGCGTCCGCACCATAAAATTTAGCATCAGAAGATTGAAGAATAACATCTAAACAAGCCTGAGGTATTTTGGAAACAAGTCCTGTGAACTGATGAAGTTGAAATAGAACTCTTTGGCTACAATGATCAAAAGTATGTTTGGAGAAAAAGGACAAAATTTCAGGAAAACAACATCTCTCCAACTATTAAGCATGGTGGTGGATCAATCATGCTTTGGGGTTGTATTGCAGCCAATGGCACAGGGAACATTGCCCGGTTTGGGGGTAGAATTGAATCAATGAAATGTCAGCAAATTCTTGAAGCAAACATAACACCATCTGTAAAAAAAATCTGAAATTGAAAAGAGTATGGCTTCTACAAATCAATAATGATACTAAACACACGTCAAAATCCACCATAGACTACCTAAAATGGAGCAAGCTGAAGGTTTTACCATGGCCCTCACAGTCCCCAATCTGAACATCATTGAAAATCTGTGGCTAGACCTCAAAAGAGCAGTGCATGCAAGACGACCCAGGAATCTCACAGAACTGGAAGACTTTTCCAAGGAAGAATCGATGAAAATCCCTCAAACCAGAATTGAAAGACTCTTAGCTGGCTACAAACATAATTTACAAGCTGTGATATTTCCCAAAGGGGGCGTTACTAGGTACTAACCCTACAAGGTGTCCAAACTTTAGCATCTGGTAATCTTTTGTTATTTTGAAGATTAGAACATGAAAACATTTTTTTTTTTCTTTCCAAAAATTATATTGGGAATGTATCATCCTTAATGTTATGCCTTTTGAAGATCATTGTATCTTCAACTTGCTTAACTGTTCACAATAACAGTCATTTTGACCAGGGGTGTCCAAACTTTTGCATGCCACTGTATATAGGGGAAAATGCTGAAATATAAAGAGATATTTAGGTTATGTCAAATACGCTTTCTACCAATAAGTATTTGGACACCTGTGGTAAAATAGAAAAACAACATTTCTTTATATTGAATAGTTGGTAGAACCCAGCAGATGCTTCCTTACAGATGGTATTGATAGACACAATACTCCTGGATGCCTGGTGAAACTCCTGGTGTATGTGAGCCATCGGTTGGGTGCAGTTTCTCTGGTCAGCACTCGTCGGTCTCTAGTATCTCCCAGTTTCGGGGGCCTGCCGACTCGGGGCACATTCCGACAATCACCGTTCACCTTCCACTTTGTAATCACATAAGCCACTGTCGATTTTGGGTAATTCAGTTAGTTTGCTATGTCCTTTAAGGATCGACCATTTCAGTGGTGCCCGACAATTACCCCTTTCTCAAAATTGGACAACTATGCACTTCGTGGCATTTTACATGCAACTAATGCCAATGCTGTTTCCTACACAATATTTAATGGCAGAAGGCATGACACCACAGATATCTTCATTTGCATAGGTGTCCAAATTCTTATTGGTAGACAGTTTATATTGCAAGGATCATAAGTAAGATAGCCTATCAATGGATCTAGACCAACAGGAGAATTACTGATCAGCCTACATTAGGATTCCAATTAGATAACAGCATCAGTAATGTGCATGACCAGTTTTATGTTTGACAATGCAGCAAATGACTTGATATAAATATATATAAATATATTAAATTGCAGGCATACATTTTATTAAAACACCAAATATTAGTGATGATATGGCCTATGTACAATGATAACCTTATAGCTTATGTAGCAGGGAATATGTCCATGAATGTTGCAGTCCTTCTCATAACTGATAAATCTTACTGATTTCTGTAGAAAATTATCATTAATGGAATAGATTTACACTTAAGAAATACATATCAGATATGATTGGTATCTTTTATGGAGAACATCTTGTGCACTTTTATGGGGTGCATTCATCAAGATAGGCGTATCCTACACTGATCTTGATCATCTGTTATCTGGAGTAGAGATATGCCTCTTAATATATTAGGCTCATCTTCTACCCTCTTTTCTCAACAAACTCAAATCTACACCAGCTAGGAAGTGCATGAACTTGTGCTAGAATTTATGCCGGTTTTTGGTGTAAAATATAGCAAATCTGCAAAAAGTAATTTCTTCTTGGGTGTTTACTGCATGTAATACAATCTTCAGTGGTACCCCGATTTATGGCAAGTATACCACTTCATCATAGATTACCAAGGGTTCTACACCCCTTTACAATTTTCTGCAAAGTTATATTATCGCTATTGATATGCTATAACAAGTAAAAAAGCATTTACATAATACTTAGTATATAGAGATGAGCGAGTACTATTCGAAACTCCTGTTTCGAATAGCACGCACCCATAGGAATGAATGGACACATTCATTCCTATGGGTGCATGCTATTCAAAATGGCCGTTTCGCATAGTACTCGTTCATCTCTACTTAGTAATATATTTTATGTATAGTATTTTTACTCCTACATATCCGAATAGGATACATTAGTTGGTGTGATAATAGAAAAGGGATAACCTTCAAGCAACCCTGCTATATCTGAATGGACACCATTGTTCTGTCCACAAATCTTGTGATTTTCACAAAAGCATGTTTTTAGCTTAAAAGAAAATCACATGTAATAAGTACATCACATGATATGATAAAAAATAAAAAGTTGGACATTGCATCAAAAGTTGAAACCACTGTAATAGGACCAAGAGTATCACTGCACTACTATATGTAAAAATACACGAAAATGTGGTTCTTGGTCTACAGTTTAATAAAACTGTATAAGTCCATCTGCCAGCAACGAGGCAGCCTCTTTTAGATGGATCCTTACACTAAAATGAATCACCTCTCTTTGGTGTCCTGACCTCCCATGAATTAAGGAGAAGTGTATTTTGGCATGTGCTATATAAATAGTCTCCTGTCTCTGGACCTGAACCTCTGGATGAATAAAAGGGGAATGCAGTTCAGCCTTATGATATACATAAATAATATACACAAAAGTTCTGACAAAAGGATTTGACCACCAAGTACATGCAAAGTACTTCAGATATAGAGCTTGTCTGGATCCACCCAATTACAACCTACAGCTTACTGGTTATTCTTAGGAACTTTGCCGCACAGCACATAGAATTTTTGTTGGATTTCTCATTAACCCGTTTATGCCTAGAGTTCCATTATTGAAACAGCAGCCTCATAGCACACAACTCCGGTATAAATGGGTTAATACTAGAGATGAGCGAACACTAAAATGTTCGAGGTTCGAAATTCGATTCGAACAGCCACTCACTGTTCGAGTGTTCGAATGGGTTTCGAACCCCATTATAGTCTATGGGGAACATATACTCGTTAAGGGGGAAACCCAAATCCGTGTCTGGAGGGTCACCAAGTCCACTATGACACCCCAGGAAATGATACCAACACCCTGGAATGACACTGGGACAGCAGGGGAAGCATGTCTGGGGGCATAAAAGTCACTTTATTTCATGGAAATCCCTGCACTAGAACCCCTGTGCAAATTCAGCTCACGCTAATAGAATGCATTGGCCAGCGCTGATTGGCCAATGCATTCTATTAGCCCGATGAAGTAGAGCTGAATGTGTGTGCTAAGCACACACATTCAGCTCTACTTCACCGGGCTAATAGAATGCATTGGCCAGCGCTGATTGGCCAGAGTACGGAACTCGACCAATCAGCGCTGGCTCTGCTGGAGGAGGCGGAGTCTAAGATCGCTCCACACCAGTCTCCATTCAGGTCCGACCTTAGACTCCGCCTCCTCCGGCAGAGCCAGCGCTGATTGGCCGAAGGCTGGCCAATGCATTCCTATGCGAATGCAGAGACTTAGCAGTGCTGAGCCAGTTCTACTCAACTACACATCTGATGCACACTCGGCTCTGCTACATCTGATGCACACTCGGCTCTGCTACATCAGATGATGTACATCTGATGTAGCAGAGCCGAGGGTGCACTAGAACCCCTGTGCAAATTCAGCTCACGCTAATAGAATGCATTGGCCAGTGCTGATTGGCCAGAGTACGGAATTCGACCAATCAGCGCTGGCTCTGCCGGAGGAGGCGGAGTCTAAGGTCGGACCTGAATGGAGACTGGTGTGGAGCGATCTTAGACTCCGCCTCCTCCAGCAGAGCCAGCGCTGATTGGTCGAGTTCCGTACTCTGGCCAATCAGCGCTGGCCAATGCATTCTATTAGCCCGATGAAGTAGAGCTGAATGTGTGTGCTTAGCGCACACATTCAGCTCTACTTCATCGGGCTAATAGAATGCATTGGCCAATCAGCGCTGGCCAATACATTCTATTAGCGTGAGCTGAGTTTGCACAGGGGTTCTAGTGCACCCTCGGCTCTGCTACATCAGATGTACATCATCTGATGTAGCAGAGCCGAGTGTGCATCAGATGTAGCAGAGCCGAGTGTGCATCAGATGTGTAGTTGAGCAGAACTGGCTCAGCACTGCTAAGTTTCTTGACCACAAATTAGGACACTTCAATTCACTCTGTATGCTATGGACTGAAGTTTAAAGATACGGTAAGTCTTTGTTATGAGCATGACATACTGTAAGATGCTTAAAGAGTTGTCCAGGAATTTTAGGACCCATGGAGGAGACCAAGGAAGGGAAAACATAACAAACAAACAAACATTCTCACTGATGTCCAGTCCGGTGTGCGCCATGGAGTTGCCACATGTAGTCCCACCCAACACACTGAGACAATCACTCATATACATCACCAGTTCCCTTCCTTTGGAAGCTGAAGGTTCTGATTGGCCTAAGTGGTCACATGCACAAGGATTTGAAGCGGCAACTCCACAGCATGTGCCAGACTGTACAGTGGCGGTGGACACTGGAGCCCTTGGGTACAGGTAAGTATTCCCTGGGTCCTAAAATTCATGGACAACCCATTTAAGGCCTAAAGTAATATTTATATTGATATGTAGTTTGAGGGATTTTAACATTGTAGAATCATTATACAATTTAGATATTCCGTTATTAGGTCTTCTTTAGGACAAATTTCTACTAAGAATAGGAAAAGCATTAGGAACCTGCCAGATGGTTTTTCTTCCCTTGACTGGTCCCAGTATATGCAGTATATGAGTGAATATGTTTTTATAGTTCCCATTTCTCAATTTTTCTGAAAAGACAAGTTATAAGCTTTTAGGACCTTACACATTGATGTTAACTAGTCACAGGGGTCAGGGAGCAGCTTCATGTAGTCATGCAGTCATTACACTAAATGGCAGTCTGTGCAGCGTGATATGCCCCTACTACTCTACTTAACTGTCAGTCTGATGGGTTGTGATTCTGTGCCGTAACTATATGGCTAGATGAAGCTGCTCTTCTCTCACTGTGATCAGTTAAGGTTTTAGTTTAAGCACTTCCAAATTCATACGGGCTCTTCATGGACTCCTTAGGGTAAGTTCACACAGCGGAAATCTTTTAGGTCCGGATGAATGGGCCTAATCAGGAGTGAGTCTCAAGCTGTGAGAATCAGCAGGAAGATAGAGCATGTTGCTTTTTCTCCTGATGAAAAAAATCGCTAGTGGGAAAAGACTCCCATTGAAATGAATTGGAAGCGATTTTGCAGGTGGATTTTGAGGCAGATTCAGCTTCAAAATCCGCCTGCAAAAAACTCTGTGTGAACATAGCTTTAATGCTAGACAAAAATTAGCATATTTTCTGTCTGCACACTGTAGGAAAAAATATATATCAATATACACATTGGAGGATATTTATAAAGGCTGGTGTTATCAATGACAAGCTCCATAGCCCCTTCACCAGTGGAGGGTACGCCTCATTTATGACCAGGCACACCCTCTGTAGGATCATGCTCATAGCTGGTGTAGATTTTCAGTATTACTTACATCAGATAACAAATGATGGAGTACATGGATTTCCTCCTACATGCCCTCAGCACGCCCAATTTTTGGGAAAATAGTAAAGGTGGTGCAAAAAATCAAAGAGTCCCAAAGTTTGCACAAAATCTCAATTTGCATTTGCAAATTGGGACAGTTTATTCCTTGTACGACAGAAAACTGGCATACAAGGCATAGTAAATCTGCCCTATTATTTGACCTCTTCCTTTTGACTAGCTTTATCAAGTTTTTTCCGAGGTTCTGTAGATAATCTCACTCTCTAAGGAGAGATCACCTTCCCAGGCATATGGAGTCTTACAAAAAGCCTATTTAGTTCAACTGGAGGGATTATGGGAAAAATATGCAAATCTCTTTCCCAAGATATAAATGGGAAAACAGTGCCTCTATTTGCTGGCCTTTTGGGGTAGCTCTCTTGAACATCATGCCCGACTTTCCAACCCAACAAGCCTTTACTGCTATGATGCGGGATTTTGCCAAGTCATTTTTCTCAAGTATTTTTAGCATACACTGCTTTAACAACTGCAGTGAATGTTCTGCCCCTTGACTGAAACAGGCGTTAAGTTAAAGTCAAGTAACTTTTAGATTGCTTACAGGAACATTATACAGAAGTAAACATGTCACATAAAATTTAATCATTCTTAATGTACTGTGTATTTTCTAAATCTCAATGTTTTCTAATGTTAAAAGTTCAAGGAATAGAAGATAATTGTTGTTCTGACCGAGTAGAGAAAGGTCTGAAAGAATCCAACATGCTGTGCGACGGAAGATCATGCTGCTTAGCTGTGTCCCTCTTGTATTTTAACTTTATGATTCAATTAAATTTCCAATCTGATGTAGTATGTAGGCTTACCCTACTTTTAAGGTCTGCGTTAAATAATACCTAGGGATCATTTAAAGACTATGTATTTCTGCTGTGTGCTTAACAATTCTACGTGTTCTTTATGTTCTACATTTAGGATCACTTAAACCATAAGGCAAATTGTGGAAATGCACCTGGAAATATGGCAGCGAGGGCCCCCCCATCAGCCACCCGACAACCAGAAGCTGCCCAGCTCCAGGGACCAAGTCCTGATTTCAACTCTGTCTCATACTTGCTGATATAAAGGGAGACCATACAGACTCCTGGAAGATCTTTTTTTCTTTTTTTTTTTTAATAATATTTTTATTGAATTTTTTCACAATAACAAAAACAACAAATCAGAGAAAGGAGTGAAACAATAAATGAGTCCATTTGAATATCAATAAACGGACTTAAACAAAGACAAAGATGGTGACAAATTTGTGCCTAAGTCATAATGTCGAAGGTGAAATTACATGCTAGATAATGTATCTCTACTATGAGTCAACAAAGATCGTGATGACCACGCAGACAAGCAAAAGAAAAGGATGAGGAAAAGGAAGGGGGAAGATGGGGAAAGGGGGGAGAGAGAGAGAAAAAGAGCAGAGCAGGAGTGGAAGAGAGAAAGAAGAAGAGGGGGAGGACAAGAGAGGTGGGAGGTGGGGATTGACGTGGAGGGAGTTAGAGGATACAGACAACGGGCAGGTCAGGGAGGCGATGGGGAAATGGTAAGGAATGGTCAGATGACCCGTAACATAGCGCAGATCAAAGTTTCAAATTTTTCCAAGGCGCCCAGACTTTCATAAAGCGAGGGTGTTTCCTGGCTTGCCAACTAGAGAGTTCCTCAAATCTGGCAATTTGGTTAACTTTGGCCACCCATTCGCCCTTGTATGGAGCCTCTGTACTCAGCCATTTGGAAGGAATAAGCGAATTCGCCGCGGATATAAGTAGAGAGACTAGGTTGAATCTGGATGGTTTGTAGTCAGCAGTAGGAAGGGATAGCACTACCATGGGCAGGGTGAGATCAAAAGCAGGAGAGGTAAGCAGTCGGATAACATGTTGAACGTCTTCCCAGAAGGCGCGAATATCTCTGCAATGCCACCAAATATGTGACAGAGTGCCAGTTTGAGTTTTGCATCTCCAACAAACGTCTGAGGACGCAAGGCCTAGCCGGGCTAGCCGCTCTGGGGTGTAATACCATCTGGTTAAAAGCTTGAAGTGGCCCTCCCGGAGGCGGACACATGAGGAAAAACCTTGGGGGTGTCTCAGCACAGCACCAAGCTGTTCCTCCGAAAGTGCAACCCCGAGCTCCTGTTCCCACGAGGAGATATAAGCCGGTTTAAACGAACGTGTCGGATTGACAAAATTTTTAAGCAGAAAGGACGTTTTCCTGAGCAACTTGTTCCCGGCCAGCACCGAACGCTCAAAAGATGTGAAAGATTTACGTGGAGTTTGGGACCAGAGCCAATCCTGGATCAATTTAAAAATGTGATATCTATGGAGGAAAGACAGGGAGGAGCCCGACACATGAGTCTCTATGGCAGCCATATCAGGCTGTAGGGTATCATTTAAGTTATCCAGCACTCTATGTGGGAGGAGACGTTCCCAAATGTCAACATATGGTGGGTTCGGGAGACCTAACTGGGCCGGGATGAGACCCAGAGGGAATGCAATAGAGACCTCAGGGGCTAAGCTGCTTTTCAAGTCCCACCACACCTCACAAGCTCCTAAGATAAGTTGGTCCACCGAACTAGGATGATGTCTGTCCGAGCCATAAAGCCACAAGTCCACCTGAGATTGCGGCCCAAAGGTTAAGAGAGAAATGTCAGAAACGAGGGACGAAGGTGACAGAGTCGTGAGAGCGATCCACCGCTTCAATTGAATAGCTTTGTAACAGTCTAGAACGTTAGGGACACCCACCCCACCCTCCTGTCGCCGTCTGACCATTAGACTAAACGGAAGTCTCGGCTTCTTCCCTTTCCAGAGAAAGGCGTTAAAGATCAACCTGAGCGAGGCGAAGAACTTCGCAGGGAGTTTTATAGGCAACATGTGAAGTTTATAGAGGATCTTGGGAAGCACATAAGTCTGCAAGAGGGCCTTCCGGCCAAACCAGGAAAAGGGTAGTTTCTGGTAGGTCGACAGTTGGGAACGTACGTCAGCAAGAAGGGGATCGAAGTTGGAAGTGTATAAGTGACAGGGATCAGCAGTAAGGAGTATCCCTAGGTACTTTAGGGGTTTAGTGGACCAGAGGAAGGGCGAAGAGGTTGCTAGCGAAGCGGCTTGCGAGTTAGGGAAGGTGACGTTCAAGATCTCCGACTTATCCAAATTCACCTTGTATCCCGAGACCCAGCCATACTGAGAGAGCAGCTGCACCACAACAGGCAGACTCTTCCTTGGGTCAGATAGTAGGAGTAAGACATCATCCGCGAAGGCTGCGGTCCGAAGTTGATGTCCCCCAATTTGGAGACCAGGTATATCTGGATGAAGTCGGATAGCCTGAAGAAGCGGTTCTAAAATAAGGATAAAAAGAGAGGGCGAAAGGGGACATCCCTGTCTGGTGCCATTTTTAATACTAAAGGAGGGGGATAGAGTACCATTTATCTTGAGTCGCGCATGCGGTGCGTCGTATAAAGAGAAAATCGCCTCTATAAATCGAGGGGGGAACCAAACTTTTCAAGGGAGGCGTGCATGAAGGCCCAGCTCACCCTATCGAAAGCCTTTTCCACATCCAGGCCTAGAAGTACAAGTTTGGAATTACGCTTTTTAGCATAAGTTATAGCGTGAAGCAGACGTACGGAGTTGTCAGAGCCCTCCCTCCCGTGTACAAACCCCGCATGATCAGGGTGAAGCAAGGTGGGAAGCAGACGTTTGAGCCTGGAAGCCAACACCTTCGCCCAGATCTTGAGATCTGAGTTGAGCAAGGAAATGGGACGATAGCTACCGCAAGAGAGGGGATCCTTCCCCTCCTTCGGTAACAGGGTGACATGCGCCTCTTGTGCTGAGATGGGCAACTTTTTCCCTTCCAAAAGGGCATTACAGAAGTTGGAAAGGTGCGGTACCAAAGTTGATTTGAATGTCTTATAATACTGCAAAGGAAAGCCATCAGGGCCCGGACTCTTCCCCGGAGGGAAACTGCTAATAATCAGGCCGATCTCCTCGTGGGAAATAGGGTCTAACAACGCTGATGCATCATCCGCCGATAAAGAGGGCAAAGGCAAGGAGTCGAGGAACTCCTTTCGCTTAGTCGCCTTATCTACCTGATCAAGGGGGGAATCGGATCCATCAAGGTTGTAGAGATCCCTATAAAAATCTAAGAAGGCCGAGGTAATCGCCGGAGTGGAAGTATGTGCGTCCCCAGTTCGGTCTTTAACTTTTGTTATGAAGCATTGAGACTTCCGCTTTTTGATCAGAGAGGTCATTAATTTCCCGCTTTTATCGCCATGGGCATAAAGTTTATGTTGAAAGTGAAGAAAATTTTTTGCAGTGCGCGCGTTAATTAAGTCTCTCAACTCCTCTCTCAATCTGACAAGCCTGTCCTGGTGTGGGCGGTGCGCAGACAGTTTGCGAATACGTTCAATGGATGAGATCTCAGACAGTAAGCGTTCAAGACACCGCTGAGATTCTTTTCGAGCTTTAGACGCCAGTGAGATAAATATATCACGTATGACCGGTTTATGCGCCTCCCACGTGATCACAGGGCACATGTCGGGGTTCGCATTGAATTGGAAATATGTGTCTAACTGTTGCTTAACCGTTAAGTGATAGTCTTCCTTATCCAGTAAAGACTCGTTCAAGCGCCAATTCCAACACTTTCGGGGGAGTTGATGCAAAGTCAATGTGGCCCAGACCGGAGCATAATCAGATACTGTTATAGACTGTTATAGACTGTTATACGCGATTTCAATGAAAATGGCAACAGTGACTGCGATAAAAACAAATAATCTAACCTCTGATAGGAGAGTCTAGGATTAGAGAAAAACGTATAGTCCTTCATCGAAGGATTAAGCGTGCGCCATATGTCTACAAGTCCCAGGGTACTCAGCGCCTGATTTAGTCTGCCTAAAGATTTACGAGAAATAGCTGAGGAGCCTGAAGAGGCATCAATAGAGGGGTTAAGAGTGACATTCAAATCACCCGCCAAGACTACCTGACCTTCCGCAAAAAGTTCCAACTTGCTCAGAGCTCCCACTAGCCATTCGACCTGCCCATGGTTCGGGGCATAAAGATTTGCAAACGTGTATTGGCAAGAGGCTATAGTGCCCTTTAGTAAGAGCATCCGCCTGTCCGCATCTTCATATGATTGAGTACAGAGGAAAGGGACAGATTTGTGGAAAAGAATAGAGACTCCGCAAGTGCGTTTGGTCGGGTTCGTTGAGTGGAAGCATAGTGGATGGGCATTGGTGGGGAATTTGGGGATAGAACCAGACTTAAAATGTGTCTCCTGAAGAAACGCAATACTGGTAGGGATCTTCTTCAGGATAGTAAAAATCTGAGAACGCTTGTTAGGGAAATTCATCCCATTGGTGTTGAAAGAGGAGATAATAACCTTAGCCATGTGGGGGAGGGGGGTCAACACGTAGAAAAGAGGATAAGACCAACAAACAAGGCAAATGGGGATCAACGACACAGAGAAAGGAGGGAGGGCAAGGAGAATGAGACAGAGGGTAAAAGTGAGAGGGGGGGAGAGAAGGAAGGATTAAGAAAGTATTAGAAGGGAGGAAAAGAACAGATGGAGGGAAGGAAGCGATGGGGAGAGGAGGGGGAAGAACAGAGACTTTACAAGAAAAGCAAGTCTGCGTGTCACACGGTCGGCAATACGCTAAATGAGAAAAATGTCACACTATAGAAAATGAACAAACAAAAGTCGAACCAGTTGTTAGTAGCGGTAAGCCTGAAAACCGCTATCTATCTAATCACTGTCAACAGACAGCTCAGGAGGGGGTAGGAGTGAGACCCTAATCGCTAACACTAGATACCCACTCCAGACTCAGATAATGGGGAAGAAAACAAAAGGGAAACAGTCAGCGGCAGAGGAAGAAGGGAGAAAGAAATACAAGGGACAAGGGCAATGCGTGGAAGGAGAGAGACTGACCGGGGTACAAGGGGGGGGGGGGAGTGAGGGGGAGAGGAGAGGGGGGGCATAACACAAAAGAGTAGAGAAACCTATGAAAAGCTATCTCAGTCAGAGGGTTGTAACAGCGTGTAAGCATACTAAATAAAGGCGAAACATAGATCATGAAAATAAGTTAGGACATTGACTAAACAACCATGCTCCAGCTATGAGGACTACCGCGGTGAAATTACACTAAGGAAGCGAGAGCCCAATGGTTATCTCAAAACCGGAGTAGTCACTCGGTGCCACAGGACCCTAAGGGAGTCCCAAGGCTCCGAGCAACAAAAACCCAACATGTGTGAGGTCTAGCCACAAAGCAGCCCCTGCGAGCTGCATAAAGGGAAAAATGGGGGGGGAGGGAGAGAGGGAGGGAATCAAAGGGACTATAATCTCACCAAGGCGGGCGGTCATCCGCGACCGTGGGACACAGAGCTGAGCCCCAGGGCCGCGGACAAGCCCCCACCCCGAAGAATAAACTAGTGGAGAGGGAAAAGTGGCATAGGGGCAAACAGCACTGGAATAGAAACATCAAATGCGAAGTTCAAATAGAAAACGTATTAACTATACAAGTGGGCTATTGTCGCTCACTACGAGCTGGCCCAAAAACACCTTCCTGCACGACAAGGATTCAAATACAGGAGTCCCATCGTTCAGTAAAGATAAAAACAGCCCGTCCAAAAAAAAAAAAAAGCATCACTTAGCTCCACCAAGAAGGATATGTCCGTCAGTGAGCAATAGATCTCCTCGCCTTGGGAGATTTCGTATGAAGCGGTCTATTTGCCCAATCTTTATCAGGGAGAGGAGGAAAGGCGGTGATGTCCACTGGAAGGGATTGCCAGGATGGGATAGGTATCGGTGAAATATCCAGCTGGGGCCAGGCCCTCTCCAGGTCTGCAGGATTCCGGATCACTATTCGCCGCCCTTGTTTCAAAATGGAGAGGCCAAAGGGAAAGAGCCACATATATTGCAAACCCTTCTCTTTCAGCACCTCCAATAAAGGACGGAGGAGACGCCGCTTTGCGAGCATGGCAGGAGCAAGATCCTGAAAAAGTTGAATCTCCGATTGATCATAATATAGGGGCCTCTTTTCCCTGGCAGCATTCAATATCTCCACTGTGTCAACTGACGAGAGTAGGCCGCAGATGACGTCTCTCGGTGGCTCTGTATCTGGAGGCTTAGGCCTAACAGCCCTATGCACCCTCTCAATCTGAATAGCTTTCGCCCTTTCAGGATCAAGGACCGAGGAAAAGATGGATCCCATGATGGTACGTAAATCATCAGGTGAGTAAGACTCAGGAAGCCCTTTAAGCCGAATGTTCCTCCTCCTATTGCGATTTTCAAGGTCCTCCAACATGGCTCTGTTTAACTGGTGATGATGGAGGGTAACATGCTGTTCTAGGGCGTTAGAATGCTCTGAAATGGCCGTGCAAGTACGTTCTACAGTGTCCACTCTGCGACCTAGGCCCTGCATATCTGAGCGTAGGGCCGCCAGTTCAGCCATCACCGGAGCTACAGTTTGAGACATCAGCTTTCGCATAAACGATTTAGATATAGCAGATGAGTTATTATCTGACCTTGTCGCACTGCTCACACTGTCCATATCGGATTCGTCTGCTGCGTCCTCCGCTTGTTGTTCCTCCTGCGCCATTTTGCGGGCCAGGGCGGGAGACCGGGTCGTCTTCTTTTTGAAGAATTTATGCATCTCAGCCTGCGAATTTCGCCCATTAGGGGTGCCAGGAGTGTCCAGGGTCTTCTCCCTACCGAATTTCCCCATTTTGGCTACTGAGGGTGAGGTCTGGAACCGGTACTAGCAAGGTAAGAGACGGAGCTGTTAGCTCAGGCTTCCATCCGCGCCGACGGTTAGGCTCCGCCCCCCGGAAGATCTTTTTTTCTATGTAACATGGGAATAGTGTGTGCGGTGGATTGTGGCTCACACATTTTCATACTCACATCACAAAATCATTTGAGCTGTAACTAGTAGAGATGAGTGAGTAGTATTCGATCGAGTAGGTATTCGATTGAATACTACGGTATTCGAAATACTCGTACTAGATCGAGTATCACTCACTATTCGAATGGAAAAGTTCGATGCAGAACCAGCATTGATTGGCCGAATGCTATACACACTATATGCTTTGACTGTAAGTGGCCATTTTCTTGTAGTGCAGGCATGCGCAGTCGGCTCTGCCCAGGCCCAATGCCTGGCAGAGTGAATTCAGAGCCGGAAGATGCCGCGGGGACATGACCCTCACTCATGGACTTGGTAAGTGTAATTTGATCGAATGTTGCCTACCCCTGAAACGAGCATTTTCCCCCCATAGACTATAATAGGATTCGATATTCGATTCGAGTAGTCGAATATTGAGCAGCTACTCGAAACGAATATCGAATATCCAACATTTTACTGTTCGCTCATCTCTAGTAACTAGTGCTGCCTGCGACAGGGAGGAGCGATGTGCACTGAGACAGCACTAGAGAGAAATTTATAACTATATAATTAGAATTATGTTGATGTGAATAGACCCTTATTTGTTTTGCAACAACATATTTCTTAGTGTTGTATACAAATTATCTTTACTTACATCAATCCCAGCGCTAAATGGGGCTCACAATCTAATATCACTAATATCTCAGGCGCAGGGCCGTTTTAGTGCATTATGGTGGGTATTGGGGGGCCCACTTTCAAAAAGAATGCACAAGGACCTTGTGCAACCTCTTTGAAAGTGGGCCGCCCAATAAACCCCATAATTTAATTTCCCCTGCCCCCTCAACCACCAATGCTACATTAAAAAAGAAAAAAAAAATGAAGTGTTCCCATAGCTCATTGCACTTCCCTCCCCTGCCGAAGGCTGAATAATGGAGCACGAAGCTAATAGCTCCATGTTCCACTATAGTGTTCAACCTCTATCTACAGAGGACAGATAGAGGAGAAATCACTGCCTGCTGCCTGAAACAGCGGGACCACCTGAAATGTGGGACTGTCCCGCTCAATCCCAGGCAGCTGAGGTTGCACCATTGCACCTCCATGAGAAAACCCTTTGTTTTGGAGTGTGGAGTACCCAGAGTAAACCCAGGAAGAACAAGTAAACTTTTTATAAGATGCAAAACTAAGGTTTTCTTCACACAAAAGAGGTGCAAAAAGGCCAAAATATAAATTTTTCACAGCTGTCTTGCACCCAAAGGGCATTTGTCTTTAAGGATTTCCCATGCATTTCAGTGTACGTAGGGATTCATGAAAATGAACAAAAATAGGACATGACCTATATTTTGACAGTCCATGACAATGAGCTGTCAAAATAACAGTCATGTAAATAGTCCCTTTTCACTGACATTGAAATTAATGCTGCCATTTGACATCCGTTAAAAAAACGGACATCACATGGCCATTATTCTCTGTCGTGTGAATGTAGCCTAAGACATTGCTGCAAAGCAACAATGCTAATCATCCATACACAATTGTTGTCCCACCATATGTCTGTACCCTCCAACTAAGTTCTTCTATATTTTGCAAATAGTGAGAAATTAGATTTAAACCTTATTGTACTTAAAGAAGACCTTTCACGAAGTCGGGTGCCAATGTACCTTTGTTGAAAAGCTGTGGCCCAAGGTAGGTTATATGTCAATGGAATGGTAACCTTTTATTTTCTCTTTGTTGGTGTGTATTTGTGATCTGCGTGAAAATAATAGTTTACCGCCTCCTTGTGAACAAGAACTAATTTTCATATAACCTGAGGGCCATATCTCTTCAACAGGTGGATGAATTAAAAAAAATGTCAGGGCCACAGCAGCAATGAAATGATGTCATTTAGGATTTTGGATATGGCGACAGGTTCTCTTTAATAGATTCTACATACAATACCAATATAAGAACATTCATGTTATTTAATATTTTAAATTACTTACTTTCTCTGGAACATAACAACTTGATCTGACAAAAGGTCTTGAAAGTCTACTGTTTTACCCTTTTCTATGACAGCTTTGTGTTTACGAACAAACAGCCATCCTATATGTGAAAAGAAAAGTCCTCTCCGAGCATCGTGTGGATCTGCATCAGTCTCAGAAAACTTGTGATGGACCCGATGGTCTCGAGCCCACTCAAAAATATCATTCTGTAGGAAAGACAAATGAAAGGATCACCATTTAAAGAGTTCCTTTCACCACCTCCACCAATTCAAGTTCTTAGCACCTGTTGGTAGGCACGCAACACTGATTCCAGCGCAGTTGACATTTTTTTTCTAGTCTACACTGTTCCTGAGCAACAAGTGCTGTTAATTTTGATGCTTCATGTGTCTAATGACAGACAAAATAGGTTGTCAAGCAGGGGTCGTAACTCAGAGCTCCAATCAGAGGCAGCCAGTGTGAAAGGTCAGAATGACACACTCCAGACTGACACTGCCCTCCTGACAGTACAGAGACTAAATAGCATATCAAGTACCAAAATTAACAGTACTGATTGCTTGGGAATAGTGGGGGCTAGAGCAAAAATTCCAACTGTGCCAAATCAATAGAGCCGCATCTATGAAATGATGTAAAGACAAGGAACTTAAGGCTAAGTTCACCTCTCTGCACGACTCTCCATCGTTCAAGTCTGCTGGGGGACATTGGATAAATGGACTTCTAAAACAGAGGTTAACATCAGTGGACCCCATGAACTATAATCTTTTAGCAAGTGTCCTCTGGTTTCAGTAGAAACTAGGGTTGAGCGATCGGGATCGGAGGAGATCAGATTCCGATCGGCGAATGAGTAAATTTCACGATCGTGATCAGAATTCTGATGCCGATCTTTTTAGGTGGGATCGAGGTCAGAGGTTATTTCCCACAATGCTTTGCTACTGGCCAAACATTGTGGGAAAAGGTAACAATGTTAGCTACTAGAGATGAGCGAGTACTATTTGAAACTGACATTTCGAATATCACGCTCCCATAGGAATGAATGGATGCAGCCGGCACACAGCCAATGCTTCATGGCCATTTAAGTGTTCCCTTACTCTTTCTATGCATTCTAAGAACGTGTATGTATTTTTTGGTAACTTTTTATAGCTTTTGAAAATGATCTTAGGAAAAAAAAAAAATCCCATTGACTTGCATTAGGATCGGAATTGGGATCGAGATTGAGTTTGAATGGAAAATTATTGGAAATAGGATTTCAAAATCGATCCTGAAATCTCAACATTGGCTCAACCCTAGTAGAAACCTTTTCGAAGGACCTTTCTCTTTGACAATTTCTGACAGATTCTGCAGTGGAGAAGGTGATGAAAGGTCCTCTTTAACTCAACCCTTAGAATTAAATTGATATACATAAGATAAAAGAACATTCAGAAAATTTAAAGGGAGCCTGTCAAGTAAAAAATGCCATCTACACTAATAATACTAACATTTACAGGTCTTTAACCACTTCTGAACCAGGCCAAGTTCCCTGGTTCAGGACCAAACATATTTTAGTTTTTTGCTGTTTTACATACAGTTTTGAGGGCTATAACATCTTTTTTGTTTGGGTTATTCAATTAATATTTATGGGGGGTTTTGGTTGACACATTGGGCTTTATTTTTTTGTAATCTTTATTTTGGCATCGGCTGAGGCCCCACATTGTGTAAATGCAGCTTATTATTGCAGATTTCGCTGTGGTTTTTTGAGGCAAAGGGAGTGGAAAGAGCAGAAGAAAGAAGTAGAAGAACTATACTTCCCATTCCTTTGATGCCGTTCTTGGATTTAGCTCAAAAGAAACACAGCAGAATCTGCAACAACGTGGGGCCTCAGCCTAGAAATATCTTTCACAGCTACAGGGGCAAAATTGGGCAGCAGTTAAAGAGGACATTCCAAACACTTGTCTGTAGGCAAATCTGACAAAAACAGATCTGCACCCGATGCACTTGAAGCTGATTTGCATATCCATAAATTAAAAAAATTTCTGCATTGTTTCATCAATTTGTAACCCCAAAGAAATGTTTCTGCTTCTTTTAAGGGCCCCCACACAATACTGTTATTAGCTTGGAGGGCATTTTAATCTAAAGCGACGGTATTCCATATAAAATTACTAGGTCCTCATTTGGTCATAGGATTTCTTTCAGATCCCTATTTCAGCAATTGTCAAATACATCTGAATATGGGTTGCAGAAATCCATATGCTTGCTGGAGTACAAAAGTGAGAAATAGAGCTAACATTAGTAAGTTCAATGCTTGTGGTTACCATCTCAGCATAACAGATCTGCTGTACTCTGCAGAAAGAATAGTAAGGGCCGTTGTTTCCAAAATAAATTGGAAAACATCTTAGCTATGAGTATACATTCCAGTCAGCAGGCCGCTTCCCCAGGCGTTATACCTCAATGTCCTCTTTTATATTAGCTTTTTTGAAACCTTGTGACATATTCTGAAAGTTATTCTGAAGTTATTTGGATGGCACATTATGCCTAGTCAATACTATAAAACAGGAAAATCTACTTCATACTGTGGCAAGGTTTTAGGTTTTGATAGCTGTTAAAGTGAAATTTTTAGGTAACTTTTCAAACCTAAACTGGTCTTAATATGTTCAGCATCAAGTAATGAGCTTCCCTAAGGTGCATTCACTAAGCTTTCTGTGTTAGGATTCGGGCGGAAACTCCACGGTGGCATGCGGGGGTTGCCGGCCTTCTCCTGATACGGACTGCAGTCTTCTTTTTCTGGTGCAGGGGTCATGCTGGGCCTGCTGGAGCATATATATTTTGAACTTCAGCTCCGGCTCACCGCTAGCTATTCAGTCCACTCTGGTAGTTAGCTCTCCTCTACTGTGTCCTGTGTTTCTCCTGCCTTGATCTCCTGGTTCCGCTCTTGACTCTTCTTTTGCCTTCCAACTCTGTACTCTTGTCTTTCCTGTTAATAACCGCAGCTTGCCTTCAAACTGTTACTCCTTGAACACGACTTGGTACCATCCGCTGCCTTCTGATTCTTCAGACCTTCGTCACAACTCTGAAAACCTTCTGGTAAGTGATACCAATTTTCAGTGGAAGGTACTGGGAAGCAGAGAGCTGAGTTCTATGGCCTACAAGCATGGAAAGCCTTACAATCAAGTCACGGGCATTGATGACAATGGTCCAAAATTATAGCCCCAGAGGCCACATGTGGTCTGCAGGATGCTTCTTTGAAATCCCTGGTCTTCCTAGTCACATTAACTCCTTCCAGCTCAGTGCCAAACTATTTTGTTGCACTGGGTGTATGGTTACACATCAGAGTACAGCGCTGTTCTGCAGACAACACAGGACCCTGCTTCATGGCTTCCTGGTCCCAGGAAGTTTCCGCAGTAAGAAAATTCTACAAATCCAGAAGATTAGCCCCTCAAATGCCATGAGGAACGGGTCTTTAGTGGGTGAAATTGATCCCCTTACAACTCTCTGGGGGAAGAGATCTTGAATTCTGAGGGGTTGTTGTGGGAGTCAAAGGACAATCAATGGCTTCTATATAACATATAGGGAATCTGTGAACCATGTACTGCAATGTAAAAGTATTGCAGCATATGGTACAGGGGATGAACAGATCCCAGGTTCAATTCCCATTGTGGGACAGCACAAAAAAAAAAAGGTTTTTTTAACCTCTCCCGGACCACCCATAGATTATTAACGTCCGGGTGGTCCCTCTCTTGTTCTGCAAGAATGTACCGGTATGTCCTTGCAGTTTTCAGCAGCTGCACAAAATCGTAACTACAGCCGGAACTCCCATAGCGGAGACAGGGACAGTTTATAAAAGGAATGGGAATGGCTATAAAAGAAATGGGAAATATATAGGAAGTACAGTATATACTTCTCCCTTCTCCTTAATCCACTCCCGCTCAAAAAACCGCAGCAAAATCTGCAACAAAAAAAAGCTGCATTTCCACAAAGTGGGGCTTTAACTTGAGGGGGATACCTATTTATTGGGTGTGTGTTACAGTAAGCCTATAAAACATAATGGAGGCCACTAGATTAGAATAATGCTTGGCGACGGTTTCCTGAAATTTCACTTAGTCAGAGAGTACCTTGCCTGGTTTGGTTTATTGTTGTTCTTTGCTAAATCAAATACTGACATTTTGTGCTAATAATGTTTTCCTTAGGGTCACATTAGATTTACTGTGCAGAAACATTAACATGTGTCTAGCAGTTCTTAAAATATAGGATAGCAAAAAGCTGGCAAGCTTGTGAATTACTGTCAGAAAAGAAAGCATGATTACTGAAAGAAATGAACCTCAGGAGGAGTCATGAATTATTAAGAGAAAGTGATGAACAACATCAAATAATCTGATATCATCCTCTAATTTACCTGGAATGCCATAGAATTTGCAATAGCTAAGAATATCCGGAGGGTCAGTGTTGCTTTGTAAGATCTGTGGCTCCATAAGCGATGTGCGCCTGCGGTTACACTCAAAGCTGTCACCAGGAAGCACAAGTATGCTGCAAGACAGAAAGTAATCATCTTATAATGTTGAACTTCATTACCAAGAAAAAAGCTAATTATTTATAGTTTATAGCTAATAATGAAGCACATATAAATTCCCCAGTAGAATCATTGATCATAGATTCATTTCCCCTTCCAATATACAGTAATAAGTTTTATTTATATAGTTTCAACATATTTTGCAGCACATTACAAATCAGAGAGCACATGTACAGGTAATATCAGAATTACAGAGTAATATCTTGTGTGGTACCAGTCCCAAAGAAACCCAACCCGATGGACTACAATGACTACCGACCTGTAGCACTGACATCTCATCTGATGAAGGTCCTAGTGAGACTGGTCCTGACACACCTACGCCCTCTAGTGAGCTCCGCTCTGGACCCCCTCCAGTTTGCCTACCGGCCAGGCATTGGGGAGGATGATGCCATCATCCACCTTCACAGAGCTCTCTCTCACCTGGAGAAACCCAGGAACACTGTGAGAATAATGTTCTTTTATTTCTCCAGTGCGTTCAACGTCATTCAGCCATAAGTATTGAGGGAGAAGCTGAACCTTGGTGCAATGGACCATCACCTTTCTAACTGGATCCTAGGCTACCTCACAAACCAATCAAAAATATAAAGTCAGTTGGCTCACCATTCCTTGTAATTAACTTCAAGGTGCACAACCTCAGTATGTGAGAGCCCGGGACTGTGTGTCTGACACTGTGATCTGTAGTACGGGGGCACCACAAGGTACAGTTCTTGCCCCATTTCTCTTCACACTGTACACTACTGACTTTAGTCACAACTCATCCAGCTGTTACTTACAGAAGTACTCCGATGACTCTGCTATAGTAGGCCTTATCACTGATGGCGACGATAGGGAATACAGAGACTTAAAGGGGCTCTATCAGCTAAATCATGCTGATCGAGCCCCACATATGTGTGCATAGCCTTTAAAAAGGCTCTTCAGGCACCGTAAAAGTTATATTAAACTACCCCCCCGTTTTAAAATAATAACCTAAAAAACAATGTGCTATACTTACGGATCGTGCACGCTGGGCGGGCATTCAGGATGTGTCTTCATCTTCTTCCCCGCCTCTTTTTCATCCGGTGTCTTCGGGTCCCGTCCTCCTCCGACGCTTGCTCGCGGACACTGAAAAAAAAAATAGCCTGGGCGCATGCGCAGTAGCCGTAGTAGAAGCCACGTGCTACTGCGCATGCGCCCAAGCTATTTTTTTTTTTATCAGTGTCCACGAGCAAGCGCCGGAGGAGGACGGGACCCGAAGACATCGGAGGAAGAAGAGGCGGGGAAGAAGATGAAGACACACCCTGAATGCCCGCCCAGGGTGCACGTTCCGTAAGTAGAGCACATTCTTTTTTAGGTTATTATTTTAAAACGGGGGGGTAGTTAAATACAACTTTAGCGGTGCCTGAATAGCCTTTTTAAAGGCTATGCACGCATATGTGGGGCTCTATCAGCATGATTTTGCTGATAGAGCCCCTTTAAACTGGGATTTTGTTGAATGGCGCCAGCAGAACCACCTCAGGATTAATGCTGGGAAGACCAAGGCGATGGTGGTGGACTTTAGTAAATGGAGAAGTGCTCCGATCCCAGTGGAGATCCAAGGAACATGCATTGAGATAGTGAATTCCTATAAGTATCTGGGTGTGCTCCTCAATAATAAATTAGACTGGGCTGATCACCTGGAGGCGCTGCACAGAAAGGGCCACAGCAGACTCTACCTGCTCAGTAGGCTGAGGGCCTTCAGAGTCCAAGGGACACTTCTTAGGGCCTTTTCAACTCTGTAGTTGCTTCAGCCATCTTTTTCGGTGAGGCCTGCTGGGGGAGCAGTATATCAACCAGGGACAGAAATAGACTTGACAGGCTGATCAGAAGGGCCAGCTCTGTCCTGGGGAGCACGGAAAAGCTCAAGACACAAAAAAGCTAGATAAAAACTTGGCAAAAAAATAAACAAAACAAAAAACAATTTAGGGACAGAATTATTGGCACCCGCTGTTCAGTTTAAAATGCAGCTCAAAATCAGACTCGGGGTCCATTCACACGGAGGAAAATGGTGAGGAATTTGGTGTGGAATTTCAGTGCTGAAATGCTAGGTTTCCTCTTTATTCCTTTTTTTTAAATGATTGTCAGATCAAGTTTTTATGCAATCAAAATGTTCAAATGATACAAAGTATCATACTATCCACTTATTTCTGTGCAGCTTTGAAAGAACAGGACAATTTGTCACATGTTTTGGCACGCAACATCACATCTTAAATGCTGCCACTTTTTAGATAAACTACGGCCCCTTTTCCATGTAAGTTGTAAAAGTGTCTAAACCTCTTGATAAATGTGACAAACTCCATGTTAGTTTTTGGCACAAATTACAACAGGGGTGTATGCCAACTACCAATATAGCAAGGAAGGCCACGGCTGTTTCACAGCGATGTCACCTTCCTATACACTGTGGCCATTAATAATAAAATTATCTCACTCTTGACAATTCATTCAGTTGTGTGTGCCCGGGATAGGGTAGGGGCAGGAGAGGTATAGTTGTGTTGTTTGATTGTTCTTACTATTTGTAACATTGTCTCCTTGGGGCTCCTATGTAATAGCCAAAAAGTATAACTATGGTGACTAATAAAAACATTATTCCTGTGTTTGGCAGCATCCAGTGTGCATGTTGTATGCATTGTATTCGCTAGAGATGAGCGAACAGTGTTCTATCGAACTCATGTTCGATCGGATATTAGGCTGTTCGGCATGTTCGAATCGAATCGAACACCGCGTGGTAAAGTGCGCCATTACTCGATTCCCCTCCCACCTTCCCTGGCGCCTTTTTTGCTCCAATAACAGCGCAGGGTAGGTGGGACAGGAACTACGACACCGGTGACGTTGAAAAAAGTAGGCAAAACCCATTGGCTGCCGAAAACATGTGACCTCTAATTTAAAAGAACAGCGCCGCCCAGCTTCGCGTCATTCTGAGCTTGCAATTCACCGAGGACGGAGGTTTCCGTCCAGCTAGCTAGGGCTTAGATTCTGGGTAGGCAGGGACAGGCTAGGATAGGAAGGAGAAGACAACCAACAGCTCTTGTAAGAGCTAAATTCCAGGGAGAAGCTTGTCAGTGTAACGTGGCACTGACGGGCTCAATCGCCGCAACCCAGCTTTCCCAGGATCCTGAATGGAATACACTGTCAGTGTATTCCCGTATACCCGATATATACCCCGATACCCGTTCCAACGGTGTGCCCCCCCACCTTCACCCCAGAAATACCCTGCAAGTCCCCTAGCAATAGAATTGGGGCTATATACACCCACAATTTTTACTACTGGTATACAGTGCCATTGTCTGACTGGGAATTCAAAGAATATATTGGGAATACAAATACCCTCATTTCTTGCTACTGCCATATAGTGCCAGTTTCTGACTGGTAATTCAAAGAATATATTGGGGTTACGTGCACCCACAATTTTTACTACTGGTATACAGTGCCATTGTCTGACTGGGAATTCAAAGAATATATTGGGAATACAAATACCCTCATTTCTTGCTACTGCCATATAGTGCCAGTGTCTGACTGGGAATTCAAAGAATATATTGGGGTTACGTGCACCCACAATTTTTACTACTGGTATACAGTGCCATTGTCTGACTGGGAATTCAAAGAATATATTGGGAATACAAATACCCTCATTTCTTGCTACTGCCATATAGTGCCAGTGTCTGACTGGGAATTCAAAGAATATATTGGGGTTACGTGCACCCACAATTTTTACTACTGGTATACAGTGCCATTGTCTGACTGGGAATTCAAAGAATATATTGGGAATACAAATACCCTCATTTCTTGCTACTGCCATATAGTGCCAGTGTCTGACTGGTAATTCAAAGAATATATTGGGGTTACGTGCACCCACAATTTTTACTACTGGTATACAGTGCCATTGTCTGACTGGGAATTCAAAGAATATATTGGGAATACAAATACCCTCATTTCTTGCTACTGCCATATAGTGCCAGTGTCTGACTGGGAATTCAAAGAATATATTGGGGTTACGTGCACCCACAATTTTTACTACTGGTATACAGTGCCATTGTCTGACTGGGAATTCAAAGAATATATTGGGGTTATAAATACCCTCATTTCTTGCTACTGCCATATAGTGCCAGTTTCTGACTGGTAATTCAAAGAATATATTGGGGTTACGTGCACCCACAATTTTTACTACTGGTATACAGTGCCATTGTCTGACTGGGAATTCAAAGAGTATATTGGGAATACAAATACCCTCATTTCTTGCTACTGCCATATAGTGCCAGTTTCTGACTGGTAATTCAAAGAATATATTGGGGTTACGTGCACCCACAATTTTTACTACTGGTATACAGTGCCATTGTCTGACTGGGAATTCAAAGAATATATTGGGGTTATAAATACCCTCATTTCTTGCTACTGCCATATAGTGCCAGTTTCTGACTGGTAATTCAAAGAATATATTGGGGTTACGTGCACCCACAATTTTTACTACTGGTATACAGTGCCATTGTTTGACTGGGAATTCAAAGAGTATATTGGGAATACAAATACCCTCATTTCTTGCTACTGCCATATAGTGCCAGTTTCTGACTGGGAATTCAAAGAATATATTGGGGTTACGTGCACCCACAATTTTTACTACTGGTATACAGTGCCATTGTCTGACTGGGAATTCAAAGAATATATTGGGGTTATAAATACCCTCATTTCTTGCTACTGCCATATAGTGCCAGTGTCTGACTGGGAATTCAAAGAATATATTGGGGTTACGTGCACCCACAATTTTTACTACTGGTATACAGTGCCATTGTCTGACTGGGAATTCAAAGAGTATATTGGGAATACAAATACCCTCATTTCTTGCTACTGCCATATAGTGCCAGTTTCTGACTGGGAATTCAAAGAATATATTGGGGTTACGTGCACCCACAATTTTTACTACTGGTATACAGTGCCATTGTCTGACTGGGAATTCAAAGAATATATTGGGGTTATAAATACCCTCATTTCTTGCTACTGCCATATAGTGCCAGTTTCTGACTGGTAATTCAAAGAATATATTGGGGTTACGTGCACCCACAATTTTTACTACTGGTATACAGTGCCATTGTCTGACTGGGAATTCAAAGAGTATATTGGGAATACAAATACCCTCATTTCTTGCTACTGCCATATAGTGCCAGTTTCTGACTGGTAATTCAAAGAATATATTGGGGTTACGTGCACCCACAATTTTTACTACTGGTATACAGTGCCATTGTCTGACTGGGAATTCAAAGAATATATTGGGGTTATAAATACCCTCATTTCTTGCTACTGCCATATAGTGCCAGTTTCTGACTGGTAATTCAAAGAATATATTGGGGTTACGTGCACCCACAATTTTTACTACTGGTATACAGTGCCATTGTCTGACTGGGAATTCAAAGAGTATATTGGGAATACAAATACCCTCATTTCTTGCTACTGCCATATAGTGCCAGTTTCTGACTGGGAATTCAAAGAATATATTGGGGTTACGTGCACCCACAATTTTTACTACTGGTATACAGTGCCATTGTCTGACTGGGAATTCAAAGAATATATTGGGGTTATAAATACCCTCATTTCTTGCTACTGCCATATAGTGCCAGTTTCTGACTGGTAATTCAAAGAATATATTGGGGTTACGTGCACCCACAATTTTTACTACTGGTATACAGTGCCATTGTCTGACTGGGAATTCAAAGAGTATATTGGGAATACAAATACCCTCATTTCTTGCTACTGCCATATAGTGCCAGTTTCTGACTGGGAATTCAAAGAATATATTGGGGTTACGTGCACCCACAATTTTTACTACTGGTATACAGTGCCATTGTCTGACTGGGAATTCAAAGAATATATTGGGGTTATAAATACCCTCATTTCTTGCTACTGCCATATAGTGCCAGTTTCTGACTGGTAATTCAAAGAATATATTGGGGTTACGTGCACCCACAATTTTTACTACTGGTATACAGTGCCATTGTCTGACTGGGAATTCAAAGAGTATATTGGGAATACAAATACCCTCATTTCTTGCTACTGCCATATAGTGCCAGTTTCTGACTGGGAATTCAAAGAATATATTGGGGTTACGTGCACCCACAATTTTTACTACTGGTATACAGTGCCATTGTCTGACTGGGAATTCAAAGAATATATTGGGGTTATAAATACCCTCATTTCTTGCTACTGCCATATAGTGCCAGTTTCTGACTGGTAATTCAAAGAATATATTGGGGTTACGTGCACCCACAATTTTTACTACTGGTATACAGTGCCATTGTCTGACTGGGAATTCAAAGAGTATATTGGGAATACAAATACCCTCATTTCTTGCTACTGCCATATAGTGCCAGTTTCTGACTGGGAATTCAAAGAATATATTGGGGTTACGTGCACCCACAATTTTTACTACTGGTATACAGTGCCATTGTCTGACTGGGAATTCAAAGAATATATTGGGGTTATAAATACCCTCATTTCTTGCTACTGCCATATAGTGCCAGTTTCTGACTGGTAATTCAAAGAATATATTGGGGTTACGTGCACCCACAATTTTTACTACTGGTATACAGTGCCATTGTCTGACTGGGAATTCAAAGAGTATATTGGGAATACAAATACCCTCATTTCTTGCTACTGCCATATAGTGCCAGTTTCTGACTGGGAATTCAAAGAATATATTGGGGTTACGTGCACCCACAATTTTTACTACTGGTATACAGTGCCATTGTCTGACTGGGAATTCAAAGAATATATTGGGGTTATAAATACCCTCATTTCTTGCTACTGCCATATAGTGCCAGTTTCTGACTGGTAATTCAAAGAATATATTGGGGTTACGTGCACCCACAATTTTTACTACTGGTATACAGTGCCATTGTCTGACTGGGAATTCAAAGAGTATATTGGGAATACAAATACCCTCATTTCTTGCTACTGCCATATAGTGCCAGTTTCTGACTGGGAATTCAAAGAATATATTGGGGTTACGTGCACCCACAATTTTTACTACTGGTATACAGTGCCATTGTCTGACTGGGAATTCAAAGAATATATTGGGGTTATAAATACCCTCATTTCTTGCTACTGCCATATAGTGCCAGTTTCTGACTGGTAATTCAAAGAATATATTGGGGTTACGTGCACCCACAATTTTTACTACTGGTATACAGTGCCATTGTCTGACTGGGAATTCAAAGAGTATATTGGGAATACAAATACCCTCATTTCTTGCTACTGCCATATAGTGCCAGTTTCTGACTGGGAATTCAAAGAATATATTGGGGTTACGTGCACCCACAATTTTTACTACTGGTATACAGTGCCATTGTCTGACTGGGAATTCAAAGAATATATTGGGGTTATAAATACCCTCATTTCTTGCTACTGCCATATAGTGCCAGTTTCTGACTGGTAATTCAAAGAATATATTGGGGTTACGTGCACCCACAATTTTTACTACTGGTATACAGTGCCATTGTCTGACTGGGAATTCAAAGAGTATATTGGGAATACAAATACCCTCATTTCTTGCTACTGCCATATAGTGCCAGTTTCTGACTGGGAATTCAAAGAATATATTGGGGTTACGTGCACCCACAATTTTTACTACTGGTATACAGTGCCATTGTCTGACTGGGAATTCAAAGAATATATTGGGGTTATAAATACCCTCATTTCTTGCTACTGCCATATAGTGCCAGTGTCTGACTGGGAATTCAAAGAATATATTGGGGTTACGTGCACCCACAATTTTTACTACTGGTATACAGTGCCATTGTCTGACTGGGAATTCAAAGAGTATATTGGGAATACAAATACCCTCATTTCTTGCTACTGCCATATAGTGCCAGTTTCTGACTGGGAATTCAAAGAATATATTGGGGTTACGTGCACCCACAATTTTTACTACTGGTATACAGTGCCATTGTCTGACTGGGAATTCAAAGAATATATTGGGGTTATAAATACCCTCATTTCTTGCTACTGCCATATAGTGCCAGTTTCTGACTGGTAATTCAAAGAATATATTGGGGTTACGTGCACCCACAATTTTTACTACTGGTATACAGTGCCATTGTCTGACTGGGAATTCAAAGAGTATATTGGGAATACAAATACCCTCATTTCTTGCTACTGCCATATAGTGCCAGTTTCTGACTGGTAATTCAAAGAATATATTGGGGTTACGTGCACCCACAATTTTTACTACTGGTATACAGTGCCATTGTCTGACTGGGAATTCAAAGAATATATTGGGGTTATAAATACCCTCATTTCTTGCTACTGCCATATAGTGCCAGTTTCTGACTGGTAATTCAAAGAATATATTGGGGTTACGTGCACCCACAATTTTTACTACTGGTATACAGTGCCATTGTCTGACTGGGAATTCAAAGAGTATATTGGGAATACAAATACCCTCATTTCTTGCTACTGCCATATAGTGCCAGTTTCTGACTGGGAATTCAAAGAATATATTGGGGTTACGTGCACCCACAATTTTTACTACTGGTATACAGTGCCATTGTCTGACTGGGAATTCAAAGAATATATTGGGGTTATAAATACCCTCATTTCTTGCTACTGCCATATAGTGCCAGTTTCTGACTGGTAATTCAAAGAATATATTGGGGTTACGTGCACCCACAATTTTTACTACTGGTATACAGTGCCATTGTCTGACTGGGAATTCAAAGAGTATATTGGGAATACAAATACCCTCATTTCTTGCTACTGCCATATAGTGCCAGTTTCTGACTGGGAATTCAAAGAATATATTGGGGTTACGTGCACCCACAATTTTTACTACTGGTATACAGTGCCATTGTCTGACTGGGAATTCAAAGAATATATTGGGGTTATAAATACCCTCATTTCTTGCTACTGCCATATAGTGCCAGTTTCTGACTGGTAATTCAAAGAATATATTGGGGTTACGTGCACCCACAATTTTTACTACTGGTATACAGTGCCATTGTCTGACTGGGAATTCAAAGAGTATATTGGGAATACAAATACCCTCATTTCTTGCTACTGCCATATAGTGCCAGTTTCTGACTGGGAATTCAAAGAATATATTGGGGTTACGTGCACCCACAATTTTTACTACTGGTATACAGTGCCATTGTCTGACTGGGAATTCAAAGAATATATTGGGGTTATAAATACCCTCATTTCTTGCTACTGCCATATAGTGCCAGTTTCTGACTGGTAATTCAAAGAATATATTGGGGTTACGTGCACCCACAATTTTTACTACTGGTATACAGTGCCATTGTCTGACTGGGAATTCAAAGAGTATATTGGGAATACAAATACCCTCATTTCTTGCTACTGCCATATAGTGCCAGTTTCTGACTGGGAATTCAAAGAATATATTGGGGTTACGTGCACCCACAATTTTTACTACTGGTATACAGTGCCATTGTCTGACTGGGAATTCAAAGAATATATTGGGGTTATAAATACCCTCATTTCTTGCTACTGCCATATAGTGCCAGTTTCTGACTGGTAATTCAAAGAATATATTGGGGTTACGTGCACCCACAATTTTTACTACTGGTATACAGTGCCATTGTCTGACTGGGAATTCAAAGAGTATATTGGGAATACAAATACCCTCATTTCTTGCTACTGCCATATAGTGCCAGTTTCTGACTGGGAATTCAAAGAATATATTGGGGTTACGTGCACCCACAATTTTTACTACTGGTATACAGTGCCATTGTCTGACTGGGAATTCAAAGAATATATTGGGGTTATAAATACCCTCATTTCTTGCTACTGCCATATAGTGCCAGTTTCTGACTGGTAATTCAAAGAATATATTGGGGTTACGTGCACCCACAATTTTTACTACTGGTATACAGTGCCATTGTCTGACTGGGAATTCAAAGAGTATATTGGGAATACAAATACCCTCATTTCTTGCTACTGCCATATAGTGCCAGTTTCTGACTGGGAATTCAAAGAATATATTGGGGTTACGTGCACCCACAATTTTTACTACTGGTATACAGTGCCATTGTCTGACTGGGAATTCAAAGAATATATTGGGGTTATAAATACCCTCATTTCTTGCTACTGCCATATAGTGCCAGTTTCTGACTGGTAATTCAAAGAATATATTGGGGTTACGTGCACCCACAATTTTTACTACTGGTATACAGTGCCATTGTCTGACTGGGAATTCAAAGAGTATATTGGGAATACAAATACCCTCATTTCTTGCTACTGCCATATAGTGCCAGTTTCTGACTGGGAATTCAAAGAATATATTGGGGTTACGTGCACCCACAATTTTTACTACTGGTATACAGTGCCATTGTCTGACTGGGAATTCAAAGAATATATTGGGGTTATAAATACCCTCATTTCTTGCTACTGCCATATAGTGCCAGTTTCTGACTGGTAATTCAAAGAATATATTGGGGTTACGTGCACCCACAATTTTTACTACTGGTATACAGTGCCATTGTCTGACTGGGAATTCAAAGAGTATATTGGGAATACAAATACCCTCATTTCTTGCTACTGCCATATAGTGCCAGTTTCTGACTGGGAATTCAAAGAATATATTGGGGTTACGTGCACCCACAATTTTTACTACTGGTATACAGTGCCATTGTCTGACTGGGAATTCAAAGAATATATTGGGGTTATAAATACCCTCATTTCTTGCTACTGCCATATAGTGCCAGTTTCTGACTGGTAATTCAAAGAATATATTGGGGTTACGTGCACCCACAATTTTTACTACTGGTATACAGTGCCATTGTCTGACTGGGAATTCAAAGAGTATATTGGGAATACAAATACCCTCATTTCTTGCTACTGCCATATAGTGCCAGTTTCTGACTGGGAATTCAAAGAATATATTGGGGTTACGTGCACCCACAATTTTTACTACTGGTATACAGTGCCATTGTCTGACTGGGAATTCAAAGAGTATATTGGGAATACAAATACCCTCATTTCTTGCTACTGCCATATAGTGCCAGTGTCTGACTGGGAATTCAAAGAATATATTGGGGTTACGTGCACCCACAATTTTTACTACTGGTATACAGTGCCAATTTCTAACTAGGAATTCAAAATGCGCAAGGCTCCCGGAAAGGGACGTGGACGAGGCCGTGGGCGAGGTCGGGGGAATGGTTCTGGGGAGCAAGGTAGCAGTGAAGCCACAGGGCGTCCCGTGCCTACTCCTGTGGGGCAGCAAGCATTGCGCCACTCCACAGTGCCAGGGTTGCTTGCCACATTAACTAAACTGCAGGGTACAAACCTTAGTAGGCCCGAGAACCAGGAACAGGTCTTGCAATGGCTGTCAGAGAACGCTTACAGCACATTGTCCAGCAGCCAGTCAGACTCTGCCTCCTCTCCTCCTATTACCCAACAGTCTTGTCTTCCTTCCTCCCAAAATTCCGAAGCTTTACAGAACAATAACCCAAACTGTCCCTGCTCCCCAGAGCTGTTCTCCGCTCCTTTCATTGTCCCTCAACCTGCCTCTCCACGTCACGATTCCACGAACCTAACAGAGGAGCATCTGTGTCCAGATGCTCAAACACTAGAGTCTCCTCCATCTCCGTTCGATTTGGTGGTGGATGACCAGCAACCCACCCTCATCGACGATGATGTGACGCAGTTGCCGTCAGGGCATCCAGTTGACCGGCGCATTGTGCGGGAGGAGGAGATGAGACAGGAGTTGGAAGAGGAAGTGGTGGATGATGAGGACACTGACCCGACCTGGACAGGGGGGATGTCAAGCGGGGAAAGTAGTGTGGATGTTGAGGCAGGTGCAGCACCAAAAAGGGTAGCTAGAGGCAGAGGCAGAGGTCAGCAGCTTAGGCGAAGCCAGGCCACACCCGGAATCTCCCAAGATGTTCCAGTTCGTACCCAGCCCCGAAAAACTCCCACCTCGAGGGCACGTTTCTCGAAGGTGTGGAGTTTTTTCAAGGAATGCGCCGAGGACAGATATAGTGTTGTCTGCACAATTTGCCTCTCGAAATTGATTAGGGGCTCTGAGAAGAGCAACCTGTCCACCACTTCAATGCGCCGTCATTCGGAATCCAAGCACTGGAATCAGTGGCAGGCAGCAACGGCAGGACAAAGGCCGCCTGCCGTTCACGCCACTGCCACTGCCTCTGCCACTGCCTCTGCCTCTGCCACTGCCACTGCTGACTGTGCTGGCGATGCACTCCAGAGGACGAGCCAGGACACCACTTCATCTGCCTCCGCCACTTTGTTGACTTCTACCTCATCCTCCCCTGGTCCTGTCTTATCTCCTTCTCCTGCACCATCAAAGGCACCATCAGGCGTTTCTTTACAACAACCCACCATCTCTCAGACATTGGAGCGGCGGCAGAAATACACTGCTAACCACCCACACGCGCAAGCCTTGAACGCCAACATCGCTAAACTGCTGGCCCAGGAGATGTTGGCGTTCCGGCTTGTTGAAACTCCCGCCTTCCTGGACCTGATGGCAACTGCGGCACCTCGCTATGCCGTCCCTAGCCGTCACTACTTCTCCCGGTGTGCCGTCCCCGCCTTGCACCAGCACGTGTCACTCAACATCAGGCGGGCCCTTAGTTCCGCGCTTTGCACAAAGGTCCACTTGACCACCGACGCGTGGACAAGTGCATGCGGACAGGGACGCTACATTTCACTGACGGCACACTGGGTGAATGTAGTTGAGGCTGGGACTGCTTCCCAAACTGGCCCGGTGTACCTCGTCTCCCCGCCTAACATTCCTGGCAGGGACACGAGAAGAACACCCCCCCTCCTCCTCCTCCTCTACCGCCTCCTCCTCCGCCACCGCCTCCTCCTCCGCCACCGCCTCCTCCTCCGCTGTTAGATTGACCCCAGCTACGAGTTGGAAACGTTGCAGCACTGGCGTTGGTAGACGTCAGCAGGCTGTGCTGAAGCTGATCAGCTTGGGGGACAGACAGCACACTGCCTCCGAGGTGAGGGATGCCCTCCTCGATGAGACGGCAATATGGTTTGAGCCGCTGCACCTGGGCCCAGGCATGGTCGTTTGTGATAACGGCCGGAACCTGGTAGCAGCTCTGGAGCTTGCCGGACTCCAACATGTTCCATGCCTGGCCCACGTCTTCAACCTAGTGGTGCAACGTTTCCTAAAGAGCTACCCCAATGTTCCAGAGCTACTGGTGAAAGTGCGGCGCATGTGCGCCCACTTTCGCAAGTCGACAGTAGCCGCTGCTAGCTTAAAATCTCTCCAGCAACGCCTGCATGTGCCACAACACCGGCTTTTGTGCGACGTCCCCACACGCTGGAACTCAACGTTTCAGATGTTGAATAGAGTGGTTGAGCAGCAGAGACCTTTGATGGAATACCAGCTACAAAACCCTAGGGTGCCACAAAGTCAGCTGCCTCAGTTTCACATCCATGAGTGGCCATGGATGAGAGACCTTTGTGACATCCTACGGGTCTTTGAGGAGTCCACAAGGAGGGTGAGCTCTGAGGATGCGATGGTGAGCCTTACAATCCCGCTCTTGTGTGTTCTGAGAGAATCCCTGATTGACATCAGGGATAACTCAGATCACACAGAGGAGTTAGGGATAGCATCCAATCCGTCACAGCTGGAGAGTAGGTCCACACATCTGTCCGCTTCACTGCGTTTAATGGAGGAGGAGGAGGAGGAGGAGGAGGAAGAAGAGTTGTCCGATGATGTGATGGTGATACAGGAGGCTTCCGGGCAACTTCGAATCGTCCCATTGTTGCAGCGCGGATGGGTAGACATGGAGGATGAGGAGGAAATGGAGATTGAACTTTCCGGTGGGGCCAGAGGAGTCATGCCAACTAACACTGTGGCAGACATGGCTGAGTTCATGTTGGGGTGCTTTACAACCGACAAGCGTATTGTCAAAATCATGGAGGACAACCAGTACTGGATCTTTGCTATCCTTGACCCCCGGTATAAAAACAACATCTCGTCTTTTATTCCGGTAGAGGGGAGGGCCAATCGCATCAATGCTTGCCACAGGCAATTGGTGCAGAATATGATGGAGATGTTTCCAGCATGTGACGTTGGCGGCAGGGAGGGCAGTTCCTCCAGTAGGCAACCAAGTTCTCACCGGTCCACACAAACGAGGGGCACACTGTCTAAGGTCTGGGACACCTTGATGGCACCCCCTCGCCAAAGTGCCGCCACGGAGGGTCCTAGTGTCACCAGGCGTGAGAAGTATAGGCGCATGTTGCGGGAATACCTTTCCGACCACAGCCCTGTCCTCTCCGACCCCTCTGCGCCCTACACGTATTGGGTGTCGAAGTTGGACCTGTGGCTTGAACTTGCCCTATATGCCTTGGAGGTGCTGTCCTGTCCTGCCGCCAGCGTCCTATCTGAGAGGGTGTTCAGTGCAGCCGGTGGCATCATCACTGACAAGCGCACCCGTCTGTCAGCTGAGAGTGCCGACCGGCTCACTTTGATAAAAATGAACCACCACTGGATAGAGCCTTCATTTTTGTGCCCACCTGTGTAAAGCACCCCAACATGAAACTCCATGTCTGTACTCAACCTCTCCAATTCCTCCGCATCCTCATACTCATCCACCATAAGCGTTGCACAATTCTGCTAATACTAGGCTCCCTCCAACATGATTTCCCCCAACTCTGCTGGTTAGAGGCTCCCTCCACCCTGATTTCCACCAACTCTGCTGGTTAGAGGCTCCCTCCACCCTGCTTTCCCACAACTCTGCTGGTTAGAGGCTCCTTCCACCATGAATTTGCCCAAACTGGGCTGTTTAGAGGCTCCCTCCACCATGAATTGGTCCAAACTGGGCTGGTTAGAGGCTCCCTCCACCATTAATTGGTCCAAACTGGGCTGGTTAGAGGCTCCCTCCACCATGAATTTGCCCAAACTGGGCTGTTTAGAGGCTCCCTCCACCATGAATTTGCCCAAACTGGGCTGTTTAGAGGCTCCCTCCACCATGAATTGGTCCAAACTGGGTTTTTTAGAGGCTCCCTCCACCATGAATTGGTCCAAACTGGGCTGGTTAGAGGCTCCCTCCACCATGAATTTGCCCAAACTGGGCTGTTTAGAGGCTCCCTCCACCATGAATTTGCCCAAACTGGGCTGGTTAGAGGCTCCCTCCACCATGAATTGGTCCAAACGGGTTTTTAGAGGCTCCCTTCACCATGAATTGGTCCAAACTTGGCTGTTTAGAGGCTCCCTCCACCATGAATTGGTCCAAACTGGGGTGGTTAGAGGCTCCCTCCACCATTAATTGGTCCAAACTGGGCTGGTTAGAGGCTCCCTCCACCATTAATTGGTCCAAACTGGGCTGGTTAGAGGCTCCCTCCACCATTAATTGGTCCAAACTGGGCTGGTTAGAGGCTCCCTCCACCATGAATTTGCCCAAACTGGGCTGTTTAGAGGCTCCCTCCACCATGAATTTGCCCAAACTGGGCTGGTTAGAGGCTCCCTCCACCATGAATTGGTCCAAACTGGGGTTTTTAGAGGCTCCCTCCACCATGAATTGGTCCAAACTGGGGTGGTTAGAGGCTCCCTCCACCATTAATTGGTCCAAACTGGGCTGGTTAGAGGCTCCCTCCACCATTAATTGGTCCAAACTGGGCTGGTTAGAGGCTCCCTCCACCATGAATTTCCCAAAACTTGGCTGTTTAGAGGCTCCCTCCACCATTAATTGGTCCAAACTGGGCTGGTTAGAGGCTCCCTCCACCATTAATTGGTCCAAACTGGGCTGGTTAGAGGCTCCCTCCACCATGAATTTGCCCAAACTGGGCTGTTTAGAGGCTCCCTCCACCATGAATTTGCCCAAACTGGGCTGGTTAGAGGCTCCCTCCACCATGAATTGGTCCAAACTGGGGTTTTTAGAGGCTCCCTCCACCATGAATTGGTCCAAACTTGGCTGTTTAGAGGCTCCCTCCACCATGAATTGGTCCAAACTGGGGTGGTTAGAGGCTCCCTCCACCATTAATTGGTCCAAACTGGGCTGGTTAGAGGCTCCCTCCACCATTAATTGGTCCAAACTGGGCTGGTTAGAGGCTCCCTCCACCATTAATTGGTCCAAACTGGGCTGGTTAGAGGCTCCCTCCACCATTAATTGGTCCAAACTGGGCTGGTTAGAGGCTCCCTCCACCATTAATTGGTCCAAACTGGGCTGGTTAGAGGCTCCCTCCACCATGAATTTGCCCAAACTGGGCTGTTTAGAGGCTCCCTCCACCATGAATTTGCCCAAACTGGGCTGGTTAGAGGCTCCCTCCACCATGAATTGGTCCAAACTGGGGTTTTTAGAGGCTCCCTCCACCATGAATTGGTCCAAACTTGGCTGTTTAGAGGCTCCCTCCACCATTAATTGGTCCAAACTGGGCTGGTTAGAGGCTCCCTCCACCATGAATTGGTCCAAACTGGGTTTTTTAGAGGCTCCCTCCACCATGAATTTGCCCAAACTGGGCTGTTTAGAGGCTCCCTCCACCATGAATTTGCCCAAACTGGGCTGGTTAGAGGCTCCCTCCACCATGAATTGGTCCAAACTGGGGTTTCTAGAGGCTCCCTCCACCATGAATTGGTCCAAACTTGGCTGTTTAGAGGCTCCCTCCACCATGAATTGGTCCAAACTGGGGTGGTTAGAGGCTCCCTCCACCATTAATTGGTCCAAACTGGGCTGGTTAGAGGCTCCCTCCACCATTAATTGGTCCAAACTGGGCTGGTTAGAGGCTCCCTCCACCATGAATTGGTCCAAACTGGGTTTTTTAGAGGCTCCCTCCACCATGAATTTGCCCAAACTGGGCTGTTTAGAGGCTCCCTCCACCATGAATTGGTCCAAACTGGGCTGGTTAGAGGCTCCCTCCACCATGAATTTCCCAAAACTTGGCTGTTTAGAGGCTCCCTCCACCATTAATTGGTCCAAACTGGGCTGGTTAGAGGCTCCCTCCACCATGAATTGGTCCAAACTGGGGTTTTTAGAGGCTCCCTCCACCATGAATTGGTCCAAACTTGGCTGTTTAGAGGCTCCCTCCACCATGAATTGGTCCAAACTGGGGTGGTTAGAGGCTCCCTCCACCATTAATTGGTCCAAACTGGGCTGGTTAGAGGCTCCCTCCACCATTAATTGGTCCAAACTGGGCTGGTTAGAGGCTCCCTCCACCATGAATTTGCCCAAACTGGGCTGTTTAGAGGCTCCCTCCACCATGAATTTGCCCAAACTGGGCTGGTTAGAGGCTCCCTCCACCATGAATTGGTCCAAACGGGTTTTTAGAGGCTCCCTTCACCATGAATTGGTCCAAACTTGGCTGTTTAGAGGTTCCCTCCACCATGAATTGGTCCAAACTGGGGTGGTTAGAGGCTCCCTCCACCATGAATTTGCCCAAACTGGGCTGTTTAGAGGCTCCCTCCACCATGAATTTGCCCAAACTGGGCTGGTTAGAGGCTCCCTCCACCATGAATTGGTCCAAACTGGGGTTTTTAGAGGCTCCCTCCACCATGAATTGGTCCAAACTTGGCTGTTTAGAGGCTCCCTCCACCATGAATTGGTCCAAACTGGGGTGGTTAGAGGCTCCCTCCACCATTAATTGGTCCAAACTGGGCTGGTTAGAGGCTCCCTCCACCATTAATTGGTCCAAACTGGGCTGGTTAGAGGCTCCCTCCACCATGAATTGGTCCAAACTGGGTTTTTTAGAGGCTCCCTCCATCATGAATTTGCCCAAACTGGGCTGTTTAGAGGCTCCCTCCACCATGAATTGGTCCAAACTGGGCTGGTTAGAGGCTCCCTCCACCATGAATTTCCCAAAACTTGGCTGTTTAGAGGCTCCCTCCACCATTAATTGGTCCAAACTGGGCTGGTTAGAGGCTCCCTCCACCATGAATTGGTCCAAACTGGGGTTTTTAGAGGCTCCCTCCACCATGAATTGGTCCAAACTTGGCTGTTTAGAGGCTCCCTCCACCATGAATTGGTCCAAACTGGGGTGGTTAGAGGCTCCCTCCACCATTAATTGGTCCAAACTGGGCTGGTTAGAGGCTCCCTCCACCATTAATTGGTCCAAACTGGGCTGGTTAGAGGCTCCCTCCACCATGAATTTGCCCAAACTGGGCTGTTTAGAGGCTCCCTCCACCATGAATTTGCCCAAACTGGGCTGGTTAGAGGCTCCCTCCACCATGAATTGGTCCAAACGGGTTTTTAGAGGCTCCCTTCACCATGAATTGGTCCAAACTTGGCTGTTTAGAGGCTCCCTCCACCATGAATTGGTCCAAACTGGGGTGGTTAGAGGCTCCCTCCACCATTAATTGGTCCAAACTGGGCTGGTTAGAGGCTCCCTCCACCATTAATTGGTCCAAACTGGGCTGGTTAGAGGCTCCCTCCACCATGAATTGGTCCAAACTGGGGTTTTTAGAGGCTCCCTCCACCATGAATTGGTCCAAACTTGGCTGTTTAGAGGCTCCCTCCACCATTAATTGGTCCAAACTGGGCTGGTTAGAGGCTCCCTCCACCATGAATTGGTCCAAACTGGGTTTTTTAGAGGCTCCCTCCACCATGAATTTGCCCAAACTGGGCTGTTTAGAGGCTCCCTCCACCATGAATTGGTCCAAACTGGGTTTTTTAGAGGCTCCCTCCACCATGAATTGGTCCAAACTGGGCTGGTTAGAGGCTCCCTCCACCATGAATTGGTCCAAACTGGGGTGGTTAGAGGCTCCCTCCACCATTAATTGGTCCAAACTGGGCTGGTTAGAGGCTCCCTCCACCATTAATTGGTCCAAACTGGGCTGGTTAGAGGCTCCCTCCACCATTAATTGGTCCAAACTGGGCTGGTTAGAGGCTCCCTCCACCATGAATTTGCCCAAACTGGGCTGTTTAGAGGCTCCCTCCACCATGAATTTGCCCAAACTGGGCTGGTTAGAGGCTCCCTCCACCATGAATTGGTCCAAACTGGGGGTTTTAGAGGCTCCCTCCACCATGAATTGGTCCAAACTTGGCTGTTTAGAGGCTCCCTCCACCATTAATTGGTCCAAACTGGGCTGGTTAGAGGATCCCTCCACCATGAATTGGTCCAAACTGGGTTTTTTAGAGGCTCCCTCCACCATGAATTTGCCCAAACTGGGCTGTTTAGAGGCTCCCTCCACCATGAATTGGTCCAAACTGGGGTGGTTAGAGGCTCCCTCCACCATTAATTGGTCCAAACTGGGCTGGTTAGAGGCTCCCTCCACCATTAATTGGTCCAAACTGGGCTGGTTAGAGGCTCCCTCCACCATGAATTTGCCCAAACTGGGCTGGTTAGAGGCTCCCTCCACCATGAATTGGTCCAAACTGGGTTTTTTAGAGGCTCCCTCCACCATGAATTTGCCCAAACTGGGCTGGTTAGAGGCTCCCTCCACCATGAATTGGTCCAAACTGGGGTTTTTAGAGGCTCCCTCCACCATGAATTTGCCCAAACTCTGCTGGTTAGAGGCTCAATCCACCCTGATTTTCAAAACAAATGTTGGTGCCAACCTCAACTTACTACAAGGGCCAAATTCACTGCTGGTGACAAGCTCTCCTCACTGCAAGTGCCAAATACACATGTTTCAAGGTGTTTTCCTACTGTCAGAGAGGTGGTATTGAATGTGTAAAGTGTGTAGTTGTTAGGCTGTGATGTTGGGGTAATAGAGGGTCTTTGGTGTGTTAGATGCCCCCAGACATGCTTCCCCTGCTGTCCCAGTGTCATTCCAGAGGTGTTGGCATCATTTCCTGGGGTGTCATAGTGGACTTGGTGACCCTCCAGACACGGATTTGGGTTTCCCCCTTAACGAGTATCTGTTCCCCATAGACTATAATGGGGTTCGAAACCCGTTCGAACACACGAACATTGAGCGGCTGTTCGAATCGAATTTCGAACCTCGAACATTTTAGTGTTCGCTCATCTCTAGTATTCGCTATATATACACAGCCTAACACTGGAAATTAAGTGAGAATGAACATTTCTATAAAAGGTTGTTCAGATGATGATCAGTCCATTGAAGACTCTGAAAACTTTAGCTTACTCCCCATTCATCCAAGAAGGGATACTTGTCCTCCTAATGCAATACTAAGTATTGTGCAACTAAAGTCTACTATACTGTAGTTCAAGATCCACTTTCTGCACCTGTTCAGCATCTGCCAGCAAAATAGTGAGTGCAGCTTTGGATGTGACTGAAGGTGTAAAGAACTTGTGTGCTGGAAAACCTGGAAACACAAAAGGTGAAATGTATGGAGCACAAATTCCTTGCAAAGAAGACCCAAGAAATACAGTATACTGACCCTATAATTAGTTACAGCCCCCCTCAATTCCACCTAACTTACAGTCCACATACCCTGTATACCAATGTATCTAAAGTCTTGTGGGCCCCTGTGCAACCTTTTTTTTCCGGGGCCCCCTACCTCATCCCTACAACAAATTTTTGATAGTGATGGTTATGGGTCATAAGTAGTTTAACCCCTTCCTGTCGCAGGCATTTTTTAATTTTCATTTTTCGTTGTTGGCTCCCACCTTCCAAACCCCATAACTTCTTTATTTTTTCACTCTCAGAGCCAAATGAGGTCTTAGTGTTTGTGGGACAAATTTTTTTCATGATGCTACTATGAATTATTCTGTACAATGTACTGAGAAGCTGGAAGAAAATTCAGAATGGGGTGGATTTAAAGAAAAAGTGCATTTGTACAGCTTTCTTGCAGGTTTTGGTTTTGTGCAGCCAAAATGACATTTCACCTGTATTCTATGTTTTTTTACAATTTCGAGGATACCAAGTGTATATGCTTTTATTTACATTTTAACTCCTTAATAAAAATCCGAAACTGCCAAAAATATATTTTTTTTTTACAAAAGTCGCTATATTCTGACACCTGTAACTTTTTTATACTTCTTTGTATGGGGATGCATAGGGCGTCTTTTTTTGCGGGACCAGGTGTACTTATTAGTTCTACCATTTTGGGGAATTGCTATAGCTTTGATCACTTTTTATTCAAGTTTTTATCAGAGGCAAAAGAGTGAAAAACTTTTTTTTTTCTCCCGCTACGGCATTTTACTGTACAGGAAAAATACTTTTATAGATTTGTAGACCAGGTGTTATCGAACACAGGGATAACTAATGTGTACGTGTTTCACTGTATTTAAGTATTTTTATACGTGTTATAAGGCAAAGGAGGGGATTTAAACTTTTATTTTTATTTTTTTATATTTTTTTACTTTTTTACATTTTTTTTTAATGAATTTATTAGACCCCCTTTGTTTGTTATCCACTGCACCACTGCATCAGGCAGGCCTGATGAAGACACCAGAGTGGGTGTGAAAACGCGTTTCCGTTTAATCTAAATAAGGGATTTCAAGCTATCAGCAGTTTTTCATGACATTTTTTGTTTGCAATCTTGCATTACTTGTGCCTACATTACTATTACCAATAACTTCGTGCTGTTTGGTTCCCAGGTTGTGTAGCAGCTGATTTTTAGCCTTTTTTGGCCACTACATTTTTGAGGTGCTAGTTTTTACGTTGTTATTATTATTATTATTATTGTTTATTTATATAGCACCATTAATTCCATGGTGCTTTACATTTGGGGGTTACATACAATACACAAAATATACAGGTAGATATAATACTAACAATGACTGACTGGCACAGTGGGGTAGAGGGCCCTGCCCGCGAGGGCTTACAGTCTATGAGGGAAGGGGGGTAGAGACAGAAGGAGAGGGGGAGACTGTACAGATGGCAGTGCGGTGATAGTGTTATTGGAGGTTGTAGGCCTTCCTGAATAGGTGAGTCTTCAGGGCCTTCTTGAATCCTGTGATTGTGGGGGTCAGTCTTATGTGTCGTGGTAAGGAGTTCCAGAGTATGGGGGATGCACGGGAGAAGTCTTGAAGATGGTTGTGTGAGGAGCGGATGAGGGTAGAGCGGAGTAGGAGGTTGTTGGAGGATCTGAGGTTATGTGTGGGCAGGTAGCGGGAGATGAGGTCAGAGATATATGGAGGGGACAGGTTGTGAATGGCTTTGTATGTTAGCGTTAGTAGCTTGAACTCAATTCGCTGGGCTATGGGTAACCAGTAGAGGGACTGGTAGAGGGGAGCAGCCGATGAAGATCGGGGAGTGAGGTGGATTAAGCGAGCAGCACAGTTTAAGGTGGACTGGAGGGGGGCGAGGGTGTTTGCCGGGAGTCCATGCAGAAGGGTGTTGCAGTAGTCTAAGCGGGAGATTATGAGGGCCTGGACGAGCATCTTGGTAGTTTCTGGGGTGAGGAAGGAGCGGATTCGGTGGATGTTCTTGTTGTTGTTCATTATAAACTAGGCACAAACTCTGGCAGGCGAAAAACCTTGTTCTTGATATATAGGATTTTATATTTTCTATATTACTCAAAGGTGTCACAGTGTGTATTGACATCTAAAGGGTTAAATGGCTGAGTTTGTTGTCCCATTATTGTAGGCACTATCACTGGAGCATAATGGTACAGTGGATGGAAGAATAAAGCATCAACTCTCAGCAGGTCCTGAGGATCTGGTGCTGCCGGGGCTGCAGTTCTCAGAGGGTCAGGGTACCCTCAACCTGTCACCTGGTAAGTAGTCATTTACACCTGGCTGCAGGCTCCACACTTTGCTACAGTAGCTTGAAACCCACAGTTCAGACTTGGATTTCTGCACAATAGCCAAAATATAGGTCAGATTTTTCTGATGTGTACAATTGTAATGATGTGTGAAGATACCCTTGGATGTAAAATATGGTTCTGCCTTATAATAGTTAGAATGTTGCTGAAGGAAAATGCCAAGTGTTGGAGATAGCTATTTATTGTAAATCGCATAACTTCAAACATTTGAGTCTTTAATCTCTGTATGCAGTTGTTGGAAAGCCCCAAGATAGTCTAAGGTCACATCTGTGCCGAATGCACATTATGGACCTGTCAGAAAAGCCATAAAAAATAGTGAAAGACAAAGTCAGGTTTTGAGTTTATGACGAAAAGTAAAGGTATGTTCACCATGCATTCCACAGGGCCATTTTTTAGATAGAATTTTGAGACAGAAGAGTGAACTTGCAACCCTTACAGTTTTAATAAGAAATGTTGAAAGGACCATTAGCAATTAGCATAGGCAATTTACATAGCAGAATTCTTGATTACTAAATTATACAAAGGTCACAGAGTAAAAAATAACTGGTAATAACATTAGAATATAAAATGCAGACCACTGACAAAAATAGTACCAAGTAGCGAATTAATAGTCTACACAGATTAAACAAAAATGTGCATTAAAAGGATCATCTGGGATATTTTCTAGCAGCAGGAGAGGTCTTTGAATGAATGAATGAATGAATAAAACTATATTATACTCAGTTCTCATTTCCAAGATGTTCTAGCCTTGTGGCTCCCGTCACTACCAAATTCAGTTTGTACACTGCGGTGAAGTTGTGTCAATAGGATGACGCGTACTGCCAAGGCTAGTGATAGGCTGCAGCAGTTCTGTTAACTCTGTAGCCTCTCTATATACAAACAGAATGTGGTGGTGATGGGAGCCACAATGCTAGAACAGCTGGGAAAAGAGATATGAGTATAGAATGGTTGTGATGGGAACTGAAAGGCAGGAAGAGCTTGGAGAGGTTATAGGTTACAGGTTATTTTTCTATTCTATGGCCTCCTGTGCATCTGGAAAAGAAAACAGTTATCCTGGACAACTGCAGATTCTTTACATCATTACACTTCATTTCCAACAACTTAAAGAAAAACTCAAGGGTATTGATTAGGACTCAATGAAAAATAAGTGTTCATGTTTAGCAGTACTGGTGGCTAGTATTCTCCTTTATTACATGCACAATTAGTCCTTCCAACATATCTCCCTATACTTTCTAAACACCTACAGCCTCTGATATAAGTGGATCCTAATGTATATGTATTTTAGTGGTCTATTACTCTCATATGTGACCCCCAAACTCAATGTAAACAATACCAGATTTCAATTTGATATAGCAGAGTTGAATTTATTTTACCCACAGTCTATGATTCACCAGTCCATGGTCACGTGATATACAGTTCTTGCAGGGCCGGCTCCAGGTTTTTATGGGCCCTTGGGTGACAGAGCCTCAGTGGACCCCCTTGTGGAGGAGGCGGGAGTCGGGACACTGCGCGCCGTGCGAGCGGACGAAGTGAGTGAAGTCATGTAGGAGCACAGCGTCACCTATGCCATACATACCTCCCAACTTTTGAAGAGCAGATAGAGGGACAAAACATGCGGTGCGCTCTGCGCGCCGCAGCAAATTTAGTTCCGTCCACTTGTATGTTGACTCCGCCCATTCTCATTCATTTTTCATGTGCTCCCACACAGTATAATCCTCCTACAGTCACCTGTAAATTATATGCCCCCCCTCCTTCTCTCCCCAGTTTCATATACACCCTTCCTCTGCCCCAGTTTCATGTCCCCCCTCCATCTCTGTCCCCAGTTTCATGCCTTTCTCCCCCCTTCATCTTCCCCAGTGTCATTTCGTTCTCCCCCCTTCATCTGCCCCAGTGTCATGCCATTCTCCCCCCCTTCATCTGCCCCAATGTCATGCCCCCCTCATCTTCCCCAGTGTCATGCGTTTCCCCCCTTCATCTGCCCCAGTATCATGCCATTCCCCCCTTCATCTGCCCCAGTGTCATGCCATTCTCCCCCCCTTCATCTGCCCCAATGTCATGCCCCCCCTTCATCTTCCCCAGTGTCTTCCCGTTCTCCCCCCCCTTCATCTGCCCCAGTATCATGCCATTCCCCCCTTCATCTGCCCCAGTGTCATGCCATTCTCCCCCCTTCATCTGCCCCAGTGTCATGCCGTTACCCCCCTTCATCTGCCCCAGTGTCATGCCGTTCTCCCCTATTCATCTGCCACAGTGTCATGCCATTCTCCCCCCCTTCATCTGCCCCAATGTCATGCCGTTCTCCCCCCTTCATCCTCCCCAGTGTCATGCCGTTCTCCTCCCCCTTCATTTGCCCCCAGTTTCATGGGCCCCCTTCATTATGTTCCACCTCAATGTTTAACACAAAACAAACACTTATACTCACCTTCCAACGCTCCTCCACCACTCTCTCCACTCTCACGCTACTCACATAGTTGTAGGCCCGATGTGACATCATCACATTGCGCCTACAAATGCAGAAGCCTGACCGTAGCGTTAAAGCAGGAGCTGAGCTGTGACAGCACCTGCTTTAATCAGCTATGTATTCAGCTCATCAGCGTCCGATGGACGCCGATGAGCTGAAATCGGGACAGGCAAGTGCTGGGGCGAGCAAGTGCCGGGGGCCCCCCAGAGGCTCTGAGGGCCCCAGCGCTTGCCTGACTATGCCGTGTTCTGACACCGGCCCTGAGTTCTTGGTTGTGGTGATGGACACACACATGTACAACTTATTATCAGACAGATGTGTGAGTTCTTCACATGATCACGGTCTTATATTTATCCGCTATTATTAGCTGCTTACCCCACCATTCAACTTGTGATCACTTCTGTTGGCATCCCAGCTGCTGCCCAATGTCAGAGACAGCATAGAGCGGAAAAAAATCTACAAAGTAATGTCTTCACCATGGGAATAAGACGAAGTAAGAATGGGGACTAACTAAATAAGTAAAGAGGTATTATACCATGTGGGATCATTGAGAGAACATCATACAGTGAGAAGAGCTGCTAAGTGGGCATCATAAAATGTGGGGAGGCACTAAGAGGGTACCATACTGCATGGGGGCAGTAAGGAGATATAGTGCTCTGCGGGAGAAGGTCTAAAGGGGCACCATACTGTCTGAAGTTCACTATAGGGGTGTCATTAAGGAACGGTTCTAAAGTAGCATCATACTGTATGTGGGGGCACTATGGAGAAGGCAATAAGGGGACATAATGTGTGGCAAAGTACTAAGGGATCATGAAACTGTGGAGAGACTAAGAGTTGCCACTTTTTCTATTCTTTGAAAGTTGGGAGATTTGATTTCATAAAGGTTTCACAAAATTATTTACTTTCTACAGTATATGTAAGCAATTGCCTAGCCATCTGTGTCTGTTCAGCAGAAATATTGGAGGCCTTCATGAATACTAACATGATTTATTCTGCTGCTGTGCTTCAACAATAACCTTCATAGTTGCCTTCAGCTCGAGGCCACTGAATGGGAAAATAAAAGTTTGTTGTTGTAAAATTTAATAAATTTCTCTTTGTCATGAAGTGTTTTTTTTCACAGCAATTGTAAACTAATGCTATATATGTTATGTGGATCCTAAAAGAATACATGTGCTTGCTGTCTTCTTCTGAGAAGTTTAAATGTGCTATAGTGTTTATGATGTTGAAAAAAGACAAAGTGTGTTTATTTCCTTAAATCCATGGCATTACATCGAGAAAGTATTTGCAACTATACTTTTGTTCTTGGAATCTATGGGAAACATATTGTAGATATTTTAATTTAATGTCTTTTACATTGACAACTAGAAATGCAGCGATTAGAAACATTTCCAGACTGAGATACTGTTGCTCTCCATAAAAAGTAAATTATCTACTATTTAATGAGTTTATCAATGAAATTTATTAACCCACTAATTAGTCCTAATTTCTGAGATAATTGCATGCTGCAAGAATTTCTTTGTATTTTGTCTTACCATGGCCCTATTCACATCTGTGTTCGAGTTTTGAGAAGTTGCTAGGGGACCCCTCCCCCCAAAAAAAAAAAAAATGGAAAACTATATGCATTAAAAAGTGGTTACCTGGGAAACCCGAGAACTCCATAGACTATAATGGGGTCCATGTGGTTTATGCTCGGTTTCCGCACAAATTGCTGCTTGCACACCGCTTTTTAATGCGTATCGGTTTCCGTTTGGGAGGTCCCCAAGCAGACCCAGCTTACTGTGTAAGCGGCCATTTTCTTGTGGCTCAGGCATGCACAGTCAGCTCTGCCCGAGGCCTGAGGCCTAGAAGATTGAAAGCCAGGATGGAAAAAGACACAGGGAGAGGGCGTTCCAAAAGTAGATGGAGGCGTCACTGGAGAGTTCTCTCGCAGCATAGGGGACGCCCCCAGTGCTGTTTGAGCGCTGGGGCCCGCCCCAGTGCTGTAAGAGAACTCATTTGCATACTGAAGAAATTTGGTTCAAAAATTTGGTTCAAAGGGGTCACAGTGAATCCTTTGAACTCAGTATTGTGTGTCTTAAGAGCATATCTTGAAACATTATGTTTCACATGTTCATTTATGATGTTGGAACTGTGTTTGTTCATTCTTACTTGTAAACTCATAATAGTGTGGCCTACATATTGGAGGCCACAAGGGCACTTCAATATGTAGACAATGCATGAGGATAAGCAATCCAACTTGGTCTTTTTAGGAAAGGATTCTTTTGCAGAGAGGCTAACTATGTGGATGACTCTGGTTAATGCCTGTATAATGCTTCAATTTGGTGTGTCTGCATCTGAAACTGTACCAGTGTGTGGGCCTTTACTTTTTGTTCATAATCTGCTGAGAGCTATAAGATTCTTGATTCTTGACTCTCTTTAATGTAATACCTGGACACTTAGATAAAGTCATCTTAAGGTTGTTAGAATCACATCCTCCATCTTGTATTTTGTCAGTCATCTTGTAACCTTTTTCTTATATAAACTTTATAAGCAATGTCTGTTTAGAGTCTAAGAGACCCCTTTAGGGGATAAGGCGTGTGGAATGTTAATGGATGGGTTATAACTCCTTATCTGTTTGTGGTAAGGGTCTCATCTTTGAAGGTGTGTGTAGAAACAGGTTCTATAACCTATTGATCGTTAGTAGAGATGAGCGAACAGTGTTCTATCGAACACATGTTCGATCGGATATCAGGGTGTTCGCCATGTTCGAATCGAATCGAACACCGCGTGGTAAAGTGCGCCAAAATTCGATTCCCCTCCCACCTTCCCTGGCGCCTTTTTTGCACCAATAACAGCGCAGGGGAGGTGGGACAGGAACTACGACACCGGGGGCATTGAAAAAAATTGGAAAAAGTCATTGGCTGCCGAAATCAGGTGACCTCCATTTTAAACGAATAGTGGATTTCAAATCCGGGTCATATGAGAATGTGAACTTTGTGACTATGAGACAGGGATAGCTGTACAGGCAGGGATAGCTAGGGATAACCTTTATTTAGGGGGGAATGTTATTAAAAATAACTTTTTGGGGCTCTATCGGGTGTGTAATTGTGATTTTTGTGAGATAAACTTTTTCCCATAGGGATGCATTGGCCAGCGCTGATTGGCCGGATTCCGTACTCTGGCCAATCAGTGCTGGCCAATGCATTCTATTAGCTTGATGAAGCAGAGTGTGCACAAGGGTTCAAGCGCACCCTCGGCTCTGATGTAGCAGAGCCGAGGCTGCACAAGGGTTCAAGCGCACCCTCGGCTCTGATGTAGGAGAGCCGAGGGTGCACTTGAACCCTTGTGCACCCTCGGCTCTGCTACATCAGAGCCGAGGGTGCGCTTGAACCCTTGTGCACACTCTGCTTCATCAAGCTAATAGAATGCATTGGCCAGCGCTGATTGGCCAATGCATTCTATTAGCCCGATGAAGTAGAGCTGAATGTGTGTGCTAAGCACACACATTCAGCTCTACTTCATCGGGCTAATAGAATGCATTGGCCAGCGCTGATTGGCCAGAGTACGGAATTCGGCCAATCAGCGCTGGCTCTGCTGGAGGAGGCGGAGTCTAAGATCGCTCCACACCAGTCTCCATTCAGGTCCGACCTTAGACTCCGCCTCCTCCAGCAGAGCCAGCGCTGATTGGCCGAATTCCGTACTCTGGCCAATCAGCACTGGCTAATGCATTGTATTGGCGTGATCAAGCAGTGCTGAATGTGTGTGCTTAGCACACACATTCAGCTCTACTTCATCGGGCTAATAGAATGCATTGGCCAATCAGCGCTGGCCAATGCATTCTATTAGCGTGAACTGAGTTTGCACAGGGGTTCTAGTGCACCCTCGGCTCTGCTACATCAGATTGCTACATCTGATGTAGCAGTGCCGAGTGTGCATCAGATGTGTAGTTGAGCAAAACTGACTCAGCACTGCTAAGTCTCTGCATTCGCATAGGAATGCATTGGCCAGCCTTCGGCCAATCAGCGCTGGCTCTGCCGGAGGAGGCGGAGTCTAAGGTCGGACCTGAATGGAGACTGGTGTGGAGCGATCTTAGACTCCGCCTCCTCCAGCAGAGCCAGCGCTGATTGGTCGAGTTCCGTACTCTGGCCAATCAGCACTGGCCAATGCATTTCTATGGGGAAAAGTTAGCTTGCGAAAATCGCAAACTGACAGGGATTTCCATGAAATAAAGTGACTTTTATGCCCCCAGACATGCTTCCCCTGCTGTCCCAGTGTCATTCCAGGGTGTTGGTATCATTTCCTGGGGTGTCATAGTGGACTTGGTGACCCTCCAGACACGAATTTGGGTTTCCCCCTTAACGAGTTTATGTTCCCCATAGACTATAATGGGGTTCGAAACCCATTCGAACACTCGAACAGTGAGCGGCTGTTCGAATCGAATTTCGAACCTCGAACATTTTAGTGTTCGCTCATCTCTAATCGTTAGCCCAAGGCCGGAGTGGTCTGACCAGCATGTGATCATTATCTCTCTTGCTGTGATATATACATCTAGAATTAGTGTAAGATGTTGGTTTACACATAAATATTTTAAATTCTTCTTTATTTCATGAGAAAGGTCATCCCAGTTTGGAAGGGAATAATGAGATGCAGATTACATTAGGCCTTATCCAATAGTCATGTGCCACACCTTATGTTATAACTCTACAACCAATCATGTCATTAGAATAGTCCAACCTGCTTTTGTCTGTATTGTATTTAAACTACCTTTTTGCACCATTAAAATCAGAACTCACTTGATACACTATCAGCAGGGCCGCCATCAGGAATTTTGGGGCTCCATACAGCCTAAGTGTCTGCCCCCCCCCCCCCCGGCTGCCGCCATTTTAAAACTACTTTATTTTGCGACACACCAATTCTGTATTACATTTCCCTTTATTTAGCAGCATTACAAGGCTTAATCAGATTCTATTTGCAGGTATAATCTGCTCCGTGTGATTGCGCCTATAGAGAGCCAACACCATCTATAAGAGCCCTCCTAATAAATTCTCAGGGCTTATTCACGTTGCGTTTTTGGCCTCCCTTGCCGGGATACGTTGGTAACCAGTCAGAATCAGCTGTCAACTTATCCCTGCACGAAGAACTGGCCATTAAAAAAAAAGGGGGGCCTGCAGTTCTCCGTGCAGGGATAAGTGGGGAGCTGATTGTGACTGGTTACCAACGTATCCAAGGGAGGCCAAAAACGCAACGTGAATACTCCTTTAAAGTGAAAGTCCCACCCCCAAACAGGCTGCTATGCTAGTAGCATAGCAGCCTACATCATTATTAATACAAAGCACACATACCTTTGGAGGTCTTGTGTGCTTTGTAGTTCTCCAGCTAAAAACTCATATATTATATATTATTGCCCCAGTTCCCTCTCCGCAGTGCCGCACACCTGATGCCCCAACAATCCCCCTTCCCCCCCCCCCCGTCCACCTTCTAACATCTTTCCACTGCCCCCTGTACCCATACCTCCCAACTTTTGAAGAACCAAAAGAGGGACAAAATGTGCGTCGCGCTTTGCGCGCCACGGCAAATTTAGCCCCACCCACCGTTATGTTGACTCCACCCATTCTCATTAATTTTTCATGTGCCCGCACACTGTATAATCCTCCTACAGTCAGCCGTACATTATATGTCCCCCCTCTATCTCTCCCCCAGCTTCATATACACCCTTCATCTGCACCCAGTTTCATGTCCCCCCCCTCCATCTCTGCCCCCAGTTTCATGTCCCCTCCATCTCTACCCCAAGATTCATGCCCTCCATCTCTGCCCCCATATTCATGTCCCCTCCATCTCTGTCCCCATATTCATGTCCCTCCATCTCTGCCCCCATATTCATGTCCCTCCATCTCTGCCTCCATTGTCATGCCGTCCTCTCCATCTCTGCCCCCATATTCATGTCCCCTCCATCTCTGCCCCCATTGTCATGTCGTCCTCTCCATCTCTGCCCCCATATTCATGTCCTCTCCATCTCTGCCCCAGTGTCATGCCGTCCTCTCTCTGCCCCCAGTTTCACGTTCCACATTACACTGACTGACTTACCTTCTCCTTCGTTCCCTCGCAGCTCTCTGCGCGCCTCTCTCTCACTGGCGCACAGTTATAGACGCGATGTGACGTCATCACATCGCGTCTACAAGCCAGTAGCGGAGGCGGCGAAGCGAGGAGCTGACACAGGTCAGCTCCTCGGTTCAGCCGCATATGTGACAGCGAGAGAGGCGCGCAGCGGCGAAGCAAGGAGCTGACCTGTGTCAGCTCCTCGCTTCGCCGCCGGCTACTGGCTTGTAGACGCGATGGCTGAAGCGAGAAGCTGACCTGTGTCAGCTCCTCGCTTCACCGCTGCCGCCGGCTACTGGCTTTTAGACGCGATGTGATGTGACGGCGGCGAAGCGAGGAGCTGACACAGGTCAGCTCCTCGCTTCAGCTGCATATGTGTCAGGGAGAGAGGCGCGCAGCAGCGAAGCGAGAAGCTGACCTGTGTCAGCTCCTCGCTTCAGCCGCGTATGTCTTCAACTCAGATCTGCGTCCTCTGGATGCAGATCTGAGTTGAAATAGGACATACACAATGACTGCTACGGGCGCCAGGGGGCCGGCACACGGTGGCGGGCCAAAACCGGGCCCCCCCCATTTTTCAATTTGGCCGGGCCCCTGACGCCAGTACCAGTAGTACTGCCCTATCGGCGGCCCTGCATACACAATGACTGCTACGGGCGCCAGGGGGCCGGCACACGGTGGCGGGCCAAAACCGGGCCCCCCCCCATTTTTCAATTTGGCCGGGCCCCTGACGCCAGTACCAGTAGTACTGCCCTATCGGCGGCCCTGACTATCAGCTGTGTGTGTGTGGCTTCTCCAGGCTAAAGGATGGCTGTAGTCCATCCAGGCCTGTTATTTAATTTGGAGCTCTGCAACATATTCTATTATGAGGACCCCTTGATGCCCCTAACAAGGTATTGGTTGTTAATTAGAATGGGCTAATTTTCCTGAAGGAAAATTGGCCCATTCTGAGGCTATTTCCTGAATGACAGTACAATTCTCACATCGATACCAATTCACATATGTATATATCCTACTAATATTATAAATGTGAAAGTTTGTGTGTTTAGATGGTTACTTAATCACGCAAAAACAGCTGAACCGATTTGGATGAATTTTGACACATAGTTTGTAACCTTGATTAAAACATAGGCTACTTTTTATCCCGGTAAATGACATGGCTTCATGACTATTTTGAATTTAAGTTTATATACTGTATTAAACTGCAGCTGCCAGCATGACTCTCTCAGCTAATTGGAGATTACTGCTAAAGCTGCTCTATTATCTCTGTATGTAAAAACATAGATAACACTGAGTCCAAGTATTTGCATATTATCTGATCTGCTCCAGGCAGCCCCTTTAATCGAAATTGGCAGTTTGTCAATTTTAAACATGCTGGGAAAAAGAAAATCTAATTTGTCACAAATTTCTAAAACCACGAGAGCCATGAAGGAAACCAGAAGTCACAGACTTCTCCTCAAATGGAGCTCAGCGGAATTGAGCAAGCTAGGTGTCAAGTGGCTCTTAGAGCAGCCAAAATGCCGGAGCAGGGTCATCGACACTGACAACATGCTCAATATATGGCTTCCCAGCAAGCTACTGAGATGCCGGGACAATCACAGGCACAGTGGAACAAGTTCAGCAGCAGGCCAGCTTGAGAGCTGCTGAAACACCAAAGTAGGTGGATCATCAAAGCCAACAATACGCTCATTATATGGAGTCCCAGTGAGCTGCTGAAATGCCAGAACAATCATAGGCAAGGCGCGAGGAACAAGTTCAGCAGCAGGACAGCTTGAGAGCTGCTGAAATGCTGGAGCAGGCAGTGCATGTGTGTGAGCTATACAACCTATGCCAACGCTTCTTGTCCAAATAAACATACATGTATCCGTGCGTGCACATAATAAATACATTATACCATGTACGCACCTGCTAGATTCCTTCTAGCTATGGGCTTCATAGAGAATGAACGGAAAAGACACTTTATGATTTACTAAAGGTGCTTTTTTCCTGTGGGTATACTTTGGTGATGTTTGGAACTTGACTAGGTTTTACTATTAGACTCTGACTTGTTCATTACCATGCACACACTTGGTCACTTTTCTTTACTGCTATCTTTTTCAGAAAGGTTGATGCTCTATACATATCCACTATATATGTATCTGTTACATTGTAGACCCTGCACCCCAATTATATGGTTTTGCTTGAGGGATTTATGGTTTATATTTTTACAATCATGCTATATTGAGACATTGTCTCTTGAATCATTTAGAGCAGCATTGTATGTTTATTTATACCCTGCACCAATATGATCCATGTACCTTCCACATTGTTTCTCCGGTAGTTTTGGTTCCCCTGGCTTATACTGTATGTAATTCATTTGTATTAATTTTGTTACTTTGTTTTCTTATTTTTATTAATTACTTCTAATAAACTTTATTTTTTTTATTAATCTCTGTCTTTTTGACATTTTTTGCACTTTATAGTTGGAATTCAGTATTTGTGCCTTTGTTTGCATTGTTTTTCACCTTCTACTGGGGGTGGTGTCAGTAAGCCACTATGGCTCCATTCCCATGGGTTAAAAAGCCTCCCATTGATTTCAATGTGTAGCGCGCATGAGCCGGCACACATTGAAATGAATGGCATCTGTTTTGAGCGCTCACACTCTGACATGTGTATATGTGTCTGAATGCACAGTGCATTACTCCATGGGAACAGAGCCTAACTGTAAATACTAATGACAATTAAACAAATTAGATAAGCACAGCAGAGGTGAGCACTGCTCTATGAGGAAGCCAGAGATGGACTGATTAATAGTTTTCAATACAGTTATGGTCTCAAGTTACAATGGTTTCAACTTGCAATGGTGACCCAAGAACCAATTCATATTGTAACTTGAGGGACCATAGTATATCACCCCACAAGTAGAGCACTATGTCTAATTCATGAACTCCTTCATCATTGTAGGTCACCAGAGATATTAGGCATTTACCCACTTAGACTACTAGGAGTATGACAAAGCTACTATCACTAACCATTAAAGGGGTTGTCCAAAATTGTATATACTGGACAACCTCTTTAATCTCTCTGCGAAAATAATTGACACAATTTTCCTTAAACCCTGTAAGTAAAAATAAGATGTGTTTTATGTAGAAAATTGTACATTCACATAATAATTACACTGTCTCGATTGTGAAAACCCATCTATATGGAAACTCTGTTAAAATTCTGTGTTTGCCCCTGGATTGCCATTTTTGAAGGACACTTGTAAGTATGGGGAACCGTAGCACAGTTTTCTATCATACTGATGCTTTCACTGTACATTGACCAATTGTAATTTTATATTGTTTCAAAATTGGCCCTTCCATTCTAATTTTTAAAGGGGCTCTATCATTGGGAAAGTCATTTTTAACTAAGCACATACTTGCATAGCCTTTAGAAAGGCTAGTGTTAGGGAAGTGCCAGACAGCAGTTCCCCAGTGCTGTAGATGAACCCTGGAGGAACAGACACAAGAGACAGTGAGCCCTGGCCTGAAACCCCCCAATGTCCCTTCCTGGTTGCCGATCCTATCCTAGGTAATAGGCAAAAACTGGACGACAAAACCCTTCCTAAATACGTGACATACAAAACGTGGACAAGACAAACAACAGCAAGGGAGGTCAGCTAGCCAGGGGTCAGTGACAGTCAAGCAATGCAGTGTCAGAATTGATATCCAAAAAATAATCAATAGGGAAAGCCAGAGGTCAAAAATCAGAATACACGAAAAAACAGCAAGACAAAAGCCAGCACGCACAAGGCAATAGCAAGCACCAATGTGAATGTGAGCCAAAAAAAATAGGGAGGAAGAACTTGACCTGGAGTTGATCGGTGGACAGGCTGTCAATCACATGGCAAGACTATAATTAACCACTTCATGAACAGAGGCAAACAAGGGCAGAAGACTGGTGTGGTGGAAATTCAATTACAGAACTAGAGCCGTGTTCACACAGTGCAACCAAAAACTCTAAACAAGGAACCAAACTACAAATGCCTCCTGCACAGCAGCATGCGAGCAGAGGGTGGCGCAGTGAACCAAAAAGGCACAGATGTTACAACTATACCACACATACCTTTTGTATGTAAATTGCCTCAGCAGTTTTTGAATGAGCCCATTTTTATTCATATGCTGATTAGCCTCCAGCGAGCACCGGAAGTCTCAGCGAGCACTCCTCTTCTCTCTGCTGTGTGCTGTGTATGAGAGCAGCGAGATGAGTCATCAGCAGCAGCAGCCTGTGCTGTACACACAGGAGAGAGACAGTGCTCGATGAGACTTTTGGGTGCATGCTGGAGGCTAACTAGTATATGAATAAAAACAGGCTCATTCAAAAACTACTGAGGTGATTTACATACTAAAGGTAGGTGTGGAATAGCTTTTCTAAAGCCTATGCAAGTATGTGAGTAGTTAAAAATGACTTTTCCCAATGATAGAGCCCCTTCAAAGAATTATCCTGCAGAAACAATGTCTTCTTTTACAAAAGTGTATTCTATTGTTGATGCAGAACATGGATTTTGTTTTTAATAAAGCAAGCAAACACAATTTATGTCTCGGAAAAACAAAATAGACATCGACAAATAATATCTATGGCAGTCACATTCAGCAGTTTATCCAAGCAAGGAGATATGATTGCTTACGCACTGTTTGCTAAGTACTTTATTAGTTTGCTTGCAAACATGTTTTACCCGTTGGCTATAAAGAAACATATGTCTACAAATATAAGGTGCAGGGAGAATATACATTATTCATTATTGATTTCTGATGGTTACTTATATGTTGCTTACAAACTAGAGCAAGAAAATCTGCTCCAGGCCCATGTTGTAATAAATATAAAAGCAAAATAGCATTGTTGTTGTTTTATGGTCTGACAGCTATTATATGTATTACAGAAATGTTCCTAAACAATTATATATGACTGAATAAGTTACAAATTGTAGGGAGCACCATGGCGGCTCAATGGTTAGCACTTCACTGAGGGAGGCCTGGGTTCGACAACATCTGCAAGGAGTTTGTATGTTCTCCCCGTGTTAGCATAGGTTTCCTCTAATACTCCAAAGACATACTGATAGGGAAAATTTAGATTGTAAGCCCTATATGGGGCTCACAATCTGCATTTAAAAAATTATTAAGCTACACATTGCAACCATTTTAAATTATCAAATGTATTTTATTATCCATTTTCCAATCACTATCAGCACTTAACTGTTACTACAGTATTAACAGACTTACACTAGGTTCACTCTAGTGTCTGGAATGACGGAAACCTGTCCGCTTAAAAATAGGTTACAGACAGTTACCCTTTGAAACTATAGACTATAATGGGGTCCGGTGGGTTTTTACACCCGATTTATGCCATTTTAATACTGAAACTGACAGAGAGAAAAGCTGCAGTCTAGCTGCAATGGGATGTCGATGCAGGGCACTGCAGAGTTTTGCTTCTGATTAGGCCTAGATGAATGGGCCTAGTCATCAGGGAGTTTCGAGCTGCGGAATCCATGGCAAGGTCGAGTCGGACGCTTATTTTTTCAGCATCCTGCTGCAATTGTTTTCTATGGGAGGCAGATTCTGGGTGGAATCTAACCCCGAAGGGGGATGGGGAGTGGAATGTACCCTAAGAAGCATTGGTTCCACTTATGATTCTACTTATGTAATATGTCAAGCATTGGAGCATGCCACAATTTTCATGGCACAATTTTCTGTAATTCCTGTCACGTTTATATAAAATCCAGAAAAACCCACAAAATTTGTATGATTCGCTATGCATTAGAAGCATACAGAGGTACAATAGTGCTCCATGTGTCTTATTACTACTCTGTGAGATATTACACTTGCGCTCGATTTTCCATTCGTGACTCCACTTAGGGATCGCACAAACACTAAACTGTAATGGGGTCCACCAGGTCTCCACCCGAAAAGAGCAGAAATGGGGAACGGAAAGCAGTGGACACCCAACGCAGGTTTAAACCTAGCCTTATGCTTCATCCCTGGCAGCTTCTTCCCTGCATATCTTTTGATGACAAGCCTCCTTTAAGGCTCTCTATAAGTTTTAATGCTAAATAACCATTTAGGACACATATGACTAACAATTATTACATGAGATGCAATGTAAATTGTATACCGTATTTTACGGACTATAAGGCGCACTGGACAATAAGCCGCATTGCCCATGAGCGCCTTATAGTCCGTCTCGGTTCATATATAAGGCGCACCGGACTATAAGCCGCAGTCCGGTGCGCATTATATCTTATTGAAAGCGGCGGCAGGCAGACTTTGCCAGCGGCCGCTTAACCCCCCGCGTGCCAGCCGCTTCTATTGGAAGCGCTCGGCAGGCGAGGAGGGGCTCTATCAGCAAAATCATGCTGATAGAGCCCAACCGTAAACGTTAGGTTAAACTACCCCCCCCCCCCCCCCCCCCCGTTTTAAAATAAAAGCCTGAAACAGAATGTGAAACTTACCGAGCGGTGTAGGGTGGGCGGGCATTCAGGCCTCCTCTTCCTCCGATGTTCCGTCCTCCTCCGGCGCTCGCAAGCTGATAATGGCCAGGGCACATGCGCAGTAGAAGCATTATGATATTGCGCATGCGCCCCGGCCATTATCAGCGAGCGCCGGAGGAGAAGGACGGAACATCGGAGGCAGAGGAGGCCTGAATGCCCGCCCGCCCGCCCTGCACCGCTGGGTAAGTTTCACGTTCTGTTTCAGGCCAGCGTGACAGCAGGGCTGCCGGACACTTCCTATTCATTTCTATGGGAGCCGACATGCGAGCGCTCCCCATAGAAATGAATGGACTGCTTTTTTCCATTCATTTCTATAGGGAGCGCTCGCATGCCGGCTCCCATAGAAATGAATGGGAAGTGTCTGTCCATTCATTTCTATGGGGAGCGCTCGCATGCCTGCTCCCATAGAAATGAATAGGAAGTGTCCGGCAGCCCTGCTGTAACGCCGGCGTGTACGGCTGTGATACACGCCGGCGTTCGGTAGTGTGAATGCACCCTTACGGTGCCTTTTATGTATGTATGGAAGCGGCACGCAGTCTTTGCCGCCGCTTCCATCCATATATAAGCCGCACCGGACTATAAGCCGCACTTACGATTTCTGAGGAAATCGTAGGTTTTTATGTGCGGCTTATAGTCTGGAAAATACGGTATATTAGAGGAAACTCCCTGTCGCCCATGGCACTTTCTTTTATGGTGCTGTCATTTTCTCTTATTTTCTGGCATACTACATTATTGCAAAAAGTGATCACGGCCAAATGGGTAGAACTGGCACAAGTATTTATGGATTTACAGAAAATTTATTTTACTTGAACTGCTGTATTTGCTTCTTACATTTTAATCCTTAAATAATACTTCAACATTTGTAGGTTTTATTAAGGAAATTTATACTTTAAAATAAAACATACAGTCCTATGAAAAAGTTTGGGCACCCCTATTAATCTTAATCATTTTTAGTTCTAAATATTTTGGTGTTTGCAACAGCCATTTCAGTTTGATATATCTAATAACTGATGGACACAGTAATATTTCAGGATTGAAATGAGGTTTATTGTACTAACAGAAAATGCGCAATATGCATTAAACCAAAATTTGACCGGTGCAAAAATATGGGCACCTCAACAGAAAAGTGACATTAATATTTAGTAGAGCCTCCTTTTTCAAAGATAACAGCCTCTAGTCACTTCCTGTAGCTTTTAATCAGTTCCTGGATCCTGGATGAAGGTATTTTGGACCATTTCTTTCTACAAAACAATTCAAGTTCAGTTAAGTTTGATGGTCACCGAACATGGACAGCCCGCTCTCAAATGATCTGAAAACAAAGATTGTTCAACATAGTTGTTCAGGGGAAGGATACAAAACGTTGTCTCAGAGATTTAACCTGTCAGTTTCCACTGTGAGGAACATAGTAAGGAAATGGAAGACCACAGGGACAGTTCTTGTTAAGCCCAGAAGTGGCAGGCCAAGAAAAATATCAGAAAGGCAAAGAAGAAGAATGGTGAGAACAGTCAAGGACAATCCACAGACCACCTCCAAAGAGCTGCAGCATCATCTTGCTGCAGATGGTGTCACTGTGCATCGGTCAACTATACAGCGCACTTTGCACAAATAGAAGCTGTATGGGAGAGTGATGAGAAAGAAGCCGTTTCTGCACGTACGCCACAAATAGAGTTGCCTGAGGTATGAAAAAGCACATTTGGACAAGGCAGCTTCATTTTGGAAACAAAAATTGAGTTGTTTGGTTATAAAAAAAGGCGTTATGCATGGCATCCAAAAAGAAACAGCATTCCAAGAAAAACACATGCTACCCACTGTAAAATTTGGTGGAGGTTCCATCATGCTTTGGGGCTGTGTGGCCAATGCCGGCATCGGGAATCTTGTTAAAGTTGAGAGTCGCATGGATTCCACTCAGTATCAGCAGATTCTTGAGAATAATGTTCAAGAATCAGTGACGAAGTTGAAGTTACGCCGGGGATGGATATTTCAGCAAGACAATGATCCAAAACACCGCTCCAAATCCTCAGGCATTCATGCAGAGGAACAATTACAATGTTCTGGAATGGCCATCCCAGTCCTCAGACCTGAATATCATTGAACATCTGTGGGATGATTTGAAGCGGGCTGTCCATGCTCGGCGACCATCTAACTTAACTGAACTTGAATTGTTTGTCCAAAATACCTTTATCCAGGATCCAGGAACTGATTAAAAGCTACAGGAAGCAACTAGAGGCTGTTATCTTTGCAAAAGGAGAATCTACTAAATATTAATGTCACTTTTCTGTTGAGGTGCCCATACTTTTGCACCAGTCAAATTTTGGTCTAATGCATATTGCACATTTTCTGTTAGTACAATAAACCTCATTTCAATCCTGAAATATTACTGTGTCCATCAGTTATTAGATATATCAAACTGAAATGGCTGTTGCAAATACCAAAATATTTAGAACTAAAAATGATTAAGATTAATAGGGGTGCCCAAACTTTTTCATAGGACTGTATATCTAAAGATACTTAACTTTATTGTGCACTTGAGACTGTCCATCTATCCACTCTCTTTGTAACTGTTTTCTTTGCTTTCCTTCTGTGAAATGTAACTTTTTGTAATATTTTTGTGTTGCATTAAACGTTTTTCTTTTAACTTAGGCAGGGTTCACACTACTGTTGGATTCCATTATGAAGGTGTCCATTTAAAAAAAAAATAAAAAATGGACACCTATCATAAAAGACATTAATTGACACTAACTGATGCTAAGGGCAGTTTCGCAGCAGAGACCAGTAAACGCTCACAGGCGGACACTGACTGCCGGGTTTCCGTCTCCTGTCGGCAGGAGATGGAAACCCACAAAGCAGAGCCCGGGCGTTTTTTTTTTTTTTTTTCTGTTTATGCTTTCTGAGCATGCGCAGAAAATAAATGGACACAAAATAATGGACAATAACTGATGGCTGTTATATGTCCGTTGCCCATAGACCTCAATGTTAAAAAAAATAACGTACACTTGCTGTCCGTTTTTTCAAACGGACAGAAAAGTTCTGCATGTAGGATTTTTTTGTCCGCTTGAAAAAATGGACATGGTTGTAAATGGACACTAAAGGACACAAGATGAAATCCCATTGAAATGAATGGAAATTGCAAACAGACCACTTAGTGTCCGTTGCTAAAATCTTGTATGGATAATAGCCATGGACACTGCTGAGTGGACACCACCAGTAGTGTGAACGCCCCCTAACTTCATGGGCTCTGTCTGTATTTTGTTGTGTAAGCTGATGGCTGGTGAGGTAATGGAGGGGGTGTACATCTCACCCAGACTACTCAGGTGGGTGAAATGAGAAAACTCCAGAAGGAATGTTTGTTCTCAGAAGACAACTTTCGTCTGCTGAGCATTTTGGTAAATGCTCAGTACTGGGCTGGATTTTTAGGAATGACAGGTAGGATTGGTAGTGGGACCTGTGATTCCACCCCCCTCCAGTCCACACTTTGGGGATGTTCGGCAGCGACGCAGCTGTTTAGAGTCTCCTCGTCAAGGAGGCTTAAGAAGTTGCTCCAGCAGCAACACTTTGGCAGAGCTTGGCTGAAGAGCCAAAGAGAGAGGTCATATTCTTGGAGCTGTGTCTTGAGTGATTCTACTGTTTTTTTGGATTTTTGTTACTCTAGGTGAGGTAACCTATTCTATGTTTAGTTAGAGCCTAGCCGGGCAGGTATTTATTTTTGTATTGTTTCCTTTTGTTGCTGCACTATATTTTTGAGTGAAAATAAACTCTACCTTTGTTTTGGACTAAAGAAACTGGACTTGTGTGTCTATGCCACCCCACCTAGCAACCCCAGACCCTGACAGTTGGTACATATGCTAGCTCATTTCTAATATCATAAATTAAGTGGTGCAGGACAACATTTACCAGTGTGCATGTGCCCTTACCCTCGTTAAGAACCACTGTGCTAGAGCATGTGTTGTGCATGTAGATGGCTGCTATTGCAAGTGCCTGCAGTCCACAACATATTACTATTAACCCCTTAGCACAATTTCACGTACATGCACATCAGGGAATGTGGTTCGTTCCCACATTCCCACGTGCATATACGTGATGGAGATCACACGGGCTCAGAAGCAGAGCCCGTGCGATCACCATGGAAGCCCGGCTGTATCTGACAGCAAGGCTCCCACTGTAACAGCAGGGACGGTGATTGCACCGATCCCCGCTGTTTAACCCTTAAGGTGCCATGATCAATAGCGATCATGGCACCCTAAGTGGTAACACACTGCTCCTTAATCCTCCATCAGAGTGAACTCCGATAGAGGGTTTAACCCCTTGCATGCTGGCATCAAACATGACGCTGGCATGCAAAGGGTTTAGTTTTCTTGCTATCCCCGTGGCGAGATTGGGGGGTGCCGGCATCTATAAATTGTAGCCTGGGGTCTGCCCAGTGACCCCCAGGCTGCTAAGACCCCCTGTTACCTGGTTGATCCTGCCGGCACGAGAGGAAGCTAGTCTATGCGTCTACATAGCTAGCTTCCTCTATAGACTGCAATACACGTGTATTGCAAGTCTATAGTTAGTATAGAACCAGCGATCCTCTCTGATCGCTGGTTCTAGTGTCCTTATATGACAAAAAAAAAGTTTAAAAAAATAATAGTGAGTAAAAAAAAAAAATTACATATTTATAAAGCCCCCAAAACTCCCTTTTTCTATGCAAAATGAATTACATAAAAAAAAAAATATATATTAATAAAAACAATACATATTTGATATTGCCGCATCCGTAACAACATGTACAATAAAAGTGAAACAATATTTAACCTGCTCAGTGAACGTCGGGAAAAAAAACGGAAAAAAACTGCTGGAAATAAAGTTTTTTGCACATTTTGCCTTACAAAAAATGCTAAAAAAAGTGATCAAAAAGTCATACATCCCCCAAAACAGTACCAATGAAAAGCACAGGATGTCTCGCAAAAAATAAGCCCTCAACCAACTCTGTAAACCAAAAAATAAAAACATTACACATCTCAGAAGATGACGATGCAAAAATCATTGATTTATGTCCCCAAATGTGTTTTTGTTCTGCAGAATGACTAATGCATAAAAATATAATATAAATGAGGTATCACCGTAACCGTACCGACCCGCAGAATTAAAGTAACATGTTACTTATACTGTACGCTGCACCGCAAAAAAAAATGAAAAGGTAAAATGCTATGCCAGAATTGCTGGGTTTTTTTTAATCCACCAAGAAAGAGTTACTAAAATGTATTCTATAATTTGTAGGCACCCAAAAATGGTGTCATTACAAAATACAGTACATCCCATCCCACAAACAATAAGCCCTTATATGGCCACGTCACCAGAAAATTTAGACAAATATAGCATCTAGCAATGTGAAGACAAAACCCCCCAAATAACCAAATCATTAGAACACAACTGGCTGCGGCAGGTAGGGAATATATAAGCTGTGCGAGTTTATATCAGGGGACACCCCAAATTTACAGTTTACAAGGGAAGACACCAGAAGTGACCCCCCTCCCCCCCCCCCCCCCAAACATAGGAGCTACTGGGATATAGTAGGGACTTTGGTGTTGGCAATGTCCTCCGCACAGCTTATATATTCCCTCTTCACCATCCGCTGTTCATTCCCACCTGCAATACTAATACTCACTACACCCACTGGTAAATTCTTTCAGGGGTACAGCTTTCAAAATGGGTAACTCTTTGGTAATTCCACTTTTCTGGTACCTTACAGGCTCATGACAAATATGACATGGCGTCCAGATTCCGAACATCTAAATCTCCAAAAGCCAAATAGCGCTCTTTCAATTCCAAGCCCCACCATGTTCCCACACAGCAGATTATAACCACATATGGGGTATTGCCATGTTCAGGAGAAATTGTTTAACAAACTGTGGGGGGATTTTTCTCCTTTAACCCCTTGTGAAACTGAAAACTTTGGGGATAAAGGGACATTTCAGTAGTTTTTCGCTTACACATCCCAAGGTTAGTAAAATCTGTGAAACGGCTATAAGGTCAAAATGCTCACTCTATCCCTTGACAAATTCTGTGAGGGGTGTAGTTTCCAAAATGGGATCACTTTTGGGGGGTTTCCATTGTTTTGGAACTCTAAGGGCACTGCAAATGAGACGCTTCTTCCCTTCAATGCGCTGCCGTGTGCCCAAAAATCAGTTTACACCCACATGTGGGGTATTTCTGTGCTCCGGAGAAATTGTATAACAAACTGTCAGATGCATTTTCTCCTTTAACCCTTTGTGAATGTGTTAATTTCAGATCTATATGAATGTATTAGTGAAAAAAAATGAAATGTCTAACTTTCACCTCCATATTATTTTTATTCTTATGAAATGCTTAAAGAGTTAACAAACATCCCAAATGCTATTTTGAATAATTTGAGGGGTGCAGTTTTGAAAATGGGGTGATTTGGGGGGGGGGGGTTTCTATTATATTGGCCTTTATAATTCCTTTTAGAACTGAAGTCGTCCCTAAAAAATTGGTTTGGAGAATTTTCTTGTAAATCTGGAAAATCACTGTTAAAATTGTAAGCCTTAAGGAAAAAACTGTCAAAAGACAGGATCACCATAAAAATATTGTATTTATTAGTAATCAAATATAAAAAAACATCAAAATTGTAGTTCATATAAATATCAAAAATACTGGCTAAATATAGGAGGACCAACACACTACAAAATACGGTGAGTGGCAGGCAACAATAGACAGTAAAATATAAACCTGCAAAAGTGTAACAAAGTGTATAAAACAATGATATTATAATGATATATATGCACAAAAAATATAGTAGCAATACCCCTTAGTAGAGATAGAACTCAGTGTAGGTGCATAAGGGAAAACACACATGTAGCCATATACACAAGTGGAAGCATGGTAGCTAAATAATGAAGCGATTGCAATGCTGAAAAGACATTTCAAGTAAGGCATGACACAAAGATTAACAAATGAACAACTTTGAACACAATATATTGCAAATATAATAATGAATATGCCTACCAAAGACCGGACGAAGCCATCCGTGGTGAAACGCCAGTATATTTATATGAACTACAATTTTGGTGTTTTTTTATATTTGATTACTAATAAATACAATATTTTTATGGTGATCCTGTCTTTTGACAATTTTTCCTTATCAGTAATTGGGTTTTCACCTTATCTAAGCCTTTGTTTGCTTTTGCCGTTGTTCATTCATACTTGTAAGCCTTGTAACGTCCAAAATAAATTAAGAGACAATCAAAAGATGATGCCGGTATAAAGCTGAGATATGGTAGATAATATTTATTCATGTATTTGGGTGGTATGACTATCTGCCTGAAAAGCAGAGAATTTCACATTTTGAAAATTGCAATTTTTTTCCAAATTTCCAGTAAAGTAAATACAAAAATATTGATTAGTGTTTACCACTAACATGAAGTACAATGTGCTACGAAAAAACAATCTCAAAATCACTTGTGTAAGTTAAAGCGTCTCAAAGTTATTGCCATTTAAAGTGACACATGTCAGTTTTGAAAAAACTGGGCTGTGTCCTTACGGGGTTAAGCGTGATGAGAACACGCTTACATGCCTTGCTTAAATGACGTTCATGTGTAGGATTATATAACCTTTAACTGTTTTCTTGAAAATATATAAACTTTTATAACAAGAAATATCTGAGCAGCACAAAACTGTCTAGCAGCAGTCTCATGAGACATTGAAGCAGTTTGTGGTCTATATGGTATTATCCTTTTGAAATATCTTCTTTGTGTTTTATTGTTTTGACTTGGCTTTTATACTGAACTTTATATCTTCTGAACTAGAAGAAGAGGTCCGGGGTTTACACGCTGCTCAGTCATGAACATCTGCTGGAGAGAGGAGGTTTCATTACATTAGTTCTTTAAGCTCAGAAATCCCCTGGTTTATGTTATTATATTCATCTTCCTACAAATGGGCTTTAGCTAAAGTATACCTCTAGAGAAAATGTATATCAAGCTAAACGTAAAGATTTGCAAAGCGTCCATTGTCTAAATTAGGATGCAGTGATCAGTTTTTCTATAGTGAGTAAAGTACCCTTTTTTTGCCTGCAGTATTACTGTATGGTGTCCATTGCTATGTCTTCTCTCTGCATAACTTTCTGTAATTTACTGGAGCACATATTGCCTTATGGCTTCTCAATGAGTTACTTATGCAAGCTGTGAGACTTGATGAAAAAATTGAAACCCAATGCATTGTGCAGAGTGAACAGTGTATCACAGCTAATGCTACACTGTATTGCAGATCTTATGTATTTTATAAAACAGGAGCACAGTTTAAAGAGTTGTAAGTAAGACCAAATAATCACAAGAACCAGGGATCGATTATAAGGGTGAGTGTGGTTGCCCAGTGCTCAGCAGCAAATACTTACACATATGTCCCCATTATATTCTGACCTCATCTGTCTATATCAACCAATAGAGTTGATGACTATGGTGGGGCACAGGAGTCTACTGGAGGCAAGTATTTCATTTAGACCGAACTGGCAATTTCATTTAGACCGAACATGTTTGAACTGGAATTGCTATTATTAAGAGAGGGGAGGCCTGGAGCAGGGGTGAACCTACCCCTTTCGCCGCCCGAGGTGAACTACAGAAAGCCGCCACCCCCACCCCCTCGGGAGGAGGAGGCGGAGCGAAGGGGCGTGGTCGAGTGAAGGGGGCGTGACGGAGCGGGGGGCGTGACGGAGCGAGGGGGCGGGGCTTAGCACCGTTCGCAGGCAGAGAGCAGGCATGGAGAGGACCTGCTCTCTGCCTGAGCGTGAGGGGAGGCTCCTGGAGCAGCGCTGCTCCAGAGGCCTCGCCAAAGCTAAGCCAGTACAGGACAGCTTGTCCTGGACTGGCTTAGGTAATCAAAGATGCCGCCCTCTCTGGGGTCCTGACATAGCGCCGCCTGAAGCGCTCGCTTCAGGTCGCCTCATGGGAGGTGCAGCGCTGGCCTGGAGTCCCAGGAATGGGGAGTAAACATATAACAAAGAGTATTAATCACTCCCTAACGGACTTGCAACTTCTCATGCCAAAATATCCTATATCCTTCCTACATTATGCCCACTTCACGAGTACATTGAACAAGATTTCGAGCCACACATTGTTCCGAGACTCGACACCTATTGAAAAGGCCATATTGTCCTAATTTAAAAAGTTGAGAGCTTTACCCGCTTGTAAGACATACTTAGAAGCCATGAGACCAAGCTCCGTCCCCAGGTTTGTGTTGGCCTGGGAAAAAGAACTTCACACCACATTTTCAGATGAGGATAGAACCTTTATATTGAGTCACTCCCATGGCTTCACAACTTGTACGAGACTGCAGGAGATGCACTATAAAGTACTAAGTAGATGGTACAGGACCCCTGAGTGGCTCCACAGGCATGGACTTGCTGACTCTAATCAATGCTGGCGCTGCGGAAAAGATGTTGGCTCTTATACACATATTTGGTGGACATGCCCATTAATTCAAACTTACTGGTCTCAATTACAAGATGTTATTCAAGAAGTCACTCAGCAGACTCTCATCTTAAACCCAGCGATGGTGTGTCTTTCTACCTCTTCCGTAGATTACAAACCCTCCAAGAACAACCTTGCTACGCATTTAATAGAGATAGCGAAATCCTTCATCCCCTTACATTGGTTGCAACAAGTGACACCCTCTCTTCCACCCTTTCTCAATAAGGTAGATCAAATAGTAAGATTTGAGGAGCTTTCAAGCTGGGCAAATTTCTCACACGACAAGTTTCTGAAAATCTGGTCCCCTTGGCTTGCCTATAGAAAAACTAAAATTGTTGCTGATGGTTAGGTATTATTCCTTATTGCCTATTTATACCTCTTCATGTGTTGTTATCCTGCAAATGACTTGAAATGTAACCGAGTGTTCTGTGCTCTGTGCTCCCTAACTACCATCCCCCCCTTATCTTACCTTTCCCCTACCCCACCTGTCATTGAGCTTTATATTTGACTAGTTATAAATATTGAAAAAAAATTTTTTTATTAGTTTACCATGTTAATTTTTCTCACCTTCACCGGAAACTATCTGTGGAATACTGCATCAATAGTTCTGGAAAAAAGAAATTGTATTGATGCGATTTACTGTACTAGCTACTCTGTGGAAATATGATTCTCTTAATTTTCCTCATTTTGCAATAATACTGTTTGTACTGTATTATAAAAATGAAAAATTAATAAAAAACTATGATTCACAAAAAAAAAAAAGAGTATTAATCACTTTCCCTGAGCTACAACCCATAGATTCCAATCCTCTTCGGACCTCTTCTGGCTTCCTAAATTACATGATTCTACATGCCAGAAAAGGCCCGAAGAAGATCCTTGCCAGAGCCCAGGGAAGGTGAGTAACTCTGTTTGTTTTGTTTACCCCCTGCCCAGGCCTCCAAATATTATACTCTGGGGTTTGAAGAGACACCTGAATATAATAGTAGTTCATGGAAGGCGAACCCCCAAAAGAACCAATTTGGTCAACCTTATGTATTTGCCACTATGGCACTTTTGTAGTGTGTGGAGGGACAACTATGGATCATTATAATGCATGGAGACCACAACTGGACATTGTGTGGTTGGGATATCATACAGTGTGGAGGGGCTTCTGTGGGACAATATACTATGAAAAGTGTTGTGACCTATCTTTAGGCAGATTCCGCCTCAAAAACCCCATTACATTGAATGGGAGGCAGAAAAAAATGCTAGCTTTTTTGGAGTGATTGTTGCAAAGGTTAGGTCCCACTGCTTCTTTTTTCCTCTAACTTAAAAAATCAGCTATGGTATCGATAATGATAACAAATGACATCTGCTTCATTTACTTCTTTCCTGTTACTTATAAAGAGGCAACATATTTTGCATTACTGTACAAAGATAATAATCTCTAATTCCTTCTCCCATTGGCATTTACAAAAGCCAAATTAATAAAAAACCAATTGCCTGTCACTGTTTATCGGTATATAAAATCTTTTTCCCAGGGAAAAATAGCAAAAATACCATTATCTCAGAAGAAATCTTTACTTTACAGAATCTGTAGATTTGGTTGCAGAGTATTCAACAGTACTATGAAAGAGATGTAGTTGCTTGTTGTTACTCTCTACAACATATCATCAAGGATGCTTTACAGAAAGCCCATCCCTTGTTTTTCAGTAATATTAGCCAGCTATTCATTTCCATGCATGAACATGCAATGCTCTGCACTGTCACACACTCACACATTCAGTTTAAGTTTATTCTAGCAATTTTATTTCTTTGGAATGTGCATCAAAACACTCAGTCACATGTATGACCCGGGTTCTGTATTGTACATGAGTTATATGTATACAGTTGTTTATTGCTAAATTTTTTAGGACCAGAAATCTTCTAGGTTTTGACTCAAGCAGCAAAAAGTGCCTTTTCTACAGAAACCCTGGCATTTTCCATATAGATAAAACGGGCAGAAATTCTGGAAAACTCTGCAGACTTTCTGTGGAAAAGACTTTTTTTTGGCTATGGCTGGCTACATGGCACCTTAGCCTTAGTCTCACTTTGATTTAGCGATGTGTTGTGCGGAGCTCCTGGTTTTGTTCTGTATGCATGCATGCTTCTGTTTTGTCTGTTATCCTGGTTTGTCTGTCTGCCTTGTCTGTTTTAAAGGGGTTCTATCATTGGGAAAAGTAATTTTTGACTAAGCACATCCTTGCTTTAGAAAGGTTATTCCACTCATACCTTCTGTATGTAAATTTCCTCAGTGGTTTTTGAATGAGCCCGTTTTTATTCATATGCTAATTAGCTTCCAGCCAGCACAGGAAGTTCCCAGCAGCACTTCTCTCTGCTATTATCTCCTATTTGTGTGTGCAAACAGGAAGCAGGAAGTCATCCGCAGCTGCCTGTGCTGTACACTCACATAGGAAAGAATAGAAGAGAGGAGTGCAGGATGAGACTTCCGGGGTGCACCAAGAGGCTAATTAGCATATAAAAAAAAAAACAAGCTCATTCAAAATTTCGCAATGATAGACCCCCTTTAAGTCCTAGTCTGCCCCTGTGTACCTGTGACCTTTAGGCTTCTCTTCCTGATACCTGAAGCCTCTCGACTTTCTGCAGTATCTCTGATCTCGGCTTTCTGTGATATATATGATACTTGTAGCCCCTGGTATTTCTGCAGTATATCTGATACCTGTAACCTATAGGCTGTCTGCTAAACCTCTAATAACTGGAGCTGATTGCTGGAATTTCGAGCAGTTTTCTCTAAGATATATTACAAAGTTTACAAACTATGTATGTACAAAAAATATTTGAAATGTCAGGTACATTTTAAGGGAATGCTTTTGGCATAAGCTTATATGATCCCCATGCCCCCAATGAGTAGCACATTTTCAGTGGCGTAACTAGGAATGGCTGGGCCCCAAGGCGATTTGGATAAAATTTGGCACATAGTTTGTAACCTTGACTAAAACATAGGCTGCTTTTAATCCCGGTAAATGACATGGCTTCACGACTGTTATGAATTTATGTTCACATACTATATTACACTGCTCTTGGCAGCATCAGTATCTCAGTTAATTGGAGCTTGCTGATAAAGCCTGATCTGTTATCTTAGTCTCTCTATGTAAACACACAGATTACACTGATTCCATTGTGTACATGCATTTGCATATTATCTGATCTGCTCCAGTCAGTGTGCTGAGACACTGGATGGGAAAACACCTTTAATCCAAATTGGCAGTTTGCCAATTTTAAACATGCCAGGAAAAAGAAAATCTAATTTGTCGCAAAATTCTAAAACAACGAGAGCTATGAAGGTAGACAGAAGTCAACCGAGTTCTCAAGCGGAGCTGAGGGGGATCATCGATGTCAGTGTAGAGCCCCACAGATTGTGTCAGTACAAATGTTATCTTATGTGATCTACACTGTGTACTTTGAAGGTACAGTCCTATGAAAAAGTTTGGGCACCCCTATTAATCTTAATCATTTTTAGTTCTAAATATTTTGGTATTTGCAACAGCCATTTCAGTTTGATATATCTAATAACTGATGGACACAGTAATATTTCAGGATTGAAATGAGGATTATTGTACTAACAGAAAATGTGCAATATGCATTAAACCAAAATTTGACCGGTGCAAAAGTATGGGCACCTCAACAGAAAAGTGACATTAATATTTAGTAGATCCTCCTTTTGCAAAGATAACAGCCTCTAGTCGCTTCCTGTAGCTTTTAATCAGTTCCTGGATCCTGGATAAAGGTATTTTGGACAAACAATTCAAGTTCAGTTAAGTTAGATGGTCGCCGAGCATGGACAGCCCGCTTCAAATCATCCCACAGATGTTCAATGATATTCAGGTCTGGGGACTGAGATGGCCATTCCAGAACATTGTAATTGTTCCTCTGCATGAATGCCTGAGGATTTGGAGCGGTGTTTTGGATCATTGTCTTGCTGAAATATCCATCCCCGGCGTAACTTCAACTTCGTCACTGATTCTTGAACATTATTCTCAAGAATCTGCTGATACTGAGTGGAATCCATGCGACTCTCAACTTTAACAAGATTCCCGATGCCGGCATTGGCCACACAGCCCCAAAGCATGATGGAACCTCCACCAAATTTTACAGTGGGTAGCATGTGTTTTTCTTGGAATGCTGTTTCTTTTTGGACGCCATGCATAACGCCTTTTTTTATAACCAAACAACTCAATTTTTGTTTCCAAAATGAAGCTGCCTTGTCCAAATGTGCTTTTTCATACCTCAGGCAACTCTATTTGTGGCGTACGTGCAGAAACGGCTTCTTTCTCATCACTCTCCCATACAGCTTCTATTTGTGCAAAGTGCGCTGTATAGTTGACCGATGCACAGTGACACCATCTGCAGCAAGATGATGCTGCAGCTCTTTGGAGGTGGTCTGTGGATTGTCCTTGACTGTTCTCACCATTCTTCTTCTCTGCCTTTCTGATATTTTTCTTGGCCTGCCACTTCTGGGCTTAACAAGAACTGTCCCTGTGGTCTTCCATTTCCTTACTATGTTCCTCACAGTGGAAACTGACAGGTTAAATCTCTGAGACAACGTTTTGTATCCTTCCCCTGAGCAACTATGTTGAACAATCTTTGTTTTCAGATCATTTGAGAGCGGGCTGTCCATGTTCGGCGACCATCAAACTTAACTGAACTTGAATTGTTTTGTAGAAAGAAATGGTCCAAAATACCTTCATCCAGGATCCAGGAACTGATTAAAAGCTACAGGAAGCGACTAGAGGCTGTTATCTTTGCAAAAGGAGGATGTACTAAATATTAATGTCACTTTTCTGTTGAGGTGCCCATATTTTTGCACCGGTCAAATTTTGGTTTAATGCATATTGCGCATTTTCTGTTAGTACAATAAACCTCATTTCAATCCTGAAATATTACTGTGTCCATCAGTTATTAGATATATCAAACTGAAATGGCTGTTGCAGACACCAAAATATTTAGAACTAAAAATGATTAAAATTAATAGGGGTGCCCAAACTTTTTCAATAACTTTTTCTTAACTTTTTCTTGTTAAGCCCAGAAGTGGCAGGCCAAGAAAAATATCAGAAAGGCAGAGAAGAAGAATGGTGAGAACAGTCAAGGACAATCCACAGACCACCTCCAAAGAGCTGCAGCATCATCTTGCTGCAGATGGTGTCACTGTGCATCAGTCAGCAATACAGCGCACTTTGCACAAGGAGAAGCTGTATGGGAGAGTGATGAGAAAGAAGCCGTTTCTGCACGTACGCCACAAATAGAGTTGCCTGAGGTATGCAAAAGCACATTTGGAGAAGCCAACTTCATTTTGGAAACAAAGATTGAGTTGTTTGGTTATAAAAAAAGGCGTTATGCATGGCGTCCAAAAAGAAACAGCATTCCAAGAAAAACACTTGCTACCCACTGTAAAATTTGGTGGAGGTTCCATCATGCTTTGGGGCTGTGTGGCCAATGCCAGCACTGGGAATCTTGTTAAAGTTGAGGGTCGCATGGAGTCCACTCAGTATCAGCAGATTCTTGAGAATAATGTTCAAGAATCAGTGACGAAGTTGAAGTTACGCCGGGGATGGATATTTCAGCAAGACAATGATCCAAAACACTGCTCCAAATCAACTCAGGCATTCATGCAGAGGAACAATTACAATGTTCTGGAATGGCCATCCCAGTCCCCAGACCTGAATATCATTGAACATCTGTGGGATGATTTGAAGCGGGCTGTCCATGCTCGGCGACCATCTAACTTAACTGAACTTGAATTGTTTGTCCAAAATACCTTTATCCAGGATCCAGGAACTGATTAAAAGCTACAGGAAGCGACTAGAGGCTGTTATCTTTGCAAAAGGAGGATCTACTAAATATTAATGTCACTTTTCTGTTGAGGTGCCTCAACAGAAAAGTGACATTAATATTTAGTAGATCCTCCTTTTGCAAAGATAACAGCCTCTAGTCGCTTCCTGTAGCTTTTAATCAGTTCCTGGATCCTGGATAAAGGTATTTTGGACAAACAATTCAAGTTCAGTTAAGTTAGATGGTCGCCGAGCATGGACAGCCCGCTTCAAATCATCCCACAGATGTTCAATGATATTCAGGTCTGGGGACTGGGATGGCCATTCCAGAACATTGTAATTGTTCCTCTGCATGAATGCCTGAGGATTTGGAGCGGTGTTTTGGATCATTGTCTTGCTGAAATATCCATCCCCGGCGTAACTTCAACTTCGTCACTGATTCTTGAACATTATTCTCAAGAATCTGCTGATACTGAGTGGAATCCATGCGACTCTCAACTTTAACAAGATTCCCGATGCCGGCATTGGCCACACAGCCCCAAAGCATGATGGAACCTCCACCAAATTTTACAGTGGGTAGCATGTGTTTTTCTTGGAATGCTGTTTCTTTTTGGACGCCATGCATAACGCCTTTTTTTATAACCAAACAACTCAATTTTTGTTTCCAAAATGAAGCTGCCTTGTCCAAATGTGCTTTTTCATACCTCAGGCAACTCTATTTGTGGCGTACGTGCAGAAACGGCTTCTTTCTCATCACTCTCCCATACAGCTTCTATTTGTGCAAAGTGCGCTGTATAGTTGACCGATGCACAGTGACACCATCTGCAGCAAGATGATGCTGCAGCTCTTTGGAGGTGGTCTGTGGATTGTCCTTGACTGTTCTCACCATTCTTCTTCTCTGCCTTTCTGATATTTTTCTTGGCCTGCCACTTCTGGGCTTAACAAGAACTGTCCCTGTGGTCTTCCATTTCCTTACTATGTTCCTCACAGTGGAAACTGACAGGTTAAATCTCTGAGACAACGTTTTGTATCCTTCCCCTGAGCAACTATGTTGAACAATCTTTGTTTTCAGATCATTTGAGAGCGGGCTGTCCATGTTCGGCGACCATCAAACTTAACTGAACTTGAATTGTTTTGTAGAAAGAAATGGTCCAAAATACCTTCATCCAGGATCCAGGAACTGATTAAAAGCTACAGGAAGCGACTAGAGGCTGTTATCTTTGCAAAAGGAGGATGTACTAAATATTAATGTCACTTTTCTGTTGAGGTGCCCATATTTTTGCACCGGTCAAATTTTGGTTTAATGCATATTGCGCATTTTCTGTTAGTACAATAAACCTCATTTCAATCCTGAAATATTACTGTGTCCATCAGTTATTAGATATATCAAACTGAAATGGCTGTTGCAAACACCAAAATATTTAGAACTAAAAATGATTAAGATTAATAGGGGTGCCCAAACTTTTTCATAGGACTGTATCATCTGGCCCTGGGACCTGCCCTGGTTGGGGAGGGTATAACATCTTACACTGCATCACCACCTATTTCCAGAGGCCCTATCTACAGTGCCCGGCTTCACCCCAAGCTGAAACCCCAACTGGCGTCACAACAAACTTTTATTTATTTATTTATTTATTTTTTCTTTAATCCATTTTTGCTTAAAACTCCCCTTTTTCAAGGTGCTGCCGCCCTGGTGTCGTGTCTGCTCGCACCGTAAATCCATAGAGGCCGAGCCTGGGCGACTTATCAACAACACACTCATTATATGGCGTCCAAGCGAGCTGCTGAGATGGCGGAACAATCACAGCTACGGTGTGAGGAACAAATTCAGCAACAGGACAGCTTGAGAGCTGCCGAAACGCCGGAGCAGGCAAACCATCGACGGGATCAATTTGCTGAATATAGGCAGATCATCGACACCAACAACACACAGACAAAGTTGCGGGCAGAGGCTAGTAGCCTATAAAACCTTTATCATTTTCATATTTCATTTTTGTATATATTTACAGTACATTTACAGCTTCACTACCAGCATCTGATAAAAATCACAGAATGAATAGTCATAGTACTTAGTGCATAGTACGTAGTAGGCAAATGAAACACTTAAAAACAATTTACTTTAGTGCAGAGTTCTTCTTTTAGTCCTTTATCTTTTATTTCCAAAGATTTATGGATAACAGACATATTGGAGGCACACCCTTCCTATTTTGCCTGTTTTTCTCTACTTTTACCTTCCCCTATTAAATCTATAGGGAAAACTCTAGCATTTCTGCAACTAAAATAAACATGCTGATTTTTTTAAAAAGTCCACCATCCACTACTGTCCCCCATCCACACAATCATACTTACCTCTCTTCCTTCGAGGTTTCCTCCTACGGAACAGCTCCTCCCTATTTTCTGACTGCCAATACGCGCTATAGTCCCAGCCCTGCTCTGTGCTCTGCAACCGATAATCCACCTCTACTGCGCAGGCTTGTGAGCAGCTCCCATGCCTGTGGAGTAGAGGCAGAATCAGAAAAGGGGGAGGGGCCGTCCCACAGGAGGAAGCCTGGAAGGAAGAGATATAAGTATAATGGGGTCAGGGGTTGGACTAAGTAGATTGGGAAGGGCTACTAGTGGGTGGGATAGCTAGAGAGACAGGGAGGGGGGGGGGGGTGTATGGGAGGGAGGGAGGGAGGGAGGGAGGGAGAGAGGAAGGGGGAGCTAGTGTAGAAGTTACATAGCAGGCAGTTGAACCAAGTAAACAAATGCAGGATGTCAAGTATACCTATATAAATGTCAGTGGTTTCTCTATAGGTATAATTTGACTAGCACTGTGTGAAAAACCGCTATGTGGTTTTTTTTGCAGCACTTTTCATCTGTAGGCCAGTATGTGGGGTCTTAGCCTAACACAGCACATAAGTGTACATTGTATTCATCATTATGTAATGTGACAAAGAGGGTGCCTTTGTATTCATAGTCTTTTGCCAGGGTAATAACTGGTAGTGTCTGTAGAAAGCTACAGATTTATTTTCCAAGCATGACAAGACATGCCCCAGAGCTTACAAGATCAGAACAGTGGGATGCTCTGCTAATAAGACTAGACTAGGGAATGCACTTAATTAGGCGTACAAAGCTGAAGCTACAGTATATTTATTCATTTGGAAGAGGAAATATACTATTGCACATCCACTTTCTACAGCAAGAAATGTAGGTTAGGATTTTGCAGTCTTTGGTAATGTGTGCTAAAGGCCATTTCCCATATTCTGTAGATATTGCACCATATACTCACCATAGTGGTGTGGCATGACAATTATACTTTTATACAAAACAATTAAAGGGGTATTCCCATCACGCTTGTTCACCAACCTGCAGGCTGTGTGCTCTCTTCACTTCCTGGTTTTCTCGGCACATCGGTGGGCGGGGGTTTCACTTGCTCTGCCATCTGCTATGTTTGCAGTCAGTAATGAGGGATTGGTTGTAAATGAATTACCACAGTATGAAGCTGATGTAGAGGATGATGTAGCAGAGCTGGATTTGAGTCAGTTTGTAATACACACAGAGGTACCAGACTCCCTATCTCAGCCCTTATCAGCCAAATTTAATTAAATCGACTGATAAGTGGAAGACAAGGAGATAAGAGCTCAGAAATGCCAGCTCTCTCACTCCCCTCCTCCCCTATCTGAAGAGCTCCGTTGCTTGTCTGTGACAGAGACATACACAGATCAGAGCTGCTCCCAGAACTCAGCCCCTCCCTCCCCCCCCTGACAGCAGGCAGCTAGGTTACTTGGGGACTGAGCAGATAAGCCCATGGTCCGGGGCCCGTGGTCATAGAAATGCATGTAAACAATGAAGTGAATAAATTAAAATAGCGGCCAAACAAAGCAATTTTGATAAAGCAATGTTTTTAGAAAGTCTTATATCCTCATAAACTAGCAGTATAGATAGGATCCTTGTTATGGGACAACCCCTTTAACTTCACTAATCACCACTTAACTGGTAATTCCTTTGTCTTTTTACTGATCACAGTGTTACCTGCATGCTACATCTGTTATTGCATCTCTGTTCCATTTATGTGATCATATAACGTATTGATGGCAAAGACTAGTGGTAAGGAATAAAATGTAAATCTATAGTCACACTACAGAAAAGATAAAAAACATGGGGCAACACAGTGGCTCAGTGGTTAGCACTGCCACCTTGCAGCACTGGAGTCCTGGGTTCAAATCTCACCTGGAACCATATCTGTGAGGGGTTTGTATGTTCTTCCCGTGTTTGCTTGGGTTTCCTCCCATTATACAAAGACATACTGATAGAAAAAAAAAAGTACATTGTGATGCCTATATGGGGCTTACAATCTAGATAAAAACAAACTTTTTTGTTTCGATGAAACCTTTCTGTAAAATACTAGCAGGGGTGAACCTGCCCCTCTCGCCGCCCGAAGCGAACAACAGAAAGCCGCCCCCCCACCCGGGAGGAGGGGCGGGGATTAGTGAAGGGGGCGGAGCTTAGCGCCGTTCGCAGGCAGAGAGCAGGCACGGAGAAGACCTGCTCTCTGCCTGAGCGTGAGGGGAGGCTGTCGGAGCAGCGCTGCTCCAGCGGCCTCCCCAATCCACCACTCCGTGCTAAGCCAGTCCAGGACAGCTTGTCCTGGACTGGCTTAGGTAAGAAAAAATGCCGCCCTCCCTGGGGCCCTGTCATAGCGCCGCCTGAAGCGCTCGCTTAAGGTCGCCTGATGGGAGGTGCGGAGCTGAATACTAGATGCCATCTTTGGTGAATGGGGTCTTTCAAAGGGTTTTTCAACCAAACTGGGGTCACTGATATATTTATATGCAGTAAGTATATGATCTCTAAGGCCTTATTCTCATGTCCACATAGTTACTAGAGATGAGCGAACACTAAAATGTTCGAGGTTCGAAATTCGATTCGAACAGCCGCTCACTGTTCGAGTGTTCGAATGGGTTTCGAACCCCATTATAGTCTATGGGGAACATAAACTCGTTAAGGGGGAAACCCAAATTCGTGTCTGGAGGGTCACCAAGTCCACTATGACACCCCAGGAAATGATACCAACACCCTGGAATGACACTGGGACAGCAGGGGAAGCATGTCTGGGGGCATAAAAGTTTTGGCCGAATTATTATTAAATAATTAAATAATTATTTAAATAATGCTAAGCACACACATTCAGCACTGCTTCATCACGCCAATACAATGCATTAGCCAGTGCTGATTGGCCAGAGTACGGAATTCGGCCAATCAGCGCTGGCTCTGCTGGAGGAGGCGGAGTCTAAGGTCGGACCTGAATGGAGACTGGTGTGGAGCGATCTTAGACTCCGCCTCCTCCAGCAGAGCCAGCGCTGATTGGCCGAATTCCGTACTCTGGCCAATCAGCGCTGGCCAATGCATTCTATTAGCCCGATGAAGTAGAGCTGAATGTGTGTGCTAAGCACACACATTCAGCACTGCTTCATCACGCCAATACAATGCATTAGCCAGTGCTGATTGGCCAGAGTACGGAATTCGGCCAATCAGCGCTGGCTCTGCTGGAGGAGGCGGAGTCTAAGGTTGGACCTGAATGGAGACTGGTGCGGAGCGATCTTAGACTCCGCCTCCTCCAGCAGAGCCAGCGCTGATTGGCCGAATTCCGTACTCTGGCCAATCAGCGCTGGCCAATGCATTCTATTAGCCCGATGAAGTAGAGCTGAATGTGTGTGCTTAGCACACACATTCAGCTCTACTTCATCGGGCTAATAGAATGCATTGGCCAATCAGCGCTGGCCAATGCATTCTATTAGCTTGATGAAGCAGAGTGTGCACAAGGGTTCAAGCGCACCCTCGGCTCTGATGTAGCAGAGCCGAGGGTGCACAAGGGTTCAAGTGCACCCTCGGCTCTCCTACATCAGAGCCGAGGGTGCGCTTGAACCCTTGTGCAGCCTCGGCTCTGCTACATCAGAGCCGAGGGTGCGCTTGAACCCTTGTGCACACTCTGCTTCATCAAGCTAATAGAATGCATTGGCCAGCACTGATTGGCCAGAGTACGGAATTCGGCCAATCAGCACTGGCCAATGCATCCCTATGGGAAAAAGTTTATCTCACAAAAATCACAATTACACACCCGATAGAGCCCCAAAAAGTTATTTTTAATAACATTCCCCCCTAAATAAAGGTTATCCCTAGCTATCCCTGACTGTACAGCTATCCCTGTCTCATAGTCACAAAGTTCACATTCTCATATGACCCGGATTTGAAATCCACTATTCGTCTAAAATGGAGGTCACCTGATTTCGGCAGCCAATGACTTTTTCCAATTTTTTTCAATGCCCCCGGTGTCGTAGTTCCTGTCCCACCTCCCCTGCGCTGTTATTGGTGCAAAAAAGGCGCCAGGGAAGGTGGGAGGGGAATCGAATTTTGGCGCACTTTACCACGCGGTGTTCGATTCGATTCGAACATGGCGAACACCCTGATATCCGATCGAACATGTGTTCGATAGAACACTGTTCGCTCATCTCTAATAGTTACCCATTCATCTCAATGTGTTTACTGAGATGTCTGTGTCTTTTTCCAGATTCAAGGTTTACAAAAAAAAATGGAAGCGAGTCCTTTATTTCACTGATGCTGATGGACCATGAAAGAAAAAATTATATTCATATGTAAAATTACTGTGACAGGAAGGGGTTAAGGCTGTGCTGCATAATTAAGTTAGACACAACCAAATGAACACCTATGAAACTCGGTCCATGTGTTTACCAGATTAACAGGTATGATTTTCAGGTTGTGTGAATCTAGGGTAAATCTGGTGCTGACTAGGGTAATTTTACACCACCTAATTGTAAACCTTAAAGAGGACCTTTAATGTCCTTGGGCACAGGCGGTTTTATTTACCACTTGAAAGCCGACAGTGCCCTGAATTCACCTCCTGACAGTAGAGTCAATAGGGCTATACTGTCAGAGGGGGCCTTCCTTACTGTCCAGCATAGACTAGTACTGGGGTGGGGGGTCGTTTCTCACCATTCAGCGTCATCCTCACTATGGACTCTACTGTCAGGAGGGGCATTCCTTAAAAATGCCTTCTGACACTAAAGTGCTATCAGTAACAGCACGGATAGCTCTTCCCCCGGGGCACATAACAGTAAATCCGACAGTGCGCTGAATTCAGCGCACTGTCAGCTTTCTAGTGGTGTATAAAACCACGTGTGCCTGAGGACATGAAAGGTCTTCTTTAATTCACACCAAAAAAAGGCACCAAGATTTTCACATATGAAGTTGTATCTTAAGTAGAGATGAGTGAGTAGTATTTGATTGAGTAGGTATTCGATCGAATACTACAGTATTCGAAATATTCATACTGGATCGAATACTACTAGCTATTCGCAGTAAATATTGGATTCAGAACCAGCGTTGATTGGCCGAATGCTATACAGTGTATAGCATTCAGCAAATCAACGCTGGTTCTGCAGCAGGCTCGTCCTTGTTAGTCAAGAGAGCTGGAAGCTTGCTGTTACGAGGGAGCTGACTTTTTCTGATAGGAATGCATTGACCAGCATTGATTGGCCAGTGTACAGCATTCAGCCAATGCCAGAGGCTCGTCTGTGACAAGGCGGAGTCTAAGATCGGACCACAGCAGTCTCCATTGTGGTCCGATCTTAGACTCCGCCTCCTCACAGACGAACCTCCGGCAGAACCAGCGTTGATTGGCCGATTGCTGTACACTGGCCAATCAACGCTGGTCAATGCATTCCTATGAGAAAAAGTAAGCTCCCTCGTAACCGCAAGCTGCCAGCTCTCCCGACTAGCAATGACGAGCCTGCGGCAAATCAACGGCGGTTCTGCAGCAGGCTCATCCTTGCTAGTCAGGAGAGCTGGCAGCTTGCTGTTACAAGGGAACTGACTTTTTATCTACACAACTGCAAGCGCTGTGCAGTTAAAGCGCACGGACCCCATAGACTATAATGGGGTCCGTGCGCTTTAACTGCACAGCGCTCCTCCTAAACACTTTTATCCTGATACTCATGGACTTGGTGACTCTCCTTTAGTCGAAAAGTGGTTTCCCTTGAAATGAGCATTTTTTCCCCATAGACTATAATGGGATTCAATATTCAATCGAGTAGTCGAATATTGAGGCTTTACTCGAAACTGTTCACTCATCTCTAATCTTAAGCCAAGCCCTTCATTTTTAGCTGCACTCATTGTCAGACAAGTAATAAATGTCAAAAAATAATTTATAAATGTGGTGCTGAAACACCAGTTTTTTTGGGGGGTTTACACAAATTGCACCAGAATTCTAGTATATTTGTATTAATACATTATAATAAATGAATAAATAATATTTATGAAGAATTAATAAATATGTTCTATTTTTTTATTTTTCATATAACATGGAAATTTACTAACCCATCTACACTGGCGTAGATAGGTGTAAATCTGGTGCATGATCTTTTTTTGCGCCACAGATGCACCATAACGGTGATTCTAGAAGGATAGGGAAGTAGATGGGTTGGGGCATAACCATTTTGGCCCTACAAGTTTACTATAACTCACACTAAATAGCTGGCATGAAAATTACGCCAGTTTCTGACTGGCATAAATTTAAATTCTGGCACACGGCATTTACCTGAACTATTAAGAGGCCAGCTGAGACCTCTCAATAATTCAGGCACATCTTGCATCTGCCAGGGATTTCATTAAGACTGGTGTACAGCACGCCAGTCTTAATAAATTCCCCCCAACCAATTTTGTTTAATGAAAATAAAACAAATACATGACACATCCCTATTATATTATATTACTGTATTTATTTTATGTGACAGTATTAAAATATTATTCCTTGATTTACTTGTTGATGACCTTAATGCTTTAATATAAGAGGCAGTTAAAGGAAATTATCAGGATTTAGGTACAAATCACATCTGACATCATTGCCGCTGCCTACTTCAATATTATTGAGTTCTGTAGGCAGACATCCAAGGCACATGTGAGAACATTCACAATTATGTCCAGCTTTATTGAATTTCACTCATATTTAATTAAGCATAATTAATTTCCAGCAGATGGGCGCTAGAGAAGGTGATCGTTTGTCTGGGCAATTACCAGTAAAACATCTGACCAGAGAAAACTTTTGTAATAACCTATAGATGTAATATTTTATCCACTAAATCCATATTTGTCAATATAATCTATATGCTTATGTTGGCACTGACTGCAAAGCCTTCACTCATAATGATATAATAGATGACTGCTAAACTAAACCCATAATTCTATGATATTGTTTATGAAGATCAGTAATGATCTGTAGAGTAGAACTTCTGGCAAGACTTTGATAAGTTTATTCTGTTTCCCTGTAACAATAACATCAGCAACATTTCCCAGAGTAGAAAAAGGGACTCTACTAAATATTTTTATTGTAGGTAAGAAACCAAGTGAATTATGTTTTATCAGATTTTATTAAAGGGATTCTACCATTAAAACCTTTTTCTTTGTGGATAAGACGTCGGAATAGCCTTTAGAAAGGCTGTTCGTCTCTTACCTTTAGACGTGGTCTCCGCTGCGCCGTTCCTTAGGAATACCGGTTTTTACCAGTATGCAAATGAGTTCTCCCGCAGCGATGGGGGCGGGCCCCACCACTGCCAAAGAAGTGTCGAACGCTGCGGACGAATAAGGAGGCGGCACTTGGAGACACTTCTCTGGCAGCGGTGGGGAAACCCCCATCGCTGTTTGAGCGCTGGGGCCCGCCCCCATCGCTGCGAGAGAACTAATTTGTATACCAGTAAAAAACAGTATTTCTAAGGAACAGCGCAGCGGAGACCATGTCTAAAGGTAAGAGACAAATAGCCTTTCTAAAGGCTATTCCGACATCTTATCCACACAAATAAAGGTTTTAATGGTAGAATCCCTTTAAAGTTTTTCAAATATAACTTAAAAAAGACTAAAACAAAATGAACAAACTGATGGCATAATAGTACACAGGCCTCGCCTGTAAACAAGAACAAGAGGGTAAGACCCATCCAGCATTCAGAAACATAATATGGCAACAGAGAGATGGAAAGCATAAAAGTATGGGACCATGAAAACAATAATAAGGAAATGGAGGGGCGAACAAACAGACAAGGGGAACACACAATAAGAACTGCACTTAGGAAACCACGTACTGGAAAAGAAGGGGAGGGGGTGCAACAGAGGAAGGGTAGAACAACCAGAAACCTCCTCCAAAGGAGGGGGGAAAAGGATAGAAAGATAGTACTGTATCAGGAGAAAAGATGAGATGAGAAATCAGTCGAATCCTGGAACACCACCCAAGGCCGCCAGAGATGGTCAAATTTAGAGGGATCAGGGGAGTCTTCCGCCTCCAGGGCCTCCATACTCCTGATTAGGAGAAGTTCCTTTAGGAATTCCACCAGAGAGGGTGCAACCAGCCATGCTATGCTATGCCAGGGCCCCAGGGAGGGCGGCATTTTTGCTTACCTAAGCCAGTCCAGGACAAGCTGTCCTGGACTGGCTTAGCACCGAGCGGTGGATTGGGGAGGCCACTGGAGCAGTGCTGCTCCAGCAGCTTCCCCTCACGCTCAGACAGAGAGCAGGTCCTCTCCGTGCCTGCTCTCTCCCTATGAACGGTGCTAAGCCCCGCCCCTCGCTTCACCACGCCTCCTTGCTCCGCCACGCCCCCTTACTCTGTCACGCCCCCTACTCTCCTCCCCCTCCTCCCGGGGGGGGGGGGGGCTTTCTGTAGTTCGCCTCGAGCGGCGAAAGGGGCAGGTTCACCCCTGGGTGCAACAGTGCTCTGCCAGTGCCTGGGAATGACAGTTTTGGCTGAGAAAGGTTCCTTCTGAACCACAGAAATTCTGCCGGGGATAACTGAAAGAAGGGCCAGTTGGGGAGTCTGTGCGGAGCGACCACACACCTTAGCATACAGGTAGAACATAGCATCCCAAAAGGGCCTAAGAACGTCACACCCCCACCAAATGTAGTATAGAGTACCCTTTTCAGTACCACAGCGCCAACATGTGTCAGTCACAGCAGGATAGATTCTGTGGAGGAAATCAGGGCACCAGTACCACCGAGACAGAATTTTTAAATTCTTTTCTTGCAAGGCAACAGAGGCTTATATGCAAACAGGAAGGAACAATCCCAGTTCATGGGAAAGAGGCCAGCATGAACGTCCGACTCCCAGGGGCCTGTGTAAGAGAGGGACCCAGGAGTAGCGTCCTGGAGAAGAACGCTGTAGAGCAGGGGTCCCCAACCGCCAGTCTGCGGACCAGTACCGGGCTGCGGAGCATGTTGCACTGGTCCGCAGGGCCGGCGTTAGGGGGAGGTCACTCACTGTGCAGCGACGCTGGGCTTTGTAGTTACTTCTTGCTGTGCAGCGGCCGTGCAAGCAGACTCCGGGAAAGGCTCTGTGAGCTGCTGCATGAGAGGTTATAGCCCTGCCTCCTCCAGTCTCCAGCTCAGCAATGGGTGCAGGGCCGTGTGAAGCCTTGCTGCTGCTACAGCTCAGCTCCTGCCGTCTGCATCCTGCAAAGTCTCCCCCCAGGAGGAGGAGAAGGGCTCCGTAGAGCAAAGTGAAAAAGAAAAACCATCAGGTACCTAATGGGTGGAGGGGGCTACTTCTATTAATGTCAGGAATTTGGGGTTATTAAACTAGTTTTAGTAACTCCATGTGCTTCACATTAATAGAAATTAACCCCATCATGTCCCTCACATTAACCCCCGTGTGCTTCACATGTTACTAATATGTGAGACATATGCAGGAACTAATAAAGGACCTCAATGAAGAAGATAATTATTACCTCCATATGTCTCACATATCAGTAATCCTTATGTAAAGCACACAGGGGTTAATGTGAGGGACATGATGGGAATAACTGCAATTACTATGAGGCTCATGGAGTTACTAAGCTGTAATGTACATAACCATACTTTTTATTCACAACTGAGGATAAAAGTATGGACCCAGTGGCAGGAGGGCTGGTTCACACCTGCGCCCGGTCTCCGTTTTCAGGTTTCCATCTTCTGCCCGAGAAACTGGACAGGAGACGGAAACTGGCAGTCACTTTTTAAACCCATTCATTTGAATGAGTTTGCAAAGTGTCCACAGGGAGCGTCTTCTGGCCTGCACAGTGATCACCCCCATGCTTAACCCTGCCCCCAACCACACCCCTACCCCTCCCCCATCCACACCCCTTCCCACCCCCACCGGGCCATAGAAAAATTGTCTTGCTAAAACTGGTCCCTGGTGGAAAAAAGGTTGGGGACCACTGCTGTAGAGGACTGAGACTGTGTGCGGGGAAGAGTCAGTGTGGGAGAGTATGGATTCCAGGTCAGTCATTGTAGAGGAGAGAAGAGGGGGGAGAGAATTTCTGAAAGAAGGCAAGAATTATTGGGGAAACAATATTTTAGTCTATTATTGATATAAAAAAAATTCTGCTTCTGCTAAGAAGGAAATCTGAAGAACAACAGCTCTTTTCAGAGCTATACTGCAGGGAGAGGAGTCCATATACGCTCAATCCAGCTTTGCACGGTGTGTACCCCCAAACACCAAAGTTGAATACACAGCAATTCAGTCAGGCTATATACGCTCAATCCTGCTTTTTACAGTGTGTACCCCCAAACACCTAAGTGGGATACACAGCAATTCAGTCAGGCTATATACGCTCAATCCAGCTTTGCATGGTGTGTACCCCCAAACACCAAAGTGGGATACATAGCAATTCAGTCAGGCTATATACACTCAATCCAGCTTTGCACGGTGTGTACCCCCAAACACCAAAGTGGAATACACAGCAATTCAGTCAGGCTATATACGCTCAATCCTGCTTTCCACAGTGTGTACCCCCAAACACTTAAGTGGGATACACAGCAATTCAGTCAGGCTATATATGCTCAATCCAGCTTTGCATGGTGTGTACCCCCAAAGACCAAAGTGGGATACATAGCAATTCAGTCAGGCATTATACGCTCAATCCAGCTTTGCACGGTGTGTACCCCCAAACACCAAAGTGGGATACACAGCAAATCAGTCAGGCTATATACTCTCAATCCAGCTTTGCATGGTGTGTACCCCCAAACACCAAAGTGGGATACACAGCAATTCAGTCAGGCTATATACGCTCAATCCAGCTTTCCACAGTGTGTACCCCCAAACACCTAAGTGGGATACACAGCAATTCAGTCAGGCTATATATGCTCAATCCAGCTTTGCAGGGTGTGTACCCCCAAACATCAAAGTGGAATACACAGCAATTCAGTCAGGCTATATACTTTCAATGCAGCATTGCACGCTGTGTACCCCCAAACACCAAGTGGGATACACAGCAATTCAGTCAGGCTATACACGCTCAATCCAGCAATCCACGGTGTGTACCCCCAAAACCTAAGTGGGATACACAGCAATTCAATCAGGCTATATACGCTCAATCCAGCTTTGCTCGGCATATACACCATAAAATTTGCATTTATATACATCTAAAAATGCTTAAGGCTAATGCAAAGGGACGAGGATGGGGGCATTGAAATGCAGCTGGGGAGCAAGGTTGCGGTCAAGCTACAGCGCATCCCGTGCCTACTCCTCTGTGGCAGCAAGCATAGCGCTTCCCCACAGTCCCCACCTTGATGGCCACATTAAGTAGGGTGAAGGGTACAACACTAACCAAGCCCGAGCACCAGGAACAGGTGTTGCTGGAAGCAGCCTCTACATCAACTCCTTCTCCTACCCAACAGTCTGGTCCTCCTTCCTCACAACATGCCCAGTCTTCCCAGCAGAGTAATCCCACCTTTCCCACCTCCCAGGAGCTGTTTTTGGGTCCTTTCACTGTCCCTCTCTCTGTCCCACCACTTCCTGAATCCCAGGAGCTAACAGATGAGTTTCTGTGTCCTGATGCCCAAACACTGGAGCATCCACCATCTCCTGTTGATTTTGTTGTTGTTGACCAGCAACCCGCCTTCAGTGATGATGACGAGACACAGTTGCCATCAGGGCAGCCTGTTGCCATGTGTGGTGTGCAGGAGGAGGAGCCGAGAGAGTAATTGGAAGAGAAGGTGGTGGACCACGAGGACACCAACCCGATCTGGACAGGGGGGATGTCAAGTGGGGAAAGCAGTGTAGATGTGGAGGGAAGTGCAGCAACAAAGAGGGTGGCTAGAGGCAGAGGCATGTCCAGAGGCAGAGGACAGCTGCATCACCGAAGCCAGGCCACAGCCAGCAAGGCCCGAGATGTTCCCTATTCTAGCCAGCCTAGAAAAACTCCCCCATCTTCGGTGGTGTGGAGATTTTTCAGTGTATGCGCGGAGGACATATATAGTGCGGTTTGCAACTTTGCAACTCGAAACTGAGTAGGGGTTCTGAAAAGAGCAACCTTACGACCACTGCCATGTGCCGTCATTTGGAATGCAAGCACTGGGCTCAGTGGGAGAGAGCAAACGCAGGACAATCGTCATTTGGCGTTGCCGCCACTGCCTCTCCCACTGTTTCCAGTGCTGGCGCTGCAGTCCAGACCAGTAGCCACCTCCACATCTGCCTCCACCACTTTGGGGACTTCTCCCTCATCCTCCCCTTTTCCTGCTTCAGCTCTGTCTCTTGCACCATCATGCACCTCTTCCCAGCAACCCACCATCTCCCAGAAGTTTGAGCGCAGGCAAAAGTACAGCGCTACCCACCCACATGCACAAGCCTTAAACGTGCACATCTCCAAACTCCGGGCCCAGGAGTGCATGCGGACAGGGACGCTACATTTCACTGACAGCACACTGGATGAATGTAGTTGAGGCTGGGACCGGGTCACAAACTGGGGCGGTCTACCTCGTTTCCCCGCCCAACATTCCTGGCAGCGGCTCTGAACCACCACCCTCCTCTTCCTCCGCCGTCACATCGACTCCAGCTACCTGCTGGAAATGCTGCAGCACTGGCGTGGGGAGATGTCAGCAGGCCATGCTAAAGCTGAAGGGATGCCCTCCTCGATGAGACGTCAATATGGTTTTCGCCACTGCACCTGGGCCCAGGCATGGCCGTGTGTGATAACTGCCGGAACCTGGCAGCGGCTCTAGAGCTTTCTAACCTCCAACACATTCCATGCCTGGGCCACGTTTTCAATTTCAGGTTAGAGGCTCAATCCACCCCGATTCCCCCAAATTATGCTGGTTAGAGGCTCAATCCACCAATCCACCACGATTCGCCTAAACTCTGTTGGTTAGAGGCTCAACTCACCCAAAGGGCCAAAAACTAAATCTCTGCTGTTTAAAGGCCCAACTCACCCCAAGGGCCAAAAACACTGCTGGTGCAAGGCTCAACTCACCCCAAGGGCCAAAAACACTGCTGGTGCAAGGCTCAACTCACCCCAAGGGCCAAAAAAGAAAGTACTGCTGGTGCATGGTTCAACTCACCCCAAGGGCCAAAAAATAAAACACTGCTGGTGCAAGGATCAACTCACCTCAAGGGCCAAAAACACTGCTGGTGCAAGGCTCAACTCATCTCAAGGGCCAAAAACACTGCTGGTGCATGTCTCAACTTAACCCAAGGGCCTAACATTCTGCTGGTGCAATGCTCAACTCAATTAAAGGTACAGTGTTTAGATGGCTTCTTTCCAAACCGAGGGTGATTCCATTCGGTAAGATCTGATGGCTGTTTTCAGCCCTGATTATCCTGGTTGATGGGGTTCAGTAATGAGGCCAGCTCAGCATGAGGATCTTGTACGTTAGGTTGTCCATGCCCACTAATGTGCATGAAGACTCGACCACAGTAAATGTTCTTATTTTTCTCCAATTCAATCTCTGAATGAACTGCTCTGAAAGATGGCCTAGACACTGCTGCAATGGCAATCACTGGGTTTTCCTGTTCTGGTTCCAAAGAATCTTGTGTCTTACTTGAAGAAGAGACAATCTTAGTCTGACTGCTGGTTGCTTGTGCTGCAGCATTTGGAGTTGGGTCTATCAGCTTTGTGATGAACTCCTCATTCTGGATCCCATTACTTTCAACAGTCTCTAAAGTCTTTTGACACTTTGAATTTTGTTCAGTTCCAAACACTCTGTTTTTAAATTTGGCTCAGTCACAGCTCCATAACATGCCTTGGAAGGCAAGGTTTCCTTTAGTGGTTCCATCTCAGCAGGATGATGATGATGATGATGATGATGAAGCTTGGTTAAATCTGGTGTTGGAAGGGAAAGTGGTTTCTGATCTACATCTAAAGTACTGGAGCATGTTGTTTGGACTATTAACATCTGATCAGAACCCTGTATAGGTAATATAGAGTCTGATATTAGAGGACCATTACCGGTAGTAATGGTTGCAGCCAATTCTCCATCTTTGCGGTCCTCTAAATAAGTTACCCCCAGGACTTGATGCCAAAATGTTATCACTTTCACAATCAAAATCAAGGTTATTGTTTGGGTCCTTAGTCCAATCCACTGGATCAATCCCACACAATGAGAGTGATGGTTTTGGAATCACCGTTTTAGGGGCTAACAATTTTAAAGGGGCTAACACTCTGCTGCTGCAAGGCTCAACTCACCCAAAGGGCTAAAAACTCTGCTGGTGCAAGGCTGAACTAAGTTAAAGGGCCTAAAACTCTGCTGGTAAGAGGCTGAAGTCACCTCAAGGGCCTCAATCTCTGCTGGTAGCTCAGCTTAAGGGCCTCTAACTTAATTTGGAAGGGTTCATGTTAAGGGCCAGAAAAGTGAATTTTTTAATGGTCTTACCACATCACACACACACACACACACACACACACACATCCACAATGATAGTTAAGGGTGGGTACTGTTGGATTTCCCATTGCCTATTCCGTCTGTGGTTGTCATGGACATCGTGATTTAATGGGGTGCATGCTAATGTTTCTTTAGCTTTAAATTTTTGTTTCTGTCCATACTATTGTGGAGGAAAGAAGGTTTCCAAGTATTTTTCAACTTTCATAGAGGTTCTATTGAGTGTGGAAAGTGTGTAGTTGATAGGCTGTGATAGTGGGGTAATACAGTGACTTGGGCTTGTTAGATGCCCCCAGACATGCTTCCCCTGCTGTCCCAGTTGCATTCCAGAGGTGTTGTCATCATTTGCTGAGGTGTCATAGGGGACTTGGTGACCCTCCTGAGTCGAATAGTGGTTTCCCCTGAAACGAGCATTTTTTCCCCATAGACTATAATGGGGTTCGATATTCGTTCGAATAGTCGAATATTGAGGAGCTATTCGAAACAAATATCGAATATTTTACTGTTCGTTCATCTCTAGTCACTACCTGACTAAAAGTAATCATATCTTTAAGTTGTATCTTCCCATTGGGACCAATACAAAATATATACAGTTCATTTGCAGTATGTATATTATGTTTACATTGCAACATGTATTTAGTTTGTATATAGAGTATAATTTTCCCATTAATGCGCTATACCATTGTGAGCCTGGAGCAGAGATTTGGTACAAGGCTGTAGTTCTGTAAAGGGGGAGGAAAATGGAAGTCTTCTCTATTCCTTTGGAGAGCGAGGTGTGCAGAGAGCAGTAAGACTCCACTCCACCATCCAGCTAGTCCATACTATGCTTAAGAACTAGACAGGAGGAAGACGTATAACTCCTGTTTTTGCTAAAGAGGCAGCAGGGAGTATACCTTCATACTTGATCATGTACCTTTGCTTTACTCCAAGATGGTGCTACATGAGTGGCAGCCTCGATACAGAGCTCCCAGCTGAGAGCAACCTTTATCTTTCCTTTTAACTCTTTTTGTGCGTATCTTCAAGAATCCTCTACTCAAGCAACCTAGCACTATGAATTAGCAACTATAAATTGAATGGAAGACCCTGTGGAGTATTTTTTTTCCTTTTGTCTATTGTTATAGCATGGACAAGACTCAAGACCCGATGAGCTGGAATTTCCTGTGTGGAAATGTGCCTGTTACCATCCCCCCATGAGCTGAGGACAGCATGGTCACCATGAGGTAGACAAAGCTGGAGGAGAAAACTGCATGGAAGTGTGGACTTCTTCTTTCAAGAAGATGATTTTTGGTGTCTATTACTGATGTGTGAAGATGCCTACAGCTGATTGGTATTTCTTTCTTTTACTGTGGGCACGTGAGACTCTGTTACAGCCTGGGAACCTACCATCACCCACCTACCCCATGAGTTTATGGAAGCTTGTCAAGAGAGCAGCACCCTGTCTACCTGGATGGCTTCAGACTTCTTTGGGCAGTAGAACACAGTGGTAAGAAGAAAGGAGGAGAGCTTGTGAAAAAGAACATTTGGCGCATTTTTTGTGGTTAAGGAACAATAGTCAAGATACCGAACTATCAGCTGTGAGCAGGAGATCTCATTACCTACCAAAGGAACTACCACATGTTATCGTGATAGCTGAATATGTCCCCCACCTCTGCAAAACATTTCTGCATGTTATATCTACATGCTGTGACCCCTCTTCGTGTCCTACAACCACAGTCGGCTGAATTATTAACATCACGCCGCACAGAGAACTAAATGATCCTACAGTGTGTCTGTGTCTCGTTCTATTTAGTTGCTATGAATCCTAGTATTTTTCTATCTTCCATGTGCTTGTATGTGTTTTCTCTCTTGTTATATACTACTGTCCATGAAACTGTATCACTGAAATTTCCCCATTGTGGGACTATTAAAGGATTATCTTACTCTACTGCGTTCAATCTTAAGTAAAGTTGCAAGTTACCATGTCCCTGCATACATCGTGTCTCCTGAGTGTTATTCCTGCACAATTTTTATTAAGGCTCAGGAATGCTGACCACAACTAAAATTTATCCTGAGAAAACCACTACCACCACCATCAGATATCCTGCAGGCTCCCTCAGAGTTCATAGCCACTGTGGCAAGTTCAAGTGCGACTACTCCCATCCTCCAGGCTTACAGGAATAGGAGCCCTTCCATGTAAGAGTTCTAGAAAATATTAGACTGTAAAGTTGAAGCATTTATGTAACTATCGATCTGCATGCCAATAGTCATCACTTGGAGCTAATTTACATATCATCTTCCAGGAGTCCTATCTTTTGAATGGGTGATCAGGGGTATAGCGGGAATCAAAGGATTCTGATATTATTTAGTATTTTGTACTTGTGACAGGTTCTCTTTAAATTAAACTCCCCAGACAACCCCTTTAATATACTTTGGGTTTTTTTTGTTTGTTTTTTTTAAAATGTAGATTGTGAGCCCCATGTGGAGCTCACAATGTACATTTTTCCCTATCAGTATGTCTTTAGAATATGGGATGGAAATCCATGCAAACACAGGGAGAACATACAAACTCCTTGCAGATGGTTTTATGCCCTTGGTGGGATTTGAACACCAGAGCTCCAGCGCTGCAAGGCTACAGTGCTAACCACTGAGCCTCCGTGTGGCCCCCTTTGATATACTTTGTATACCAACCCAACAGTTTTTAATATTTCTGCTTGGATTCATTGGATTCATTGAATAGAAAGTTTTAGGCAGGAGCAACTTGGTGTAAAAAAGCAGCATTTTGGCCGCAGTGGAAACGCAAAACCAAAACAGATTTCGTCCTGTGAATTAATATATTTATATCTTGAAAAAGATATATTAAAATCAAGTGGCGTAACTAGGAATGGCTGCATTCCTGCACACTCTATTATGCCCCATAGTGGCCCCTGCACACAGTATTATGCCCCATAATGAGCACCCATGAACAATTATTATACTCTAGGGTCTTTTCGGACCCCAGAGTATAATAATTAGAGACCCTGAAGGTAGCCTCTTTTTAATGCATATAGGTTTCCATTTGGGGGGTCCCCAAGCAGACTCCACGAACGGAAACCTGAGCGCAGATGTGAACCGGGCCTAAACATCACATTATAAAATACAATTCTAGTATGTATAATGGTAGACATGGATAGAAGCAAATACAGACAGATAGATAGATAGATAGATAGATAGATAGACAGATGATACAGAGACAATGATATGCTGTATATATTTACACATATACACATCTATTCACACACATACAGTCATATGCAACATATACACACCTATCTACACACATACAGGACTCACACAGTATATAAGACACATAATGTAAACACATATACACATTTATACATATTTTACCCAAAAATATACTTACATGTGGCTGAATGGCTGGGTGCTCAGGACATGGAGGAAACATCTGTGCAGGTGTCTGGCAGTGAAGAGAGCAGCTACATCGACTTCTCCTCTCACACTCCGATGCTGAGGAGGGGGAGGGGCTGAACAGGAAGCTGCTGTGTGCAGGAAACTTTACAAGAAGCGATCAGCAGCCCCTGCATCTGCAGATGATTTCTCTGTAGCCAATCTTCTCCTTATGGTAGGGAAAGTATGGGGCCTCTGAGAGTGTGGGGACCCTGGGAAATTGCCCAGTTTGCCCCCCCCAACACCGGCGCTGGGGCCTGTTACCGGCTGAAGTATCTCCAGTCAGTAACGGCGTATTGAGGTAAAAAAAAAACGCACAGGCATAGTGGCTGTCGATGGGCCCCTAATGGCCAAGGCCCTGTGGCAGTTGCTACCCCTGCTACCACGGTAGTTATGCCACTGTTAAAATCTTGTAAAATTTTTCATTACGCAGTTAACTGGTATGTGGCTTAAATATACCACACTACTACAATTCTATGAAATGACATCTTTTACATCTATTTCCTTTTTGTTGAGCTTCAAGCACTCTTTACTCAGCCTAGATTCATGGGGAAACTCGGTCCATGTGAGTGCTGGATTTACCAGCCATGTTCATACAACTTTTCCCAGAGTTGGGCACAACACCATGCACAATTGCAAGTATAGTTTTTACATTTAACTGCACAGAAAACAGCACTCAATGTATCAGGCAGCGAAATAAGCTAACATGTATTTGGTAGGGACATTGTATATGGCCATGGTCAATATCTAAGGTTGCTTCAGGTAAATGTCTTTCGTTTTCCTTCTGCATAGTAATGTAGATGAATATCCTGCTTTCCCTGATACCGCCAGTTATAAACCATTGATTTAATTTTATGACTTACTTTGATTTGCATAAATTAAATGTTTTATAGCCAAATTCTTTATTTAAAAACTAGCAGAGCAGATTCATGTTTTATTGTTTCAATCCGGCTTACTTTAAGTGCTAGTAAAATTCCAAGAGGTTGATGAAATGAATTGAGTTCTTGAAACATTTAACTGAAACATAAACGTATTATGAAATAGGAAACTGTAGGGAGCCGAACATTACCAGCTAAGAAAACACTGTTCATGTTTCCAGACTTTTGTTTACTTGTTCTATCAGTTGCTAAAATCTTCTTTTCCGGCATTTTTTGTGTCAACATTGACTGTCTTTGCCTATGTTCGGCTCCCTACAGTTTCCTATTTCATAATACGTTTATGTTTCAGTTAAAAGTTTCAAGAACTCAATTCATTTCATCAACCTCTTGGAATTTTATTAGCACTTAAGTAAGCCGGATTGAAACATTTAAAATAGTACAGCATCATGGAGGTAGCACATAGTAATTCCAAGCAATATTAGTATAATTGTGGCGTCGCGGCTGACGCGTTTCGGAACGCTAAGTTCCTTAGTCGTAGCCTGATCACCAACTAAAGAAACAACACTAATATAGACAAAGCGCATGTCCATCATGTGTAATCAATTATATACTTTAACTCCATATGTCCCACAAAAAAAGGGAACAAACATAAAACAACATAAGACAAAACCACATTAAAAACAACAATATTGATTAACATAAATACACAAGTTTCAAAAATGATCACAGTATTATAATGCAATGTATTATACTATGGAAGGAAGACAGTAAAAGTAGCGACATAGTGTAGATGAATCCAACAATGCCTAAACCCACCTGTGTGAATGTAATTTTATCAATAAAGAAACCCACAGGAGTGCCCATGGGGGAATATGTACGTAGAAAAACTAGTAGAATGCCATATAAAAAAAAACATCAGACTAGTAAATATATACATATTCATAGAAAATCGGAACAATGTGAATACTGACCAACGAACACCATCACTCTGGTACCTGGATGCGTTAAATTAATCTAAAACTCATGTTTGCATATTGCCCACAACAAATTGTCAAGAGCATGATGCATTAGAACACATTCGGACAATAAACTTCACTAAAGATACAACATACACTTATCCCAATAAGAATAATGTGAAGCCATGTTCGAGCTAAGTGGATACTCAACATGTATTGCGTATTTTTCAATCATCTTATATTTCATCTGATTATAACAAATTCAATAGTGTCCTAAACTTATCTAAACACTCTTTAACATCAAGTGATCTATCCCTTTTATTTAAGGGGTTGGGTTTTGTCCCCTCTGCTATTATAAAGTACGAGGAAGAAAAACTGTCTAGTCTGAACAAGGACATTTCAAAAGTGAAAGAAGATATCTTTAAATTTAACCATCTAGCGAACTTTGATGCAGATCACAAGAAAATCCAGGAACGCATCAAGGTCATCGAGGATCAAATCATAGAGATAAAAAAAATCTAAATTTAAAAGAGACAAGGCAGACTATGAACAGGGGGAAGTTTATGACAGCTATACAACAATACCTTTTCATTCTCTTCAACTCCAAAGTCCATTTTTAAAAAACAAACAAAAACAAAACAAATATAAACAGAACAGAAGACAGAATCAGGACAAGTCGGTCTCGTTCAGTTCTTCAGAAAGAGATTCAGATACTTCGGATTTTGAAGACCCAATTAATATGCGTGCTTCATCCTCCTCTTTTTTAGATATAAGAGGGAAACACAGACCCACAAACAACAGAGAGAGTATAGTAACAAAAAATCAAGACATAGACGACACAGGACGGGACAGAAACACAAAAAAACAAGCCTGGGATACAACAAGGAGGAGTCGAGTATTTTGAATACACATGACATCATATCAAACGTGTCTCTTTATAACACAAATGATTCTATTCCCCCAATTGTGTCACCAGTAACGAGTACTGACTTTCATGACTTAAACATCCCATACAGATTATGGACTTGATGCCTCAGTGGACACTCAACATGTATTGCGTAATTTTCAATCATCTTATATTTCATCTGATTATAACAAATTCAATAGTGTCCTAAACTTATCTAAACACTCTTTAACATCAAGTGATCTATCCCTTTTATCTAAGGGTTTGGGTTTTGTCCCCTCTGCTGATTTTGATTTATTCCAAACTTTATTGGATGTAAACCATTTTATTAGGGCCCTCACAGTCAAAATTCATTTTTTTGACACTACGCATAATGTTGATTCTGTTGGACATCAAAGTCACAATGAATAAGAATTGATGTCCTTTAAGGAACAATGTTAATCTTTTGGAACCTATGAGAATTTTCCAATGTAAATTTACGAGTTGATATCAATACATCAGTTGACACTATCAATCCCTATTTTTATCCTGTTAATTCCCGTGTTTCAGCGCTGGATCAGTTTCAACAATCTGTTGAAAATGATCTAAGCAGACTTCAGGCAAATATTCCCCTCTTGTCCCCATCAGATTATTTAACATGGAGTGAAAGGGATAGTTTACACTCCCTGCGTAATAATGAAAATATCATTGTCCGTATAGCAGACAAAGGGGGAAAAATAGTCGTATTAAACACAGAGGATTACTTAGCATCTGTGTACGCTATTTTAAATGATACTAATATATAAAAACATCTAAGTTCCAATCCTACTGATGTCTTTTCCAAAAGTTTAGACAAACTCCTCCAAGAGGGAGTGAGCCTGGGCATTTTTTCTGATAGAGATTTGAATTTTTTAAAGCCAGATTTTCATATAACACCAGTCTTCCATGGACTTCCTAAAGTCTACAAGGACATGCTCCCCCTTCCACTGAGACCCATCATATCTGTCATTGGCTTTCTGACTGAGAGACTCTGCCAGTGGGTGGATAAAATTCTCCAACCCCTCTTTACAAGAGTTCCCAGATACATCAGGGACATGAAAGAATTATTAAAAATGTTTGATGGATTTGAGTGGAGGGGGGAGAGTATGTCTGGCTATCTTGTGACGTTGTCTCCTTGCATTCGTTGATTCCACATCACGTAGCTTTACAGGCTGTTGCTTACCATCTTTTGAAATATTCTAAATTTTCAGCAGCTTTTTCGGAATATGTCGTATCAGTTGTAGAGTTTCTATTGGGTCATAATTTCTTTATATTTAACAAAGACTATTTCCTCCAGATCTGCGGGGCGCAGATGGGGGCAAGTTCTCGTCCTCATTGGCCAACCTGGTGATGTCGTTCTGGGAGGAGAAATTTATTTACAGCGAAAATGATCCAGATAGAGGCTCTATAACCTGGTATGACAGGTATATAGATAATTTATTGTTAGTGTGGCAGGATATTGTTGATAATATTCCAAGTTTTATCGATTACATTAATGGGAATTTGTATAATTTAACTTTCACTTTCCATCATGAAATAGATAGTATTAATTTCCTAGATGTGACTCTTAAGGGTAACTCGGAAACGGGTAAAGTTTCTACATGCCTTTTCAGAAAACCACAATCAGGTAACACATGGTTACATTTCCATAGTCAACAAAGTCCAAGGTATACTATTAACTCCCTCCTTATCGGAGAACTCATCAGAGTCAAGAGATCCTGTACAGAATTAGATGGATACCAACAACATATAGAGGAAGCCAGACGTAGGTTTAAGGGACAGGGCTACCTGTCATGAACATTTCAGAGGGCTATGAACATTATTTCAAAACAGGATAGAACATGATTATTAATGCAATCCAAGAAGAAATCCAATCAGGATAATAATAGCAAATCTAACATCTATTTTTCCCCTCAATATAATAATAATTACAATCAAATTGTAAAAATCATTAAATCCAACTTGCCAATATTGAATCAGGATCCCATTTTGGGAACACTTCCCTCAGGAGGCTGCTACTTTGTAGCCAAAAGAGGGAAAATGTTAAACAACTATTTATCACCAAGTCTGTATATTGACAAAACTAACACAGTTTCTAGATCTTGGATGCACCTTAACCCCTTCCCGACATGCGCCGTAATAGTACGGCGCGTGTCGGGTCTGTAACTATGGCGACCGCCCGGGAGCTGGGCGGCCGTCATAGCCGCCGGGTGTCTACTGCTTTAAGCAGACCGATCGGAGGCATTAACCCCTCCGGCGCTGCTGTCAAAGGCGCCGGAGGCGCCATTTTCCCGGCGGCGCATGGGCGCTGCCATTTTGGCAGGGATCGCCGGCTCCTGGAGCATGCTCCAGGGCCGACGTCACGTTGCCATGACAGCCGGGAGCCTTGTTAAAGGCTCCCAGCCGGTCTGCAAATTCTCTCTTTTGCAGGCTGGTGTATACAGCCTGCAAAAGAGATGATGATTTTTTGCAATGCATTGCAATGCATTAGCATTGTAATGCATTGCATTAGTGATCAGACCCCCTGGGGTTCAACACCCCTAGGGGGTCTAATAAATGCAAAAAAAAAAAAAAAAAAAAAAGTAAAAAAATTATAAAAAAATATAAAAAGTATTAAAAGTTCAAATCACCCCCCTTTCCCTAGAACAAATATAAAAGTAGTTAAAAACTGTGAAACATATACATGTTAGGTATCCCCGCGTCCGAAATCGCCCGCTCTACAAATCTATAAAAATATTTTTCCTGTTCGGTAAACGCCGTAGCAGGAAAAATAGTCAAAAGTGCCAAACCGCCGTTTTTTCACTGTTTTAATTCTGATAAAAATTTGAATAAAAAGTGATCAAAGCAATAACATTTCCCGAAAATGGTAGAACTAAAAAGTACACCCGGCCCCGCAAAAAAAGACGCCCTATGCATCCCCGTACACCTATGTATAAAAAAGTTACGGCCGTCGGAATATGGCGACTTTTAGAAAAAAAAAATTTTAACACCGTTTTGGAATTTTTTTTAGGGGTCAAAATGTAAATAAAACCATATAAATTTGGTATCCCTGGAACCGTACCGAAACACAGAATATAGGGGACATGTCATTTTGGCTGCACAGTGAACGCCGTAAAACCAAAGCCCGTAAGAAAGTCGCAGAAATGCATTTTTTCTTCAAATCCACCCCATTCTGAATTTTTTTCCTGCTTCCCAGTACATTATATAGAATAATTAATGGTGGCATCATGAAGAAAAAATTGTCCCGCAAAAATTAAGACCTCATATGACTCTGGGAGCGGAGAAATAAAAAAAGTTATGGGGTTTAGAAGGAGGGGAGTCAAAAACGAAAAACGAAAATCAAAAAATGCCATCGGCGGGAAGGGGTTAAGGGCTTTTATAAATGTGGTCTTAATCGGTGCAATGTGTGCAAGTTTGCTACCAAAAGCACAATTTTCCAGAATGCTGCTAGAACTCGCATGTATCCTATTAAGGAATTCTTGAATTGTTGTTCCAACTATGTTATTTACCTCATAACCTGTAACGTGTAATAAAGATTATGTCGGCAGTATCTTTAGTGGAGTTTATTGTCCGAATGTGTTCTAATGCATCACGCTCTTGGCAATTTGTTGTGGGCAATATATATACAAACATGCGTTTTATACATTTTTTTAGATGAATTTAACACATCCAGGTACGTGAGTGATGGTGTTCGTTGGTCAGTATTCACATTATTCCGGTTTTCTATGAATATGTATATATTTACTAGTCTGATGTTTTTTATATGACATTCTACTAGTTTTTCTATGTACATATTCCCCCATGGGCACTCCTGTGGGTTTCTTTATTGATAAAATTACATTCACACAGGTGGGTTTAGGCATGTTGGATTCATCTACACTATGTCGCTACTTTTACTGTCTTCCTCCCATAGTATAATACATTGCATTATAATACTGTGATCATTTTTGAAACTTGTGTATTTATGTTAATCAATATTGTTGTTTTTAATGTGTTTTGTCTTATGTTGTTTTATATTTGTTCCCTTTTTTTGTGGGATATATGGAGTTAAAGTCAGGGGCGTAACTACCGTGGTAGCAGCAGTAGCAGCTGCCACAGGGCCCGGGTCATTAGGGGGCCCGGTGACAGCCGCTACCGCTGCGGTTTTTTTCAATAGGCAGTTACGGGCCCTATTCACTTGCCGATCCTGGCTGGGCCGGGATCGGCAAGTGACACCACGGGCCCCACAGAGGCTATCATTATACTCGGGGGTCTTTGCAGACCCCCGAGTATAATGACCGGCGGATCGGGAGAGGTAATAAACATAAAAAACTGTTACTTACCTCTCCGCGATCCTGCCAGGCCTCCGTCCTACTGCTGTCTGACGTCTCTGACGTCACATGAACCCGGCATGCTTCCCGGGTCATGTGACGTCCGACGTCATTAACGAAGGACACGAGAGGAGGACAGTACAGCACAGGAGCCGGGGAACAGGTAAGAAGCAACAGTGGGGTTTTTTTTAATGTTTTTATTCCCGATTTAGTCTCCGATTATTATACTCTGGGGTCTGAAAAGACCCCAGAGTATAATAATTGTTTATGGGTGTCCACAGAGGGACACTATTGGGGTTAACACTGTGTGCAGGGGACACTATAGGGGTTAACACTGTGTGTGCAGGGGACACTATAGGGGTTAACACTGTGTGTGCAGGGGACACTATAGGGGTTAACACTGTGTGTGCAGGGGACACTATAGGGGTTAACACTGTGTGTGCAGGGGACACTATAGGGGTTAACACTGTGTGTGCAGGGGACACTATTGGGGTTAACACTGTGTGTGCAGGGGACACTATAGGGGTTAACACTGTGTGTGCAGGGGACACTATAGGGGTTAACACTGTGTGTGCAGGGGACACTATTGGGGTTAACACTGTGTGTGCAGGGGACACTATAGGGGTTAACACTGTGTGTGCAGGGGACACTATAGGGGTTAACACTGTGTGTGCAGGGGACACTATAGGGGTTAACACTGTGTGTGCAGGGGACACTATTGGGGTTAACACTGTGTGTGCAGGGGACACTATTGGGGTTAACACTGTGTGTGCAGGGGACACTATTGGGGTTAACACTGTGTGTGCAGGGGACACTATTGGGGTTAACACTGTGTGTGCAGGGGACACTATTGGGGTTAACACTGTGTGTGCAGGGGACACTATTGGGGTTAATACTGTGTGTGCAGGGGACACTATTGGGGTTAATACTGTGTGTGCAGGGGACACTATAGGGGTTAACACTGTGTGTGCAGGGGACACTATAGGGGTTAACACTGTGTGTGCAGGGGACACTATTGGGGTTAACACTGTGTATGCAGGGGACACTATTGGGGTTAACACTGTGTGTGCAGGGGACACTATTGGGGTTAATACTGTGTGTGCAGGGGACACTATTGGGGTTAATACTGTGTGTGCAGGGGACACTATTGGGGTTAATACTGTGTGCAGGGGCAAGTAAGTAAGGGACACAATAGAGTGCGGAGGAGGGGGTCAGTCGAGGTCTTCGGCGTCAGTTGGGATGGGGGGGGGGGGCCCATGTCAAAAGTTTGCCACGGGGCCCCGCCATTCCTAGTTACGCCACTGGTTAAAGTATATAATTGATTACACATGATGGACATGCGCTTTGTCTATATTAGTGTTGTTTCTTTAGTTCGTGATCAGGCTACGACTAAGGAACTTAGTGTTCCGAAACGTATCAGCCATAACGCCACAATTATACTAATATTGCTTGGAATTACTTATATGCTACCTCCATTATTCTGTACTATTTTAAATGGGCTGAATAAAAGCTTGAAATTTTATCTGTGGCTGCTGGACTCTCTTTGCCTTATCATGTGGAACACTCTGAGCCGACAGAGTTCATCGTCTATGCATCCGTTCATACTATAAGCATATGTGAGTGTTTGATTTATTTTAATATGTAGATTGTGGGCCCCACATAGAGCTCACAATGTACATTTTTCCCTATCAGTATGTCTTTGGAATATGGGATGGAAATCCATGCAAACACAGGGAGAACGTGCAAACTCCTTACAGATGTTTTTTTTTGCCCTTGGTGGGATTTGAACACCAGGGCTCCAGCGTTGCAAGGCTACAGTGCTAACCACTGAGCCACCATGTAGCCCCCAAGTGTTTGACTCTTCAAAGAGACTTTTTATGCAAGATATTTGTTTTTTCGTCAGTGGGCTGTGTTTTTCCCTTTCCCTTATCCCACGCTACTAGTGGTATTTTATTCCATTCGGCTTGGAGAGGAAGGAAAGTTCTTTCACCAGTGTTGGTCGGCTGCTGAACCCCTTAGTTCGGCGATCCAACTTGTCCCAGATGTGCTTGATAGGGTTTAAGTCTGAGCTCTGGAAAGGCCAGCCCAGTCAGTTAACCTGATTGTCACTCTACCAAGCAATGGTAGACCTCGCTACATGACAGCTGGCGTTGTCATCCTGGAAGTAACAATGGTCCAACCCATAGAGCCGCCATAATGTAGGAAGCACACTGTTATCTAAAATAGAGCAATAGGTGTCGGCGTTGAGTTTACCATGTCCTGGTAATAATCATTGATATTTTGAGAAATAATAGTTAATAACGGTACTCTTTCCACTGTTCTACATATATTTTTCTAACAATTAAAAACAAAAACAAATTTACCATTACCATCTGAAGAATAAAACAGAAAATGAATTAGTTAGAACCAAGGCTATTTAGTACCATAAAACCGATTATCATTAAAGGATTTTCTTATCTCAAGGACCCTATCTATACTACTAGCATATATAAATTCAAGAGTTCTCCTACATACTGTATACTACTTATTTGTTGGAGTGAAGCGCAAAGCACTTATCAATACTACAGTCGGGGCATCCTTCACCCTCAAGCCTGGGAGAACCCGAGTGCATGTGTTCATGGTTGCACAGTTACTACAGTAAAGTTCAATTTGTTTCAACTGCATCACTGCCTCCTAAGTCATTCCTGCATTTACCATCAAGGCTCTTCTGAACTGAAAATAAGATTCTATGGCAGGAGAAAACAAACTGGAGAGTCCCTCATAAACTTTGCCTTATCCCTACAGGAAGAGTTCCAAGCTGTTACTCAGGAGGATCCCTTGGCTACAGAAGACTCCAATTTCACTTTCAGAGAGCAGTTTATAGAAGGTACAGAGACTGCTGCGCTAAAGAGATAACTTCGGATACTCTCTGCCCAGCAGCCAGCTGCTCTTTCCTGAACTCCAATAAGCTGGTAATTCTAATATTGGGTCCAGAAACCAAGCCGGGTCACTTCAGCCGGGGCGAGAAGAGGTGGCAGACATGAGAAAAAATATATCTTTACTAGTCAAGAATATGGAGATCTTGAGCAAGAAGCTGGAGCACTCAGAGGCCAGTCCACAATCAGAGAGTATACTGTCTTCGCCAAGGAAGGCTCCTCCTGAACCCTCGAGTGTGTAGGCTAGGAGAAAGTTGCTGTTCGTCTTGTATGAGATACATAAGAGAATTATCCGTAGATACTCCCATACAGTCTTGAATCACAGTTCTGGCATCACATCTGGTATGCCCTGAGGCCAAAGGCCGCCCTTAAGGAGGAAAAACAGTAGGTCCATCCAACACAAGTTGGCTTCCTAAGTACGTGGGTCCCTGTCCTGAAGTCATCATCCACTTTGACAGGGAAACCCTATTATAGACACAAGCTCCCAAGTAACTACTATTCAGAGAGCCACCTTCACAGAACCCTGGGGAGAAGATCAACTGGGGCATCCCTGTAAAACTCCACCAATGGTGTTTGCTAGTAACGGGTTGCCTCCTGTCGTCCTGGGCATGAACATCCTAAGAAACTGCTACGGGAAAAAGCTCGAGACTTTGCAGAATTCACTACCTACTGCCTCACCAGCAAGTAAATATAAATGCAAAAACTATGTGCACTAATTAGAAAACTAACAAACCAAAAATGAAATGCACTAAAACTTGACCTTTATATATATATATATATATATATATATATATATATATATATACACTCACCAGCCACTTTATTAGGTACACCATGCTAGTAACGGGTTGGACCCCCTTTTGCCTTCATAACTGCCTCAATTCTTCGTGGCATAGATTCAACAAGGTGCTGGAAGCATTCCTCAGAGATTTTGGTCCATATTGACATGATGGCATCACACAGTTGCCGCAGATTTGTCGGCTGCACATCCATGATGCGAATCTCCCGTTCCACCACATCCCAAAGATGCTCTATTGGATTGAGATCTGGTGACTGTGGAGGCCATTGGAGTACAGTGAACTCATTGTCATGCTCAAGAAACCAGTCTGAGATGATTCCAGCTTTATGACATGGTGCATTATCCTGCTGAAAGTAGCCATCAGATGTTGGGTACATTGTGGTCATAAAGGGATGGACATGGTCAGCAACAATACTCAGGTAGGCTTTGGCGTTGCAACGATGCTCAATTGGTACCAAGGGGCCCAAAGAGTGCCAAGAAAATATTCCCCACACCATGACACCACCACCACCAGCCTGAACCGTTGATACAAGGCAGGATGGATCCATGCTTTCATGTTGTTGACGCCAAATTCTGATCCTACCATCCGAATGTCGCAGCAGAAATCGAGACTCATCAGACCAGGCAACGTTTTTCCAATCTTCAATTGTCCAATTTCGATGAGCTTGTGCAAATTGTAGCCTCAGTTTCCTGTTCTTAGCTGAAAGGAGTGGCACCCGGTGTGGTCTTCTGCTGCTGTAGCCCATCTGCCTCAAAGTTCGACGTACTGTGCGGCGTTCAGAGATGCTCTTCTGGCTACCTTGGTTGTAACGGGTGGCTATTTGAGTCACTGTTGCCTTTCTATCAGCTCGAACCAGTCTGGCCATTCTCCTCTAACCTCTGGCATCAACAACGCATTTCCGCCCACAGAAGTGCCGCTCACTGGATGTTTTTTCTTTTTCGGACCAGTCTCTGTAAACCCTAGAGATGGTTGTGCGTGAAAATCCCAGTAGATCAGCAGTTTCTGAAATACTCAGACCAGCCCTTCTGGCACCAACAACCATGCCACGTTCAAAGGCACTCAAATCACCTTTCTTCCCCATACTGATGCTCGGTTTGAACTGCAGGAGATTGTCTTGACCATGTCTACATGCCTAAATGCACTGAGTTGCCACTATGTGATTGGCTGATTAGAAATTAAGTGTTAACGAGCAGTTGGACAGGTGTACCTAATAAAGTGGCCGGTGAGTGTATATATATATATATATATATATATATATATATATATATATATATACAGTATATATATGTATAGTGGTACTGCTTGACTACTAATAAAGGTCAAGTTTTAGTGCATTTCATTCTTGGTTTGCTACTGCCTCACCAGCTAGTAAGGAGGTAAAATCCAGAAAACAATCCACATTCTGGCTACCCAGCATAAATTTGGCAATACCAGAGGAGAAGTCTTTCGGGCTCGAGTTTGATACAGCAGGCCAGTGAACCTTAAACCACGAACAGAAACTGTGGTGTGGTGCAGTATCATGTCCGGATGGGCATAAAAGGAAAAGACTATTTGGCCCTGGTGGAGCTTTGTACATCTAGGGCATACTCCATGCTGCTAATTGCCCGTTGTCTTACTAAGATCACCCATGGGAAGGTGCTTGTTCGCATCATAAATCTGGGTAGCCTTCCAGTGGAGTTAAAGAAGAATTGTCCTATAGCTATCTATCATATCCTATGTGGCTCCAGAGGATATCACCGAGGCTGCGGGTCCATGTGCATGGCAATCTTCACAGAGGTCCAGTCCAAATGGAGAAAAGGCTACTGACTGAGCCTGGTGGAAAGACCTGCATATTGGGACTTTAGACACTCCAGCTCATCAGATTGAAGTAGTTCTGTCTGTGGTCAAGATGTGTCAGTCAGCCTTCAGTCAACACCCACTGGACTTTGGTCAAATTAAGTTCATCAAACATACCATCCCTACCTACATGCATCCTCCTTTCAAGGAAAGGTACATGCCCATTCGACCATCTAGTTACCAGAATGTGAAGAAACTACTGGCTAAGGCTAGGCTCGCTGCAGAGTTGGTAGAGAGGAATACAAGGCACTTTTCTACCATTTGATCTGGGTATCCCTCACCCCAAGGAAACCCTAATGTATAATAATAGCACCATTGGAAAGGTTATGTTGGGCCTTTTGCATTAACAATGTGTATAGTGGTCGGAAAACCAGGCTTTCCCTGATCGCTATCATGTTGCTGTGGGGCCCTGGCCATCTCCAGCCGGCCCAGTACCACTCCAGCGGCTATCGCATTACCTGTGATTGTTATGCTGCCAGTTACCAGACCTCCACTCCCTATTAATAAAAGCAATGGGGGTCTTTTGTGTAATGTCACATTGGCATACCCTTGGTATTAGATATAAAAGAAGACACAAAAGACAGGATGGATATTGAAACAGGTTCAGATCATGGCTCAGTTTACTTGGTACAGTTCATCCATCAGCAAAATGAACGCATATTAACTTACAACAGAAGGTTCCACATATATGGTATTCTACACACAAGAATAGGAGTGGCTATTGATCCTCTCTCCTTTCGCAGTTCTCTATTTTCTAGCCATTATTTGGGAAAGGCTGGGCGCATCTCATCTATGCAAACCTAAGTTTCTACACTGGTTTAGCAGTAGATATGATCAATAATGATCAGGCTTACAAAGTATTAGTTCTGCTATAATGGGGTCTGACAACTTGGGACTGCCTGTTAACCCTATCTGCCACTAACTAGTCTGAAAAGTTGTAGATGCTCTTCCACAAGTCTGTTCCCTTGCTCTAGTTTGAGATGTACAGGAAGTAAATTCCAGGCTTAAGGTTGGGGGCCCATAAAAACCATTGAATTCCACAAAGATCATATGTCACTCCTGCTTCCATAGCAACATATTAATGGCTCATTAACTCTACAGTGTCCATTGCAAAGCTGAAATGGCTTGACAACAATGTGTAAACAATGGCAGGAATAAGCTGAAATATGAAGCAAATGAAGCTGAACTTTTAGGAAAAGTCTTAAATTTACGTAAGCCAGCAGTATAGATAGGATCCTTGAGATGGAAATGCCATGGTATTAAAATGAATGAGAAATGCATTTTGTCTCAGTGTAACAATAAATTGCCCAGGGGGACATATATTTTTAGCTTTGAGCTATGACCTATATTCCAGTTACATTCATGTACTTAAAATGAAGAAGAAATATACCATGAAAAGATGAACTCCAACTCTGTCATAGCTTTCAGATATAAAACAACTCATTGCATAGAAATAAATTGTTATAATAGAGAACATTTATAAAAGAAGTTACTTTCGCAAAGTAGTATCCTGGGAAAAAAGTAAAATCCATAGTGGATAAGTATACATGTAGACAAGAACATACAAGGCATGCTTTAGCACCAAGCAAACCTAGACAAATGCAGGGCATAAGGAGCTCATGGTGACACATTTACTAGGTGTATCTCAAACTGATGTAGAAAGGAGCCTACTGGGACTCTGTCACCCAAGTAGCTTCATACACTTAGAGTAGTCTGTGACAGTAATTTATAACAAATATATAAAATTATTAGATTAGACAGGGATAGATCTACAGGCAGGGTTAGCTAGGGATTACCTTTATTTAGGGGGGAATGTTACTCACCCAGCTCTTTGGGGCTCTATCTGGTCGGGATCCCTGTCAGCTTGCGATATGCCCGAGCTGACTTTTTCCCATAGGAATGCATTGACCAGCGTTGATTGGCCGAATGCCATACAGAGTACAGCATTCAGCCAATCAACGCTGGTTTGGCCGAAGGCTCGTATGTGAGGAGGCGGAGTCTAAAATTGGACCAGAATGGAGACTGCTGTGGACCGATCTTAGACTCCGCCTCCTCTGGCAGAACCAGCGTTGATTGACCGAATGCTGTACTCTGTATGGCATTCGGCCAATCAACGCTGGTCAATGCATTCCTATGCCGAGATGTAGCAGTGCTGGCCGTGTGCTCAGCTCGACTACTCCGGAGATGCAGCTGAGCGCACGGCCAGCACTGCTACACCGGAGAACCGCTGCTACACCGGAGAACCGCTGAACCCTGCTGCACACTCATCTCTGTTGCATCAGAAATGCGCTGAACCCTGCTGCACACTCAGCTCTGCTGCATCTCAGATGCAGCAGAGCTGAATGTGCAGCAGGGTTCACATCTCCGGTGTAGCAGTGCTGATCGCACGGCCAGCACTGCTACATCTCGGCATAGAAATGCATTGACCAGCGTTGATTGGCCAAATGCCATACAGAGTACAGCATTCAGCCAATGCCAACGCTGGTTCTGCCGGAGGAGGCGGAGTCTAAGATCGGTCCACAGCAGTCTACATTCTGGTCCGATCTTAGACTCTGCCTCCTCACAGACGAGCCTCCGGCAGAACCAGCGTTGATTGGCCGAATGCTGTACTCTGTCATACAATGACTTGGGCATGTTAGATGCCCCCAGGCATGCTTCCCCTGCTGTCCCGGGTGCATTCCATGGTGTTGGCATCATTTCCTGGGGTGTCATAGTGGACTTGGTGACTCTCCTGAGTCGAAGAGTGGGATCCCCTGAATTGAGCATTTTTTCCCCATAGACTATAATGGGGTTCGATATTCGTTTGAATAGTCGAATATTGAGGGGCTATTCGAATATCGAATATTTTACTGCTCGCTCATCTCTAAACATTATCAGTATGCTGATGAAAAGAGTCAGCATAGCAAAAAATAAAAAAAGTAGCATTTCTGCCTCTTTAGTAGAGATGGATGAACATGTTCGTCAAGAGCCCAGTACAACCTGAATATTGCAAATTGTTCAATTTTTAATGAAATCGAACAAATGCTGATTCATCTCAGACTAACTAAAATATCTGCTGCGATATGTATTGCGCAGGAAAAATACAGAAGAGACACATGTCTTGTGAGACACAGTGATGTTCTAATACCACCTGACTTCTGCTGACAGCCTCCAGCCAATAGACAGTAGAAGGTGGACACCTCATAGTGCTGATGTCATACTCATTATATGGTGCTGTAAGGATGAACATGAGGCATTGTAGTGATGGTGGATGTAGGGATGGATCTGTGATTAATCTCACTGCATGAAGCAGAGCACTGAGTGCTGCAAAGCTCACAAATACAATAGAGCTGGAGATTCTTAGAATTCTTAGTTTAGTCATATTTAGCAAATTACTGGCAGATTAGTGTCATAGATAGTGAGGGAGAATATCTGTGCTACTGTTATGAGCCTGACAACAGCAGCCTGCACTAATAAGGACAAAGCACAGTTAACACTTTTATTGTCAATAATACAATTTTACCTAAGTCTCTTCTGGAGTGTTTAAACATAGTTTTATTGTAAATCAGTCCTGTAGTGAAAAAATCTTTTGTTAAGGGTTTTTTGGTCAAGAGTTAAAAAAAAATTTCTGACATTAATAAGAACAGAAATAATAATAATAATAATAATAATAATAATAATAATAATAATATTAAATAAATCTGTTATTTAAGCATTTTTTGGTGTTCACCCATTATACAGATTGCAAATAACTCTGCAATTTTAAGGGGACATACAAACTGCCACCATTGTAATTGCAAAAGATAAAACAAGCTGATTGACTCAATTGTAGTCTCATAGTCACTGACCAGGTCATCCTTTTAGTGGTTTGATATTTTTCTTGAAATTTTTTTGGGAAAAAAAAAACACACAAAATAAACAGAATGTTGCCAATCACTATTATAATTAAGCAATGTACAGTAAAATGAGAATAAAACCAGGGCAGTGGACAGGCAAAAGGAAGGGGAAGAGGAAACACTTGTGCCAGCACTAGCCACAGAAATGTGGGCGGTAGCAGAAACACTACTTCTGGTTTTGGTATCCCCACCAGTAGTTGCAGGATTGTTGTACTTCCTGAGAATGAAAATGAAATTTTTGATTACTTGATTACTCATCTTATTCACAGGAGGATATTGATATCCAAGATTGATTTGACCTTGAGTTAGGCTTCTGTGTTAGGGCACTCTGCTAAATCAGTATCCCTACGCTATGCTGAGGATGGCCCAAAAGGCCGAAACAGCGCTGTCCATAGCTGGGAATCTGTTCCTTTTGGGACAGAAATACTGATTTGGCAATTAAATCCACATTATGATTAAAAGACTGTATAACTGAGTCGTTCATGATGTTAAGGATTCTGCCCTCTATAGGGTGGTGTACAGAGTGCACTCTGTTCTCCTAATTCCATCCTGGAGAATAGATTTGCATATTTTTTTACCAAGAATCCCTAGCGGAGCAGGAATGACTTGTAAGTCTCCGTACTGCCTATGTAGGCAAACACTCTCCCTGATGTGTACGATTTAATTTTAAGGCACCAGTACAATTAAAAACAATCAAAATCTCACCCTAAGAGATTTTTAATGTAACTATTTAGGGGGCAACAGTGGATAATTTTTTTGTGTGGGACCACTAATGGGACTTCATACTGTGGGGAGGCAACAATTGGACATCATACTGTGTGGAGTCACTAATGGGCCTCATTCTGTGTGGGGGGCACTAATGGAGCATCATACTGTGTAGGGGCAACACTGAGGCATCACACTGTGTGGGGGTTCTAAGAAGCCTTATACCATGTATAGGGGGCACTAAGGAGCATTAAGAGACACATTTATAGAAACTGTCTTAGTACTTACAACAGTTCTTTTCCACTGGACACTGATTGAGGGCAATAGCAACGGGTCTTTGCTATAGATTACAGCAGAAACCTGGTGGCTATGGCCATATTTAAATACCCAACATCTGCCGTAATTGTACAGCATATGTACAACATTTGTACAGCATACAACCATGGTATTGAAAAACTTGAAAAACGCAGCCAAAACTGCAACAATAATTGAGATTGAGGATTTAAAACCGCAGCACAAGACAATTCATTTTTTATAGTGTGTAGGTGGGATTTGTTTAAATCCCATCCACTATACTGTTACTTTATATCACTGTTACCTGCTGCAAGCTTAAAAGTATGAGAACCTTTTGGAATAGCACATCATTTGAAGGTGACCTCAAAGTCATGTGTTTTTACACAATTGGATGAAAAGCCAAAACCAGGAGTGGGCTAGCATTTTATTTATAGAACAGGGTTGCATCAAAGTCAGATGAATCAAAGTCTGATGAATCAAGAGAGTCTAAAGAGTCTGGACTCCACCAATTCCAACTTCCCAAGTCAGACACATTTTATACAAAGAAAGGAAATTCAAGACCATTTAAGACAATTCAAGTCTGGGAGTGCTTGAACAATAAGGATCATGCCAAGAGCAAGACATAATAGTTTGCAAGGTCAAAAAGGAATCCAAGGTAAGCTCTAGGCAAACCGAGTCCTCTCTCAAAAACGGACTGGACAAAAATGGTTGCAATGACAAAGCCACTGCTCTCCAAAAAGAACATTGCTGCCTGTCTGAAGTTTGCTAAACATGAGCCAGAAGGCTATTACAACAAATGGATGGACAGATGTAAATGAAGAACCATAGCTGTAGTTTTAAGTTAAATTTATGCAGAAATATAGAAAATTCCGATGGGCTCGAAAACTTTCAAGCTCCACAGTAAATGATTTAAGCTCAGGCCAGATTGGTTTCGCTGCACTTTTAGTAGCTTTAGAGGCTTCACTCTTGTAAATAAATGATTGGTAACTTTAATAAGAAAAGTGAAATCCCAGAGACATCAAGGAATGAAACCATTTCAGGATGTTCAATAGATGGTGCACAGTAGTTGATGTTTTATAGCAACTCATACACTAGGAACAAATAATAAAACTGCATACCTCCTGGATATATAGCATGCATCCAAAAGATAACTACTCAATATTACTTGGCAGAACACTGCAGAAAGGTTCAGTTACCATTATTAGATGGTTTCTCTCACCAGTGGGAATATACAACGCTATGTGGTAACGGCAGGAAGAAATCTGCTGTTGCAATTGATAGTGCCATCCAAACACTTTTTATAGGTGGATACCAAAAGTCTGGAGAAAAAAGTGCTAGTCTCCAAAGCACTATGTGGATTTACTGATATTCCAAAAATAGAACTATATATATATATATATATATATATATATATATATATATATATATATATATATATATACAGTCCTATGAAAAAGTTTGGGCACCCCTATTAATCTTAATCATTTGTAGTTCTAAATATTTTGGTGTTTGCAGCAGCCATTTCAGTTTGATATATCTAATAACTGATGGACACAGTAATATTTCAGGATTGAAATGAGGTTTATTGTACTAACAGAAAATGTGCAATATGCATTAAACCAAAATTTGACCGGTGCAAAAGTATGGGCACCTCAACAGAAAAGTGACATTAATATTTAGTAGATCCTCCTTTTGCAAAGATAACAGCCTCTAGTTACTTCCTGTAGCTTTTAATCAGTTCCTGGATCCTGGATAAAGGTATTTTGGACAAACAATTCAAGTTCAGTTAAGTTAGATGGTCGCCGAGCATGGACAGCCCGCTTCAAATCATCCCACAGATGTTCAATGATATTCAGGTCTGGGGACTGGGATGGCCATTCCAGAACATTGTAATTGTTCCTATGCATGAATGCCTGAGTTGATTTGGAGCAGTGTTTTGGATCATTGTCTTGCTGAACTATCCATCCCCGGCGTAACTTCAACTTCGTCACTGATTCTTGAACATTATTCTCAAGAATCTGCTGATACTGAGTGGAATCCATGCGACCCTCAACTTTAACAAGATTCCCGATGCCGGCATTGGCCACACAACCCCAAAGCATGATGGAACCTCCACCAAATTTTACAGTGGGTAGCATGTGTTTTTCTTGGAATGCTGTTTCTTTTTGGACGCCATGCATAACGCCTTTTTTTATAACCAAACAACTCAATCTTTGTTTCCAAAATGAAGTTGGCTTCTCCAAATGTGCTTTGCATACCTCAGGCAACTCTATTTGTGGCGTACGTGCAGAAACGGCTTCTTTCTCATCACTCTCCCATACAGCTTCTCCTTGTGCAAAGTGCGCTGTATTGCTGACTGATGCACAGTTACACCATCTGCAGCAAGATGATGCTGCAGCTCTTTGGAGGTGGTCTGTGGATTGTCCTTGACTGTTCTCACTATTCTTCTTCTCTGCCTTTCTGATATTTTTCTTGGCCTGCCACTTCTGGGCTTAACAAGAACTGTCCCTGTGCTCTTCCATTTCCTTACTATGTTCCTCACAGTGGAAACTGACAGGTTAAATCTCTGAGACAACGTTTTGTATCCTTCCCCTGAACAACTATGTTGAACAATCTTTGTTTTCAGATCATTTGAGAGCGGGCTGTCCATGTTCGGCGACCATCTAACTTAACTGAACTTGAATTGTTTTGTAGAAAGAAATGGTCCAAAATACCTTCATCCAGGATCCAGGAACTGATTAAAAGCTACAGGAAGCGACTAGAGGCTGTTATCTTTGCAAAAGGAGGATGTACTAAATATTAATGTCACTTTTCTGTTGAGGTGCCCATATTTTTGCACCGGTCAAATTTTGGTTTAATGCATATTGCGCATTTTCTGTTAGTACAATAAACCTCATTTCAATCCTGAAATATTACTGTGTCCATCAGTTATTAGATATATCAAACTGAAATGGCTGCTGCAAACACCAAAATATTTAGAACTAAAAATGATTAAGATTAATAGGGGTGCCCAAACTTTTTCATAGGACTGTATAACTATTGAGGCTGGTCGGTAATAATGTAGTCTATGAGATTTACAATCAAACTATTGCTGGTTCAAACCCCCTAGGGAAGCAAATAAAATAGTAAAAAAAAAAAAAGTTTTTAAAAATATATATGTATATAAAAAAAACTTCTAAAAAAGTTCTAATTACCCCCTTTCCTTAATACCCATATAAATAGAAAATTACTGAGAAACACATACACATTAGGTATCCCTCTGTTCAAAAACACCCAGTCAACAAAACTATAAAAAATACTTTTCTCGTAGGCCAAACGTCGTAGCGGGAAAGGAAATCAAAAGTGTCGAACTGGCATTTTTTTTTGCTTTTTCACCTCCGATTTTAATAAAAAGTTATCAAAGCAATAAACATTCCCCAAAATGGTAAAACTAAAAAGTACACCTGGCCCCGCAAAAAAGATGCCCTATGCATGCCCGTACAGCTACAGGGCCACCTGTAAATGGCCTTGCAGCTGTTGCAAAACTACAACTCCCATTTGCTATTTATGTTATTAAATATTTTACCACATTTTTTGCTTCATTTGTTTCCATATTTTCCTCCTCTAAAGCTTAGATCTTTTAATCCACAAAATACGGTAGATTCAGCCGGGCATAACATTAATCAGAAAGCGATTAATAATTTCATTAATAACATGCTATTATTATTATTATTATTATTATTATTATTATGTATTTATATAGCACCATTAATTCCATAGTGCTTTACATTTGGGGGTTACATACAATACACAAAGTATACAGGTACATATCATACTAACCAGTGGCGTAACTAGGAATGGCGGGGCCTCGTGGCGAACTTTTGACATGGGGCCCCCCCAACACCGAAGATCTCGACCGAGTCCCTCCTACGCATTCCTGCGCGCTCTATTATGTTCCATAGTGGCCCCTGCACACAGTATTATACCCAATAGTGGCCCCTGCACACAGTATTATGTCCCATAGTGGCCCCTGCACACAGTATTATACCCAATAGTGGCCCCTGCACACAGTATTATACCCAATAGTGGCCACTGCACACAGTATTATGTCCCTTAGTGGCCCCTACAGGACTAAATACTGTCACGTCACCCGCTGACCGCTATACCAGGACAAATTGTGGATAAAAAATCTGGTCATGTGCATTACAATTTAGTAACTCCATGTGCCTCATATTAATAGCAGTTAACCCCATCATCTCCCTCACATTAACCCCTGTGTCACTCACCATAAGAGTTACTGATATGTGAGAGACATGGAGGTAATAATAAAGTATCTTCATTATTATTACCCCCATATGTCTCACATATCAGTAACTCTTATGGTGAGGCACACAGAGGGTTAACTGCTATTAATATGAGGCACATGGAGTTACTAAAACACAAGTAATCACCCCATATGCCTGACATTAATAAGTAACCCCAGTACGTACCTGTGTAGCTTTAGTTTCATTTTCCTTCTTCCTTTCTTCCTCCAGTGCAGACGGCAGGAGCTCGGCAGGGATAAGCCCCGCCTCCTCCTCTCATTGGTGGGCAGAGGACAGCAGAGAAAGGGAGGGGAGAGAGAGGGGGAGCATCCTGAAGCGCTGAGAGGAGCCAGAGCTGCAGCTCCTGTGTGTCAGCCGTTGCTGCAGCTTCGGGGCCCCCTGTTGGTGGAAAGTATTCCACCAACAGGGGGCCCCGATCATTATACTCGGGGGTCCGAAAAGACCTCCGAGAATAATGATAGCAGCGGTAGCAGCTGTCACCGGGCCCCTAATGCCCCGGGCCCTGTGGCAGCTGCTACCGCTGCTATGGTGGTAGTTACGCCACTGATTACTAACAGTGATCAGCTGGCACAGTGGGGTAGAGGGCCCTGCCCGCGAGGGCTTACAATCTATGAGGGAAGGGGGGTAGAGACAGAAGGAGAGGGGGAGACTGTACAGATGGCAGTGCGGTGATAGTGTTATTGGAGGTTGTAGGCCTTCCTGAATAGGTGAGTCTTCAGGGCCTTCTTGAATCCTGTGATTGTGGGGGTCAGTCTTATGTGTCGTGGTAAGGAGTTCCAGAGTATGGGGGATGCACGGGAGAAGTCTTGGAGACGGTTGTGTGAGGAGCGGATGAGGGCAGAGCGGAGTAGGAGGTCGTTGGAGGATCTGAGGTTACATGTGGGCAGGTAGCGGGAGATTAGGTCAGAGATATATGGAGGGGACAGGTTGTGGATGGCTTTGTATGTTAGCGTTAGTAGCTTGAACTCAATTCGCTGGGCTATGGGTAACCAGTGGAGGGACTGGCAGAGGGGAGCAGCCGATGAAGATCGGGGAGTGAGGTGGATTAAGCGAGCAGCGCAGTTTAAGGTGGACTGGAGGGGGGCGAGGGTGTTAGCCGGGAGTCCATGCAGAAGGGTGTTGCAGTAGTCTAAGCAGGAGATTATGAGGGCCTGGACAAGCATCTTGGTAGTTTCTGGGGTGAGGAAGGAGCGGATTCGGTGGATGTTCTTGAGCTGGAGGCGACAAGAGGTGTTGAGGGTTTGGATATGTGGTTTGAAGGATAAGTCGGAGTCCAGGGTTACCCCAAGGCATCGGGCCTGTGGGACAGGGGTAAGTGGGGTTCCATTAACTTTGATAGATGGGTCAGGTGGAGGGGCCATACAGGATGGGCTGAAGATGATAAACTCTGTTTTCTCCATGTTGAGTTTGAGAAAGCGGGAGGAGAGGAAGGAGGCTACGGCCGCTAGACAATCTGGAATTCTGGCCAGCAGGGAGGTAATGTCTGGTCCAGAGATATATATTTGGGTGTCGTCGGCATAGCAATGGTACTGAAAGCCATGAGATTCTATGAGTTGGCCCAGGCCAAGGGTGTAGATGAAGAACAGGAGGGGTCCTAGGACGGAGCCTTGGGGGACACCTACAGAGAGAGGGCGAGGTGAGGAGGTGGTGTGCGAGTGGGAGACGCTGAATGTGCGGTCGGTGAGGTATGAGGAGATCCAGGAATGGGCCAGGTCTGAGATACCAAGGGATGAGAGAATTTCTAACAGGAGAGAGTGGTCAACTGTGTCAAAGGCTGTGTCAACTGTGTCAAATGCTAAGGTGTGTAAGTGCATGTATTTCTGTGTCTAGTATTCCTTCTCCACACTGAATAAATTGAGATATTTTGAATATTTTGTTTCCATTTTTATCATTATCAAGCCTATCAATCCTATCAATAAATAGGCAAAAACAAGCATAAAAACATTAGGTATCATCAAATCCAAAAATCCCTGAACTATAAACGAATTTTTAAAAAATTTGTCCTTTTGGTGGGTGCAGAAAAAGAATCAAAATGCTGATTTTTTTGCCATTTTACCTCTATACAAAATTAAATAAAAATTACAATATTAGATCTTCCCCAGAATGGTATAAATAAAAACTACAACTTTCCAACTACTTTATAGGGTTACACGGAAAAAGAAACAGCCAATACTTTTACATACACAGCCAATACTTTTTAATACATTTATTAATAAATATTCACAATTAGTTAAAAACCAATATACTACAGCAGGGCAGATGGAATCAGCTAAAAGACACAAAAGACAAAAAGAAACATGACTAATCGGCACTAATATAAATAGAGAAAAACACTCACAACATGCACATATATTTCAAAATGTTGATGCTACATCCAGTAATACAAGTCACACAAAATAAAAATAGTCGATGGTACCAATTCCTAGCGTCATGATCTCACGTCACCGGTCCAAAGTCAAGGAGAGCAAACCTTGACACGTTTTTCCCTACACAGGCTTATATGTCATATACTTCCTATTTTTATTCTGCATGACTTGTATTACATGATGTTTTGTGGTGCCTCCTAGACGCTAGCCACTCCTCTTATAAGATCTACTATCATCTTATATGATGTCCATTGGGCATATTACTCTTATTTACACACATAAGCTTATATGATTTAAAATATCTATATAAATTTTGTATCTTTTTGTCTTTTGTGTCTGATTCTATCAGCCCTGCTGTAGTATATTGGTTTTTAACTATTTGTGAATATTCATTAATATATTTAATATTTTTGTATTACTTTTTGAATTTTGTATTTGACTGTTTGTTTTTTCGTGTTTTTGTGTAATTTATATGTTTCTATCCAATCTTCTATTTAGCCTTGCTTTTTGTGTTTATTAACTTTATAGGGTTAAACTAAATTTCACTTGGTAGTATGCTGAGCATAGTCTAATAGGTTCCAGATTTCCCCGTCCACAGTCTGCACATGGCAAGAAAATGTTACTTTGTCTGCTTAAAATTTTTATGTTTAATGTATGCATACATTATATGCAATTCTGATTGGAAGTGATGTCACAATGGACTAATTTGTTCAGGATGTGGACTCCTCAGTCAGCCTGGCGGCCCTGCGCGCCACACTTTCCTCCAACTCGTCTGATTCTTCTCTGCAAGGCACCTCTTCATTACCTCTTCGCTCCAAACGTCCTAACCTATCGGATATATGGCAACTCCTTCAGGGTATGCCCTCCAAGATGGACTTGGAAGCCATGGTTCGCAGAGTTGAGGAGAGGCAGGAACAGATCATGTCGGGCTTTAAATCTGAACTCCAGTCACTGTCAGCACAAGTTACAACCCACGAGCAACATACTGCTTCTATTGACCAACGGCTGGCGGCTGTTGAACAGTCCTGGTCTACCCAACGCACGTTCAATCAACATTTTCTGCTTCAGGTTGACGACCAGGAGAATAGAGGCCAATGGAACAATTTCAAGCATTCCTGATGCTGTATCTACTGCTGAGCTCCGGTCCACTGCTATCTCCATCTTCAACACTGTGCGTTCCAGACTAATGGACACAGAGATTAATATTGACAGAGTTCACCGGGTGCTCGGCCCCAGAAGAACCGCCTCCTTGGAACCCTGTGACGTTCTCTGCAGAGTGCACTTCTATAAAGAAAAGGAGGACATCCTTTAGGCTGCTTGGCGGCATGGTTTGGTCCCCTTCCTGGACAGCTCGATTTTTCGTACTAACTAGGCTTGGCAGCTCTCCGAGCATATACTGCGGTGTGCCTCTGAGACCTGCTTTAGTGGGGTATCCCAATGTTTGGTGTTGTCCGTGCCCGAGTTGGGCTCGGTTCCGCTCTACTGGGTTCATTTTGTTCTACTGATATTTCTTTTGTACTTTGATTCTCCTTTCGTGCTGGTCTACCCCTTTTTTTTTTTTTTTTCTCTTTCTCTCTCTCCTTCCTCCCAGGGCTCCATCCATCCGTTATGGATCCCCTCGTATTCTCTCTCAACGTGATCTCCTTTTCGACCCGGATCTCCCCCCCCCCCCTTCCTTGGGCCCGTGGCGAGTCCTTCAGCTTGCTCGTTTCCTCTCCTCCTTGTCAGACTCTCAGGGTTTTTACAGTTCCCTCATAAAGTTTGGGGAAGCTCGCTCTGGGTCTGGCCTGATTTGACCTCCTGTCTGACTAAACAAATGTAAATTTAGGGCAGTCCTGAAGCTGCTGTAGTTGGTATTAATCTGATTGTAGAGCATTCCAGAGCACCAGTGCAACTCGAGCAAAGTCTTGGAGACAGGAGTGGGATGTTCAGGTAATAGAGGATACCAGTCTAAGGACATTGGCAAAACATAGAGGACAATGTCCTCTCCGGAGGGACAGACCCCCCAGGTTCACAGATATATGACTCGTTGTTCCTCTGACTTGGGAAGGCAGATATCCTTACCTCAGTGGCAGATCATATGGTCTCGGGCCATCAAATCCTCTACTTGTATCACCTATCGAGAGACCCAGTATAAGATCCTGTTCCACTGGTATCATACTCCGGCTCTCCTCCACACCCTTAATCCCAATATTCCTTCGGTCTGTTGGAGATGCCTCTCTGACCTGGGGACTCTCTGTCACATTTTCTGGGACTGCTGCCTGATTCGTCCTTTCTGGCTTGAGGTTAAGTCCCTGCTGGAGGATGTACTCTTTCATGCTCTTCCACTGGATCCATTGGTCTACCTCCTTAACCTCCCTCCCCGCTCTCTGAGCAAAACTTTTCCTTGTTATTTCTGTATGTTTGCACTGAGGCTAAATCCCACATAGCCCGTCAGTGGAAGTCTACCCGGCCACCCTCACTCCCCTTTCTCCTGGCCCATATTAAGGATGTTAAATGCTCGGAGTCCCTTACATCTTCTCTGAACAATACTGTGGAGAAGTTCCGAGCTGTATGGGCGCCTTGGGATTCCTATTGTTCTACTAATGGTCTCTGATCTCTCATCCCCCCCCTCCCCCACCTCCTCTCACTACCCCTCTTTTTCCCCAGTGTTCTTAGTCTGTTCCTTAGTTTTCTTTGCCCCCCCCCCCCCTCTGTTTTTGTTAATGATTTGCTGTTATTCTGCCTTTCCGCGGCTTTATTGACCGGTTTTTGCACTGACTGTTGTCTAATGTTTTGGCAGCTGCCTTTGTACTTATTTCTTCGTTATTCTGTTAAAAATTTCAATAAAAATCACAGTTTAAAGAAAAACCCATAGAGGATAGTAACCGGGGTAGACAGTGAAAAGAGAAGAGATAAAGGGGGGTGAAGTACTATCAAAGGATTTGAGTGGGAGGGTGATATTTTATATTGTATTCTATGATGGATGGGCAACCAGTGCAGTAGCAGTGATTGCCACAAGGTACATGCATTTGTGCACCAGTTTGGCAGAAAGATGAGTCTGGTGGCTTTATTCAGTACACGATATAGAGGGGAGAATTTAGTAAAAGGAAGCTCAACTAGAAAAGAATTGCCGTTACCCCAAAAGGGTATTTAAGAATTGAAAGCTTAAAGGCAATAAGGCAAGATCCTTGTTATGGATCATAATGAATTTCTACGACCATATGTGTGGATGAGATTTGGAGAAAACGTATACACTAAGCTTCTACTGGATATTGCAATGAGTTAGTCGCCAGTGAGTATGCAGTGGCTAACCTTCAGTGAGTACTCCTAGATTGACCCCAGTCTTAAGGTTATGAAGGCTCATCTATCAAATATAACATGCAAAAAACTATTGCACATCTTTTATGTGTCACATGTATCAAATGATAAATTACTTTTGAAATATTTCTTTCTCCTCACAAATATTTCATGGTTCACAGAAAGTTTACCTTTGAAGGCCTGTTCTTATTGGATTTGTAAAGTCAGTCTGGCGGCTTTTGTCTGCTATGCTTGTCATGTCTCATGGGAAAGATAGAGAGATCACTGACATCAAAATTATATAGAAAGAGAAAATAAGTAAATGGTTTTTTTCTACTTCTACTTTTTCAGCATTCCTGGCATTGCAATAGCCGGAAAATGATCCTTGTATCTTTTAGGCTAAGGCTACACACAGTGAATGCTACTGAATGCATGAATATTCAGCAGTATCTTCCACTGTGGCAAAAGCACATGAATTAATTTTTTGGTGTGTGCAGCTCGCCTACAGATTTATCTGCAGGACCCGATAACTAAGATTTTGCATTCCAAAACTAATAAATCATTTCAATAAATATTAAATTTAAGCATACAAAATGACTGCTAGTTCATAAATAGCTGCAACAGAATTATAAGTTTATGATAACTGGACAACAAACATGATATTTGGAGTTTCCTCCAGCACCACCTTTTGGAAAGTAGCTCCCTATAGATAAATACATGTTTTTCAAAAGAAACCTAACTGCATAATCTAGGAATAATAACCAAGGCAGAATAACAAGAGCCCCATCATACAGCTGTTTCAGGGTTGTTGCCTCTCATCAGTGCAGAGTAGAGTACTGGTTGGCGGTGTGAGAGGCCTAGAAGTGCATGAAAGGTCTAATACGTCTCTCTACTGTCTCTCAGTCTGTGTTTATAGAACACAGAATAGAATTTATCCATATCGAACTCGCACATGGAACTCAATCAGGATGTAAAGTCATTGTGATAAAGTCTTTTATTGAACTATAGCCATAGTCTTGAAGAGGTTTCCTGGCCTACAGTGTGATCTATGAATAGCTGAAGCTGAATTTGAGCTTTAAGTTTAAGTTCCTAGCATTGCTCTGATTCCAGCACAGTTAGAATTTTCTCTCTAGCCTTCACATTCCTGAGAAACAAGTGCAATTAGTTTTGGTGCCTGATGTGCTATTTAGACTCTGTAATGGCAGCATCAAGCAATGGGACATGATTTAGTGCTCCAATCAGGGGCATCCAGTATCAGAGCTCAGAATCCCATCCCTGCTAAATCCTGCCTGACACCGCCCTCCTGACAGTACAAAACCGAAATAGCACATCAGGCACCAAAATTAATAGCAATGATTGCCTGAGAAAAGTGGATGCTGGAGAAAAGTTTCCAACTATGCTGGAATCAGTGAAGCAGCACTTTTTAAATGTCACCAAGAGGTTTCATATTTAATAGGGCTGTCCAAGACTTAGGCATAATGGACACTGATAATCTACTCACGACATTGGTCATTAGTTTCAGATCTATGGGGATCCAAAACCTGGACTCCACACCAATCAGCAGTGGTATACAAGCAGTATACAGTATACAGAAGCAGTTTAGGACCCATTCAAAAAGTTGGGGCAATGTGTAAAATGTAAATAAAGCAAGAATGCAATGATTTGGAATGATTTGGACATCTCATATAACCTTATGTTATTCAATCAGAAGTTGAAAGTTAGGCATTTGTAGAAATAAGAAATTAATAGCAACAACACATCTGAAAACAGTTAGGTCGAGGCTAACAAGAGACTGAAAAAGTAAATGGTACTAACGGAAAACAACTGGAGTGTTAATTTTCAGGGTCAAAGTCACATGACTGTGTATGAAATTAGAGAGGCAAAGATGGTCAGGGGCTCAAAAATCTGTGAGAAACTGCATCTAATTATGGAACAATTTCATAGAAATGCTCCTCAACACAAGATTGAAAAGACTTTGAATATACCACCATACACCACACATAATATCATCAAAAGATTCAGAGATTCTGGAGAAATCCATGTGCACAAGGAATAAGGCCATCCAATACTGGATGCTCAAGATCTACAGCTCCTCAGGCGACACTGCATTAAAACAGATATGAATTGGTAATGCAAATCACTGCATACTGGAGAATAACTACCATCCCATGCATAACACCATGACAGCACTGGGCAGTACTGTCAGTGACCGACTGCTTCACCCCAAGTGTAAGAAGGAACGCTATCAGAAGTCTTTCCTCCCCAACTGCGGTTAGGCTGTACAACCAACAATGAGCTAAGCGGAGATCATTCCATATAGAGAACTGAAAGATCCTTACATTGTGACTAGAGATGAGCGAGTAGTGTTCGATCGAGTAGGTGTTCGATCGAATACTATGGTATTCGAAATACTCATACTCATTCGAACACTACTAGCTGTTCGAAGTTTAAGGTTCGATGCAGAACCAGCGTTGATTGGCAGAATGCTATACATTCTGCCAATCAACGCTGGTTCTTCTCTTACCTTTCCGAAGTCTTCTTCGCGCTGCGTCCCCGCGTCTTCTTCCGGGTGGAATTCACTCTGCCTAGGTATCCGGCCTAGGCAGAGCTGACTGTGCATGCGCGGGCATTCACGCGCATACACAGTCGGCTCTGCTCAGGTGTCGGGCCTGGGCAGAGCCGACTGCGCATGCACGTGCATGCGCGTGCATGCCCGCGCATGTGCAGTTGGTTCTGCCTAGGCCGGATGCCTAGGCAGAGTGAATTCCACCCGGAAGAAGACGCGGGAACCCTGCGCCGGGAGAAGACTTCAAGCAGAATCCAGCCCGACCATCACTCGTGAACTTGGTAAGTATGATTTTATTGAATTTTGCGTACCCCTGAAACAAGCATTTCCCCCCATGGACTATAATGGAGTTCGAAATCCATTTGAACAGTCGAACAGTGTGCGGCTGTTCGAATCGGATTTCGAACCTCGGACATTTTAGTGTTCGCTCATCTCTAATTGTGACATCCTTCCTACTATCTTCTTTACCTTTATCTGTTTATCTTTACCTACTGTTACTGTAATTCCTCTACTGTGGAGCGTTTGTATTTGTGTTTTGTATTATTATTGTAATTATCTATGCTGCTGTAACAGACTGAATTTCCCCATCGTGAGACTATTATATTAGTATCATACTTCCAGAAGTCGTTGTCTGTGAACACATTTCGCAGTCCAAGCCATAAATGCAAGTTAAAGGGGTTGTCCCATCACAAGGATCCTATCTATACTGCTTGTTAATGTGGATGTAAGACTTTTCCTAAATACACTGCTTCAGCAAAACTCCTTTGTTTGTCCACTATCTTACTTTATTCAATTCTTTGTGGCCACAGCCCTGACTTAGCTGCTCATGAGTCAAGTGATGTATCTGCTGCTCTCAGGGGGGAGGGAGGAGGGGCTAAGTGCAGGGAGCCAGCCTGTGTATCTAGCTATTCCTGTGTCTACACCACGTGACCTTCCTGCTCTCAGATAGGGGAGAGGAGCTGCTTTCATTTCTTCTGTTCTCCCAGTTATCAGGCTAGCTAATTCAATTGTGTTCATTATGGCAGAGACAGGCAGTCTCTGTATGTAACACAGAATGGAGTTGCTGTTGCCTATACTTCATAGTCCAATATGGGTGGGCGGAGCTACATGTGAATTTGGGGGCGGAGCTAAACGGCAGGTTGCATGTGAAACCCCGCCCACCAAATGATGCAAGAAACCAGGAAGAAAGAAGATTTTACAGCAGTAGAGACTGATGAGTATGTGAGGTGGGAATACCCCTTTAAAGCTGTGTCATGCAAAGTTGAAACCATATATCAACACAATCTAGAAACACTGGCATGTTTTCTGGGCCAGAGCTCATCTCAATTATAAAACTGTTCTATTTTCAGTTCTGCAGACTAAAGAAGAGGGGACCATCCAACATGGTATCAATGCACATCTCACATCTCTCAGGCTATGGAGTTGCATTAGTGAATATGACATGGGAAACTTACATATCTTGAAAGGCACTATCAATGCTGAACAGAAAATAGAGATCTTATAACAGCATATGCTTTTATCCAGATAGCGAATCTTTTAGGGTTGACGGTATATTTTCAGCAAGACAATGCTAAGCCAAACACGGCATCCATCACAACATCAGGATAGAAGTCTGGGTACTAAACTGACCTACCTATAGTCCAGAACTTTCACCAATAGAAAACATTTGATGCATTATCAAATGAAAAAATTACAAATGGCAAAGAAGACGCAGGACTGCTGAGCAACTAAAATCCTACATTAGATAAGAATGAGACAACATTCCTTTCCCCAAACTCAAGTAATTGCTCTCCTAACTTCCCAGGCATTAAAAAACTATTGTGAAAAGAGGGGATGCTACACAATGGTAGACATGGCACTGTCCCAACTTTTTTGAGATGTGTTGCAACCTTCAACTTCTCAATTAGTTTTTTCAGATGAAATGGAAAAATGCCTTTCCACGTCTGATGTTTTCTATGTTCTGTTATGAATAATACATATGAGATTTCCAGATCATTCCAAATAATTGCATTTGTGTTTTCTTTACATTTTACACAGTGTCAATACTTTTTTGGAATTGAGGTTGTATATAGTGTAGACAGTAGAGTCACAAAGAGGCAGACTGTACAACCTGTATACTTGTAGGTTGCCAAAGGTGGCATCCCAGGAGGTCCCATAGATGCTCAATTGGAACTAAATCTACCAACCAAGCAGGCTAAGGAAGTGTTACAATTTGGCAGAGACATTCCTGGGAAACCCTTGCTGCATGTAGGAAAGTATTATCCTGCTGATAAATGCCAGTTTGCAGCCTTGCCATAAGAGGCAATACATATGGCTGCAGAATGCCCTGCACATATTGTTAAGCTGTGAGTGTCCTTTATAAAACTACTAAGGGTGACTGAGTGCTGTATACAATGGCTCGCCACATCGTAACACCAGCAGTTGGGGCATTGTGTCACTCTACAGCAAAGGCAGGATTGAAGTGCTCACCAGGAGGCTTCCATTGGCATAACCATTGTTGAATCCCAAACAAAATCTCACATCACATCACCAATGATGATTCACTTCCAGTCTGAAGCAGTCCAGATTTCTTTCGCACATTACCACTGCAAATGAATGCGATGGTGGCCTGGCTGGTTCTGCTGGATGGCAGAATATGTAATGGATACCGTGACATTGAATTTCCTTCTGCTAAGTTCCAGGAAATGGTCTGGGCAGAGACAGGGGTATATATTGAAAGTGTCACCTGTATCTGGATGGTGGACAAGGAAACTGTGGGATTTGCACAAGCTTGTCAGTGGATCAAATAATCCTTTCTACTGGCGGTTTGCCTGGGCTTTCCGGAGTTCGTGCATTATACAATGGCATCCACTCATGTAACCAAAACACCAGTAACAGTTCGGTCAAAACAGCCTAGACCAGACCTGGGCAATGTACGACCCGCGGGTCACATCCGGCCCTCTGACTGCTTCTATCCGTCCCGCATAGCTAGTTGAAGTTTTTTCAAGGACCTGTGATGATGTCATCACAGCCTATCACCAGGATAGGCTATGACTTGTTAGTGGGCAGAGCCACACGGGACTGTATGCTTGCTGCAAGCTGCCGGCAATGGAGGCTGCTGGATAATAAAGAGAGAAGAGACAGCATGTGTGAGCAAGAGGGGGGAACTAGGGGCAGCTGTAGGGGGGCAGTTAAACTGAATGCACATGGAGAGGGGACATTAAACTAGGGGGCAGATGGAGGGTGACATTAAACTGGGGCAGCTGGAGGAGGATATTAAACCATGGTGGGTAGCTGGAGGAGAACATGTCTGCCTCTAGTTTCCACCAGTTTAATGTCCCCCCTCCAGCTGCCCCAGTTTAATGACCTCCCCTTTAGTTTCTGCTAGTTTATACTGGGGAACCAGGAGAGGGACTTAATACTGTGGGACATTTGGAGGGAAACGTTATAATGTGGGAGTGTATAATGTTAGGGTAACTGTAGGAGGATTATACTTTGTGGGGGCATATGGAAAAATGATTGAGAATGGGCCGCTAAATTTGCCGCTGTGCACATGGCCCTCTAGAATGGGCCGCTAAATTTGCCGCTGTGCGCATGGCCCTCTAGAACCGTTACAATTTCTCATGTGGCCCCATGGGAAAATTAATTGCCCACCCCTGGCCTAGATGATGGGTAAGTGTAAAAATAACCATCCTACTTCAAAAAGTGTCAACTGGTCAAATGTCTTTATGTGCATCGCTGAGGTCAGTGAGGTCAGTGAGTCACTAAGAGGTACACTACCCAATAAGAGACTGTGACAGCCTTTTTATAGGGCAGCAGGGGAAGAACTTTTACACCCTGTGTTGGCAAGTCACAGGGTCACAGACCACACCAGTAATCTCATACACACCTCCCTGAGAGTTGTATGTAAGAGCCACAATTTTGATTACGGAACACAGAATAAGTTCAAGTGGGTTAAAGTGTAAATTAATAATAGAAAATAGCCATAAAACAAAATATTTCTTATACTGTTCTATAGCGGTTTGTCCAAAAAATACAATACAAATTTCTTTTGCCCTGTCCTGTCTCTTTCCTACCTGCTTTTATGTCTACTCCAGGGAAGGCTGGCAATTACATCATTAATAAATTAATAATAAAAACCGAAAAAAAACAACACAAATGACTCCTTCACTCTAAAAGTACATAAAAGAGTATGAAAATATTTAGTACTGGCGTTGTCTTCTATGTTACAGTTAAATCTCGCTGAAGATAGCTAAAACACTGTCAGATGCTCAGGCTTGTAATGCCATCTTGAGGGCTTCCTTAAAGGAACAAAAACTAGTTGAGTACAATATACATTACAGCATTTCCATCATAATGCATTGAAAAACTGATGTTAATTCACATACAACTGAAATATATTTTTCTACTTTCCATAGTTACAAGCAGGGTGTAATGCAAGATCTATGTTGACAGTATGGAAGCCTTTGATAGGTTCCCACCTGTCATGGCAACTGAATGCCGCCCTTTTTGACATGCCCTTTGATTGCGATCTACAAAATCCTGAGGAATTGATATAAAAAGTATATTGGACAATTTTTCAACTTGTTATTGTACAAACAATAACTTTTGTCTCTCAGTTTTGGTCTGGAAATGGCCAATACTTTTAACAAAAACTTATGCAAATGAGGCAGTTGGAGATCCAAAGGTGGCCTTCAGTGACGTTACAGCAGTGGAAGGGCCAACCCCCACTGCATGGGGTAGCACAGGTATGAGATGATAAGGACCAAAGTGGCAAGATAAGTGCTCCAGGGAGCTAAAGGTTCATCCCAAGTGCACCAACTGTCTCATTTGCCTAAGACTTCAAAGTCATTTTTGCTGAAGGCTGGTCTTACACGACCATAGTTGTTTTTACGGTCCGCAATTTGCTGATCAGCAACACTAAATTTTATTTCAAACAGTCATTCCGCAGACGTCTGTGTCCATCGGCATGTGCCCATAGAGCTCTATAGGACAGTCCGTGCCGTGCAGTGATGTCCGTGACTTTACGGACCTGCAGTATTCAGTGCGGACCCCGGTCACGGCCCAACACACCACGGATAAAATATCCGGTGGTGTAAGAGGTCACACTGAATACAACGTGCCTGCAAATGGTCCACAATTGAGAACCCACAATTGCGGACCACTTGCGGACTAAACTTACTGTCGTGTAAGACCAGTCTAACTCTTCATGGTTTTCTCCAAATCTACAAAAATGACATACATAAGAAAAATATGCTGTACATCATTGTAATGTGGTGACCATAGCTGAATATACTTGAGGAAGGTAGTAGGTTGTCTTTTCAGACCACCTTTCGGTGAAACTAAGGAAACTTTCAGTTTTTTGCATGTTGAATTCAACTGAAGTTCATTTTGTAGTTGTATACAGTAATATGGTTGTAATATATGTTATGTCAGAGCAATATACAGTGGGGCAAAAAAGTATTTAGTCAGTCACCAATAGTGCAAGTTCCACCACTTAAAAAGATGAGAGGTGTCTGTAATTTACATCATAGGTAGACCTCAACTATGAGAGACAAAATGAGAAAACAAATCCAGAAAATCACATTGTCTGATTTTGTAAGAATTTATTTGCAAATTATGGTGGAAAATAAGTATTTGGTCACCTACAAACAATCAAGATTTCTGGCTCTCACAGACCTGTAACTTCTTCTTTAAGAGTCTCCTCTTTCCACTCATTACCTGTAGTAATGGCACCTGTTTAAACTTGTTATCAGTATAAAAAGACACCTGTGCACACCCTCAAACAGTCAGACTCCAAACTCCACTATGGTGAAGACCAAAGAGCTGTCAAAGGACACCAGAAACAAAATTGTAGCCCTGCACCAGGCTGGGAAGACTGAATCTGCAATAGGCAACCAGCTTGGATTGAAGAAATCAACTGTGGGAGCAATAATTAGAAAATGGAAGACATACAAGACCACTGATAATCTCCCTCGATCTGGGGCTCCACGCAAAATCTCACCCATGGGGTCAAAATGATCACAAGAACGGTGAGCAAAAATCCCAGAACAACGCGGGGAGACCTAGTGAATGAACTGCAGAGAGCTGGGACCAATGTAACAAAGCCTACCATCAGTAACACACTACGCCGCCAGGGACTCAGATCCTGCAGTGCCAGACGTCTGAAGTTTGCTAGAGAGCATTTGGATGATCCAGAAGAGTATTGGGAGAATGTCCTATGGTCTGATGAAACCAAACTGTAACTGTTTGTAGAAACACAACTTTTCATGTTTGGAGGAAAAAGAATACTGAGTTGCATCCATCAAACACCATACCTACTGTAAAGCATGGGGGTGGAAACATCATGCTTTGGGGCTGTTTCTCTGCAAAGGGGCCAGGACGACTGATCCGGGTACATGAAAGAATGAATGGGGCTATGTATCGTGAGTAGAGATGAGCGAACAGTGTTCTATCGAACACATGTTCGATCGGATATCAGGGTGTTCGCCATGTTCGAATCGAATCGAACACCGCGTGGTAAAGTGCGCCAAAATTCGATTCCCCTCCCACCTTCCCTGGCGCCTTTTTTGCACCAATAACAGCGCAGGGGAGGTGGGACAGGAACTACGACACCGGGGGCATTGAAAAAAATTGGAAAAAGTCATTGGCTGCCGAAATCAGGTGACCTCCATTTTAGACGAATAGTGGATTTCAAATCCGGGTCATATGAGAATGTGAACTTTGTGACTATGAGACAGGGATAGCTGTACAGGCAGAGATAGCTAGGGATAACCTTTATTTATGTGGGAATGTTATTAAAAATAACTTTTTGGGGCTCTATCGGGTGTGTAATTGTGATTTTTGTGAGATAAACTTTTTCCCATAGGGATGCATTGGCCAGCGCTGATTGGCCGAATTCCGTACTCTGGCCAATCAGTGCTGGCCAATGCATTCTATTGGCGTGATGAAGCAGTGCTGAATGTGTGTGTTTAGCTCAACTACACCGGTGGAGTAGTTGGCTAAGCACACAGATTCAGCTCTGCTTCAATCAGCGCTGGCCAATGCATTCTATTAGCTTGATGAAGCAGAGTGTGCACAAGGGTTCAAGCGCACCCTCGGCTCTGCTACATCAGAGCCGAGGGTGCGCTTGAACCCTTGTGCACACTCTGCTTCATCAAGCTAATAGAATGCATTGGCCAGCGCTGATTGGCCAATGCATTCTATTAGCCCGATGAAGTAGAGCTGAATGTGTGTGCTAAGCACACACATTCAGCACTGCTTCATCACGCCAATACAATGCATTAGCCAGTGCTGATTGGCCAGAGTACGGAATTCGGTCAATCAGCGCTGGCTCTGCCGGAGGAGGCGGAGTCTAAGGTCGGACCTGAATGGAGACTGGTGTGGAGCGATCTTAGACTCCGCCTCCTCCAGCACAGCCAGCGCTGATTGGTCGAGTTCCGTACTCTGGCCAATCAGCACTGGCCAATGCATTTCTATGGGGAAAAGTTAGCTTGCGAAAATCGCAAACTGACAGGGATTTCCATGAAATAAAGTGACTTTTATGCCCCCAGACATGCTTCCCCTGCTGTCCCAGTGTCATTCCAGGGTGTTGGTATCATTTCCTGGGGTGTCATAGTGGACTTGGTGACCCTCCAGACACGAATTTGGGTTTCCCCCTTAACGAGTTTATGTTCCCCATAGACTATAATGGGGTTCGAAACCCATTCGAACACTCGAACAGTGAGCGGCTGTTCGAATCGAATTTCGAACCTCGAACATTTTAGTGTTCGCTCATCTCTAATCGTGAGATTTTGAGTGCAAACCTCCTTCCATTATAGCAGCATGTGACCTCCTTGCCCCTTGAAGCCATTCATGTGTGAGATTTTTTGCCTGTCCAGATATGCAGAGGAGAGATGCTGCGTGGACTGAAGTGAGACACAAGACAGACAATGTGACAAAAAACAGGGAAGAAATGTGTACACAGGGGAGAGTGGAGAAGAGGGGGTACACAAAGTGAGAGTAGGCAGATGAATCATGGGAAATGTAGTTTGTCCCCAGATTCACTTCATGTAAATAACAGTGATAACAACATTCAGCAAGTAAAATAAAGCTAAGCAAAGGATGCACAAGGGAACAATGAGGATTTAGCACTGATGTGGATGTACTTGCAGTCAATTTTTGCAAGCTGAATAACCCCCTTAAGTAATGTGGGATGGTTGTACAATGTCTCCTGGTTGTTGGCTCTCCAGTTTTAGCCATTGAATTTTAAACAACGACAAATTTAACAGAATCATTGAACTGAAAGACCTTGGTTTACCACTCTAGGCCGAGAACTTCAAAAGTGAAGATAAAACTGGTGTGGAGTGGCATAATGCACAATAGCCAAACTCCTCTAGTCTTCATTTCTGGTATACTAACAGATCAGTGTTACATTGATTTGGTCATGAAACCATTTCTCCAACGTGTCCCAGGAGCCATTTTTCAACAGGAAAATTTCAGGCCACTTGTGGCTGAGGCTATTGTGTGCAGCCTAAACATTCTACCATGTGCTACAACATGGATTTGTCTCCTGTAGTGCACATCTGGGAAGTCATTGATAGCATGCTAAGGTGTGTAAGTGCATGGATTTCTGCTTGTGGCATCCATACTCGATACTGAATAAATCGAGATGTATTGAATATTTAGTTTCCTTCCTTTACTATTTGCATATCATTAGTTTGTCTATTGCTCCTGTGATTTCTATGATTCCTAGATTTTCCTTCTTGTTAAGAAGTGTATGATGATGATGATGATGATTACATCTATGAGATTTTTCTAAAAGAAGAGTTTATTTTTTGGAAATTTTTGTTTTACTGTTTTTAATGCATTAATCCGCATTCAATGTAACACAAAAAGTTAGCAGTTTGTATTGTGTTGTCAAGAAGAAGTGCAAAGTAAATGATGGAACTTTGTATGCAGCAAATATCTGCAACAACCTCAGAATTAAGTGTATTTGAAAACTAATGCCTCATGTCTCTTATACGGAATGGGAACAGTAATATACTTATGGAAAGAAGCTAAAATAGCGGACTTTTTAATTTTTGCCTATAGTTGGGTCTGTCTCAGACTTCCAAAGTCTTACATACAAATTTCTTTATTTTGGGAATTCCAAAGATTTTGTTGCATATCTGATTCCAGAGCATTACCACTATTATTTTTATTAATATATTTATCTTACTTATATATATACGTATATTACGTATATCACCATAATATTCAGCAGCACTTTTACAGCCATTGTCAGTCACTGTCCCATATAGGGCTCACAATCTACATTTCCTATCAGTATGTCTTTTGGAGTCTGGGAGGAAATCGGAGTACCCAGAGGAAACCCATGCAAATAATGAGGAGAATATACAAACTCCTTGCAGGTGTTGTCCTTACCACCATGCAATTTCCACTAATGAACTGTTAACAAACGTGATGGAAACTTAACTATATTCAACAAAAGAATTTTGTTATGATATTGATGGAAAAAAATATAATAAATGTGTAGTATCTGGTTGACAACAAAGAGTAATAGAGTAAATCTAAATCTCACACAGCTTTGAGAGATAGATACTGGACACCCAAACGTCTTCAGCTGCGAAACCAGAGGGACTCAATTGGACCCAATTTATCACCTTGGAAACTAGTAGAAGAAATAAATGCTCTTCAAACTGAAGTCAAACAACAACCAACAACAAGCTCACAAAATCTAAACCACAGGATGACATGACTCAGAAAAATAAACATGTCCAAGCCAAAGGACAATCTGAAAGGTATCATCAGAGCCAAAATTAGAAGACAAGTGAAGTAACAGGTCAAACGTCAGTAATACGGCAATCCAGCAAAAACAGTCAGAGCCTGACTAAAGTTCAAACTAATAGTCAGCACCTGGGTGGGCAGAAACAGAGTTAACATATCCCTCCTCTGCTTCTTATTGGAACTGCAGAAGCTTCATATGTTGGCACAATCACCTTAAGGCAACAGCACCTAGCTGTTTAGCACACTGAGATTTCTAACAAGAATACCTAGAATTCTTTTAGTTTTAACTATTATAATTTCATTTTCTTTTGTAGCCATCACCAAGTGTTTCCCTCAAAACAGAAAGACTGGCATCCCATAAACTACAATTTGAAATCCACAAAGTAAGATGCTGCTCCAGCACATGTGGCCTAACCCTGAGTGCACCAAACAGCTCATTTATATATGGCATACAAGTTGAATTGCTCAGCAGCAAGATTGCACACAACCAGCCCTGCAACAGCATATATGTTGTTTAGAGGTGATTTTGGTAGTGGTAGACTCCCACTGCAGTTACAGATATCACAAAAAGTTACTCTGTAACCTGTAGTAAATACTGTGGGCAACAGTTACAGTAAGTTTGTTTCCCTATGCCATCTCTGCTCTCCTTCTTATAATGTAAGTGATCTAAGTAACAGCTATATTATTAGGGTATAAGATATCATTTTTGGACCAGGCATGCAACCAGTAACTGTGTAGCTCACTGAAGGCTATAGTCTGTAAATTTCACAAGACGATCATGTATTCATTCTGGAAGTCTAAAATTGTCTTCAGTACATCTGGAGCAGCATATGTATTGCCTTGGTTAAACTGACATGTGACAGAATTTTAATACCTGAATTTCAATATGTGTGCCTAAAAATTAACATTGAAGCCTTCACATGTCATGTGGTACTATAGCACCTTTCTATGTCCTACACAAATAGCAATCTCATAAATGTCTATTTATTCTTCCCTTAGTTGTATGAAATCAGTAATGATGTTAATCCAAAAGAAAGACAACGAAGTATTGGGGAAATAGATGAAAGATATCTTATTATAATGTATTTTCAGGCACTACATTGAGCTGAAGTCTTTACCTTCAAAATATTAAGTATAAGATCATTGTGAAAGTTTGCCGCAAAGTTAAGAATGACACAGCAAAAGCAACAAGGTGATTCCTTCGGGTATTTAATTCTAAATTATTTGAAGCCAATGACGTCATTTATGTATCAAATCGCTTGTCATCGCTTTGTGTATTTCCGATTCAATTCATACTAAATTCTATTATTGGATAAATGTAAGAATCAATATTAGTACAAAAATACTACTAATTCTACAGCAATTTTTCTATTACCCCAAGTGATAACAAACCCAAAGTCTTGAATGGAACAAGAGGCATTAGAATTTTCATAAGCCTTCTTTTTTTGTTTCTTCTTAAAAAACAAAAAACACAGGACCTAAGTAAACCATTACAAAGAAAGAAATATGACTGCTACATTTTCATTATTTCAATGGCAAATCTGTAATAGGATGTGGAAGGAATAGGTATATAATGATAACTTACCCCAGAGCAAAGTGAGAATCTGTGCCTGGGGTATGAGGACCACAGAGTATAACGCCATAATGTGAAGTAGAGTCATGAGGATGACGTTTCTCCAGACAATCTCATGATGGTATGCTGATTTTGTCTCCATGTTCCTCGCTGCTGATTCCAATACCTTGTTTATGGCCTTTTCCTTGTCATCAGAGAAAATCTTTTCTTTGCCTTCCATAGCAGTTCAGCTTTTAACAGAATAAAGGGACACTGAAAGGATGCCTGAAAAACTAGCACAGAACAAGGGGAAGTGCTTTGGTTCAGGCTTCCTGTCTTAGTAGTAGTCTGCTGGAAAGGCTCGGGCAGGTGATTGGCAGCTGTGGCCTATGGATGCGAAGGGTACAGATCAGCATCTGTTGTTGGCATCTCATCCATGATACTGCCGTGGCACTGCTACTGAACTCCGTACAGCAACAGAAGGGGAGGGGGAGTGAAAGAACAAGAGAAAGAGCCCTGCATAAATACAGCCAATGAGAGCTAGATGTAGATTTCCAGAATGCAAATACTAAAAACTGGAATGTTACTTTGCAGGTATATACAGTATGTTATATGGCCTCAAACAAATACTAGCAAAAACATGACATCAAATTACATAAAGCTTTGACACTAGGAACATAGTTTCTTAATGCGTTTAGATGTGGTATAAACTTCTTGTGTTATTTTTTTGTTATTATTAGAATATGTTTGAGCCTTATTATTTTTGTTCATACTACAAATATTCCATTTATCTTGACAGTGCTTGAGTTCCATACAATAATTTACATAAGCAAGTTCAAACAATATATAAATCCCTATATTCATTTTCTCAGTATCCACTGCACACTTGAGGATGGTTTTTCTCAGGTTTTTTTTCCACTGATTCCCATGTGAAAATTCTCCAAATAATATATCTGAGATGTTAGTACATATGATAAGGTCATAGTCGTGTTTATGACTAACTGACCAATAATCTCGGGTAACTGTCGTCATCCTAATTAATAAGGCTGAGGGCGGTCAAGAAATCACACCACTCTATGTGTTGGTATTCATTCTTCTCTCAGCTAAAATGTATGCTGACGCACTTTTTATTGAGACAACAGAGTTAAATAGTATCAGAGAAAGGAAGTGATATAACAACAATGTAAGTTTTCATTCATTCCTGATTGGTATCGGACATCTCAATCAAACAGAAAAAGTTTAAGCAGTTCCATATATAGCCAGGTACTCCCGCTCCTGCGTGGTAACCTTGGGGAGCTGTCTTGTGGCAGCAAGCCAAGCATTTGTTTTTCTTGCACCCATCTTGGATACAGGCACCATCTTATGATATAACATTATACCAGTTTCAAGCATAAACATAGCAGGAAAAAAAGAACAAAAACGGGAGGGCAGTCACCCCATGGCAGAATAACTTCTTAAAAACACAGTCCTTTATTTAAAGTGCCTTAAAAACATCTCCTGGGAGGGAGCAATAGCATCATAGGCAGAGAGGCAACAGCTGTTTCGCGCTCTCCAAAGCGTTTTCTCAAGCCTTGTGTGCTCCCCTTCCTTCCAGAGCAAGGAAGGAAAGGGAGCAGAGAGCAAGTCTCTCTCAATAGCCATCCACTGTTTGTCAGAGCAGCGATAACGCCAGTCAAATAAACAATTCCCCTTCCCATTTGAAGGGAAATTGTGAGGCTAAGTGGGCAACTTCCTATGGCAACAAAGTTACGTTCAGGGCTTCACTCTATGTAATTTGTTAACCATTGCTGTCTGAGATTATATTTACTTAACTTTAAACGTCTTAAGGACCAGATTTTTTATTTTTTTTTCATTATGCCCTGACCTGTAAAACAATAGTATTCAAAGACTGTGTACTTAAAGTTTCTCATAACTATATATATATATATATATATATATATATATATATATATTTGCATAGATGCATGGAAATACTGCACATTCAATTTCAAATCAAAGCGATAACAAAATTTAACCAGTTTGTGTTAACCATTTACATAAAGTAAAGAAAAATTAATATTGGGTTGTTCAAAAAACATAGCAGTTCCAATATGTAGAAGCTGAAAAAATGTTTGAGATTTCACTTGTATTTGAATTACTTCATTGATATTTATTGGCATAATCACTGTTTCTGAGAACTGTGTAGCATGGAACTGACCAATTTCTTTTTATGTAGATTATGAGTCCCACATAGAGCTCACAGTGTACATTTTCCCCTATCAGTATGTCTTTGGAATATGGGATGGAAATCCATGCAAACACAGGGAGTACATACAAACTCCTTGCAGATGGCTTTTTTTTTTTTGCCCTTGGTGGGATTTGAACACCAGGACCCCAGTGTTGCAAGGCTGCAGTGCTAACCACTAAGCCACCGTGTGGCCATGGAGCTAACCAATTTCTGCCACTTCTGAACAGGTATCCCAGTCCAGGAAGATTGGACTATATTCCACAGTCATTTAGTATTTTGGGGTTTTGCCTCATAAACTGCATTTTTGATGTCACCCCACAAGCTGTCTATGAAATTAAGGTCAAGGGATTTGGATGGCCACTCCACTACCTCAATTCTGTTAGTCTGTAGCCAAGATGCTGTTTGTTAGTATTGTGCAAATCAGCTTGATATGAGCCCGATTTATCCCAAATATTTCAAATTAATTGTTTATTACCAAAACACAACAATTTGTGATTCATCTCGTGCTTTGAGTTGCAGTAAATTGTTTTACTCTGGTTCACCCTGTTCCAGATACTGTATTGGAACTGACTGCTGCTGCTGCTTTTCCCCCTACGCCCAACAGCAGCACAACTGGGGATAATCCTGCCCCTATGAGCTGTTAGGACAGGTGGAATATTTAATTACCTAACAGCAATCAACCCCTATAAGAGGTCAGAGGACCAACTCCCCTTCGTGTTTTTTTCTGTCCTGTGGGACAGGACAGGTGGATGGGGGAGAGGTGCTCTGGCCTCTTACAGGGGTCCCCTCTCCCCCCCCTAAGTTTTTTACCTTGCTGCGTGGTCCGGATGAGTCTCTCCCCCTGCTCCGGTCCGGGTCCCCGCTGGAGCGTGTGCGGCGGCATCGCGGACGTCGGATACTGCAGGTGCCGGCAGGTAGAAACTTTCGTCGGCCGGCAGGGCCTGGGAACTAGTTTTTTGGTTCTCAGGTTCCGCCCGAGCCAGGGACCGTTTCCGGGGAAACCACGCATGCGCAGACCGTGCGGCCAGAGTTACATGCCGCGGCTGTCGGATGACAGTGAAGATCAGCAGGTAAGCCACTGCTGGTGAATAACTTTAAGGCTAATAGGAGGAAGTGGCTCGGACCCAGGTGGCGGGGGCGTGGCTCCGCCCACTGTCCCTCCCCCAGCCGGCCTATTTAAACCCCCCTCCACCACAAGATGGTACCTGTCGCTCAGGTTACAGGTACTTCTGAAGCATTGCTGCCTCAGGATTCAAAGCTCAAGAGCTGGAACTGCTAGTTCGTGCTATCAAGGTTGGTGGAGGGGAGAGTGGGCTGGGGCTGTAACTGTGGTCCGGATTTTTTATATAGTGCTCCTTGGGTTCTTGTCTCTTTCCTTCCTCCCTTTAGTATGTCCTCCTCATCATCCTCGACCCTCCCTCGGAGGAAGACCACGGCGAAGAGGAGACATTTGTCTTGTGCCCAATGTAAAATTCCCCTCCCTGATGCCTGTGAATTCAGGTACTGCCAGGGATGCAGAGCGCCTCCCTCTGAGGCTACCCCGATCAGAGAGATGGTCTCCTGGGTTAAGGACTTCGTTTCCCAGTCCATGAGAAAAGTGGACAAGACCATTTCCCACCTCGCCAAGAGGCCCCGGCTGGAGGCTTCGGAGCCCTCACTCCCGCCTCTTGAGAGGCTTCACATCGGGGAGGTTGAGTCCTCTGAGGAGGACCCTGTGGAGGTGGAGAAGAAGGTGTTTCCCCTCGACAAGATGGGCAGACTTTTCAGAGTCCTCAGATCATGTGATCGGGAGGCAGGGGAAGGGCCAAGCAGGAGGGCTAAGTCCTTTAAGGCTAATACTGACCTGGTCCAGGTAATGGAGGGCGAGTGGAAGCGACCCGAGAAAGCATTTACACCTTCCGCTAGATTCAGGGCACTCTTCCCTATGTCAGAGTCCCAGCAGGGTGTCTGGGGACCACCGCCTAAAGTTGACGTGGCAGTGGCCAAACTATCCCGCCGGACAGTCCTGCCAGCCGAGGACGGCTCAAGCCTGCAGGACCCGTTGGACCGCCGCGTAGAGGGGTCCCTGAGGCGGGCATACTCTGTCGCCTCGTCACAGGCCTCTGTGGCCATATCGGCTAATGAGGTGGTCTCTGCCCTACAGGCCGAACTATCTTCCCTTGCTAGGGACATAGACACGGGGGTCCACCGGGACGACCTCCTATCGGCTATGACCGATATTAATTTACTGGTGGACCACTTGGCTGAATCCTCCAGGTCGCAACTAAAACTCGCCTCCAAATCTATGGCCCTCACCACTGTGGCCAGGCGACTGTTGTGGGTTAAACCATGGAGGGTGGACAACACCTCCAGACTAGGGCTTTGTACCCTGCTCTTTGAGCCAGGTAGGCTTTTTGGTAAAGCCCTGGACAAAATCATGGAGGATCTGGCGGACACTAAAACCAAAAATCTGCCGCAGCCGCCTGAAAGGAGAAGAACTGCCTTTCGGGGCCGAGGATCCTCCACCAGAGGCTTCAGGGGGCGTGGACGCTCCACTCCCCAGGGCAGAGGTAGAGGACGCGGCACTTTCCGCGATCGTAAGAAGGATCCCTGACCCATCAGTGGTCTGCCATCCTGGGAGAAATCGGGCCAGTCCATCTAGGGCCCCGACGCAAAGGTCCCAGGGTCATTTGCTACATCAAGGCTCCACCGGCCGAGAGAACATCTTGCCCTTTTTAGGGCCCCAAACAACTTCATCTTTGAATACCCGTCCAGAAAGATCTCTCTCTAGACTTCTTGGTTTCCAGAATCCTGGACGAAGGACTCAGGTTCATCTTCGACCTAGACCGCTCCCGCCACGGGATGCGGTTTCCTTAAGGGACCTTCAGGCCAGGTATACTCGCAGGTTCTCTCATAGCTCGGCCCAGGACCTTAGATCAAAGGGACGAACACCCAGATGGAAAACCTTGTCCTCAAATTTCCACCCTCCCAGACGGCAGAACTTCAGCCCCCCCTATTTCCAGGGGAGTAGTATCCACGGGTCTTCCCCCAGCCCCCTAGTAAGGCTGAGGAGCCCTTTAATGGGACAGAGGGCTTCTCTAAGCCAGGATCAAGGAAGACCCGTTGATTTTTTACGATTCCATCAAATCTAATCCAGTTCCGGGGATTCACCAGGGACTCTCCTACCTGGAGGCACCTTCTCTATGTCAAGAAGCTGCGAGTCCGGAATCGCTGTCCCTAGGGACTAAAAAAGCCTATCCAGTGAACCATCAGTGCCCGGCCATGATTGGCCCGGCAGACCCATCTTCGCGATGGCAGGTCCTCGGTCAGGTTTACCTAGACCCTGTTGACCACAGATGCCTCCCTGTCCAGG